>NC_072401.2:137767500-139017500 GCF_028858775.2 Pan troglodytes
TTTCTTGCTCAACGGGTCAAATTTGCATAAAACCATCAAAGTAATAATGGATCAGCATAATGACTTGTCGAAAAAAAACATGATGAATGTTCCTCTAAAATAAATTATGACATAGGAGTAGAAAGTTGATATACCTTTGAGACAGGGTACTGAAACTATACTTCTTGTTGTTGATCAACAGGTAGTGAGAAAAAAGCATTTGCCAGATTAATAGCTGCATACAAAGTACCAGGAAATATGTTAATTTGCTCAAGCAATGAACCTACATCTGTAAGAGCAGGTGCAATAACTATAGGATTGGTGTGGGGACACACTGAACTCTGTATAAGACACACCTGAGCAACAGCTTTAATGCCTACCCGCTCTCTGTAAACTCCTGTTCTGACTGGTGGACTCTGCTAACATTTTGTGTCTCTTGTAATTAATGTCACTTCACACCCAGTGTCAAATAATTCCCCAGAATTCAGATTATTTCCCTTTCCCCATTGCACAGTCACCTTGATAAATGTCCATAGTTTCCTTTTGGGAAGGCTGAGAGAAAGATTAAAGTATAAATATTTAGCAATGTAGCAGAGTCCTCACTCAACGGGTCCCAACCTCCCCTTTAATCAAGAAGTTCTGGGTCCATAAACTGACTCATACCTGAAAATAGATTAAGGAGCCATCATTCCCTGTTTTGGTGATTTAAGTGAAACTTCTGTTCACTTGACTTCAGGGTGCTTTTAGAGGGCCAAGCTTTTGTATAGTTTCCTTGGTTGTAGACAGTTTCCCGAGGTGGGTTTCATAGGTGTTGTGTATTGAACCACTAAATTTTTGTTTGGTGTAATTCAGGCTCTAGCACAGTAGATGGAACATGCAAGTAAAAGCCAGCAGATAGGCTCTTAGCCATGCTCTCTCCTCTTGACCCAGACATTTTCATTTATACATATCAATTAAGAATTTAGTATATTGGCCAGGCACGGTGGCTGACACCTGTAATCCCAGCACTTTAGGAGGCTGAGACAGCTGAATTGCTTGAGCTCAGGAGTTCAAGACCAGCCTGGACAACAAGGTGAGACACCTCCAAACTCTACAAAAAATACAAAAACAGTAGTGAGGCATGATGGTGCACGCCTGTAGTCCCAGCTACCTGAGAGGCTGAGGTGGGAGGATGGCTTGAGCCTGGGAGGCAGAGGTTTCAGTGAGCTGAGATTACACTATTGCACTCCAGCCTGGGCAATAGAGCCTGTCCAAAAATAAATAAATAAATAAATAAATGAAGTAAAATTAGTATATTGCTTATCTGTTTTCTAGTTACATCAAGGTCCAGAAGCAAGCACTATAGGTGTTGTGAGTCAGACTATTCTGTTTGCTGCTTTGACTTTACTGTCCATCACGGTAACCATAACCACACTGTCTTTGGTAATTAGGTACCCCCACTTGGCCTGTGTCACCCTGGGATGCTATTAACCCTGTTACGTTTAAGGATCTCCGCTCATTAGTAGCAATTTCCACTGTTATCTTTGACCTATAGAGAAGAGCTACCACAGAGTTCTTCAAGAATACTGAGACTCCTCTCACAACTTATGTTCTTATGGTCATAATGAAAGATTTATTCTCTGGATGCACTTGGTATGGGTGAGCAGGTTTTACTTTATAAATCTCCTATAACAGTCCAATATCCCTAAACCTTTAGACATCATCTTTTGCAGTATAACAAGGCAGTTCTGGCATTTAATCTTGATTTAGTGTAGGCTGCTTTTTGCTCCATGTTTCAGATAACCAAACAAACTGTTAAAGACCTTTTACATTCTCAAGCTAAAATACAGAATCCAGAATCTCTGTTTAGTGGGATCATTTCTGCTCATGTATTCCCATTCCAATTATCAGGCTCCCATTTCTTTTCATTTAATGCCTGCATTTAACTGAAGATGCATTGCAAGGTTGGGAATTCAATGTCTGATGCAATTTAGCCACTCTCAGGATGAGGCTGTGGGTTTGGTCATCAATAATTTCAGCCCTGTGGCTACAGGAGATAAGGGTTTTATTTATGACAGACATAAAAGCTTTTAATTCGTTTATGCAGAACGTGAGATGGGAATTTGAAACCCTGAGTTTATTCTTTTTCTACTTTCTCCAGTGCAGTTATGAGCAACTAATCAATCTCATTATACTTGTTAGTTTGACAAAAATGTTGTCAAATATATAACCTTTTATAAGTATTTGATTAGGAGTATCCAATGGTGATATTTTGCCTATCTGTATTATCACATCATGTCATGGACTGTCAGTGCTCTCCTTACTACTGGAAATAGAGTCATTATTTCTTTAAATCTAATCAGAATAGAATAACAATAACAGAAACCAAGAATTAATTCAAGAAACTTAAGATTCTGCTTTTCTAGAATCACTTCTGATATCAAAATCTGTATCAACAAGGTTTCATACACCGAAAGAGAATCAGTAGGAGAGACATAGATTAAGGAACTTATTAGAAGAAGTGGCATATGTGATTTTGAAGTCTGGCTAGGAAGTTCATAATCCATAGGTAGTCCATAAGGAAGGGCAGGATGAAACTCTGAGTATGAGTTGAAGCTGCAGTTTGCAAGTAGAATTTTTTCTTCAGTGAATTCTCAGCTTTATTTCTTAGGCATTTCCATTGGTTAAATAATGGCCCCCCCAGCTATCTAGGATAATCTCTTTTATCTTTATCGCTGTGTTGGCCAGGCTGGTCTCGAACTCCTGACCTCAAGTGATCTGCCCACCTGGGCCTCCCAAAGTGCTGGGATTACAGATATGAGTCGCTGTGACTGGCCTAAAGTAGGCTTATAGCATTTTATTATTCATTTACCTAATATGGTAAACATTTAGCTCCTCTAGTTTCCCGGAAAACTGTAGAAGTTCTATTTAATAAAATACTAGATAACTTAGGATAATGTGTAAAAAAAAAAAGTAATATTTGTCTCAAAAAATTATTTTTTCCTAGCAATAATCTGATTAAACTAATTAATATTTTAAATGCTTAGGGCAATATCTGTTCCATTTAAAATGCTCAATATATATAAGATACTCTTATTTAAGAGACAGCAGAAAATAATACTGAAGACTGCAGGCTGTGAGGAAAGAGTACTTTAATTTAAAACCTAATTTTGCCACTTATTACATATATTATCCTAAGTAAATTTTTTAATTTTCATCACCACATGAATACAACATAAAAAAAATGTATTTCCTGTCTCATAGTGTTGCCAATAGAATTATGTGATTGTATGTATAAAAGCTTTAAATTACTCAATTTATTATTGATATCAGCAGATTATTAATAAATATCAGAAAACAAAGCAACATGAAACAACTTTATTTAATTTATACTTGGTGATAAATTTTAAAACTTTCTGGTAATTACTGACATCATCATAAATCAGGATTCCAGGTTAAAAACTCCAAGTATTCTTCTTTAATTTCATGTTCTTTACATACTGAGTCTTATGCTTCTAAAATTTCTTCACAGCTGTTCTTAAATTGCATTCCACTGCTAGATCCCTTTTCCAGATTGTCTTCACTTAATGTGATTTATTTAAAAATTCCATAATTAATCATCATTTCGAAACTCATATTTTAGAAATCTAGACTTTTCTTATTAAATGTTAGGCATTCTCCAATTTATGACACTTGCTTATGTGCAAAATAAAATCTATGCTTTTTCATATCTCATAGAAGGCATGCCACAATTTTCTACAGCTGATCTTTCCAATATTGCTCACTAAAGTTTATATCTCAGTTTCATCAGACCAACCTCTTTCCCAGTCCAGTTGTCCGTATGAAATAATAAAAATGAAAACTATTTTCCATCTTATTCTGTTAATCTCATGCTCATTTAGAAACCAGCTAAAGGTCAGGCGTGGTGGCTCACGCCTGTAATCCCAACACTTTGAGAGGCCGAGGCGGGTGGATCACAAGATCAGGAGATCGAGACCATCCTGGCTAACACGGTGAAATCCCGTCTCTACTAAAAAATACAAAATATTAGCTGGGCATGGTGGCAGGAGCCTGTAGTCCCAGCTACTTGGGAGGCTGAGGCAGGAGAATGGCGTGAACCCGGGAGGAGGAGCTTGCAGTGAGTCAAGATCGTGCCACAGCACTCCAGCCTGGGCGACAGAGTGAGACTCCATCTCAAAAACAAACAAACAAACAAAAAACAACTGAAATATGTGAAATAAAAAACACATACATATTAATTCAAATAAAATGAGTTTTATGACTATATTTTAAAAGTTTATTATTTTAAACAAGTCAAGATATACCCCTTCTTTTTTAATTAGTAAAAGAACAATACCTAGCTTTCTGTAAAGTAATTAAATTAAGCAAATACAAGCACACTATATTGAGTTTATAGTTGTGATTATTAATATTATATGTCCATTTATCTGGGCCAGACATTTGATAGAACATTATTTTTGGTGTGGCTGTTAGGGTGTTTTTAGATGAGATTAATATTTGAATCAGTATACTGAGTAAAGCATATTGCCTATCCCAATATGAGTGATTCTCACTCAGTTAGTCAAAGACCTGAGTAAAACCAAAAGGCTGACCCTCCTGTGGATAAGGAAGAACTCTTCCTGACTGGCTGCCTTTTAGCTGGACATTCACTTTTTTTTTTTTCAGCCTGGAGTTTTGAGCTGAAACATCAGCTCTTCCCGGGTCTTGAGCCTGCCAGCCTTTTGACTTGAACTGCCCCATGTGCTTTTCTGGATCTGCATAATTATGAATGCAGATATTCGGATGCCTCATCCCTCATTATTAGATGAGTCAATTCTTTATAAAATTATAAGAATATTTATTCATCCTATTGGCTCTGTTTTTCTGAACCACCCCAACTAATACAGATTTTGGTACCAAGAGTGGTGCTAGGGAAACATAATTTTAAGGACGAGTTTTCTAATTGATCCTGGGGTTTTTGAAATTGAACCTCTGATTAGATTTAAAGATGATCATGAGTCTATTTGCAGCAGTAAAGAGTATACTAATGGTCCATAATGGAATTTGAAAATAGAGATATGCAAAAAATATTAGTATTGGATGCTCCTGCTCAACATCTTATAAAACGCAAGTATTTCAGTGATTGTGTATATGATACTTTTAAACATGATGCCAAGCTAAGACATATAATGAGATTGGCTAGTTGCACCTAAAGTTGCTAAAGTGAGGAAAGAAATGATGAGCTTGGAAATTCCAATTCCAGCTCAAGCACTCAATAAATGACCTGAATCTAATGTGTGTGCCCTTAAGGAAACAGTTCTCCTATCACCACTGGACTGAGAATGCTAAACATCAGATTCAGCGTCTTATCCTGAAACTTTCTGAATCACAATGCAAGGTGAACTTTTACAACCTCATAGTGTTTCTACTGGTAAGTGAGGTCTTTGATTGGGAAAGAATGGAACATTGAAAGTTGACATGACTATGTGTGGGAAAACATTGTTTAGAAAAATGGAGCCCCTAAATTTTGATTAGTCTTCTTTTTTTATTATTATACTTTAAGTTCTAGGGTACATGTGCACAATGTGCAGGTTTGTTACATATGTATACATGTGTCATGTTGGTTTGCTGCACCCATCAACTGGTCATTTACATTAGGTATTTCTCCTAATGCTATCCCTCCCCCATACCCCCGCCACAAGACAGGCCCTGGTGTGTGATGTTCCCCACCCTGTGTCCAAGTGTTCTCATTGTTCGGTTCCCACCTATGAGTGACAACATGCGGTGGGTTGGTTTTCTGTCCTTGCAATAGTTTACTGAGAATGATGGTTTCCAGCTTCATCCATGTCCCTATAAAGGACATGAACTCATCATTTTTTATGGCTGCACAGTATTCCATAGTGTATATGTGCCACATTTTCTTAATCCAGTCTATCATTGATGGACATTTGGGTTGGTTCCAAGTCTTTGCTATTGTAAATAGTGCCACAATAAACATACTTGTGCATGTGTCTTTATAGTGGCATGATTTATAATCTTTTGGGTATATACCCAGTAACGGGATTGCTGGGTCAAATGGTATTTCTAGTTCTAGATCCTGGAGGAATCGACACACTGTCTTCCACAATGGTTGAACTAATTTACACTCCCACAAACAGTGTAAAGGCATTCTTATTCCTCCATATCCTCTCCAGCCTCTGTTGTTTCCTGGCTTTTTAATGATTGCCATTCTAACTGGCATGAGATTGTATCTCATTGTGGTTTTGACTTGCATTTCTCTAATGACCAGTGATGATGAGCTTCTTTTCATATGTTTGTTGGCTATATAAATGTCTTCTTTTGAGAAGGGTCTTTTATATCCTTCACCCACTTTTTGATGTTTTTTTTTTTCTTGTAAATTTTTTTTAAGTTCTTTATAGATTCTGGATATTAGCCCTTTGTCAGATGGGTAGATTGCAAAAATTTTCTCCCATTCTGTAGGTTGCCTGTTCACTCTGATGGTAGTTTCTTTTGCTGTGCAGAAGCTCTTTAGTTTAATTAGATCCCATTTGTCAATTTTGGCTTTTGTTGCCATTGCTTTTGGTGTTTTAGTCATGAAGTCCTTGCCCATGCCTATGTCCTGAATGGTATTGCCTACGTTTTCTTCTAGGGTTATTATGTCTTCTTTACCAGTGGAAGAGGCCTCTTCATGCCCCATAGAAGTGGAATCTGACCTCTGAAGGAATTAACTCTGTATTTCCTGAGGAAACTATAATGACCTTACCTCAGGCAGTTGCCATGTGAGACAATGCTGAGTTTCCTCAAGAACCACCCCATCACCCATCTTGGCTTCTAGATCTGTAATTAAACTCAAATTCCAGGAGGTCCATAAAGATGATATGCAAAGCGTAATACATTAGGAGGTGTATTAGAGTCCAAAATAATTACTTTCCTAATTGATACAGACAGAAATCCAGGGAATATGCATAAGAATGGATATTAAGAGTGTGGGATAATGATGGAAGAAAGATAAAGTTGGATCAGAGAAAAGTTATTGACATGGGCTCACCAACCAGAGACTCAGTATTTATTATTACAGCCAAGGAAGTTAGAAAGTGCTCTCACAGTGTGTTTGTTTTGTTGGATGCAACAAGATCAAAAGGTAGCCCACTGTGAGCCAGTTCGTTTAATGTTGAGGAAAAGATTCAAAGGCCTAAGGATTGCTAGAGTGAATTTGTAATTTAAGACTTACCTACAACAGGAGGATTGAGAAGACATACTTATGACTAATAAAGTGAAAAATAAATTTGTGAGGGAGCATTAGCAACATTGAGGAACTATGTGATCACTCTTTGCTACAGGTCAGACCTCACAGTGGGTACTGCAGTCACTGAATTAAAGCACCTAAATGCAATGGAGGTAATAAAATCTGAAAGTGGCAGGGGCCATGTGGCAGCCCTCAACTGACAGAGATAAGGTGGAGTGTGATTATCATAATAGACAGCAGAGTCAAAGCAGCAGTCAGAATAGTCTGACTCAAGCAGACCTATAGCATTGGCTAAATTATCATGGTGTTCCTAAATCAAAAATGATAGTAAGCCTACTAAATACTTTCTCGATTAGTATTCACAAAATACTTCTAGGTCAAGTGAACAAACGTTTAACTTGAATCATAAAAACAGAGTCATGGCTCCTCAATCAATTCCCTGGCTTGAGCCAGTTTATCAACCCAAAACCCCTTGAATGAAGAAGAGGCTAGATTTTCATAAAAAAGGATCCTGATTTGCTGCCAAAAATTTTATTACTGTTAATCTTTCTCATAGCCTTTAACAAAAAGAATTACATCTTTTTACCTGAGTCACTGTTCACTGGGGAAAAGGAAATAATAATAATACCTTTTGAAAACTACTGGACACTGTCTCTGAACTGACCAGAAAACCCAAAATTTCACTGTGGTCCACCAGAGTAGGGACTTAAGAAGGTCAGATGATCAATGGAATTTTAGCTTAGGTTCATATTATGAAGGACTCAGTAGGTCCCTGAACCTATACTACTACTATCAAAGCTTAACCAGATGATGTCTACTATTACAGCTCTGTACCAAATATCATATGATTGCTTCAGTAAATTAACACAACCTCTAGCACCTGGTTTGCAGTTGTTGATCTGGTATGCAGCTATTGATCTGGAAAATGTTTTTTTTGCTCCAATAAAGTCATGTGTCACAAAAGAATGAGGATACATTCTGAGAGATGCATCATTAGGTAATTTTGTAGTGTAAACATCACAGAATGTATTCACACAAACCTAGATGGCATAGCCTATAACACACCTAGGCTATATAGTATACCCTGTTGCCCCTAGGCTGTATATCTGTTCAGCATATTACCATACCAAATACTGTAGGCAACTGTAAGATAATCATACATATGTGTGTATCTAAACACTTCTAAACATAGAAAAGGTACAGTACATATACATGGTGTCATATCTTACAAGGCTATTGTTTTATATATATACACATATATATACATATATACACATATATACATATACATATATACACATATACATATATATATACATATATATACATATATATGTATATATACTTTTTATTGACAGATACGTTTTTATGCAGTACATGACTATACTTGCTATAAAAGATCTCCAGAAGCAGTTTTCTTTTAACTGGCAAGCTCAGCAATATACCTTCACTATCCTACTTCAGGGGAATAGTGTCATCTGTCTATCTCTCTTAGTTCATTGGAATCTTAGTTTCCTAACTGATGATCAACAAGTTTTATTTCATTTGTATGCTTACAATATCATAAAAGCACTTGTGGTGTTATGAATGATATGGACATATATTGTTTTTCCTTCAGTTGTGGGCTTCTAGTTCCCATAAGCTCTTATTACAGTCTTTTATTAGAATATTGGGTATGTTAGGTCTCAGGGGCAGGCCTCTGGAAACAGAATCTGTCTGACCTTCTCCTGTACTCCTTTTACCCGCCCCAAGGCAGGACTTTAATATTCCCCTGTCTTTCTAATTATGGGTCTTAAAACCCTCCCCACAGAAGATCTCATCCTATATCCTGGGGGAAGAAATGCTGACATCATGAAGCTTCCACAAAAACTCAGGAAGACTGGCTTTGAAGAGCTTTCCATAAACTGAACACAGGAAGGTTCCTGGAGGATGGGCATGGAAGGGAGGGCCTGGAAGTTCCCAGTCCCTTCCCCCATACCTCATTCATCTGCATCCTTTGTAATATCCTATCTAATAATTCAGGACATGTGTTTCCCTGAATTCTGTGAGCTGCTTCAGCAAATTAATCAAATCCAAAGAGGGTATTGTGGGAGCTCCAACTTGAAGCCAGCTGATCAGAAATTCTAGAGGCCTAGACTTGTGACAAGTGGGGCAGGTGTAGGTCTTGGGGACTGTGCCCTCACCCTGTGTGACTTGACACAATCTTCAGGTAGATAGTGACAGAATTTCACTGGAGGATACCTAGCCCGTGTCTACTGTTTGGTGTGGGGGGAAAGTCTTCCCTAAAATAGCATGTAACAATTCAGTACATTAATTGAGTTACTTTCTTTTCTCATTACTATGTCATCTGTTAGTATTTTGAAGAAAGTCAGTGTAAACTGTAGAAACCTTTAACAAACAGAAAAATAAATAATTTGAATTTGTTATTTACAAAGACACAGAATTCTACACAGTTTTGAGGTAGAAAATAACACACTGAAAAAACTGGGTTTCCCAAAGTAGGAAACAAATACACTCTTCAATAAGAACAAAATAACATACAGTTGAATGTATTATTAACATTTTTTCCAAATAGATTCTATTGTTATTTTTAATAATTCTGAATTATCCTTATTTTACCTCACTTTTATTTCTTAAATCTATTAAGAATGATTTCATAGATCCTTATTTCCTAAATATACAATGACATTTTAAGGAACACATGTCTAAATCTTCTCTTTGCTTATGTTTTCCTTTACTTTTACTTCAATTATTTTATGAATGGAGGTTAATTTTCTGGCTTCTAAATCTTGTATGAATAAATTCAAAAACAATTTCTTAGATATATTTTATTATGGAGAATTTATCTACATATACATATTAATTATGAATGCAATAAGAATAGAGTATTATAAGGAGGGTTGTAACTTGGAAAGAATTCACAGTAAATCAATTATGAAATAGGTGCTGAAGTTGAAATCATAAAATGGAAGTGCAAAGAAGGACAGATATTAAGTCAGAATGAAAGTGTAAGCAAAGGATGAAAGCTGTGAATTAGTGATATGTGTCGGAGAAATATAAACAAATGAGCTTGAATGAATACATTTTTTTTCATCAAAGCACACAGAAAGATAAATGTGTATATGCTGACAATGTCCACACTGAAAAAGGTGTTTAGTGCCAAACTAAGAGGCCTGAAATTTTTTGGTTATTGTTTTCAAATAGAGAAGTGTCACAGGAAGGAAATGTTTTAGAATGACTAATTTGTTGGAATATATAGAATTCATTTTACATTGGGGAAGGGGATGGAAACAAATTAGATATTGGACAATAAATTTTAAGAGGAACACCAACTTTGGAGATAAATATAGGAAGTCAAGACATTAGATTTTATCTCCTTGGAGAAAATATAGATCAGCCAAGGAAAAAAAAATCTAATGACTGAATGTTGATGTATACTATACTTAAGAAGTGAGAGAAAGAATAGAATAATGAAGAATTCAAGTAGTTATATAAAAAAAGAAACAATACAGAGTAAAGTCAGTTAGCTAAGTCTAAGATTATGGTATCTTCATTATTATAATATCATATTGGTTATAACTGACAAATATTTTATTTATAATTGTTTTTCCATGTTAATAAACAAAACTGGTTTAGGGCTTGCCACTGCATATAAACTCTCTGTTTATAATAGACTGAGAATGGAGTGAGAAAATGTGCACTTTTTAATCCATGTTGGAAATTTTTAGGAGGAAAGAAATTATGTTGCCCTTGATTTTTCTTTAATTTTCACAGAAAATCTTCAGGCAGATGTGCGCAGAAGTTAAAAGTTTAGAAGGGCTTAAACTCTTATTATATACATACACTGGTCAATTTAGCTTTTCTAAGAGAGTTTAATACATATATTCATAATTCATTTATTCCTTCAAAATTGTAATTCACCTAGAATTCAAAATTAATAGGTATGTAATTGAGCATAATATCCTTCAATCTGATTCAGATTAATGAGCATTAATATGTTGACACTCTTCTGTATGCATGTTATAGTCCATCAATTTTTTTGTTAATGTAAGTGCTATCAAAATTGAGCATAATAGTTTCATTAACCCTTTTCTTGTTTAGAAACAAAAGTGCAGCTCACTGCCAGTGCTCATTTAAATTTACATAAACATACTCTATGGGGCTAAAGAAAATCTGACTAATTTTCAGTGTGAAAATAAAACATAAAAACTGTTTTTGGAGTTATTTCTAAGCAGAGCTAACATCAGAATCATCTGAATCATCAAAATTGTCTATTTTGGAAAACCTGGATTCATCAAACGGATCTTCACCCAACAACCATTTGAGAACGATGTTAACGTAATGCATAGAGGAATGCTATGTTTTCTAGGATATGACATTTTCAGGGACCAAGAATTACTATATTTTGTAAATGGAAATACCATCACTAAAAACAGAATGTTATAAATAGAATGATATCTTTTGTTTCCAAACTTGGCATACTAGAGTGATGAGAAAATAATAATAAAAGAAAAATAATTCGTGGCAAAGTTATCTCAGGGTAAATGCTGCAGCCGCAAGCACTACCAGTAAGCATTCGCAGGGCGAATGAAAAAAAAAAGTTAATATATGTATCTTCTTTCTAATTCTTGTTAGGGTCAGTCGTCAAAAGAGTATACTCAAGTGACTTTTATTCCTTCCTTCTCCTTTAAGAAACTTACTTGCCACTCAGTGGGCCATTTTATTCTAAATACTTAAAATTTTCTTTAACTCAGAGAAACTGCCCTTGTTTACATGATAAACCACCCTCCTTTGTTCTTGTTTGTGTTTTCTTTTTCTGAAATGTGTTTTAAAAGTTTTCTCAGTTTTATCTCATGAATTATATTTTATATGCTCAGCTTAACACAGCCAAGGGAGAGAAACAAGTTTCTGTGTTAATTGAAATTGCCAACACATCTTTTGGTGAGCTCCATTCTATCTGGAGAATTGCCCTAAGGCGGTCTTTTCTGCAAATGGGCTCAGTAGGGTATAGACTATTAGAATGGGAATAGGTTTTAATTAATATAGTAAAAACTATGTTATCATTGTAGATAAATTTAGGAATTTTCTACTATGCCCAGCATCTAGAATGTAATTTTCTCCTGTTGGCTATTTTATGATGAGAGCTGCCTGAGTCTGGTCTGGTATTTATACCATCAAAATACCTGTATTTGACACTTATATGGCAGACACCAATGTACAGAAGGATCCACTCCTAACAGTTTAGATTAACAATCACAGTCGCATTCTCTTAGTATATCAATTAGTTCCTGGTGTTTAAGTTTAGTGTAAAGCTACCTCCTTACAAATTTAAATTCAGCCTGAATGTTTTTCTGTACATCATGAACTATATAACAAGTGGAAGTGAAAACCGACCACAGCCCATGCCAGTGCAAATCACTGAGTTTTTGTCAGTCAAATGCAGCCAGTTGTTTGAACTGTGTTCAAATAAGGCAAAGGCCAACCTGTAACTAATCCAGCTGTTTCGGTACCTCACTTCTGATTTTGTATTTCATTTCCCTTTTTTTGTCTATAGATCTTCTTCCACCACATGGCTGCTCTAGAGTCTCTCTGAATCTGCCGTGATTCTGGGGGCTTTCTGATTCATGAATCATTCATTGCTCAATCAAACCCCTTTAAATTTAATTCAGCTGAAGTTTTTCTTTTAACAGGTGGTGTCAGAAGCAGGTCCTAAGTAGATATTCTCACAACCCCCAGGAGCACTGAGTGAATAAGCAAGGTAACTACAGGACCCACTTGTATCCATTGATCTCTCATAGCAGCTGGGGGATTATAGGTAAGTTCTTTCTTGGATTTCAGAGCTCCATAGATTTGTGTTTAGACTCTCTTGTGAAAATTATGCTAAACAACTATTACGACTATCACAAGGGTAATACCAAGAGTTTGGAATATGCTCCTTACCCAAGGTTCCTGTAAACCAAACTGCCTAAAATCAAATAGATCAAAGAATAAGTTAGATAAAGGATCTACTTACTACAACTTCCCTACAACAGAATCTCTATAATACCCGATGTTTTCTCCATAGGCTAAAAGTACCAGCAGCGGCAAAGATTATTTTCTGTTTAGCCAATTCTATTAACATTAACCATGATTGTGCTACCTTTAGCTCTCCCTCATATTTCAGACAAAAGTTTCCATATTAATATACCAAGCCTATTAACACAAAAGCATAATTTACATTTTTTTGTTAATAAGCCTAACATTGACCATGGATATACTACTTATTAATTCACCTTCATGTTTTGTATAATTTATAAAAATCAAAAAAATCAAACAGAATGGTATGAAGACACTGATATCTTGGATTTTACCTTTTCATTAAAAGAAACAGAGATATGTTTGGAGAGTACAGACAAAATATTGAAAAGTGTTTGTCTGCTTACTCCTGTAAAGATAAGTTCTTCCAAAACCATCTGTCATGTAATCAGATTCTCTGGTCATCACAGACACACTCAGTCAAATCAAAGTACAGATGGTCGTTTATTACAAAACAACACAGGAGGCTTAGAATAGATGATACATTTGGTCATTTTTGCACATAAAGTCTCTGATTAAGTATGAAAAATGTGAACATTTGTTTTTCTTGGAAAAACTGCTATTACTTGTCAGCCATGACCAATTAGTTATTTCTAAACTGTTATCCATATAATTAAGAAAAACAGCCATCTGTAAAGTCAGAAGTTTGTGTCTCTTTTCTGATCCACATGTAAATGTAATTTCTGTAATCTGATTTACTTAAAAGAAAATTAACAGGCAGAATACAAGACAGATGACAGAAACTGATGTATTTTTTATAATTTTTGTTTTGTCACTATTTTTCCACTTAATGATAGTGTGTAGCAAATATAGCTGGATTTTTTTAAAGACCATTAAAAATGTTCCTAGAATATTTATCTTTCAAACTTAAAGCATGATTGTTATAAAGAAATGTGTGTCACATAAGAAAGTTTATATTATTTATCACCCTTTTGCATTTTAAGTACTGTATTAGTCACAGTTCTTCAGATAAAAAGAACCAAGACATATATGTAGATATGTTATAGAAGTTAGTTTATATGATTATGCAGACCCAGGAACCTGATGTGTAATTTCAGTCTGAGTTAAAAGGCCTGATAAACAGAAGAGGTGATGATGTAGGTGCCAATCTGAAAGCTGGCAGGCTTAAAATAAAGATTGGCCAAAGTTTCCATCTGAGCCAGAAAACTGGGAAAGACCAAGATCCTAGCTCTTGTGGGTCAGGCAGAAGGAATTCTCCCTTATTCAGCCTTTTTGTTCACTTCAGGTCTTCAGTTTTTTGGATGAGACCTACCCACATTGGAGAGGGCAACCCGCTTTAGTCTACCAATACAAATGTTAATCTCTTCCAAAAACACCCTAACAGTCACAACCAAAATAACGTTTGGCCAAATATCTGGATATCATGTGGTCCAGTTGAGTTGACACATGAAATTAACCATCACATATACTTAGGAAAGCGAAATATGACCAAGTTTTTAAAAATAGCTTTATTGGAATACAATTTTAATGTACATTCTATGTGTTGGTACATGTATTTACTTGATGTTAATGAACAAAATTTTAAAGGGACAGAGCAAGATTGTGGAAGAGAAGCCTACACCATTCATTCCCCTTTATGGAACACCAAATTTTAATAATTATCTGCGCATTGGAAAAGCACCATCAGAAGAATTGAAAATCTGGTGAGAAATCATAGTACCTGGATTTAACTTCATATTAGTGAAAGAGGCATGGAGGAGGGCAGGAAAGACAGTCCTGAATGGCTAACACATGTCCCCCATCCCTATGTAGTGGCTGCACGGAATGGAGAGAGAACCTGTTCTTTTTTTGGAAGTGTGAATGCAGTGACTGGAGGGACTGTATGTTAAACTCAGTGCTGCCCTGTCACAATGGAGAATAAAGCCATATTGGGTTCAGCCAGTGACTGTGCAGGGAGGGAGCATTTGAACTATCCCTACCCAAAGGGGAATCATCTATTCCAGCCATCAGATCTTGAGTTTCTAGTCAAGCCTCACCACCACAGGCTGAAGTGCTCTGGGGTTCCAGGCAAACTTGAAATATGGTCTGGATCACAAGGATTGTAATTCCTAAGCAACTCTTGGTGCTAGGCTGGGCTTAGTGCTAGTGGACTGGAGTGGCTCATTACCTAGGGAGACATCAGCTAGTGTGGCTAAGGGAGTGCTTGCACTATCCCTCACCCAACCCAAGGCAGTGCAGCTTACAGCAACAAAAGTGACTCCTTCCTTTGCTTAAGGAGAGCAAAGAGTAAAGAGGACTTTGTCCTGCATCTTGGATACTAGCTCAGCCACAGTAGGATGGGGCACTGGGCAGAGTCACAAGGACCCAATTTCAGGCCCTAGCTTCTTGATGAAATTTCTAGACACATCCTGGGCCAAAAAGGAATTCACTACCTAGAAGGGAAGGAGTCAGTCCTGGCAGGACTTATCACCTGCTGACTAAGGAGCCTTTGGGCCATGAGTAACAAGCAGCAATATATAGGGAATATTCAGACCTTCAGCTATGGAATGTGCTGGCTTCAAGGGTGACTCATCACATTCTAAGGTGTGGTGGCTATGGTGAATGATTTATTCTATTTGAGAAAAACAGAGGGAAAAGTAAAAGAGAGTTTGCCTTGTGTGTTAGGTACCAGCTCAGACACACTAAGGTAGAGCAACAGCAGACTCTTGGGGTCCCCAAGTCCAGACCTATGCTTTTGGATTGCATTTCTGGACCTATTCTGGGCCAGAGAGGCACCCACTGTCCTGAAGGGTGAGTCCCAGGCCTAGCAGCATTCACCACAAACTGACAGAAGAGCCTTTGGG
This sequence comes from Pan troglodytes, assembly GCF_028858775.2. Taxonomy (NCBI): domain Eukaryota; kingdom Metazoa; phylum Chordata; class Mammalia; order Primates; family Hominidae; genus Pan; species Pan troglodytes. The sequence goes on from NC_072401.2 coordinate 137,783,584, forward strand.
CTTTAAGTGAACATTAGCAGTACCCTGGCAGAACCTCTGTGAAATGGCAGTGGTGGTGGCTGGAGGGAGAGGCCCCTCTGCTTGTGGAAAGGGGAGGGAACTGCAAAATGACTTTGTATTTTGGTCTCGGTTTCAATTTAGCCACAGTAGAATAAAACATCAGGTAAACTGCTAAGACATTTTACTTCAATCTCTGGCTCCCAGACATTATCTCTGGGCATGTTCAGGACCTGAGGGAATTTGCTGCCCTGAAGGGAAGAACCTTGGGCAAGACTCAGTGCTGTGCTGGCTTCAGGTGTGATCCAGCACAGTACCAGTGGTAGTGGATACACAGGTGCTTGAAGGACCACACCCCCTGTTCCAGGAGGCTTAGCATAGAGAGAAAAAGAGAGAGACTCCATTTGTTTGGGAGAAAGTAAGAGAAAAGAAGAGTCTCTGGTTAGTAATTTAGAGATCTTATCCAAGACCACCAAGATAGTACCAGTACAAATCTTCAAAAACCACGACATTATCAGAATGCTAAGTCCCTTCAAATACCTGAAAAGCCTTCTCAAGAAGAACAGGCAAGGGCTGGGTGTCGTGGCTCACGCCTGTAATTGAAGCACTTTGGGAGGCCGAGGTGGGTGGATTACCTGAAGTCAGGAGTTTGAAAACACTCTGGCCAACATGGTGAAATGCTGTCTCTACTAAAAATACAAAAATTAGCCAGGCATGGTGGTGGACACCTATAATTCTAGATGCTTGCTAGGCTGAGTCAGGAGAATAGCTTGAACCTGGGAGGCAGAGGTTGCAGGGAGCCGAGATTGTGCCGCATCACTCTAGCCTGGGTGAAAGATCAAAACTCTGTCTCACTAACTAAATAAATAATACATAAATAAATAAATAAAATAATGGAAGGACTGGCACAAACTAGCCCACACTGTGAAGACTACAATAAATACTTTACTCTTCAATGCTCAGACACTGAAGAACATCTACTAGCATCAACACCATCCAGGAAAACATGACCTCACCAAATGAACTAAATAAGGCACCAGGGATTGATCCTGGAGAAACAGAGATAGATGTTTCAGACAGAGACTTCAAAAGAGTTCTATTGGAAAAACCCAAAGAAATTCAAGTTAACACAGCGAAGGAATTCAGAATTCTATAAGATAAATTTACTAAAGAGATTGAAATAAAAAGAACCAACCAGAAATTCTAAAGTTGAAAAATGCAAAAGGGCAAATCTGAGAGTTACTGGCTTTTAAAAGGAGCAAAGACATAGTGGTAGAAGTTTATTCAAAAGGATATTAGAGAACTTCCCAAAAGCAGAGGAAGATATCAACATTCAGTATAAGAATATTATAGAGCATAAACAGATTTAACCCAAATAAGACTACCTCAACATATTTAATAATAAATTCCCAAAGGTCAAGGATAAAGAAAAGATTCTAAAAGCAGCAACAGAAAAGAAACAAATAACATAAATTGGAGATCCAATTTGTCTGGTAGCAGACTTTACAGGGGAAACTTCACAAGCCAGGAGCGACTGGCATGACATATTTACAGTGCTGAAGGAAATAAACTTTTACCCTAGAATAGTATATCCAGTCAAAATATCCTTCAAACATGAAGGAGAAATAAAGACCTTCCCAGACAAGCAAAAGCTGAGGGATTTCATCCACACGAGAACTGTTCTATAAGAAATGCTAAAGGAAGTTCTTCAATCTGAAAGAACAGAATGTTAACGAGCAAGAATAAATCATTGAAGGGTACAAAACTCACTGGTAATAGTAAACACACAGAAAAACACAGAACAGTATCTTTTTAATGGTGGTGTTTAAAATACTCTTGATCTAAGTAGAAAGACTAAATGATGAACCAATCAAATATAATAACTATAACTTTTTGAGACACAGACAGTACAATAAGTTATAAAGAGAAACAACAAAAAGTTAAAGACCGGAAGGATGAAGTTAAAGTGAAGAGTTTTTATTTGTTCTATTTTGTGTGTTTGCTTGTAACTACAATTAGAGTTGTCATCAGTTTTAAATAATAGGTTATAAGATAGTGTGTGGAAGCCTCATGGTAACCACAAATTTAAAAACATACAATAGATACACAAAAAAATATAAAGCAAGAAAGCATAGAATCAGAGGAAATCACCTTCATTAAAATGTAGACAGGAAGAAAAAAAAGAAGAGAACACCACAAAACAACTGAAAAACAAATAAAAAAATGGCAGCAGTAAGTCCCAACTTACTAATAATGACATTGGATGTAAATGGACAAAACTCTCCAATCAAAAGACACAAAGACTCAATCAATGTTTTGTTCTGTACAAGAAGCACACTTTATCCATAAAGACATACATAGAATGAAAATAAAGGAATGGTAAAAGATATTCCATAACAATGGAAACCAAAAAAATCAGGAGTAGCTATACTTATATCAGACAAAATAGATTTCAAGATAAAAACTATAAGAAGAGACAATGTCATTATATAATGATAAAGGAGCCAATTCAGGAAGATAATATATAATAATTATAAATATACATGTACCCAGTACTGGGGTGCCCAGATATATAAAGCAAATATTATCAGAGCTAAAGAGACAGAGAAACCCCGACATAATAACTAGAGACTTCAACACCCCACTTTCAACATTGGGATGATCTTCCAGACAGAAATATCAATAAAGAAACATTGGAGTTAAAATCTGCACTATAAAACAAATAGACCTAATAGATATTTATACAACATTTACCCAAGGACAGCAAAATATACATTCTTCATTGAACCCGGGAGGTGGAGTTTGCAGTGAGCCAAGATCACACCCTTGCACTCCAGCCTGGGCGACAGAGCGAGACTCCATTTCGAAAAAAGATAATTACGATAAACAAATAAAATAAAACCAAGTCATTTGCCACAACATGGATGGAACTAGAAGTTATCATGTTAAGCCAAATAGCCAGACACAGAAAAACAAATATTGCATGTTCTTACTCCTATGTGGAAGTTACAAAGCTGATTTCATGAAAGTAGAGAGTAAAATAATAGCTAACAGAAGTTGGGAAGGATGTGTGTGTGGAGAGAGGGAGGGATAAAGAGAAATTGGTTAATGGGTATAAACATAGAGTTAGATAAAAGGACTAATTTCCAATGTTTGATAGCTGAATATGGTGACTATAGTTAATACCAACGTATTGTATATTTCAAAATAGCTAGAATGGAATAGAATAGAATAATAGAATGAAATGTTCCCAAAACATAGGAATTTTACCAAAATGATAAATGCCCCAAATACTCTGACTTGATCTCTACAGAGTCTATGCATGAAACAAAATATCACATGTACTATATAAGTATGTACAAATATTATGTATTAAGAAAACTAGATGGACTATTCAATATACTCATTTCATTTATTATTCTCAAAAGTTAAAGTTTTAGAGTAGACAAAATAACCAAATTAATTACCTTTAAAAGTGAGCTATTAATTCTAATTAAAATGCCACAATTTGTTCCTATTAGTCTGATTATTATACTTTATATGTATCATTGTTAGGAAAATTGAAACCAAAGAGAAAACTATACTTTAAATATAACACTTAATGAAATTACATTATTTGTTAATATTAGCCATAATTTTTATTGTTCAAACACACTCTCTTTCTCTCTTCCATTAATGCTTATTTAAAAATCTTATTTAAATACCTTTAAAAATGCTTATTTAAATACCTTCATTAAAAAGTTAGAAAGATCTCCAATTCATAATCTAACATTGCACCTAGAGGAACTAGAAAAAAGAATTCAACCCCAAAGCTAATAGAAGAAAAGAAATGACTAACATTACAGAAGAATTAAAATTGAGACCAGAGGTCCATAGAGAGGATCAATAAAACTGAGTTGATTTTTCAAAAGAATAAACAAAATTTATAGACCACCAGCAGATTAATAAATTAGAAAAAGAGAAGATTCAAATAAGCACAATCAGAAATTACAAAGATGCCAGAGAAATACAATAGATCCCCCAAGACTTATGAACATCTCCATGTACACATATTAGAAAATATAGATTAAAGTGAATAAATTCCTAAAAACACACAATTTCCCAAGACTGAACCAGAAAGAAAGTGAAAACCTAAATGGACCAATAACAAGTTTCAAAATTAAATTGGTAATAAAAAACCTTCCAACAAAACAGAGCACTGGACTAGATGAATGCAAATCCAAATTCTACCAGATGTACAAAGAAGAACTGATACCAATCCTACTCAAACTATTCCAAAAATTTAAGGAAGGGGGGATACTCCCTAACTCATTCCATTAAGCCAGTATCATCCTGATATGAAAATCTAGTGGAGAGTCACCACAGAAAATGAAAACTTCAGGCTAATATTCTTGATCAACACAGATGCAAAAATCCTCAACAAAACACTGGCAAACTGAATCCAGCAGCACATCAGAAAATTAATTCACTACAATCAAGTAGGCTTTATTTCTGGATGAAGGCCTGGTTCAATATACACAAATTAATAAATGTAATTCACCACATAAACAGAATAAAAAAACAAAACCATATGGTCATCTCAATAGATGCAGAAAAAGCCTTCATTAAAATCTAACATCCTTTCATGACAAAAACCCTTGAGAGATAACGCATTGAAGGAATATGCCTCAAAACAATAAGAGGCATCTATAACGAACCCACAGCCAGCATCATACTGAATGGGCAAAAGTTGCAACCATTCACCTTGAGAATCAGACCAAGACAAGAATGCCTACTCTCACTACTCCTATTCAGTATGGTACTGGAAGTTCTAGCCAGAGCAATCAGCAAGAGAAAGAAATACAAGACATCCAAATAGGAAACAAAGAAGTAAAATTATCTCTCTTTGCTGATTGTAAAATTTTATACTCAGAAAACCCTAAAGACTCTCCCATAAGGCTCCTAGACCTAAAAAGTGATTTCAGTAAAGTTTCAGGATACAAAATTAATGTACAAAAATAAGTAGCATTTCTATACACCAACAATGTTCTAGCTGAAAACCAAATTAAGAACACAGGTCTATTCACAATAGCCACAAAAAATGAAATACTTAGGAATTCATCTAACCGCAGAGGTGAAAGATCTCTACAAGAAAACTAAAAATACTGCTGAAAGAAATCAGAGACAACACAAATAAATCAAAAATTATTCCATGCTCATGGATTGTAAGAATCAATATTGTTAATATGGCCATACTGCCCAAAGCTATTTACAGACTCAATGCCATTCCTATCAAAACACCAACATCATTTTTCACAGAATAAGAAAAAAAACTATTCTAAAATTCGTATGGAACCGAAAAAGGAGTGTGAATAGTCAAAGAAATCCTACACAAAGAATACAAAGCCAGAGACATCATATTACCCAGACTCAGACTATACTGCAAGGCTACAGTAACCAAGACAGCATGGTGCTGGTGCAAATACAGACATACGGACCAATGAAACAGAACAGAGAACACAGAAGTAAACTTGAATGCCTATAACAATCGAATCTTAAAAAAAAAAAATAGACAAAAACAAGCAATGGGGAAAGAACATCCCATTCAATAAATGATTCTGGGATAACTGGCTAGCCATATGCAGGAGACTAAAACTGGACACCTACCCCTATTTATACACAAAAATTAACTCAAGATGGATTAAAGATTCAAATGTAAGATGTCAAGCTATATAATCCTAGAAGAAAACCTAGGAAATACCGTTCTCAACATTCTAGCTTTGGCAAAGAACTTATGGCTAAATCCTGAAAAGCAATTGCAACAAAAACAAAAATTGACAAGTGGAACCTCATTAAACTATACAGAATTTCCACACAGCAAAAGAAATTACCAATAGAACAATCAAATAAATCCACGGAATGGAAGAATATATTCACATATTATGAACCTGACAAAGATCTCATATCCAGAATCTATAAAGAATTTTAAAAAATCAACAAGCAAAAAACAAATAATCCAGTTGAAAATGGGCAAAAGACATGAACAGATAGCTCTCAAAAAAAAACATAAAGGTAGCCAATAAACATATAAAAATACTCAACATCACCAATTATCAGATAAATGCACATCAAAACCACAATGAGATACCATCTCACACCAGTGAGAATGGCAATTATTTAAAAGTCGAAAAATAACAGATGCTATGGAGGCTGCAGAGAATAAAGGGCACCTACACACTGATGAGGGGAATGCAAACTAATTCAGTCCCTGTGGAAAACAGTTTGGAGATTTCTCAAAGAAATTGTAATAGAACCTCCATTTAACCCAGCAATCCCACTGCTGGGTATATACCAAAAGGAAAATAACATTCTATCAAAAAGACAAATGAACTAATGTGTTCCTTGCACCACTGTTCACCATAGCAAAGACATGGAATCAGTGTAGGTGCCCTTCAACAGTGGACAGGATAGAAAAATGTGATACATGTGCACCATGGAATACTACACAACCATAAAAAAGAATGAAATCATGTTCTTTGCAGCAATATGTATGCAGCTGGAGGCCATTATCCTAAGAGAATTAACACAGGAACATAAAGCCAAAAAATTCATGTTCTCACTTATAAGTGGGAGCTAAATATTGAATACACGTCTACATAAAGATGGGAACAATAGGCACTAAGGATTACTAGAAGGGGGAGAGGGGAGAGAGAACATGGGATGAAAAACTACCTATTGGGTTACTGGGTTCTAGGCTCACTACCAGGGTAACGAGATTATTTGTACTGAAACTTCAGCATCACACAATATACCCAGTAACAAACCTGCACTTGTACTGCTTTAATCTATAATAAAAGTTGAAATTATAAAACAAAATAAAATTCATTCATTCATAAATGTTTTGTTTTTGACTCTGGCAAGCATACACAACATATTTGAGCTATTCGTTAATGTGTACTTCCACTCCCTGTTTTTTCCATAGGGTCTCACATTCAATAATTCACTTATTTACTGACATAATAATTGTTTATAAACTACTCAAAGATGTAAGTTATATGAGAGCCAATAGTGTGTGTGTATAACTTCAGACATTGACATCTGTAAAATTGGCAAAAGTTGATTAATTTAGTGATTATCATGGACTTTTGGGAAACAGTGCATTCAAAAAGGGAAAAACCATAAAATTGGAAAAATAGTAGTACCTACTTCTGTTTTTGTAAGAATTAAATAATATTCACATATGATATGTAAACATAACCTTTTTGAGCCAAATGTTATATAATTACTGTAGATCTGAGAATGCCATACAACTTAGTAGAGAAGGCTTCTGAGAAAACATTCCTCTATCTCTGAAAAAAAACAAAACAAAACATGAGTTTCTTCTTACCTCTGGACATAATCGTGTAATATGAACTATTTGGCACTGGGAAGACAGCTCTTGACCTTCAGAGAATAACTAAGATACTGACTGTGGTGGATTCAGATGACCAAAATGTCTTTAACAATCCTGCCATTGAGAGATAGGGTCTATGACCACATCTCCTTTGGATCTGATGAGACCCTATAACTGCTTTGACCAACACCCTGGCCCTTTCAGAGACAGATTGATTCCACTTCTTGTCTCTCAGATATCTACCCCTTAGAACCACTAGCTGCCACGTGAGTAACCCAAGTACTTACCTGCTAGGGAGGTCACATGAAGAGAGCCTGCAACTCTATTGATAGAAAAAGTTGCTCAGCTGATCTCTGTCATCTAAGTGTCTAGTCATCCTTGCCAAAGTATCAGGTATTTGAGTGAGACCTTTTTCAGGTTATACAATTACATTTATATTAATACATTTGAAATTTCCATAATAAAATGTTTGTTTTTCAAAAAGAAAATAATCTAAAATCTTGTCTACCCTTCATTATGTTTATAATGAAGATGTATATCTTCACTAACTAAAGATAAGCTTGAGTGGGGTGCATGACTTAGTCATGCATGGGGGAAAAAACTTGCATAAAGTTACAAGTTTCTAGCTGATTCTTAATGGTAATTAAAACATATAGGCCTAAACAATTATCTTGTTAAATTTTATAGGTAACATTCAAGAATGCATCAACAATCAGCACTGCAAAATATTCTCTGAGATGCAATGTTCTCTGAGATAAAAATCAACTTTTTATTAGATGATTGATGCATCTGCTAATACTATAAAAAGAGAGATATGTGTATAATTTGGCAAATATTAAAAATTAAATTATCTCTATTACAAATCAGAATTCCATTGAATATAAAATTGTTTATACATATATGCTATATTTTAATATTTATGTATATGTTATATATGCATATATTTAGACACATGTGTATATACATGGATTTTAAATTTTGCAGGGAGAAAATTTTTTTGCTTGTTTTCTGACAATAAAACACCAGTGTTTTCATCGAGTTTAGGACAAATACAAAAAATTTAGTTTTTCATGTCTAGGAATATTTTATTTTCTCGCACTTTACTATAGGATGTAGAAACTATTATAACTCATCCATTTTTGTTATTGTTGTTCTTTTCTTCTTCAATTTTCCTCTGCATCATCTAAATTAATCTTATTTTATGAGATCTTGTTTTTTATCAAGTTAATGATTTTTTTTTTAAAAGTCAATTTCAGATGGCTCTGGTCAAATCGCTCTCTAAAGAATGATCTTAAAATGTATCGTTATGATGTATCAGTGGAGGGAGGCTTAGAATGACTGACTCTTGGGAACACCCACACTAAGGGCACAGCAAGACACATCTTCATCAGGTCAGTGCAATGGGTAACTGACCCACTTAGGAAAGAAATTTTTGTGGCATACATGTGAAAAAACATGGGAAAGTTCAAAAGCTTGCCAGGTTTTCTAGGACTCCATCTGGTTGCATATTATGGCCCGTCCTTGTGCACATTTTAAAACTGATAGGCAAATTATAGCAAGGAAAGTTCAGAGCTCAAATGGTCAACCTGCAACTATAGAGTTAAGTAAAGCTCTCTATTTCTCTTTCCTTTTTTGCCTGCTTTGAATCTGCTGCTATTAAGCTACTGGTGTTGAGATAAAACACACTGTTTATAGTACTACTAATTTAAGGCTACTTTGAGATTTTGTTTTTCTTATATAGTTCAGCCTGTTCTATCTAAAATGTAAAGATTGGAAACATTTGAAACTGAAGGAGAAAAGATGAAAAAGAGGTTTTTAAAAATGAAACTGACATGGAAAATGTGCTACTCAAAACTTTGGTACACAGCCTTCATTGGTTTACCTATCAGTGAAAACAAAGTTTAGCCATGTGAACAAGACCCAATTTTGTAGAAATAATTTGGATCCACCTGTCTTTTTAAAACTGATTTATAGAAATATTGAGACTTGATCTATGTCATCTGAAGTCAGCTGATTAAGAATAAAAAAGTTTCACAACTTCCTCAGAACTTTGCTGGTGCTCACATTTCTGCAGTTGATCGTCATTTCTTTAATCCCCTCCTAAGGGAGTCTAAGTTTATACTAAATTAAGATGGTTCTTTAGGACACTAGACTGCCATATTCTCAGTTTACTGGCTTTCTGAATAAAGGTGCTTTCCTTGTTCCAATATCTTGTCCCTTGACTTATTGGCTGTGATGCAGCAAATGGTATGAGCGTAGACTTGGTTACAATGTAGCTATTAGCTTAAGACTACAGGCTTTCCCATCCAAGTATAAAATCTTGAATTACTAGAAGCAGTTAGCGTGCACCACTTTTATGAATAGAATAAAGTGTGGTGGTTAAACACTAGCTCTTCAACTGGATCATCCAGGTGGACACACTGGGATTCATTGAGGAATCAATGCAACCCACAGAGAAAAGAGAAGAGATAGCCCAACCACCCACCCAGAAGTGGTGTAGAGCCAGGGGAGACCCCTCACTGTGGGGAAATGGTAAATGAGTGACAGGAACTGGGGACCCACACTTCTGCCATGGACCTCTGCAACCCTGAACTCAGGAGATCCCCCATGATCCTCCCTGCAATGGGGTCTCCAGACTGACATGGAGTCTCAGTATAGCTGCCACTCAAGCACATGAAAAGTCCCTTTGATCCCTAGGACAACCCACAGCCCCCAGAACAAGCAGCTGCAGATCCAGCAATGAGGGAGGCCAGGCTCCCTTGCACATCCGCAGGATGGAGGCAGAATCCATGGGGACTGAGCAGCAGATGAACATCAGGTTTCTCCCCGACTGCACCTCTCTGAACAAGGCCAACTGGCCTGGGACCCTAGCGTGTTCACCCCAGCCCCACCTGAGCTCTCAGGCCAGGAGGAGCTCTGCACTTCCCTGAGATGTAGCTCCCAGAGGGAAGCAAGCAGACCACAATTTTTGCTGCTCCACAGCCTTCAGTCCTGTTGTCCTCAGGCTTGGGAGGGAGAGCAATGATTAGGGACTAATGCGGACCCCCAGCACAGTGCAGCTGTCTTATGGAAAAGCAGCAAAACAGTTTTCCACAGGGGACGTCATCCCTCTACTCCTAACTGGTCAGAGACTCCCAACCTGGAACCCCAGGCACCTCTCATCTGGGATCTCAGGCTAGTATCAGCTCTGCACTTTCCTGGGACAGAGCTCCCAGAAGTAACAGGCAGACCACTAGTTTTGCTGCTCCACAGCCCTTACTCCTGTTGCCCTCAGGATTGGGAGGGAGCTCAGTGATTAGAGACTACTGTGGTCCTCCAGCACAGCAAGGATGCCTTACGAAAAAGGAGCCAGACTGTTTTTCTTGTGTGTCTCCACCCATGCTACTTTTGACTGGGCAGGGCCTCCTGACCTGGGACCCCAGCCACCAGCAACCTGGGCTCTTGAGATGGTAGCAGCTCTGCACTTCCCAGGGATGGAGCTTCTGGAAATAGCATGCAGGCCATTATTTTTGCTGGTCCACAGTCCTCACTCCTGTTGCTTGTGAGGGAGGACCGTGACTAGAGACTAACACATACTCCCAGCACAGCCCAGCTGCCTCATGGAAAAGAGGCCAAATAGATTCCCACATGGGTCCCTGCCTCTGCTGTGCCTCACTGGGCAGGGCCACTCAACCAGGGCCCCCAGCACAACCACCCTGCCCCCTGCCTGAACACTCGAGTGTGGTGGCTCTGCATTTCTCTGAGGAAGAAATCTCAGAGACAACCCACAGTCCCTCTACCACTGCAACTGCAGTGGTACCGCTCTTACTGCCCTTGGGCTGGGTAAGGTACAAAGAACCTGAGAATTTTACCCATACCTCCAGCAAACCACAGTGATTTTAAGAAGAGGAGGCTAGTCTGTCTCCCCTGTGAGCCCCTTGTCCCCACTGTTTGTCACCAGGCAGGGACCCCCAGCTTGGTTCCACAACACAGCCACCCCACCCTGGGCCAGTTGTACCAATTGGTAGCAGATCCACATTTCTTTGGGGTGGAGCCCCGAGAGACAAGTGAAACGCCTTCTGCTACAGGCACTACCAAGGTCCCTTCCCCTGCTGCCTCCAAGATGGGGAAGAAACATAAAGCCTGAGCTCACCCTAGGACTGTGGTGTGCAGCCTGGGAGCGCCAAACTGAGATTTGCAGCCAACACTCAGGTGGGAGAGGAATCGACACTTTCAGAGCACTGAGAGGATGCACAGCTGCAAACATGAAATATGGAGGAGCCGCACGGATGAGTAAGAGCCTATCTCCCAGCTATTACACTTAAGCAACATCTACTGGATCACAGCCCAAACTTCAACCCCAAAAATACTTTGTAAATATATTCCCCATGAAACAAAGGACAAAAATACTGCTACAAATAAAGACCCTACACAAAGCTTTGGCTCTCTGAACACATCCAGAAATGAAGTCAATGTATTATACTCAAATACACCACAGTTAAAGGAACATCAGTCCACAAAGAAGAGAAAGAACCAGTGTAAGAACTCTGGCAACTAAAAGTCAGAGTGTATTATTTCCTCCAAATGACAACTCTACTTTCCCAGCAAGGGTTCTTATCCAGACTGAAATGGCTGAAATTGTAGGCACAGAACTCAGAATATGCACAGAAACAAAGATTATTAAGATTCAAGGAATCTAAAAATTACAATAAAATGATAAAGGAACTGAAAGATGAAATAGTCATTATAATAAATAACCTAACTGAGCTGATAGAGCTGAAAAACACTACAAGAATTTTGTAATACAATTGCAAGAATTAATAGCAGAATAAAACACACTGAAGAAAGAACCTTCAGAGCTCAAAGACTGGTTCTCTGAACTAAGTCAGACAAAAATAAAAAAGAATAAATGAAATCTTTAAGAAATATGGGATTAGGTAAAGAGACCAAATCTATGACACATTGGTGCCCCTGAAAAAGAGGGAGAGAGAGTAAGCAACTTGGAAAACATATTTCAGGACACTGTCCCTGAAAATTTCCCAAACCTTGCAAGAAAATTCAATATTCAAATTCACGACTGCAGAGAACCTCTGTCAGATAATATCCAAGACGACCATTCCCAAGACACATAATAATCAGATTCTCCAAGGTTGACATTAAGGGAAAAAAAAGACATTAAAGGCAGCTAGAGAAAAGGATCAGGTCACCTACAAAGGAAAACCCATTAAGCTAACAGTGGACCTTTCAGCAGAAACCCTACAAGTCAGAAGTGATTGGGGGCCTATGTTCAGCATTGGCGAGGAAAAGACACTCCAACCAAAAATGTAATATCCAGCAAAACTAAGATTCATAATAAAAGGAGAAATAAGATCCTTTTTGGAGAAGCAAATACTAAGGGAATCTATCACCACCAGAACTGCCTTACAAGAGGTACTTAAGAAAGTGCTAAATACGAAAATGAAAGATCATTACCAACCACCACAAAAACAGACTTATGATTATAGACCATTGACACTATGAAACAACCACACAATAAAGTCTGCATAATAATCAGCTAACAACAAAATGACAGGATCAAACCTGCAAATAACAATATTGACCTTGAATTTAAACAGACTAAATGTTCCCCCCACTCCCCGATTAAAAGGCAGAGCATGACAAGTTGAATGAAGAAGCAAGACTGAACACTGTACTGTCTTCAAGAGACCTACCTCACATGAAAAGACACCCATGGGCTCAAAGTAAAGGGATGGAGAAAAATCTACCAAGCAAGTGGAAAACAGAAAAAATCAGGGATTGGCATTCTAATTTCAGAAAAGACAACCTTTAACCAACAACGATGAAAAAGGAAAAAGAAAGGCATTACATAATGATAAAGGGTTCAATCCAATAAGAAGACCTAATAATACTAAATATATACGCACCCTACACAGGAGCACCCAGATTCATTCAGCAATTTCTTAGGGATGTATGAAGAGACTCAGGTAACCACACAATAACAGTGATAGACTTCAACACCCTACTGACAGTATGAGACAAATCATTGAGGCAGAAAACTAACAAAGATATTTGGGACCTGAAGTTGACACTTGACCAAACAGATATCCACAGAACACTTCACTCAAAACCAACAGAATATATATTCTTACCTTCACATAGCACATACTCTAAAAAAAAAAAAACCTCTAAAATCAACCACACATCCAGACATAAAGCAATCCTCAGCAAACGTAAAGAAACTGAAATTATACCAAACCCACTCTTGACTAACAGAGTAATAAGAACATAAATAAACATTGAGAAAATTTCTCACAGCTACACAATTTGATGGAAATTAAACAATCTTTTCCTGAATGAGTTTTGGGTAAACTATAAAATTAAGACAGAAACTAATAATTTTTTGAAATTGATAAAAACAATGATACAATATACTAGAATATCTGGGACACAGCTAAAGAAGTAATTAGAGGAAAGTTTATACTGCTAAACGCCCGTATCAAAAAGATCTCAAATTAACAACCTAATATCACACTTAGAGGAACTAGAGAAACAAGAGCAAACCAACCCAAAAGCTAGCAGAATACAGGAAATAACAAAAATAAAAACTGAACTGAAGGAAGTTGAGACACAAAAAAGACAGAACATCAACATATCCAGGAGTCTTTTTGTTGGGAGAAAAATAAGATAAACACACTGCTAGCTAGACTATTTGTTTAAAGGAGAAGATCCAAATACACACAATCAGAAATGACAAAGGAGACATTACCACTAAGCCCACGGAAACACAAAAATCACTCAAAGACTAATATGAACACCTCCATGCACACAAACTAGAAAAGCTAGAAGCGATGGATAAATATCTGGAAACATAAACCTCCCAATATTGAAGCAGGCAGAAATTGATACCCTGAATGGACCAATAATGAGTTCCAATATTGAATCAATAATAAAAAGCCTACCAAAGAGAAAAGTCCGGGACCAAATGAATTCACAGCCAAATTCTGCCAGATGTATGAAGAAGAGGTGATACCATTTCTACTGAAACTATTCCAAAAATTGTGAAGGAGAGACTCCTTTTCAATTCATTCTCTGAGGCCAGATTCATCCTGATTCCAAAACCTTGCAAAGACACAACAAAAAATAAAACTTCAGGCCAATATCCTTGATAAACAGATGTAAAAATCCTCAACAAAATACTAGCAAACCAAATCTAGCAGCACATCAAAAAGCTAATACACCATGATCAAGTAGGCTTTATCCCTGGGATGTAAGACTGGTTCAACAGATGCAAATCAATAAATGTGATTCACCACATAAACAGAACTAAAAAGAATACCACAAGAGCATCTCAATAGATGAAAAAAAAAAAGGCTTTTGATGAACTTCAACATTCTTTCATGTTAAAAATCCTCAACAACTAGGCATTGAAGGTATATATGTCAAAATCATAAGAGCCATTAATGACAATCCCACAGCCAACATCATGCTGAATGAGCAAAAGCTGGAAGCATTCACCTTGAGAAGCAAAACAAGACAAGGATGCCCTCTCTTACCACTCCTATTTAACATAGTACTGGAATTCCTAGCCAGAGCAATCAGGTATGTTTATTGCAGCATTATTCACAATAGCAAAGACTTGGAACCAACCCAAATGTCCAACAATGATAGACTGGATTAAGAAAATGTGGCACATATACACCATGGAATACTATGCAGCCATAAAAAATGATGAGTTCGTGTCCTTTGTAGGGACATGGATGAAATTGGAAATCATCATTCTCAGTAAGCTATCGCAAGAACAAAAAACCAAACACCGCATATTCTCACTCATAGGTGGGAATTGAACAATGAGATCACATGGACACAGGAAGGGGAATATCTCACTCTGAGGACTGTTGTGGGGTGGGGGGAGGGGGGAGGGATAGCATCAGGAGATATACCTAATGCTAGATGACGAGTTAGTGGGTGCAGCGCACCAGCATGGCACATGTATACATATGTAACTAACCTGCACAATGTGCACATGTACCCTAAAACTTAAAGTATAATTTAAAAAAAGAGAAATAAATAAAATGTATCAAAATAAGAACAGAGGAAGTCAAACTATGTATTTGCAGATGATATAATTCTATAGCTAGAAAATCCTGTAGCCTCTGCCCAAAAGCTCCTAGATCTGATAACTTCAGCAAAGTTTTAGGATACAAAATCAATGTACAAAAATCAGTAGCATTTCTATACACCAAAAACATCCAAGCTGAGAGCCAAATCAAGAATGCAATCCCATTCATAATAGCCACAAAACGATAAAATAGAAATACAGCTAATCAGAGAGGTAAAAAATATCTCTACAATGAGAATTACAAAACACTGCTGGCCGGGCGCGGTGGCTTACGCCTGTAATCCCAGCACTTTGGGAGGCCGAGGCGGGTGGATCACGAGGTCAGGAGATCGAGACCATCATGGCTAGCACAGTGAAACACCGTCTCTACAAAAACTACAAAAAATTAGCCGGGCGAGGTGGCGGGGGCCTGTAGTCCCAACTACTCGGGAGGCTGAGGCAGGAGAAAGGCGTGAAACCCGGGGGGGCGGAGCCTGCATTGAGCCGAGATTGCGCCACTGCACTCCAGCCTGGGCGAACTGCACTCCAGCCTGGGCGACAGCGAGACTCCGTCTCAAAACAAAACAAAACAAAACAAAACAAAAAAACAACACTGCTTACAGAAATCAGAGATAACACAAACAAATGGAAAAAAGTACTTCATGCCGATGGATAGGAAGAATCAATATTGTTAAAATGTCCATACTGCCCAAAGATATTTACAGATTCAACTCTATTTTTATCAAATTACCAACAACATTCTTCACAGAATTCCAAAAAAACTATTTCAAAATTCATATGGAACCAAAAAAGAACCTGAACAGCCAAGGCAATCCTAAGAAAAAAGAACAAAGCTGGAGGCATTATGTTACCGAACTTCAAACTGTACCACAAGTCTACAGTAACCAAAACAACATGGTAGTGGTACAAAAATAGACACATAGACCAATGGAAACAAATAGAGAGCCCCAAAATAATGTTACACAACTATAACCAGCTGATCTTCGACAAAGCCAAGAAAAACAAACAACAGGGAAGGAATATCCTATTCAATAAAAGATGCTGGAATAAATGGGTAGCCACAGGCAGAAGATTTAAACTGGACTCCTTTCTTAAACCGTATACCAAAATTAATTCAAGACGGGTTAAAGACTTAAAATGTAAAACCTAAAAATTTAAAAATCATAGAAAATAACCTAGGGAATACTATTCTGGACATAGGCAGTGGCAAAGATTTCATGACAAAGATGCCAGAAGCAATTGCAACAAAAACAAAATTGACAAGCGGGCCTAATTTAAAGAAAGAGCTTCTGCACAGCAAAAGAAGCTATCAACAGAATAAACAGACAGCCTATAGGATGAGAGAAAATATTTGCAAACTATGCATCTAACAAAGGTGTAATATCCAGAATCTATAAGGAACTCTAAAAAATTAACAAGCAAAAAAGAAAAAAAACATTTAAAAAAATGGGCAAAGAACATTTACAGCCACTTCTCAAAAGAAGATATATACGTGGCCAACAAGCAAATGAAAAAATGCTCCACATCACTAATCATTAGATAAATGCAGATCAAAACCACAATGAGATACCATCTCATACCAGTCAGAATGGCTATTAGTAAAAGTCAAACAATATTAAATGCTGTTGAGGTTGCAGAGAAAAAACACACATACACTGCTTCTTGGAATGTAAATTAGTTCAGTCATTGTGAAAAGCAGTGTGGTAATTTCCCAAAGAACTTAAAACAGAATTACTATTCTCCCCAGCAATTACATTATTGTGTATATACCCAAAGGAATATAAATCATTCTGCCAAAGACATATGCACGTCTATGTTCATCACAGCACTGTTCACAATGGCAAAGACATGGAATCAGCCTAAATGTTCATCTATGATAGACTGGATAAAGAAAGTGTGGTAATATATACACTATGGAATATTACACAGGCATAAAAGAGAATGAAATAATGTTCTTTGCAGCAACAAGATGCAGCTGAAGGCCATTATCCTAAGCAACTAAGGCAGGAAATAAAAACCAAACACCACGTGTTCTCATTCATAAATGGGAGCTAAACATTGAGAACATATGGACACATAGAAGGGAACAACAGACACCAGAGTCTATTTCAGGGTGATGTGAGAGAAGGGAAAGGATAGAAAAACTACCTTTTGGGTACTATTCTTATTACCTGAATGATGAAATAATTTGTGCACCAAACTTTGTGACACACAATTTACCTATATAACACACCTGTACATGTAACCCTGACTCTAAAAGTTAAAAAAAAAATCTTGCCTGGGTTGAGTGGTGCGTGTCAGTAATCCAAGCACTTTGGGAGGCCAACGTGGGTTGATTGCTCAAGCCCAGGAGTGTGAGACAAGTCTGGGCAACACAGTAAAATCCCATTTATAAAACAAAAAACAAAAAACAAAAACAAAAACAAAAAACAGCGCATGGGGGCATGCACCTATTGCCCCAGCTACCTGGGGGACTGAAGTGAGGGGAACACTTGAGCCTATGAGGTCAAGACTGAAGTAAGCCGTGATCTTGCCACTGCACTCCAAACTGGCCAAAAGAGCAAGACCGTGTCTCAACAACAACAACAAAAACAAAAATCTCGAAAGACTCAGTAATTTCAATTATGTAAATTGAAAGGAAATTCAGCAAGATTTGTTGTCCACTCTGTTCACTCCTGAAAATCAGCCTCATTACACTTTCAACCATTCTTAGCTTGATTGTGAAGAGGTAAAAAGGTCCTGGATCCAATAAGAAGACTGTTTACAAAACACTTAAACACAGTTCAAATAAATGTGCACATGTATTACATAACAATGAAATACGAGATCACAGATTTTCAGATAGGAGAAAACATAAGATTTCATCTTCAGAAATGTGTTTTAAACTATGTCAACAAACTGCTCGGAAGAAATGGATGCGTTTGACACTAATTCATGCTAACCCAACCAAGGTTCTCTCTATGCATTTCCTTCATACTCAATATGATGAGAAGAAGTTACCCCTTGACAGGGTCATATTCATTACACATTTAACTGAATAAATAAAGAGACCACATTGTTCAGTCTTGTTCTGTAGTCGCATCCAAGCCGACAGATATAGTGAAAAAAAAAAAATGCCATCCTTTAATTAAAATATTCCCAAAATTCTGACTAGGCTCTAAAGGCACAGCCCAGAACAATCCCTTTTCTGTGATAGCCACTCATGCTTCAAATTATGTCAGTTTAAGGGACTACTTATTACTTTCTAAAAAGTAAAAATATATAGAGTTTAGTCATTATTTTCTTCCCTGAATATCATAACATTTTCTTGAGGTAGGTTTATTTCTTTTCACCAAAGAATTCACTTTGGAATAAATAGAGTTGCCTCTTATTATAGACTGAATTTGGAGATGGTCTCAAATATTTTCAGGTCTCTATACCACTTTTGTCCAATTATTCAATGAAAGAGTAGTCTGGGAACTGCTGTGAAGCAATTTTGAAGACGTAAATTAAATTCCCAAATTGATATACCTAACAATAGAGAGATTATCTGGGTGACCCTGACCTAATCAAACAATCTCTTTAAATCTGGGCCAGAGACAGAAGAAAGGAGAAAATTGACGCAACCTTGCCGGCTTAAAGATGGAGGGGGCCTTGTGGCACATAATGCAGTTGGCCTTTAGAACCTGTGAGTGGTCCTTAGGTAACAGTCAGAAAAGAAAAGGAGACCTCAGTCCTACAAAGGCAAGCAACTGAATTCAATGCGGAGGTGGATTTTCTAAAGAACCTCCAAATGAGAAATCTGATGTCAGATGATGCCAACCTCTTGGTGTCAGTTTTTGATACCCTAAGGAGACGTCCCAACTGTGTGCTGCTTGGCTTCTGATCTACAGATACTGCAAGGTAATATTTTCCTGTTTTAAGCTGCTAAAATGTTGGTAATTTATTACATAGCAATAGAAAAATAATATACCTCTGCACAATTTTCATCTATGAGCTATTCCCAATCTTCATATAGACAAAATATTTTCAAGCGATATCTATATTATAAATATAGAAGAATGCATAACAGTTTTAACATTTCAAAAAAATTCCTTGTAGATATACTATTTAAACATTATTTTAGTATGGTCATACCATAATCAGAATTATCTTAATCTTTTCTTCATATCCATGTTTTAATGCTATTAGAAATATTGTATCACCTTTAGTCATTGTGCTTTGTAACTACTGAAAAAATTTATAAAATTCTAAGCTTTGACAATTTTTCAAAGCTTATAATAAAATAATATAATAAAAGTCACCTAACTTGCTGCTAAGAGAGATTGTTATGATCCTCCTTGATAACTTTCCAGTAACACTCTCTAAGTAACTATTTTTGGTTAAAAATTGAAACATATTTACATTCTTTAATTCCTATACTGTGTAATTTCTAAACAGACAAAATATTTAGTCAGCTAAACTTAACTATATGTTATGAAATGTTTACTTCTTGTGTTTACCTAATATAGCTGTCAACAATTCTGTATGTGTTGTAGATTGAACTTATATTTGGTTATATTCAGTTTTATGACTACAGATGCTTGACTTTTGCCAAGAATAATCTTAAATATGGTGACAGTAAAAATTATACTTGTTTGAAATGCATTGTTTCATCATGGATGCCACATAGAAACCGACAGACTTTTACTATGGACACCATATAAAAGATGGTGCTTCCAAGTACCAGCTAAAAATGCCCCAAGACAAGTTTTGTTTGATGTTGTCATGCACTATGTATCTGTGTATTGTTTGCTTTAAAAATCTCTATTTGAAAATTCCATTTTCAAGTTGATGGTGTAAAGTAATGATGCAAGAGTAGTTAATAGTTCTAATTATGACACACATTTTGACAGGAAGTCATTATTATTTTAGACTCAGTAGATGGACCTTTAAAATACTTCCAAAAGAATGAAACCTTCCTAGGACCAGAACATAGGCTGACATCAAACTTTTCAATATTTTACAAATTATAAAATTTTAAAGATAATTCTATACAGTTTTCAAGATGTGTGATACTCAGTTACTTGCCTCAGAAAATTGGGATTACATTTATAGTTTCCTATCATTTTCATCAACTGAGGATGTTATTTGGGTAACAATAAATAGAAAAGAATGAGTAGCCTAGTAGTATTCTTTATAACTAAAACAGATAGGTAAAAACATCCTAAACTCAATAGCAGACAATCTGAACACAAAAAAGATTATAAATATGAATGTAAATCACAGGTATATCCAGCATGCCTGCATTTAGTATACTGGTATGTTAATCTATATTGAATGTAGTTTTTAAATCTTAGCTCTACCCTGCTATAATAATTGTAGGGGATCCATTGAGAGGTCAATTAAAGTTGAATAACTAAATTCCAGCCCAACATTTTTAAGGAATTAGGGTTATAGTTTACTACATATTAAAAGCAGTTCCTTAAACAATTTAGAGTAATGGCTTAGGGTTCTGTTGGTAGCTATTAGTATTACTGACTGTGAAGCAGCTGCTTGATTTAATTGGCAAACACTTGTTCTTTTCATTTATAAGCAAAATTAGCACCTACACTCTTGCCAATAAATTAGACCTTGTACCTACCTTGAAATGAGCACCACTAACTACTGATTGTAATTACAGCAGATAACCTATCACACTTGCCTAAGGCCTCTGGTTCTGGTGCTTATACTCACCTTAGAAAATATAAGGAACTGATGTATCCTTGATATAACAAGTTCCGTTGTAAATGTAACACTTTTTTTTTTGGTAAACATTTGATGCAGTAATGCAGCAAATAATATTTTTATTGTACTGTATATTTTGAATGGAGTTCCACTGCTTGTAAGACAATGGATACAAAATATAATTTAGTGGAAGTTTGCTATGTAATTGGTTTTGCAAATATATAAGGCATAATTTTATTCATATGGCTGCCTAAAATCTGTAGGAGTACAACTTGGTCATACTCTTTTAGAAAACAGTAATAGCCTTACGTTGTTTAGGAGCAAAGTGGTACATTTGAGATTTTGAAATTTTATGCTAGCAGTCTTCCTAAAAACACAGACACACACATACACACACAAACACACACACACAATTGGCAAAAAGAAAATTTAATCTGAGTCACATCTACGAAAATATGGCCATATTTAGAATAAATTTACTAAATGGTGAATTACTAGTCCACTAGCTAGTCTGGGACAATATAATCTAGATATCTATATATAGCAATCCCTGGAGTGATACTTTACATGTCTTTAAAGACATTAGGAAAATGAAGATGACAAAACGTTTAAGTGAGAATGTCTGAACACAAATTTTTAAATTCACATAGAAATTTACCTTTTTTATTTGTTTGTTTGTCTTTTTGTTTGTTTTTGAGACAGAGTTTCCCTCTTGTTGCCCAGGCTGGAGTGCAGTGGAGCGATCTCGGCTAACCTCAACCTCTGCCTCCCGGGTTCAAATGATTCTCCTCCCTCAGCCTACTGAGCTGGGATTACAGCCATGTGCCAGCACGCCCGGCTAATTTTGTAGTTTTAGTAGAGATGGGGTTTCTTCATGTTGGTCAGGCTGGTCTCGAATTCCCGACCTCAGGTGATCCACCCGCCTCGGCCTCCCAAAGTGCTGGGATTATAGGCGTGAGCCACTGCCCCCTAGCCAAAATTTATCTATTTTTAAAACTAATATAAATAAATAATTACAATATTTAATTTGTGACTCTATACAGTGTTTAATCATCAATTTTTAATTCTCTCTCACCAAACACGGCCTACTCAGCACCTGGATTTGACCTCATCTGGACCACTAAGTGGGAGAGAGTTGGGCTTCATTGAGTCAGTACAGTGAGGTATTGAGCAGGGTTTGGGATTTGTTGCTACTCTGGTGCCCTGCAGTGACTTGCAATGTTACTGTTATAGGTCCTGGGCCTAGGACTGTTGTTCTCTGTCACTTCTCCAACGGCAGGGTTATAGTTGTTTATTTTTTATTTTTTTCTCTTACTCTATGAGAGAAGCTTCCAGGTAAGGCTGAGGTCATGTCCCTTTCTCAGCTGCAGGCATTGTTCCTTCACACCTGCACCACTGACAGAGGCTTTCTGGATATTTCTTCTTCCCTGTGTCTTTTCCATGAATACTAGGTGGACATTCATGAGAAAATGATCTGCAAAGAGCTCTTTTGTCTGGCGCTCTCAGGGGTCTCATACTGTCCCACTGTCCCACACCTGGCCTTTAGCAATTTGTTTAAAGTGTATCTGATTTCTTCTTGCCTACTCTTAGAGTGGCCTTACACTATGTTCTACCACGTTATGTCCCCGGAGTCACTGCTTGTGCCTGGCCATTGGTTGCTCTGGGACGTCAGCTTTCTGTCAGTTTTAAGAATAGTACTGATTTTGCATGTTGTTCTGCTTTTTTTTGTTTCAAGGTGCAGAGTAATATTCTTTTCAATTTTCTACATCCTACAGAGAAATGACCTATGCATTTTAATCATTGAAACCTTTATTTTAAAAGCCTTTTGAGTTAAATTAGAAGAATTTCATCTGGAATTTCAATTAATGTGACACTTGGTTCGATTGTAAATCAATAAAGTACTAAGTAGCCTCATGACAATTTTAATATTTATAACATATTGCAAAGATAACTTGGACACTGGCTTTATATACAATACTTTTAAAAGCACATAAGAATTGTGTGATTTTATTAACCTTTTCTATATATGTTGTTTTGCATGGAAATAGAACACAAATCAGAATTACAATCACCAGGTTGCACTCTTCTGAAGGAATAAAGGAGAAAATAATCCTATTAATATTGTAATATTTACTTTATAATTTTTTAAAAACTTTCTGTCATTCGAAATGGTATGACTTAGTTGCAATATTGTATTTCTCTGATGTGTTAAATACTAAGTCTTTACAATGGAAATAAACATGGGTATATATACACAATGAAATATTATTCAGTCACAAAAAAATGAATGAAATTCTATCATTTGCAGTAACATGGATGAGTCTGGAGGATATGTTAAGTGCAATAAACCAGGACAGAAAGGCAAATATTGCATGTTCTCACTCATATGTGGGACTAAAATACAGTTAATTTCATGGAGATATAGAGTACAATGGTGGTTACCAAAGGTGAGGAAAGGTAGTGGGGGAGGTAGGAATAAACACAGGTTGGTAAATTGACACAAAAATACAGTTAGATAGAAGGAATATGTTCTAGTGTTCAATAGCACTATAGGGTGACTATAGTTACCAATAATTATTGTATATTTCAAAATAGCTAGAAGAGAAAATTTAGAATGTTCCCAACACAAAGAAATGAAAAATATTTGAGATGATGGATATCCTTATTACCCTGATTTCACCATTCTACATTGTATTCATATAACAAATGATCACATGCACCTCATAAATACATACAATTACTATATATTAACAACAAAAAAGATTCCACCACAATACTTCTGATACAATATCTTGACTAAACTTATTGCACTTATGAACAATTTTATTTGTTGAATCAACTTAAGACCATCTATTATGTGGTACTATAACGCTTAATCATTCTTATTCCTCAAAGTTCCTCTCTATATGGTCAAAAAACACTTTTTATTTGCAATCTAAATACATCCTTATCATTCTTATTTTGTATCTTTGTTAAATGTTACACATTCTCCCCCACCTATCATTATTCCTTTTCTCTTTATTTTTCCAAATATTTTCTTTCAGGATTTATCTAAATTATCATATGTTTCATAAACATTTCCCCAATTATTTTATTTCACATTATTCTCTCTTGGCTAAATTATCACTTTATTATTCTGTAGTTCATAGTTTCTAATTAGTAATCTAATTTGGTATATTTCTCTCCAATTGTTGATGTGTTAATCATGTCTCCTCATGCAGAATATGAGGCTCCTGGAAAGCAGGTAATGCATATATTTTAATTAAAGCATATAATTCCCTAAGAGTATAAGTACTAACATAAACATTCAGCACCATATAATAGCAAGTAATTAATTGATCATTTGTTAATTATATAGTAAAAATTACATAGATATTTTTATTGTGGCATAAAATAAAATTTGTGTCTGCACACATAAAAAATTTAGTCACTGTAAGGATCAAAGTCAATTCAGCGAGAAGAAAATATATATATATAATTGGACCAGTGTACTTATAAGATGTAGAGTCTGAATCATTGTAATTTTATTATTTGTAATCACCGATTTAGTAACATTTATATAATTCTTATTACTGAATAAGAAAATATAAGATCTGTCTTTACCTAAATGAACAAAAGTTCACAGATTAAAGGCCCTGGTTACTGAAGAAATTTTATAACAAAGCATTGAAATAATCTAAGTAAACTCAAATTCTTCTAAGAAGTGAGTCATTGTTTTCTGAACTGATAAAAGGAATTACATTTAAGATCAACTTTGATGTAAGCTTGACTACCAAATCATAAATTAATATCTCCCAAATTTGGCCAGGCATAGTGGCTCAGGCCTGTAATCCCAGCACTTTGGGAGGCCGAGGCAGGCAGATCACTAGGTCAGGAGATGGAGACCATTCTGGCTAACATGGTGAAACCCCGTCTCTACTAAAAATACAAAAAATTATCCAGGGGTGGTGGTGGGCGCCTGTAGTCCCAGCTACTCGGGAGGCTGAGGCAGGAGAATGGCATGAACCCAGGAGGCAGAGCTTGCAGTGAGCCCAGATGGCGCCACTACACTCCAGCCTGGGCGACAGTGCAAGACTCCGTCTCAGACACACACACACACACACACACACACACACACACAATCTCCCAAATTTTACTTCATATTTTATTAAACTCATTCTTTTTTTTATTTTTTATTTTTATTTATTTATTTATTTATTTATTTATTTATTATTATACTTTAAGTTTTAGGGTACATGTGAACAATGTGCAGTTAGTTACATATGTATACATGTGCCATGCTGGTGTGCTGCACCCACTAACTCGACATCTAGCATTAGGTATATCTCCCAATGCTATCCCTCCCCCCTCCCCCTACCCCACAACAGTCCCCAGAGTGTGATGTTCCCCTTCCTGTGTCCATGTGTTCTCATTGTTCAATTCCCACCTATGAGTGAGAATATGCGGTGTTTGGTTTTTTGTTCTTGCGATAGTTTACTGAGAATGATGATTTCCAATTTCATCCGTGTCCCTACAAAGGACATGAACTCATCATTTTTTATGGCTGCATAGTATTCCATGGTGTATATGTGCCACATTTTCTTAATCCAGTCTATCATTGTTGGACATTTGGGTTGGTTCCAAGTCTTTGCTATTGTGAATAATGCCGCAATAAACATACGTGTGCATTTGTCTTTATACCAGCATGATTTATAGTCCTTTGGGTATATACCCAGTAATGGGATGGCTGGGTCAAATGGTATTTCTAGTTCTAGATCCCTGAGGAATCGTCACACTGACTTCCACAATGGTTGAACTATTTTACAGTCCCACCAACAGTGTAAAAGTGTTCCTATTTCTCCACATCCTCTCCAGCACCTGTTGTTTCCTGACTTTTTAATGATTGCCATTCTAACTGGTGTGAGATGATATCTCATTGTGGTTTTGATTTGCATTTCTCTGATGGCCAGTGATGGTGAGCATTTTTTCACGTGTTTTTTTGGCTGCATAAATGTCTTCTTTTGAGAAGTGTCTGTTCATGTCCTTCACCCACTTTTTGATGGGGTTGTTTGTTTTTTTCTTGTAAATTTGCTTGAGTTCATTGTAGATTCTGGATATTAGCCCTTTGTCAGATGAGTAGGTTGCGAAAATTTTCTCTCATTTTGTAGGTTGCCTGTTCACTCTGATGGTAATTTGTTTTGCTGTGCAGAAGCTCTTTAGTTTAATTAGATCCCATTTGTCAATTTTGGCTTTTGTTGCCATTGCTTTTGGTGTTTTAGACATGAAGTCCTTGCCCATGCCTATGTCCTGAATGGTAATGCCTAGGTTTTCTTCTAGGGTTTTTATGGTTTTAGGTCTAACGTTTAAGTCTTTAATCCATCTCGAATTGATTTTTGTATAAAGTGTAAGGAAGGCATCCAGTTTCAGCTTTCTACATATGGTTAGCCAGTTTTCCCAGCACCATGTATTAAATAGGGAATCCTTTCCCCATTGCTTGTTTTTCTCAGGTTTGTCAAAGATCAGATAGTTGTAGATATGCAGGGTTATTTCTGAGGGCTCTGTTCTGTTCCATTGATCTATATCTCTGTTTTGGTACCAGTACCATGCTAAACTCATTCTTTTATAGATATTTTAATATCTACATCATTAATTCTACTTGTTTCTTTTACATTTGCAGTAAACTTTTTATTTTCGTATACTTTTATATTTATAGAAAAGTTTGAGAATGGTGTGAACCAGAGAGGCGGAGTTTGCAGTGAGCCGAGATCGCTCCACTGCACTCTAGCCTGGCAACAGAGCGAGTCTCCTTCTCAAAAAAAAAAAAAAAAAAAAAAAAAGTGAAAATACTAAAGAATCCCCATACAACAAAAAGCCTGTTTATCTTAACATCTTACACAATATCAGGCATGATTTTTTTTTTAACTCATCCATGTTTCTGTTTATATACAGGATAACAAATTCAGGAACAATGGGAAAGTAATATATAAAACCTTAATAGGAAACACAATAGAGATTACAAAACACTACCATTTGATTTTTTATGCAAATACTTCAATAGTACAATATTTTCACTCACTTGCTAAATAAAGCACATGACTCGAAATGCTAAATAATTCTGTTAGTCTAAATCTTTTAAAGAATAAAATGTTGGTGAAAAACCAAAATTGTTTAGTAAGGTATGTATGATCTTGTTTATTATCTATCATAGATATCAAGATGATCATAGTTAATAACAATTTAAGCTTTAGAGAATACTGTTTTAGGCCCAATATTGATATATTAAATGAAGGTATCAGAGAATCTTTTATTTATGGTATCAGGTTATAAAGATCTATTCAAAACCATTTTTGTCAAAGTTTAAACACTGGAACAAAAGTCAAATTGTTTCTAAATGAGACACAAAATGATTCTTGCTAATAGTACAAATTTTGTCCCATGGGTAATACTATTGTCTTTTTCTTTTTAAAAAAAAAATTTCAATTTTTATTTCAGATTCAGGGAACACATGGGCAGGTTTGTTAGCTGGGTATACTGTGTGATGTTGAGGTTTGGGGCACGGATGATCCTGTCACCCAGGTAGTGAGCAGAGTCCCCATTAGGTAGTTTTTCAGCTCTTGCTCCTGCTCCCCTCCCTACCTCCCCAGTGTCTATTATTCCCATGGGTCCTCAGGTATTACTATTTTCAAGTTTTTTTCTTTACATGAAACTACTGAAAGCAAAAGTATGTCATGCTTATAGGTTACTCTGTACATTTATCATTCTATTAATAAACATCTTAAGTAATTAAGTAGTATATCAAGGCCATAAACCAAGTCATTATCTCCTATCAAAGGACTACTGTTATTCAATCATCTAGAAAATTCATTTTAGGCAGGACGCAGTGGTTCACGTCTGTAATCTCAGCACTTTGGGAGGCCAAGGTGGGTGGATCATGAAGTCAAGAGTTCAAGACCATCCTGACCAGCATGGTGAAACCCCGCCTCTACTAAAAATACAAAAATTAGCTGGGCGTGGTTGTGTGTGCCTGTAATCCCAGCTACTCAGGAGGCTGAGGCAGGAGAATTGCTTGAACCCGGAGGCAGAGGTTGTAGTGAGCTGAAATTGCACCACTGCACTCCAGGCTGGGCGACAGAGAGAAACTCTGTCTTAAAAAAAAAGAAAATTCATTTTAATGGGTTATGTTACAGGGTTGAGGTCAGCCTACAGACAAAAAATAGGTTAACTGAATTTTTTTTTTCGTATCAGGTTTTAATTTTTTCGTTGGAACAGGATTTGGGGGTGGGGATACTAAATGTGGCAGGGTTCAACAAATTTACATTATATCAAAATAAGATTCTTAAAGAATACAATGATAGCATATGCTTTAACTTTTATAGCACAAACCCTCATATTAATTGATGGTCACAGAAAAATACTGTAATGCTTTAAACAAAAGTTTTAAAATACGTCAATGACACAAGTTTCAAACAAAATGCAGAGATCAAAATACTTAACTGTCCTTTCATCAAGCTTTTACAAATACAGTCTTTGCTGTCTGAGCAAATCAATTTTAGTTTCTTCATGGTCCTCCATCTGTCTTTTAACATGACACTTGTCCAGCTGTTGAATTTATAATGCAATAGTATTTTAGACCAGTTTCCCTCTCCGTATTTCCTCACACCACATCTCAAATTCTTGTCTTCTTTCCAAAGCCATGCCTGTCTTTTTCTAGCTCGATGTTTTTCAGGAGTTACCGGTTGACTCTTTGAAACAGGTATTCTGCTTTCAGTGGCTCTTCTGCTTTCTTTTTTTCTTTTTTGTACTTTGAAGAGTTCCTACTCTTCTTTCTTCCTTATTAAGGTCTTGTTGCTGGGTTCCATGTTGCAACTTAGATAAGAAAAGATTCTTGTGAGACTTTTTCTTGTATCCAAATTAGCTTCAGTTTCCATTTCAGCATCATTACCATTAGGTTTATCTTGAGAAGTGACTGTGCTTGTTCTTTTACTTTCTACTACTTTTGCTGCTGCCTTCATTAGAAAGGTTGATGATTTTTCACTTAACACATAATTCACATAATTCTTAATTTTCTCCCTCATGTGGTTGTACCTGAAGTGTTGAAAAAAGGAATGAAATGTATCTTTCTGAGAGATTATCATAAGCAATTTGCTTTTGAGAGGCATATGAAAATTTGGATCACCAAATATTCTTTCAAAGACTTCTTCTGCTTCTTTAAAGTTGCCATTTTCCATACAAACAGCTGTAGCCTGAATTTTAATTAAATTCTGTATTTCTTCGTGAAGTTGGTCATGTTCCTTTTCAATTGAACCCCAAATCATCAGGGCTGATTCCAAGGGTGTAATTCGTTCATCATTTTCGAACTGTGCATCAAGGGTTTTTCCTGCTGCAATTCTTGTCAAAAACTGACATATGTATATTGTTCTCAACTGGTAAGCTGTTAGACTGGATAGTCCATGAATAATAGCCTCTGCGCTGTTGCGGGTCCCGCGGAAGTCCTCGGAGCGGCCCTCGCGGAAAGCTCCGCAAAGAGAGAGGCGGAGGAAATCGAGCATCCAGCCGGCAGCCATGGCCTTGGCCTCGGCCACCAGGCCGGCGTCCTCCTCCTCCTCCTTGCCCGCCCCCACCTGCACCTGGCACTCGAGCAGTTCCTGGCACTCGAACTGCTCCTCGTCGTTGCTCTCTGTTTCTGCCATCTGCTCCTCGGTAGGGTCGGCATCCCTACCAGCCGCACAACTCCGCGGGCTCGGGGCCCAATATCAGGCATGATTTTTTAAACTACACCTATTTTTCCACAAAGTTCGATTCTCTACGCTTCTGTAAGTTTTTTTGTAAAAAAAAAAAAAAAAAAAAAAAAAAAACTGGTTGAGTTTTTGAGCCACGGATTTCTCTTTATATCAGTATAGATTTTGCACTATATTATGCAAAGTTAAGGCTGCGGCAAATTAAACAGATTAATATGCATTTAATAATGATAAGTACATTTATCCAAATGTCTAAATCATATCGTTAATAGGAAAATATCTTGGCCTTAACATTTCTTTCTTTATGTTATACCTTAGTGTGTATTTTCAGGAGTTCAACTGTAATCACTTTATAAAAATTGTAAAGGTTTAGCATTTTTGTAAACTGTGACTTTGTAAACTCTGACTGTGGACAGAGAGAAAGAGAGAGAGTTAGAAAGAGGTAAAGTTAAAGATGGAAGAAGGACTAAAGAGATACAACGTTGTTGGCTTTAAAAATGGAAAAAGGAAGCCATGAGCCAAAGAATGCAGAATAGAGGCTGGAAGAAAAAATTGCTTCTCCCATACAGCCTCCAGAAAAAATTAAAATAAATAAAAAATAAAAAACAGTCCGGCTAACACCTCAATTTTAGCCCAAAGAGGCCATATCATACTGTTGATCCGCAAACAAGATAACAAATTGGTACCATTTTAAGCTTTTAAATTTATAGTACTTTAAGGCAGTAGGAGAAAACTAGTATTCTCTCATTTAATAGATTGCCCACAGCCATCTAAAGGTGAATTGAACAAGAAAGTGAAATAAAGTCCAAGAAACGTTCAATTTGATTGCTATTGTTAGCATGACTTAGCACCAGAGTGCTGGTTGGATTCATTTTATGGATTCCTAAGAAAATAACTCTTTCATTGCAGGAGATCTCTCACTCACACATTCATATAAATAATTGTTTTTGCTTGCTTAGTCTTTGTGGCTTTCCATAGGCATCAGTAGTGCCCTTCCATGTTTTTTTCTCCTAAGTTTTTTTTTTTTTTTATTGCCCTTGGCAACCTTGAAGCTGATCTGAGGGAATTATAGGCTATCGTTTAATCACGTAGCATACTGCTACTTAGTGGGAGCCATCCTCTCTACTCTTGCCTATGAAAGAGTATAGACTATGAAACGAACTGGAACTTGAAAGTTTGCTCAAAAATCATCATTTGATCGCCTAATCATTTTGTATCTTCTATGAATCTTTCTTTCACAATCCTGCATAATGGTCAAGTTAGATTCTAAAGAAAATTCTTATCTATTGTTTTGAGGTCAGGCCTGAGATTTAAATAGTATCAGTTACAAATGATTTTGGTTACAAATAACAGAGTACTCACCATTGCAGATATTAAAGGCATTTAATAGTTTTACATAGTTAGAGATCACAAGATAGGAAATGTCATATTTGGCACAGTGCCAAAAAAAGTTATTAAGAACCTTGCTTTTTAAATTATTTTATTAAATTGTACTTTATATGTTTCTTTTTTAATAATTCAGAATGTTTGTCTGTAGGATAAAATAAGCCGGAAGAATAGGTGAAAAGGCTGAAAAACTGGAATATTCTTGTTCATCTGCCTTTTTTACCAGGAAACTAAATACAGTCCAGAAATATTGTCGTGTGAAACTTCCTTTTATAACTAATTGACAAAAACTATGCTATATGACCACTGTATCAGAAAATGAAGGAATATTTTAAACTTCTAATTGAGACTGAGCTAAAGTTCACACCTCTATGATGATTAATTTTATAATAAATACTGACTGAGAATACAAAGGAAGAATAATTTTGG
Source organism: Pan troglodytes (assembly GCF_028858775.2). NCBI lineage: Eukaryota > Metazoa > Chordata > Mammalia > Primates > Hominidae > Pan > Pan troglodytes. The sequence continues at coordinate 137,815,268 of NC_072401.2, forward strand.
TGAAAGATTAATCCTCATCATTCAATTATGTAAAAGGTATAAAATATAATGTTTCAAAATATGTGATACATGGATTAGACACAAAAAATTGTTCCTAAAAAATCAGAAAAATAAATTACATGTTCCTATTTTCAAGATACTATAAAAAACTAAAACCAAAATTCATTATTCATAATTTTTTATATATTCAAAACATTGTCATTATTATTTTGTGATAACTAGACTACCAGTTATACCATCAAGGACACACAGAAAATGTCTTTTCTTAAAGTTAGTTTTTATCAAGTTGTCTATAGCTCTAAGACATACATTAGTTTAGGAGAAGATGATTTATATAGATTCCAATAATAGTCTCACTGTCCTAGATACCAATCAATAGAGACTCTTTCTATTATTATTCACTTGACTTTGTCATTTATGCTGACATACAGCCAAAGATCAGTGTGCAAGTTATTAAAGAGAGTTTCGGCATATGAAAATAATGCTTTTAAAAAGAACTTTCAATGTTAGTAAAGCATATTTTAAGGACCTAATAGAATCAACTTACAATGTTTTAAATAACAGCAAGATATCTATCTTCTTTACCTCATTTAGATATTCGCCTATAAAGAATCTTCCTCTTTAACTCTTTGCCAGTTTGAACTGGTTACCTACTAAATACAATTGAGTGCAAATTTTAAATTAGTAGTAGTAGTGAAAATATGCCTACTATATATATAACACTGAAACTATAAGATTATGTTACTGAAATTGTTTCAAAATTATTTTTAAGCACAGTAAGTTGTATTGTGGGGGAAAAGGAAGTAGACAAACTGAAAAGGTTGAGAATTACACTCCTAACTAATAAAATATATTCTCTTGTACTTCCATACTTCTGTCCACACTCTTACTCAGTCATCTTTATTCAGGTAAGTCTCTTAAATGAGGTCTTTGTACTTTAATAAATCAACAAAATCAATTTTGAAGATAAATTAAATATTGTTAAAAATTGTTCAATTTGCTAAGCTTATTTTACATGGAGGTAAAATAGGCAAAAGCATAGAAAAAAATTATGTGTGTGTGTGTGTGTGTGTGTGTGTGTGTGTATTGGTTATTGCCATTATTTTATTTTATTTTGAGACTGGTTCTTGCTCTGTCACCCGAGGTTGGAGTGCAGTGACATGATCATGGCTCACTGCAGCCTCAGCCTCCCAGGCTCAAAAGATCTTCCTGCCTCAGCCTCACAAGTAGCTGAGGCCACAGGTGCATGCCACCACACCTGGGTAATATTTTTTAAGTTATAGAGATGAGGTCTCCCTGTATTGCCCGGGCTGGTTTTGAACTCCTGGATTCAAGCAATTCTCCTGCCTCAGCCTCCCAAAATGCTGGATTATAAGCATGAGCCCTGGTGCCCAGCCTTTGTCATTCTTCTATAAAATAATTTTAAATGTAATGTATTTCAACTGAGGTCCAAAATATTCCAGGCTCCTTCATGTAACTCCAGGCTTACTTATGAAAAAGATGTCTAATAATGGCTATTAAGAAGATTCTAATCATTGAATTAATAAGTCCATGTATATTATAAACATTTTATTAACATAAAAGAATACAAAAATTATTTTTCTAACATGAAATACAGTAGAGATAAAACAAACCACGAACAGAAAAATACCCAATATTTTCCACATGGAGGCATAAGATATTGGAAAACTATTTTACAGGGTAACTTCCACAAGTCTTGAGAAATACAAATCTCATAATTAAAAAAAATGTGTATACACCCTGTAGCTTTGGGATAGAGTCACTATAACTTCATGCCTTAGGCCAATAACAACTACAAAGGAAAGCATTGTATTCAAATCTAGTTAGCAAGTAGCTGAGCGTTTTTACTATAGTGTTTTCATCTTCATCTCATCACAGCTGAAAACTTGAAATGTTTTGACATCACAATTAGTGTATCAGGAAAGGAAATGGGTATGATACTAAATCCACTACAAAGAAATGCACAAATAATTGAGAAATCCTCTGCCTCCATTTTTATAATATAGTACACCTGCTTTTTCAAGTATTGAGAAAATAAAAAATATAATAGATTATATATATTTATATAATGTAATATGTATATTATATGTAATATATTCTACCACAGATAATTTACATTTTATATTTCAGAATATTTAAAATATTTTATGTTTTAAAATATTTCATATTTTAAAATATGTTCTCTCTCTCATAGACACACATAATCCTTTTGTTCATAAATTGCTTAAAAATATTTTTGATATGTGTGCAGAAATTCTTGCTTGTTTCTGAAGATAGTAACTGTGACAGATCTAATTTTAAATTAGTGAATAGATATCTTAAAGTGTTACTCAATGGTCCAAACAAGATTATTTTATTTCCCAGTATATTACTCACTTCCCACTCTGCCAAATGACTGTTTCACATATCTTCATTTCCTTCTAAACTTTCCAGTACACCTTAAATTTTCCTGATATTTACCTGATGCTTGTTCCTCATAATTGACAGAGAAAACATAATTATTCAATTATCATCTAATCATGTATCCACCACCAAATCAATCAGCGAACCAGTATCCATACTCAAAATGAATAAATCTCTTTTGTCTTTATCAAAGAGATGTCCCCACCTCAATCCCATAATAGTTTAAAATTTTTTCAATGGCTAGAATCAAATAGACACAATAAAAAATGGTAAAGGGGATATTACCACTGATCCCACAGAAATACAAACTACCGTCAGAGAATACTATAAACACCTCTACACAAACTAGAAAATCTAGAAGAAATGGATAAATTCCTGGACACATACACCTTCCCAAGACTAAACCAGGAAGAAGTTGAATCTCTGAATAGACAAATAACAGGCTCTGAAATTGAGGCAATAATTAATAGCCTATCAACCAAAAAAAGTCCAGGACCAGACGGATTCACAGCCGAATTCTACCAGATATACAAAGAGGAGCTGGTACCATTCCTTCTGAAACTATTCCAATCAATAGAAAAAAGAGGGAATCCTCCCTAACTAATTTTATGAGGCCAGCATTATCATATTTGCTATCATTTTATGATACCAAATCCTGGCAGAGACACAACAAAAAAGGGGAATTTTAGACCAATATTCCTGATGAACATCAATGCGAAAATCCTCAATAAAATACTGGCAAACTTAATCCAGCAGCACATCAAAAAGCTTCACCACCACGATCAAGTCAGCTTCATCCCTGGGATGCAAGGCTGGTTCAACATATGCAAATCAACAAATGTAATCCATCAAATAAACAGAACCAATGACCAAAACTACATGATTATTTCAATAGATGCAAAAAAGGCCTTTGATAAAATTCAACAGCCCTTCAGGCTAAAAACTCTGAATAAACTAGGTATTGATGGGAGGTATCTCAAAATAGTGAGAGCTATTTATGACAAAAGCCCACAGCCAATATCATACTGAATAGGCAAAAACTGGAAGCATTCCCTTTGACAACTGGCACAAGACAGGGATGCCCTCTCTCACCACTCCTATTTAATATAGTGTTGGAAGTTCTGGCCAGGGCAGTCAGGAAAGAGAAAGAAATAAAGGGTATTCAATCAGGAAAAGAGGAAGTTAAATTATCCCTGTTTGTAGATGACATGATTGCATATTTAGAAAACGCCATCGTCTCAGCCCAAAATCTCCTTCAGCTGATAAGCAACTTCAGCAAAGTCTCAGCATACAAAACCAATGTGCAAAAATCACAAGCATTCCTATACACCAATAATAGACAAACAGAGAGCCAAATCATGAGTGAACTCCCATTCACAATTGCTACAAAGAGAATAAAATATCTAGGAATCCAACTTACAAGGGATGTGAAGGACCTCTTCAAGGAGAACTACAAACCACTGCTCAATGAAATAAAAGAGGACACAAACAAATGGAAGAACATTCCATGCTCATGGATAGAAAGAATCAATATCATGAAAATAGCCATACTGCCCAAGGTAATTTATATATTCAATGCCATCCCCATCAAGCTACCAATAACTTTCTTCACAGAATTGGAAAAAACAACTTTGAAGTTCATATGGAATCAAAAAATGGCCCACGTTGCCAAGACAATCATAAGCAAAAAGAACAAAGTTGGTGGCATCACGCTACCTGATTTCAAACTATGCTACAAGGCCACAGTAACCATATAGCATGGTACTGGTACCAAAACAGATATATAGACCAATGGAAGAGAACAGAGGCTGCAGAAATAACACCACACAACTACAACCATCAAAACACACACACAAAACAAGAAATGGGGAAAGGATTCCCTACTTAATAAATGGTGCTAGGAAAACTGGCTAGTCATATGTAAAAAGCTGAAACTGGATCCCTTCTATACACCTTATACAAAAATTAATTCAAGATGGATTAAAGACTTAAATGTTAGACCTAAAACCACGAAAACCCTGGAAGAAAACCTAGGCAATACCATTCAGGACATAGGCGTGGGCAAATATTTCATGACTAAAACACCAAAAGCAATGGCAACAAAAGCCAAAATAGACAAATGGGATCTAATTAAACTAAAGTGCTTCTGCATGGCAAAAGAAACTACTATCAGAGTGAACAGACAACCTACAGAATGGAAGAAAATTGTTGCAATCTACCCATCTAACAAAGGCTAATATCCAGAATCTACAAAGAACTTAAACAACTTTACAAGAAAAAAATGACTTCAAAAAGTAGGCAAAGGATATGAACAGAAACTTCTCAAAAAAAGACATTTTATGCAGCCAACAGATACATGAAAAAATGCTCATCATCACTGATCATCAGATAAATGCAAATCAAAACCACAATGTGGTACCATCTCATGCCAGTTAGAATGGCGATCATTAAAAAGTCAGGAAACAACAGATGCTGGAGAGGATGTGGAGAAATAGGAATGCTTTTACACTGTTGGAGGGAGTGTAAATTAGTTCAACCATTATGGAAGACAGTGTGGTGATTCATCAAGGATCTAGAACTAGAAGTACCATTTGACCCAGTGATCCCATTACTGGTTGTATACCAAAAGGATTATAAATCATGCTACTATAAAGACACATGCACACTTATGTTTATGGTGGCACTCTTCACCACAGCAAAGACTTGGAACCAACCCAAATGTCCATCAGTGATAGACTGGATTAAGAAAATGTGGCACATATACACCATGGATTACTATGCAACCATAAGAAAGGATGAGTTCATGTCCTTTTTAGGGACATGGATGAAGCTGGAAACCATCATTCTCAGCAAACTAACACAAGGACAGAAAACCAAACACTGCATGTTCTCACTCATAAGTGGGAATTGAACAATGAGAACACATGGACATAGGGCAGGGAGCATCACACACTGGGGCCTGTCAGGGGGAGGGAGGAGCGGGGAGGGATAGCATTAGGAGAAATACCTAATGTAAATGACAAGTTGATGGGTGCAGCAAACCAACATGGCACATGTATACCTATGTAACAAGCCTGCACGTTGTGTACATGTACCCTAGAACTTAAAGTATATAAACACACACACATGCACACACACACACACACAATTTTTTTCAATGGCTTAAAATAACAAAGTTTATTCCTCACTCTTACTATAAGTCCATCAAAGAACTGCTGGTTCTTCTGTTTTCAAACCATAATTGTTCTTATAGAATCCAAGCTCAAAGAGTATCTAGTGTCACGAGAGAAAAATTCTTACTTTCCTTAAATTATACCATAGTATCATTGCCATATTTGTTTTGCTATTACGCTAAATTTTTTGAATGTCATATAACTTCCTGTCATATATCTTCATTTCCCCCTTCTCTTCAATCCATTTTAATCAGGTTTCTCTTCCTATCATTCCAATAAAATGTTGCTTATCACAGTCAACAATACATTTCTTTTGAAATTTCAATAATTTATATTTTATCCTCACCTACTTGAACTCTTATAGGTTATGGAATGGTCCATGTAGCCTTGCAATGTCTCACCTCAGTTATGAGTCATGTTTTCTTTAACTGGTTTGCCTAAAGAACCCATGTGTCTGCAAACTCAGAGTCCCGCAACATTGGGATTTAATATCTCAGGGTCCACCACCAAAAAAGTAAAGATGGAAATGGTGAATAAATGCCCTACTTTCTCATATTTTAGATGAACTATTCTTAAGACCATTCTGGATGATACACAGGATTCAAATTTAGTTAAACTTTCATTATCTACATTATGACACAGTATTCATATCTACCTTATGACATAGTATTCATTATATAGGTAATGAAGTTTTAACTAAATTTGAACCCTGTTGAGTAATTAGTGCACCTGTTACTGGCTTTTTCGAAGTCTCCGTTTCACTCTTCCTATTACCTCATTCGATAATACTTCTAGGTTATTCCTTATGAAATAATTATTCCCAAACCCATAGCTCAGGAACTGAGTAATGCAAATGAAAACAATTGATATTAACAGTGACCACAGGAAATAGACACTCAGAATGGCACTCTGAACCTGGATCTTTCGTTCATCAGATGGAAGCAAGGGCTGATTGTCATTGACATGGCTAGAACTCCTAGCATGCTGCAGCATCACTTGCAGCAGGAATGAGCTATAGGTGGCTTATGCAGAAGCTCTAGTACTTGAATGATATGGGGACAAAATTAAGGATTGTGAAGAAATGACTAAGATAATTTAGAATTTTTGAAAAGAGTGAATGATATGCTCAAGTTAGCCAACTATTACCCACAACATGTTTTCAAACTTGGAAGGTTTGAATGGAAATGTATAAAGATATCTTCATCTCCTCCGGCTATACCACAAAGTGCTGAGAATCAGGCATGAACAATTATCATAAGAATGGCAGAGCTGCAAACGGAACTGAATTATAAGTCTTAAGTGCCAATCTATGATAAAATAAGACCTCTGAAAGTTGGATATTTAAATTAGTTTTACAACGTGTATGTATAGAAAATAATAAAGCCGTGTAATTAAATATGTACAATTTTTAATTGTCAACTATATCTCAATAAAGTTGGAAAAATTAGATTTGGGTGGTTTATGTAACATTGTGTCTATATTTCAACTTTTAGATTAGCATCAAGTGAAGCTACAACTACGCAGGGACCCATTTGCAATATTGAGGCCACGTTTGATAATGATTGATGATTGATGATGGTAGTTGTAGTTAAGAGGAAAGGCTAGCATTTATTGAAAGATGATACGTGTCATATTTTTTCTACTGAGTATGCAAGAGGAGCTTATTTTAATACACTTCATGGATGGAAACATAAAGCAAAGACTCATTACAATTTTTGTCCCAAAACTAAACAATTTAGAAAAATTGGAGCCAAGATTTTTACCCAGGTATGTTTGTTCCACTGTATCGTCTATTAAAAAATTATTTGTGTAGGCCGGGCGCAGTGGCTCACACCTGTAATCCCAGCACTTTGGGAGGCCCAGGCAGGCGGATCACGAGGTCAGGAGATAGAGACCATCCTGGCTAAGGTGGTGAAACTCTGTCTCTACTAAAAAAATACAAAAAAATTAGCCAGGTGTGGTGGCGGGCGCCTGTAGTCCCAGCTACTGGGGAGACTGAGGCAGGAGAATGGAGTGAACCTGGGAGGCGGAGCTTGCAGTGAGCCCATATCGCGCCACTGCACTCCAGCCTGGGTGACACAGAGTGAGACTCCGTCTCAAAAAAAAACAAAAACAAAAACAAAAACAAAATTATTTGTGTCACGTAAATGAGTTTGGACTTTGCCTTAAGAACTTTTGGAGCCCTACTGGAAAATTGCAACAGCCTTGATTTAGGAGTTTGGAATTTATTTTAGTATTGAGAAAGAGAATATTGTCCTGTTTTGAATATTTACATGAATATTAATGTGAAGATGGAGAAAAGTAGACATATAGCAGTGAGGCTTATGAATAGAAATTATAGTTCTTCAAGATTGATTGGATATGGAATAAGATGTAATCAGGTATAATATTCACAGTATTCAAAAACCAACACAGCATTCAGTACCAATCAATCAGATTGAATGTCAGATCAATCAGAATAGACAAAAGCAGTTTTACAGTACCAGTCTATCCTGGCTCATTATCAACTTATATAAAAGAAAGAGACAGGAAGTGTGTAGTTCATGTTTCTGACTTAAATGAGTGGGTGGACGGTAATCTAGTCTTTGTGACTGGGGCATACTTTTGTACTGAATTATAACGTGGGTTTATTTCTTTCACAAAGTAGTTTCTTTGTCTTTGCCATTTGGAAAAAAGAAAATAGCAACAATTTCTTATATATTTATCATGAATATAAAATAAAATACGGCATTTCTATCAATTGCCTAGAAAAATGTATTATAAGTGCTTATTATTTGAAGAGCTTTACTTTATGCAGAAAAAGTGTATTTAAAATAATAATGTTCTTTTAAATTTTTTATAGATTGTACTCTGGAATATATTTACCAGGGATTAAATAGAGAACTTTATTTAGAACAAAGGCATGTATTAATAGTAATACATATTAAAATAGATGTGACTTCAATGTCCAAATATAGAATATTTTAACAAATTATTATAAATTAATATAATGCTATATAAACACACATATTGCTGGAAGTATAAAATATGTGTCCACACCAAAAAATATATATATTCATTTCATAGCTATTAGTGGATGCACTTATTATCTTGCAGTTTTTCTTAATCCAGCTTTCTCTCCTCAACAGAGTATCTAAATTCGATATTGACAGGAGATCACAAAAGAGCAATGGAAATGCAAGGAAAATTAATACTGCACAACTTTCTGGGATTTTTTAACTTCAAATTTTACTTTAGAACACTAATAAAATAAAAGTGTGCATAAGAATCCAGAGAAACATACCTTTTTATGGAATAAAAAATTGATATAACTTATTTCAGGATAGTTGATCTATAACAATAAAAATTTAAATGTACATACATGTATTTTTAAATGTGCTCAAAGAAGCACATCGACAGACACCCATTGCATTATTATTTTTAATAGTATACAATATTAAAATCAACTTAAGTATACATGGGTAGATAACAAGTAATATAAATTTTGTATGTTTCGGTATAAATACAAAATAAAATACAAACCAGCAGTTGAAATGAATGAGTTAAATACAATTGCTGACCTGCGGAGATGTTCACAATATATTGTTAAGTGACAAAAGGAATATTTTAAATATTATATAATGTGAATAATTCCTTTAGTGTAGCTGAGAAATAAATTCTATTCTTAGGACTCCAAGGCTGCTCTGTGTGCCACTATACTCCATTGCCTTCTAGCCGTATTAACGAAATTAGCATAAATATAACCCTTGTGCCTTAGATTCTCCTGATACTAAGAACCCCTGATTAATTTAGGATTGGGGCATGGGTGCCTAGCAATATAGATCATCCTTAATTTGACTTGAGCTTCTGCCCAATATCCTAAAGAATAAAATAAACCAACAGACTTATTTGTTTACCTTGGCAAATGCATCCATAAGCACTTATAAGGGAATGCTTGTAACAAAATTTAACTTCCTAACTACAGGAAGGCAATATAACTAAATGTTATACTTATAATGGAATATTATGACAATCTTTTAAATAATTAGATGTGTAGGAAAACACTGGAGAAGGAAAGGGGAAGGAACAATGAAAGAAGGGAAAAAACAGATCAAGGAGGAGGTAAGGAAGGATGACTAATTTTAGTTTTTAGTCTTCAGTATATGATTCTCACATGCCTTTTCTAATTTATCCCACAGCCACACTTTTTTAAAAACATGCTATAAGCCAATTAACTGAATTCCTCTCACATTTTCTGTTTCCATGACTTTGTTCTTGTTGTACCCTTTGTAGAAATGTCCTTTCCCAAATTTCTGAATGTGTGTATCTTACCTGACCTTGAAGAGCAACTCAATGGCCACCCATTTCACAAAGCCATTCATGATCAATCTCTATCTCAACCAAACCCTCACTGTACAAATTCTGAGTATACACAATCATACTTTATCTGATCCATTTAATAACGTCTAAACTGTTCCATAGGGGCTGGTGAATGAGTTGTTATTTTTCTTGGCGTCTAAATAAATAAGATTTTTCAATATTATTCTAGGGATATTAATATTCTTTTCCTTCGACTGTATGTTTTTGCCTCTAAAATTTTATTTTATTTGAAATATATCTGATTTGTATTTAGAGTTTTAATGAATTGCCCCAAAATTCATCTATTTTCTAAGTTATCATAAAGCTGTACCTAAGCAAAGTTTAATTTTTGCTTATTGAAACAGTATTTTTTAGTATTGTTCATACATATGTGTATGTGTAAAATATCAAATTAATCTTTTGTTAGCAATACGAACATCACTGATTGAAAGATATTTCACACAAAATTTTAACTTTATCTTATTAATCCCATAAATGTAATAAATCTATACAAGCTGCTCACTGAATTTCTGCTTTGAGGAATTCTAAAGGTTTAATATAGGCAAAATAAAGATTATGTTGTACATTATGACAGAAAATGGGTTCAAAGGTTGCCTCTAAATGCAAAACAGTTTTACCTAATTTATATATGTATATGTGTGTATATATGTATATATAGGTGTATGAGTAATATATATGTATATATGTGGAATGTGTTTGTATGTATATATACTACTAGAAAATAAAATGAGATTTCTGCTGGCTTCACTTTGTGTATTTTAAAGAACTATTTTTCCTGAGGTACTGGAATATAGGATCTATATTGTAGATTGTTAGGAGATTTGCCCTATTTTTTGTTTCATTTTATTACTATCTAACAACATTTGGTTACTATTGCCAACACCCCCTTTACAAACGTCATAGCTACCCTAATAGTTCCATCACACCAAATGGCACTCCCGTGCACTCCGTGCAAGGCCTGCAGCATCTGACCCTTTCTTTTTCTAAGCTTATTTTTAAACTATTTTTTATGTTCTATGTCACTATGCTTTAACCACACTAATCTTCCTTTCACTTGATCCTGAAAATCTCCTTTTCAGGAGGTGTATTAAATGATTTGCACTTGTTGTGTGTATTTTTTGATGCTTTACTCCAAATGAAACATTAAACTTCCTTCTTTGCTCTATGACTCAACCATGACTTCTATAGAAAGGGTTTTCCTGGAGACCGTATCTGATAATCCTCACCCTTTAGGCCATTCTTATTCCTTTTTCTAATGAGTACTATTTATTTTCTTTGTAGGTCTTACCACTGAAATAACACTGGTTGCTTATTTAAATATCTTTCAGCTTCATCACAATGCAAGATCCTTTTAAATAGAGCTGTATATTGTTTATTGTTGAAATTCCAGTGTCTAGAATAGAGTCTAGTACAGAGTAGCTGTACAATAAAAAAGTTAATGTCTAAAGCTATACATACATATATATGGAAAAGTTGTAGTGTTTTGGTTATTATTGATGAGGGTGAGGAGCTGTTGTGATGCAGAAATTGGAAGAGTTCCACATGTCAAATTATGTTTTTTAAGGTATAATACTATTTCTTACTTTAAATCTTAAATTATCCTATTCTAAGGATAGCACAATTAGTTTTAGATTGTTATACACAGAAAAACTTAGATATAAGGAGAGCAATATAATTGTTTCAGTAAATAATACTACCACATTTGCTGCTTATTGAGAACTATCTACTGTAGTTTGCACAGCTTTTGCGTAGATGATAGTGAAGGGCACCACCATTTGGATTATTCCACAGACAAAGGGAAACATAGTTACTGCTCTGTAATGATGGAGCAGCTGCTGGAGAAGACTAATCATTGCTAGTTATTGCAGCTTTTCCAACTTGAATAGGAACCCTGAAAGAAAAACGGGGAAAGTGAGAGAGCAAGAGAGAACAAATTACTTGTAAAGAATTCTAAATCTGAAATATCTGATTTCAAACAGGAGTGTGGTTGTGAAAAAGAAGACATAGACATAATGTAGAAACAGGTGAATATTTACTACTTATTCTTTTCTTTATCAGAGGATATCTATCTTCATGTATCTATGAAGACACACAAAAAAAGAAATTTAACTAAAAATTCACGTCTCTTTATTTCATCATAGCACACAAAGCAGAGGAGGGAAACATAGACCCTGCAATGAAAATTATGTGCTATACTACTGCCAGCTGTCTTGAGTGGCTTGCCCAGTTTTTGAGTGCTTAAAAGAAAGTTGTAAACAACATGTCACCTGCTTATTCACATGGGACTTCGATGTTGGAACACAGTATCTGTTTTGGCATGAATGAAATTCACAGGTTTACTTCATTAAGCTCCTATGGGAAGTTAAGCTACTAAAATTATTATTTTGATCTTTGTTGTATAATTTTTAAAATAAGAGCATGAGAAATACAGTGATTAAATGTACAGTTAATCCTTTGTATTTGTGGAGTCCACACCCACATTTTCAACCAACAGAAGATTAAAAATATTTGAAGAAATTGTACTTAATACGTACAGGCTTTTTTTCTTGTCATTATTTCCTAAACAATACAGTATAATTATTGACACAGCTGTGCATATGTGCAAATTATACCATTTTATATAAAGAGCTTGAGTATACTCAAATTTTGGTATATAAAGGAGATCCTGCAAAAAATTATCCAAGAATACTGAAGGATGAATATGTTTCACTTATAACAAAAATTCCTGTATTTAAGTCCCTTCTGAGCACATGTAGCTTGTTGTACAGATACCAACAGATAAAATATTGTCTAATGTGTCTAATGTGTCCATTAAGGTGGTTATAACAACCATGTTGCAAATAGATGAACTATTTTGTTAATCAGAATAACTATCACTGAATAAATAAATTTGGTTCCTATAATATTAACTTAAGTATTATTTTTGAATTGACTGGATACCTTTTTAGAAATATTATTTTTCCCTTTCATACTATTATCTATGAAGAATATTTGTCCATATACTACTCTAATACATCTTCTTCAGGTGGAATTTTCTAAGAAGCTAAAAACACAAATCTAATCATACATACTAGTTTGCACTGTTCCTACTTAGCAAATATTAACTAGAATTATTAAATCTGTAGATTGCCAGCAAATTTTCAGTAAGTCATTTAATTCTAATAGCAGTAAGATAAATGATAACATTTCTTTTAAATTTTGAGGTGTTTCCTTTTTATTCCCCTCAATGACTAAAACATTTCTTTTTAAAAAAGCCAAGGGGAAATAAAGTACACTTATGGTCCAGGCTTCTGTTCTTTAAATTGCATTTGTTTTAAAGAAAAATGCTTATGGGGCACATTTCGGTTACATGTGGCATCAGTGTTAATGACATCGATATTTTATAACAGCTCAGGTTTAAGATGAAAATAACAGCTATTAACTTAGTTTAAAAATATCAATTTCAAACATTTTTCTTGCAGCTTGTCAATAACACCCCAAAGCATATACATATCAAAAAACTAAGAGATATCTGTAAAGTCCATTTTCTTTATTTGCTTCACACAGTCAATAAACAATTCCTGTTGATTATGTGTCAAAAATATATAAGACACATAGATGTCTCTGCTTTTTGGTTGTCATATATCTTACCAGCCTGGGCTCTCACAATAGCATTCTAACATGTTTCTCCTTTCCCTCTCATGACTTTCATTTATTTTCCAAATACACTAGCCGTATAAAAATAAATTGTGAAATATTATCTAGGACAGTTTGCATAAGTTTGGAATTCTGTTTCTTTATAGTTGTATAGAAAATACCTGTAAAATATGTACATATTCCTTTATTTTTTCTAATAATTTATTGATGTAAAATCATGTAACATAAAAATAACTATTTTAAAATAAACAATTATGTGGCATTTAGTACATTCACAATGTCATACAACTAACTACTATCTATTTCCAGGCTATGTCAAGTACAGCAAAGTAAAAACCTTTAAAAATTAAAGAGCTAGTTTTTTGTTGTTGTTGTTTTTGTTTTTGTTTTACTTCCCTCTGCCCCCAGCATCAGGCAATCACCAACTGGAGTTCTGTCACCATGGATTTTCTGCATATTTCATAAATGGAATCACGGAATACGTGACTTTTTGTGTCTTGCTTATTTCACTTAAGAATAATGTTTTAGAAACTCATTTATGCTGTAACATGTATCAGTATATTATTTCTTCATTCATTATGGCTAAGTGATATTCTATTGTATGTATATTCCACAGTTGTTTTTTTCCACTCAACCACTGATAGACATTTAGGCTGTTGTTAGCTTTTGGCTGTTGTAAATAGTGCTACTGTGAACATGAGTACACAAATATTTCAAGTGGCTGCTTTCAATTTATTTAGACATATACTTGGAAATGGGATTGCTGGATGATATGGTAGTTCTATTTTAATTTTTTGAGATAGCTCCATACTGTTTTTTATACAGACTGCCCCATTTTACATTCTTGCCAACAGTGCACAAGTTTTCCAATTTCTTTACATCCTCACCAATTCTTATTATGTGTTTTTTAGTTTTGAGGTGGGGTGGAGGTTGGTTGTTGCTTTCATTAAATACTAGCCATCCTGAGAGTTGTGAGGTTTGGATTTCATGGTTTTTATTTGTATTTCTCTAATAATTAGTAATGATGAACATCTTTCCATATATTTGTTGGCCATATATATGTATCTTTGGAGAAATGTCTATTTGAGTCCTTTGTTAATTTTTAAAATTCAGGTTATGTGATGTTTTGTTATTGAGTTTTAAGAGTTCTTTAAATATTCTACACATTGAAACCCGTATCCCCATTATAAATACATGATTTAAAAATTTCTTTCTCATTCTCTAGGTTGATAATTCATTCCACTGATTGTATTTTTTGATGAGTAAAAGTTTGTAATTCTCATGAAGTTCCAGTTGTCTATGTTTTTTTTGTTGCCTATGCTTTTGGTTTTTTATCACTGCCAACTCAAATGTTACAAAGTTTTTCCCTATGGCTTTATCTAGGAGGTTTTTTTTTTTTTTTTTTATAGTTTCAAGCCTTATGTTTAGGTCTTTAATCCATTTTGAAGTAATTTTTGTATATGCTATAATATCTGTAAGATAAAGGTCAAACTTTATTTTTTGGTATATGGATATCCATTTTTTCCCAGCACCATTTATTGAAGGGATTGTCATTTCCCCATTGGGTGGTAATTTTTTTTTGAAGGCCTTTTTATCATAAACAAGAGGTTTATTTCTCAGCTTTGTATTTTATTCGATTGTTTAATTTGTCTCTCTTTAGGCCAAATCATACTGTTGTGATTACTGTATTCTTGTAGTATGTTTTGAAATTAGAAATAGTGAGTCATCCAACCTCTTTTTCAAAATTGTTTGGGTATTCAAGGTCACTTGAGATTCCATATAAATTTTTATATTTCTGAAAAATTGATGGTAAACTGGTAATTTAATAGACATTCATCGAAACTGTAGATCACTTTGGGTAGTGTGGACATCTTAATTGCTACCTCTTAACAATTTAAATTGTTTTAATCCATGAAGATGGGATGTCTATTTCTACTTATTTGTGTCTTCTTTAATTTTTTTAACATTCTGTTCTAATTTTCCAGGTACAGATCTTTCACCTCCTTGGTTATGGTTATTCTTAAATATTTTATTCTTTTTCATAATATTGTAAATAAGAGATTTACAATATTATATAATATTACATATTATATAATATAATATTACATAATATAATACACACACACACACACACACAAATCCTGGTCACCATAGCAGATATTTTCTAAATGTCAAAAGCTAGGGTAGGAGATGTAGTTTATTACTCCTTTGTGTTTTTTTGTTTGTTTGTTTTTGTTTTTGAGATGGAATCTGGCTCTGTCGCCCAGGCTGGAGCAGTGGCGCTATCTGGGCTCACTGTAAGCTCTGCCTCCTGGGTTCACACCATTCTCCTGCCTCAGCCTCACGAGTAGCTGGGACTACAGGTGCCCGCCACCACGCCCGGCTAATTTTTGTGTATTTTTAGTAGAGACAGGGTTTCACTTTGTTAGCCAGGATGGTCTCCATCTCCTGACCTCATGACCTGCCTGCCTCGGCCTCCCAAAGTGCTAGGATTACAGGCGTGAGCCACCGCACCTGGCCGAGTTTATTACTCTTACAGAGTAAGAGAATAAGTTTATTATATAATATATTATGTAATATTACCTAATATTGTAAATAAGAGAACTACCAGATGATATTAGAATACCTTGCTATTCCTGAAGTAAGGAAATACTAAAGAAAAATAACAGCAATAGATGCATGTCACAAGGACAAAGGTGCCACTTTAAATAGGCTTCTGGAAGCCAAATCTGGGATAATATAACCAATGAAAGTGATGAATTATAAACTTTGAAATAAGATGGAAATCTGTGAGTCCACACCTATAACAAATGATAGATAGATAGGTATATGGATAGATAAAACGTGCTTTAGTCCATTTTCTGCTGCTATAACAGACAACAGAACAATTTATAAACAACAGAAGTTTATTCGGTTCATGGTTCTGGAGGCTGGGAAGTCTAAGAGTGTGGTGCTGGCATCTGATGAAGACCTTTGTGCTGCATCACGTTATGATAGAAGATGGAGGGGAAAGAAAGTACATACAAGAGTGGAGAGAATATGGGCTAAATGTATCCTCTTATCAGGAACTCCCCCACTCTTTAATAACTAATGCATTCCTGAGATAATGGGTAAAGGGTTAATGAACATTCTTTGTATTAGTCTTACAATTTTTATAAGTTTAAATTTATTGAAAAATAAAAGTAAAAATAGAAAGGTAAATTTTTTATAATTTTTATATTCCACAAGTATTTTACAAGAGTTGATCTTTGGTTTTGTTTTGCTTTGCTCTTTTTTTAGGATTTCTTTTAGAAGTAAAATATTTTTATGTTTCACTCTATATTTATTTTTTAATTTATAGTATAATTTTTTCATAAAATAGGGTATAGAAAAATTATTCTAAAGATGTTTGAGAAAATTTCTCTTACTTTGGCCTTGATTATAAAGTTTTTTTTTTAATGATACTCTTTTCTGTTACTAATTCCATAATCTTCCTCTCGAGTTTGTCATAATCAAACCAGATTAATTATGCATTTGTATTACTCATCCAATTTTGAGCTAATTAGATTGTAAATAGCTTGATCTCTTTCATATTTTAATCTCTATTTTTAAAACCTGTGCATAGTTAATTAATGTAGAAACACTTACTGATAAAATTACGACATTGTACAGATTTTTCAGATGCATAAGATACTGTTTCATGTCTTTTGAAATCATCACAAGTTGAAGGATGATAATGTTAAAACAGGTGCACTTATTACACTTATTTCACCTTCTAACACAATGTTAATGCTTTTATGATGAACATTATTTATGCAAATACCAAATGTTTCAAGCTGATATGTTTGAAAATATAGTCATGGGCAGCCTCCAGTAACGAAAAATGATCTGCATATTCACAAATTAATCCACCTGTGTTTCAATTGGCTCCACTCTTACAATACCCTAGCATAGGCTCTGCTATATTCAAATAATAGTCAACTTTTGAATTAATGGATGAGGAAGTATGTTTTAAGCAGCAGAAGGTAAAGATTTCTACCATGTTGATCAATTATCCTCAGCTCTTTTAGCTTAAGGAAAAAGGAAAGAGAAAAAGAAACACACACACACACACACACACACACACACACACACACACCAAATCCTGGTCACCATAGCAGATATTTTATAAATGTCAAGGGCTAGGGTAGGGGATGTGAGTTTATTACTCTTACAGGATTTGAGCCATGGAATGTAAGGGAATGTCAATCTCTATTTAAATTTTGTGTATTCTGCAAAATATAAAAAAGTCTGCACAAAGTAAAATCATTTAGTATACTGTTTTTCCTCTTCAAAATACCTTACCCTTCTCATATCTTATTCTTGCAATCTATAACCTACTGCAAATTCAATCTCAATTCTGCAGCTTTATTGCCCCTCACCTAAACTTTAGAATACTTTCCACTCTGCCCTCTGCGATTATACTCCCTAAGCGGTATGACCTTCTTTTAGTGTTTCATGCTTTAACTGAAGCACACCCCTTTCCTTGAGCATTATTTTACCTTTACTCCTATCGTCACTATCAATAGCACTGATGATTATTCTCAGCCAAATTTAAGCTGTCTTTTTCTCCATCAAAACCACACTTACTCTTACACTCAAAACCTTCTGGGGGGTTGATTTGGAAACATATTTTTAGGTTTCTCAATTATCTTCTACATTGCTCCCCTATTTCTTTTTACTTCTTTTTCTTTTTTTTTCTTTTCTTTTCTTTTTTTTGTTTTTAATTGAGACAAGGTTTTACTCTGTCACCTAGGTTGGAGTTCAGCGGTGCGATCACAGCTCACTGCAGCCTTGACCTCCGGGCCTCAGGTGATCCTCCCACCTCACCTCAAACTCCCAAGTAGCTGGACCTAAAGGCACGCTCCACCACACCCAGGTAATTTTTCTATTTATTGTAGAGACAGAGTTTCGCCATGTTGCCAGGGCTAGTGTCAAACTCCTGGGCTCAAGCAATCTGCCTGCCTCAGTCTCCAAAAGCTCTATTACAGGTGTGAGCCACCTCGCCCAGCCACTCCCTTTTTGAAACAGTTTCTTGAATTTTGCCCCCTAAGCTCTATTTACCTTATTCTGTTGTTTCTGACTCCAGCTTCTTGATCTCTTTTTCTCGATTACCACCTCTACCTTTCTCAACATTGCCTCTCAAGATTTAGTGCTATACTTTTCCTTTTCAATTTCACCTCTTCCATGTTAACAGCTTCCATTACCATCTATATATCATGTATATACCAGTGGTTTTCAAATATGTATTTAAACTTCTTCACTGACTTTCAGACTCATATCCCCAACTGTCTACTAATACCTAGAGGAACTAAAAGTTTTTCTGACACAAGATGGAATCTTAAATATATATTAAATAAAGTTCAAATTTACCTGAAACTGAACGTATTCCAAATTTGGGATCTCATCGGCACACCTTTACAACCATAAAAAATTAAATATATCTCCTCTGATGTCTCCTATCTCAGTGACTGACACCACTATCCATCTTTATAAGCATGATATATACTGAGAAGTAACATTTATCTTCACATATCATATGCTATTTTTCACTGTCTTATCTCCCAAATGCTACTAAAATAAACTTTATATTTTTTTAACTGTCAGCACGAGTTCAAACATTCCTCACACACTCCGCCATCTTTTACTACTGACCTAGGTTATAACTTTGTCACTTTCTACTCCAGTATACCACAGATACAAAGACAATAATATTTTATAATTTTTTCCAAAAACTGTATGTTTTTTTTTTTCTTTTTGAGACATAGTTTTGCTCTTGTTGCCCAGGCTGGAGTGCAATGGCATGATCTTGGCTGGGATTACAGGTATGCACCACCACTTCTGGCTAATTTAGTATTTTTAGTAGAGACGGATTTCTCCATGTTCATCAGGCTGGTCTCGAACTCCAGACCTCAGGTGATCTGCCTGCCTCGGCCTCCCAGAGTGCTGGGATTACAGGCATGAGCCACCGCACCCGGTCTCCATTTTTACATACTATTATTTTGCCTAGGAGACTTTTCTATTGTTTCCCCACACTCTCAATTATTTTTCTACTTAAGTTCCTTTCATTCTTTAAATACCTGTTCAATATTATTTACTTAAGAGCTGTTTCTTACCTAGCAAGACTAAAATGTATACTTAGGATTCATGAGATCACAGCTTTGTGAACTTTCAGTCATCTAACTTGCACCATTTATTTTTATGTACTCACTATACCATAGTATTCACAAAAGAATGGTATCTTATCTGACATTTTTATCCCCAGAGACTAGCACAGTTCCTGGTACATAATAGGAAATTAACTACTGTTTATAGCGTCAATGAATAAATGAGGAGCCATAAATGCTTTGTTATGGGGAGACATAAATACTCTATTATATGTAGTTTATATTATCCAATAAGATGGAACACATGATTCAGCTAGATATAACATTAACAGAATTATAGAACAGAATTATCTACTCAACAGAATTCTAGCTTTGAATACTAGCAAAATCCACTATGTAATTTTTAAATGTTTTTATTTATTTTATTATTATTATTGTTTTTTGAGATGGAGTCTCACTCTGTTGCCCAGGTTGGAGTGCAGTGGTGCGATCTAGGCTCACTGCAACCTCCGCCTCCCACGTTCCAGCGATTCTCCTGTTTCAGCCTCCAGAGTAGCTGGGATTACAGACACCTGCCACAATGCCCAGCTAATTTTTATATTTTTAGTAGAGATGGGATTTCACCATATTGGTCAGGGTGGACTCCTGACCTCAAATGATCCACCCCTCTTGGCCTCCCAAAGTGTTGGGATTACAGCCATGAGCCACCACACCTGACCTTGTAATTCTTATATAAAGGCACACAGGGCATAGTTATATGAAGAGTATAAGGGACATAAGATGCAGAGTTTTTTTTTATTATGTTTTACAAAACAATTAGACATGTTCTTTATATTGGAAGCTTGCAGATATTGAAAATATAAGATTAATTCAACTCACTGAAGGTATTTCTACAGAGAATTAGTATTATTTTGGTTGTTGTTCTTACAAAACTTAATATAGTAACTGAAATTAGAACACAAGTTCAGAATGCTAAAATGTCAGTAACCTGAAGTAGAACAAATTAAATCTCCCAGGATTAGGAAAGGGATTTGTTTCAGGATCTGGGATGTAGCTGAGTCTGTAAGGAGTGTTAATATTTTATGTATGTGTATTCAAAAATACTAAGAATAAATATCCAGGTAAATAATTACAGATTATTTCAATGTCTTATGTGAGGTCTATAGAAGTCTTATTTGTAAATAATTTACAGTTAAATCCTTTGATGCGTTTCTGAAATGTAAATGTTTGGGCTGTTTATCTAAAGCGATCCACATGGTTTACATAACAGATGTTCAGGTGACAGAGTAGATAATTCTGTTCTAAAATTTAGAAGCTCACATCAATTTCTTCTCAGTGTGAATGATGGCCTCAAGATGTTAGGCCGGAGAGGTCCCTATGACCTAACGTTAATTATAATGTTTATAAAGCCTTAGAATGGTGCCTGATATAAAGCAGCTGATTTATAATAGTAAATTGATGATGCTGATGATACTTATTAATATACTTTCAGCCAATTATAATAATCCACATAGAAAATGTACATCCATTTATTTATTACATCCTCATTAAAAGTATTGGATTTAGTTTTAATTGTATGTGTCTGAACATGTTTGTACATAATGTGAACAGATTTATTTTAAAATTTATTGAAAAAAGTTCATGGAATTATTATGTAATATTCTACAACTTACTTTTAGTGATTATATGTGTCATTAAAGGTTAACCCTGATTATTCATGACATAAATAAGTCAAGACCATAGAGTTAGTCAAGAAGTTTTACAGTTATTTACATGTAAAAAGCTAAGCTTCTGAAAAAAAAGTCTATTACTTCAAGGTGTCTGGATTATATTCATGAATTTAATTCCAAAATATATTTTAGACTTTTATTATATTCAATATGTAGTAAGAATAATTGAAGAGTGGAAAAAATTAATCAAACTGTATCTTTATTCTCAAAAAAATTCAACATCAATCAGAACAGTCAGGCTTCTGTAAACCTATGAAACTGGTAATTAATCATGATGTTCCTAGAAGTGAAATACACAGAAAGGTGTCTTAGTCTGTTTTTGCTCCTATAAAAATACCATAGACTGGCTAATGTATAAAGAGCATAAATTTATTTCTCTGAGTCCTGAAGGTAGGGAAGTCCAAGATTAAGACCCTACCAGTTTCAGTATGTAGTGAAGGCCTATTTCTCATAGAGGGCAATATATAGGTGCCCTCATATGGCAGAAAAGACAGAAAGGGCAGAAGTGAATGAATGCTGTATTCGCATATGACAGAAGAGCAGCAGTGCAAAACATGGCCTCAGCTAGTACCCACCAGCCCTTTTATAAGCACTAATACATTCATGAGGATGAAACCCTCACAATTTTATCACTTCCCTCAAAGCCACACCTCATTATGTCACCACCATGAGGATTAAGTTTCAATATAAATTTTGGAAGAGACACACTTTCAAACCATAGTGGAAGCCTGCTAACTTTTTTCTTGATTTGCATAAGCAGAAATTTGTAGGTCAAGTGAATAAAAATGTAACCTGGATTATAAAAACAGCCACAGCCCCTCAGTCAAGTCCTACGTTTGCACCAGTTTGCAGACTAAGAAACCCTTTAATAAAGAGGAAGCCAGATACTTCTGAGAAAAGACCCAAGTATGCTACCATAAATTTATGCTGTTATTCTTTGCCAGGATAATGGTACATTGGGGAAGCACATAATAATCAGGCTTAAATTGATACTAATTTTAACAGTCTGTATACATCATTGTGTCCCACCAGTCAGAGTAGAGGCACATGAAGGTCAGGTGTTCCATGGAGTTTTAGCTCAGGTTTAACTTACAGTGGACCTAGTAGGTCCCCAAATCTACCCTGTGATTAGTTCTCCTATTCTAGCACTTTGGGAGGCCGCGGCAGGTGGATTGCTTGAGTCCAGGAGTTTAAGACCAGCCTGGGCAACATGGTGAAACCCTGTCTCTGCAATAACGTACAAAAAAGTTAGCCAGGCATGGTGGCGTGTGCCTGTAGTCTGAGCCACTCTGGAAGCTGAGGCGGCAGGATCACTTGAGCCTAGGAGGCGGAGGTTGCAGTGAGCCAAAATTGTGCCACTGTACTCCAGCCTGGGTGACACAGGGAGACCCTGTCTCAAAAAAATAAAACTATAAATATAAAAAGAAATGCTGTTTAAATAGCCTTTTTTAGACCGCCATAGGTGAATTGCAGCACAGGTCTTTAGGATTTTGGAGCAAGGCTCTGCCATCCTCCACAGGTAATCACTCTCCTTTTGGAAAACAGATCTTGGTCTACTACTAGGCCTTAGCAGAGACTGAACCCTAAACCATGAGCCACAAAGTTAGCATGTAATATTAGCTGCCCATCATGGACTTGGTGTTATCTGACTCACTAAGCAATGAGGTTGAACAGGCATAGCACACTCCATCATGAAATGGAATTGGTATATACGTGCTCAGGCTGGAGCAGATTCTGAAGGCACAAATAAATTGCATAAACAAGTAGTCCAAATGCCTGTGGTCCCAACTTCACTACTCTGCATTTTCTCTTTCAGCCTGCACCTGTGGTCTTATGGGGCAGTCTCTATGGTGAGTTGACAGAAGAAGAGAAGACTTGGGCCTGGATTACAGATGGTCGTGCATTATATGCAGTCACCACCAAGTGAACTGCTGCAGTGCAACAGCCCCTCTCTGGTACATCCCTAGAGGACAATAGAGAAGGCACATCCTCCCATTGGAAAGAACTTTGAGCAGCACACCTAATTTTTCACTTTACTTGGAAGAAAAAATGGCCAGATGTGTGATTATGTACCAATTCATGGAATGTAGCCAATGGTTTGGCTGGGTGGTTAGGGACAAGACAGAAACATGATTGGAAATTATTGACAAAGAAACTTAAGGAAATGAAGCGCTACTCCACAATAGAGGTAAGAACAGTTTTCCCAGAGTATACGAGATTCTTTAAAGTGTCTCATAGTATTCTCATGCCCTGTGATTAAGGTCAATGGAAAACTACAACAACCCAATCCAGGAAGAACTACTCCTGACCCAGAGTCTTCAGTTATAAAGATTTGTCTTAGTCCACTAGTTAAATAACCACAATCAGCTGAGGTACTTTCTGAAAGTAAAAGGAATACACTATGGGTAATGGAAGAAGGTCCCTATAAACCCTAGCTGCAACCACACAACCAGTTACAGAAGTAAGAACTGTTTAAGTGTCATGGTATTCCTCCTTATTTTGTTATGAGTGTATATGTTCAAAGTATAATATATATAGTATATATACTTATAAATTATATATATGTAGGCATATCTTGGTTTTCTTTCCTCTCATATTTGCTTATCATGTAAAGTAAGTTGTGTTGAATTTTTATCATAGCACTTAAGTATCATTAGTCTCATATTATAACCTGGGAGTTACTAAAAAATTAAACATCACTCAAGAGTTTATCTCCAATTCAGGGAAGTTGTTAGTGCATTCTAATTCATAGGCAAGATAGTTGCATCATATTATACGGAATTATGACCTTGTTATTGCCTTTAGAATTTAAATATGGTTTAAGAGGGTGCTTATTGGTGCCAAGTTGACAAGGTGTAGCCCCGTGATGGTTAATTTTATATGCCAACTTGGGTGGGCCACAGGGTGCTGATATTAATCACAGCTTCTGGGATGTGTCTATGAGGGTGTTTCTGGAGGATATTAGCATTTGAATGGGTGACTCAGTAAAGCAGATTGCTTTTCCCAGTATGGTTGGGCATCATCTAATTGAACATGAATAAGCAAATAAAATGGAAAGAGAAGAAATCTGTCCCTTTTTTTATGCCTCACAGCTTGAGCCGGATGTCTCATCTCATCTTCTCCTGCCCTTGGACTGGTTATTACAACATCAGCTCCCCTGGTTCTCAGGTCTTTGAACTCACTGAGTAATACCACCGCCTTTCCAGGATTCCTGCTTGCAGATAGCAGATTGTGGGAACTATCAGCCTCCATAATCATCACATAATCCAATTCACCATAGTAAATGTCTTTTTATATATGTGTATGTGTATGTCTGCCTACACATATGCACATATTTAGGCATGTGTCATCTATCAGTGAATATATGGTCTGAGAAATTTATTGTTAGGTGACTTTGTCACTGAGTCAACTTCATAGTGTCCTACTTACACAAACATAAATGGTATAGCCCACTACACAGCTAGGCTATATGGTATAACCTATTACTCCTAGGCTACAAACCTGTAGCAAGTTACTCTACTGGATATGGTAGGCAATTGTAACACAATCATAAGTATTTGGGTGAGTAAACATATTGAAGCATGAAGATACAGCAAAAATAGAGTATTATCATCTTATGAGACCACTCTCATATATGCGGTTCATTGGTGACCAAAGTGCCATTATATGGTGCATAACCGTATGTGTAGATATGTGCATACACACAGGTGTCCTATAGATACTGTTTGAAGAACCTTCACTAGTATATAGAGTCCTAATAATAAGGAAAAGGAGAAGAGTGAGAAGCACATGCAAGAACAAAGCTTTATGCCCATCTATTCCCCTTCCAAACAGCACCTCATCCTACCATTTGTAGGCACTGTTGTCTATAAATGTGTGTCATTTATCTGGACTGACTTTTTACAAGTATTTTATGAGCATGAACAAGCCACTGAACACTCCCAAGTGCAAGTAAGTAAAATAATGTCTTTTCTGTTTACTTGCCTGGAAAGCTGGAAGGGCCACATGAAATAATATTTGAGGGCTTTTAGGATTATAATGTGATTGATTTCTAAGCTCTGTTCTAGTTGAAATCCCCTCTGCCAAGCCCCATATTACTCTTAGCAATTACACTTTGATACTTCAAGAAAACAAAGGTATTATTAGACACACATATTTTTTAAAAAGATAAAAATGACATATGAAACTAGTGAATGATTTTATTGACATCTCTAGTCCTGTTACTTTTCCCTCTAATATGAAACAGTTACTAACAGATTCTATAGAACGCTTCTTTATTCCTTATTATTTTAAATAGACACCTCACATCCACAAACACATGCACACACAGACAACATAGAAGAGTGATTAAGAACACAGACTCCAGAACCAGGCCATTTGTGTTCAAATATTTATTCTGCCACTTAATGTGTGATGACTTAGGCTCAATTATTTATCCTCTGTGTCTCGGTATTTTTTTCCATAAAATAGGGAAAGTAAAATTGTCTAAAATACAGAGTTTTGAGAAGTCAATGAGTTAATGTATATAAAGTATCAGAACAGTGCTCAACATATGGTAAATATTAGCTAATAATTTAATAATTATTGTATAACATGTGTAATTTTTACATGTAAAAATTACATAAATCGTATTATATATATTGATGTCTCTCTTAGTATGTTGTTAATGAAAATTTATTCCCATCAATATAGAGTGCTAATTATTTACATTTAACTGCAACATTATATTCTATCTTATGACTTTAACACTAAAAAATGTACAAATGGTTTTCAGTGTATTTTACCAAAAATTTGCATAATACGCTTTGTTTTGATATATGAAATATTTCTAACATAAAATGAACTGGAATTGTTGGCTCAAAGGTTAAAAATGAAATTTCTTTTTCTAAGTAAAAACAAGTTATTTTTAAATTAACTACATTATTTTCCTTTCTAAATGTTTGGAAGAATATTTTTAATTGCATATTTGTCATTACTTGATATTATACCTTAGAGTTATTTAAGCTGATTATTAAAATATGTCTTGTTTTGATCTACTTTTCAAAACTACTAGTGAGGTTGGGCAAATTTTCATAAGTTTCTGAATTGCCTGTCCATATTAGCTACCAAAATTTAATGAGTTGTCTGTTATTTGTAGTGATTAGAATTTTTTATTATATTATACATATTAATATTTTGTGGGATATATTTTTGTGAGAATCTTCTCTAGTTATTAAAATTAATTTGGCCGTATTACAACTACACAAATAAAAAATCTGTTCAATAAATACCCAAATTTCCCACATTTATCATATAATATAGAACATTTTGGCTGGGCAGAGTGGCTCACACCTGTAATCCCAGTACTTTGGGAGAACCAGGTGGGAAGATCACTTAAGCCCAGGAATTCAAGACCAGTCTGAGCAACATGGTGAAACCCCATCTCTACAAAAAATAAAAAAATTAGCCAGGCATGGCTATGCACACCGGTAGTTCCAACTACTTCGGGCGATGAGGAAGGAGGATTGCTTGAGGCCTGGAAGGTGCAGGCTGCAGTGAGCTGAGATCACGCTACTTCACTCCAACCTTGGAGACAGAGGGAGACATCATACCCCTCTCCAACAAAAAAAGACTTAAGACATTCAAAGGGTTCAGGGCTGCTCCATCCAGACTAAACTGTCAGAGTGTTGTCAGTAAGTATTTGCCAATTATTTCCTTCAAAGCTACCAAGAGAAAATTATACAAGTCAGTGATTCTCAAATTTTAATAATAAACAGAATCTTTGGAGGGTTAAAAAAAAAAAAAAACCTCCCTGAAATTCCCTTGAGCCCAGGACTTCAAGGCTGCAGTGAGCTGCGATCATGCCACTGCACTCCAACATAGAGGACAGCTCAAGACCCTATCACTAAAAAAAAAAAAAAATAAAAATAAAATAAAATAGAACATCTAGGCCAGGCTCGGTGGCTCACGGCTGTAATCCCAGCACTTTGCCGGGCTGAGGCAGGCAGATCGACTGAGGTCTGGAGTTGGAGACCAGCCTGGCCAACATGGCAAAACCCCATCTCTACTAAAAATACAAAAATTAGACAGGTGTGGTGGCACATGCCTGTAGTCCCAGCTACTAGGGAGAAGAGTAGCTTGAACCCAGGAGGCAGAGGTTGCCATGGGCTGAGATAGCTCCATTGCACCCCAGCCTGGGCAATGAGAGTGAAACTCCAACTCAAAAATAAATAAATAAAATAGAACATCTCAACACACTTCAAGCCTCTCTTATACCTCTTTTGAGTATCTTTAACATTTTAAATTATATTAGTATCTCTAAAATGTGTCATCTTGCTTGCATTTATTTAAAATTATAAAAATCATAAAAAATGCATTTATTTTTCTGGATACTACCTTTTTATTCAACTGTATACATTTAAGGTTCATCAGTATTAATATTTATAACTGCATATAACTATATCAATGTGGTTTTACTGCTATATATGTTATTTGAGCTTATCAAATTTACTTATATATTTGAAACTGTTGAACCATCTATTCATATCTTTCTAGATGTTCTTGTTTTCTCATCTTTTTTGTATTATTTCAGTTTATTTTCTCGTGCTTACTTTTAAATGTTTTACTTTATACTGATAAAATTTTACTTAACAAAATTTTTATTATGCATATTTGAATCACTATTTTTATTTACTTTCCACTCTAAGCCTGAAAAATCCAATTCAAATCACCTTAAATTTAATTATTTCACTATGTATTTTTTATAGTTATTATTTTTATTTTACTTTAAGTTCTGGGATACATGTGCAGAATGTGCAGGCTTGTTACATTGTATACATGTGCCACCGTGGTTTGCTGCACCCATCAATATGTCATCTATCCACTATGTATCTTTAATATTCTTACTATTTAAGATATTAGTTCTTACAATATCATATTTCTAAATATATTTTGGTAAATATTTGCTAATACCTATATTAGGATTTATATACTAAATTCATGAAAAAATTAATTTTCATATATTTATCTCATAATTTCCATGTCAGCTTTTGGAAGTCAGATCAGAAACAGCCCATATAAAACTTCCCTCTTTCCTACTCTTGAGAAGAGTTTATTAAAATTTAGTGTAGTTTCCTTACTTAATATCTGGAGGGAAATAATCACTGTTGATGTCATCTGTGTCTGAAAATTACTCTGTAAAAAGAATTGGAGATTTCTTGAGAGATAAAATTTTATGTTTTCTTTCTCTGTTTGTGAATTTCAAAAATGTTATGTATATTGTTATTTAAATTCGATATTATTTAAATTGTCAATCTTTTTAGACTTGATAATCAATTTTATTTTTACTATCAATATTTTATTTGGTCATATCCTCTATTTTCCACTTTTACTTCTTTTATGCCTTGTTTTGCACTAATCTTTTTTTTTTAATTACATGTTCCCCTTCTATTCACTTGTTAGTTACTTTCTCCTTTAATTCATACTATTCTTCTGATGGAGCATCCTTGATTTATCATGATCTAACACCAATGATTACTTTCATCAATTTTCTGATATTTCTAAAATATTAGAACATTGGAACATATAAACTCTATTTTCCTCTCTGCCATTTTAATTTTACTTATTTTAGTTCTACATATATTTTAAACTCTATAAAACATTAAATTATTTTGTATAGTCAAACAATTTTTACATTTATCCAAATGCTTACCACTCCCAGTATTCTTCATTTTTTATTCTATTTTTGTCTTACAGATCTTAGTTACTTCTGCCTGGTTTCCCTATAGGTTTTTCTCCTTACTAATAATGAATTCCCGTGGTTTTGTTTATTTGAAACCTTTTTATTCCAACTCAAATTTGAAAGGTATAGATTTGTACATTAGCAATTATTTCCTTCTTGCATATTGCAAATGCCATTCCACTATGTCCTGAATTTCATCATTTCTTTAGAAAAGTCAGCTTTCATGCTCAGTGTTTTTACTTTTTAGGCTTTTGTTTCCCAGTTCTACAAATATCTGGCTGTTCTGAAGATTTTCTTCCATTTTGTCTTTGCTTGTCTGCAGGTTTACTACAGTGTTCCCATGTCGGTTCTTCCTTGTGTTTAACCTATGGGACTTTATGAAGCTTCCTAAACATGTAGATTGATATCTTCTATTACTTACAGATAATTCTCATACTTTACTTCTTTATATATTGTTTCTTCATTCTTACTCACATTTTCTTCCTCTTTGTTTCTTACCATATGTATGCTAGTCCTTCTGAGCATGTATATCTCTTTATTCTTTTTTATTTTTCAATTAATTTAACTATGTGATGCCTTGAAAAGTTTATGTTATAGCCAGTGTCTACTTTCCTGATAAGCCTTCATGTTATTCATTTCATTAGCTGTAATTTTGAATTCTATAATTTTAAGTGCTTTTAAGTTTTAAATATTGAAATTTTTCATCCCTTCTGGTTTTTAATTTTTCAATTGTCTTTAATATATTAATTGCAGTTATTTTAATGTCTCTACCTGCCCTATCTTCTACCTTGATCATCTTCAGGTATGTCATAGTCATCTCTTCATTTTTTGATTAGCAGTTCATATTTCCTTGCCTCTTTGGCACTTATGGTGCATATGAGCGCATGCACACGTGTGTGTTGCAAAACAGTTGTTTTTATATTTATATTTGCTATTGCCAAATTTATTAATCTTTGTTTTTTTCTTATTTAAGAAAGATTTTCTTTTTTTTTTCTTTTTGAGACAGAGTCTCGCTGTGTCACCCAGGCTGGAGTGCAGTGGTGCAATCTCGGCTCACTGCAACCTCTTCCAGGTTCAAGCAATTCTCCTGTCTCAGCCTCCCCGGGTGGCTGGGACTATAGGCACCCACCACCACACCCGGCTAATTTTTGTGCTTTTAGTAGAAATGGGTTTTCACCGTGTTGGTCAGGCTGGTCTCAAACTCCTGACCTCAGGTGATCCACCCACCTCAGCCTCCCAAAGTGCTGAGATTACAGGCGTGAGCCACTGCGCCCAGCCAAAAAGTCTTTTTTTAGTACAATATCACAGAAATAGTTCCTTTCTGTTCCCTGATAGTTTTAAACTTTATGTTTTCACAATTAGACCATTGATTCACCTAGACTTCTGTTTTGTGTAGGGCATAATTCTGTGATCTCATATTAATGTTTTTATTACATTTAAAATACAAACTGTCCTAATACTATTTATTGGCCAATTCAATTTTTTTCATTTATTTCAGTGGAATTTTATATTATACAGAGATATGTGGTTTAGTTCCTTAGCTCTCTCTATTCCAAATTTTGTTAGTGTTATTTAAATGCATTCATACATGTGGATTTCTTTATGAACTGTAAAATCACTTTAGAAGTCTGTTTTTCAGAAGATGTTCTCTTTATGTACTTCTCAATACAGAGATTATGTAATTACTTCTGCAGTACCTTGCCAGGTACTGAGCTTGAATCTGGTCCTACTTTGGAATCCTGGCTCTGGACCCTTGGACTATATATTTAGCCCAATTTTAATCCCTGAACACAAATGTGACATAAACTGTGATATGATTGATCCTGTCTTTGATTGCGACAAGGAGAGGGCTAAACCCACAAAGCTGTTTAGAATTATGAGAATGCTTTTCCAAAAAAGTGGGATTGTTCTCACAACCATCCTCAAAATATGGTCACTTGACATCAAAAATAGATTGACAGACCATATCTGGTCCTTGGTCAAATGCCAGTATCACTATATCCTTCATTTTTTGTCATTAATAGAGAATTTGCATTATTATGAGTGTTGCTCCATATTAGTGTAATGATGTACATGCTCTATGTGTGATTAATGAACATACTCATACAGAAACATAAAATGGCTGCTCATGTACCTGATCTTCCTTTTGACCAAGATTTCTCTAAATGTGTTTTCACTATAACAGTGAAATAGAACCAAGTTTCATATACTGATCTCATGATTTCATTTCTTAAAAAAAAAAAAAGTAGAAAATAAAGAGAACTTTCAATATTGGAAAAAATATTATTTAAATGTAGTATTAGTAAGAAATTTGTCTCTTAATTGGAAAGTAAACAGAGGTACCAACATTATTTAAATAATTTTTCAATAATGAAAAAACTGCCAAGTGCAGTGGCTCATGCCTGTAATTCTAGCACTTTGGGAGGCCGAGGAGGGTGGATCACTTGAGATCAGGAGTTTGAGACCTCCTGGACCATATGGTGAATCCCAAACTTTACTAAAAATACCAAAAATTACCTGGGCATGGTGGCACGTGCCTGTAATTCCAGCTACTCGCGAAGCTGAGACAGGAGAATCTCTTAAACCCAGGAGGTGGAGGTGGCAGTGAGCCAAGGTCGCACCATTGAACTCCAGCCTGGGTAACAGAGTGAGACTCCATCAGAAAAAAATAAAAATAACAGAAAGAAAAAAGAAAAAAAAATCTGCATCTATATTTACTCTATGTTGTATATTTATTTCTATAATAGATATAATTATTTATATTCAGAGGCATTTCAATTTCTCCTGAAAGAAAATTATAACTGCCTTGTATATAGGTCGAGTATGTACTACTTCTTGAACTGAAAAGAACAAAATGACTGTTAAGGAATGTATTAATCTGCACAAAAACCACGTATATACTGACTGTTTTAATTCCTTAGGCACAGAGCATGGACATGTATTTTAAATGGAGGAAGTCTTGGAAGCAAGGTAAATGTAACTATTTGTAATTCATTTAGTAGTTTAGATTTTATCCTGAATCTTTGTATATGAGATATATTGGCTTATTCTTGTTTCAACCCTGACAATCTTTAAGCTTTTTCATGTTGCATGTACAAATTGAGGATATAACTGGCAGGCAGCCAAGAATATGCAACTATGGTACTGTATCTATTAAAATAGTATCATGAATAGTCAGTTAAAATTATCCTATTCATGTAATCTTTCTCAAAAAAGAACATAAAATGTATGATTACTTCTACTAGAGATGGACCAATATTTTAGTATAATTATAAGTAAATGCGAGAATGTAAAAACAAGTCATTAAAATTTGTCAACAATTAAAATGAAAACAAACATTTTTTCCAGAAAAATGTTCAGCTCTATTTGCAATAAAGACTATCTTTGACCAAAAGAAGAAAAGAAGGATAAATAATAGTAATTTAAACGGGTGTTCAGTATAATCCAGATTTGTGGGGCTACCAGGTTTTTTTTTATATTTCACAATCATTTGAAGAAGTTCCATTTCAAAACTATCAATGGTGTTTTTGTAAGTTTCCTCTATGGTATTTTGCCTAATGTTTCCCCTTCTAAGAAAATCATCTCCTTTGCCAAATGGAATCAAATGTCTGGAGGACAGTGTTAAACAAAATTTGGAAACCTAATCAAGGCCCGAGGGCTGACCGTCATGGAACAGAGATAAATGCAATATGTGTGAGTAGATGTCATGGTGGGAGAAATTAGGAAATACATATGCAGTATTTGCTGACCCTGGTTTAGATAATTACATCACACACTATCAGGCATTTCGTCCACTGTGTCAGTCAAGTAAACGTCAACAAATGCACATTTCCAAACTTGACAACTATGTTTATTCCTGAGCTATTTGGGGGAATATTTTAAAGTAAAATATAAAAGATAGGAAAACACAAATCACCAATCATCCTAAAAAATATAGGTATCCACTCATTCTTTTTAAAGATGTGTATATGTAAATGTGTTCTTTTCTTAACTTTGGTATAATTTTAAACTTGTAAAAAAACTGCAAAAATACTGTGTGTGTTTGTGTGTGTGTTGAGTAGAATAAATAATAGTAATGTATCAATGCTAAGTTTCTGATTTTGCTAATTGTACTGCAGTCAGATAAAAAATGTGTACTTATTAAGAAATACCTGCTAAAAGATTTAGGGAAAAAATGGCATCAGGTGTTCAACTTACTCTCAAAAATAACATAATTTACATATATAAATATATAACATATATTTATATATTTTAACAATACCAGGGTTGTTAGGTATGTCAAGTGATTTACCGTTTTTTTAAATCTGTATTAACATAATATGTATACATTATATATAAACATTACAAACATAGATGAGCTGCACGTTTTCATGTTTTATTTGCTGAATATTCTATCTTTACACTGTAATTTGTATCATTTGACATATTGTTTCCAATATTTGACATTTGTCAAAAAACTGTAATAATTTTTCTATAGTTATTTTTGGGAGGATAGATTCTTAAAGTTAATGTAACCAAAACAGTGTGACAATTGACTATGTTAAAATTCTTTGCAACAAATATATAGGTGTTCTCTGTTTTTGATTTCTTCCTGATCTTCACATTTTTTCAGATAATCATCGCCAGTTTTTCATCATTCGACAAATTTAATTAAACACCTTATTAAACATCTACTATGTACTAGAGCAGTGTGCATTATTATAAGCATAAGGTTACCGATATAAATAAGAAATGATCTTTATATTAGATTAACTTGCAGTTCTCAAATGTTGAATTAAAAACTATTAGCAGCAGCATAAAAGTCTCAAATATATCAACGTTGCTTGAGGAAACAATGCAAAACATTTTAGAGTATCATATGAGGTCTTCGTTATTTTAAACTTTAAATTTTTTCACAATCTTTTCCTAAGCAAGTCTTACATATGTTGATAAGTATAATTGTGATTACTAGAACTAAGCACACTCATTTTTGACTTTTTATCTTTTCTTAAACCCTGCATAAAACTTACCATTAAACTTCCTTGTATACTTAAATTGTTATCTTCCCTTGAAATCTAGTTCATGTTCACCAAAAGAAGTGTTCTAGAATATTTATTGTAATATTTTTCTAATAGGCCCAATCTGGAAACTACTCAATATATACCAACAAAAGTAATTATGGTTAAATTTTATTATATCCATAAGGTGGAATAAAATGCCACAATGGCAACAAACTATCTATGATTATATAAAACAATGGGGATGAATATCACAAATATAAAGGTGCTACTTATAAGAGAGAATATATTGGGTGGTTTCTTTCCTATAAAGCCCAAAAAAGTGAAACATATTATGATGTCAACAGTCTATATAGAATTACATTGTTGAAATAGTGATTGGAAGACTGAATGAAGGATTTTCTGCAGTGCTGTTTAAAGGGCTATACTCAATTTGTGAAAATGCATTGTGCTGTATACTTAGGATATATTTTGCGATATATACTTGTGTATATTTTTGTATGCATAATATACTCCAATGATTTTTTAATTATTTAATTTTTACCTAATTCATTCATCCATTCATTCATCATTATTCCCCTTTGGCAATTGTACTATGCTTTGCATTGAGAAATTAAGAGACACCTGAGCACGACAGGCCCACACCCAGATAATCAGAACACAGAGTAGAAAACCGAGTTGTTTACAGTGTATTATGGAAATACAAATGGAGAGAAACTAACCTGTTTGAAAAGTCAAAAAAAGCCAAATCTTAAAGAAGCAATCAAGAAAAAACAAAATAAAGAACAAAGGTTTGTGTATCACACAGCTCACAAAACCAGTGAGCTTAGTCAAAGCAGATATGCAAGAAATACTTGGTGCAAAATAGACAATTCCAGCAAATTCAGTTATAGTCCATGGCAGGATTTCTTATAGATGAGACTGAGGAAACATGTAAAATGCAAAAACATACAGGCCTAAGAACTTCATACATAGAAAAGAGGTGATGGAGGTGAGAAGCCGTGCTGTTCCCAAGCAGAGAGAAGAGCATGGGCCATGCTAAGGATATCTGAATTGGAATGACCTACTGGGGAATCAAAACGGAGAGATATAGATGAAGCAGAAAAAACACTGAGGGAGGAGTGGAAATTGAAGAAATAAATTTAGGTTAGGCACACTGGCAAATGACTCTGTGTGTCATATTAGGCAATGGAGAGATATAGACATCAATTCAATTGGTAGAGTGATTTGAATAGATTTTGCTGTAAAACTAGCATCGCCTTTGTGTGTGTGCAGGGTGTATATATTAGGATGTGAATGGGTATTGGAAACTCAGTTTTAGACATTTCTTAAAAAATTAATTCCTTATCATTACAGTTTCTGTCAATGTCTACACATCCTGTTTCTGTAGCAAGAAGTAGTGCAAATTTTCAATGTAACAATTAAATTTCTTATAAAAAGAATAAGATTATTTTGTGTATTGATAGTATATTCTCTGAATAAAATAATTTCAACCCATTAATCCTTCTGGATTTTCATAACTTCTCATTGAATAACTTCTCCCTTGTTTATGGTTTCTTATACAAATTAGGTATTTTAACACTCAGTTATAATATAGTATTTGGAGATTAAATAAAGAGCTTTAGAAACAGCATTTACATATCTATATAGTTTTATAATCTCATGTATACCATTACTTTTAAATAGAGACTAAAAGTTTACTCATTGATAATCTATTGGTAAGAGCCAATCAATGAATGTTCCCAAAGTCGTAACAGGTTTAAACAAAATTGAAAATCATTATTATAGTAACTGTGAAATATCATTTCTTTATATTTTGGATGATTTACATTGAATTGTGCCCTAGCACAAACCTACTACTTAACTAGTGTGCTGATATTGTTAAAATATATTTTCTACAGTATTCTCACTTATTCTACTTATCATCCAGATGTAAGGGAATAAATTTAAAAGAAAATGGAGGTCTTCAATCACTCTGCAGAGGGGTTATATTCCCTTGAAAGAAAAAAAAATCAAGTTAAATCTAGTAATTGTTTTAAAATGCTTTAATATTTTATTTTTCTCAAGAAATTTATAGTATACTTTTATTATAAATGCTCACCATGACTTACTAACTTTCCAGAAATGCATTCTTTCATTCAAAGTCACATCCAAATAGCAGCTCTTCAGAGTACAAATGGGAAATCTTACTCATCTTGGTCATGCCCCTTGGTGCTATTCCCTAAATGGAATTTGAAATGACTGTTCAAGAAATCTAGTGTAGCTAGAGGAATAAAAATGAATAAATAGCTAAATCATAATGTACAGAATAAAAGGGTTTCACTAGGATTGTGGTCATCTGTGGGAAGAGATAAATTATATTTAAACATCGCCAACAGTATTTCACAAATACCTGCCTCTAACAATTGCTACAAATGAACCCAAATGGTTTTATGTGCATGTGTAAATGAACAAAACTGCTCTTGTTTCAATGAGGTAAATGAACAAAGGCACTCAATTAGAAAGTTCTCATTGCTAGCACCAGCAGCTTAAAGGTGTCCAGTTTGGCCTTATCATAAAAGGCAGTCAGGTTCCTGCAGTGCAGCATGTCAAGACAAATGGTCTCACCTACATTTCTGTAAAACATCACCTTTCTAATCTGTACAGATATGTAGGTGAAGGGCTTGATAACTAACAATCCAATTATTCAGTATTGTAGGAACTCTTTAGCTATAACCTTTATGTTTTTCCATTCCTATAAGCTCCCTGTGAAAGGTGACATATATGTTCAGAAGACATATAGAAAACTGACAACTGATTTAGGTTCTATATAGTGCACTGAACCACTTTCATTTCATATAAATGAGTTATTCTTAGAGAATCCTTATTTTAAAAAGTAAACATCTTTTAATATTTTATGACATTGAAATTATTTAATATGTTTTCCTTAGAACAAGACAGGTTCTTGTTGATATAGATAAACACCATGAGTACTTAATTCTCATTTTCTGGACATAAGCTGTCTATAAAACTCAGTGTGTGTGTAATCAGTAAATTATGAAAGAGTGAATAAAATTCAATGATTCATATTTGGAATACAATTGCCAATTATTTTTAGGAAAATAATTTTTCTATCACCCAGACCTAGATTCTGGAATCCAAGTTGCCCAGAAATGTCTCTTAGTTCTATTGTTCTCTAAACAACTATGTGTAAGAGTCACACTGAGAGCTTATTAAAATGTTTTCTCTGTCCTGTCCCCAAATAATCTGTCAGTAGTTGCATACTTGGGTATAGGTATGTAGATTTTTTGTAAGGCACCTCAGGTGACTCAGACCACCTGAGATCTGCAGACTTTGAGAATTACTCTTCTAGATGCTGTCAGCCAGATACTTACTTGGATAGAGTTTCAGGAAAGAAAATTGTCATGTCTATGTCTTCTAATGACATGAAATGTCGCCTGAATATAAAATCAAATGTCAAAAT
This sequence comes from Pan troglodytes, assembly GCF_028858775.2. Taxonomy (NCBI): domain Eukaryota; kingdom Metazoa; phylum Chordata; class Mammalia; order Primates; family Hominidae; genus Pan; species Pan troglodytes. Next base: position 137,852,895 of record NC_072401.2, read on the forward strand.
GATCAAAATAATTGTTAAACAGTGGCCCTTCTCTTCCTCATTCATTTACTCTGGGAAGCTGTTTTCTCTTGGACCTCGTGGTCCTCAAATGCAGTTGACATTAGATAACAAGGCAGAAACTGCTCATCACTTCCAGTATCCATCATACCTTTCTTCCTTAGCAAAGTAACCCAGGATTTTACCTTGGTCTTGGATACCCAAAATAAATATCATATTTCCTTACTTCCTTGGAAATGGTGAAGTCTTGTGACTAAGCATTGTCCAAATGACCATGAGGAGGTATGATATTGCAACTCTAAAACATCCTGTAAAAAGTGGTCACAATCCTTTCCTTCCTTTCTGCTTTCTGATAGATGGAGTAAGTATGATGGCTGGAATTGAGTGTCTTAGTCTTTGAGTATAAGCTATATGTAGAGGATGCACCAGGTTTCTTGAAGAGAGATTCTGATTGTTTTCCCTTTTTCATGGCTTTTATTTTCAAAGGTAAGTTCACATCATGAAACATAGCCTCTTAATAAATATTTGTTGAAAAAAGAAATAAATCTTTTTCAGATCAGATTTCAATTAAATATTACTTTTTGGATTTCAAAATTAAATTATTCCTTGACTTTTGTACTTTTCACTGAAAGAAGGACAATAAATTGCCACGTCTAGAATGCTTTTGGAAATAAAATAAACCCCTTAGTGAATTTTTTTTTGCTGATTATGACTGTCACCTACTGTTATTAGACTGAAATTGTGAAGATAATTATAGGGTACTTTTCTGGCATGTTAACTGGCAATTCTGTCATAGGTAGGTGTTGTTGTTTGGGAAGAAGCTTACAATTATTAAAACGGGAATTTTAGCTGCGGCTTCACTCTAGTAAATACGTAATTCATATCTATATTCAAGCCAAAGAAAAGGAGGGTGGGAGAAATCCATTTAGTATTATAGTGTGCCATTAATAATTTACTTAGCAGATAAAATTAAAATGGGTATTTCATCTGTGGAAATTAAAATTCTTACCTCTGAGAAGGCTCTATTTTCCCAGCTGTTAAACACAGGAATGTTTTTCAAATTCTGACAGCAAATTTAATCAGACAAAAATAATGTGGTTTGATATTTACCTATCTCTTAACTACTTGAGAGGTGACAGCGTGCGGCAGCCCTCGCAGCCCTTGCTCGCTCTCAGTGCCTCCTCGGCCTCAGCGCCCACTCTGGCCGCGCTTGAGGAGCCCTTCAGCCCGCCGCTGCACTGTGGGAGCCCCTTCCTGGGACGGCGGAGGCCCGAGCCGGCTCCCTCAGCCTGTGGGGAGGTGTGGAGGGAGAGGCACAGGCGGGAACCGGGGCTGCGCACTGCGCTTGCGGGCCAGCTAGAGTTCCGGGTGGGCGCGGGCTTGGCGCCCCACACTCGGAGCAGCTGGCCGGCCCCGCCAGCCCCCGGCAGTAAGGGGCTTAGCACCCGAGCCAGCAGCTGCAGAGGGTGCGCCGCGTCCCCCAGCAGTGCCGGCCCACTGGCGCTGCGCTCGATTTCTCCTCAGGCCTTAGCTGCCTCCCCCCGACAGCCCCCCCGCCCCGCCCGCCGAGGGTTCCTGCGCTGCCCGAGCCTCCCAGATGAGCGCCGCCCCCTGCTCCACTGCGCCCAGTCCCATCCACCGCCCAAGGGCTGAAGAGTGCGGTGGCACGGGGCGGGACTGGCAGGCAGCTCCACCTGCGGCCCCAGTGTGCGATCTAGTGGGTGAAGCCAGCTAGGCTCTTGAGTCTGGTGGGGACTTGGAGAATCTTTATGTCTAGCTAAGGGACTGTAAACACACCAATCAGCTCTCTGTGTCTAGCTCAGGGTTTGTAAATGCACCAATCTGCACTCTGTATCTAGTTAATCTGGTGGGGACTTGGAGACTCTTTATGTCTAGCTAAGGGATTGTGAATGCACCAATCGGCACTCTGTATCTAGCTCAAGGTTTGTAAATGCGCCAATCAGCACTCTGTGTCTAGCTCAGGGTTTGTAAATACACCAGTCCACACTCTGTATCTAGTTAATCTAGTGGGGACTTGGTGAACTTTTGTGTCCAGCTCAGGGATTGTAAACGCACCAATCAGCACCCTGTCAAAACGCACCAATCAGCTCTTTGTAAAACAGACCAATTGGCGCTCTGTAAAATGGACCAATCATCAGGATGTGGGTGGGGCCAGATAAGAGAATAAAAGCAGGCTTCCAGAGCTGTCAGTGGCAACCTGCTGGGCTCCCCTTCTATGCTGTGGGTGCGTTGTTCTTTTGCTTTTTGCATTAATATTGCTGCTGTTCACTCTTTGGGGCCACACTGCTTTTATGAGCTGTAACATTGACCGCAAAGGTCTACAGCTTCATTCGTGAAGCCAGAGAGACCACGAACCTACCAGGAGGAGTGAACAAGTTCAGATGCCTTGCATTAAGAGCTGTAACACTCACTGCGAAGGTTTGCAGCTTCACTCCTGAGCCAGCGAGACCACGAACCCACCAGAAGGAGGAAACTCCAAACACATCCAAACATCAGAAGGAACAAACTGCGGACTGTAACACTCACCGAAAGGGTCCGCAGCTTCATTCTTGAAGTCAGTGAGATCAAGAACTCACCAATTCTGAACACATACTTATTCACATGTCATCGTTTTCTATACAATGTAAAAACTACTGGTTATTCATATCCAATAGTGGAGATTCTAGAAATCTTTATAATATAGTATAATATGCAAAAATATAGTTAATATAGTTTGCAGTGTTTTAGAAAAGGAGAAATGAAAACATAAAAAGTTGTCAATCTCCTTTTCTCTCACTTTTTGCCTTACCTGAATGAATTTTTCTTTCCTGGAATTTTCTTGCTAATTAAGTTTGTGATTTCTTAGAATTGTGTTTACAAAAGTATAAGCTGTCATAAGTCATGCTATGAAAAAGATAGTGGATTATTCTATTTATGTTATATTTATATGAAATAAAATATTAAAGATAAGGCAGGCTAAGTTCATTACACAAAATTGATTTTGCTTAGGAATGATGACACATACAAATTATTGATAACTACTTCACAAATTATTTTTCTAAGAAATTAACTATTGCTGTTTTTTCCCTCCTCTCACAATTTCGTGCACTTGAGACCATTTGTAACACCTTTCTTACAACGCTTTCTTCCTTGGCACCACATTACTCTGGTTCTGTACACCCTCCTTGACTGTTCCTCCTGCGTCTTAATTACAGGAGGCTCATCTCCTCAATGTCTGATCTCCTGAACCACCTCCTTTATTTTTTTGTCTTTAAGAATAATTTACACACTGAAACCACAAATGTAACATCTCCCTCAAATTTTAGTATGAGTTTTCTTTTGTCTTGTTCTTTTGCACCAGAATGGAAGTTAGAATTTTAAACATATGCAAACATGCAATGATTTTTCTTTCCCTTTCCGACCTTCTAAATCAGCTTCTCTCATACTGGCAATTTATTTTTATTCCACTCCTTTTTAAAAAGTGTCTTGATATAAACATTTCATAACCATTTATTTGCCCTTATTTCTGCCATTGTTTAATTTTATCGGTTCTATTTAAACTTAAATTCAAAATTTTCAACTTCAAATAAAGTTAGAAATAAGTTGTGTTCCCTCCTTTCTTTCATATTGTATATTCAATTATTCCAGAAAACTTGTATTTTTATTTGAAGACTGCAATTTCTAATATTATATTATTTACTTCTGTCATGCATAAATTATTACAATTAGCTTTAAATTAAACGTTAAATAAGTTAGGCCAAATTTTCAAAGTTGTCTAAATTTACCTCTGTAATTTACTTGAAAGATGCTAAGTAAACTATTTGAAAATAAATCAGTTGAAAAATAGAGAGAAAATATAATCTATACATTTGTAGTTAGGCTAGATCATGTATTCCTTGTATTATGAAGGTTATGACTTTGAGCACCAGGGCAATTTACCAATGAATAAGCATGAAATATCACATTTATAAAATGAAATGCACCCAAAGTAAGTCCATTTTGTGATATCATTCTAAGTTGTAGAATACAGTATATTCTTGTTTAAGAACTAACTCTTAACCCAGTTATTTCATTATAATCTCTCTGAGAATATAATATTCTGATGTATGAGTCACACTTTTAGAAATTTTCATTTAATATGTCTAGAATATGAACTGGGAAGCATCACTTTTGAAAAGGTCCCCAAAATAATTCTAGTTGCATGACCCCCTTCCCTGACCTTTCATCTCTATTCTAAAATAACATATTGAATTCTTTCCAAAACTCTCTTCTTTGTATTTCACATTTCATATGCTATTATTTTCTATAGCATGTTTGATAATTAGACTTCTCAAAAATGAAAGAAAGGTATCAAATGAAAAATTTTTAAAATGTCCTCTTAAAATGAAAGATAGCCTACAGCCTACATTTAAATGTTAAATTTTGGTAGTCTCCACTGTGAGAATAATACATTATTTTAGAAATATTTATTTCTTCAAAATAAAGTAGGTTATGTTTGTTGGAAATATTTCTATTCAATATTTGATGAGACAATTTATATGTTACATAGAACATCTATTGGCTAACGTACATTTGTCCTTCAAAAACGTTATTGAAATAATCATCTTATTCTAATTTTCATACCTGGTTGTGATAGCATGAACTATTAGTTTCACTATTTTCACTAAATTGACATTCTAGCAATTTGTCATTTCGTTTGAAAATATAAGAACTAGAAATATGTTTCATCATAAACATATTGATAATAAAAGAAGAAAGGCATGGTGTAGGTTGACTCTATTTCCCTGACATTTTGCACAGCATAGGTATAAACTCAAAATATGCTATCAGTAATTGTGCCATATCTGTGTGCTTGGGTCACTATTAGTATAACAGTGCATCTGCTGAGAAATGAGGCTCTACAAGACAGAAGTGGATACTGTTGCTGTTTTCTTCAATTTTCTTGCTTTAGGCAGTGGAGTCTTGACACTACAATCAGTTAACCTGGTCCAGCAGAATATGTTACAGTGTCTTTAGAGGACTCCTTTAAATTAGCACTTTATAAAAATATTGAAATGATTTTCTTCTAAACTGATACATATTGCTTGTATGACAGTGTATGCATGCACACATCTGTGTGTGTGTGTGTGTGTGTGTGTAATGTAGCCTTTGATTTATGCAGATTAAGTACTGTTCCAGTCCAGTCTGAATCTTTCCCTCTGAATCTCATGCTACTTTTACCTTATTTACCTGCTTTTGGCTTCAATAATAGATGCTTTTTATTTTTGGCCAACAAATTAGACCAATTGATGGTGTTCTCGCATTTTCCAGCTTTAGTCCCTGGATAACTGCTTTGTCTCATGATACCAAGGCTCTAATTACGTTGTGGTGTGAAGAACTACTTTAAATCCAAGTAGAGAAGAAATTTTCCAAGGGCTTACTTACAATGGCATCCTTGATATTTCCTGTGAAATATCACTAAAAAGACCCCTGCAGCAATGCATCATATGACAAGATTTGGCTAATGTGCAATGATCTATAATCTAAATGTTTTAAATATTTGTACAGTAATGGGTAAATTTATATTAATTTTTTAGTTTTCACAGTGTCTAAAAGACCTTTAGCTGGTATCAATAATTATTCCAGTTAGTATATGTGGTGCTCAAGCCAGCTCAGTATTACATTTAGGAATGGAATTTTTCTTATTGTGATATGTATGCATGTATGAAAATAGAAAAAAAGATATTGTGAGTCCTTAATATTAGAATGATATAATTTTATTTTAAACTAAACTTTTTGATAAACTATAACTTTACCTAATATATATCCTGAATCTGCTTTTATGTTAATAAGACAATTGAAATAAAAATAAATATTGAAATTGTTTAAAGCATGTTATAATAGTAGTGTCTTATTTACTAAATACATAGTTCAATCCTCAATAAAACAATATTACATCACTAATTTATATCTGTCTATTATAAACTAAATATTGGTAATCACAACCCATATTTTCTTAGGTTCAAAATATGTAATATTAGATTATAAACAATTTTTTACTTTAATGTCAACAAAAATTACCCGACTTAAGCCAAACTAAAGAAAATAAATGAATCATATTTAATGCTTAATTTACTAACTTATACCATCTGATCATGAATTTTGATACCTGTAGATGAGTCATTCTTAAGAAGTCACATTTTAGTCATCTTAATTGAGGTATAATTTATATAATTTGTATGGCATAAACTTAGCTTGTTCTATTTATATAATGTTCTATTTATATAACTCAATAACTTTTAGTAAATTTACAGTGTCATATAGCCATTACCACACTCCAGTTTTAAACATTTTCATCATTTAAAAAGATCCTTTGTGCTCATCTGCAGGTTTTTCTTGTTCCCACATCTCTGCTACAGGCACCTACTTACCTGGTTTTTGTATCTAGAGATCTGCCTTTTATTATAAATGGTATTATACAATATGTGGTGTTTCCTATCAATCAGGCTTCTTTCACAAACATAATGTTTTTTTTAAGTTCATTCATATTGTAAAATGTTTGTTTCTTTTTACCGCTGAATAGTATTTCATTATCTGGATACACCACATTTTTTTATCTGTACGCCAATAGGTGGATATTTGTGTTATTTCCAGTTTTTGATTTATGAATAATGCTGCTATAAACATTCCCATAAAATATTTTCATAAACATATGATTTTATTTCTTTTAAATGGATCTTTAAGGTAAAATTGCTTAATTTTATGGGACATTTATGCTTATCATTTTAAGAAACTGTCAAACTCTTTTACAAGTTGGCTGTATCATTTTACATTTCCACTTGCAATGTATGAAGTTTTCAGGACTATGCTGCTGGAGAAATGACATGGAGTACAATTTAAGTTTCCCAGTCAACTGAACCAGTTAACTGCCGGACATGTGAATGAGGTTATCTTAGCCCTTCCACTTAATGGACTGGTGGGGGCACCAGTCCATTCATCGAATGACTGCAGCTGCAAGCAGGATGAGCAAAAAAACTTCCAAGCTGAGCACAGTCCAAATTAGAAAATCATGAGTAAATAAACGCATACAAATCTGGTTTTAAATAGCGTTATGTCACATAACACCTTCCTTGTTACTAACTTATAAAAAGAATATTGGATTGCATGACAGATTTGTTTTATTATGAAAGGCAAGTTCTACTCCTAAATAACACTTCTGCTTTTGGACTATCTGCGTTTTTGCTTGACATTTTGGTAACCACCACTACTGCTAACTTAAATAATAGGGACATGGAAAGCAGCCCATTTTGTCAGCAGTATCTTTGTTGGCTTTGTCAGTGGAAGTCACTAGTGCAGTATCTGAGGGCTGGAGAGGTCAATGTCATTCTAAATCCTTCAGTGGCTACAGTGTTGGACTGTAGAGTGCCTTGGCTCACTCCTGTGGTGACAGCAAGAAAGAATATGATGCTCTTGCAGCAGCCAGAGCATCTTAGATGCAGAAGGCTAGGGCCTCTTGTCACAGTTGCAAGGCCTTCTTTCCTATATTTTCTGGTGTTTGGGGAAGGCCATCCCCGACACCTTTTTACACCTCTACCTTTTCTGATGATTCTGTCATCCAACTCATTGCATGAAATTTTTTGTGTGAAATGTCAAGAATGGATTGTAGGGTTTTCCTGACCAATTCCTGACCATTAAATGCCCCCTGAGAAGCGCATTCAAAGAAGCTGCTCTATCAAACGCCAAAGGTAGGGAATGAATTTATAGATACTTGTTTCTAAATATATGTTTTAGAAAATTTGTACACAGTTACAGTCTAGTAAGCTTGTTTCCATTGAGGAAGAATGCACCTGGGAACCAGGTTAGATAATGTTGAAAGAAGAAACGACCTCTTGGCTTCAACCCCCATCCAGTTATCCCACCTGCAGAAGAACATGAGTTCTTTTTCTTTTAAACTGAAATAATAACAGAGTGTTATGGTGGGGGCAAAACAAACAGTTATGCATTCTTTCAGGTCTCAAATTATCTCCTACGTTGAGAACTTTGAGCATTAAATGCTCATCTTCCCCCTTGCCTGTTTTACTTCTTCACTCAAAACTTAATCACCACTTCATCAGAAAAGTCCTCCTTCCTTGGCCTCGCTGATTAGTTGGGTGTCTCCACTGAAACATTTTACAGAAGCAAGTAAATGTACAGAAGTAATGAAAAGTTACTTTTCATTACTGAAAAGTAACTTTACAGTTACACGTGTGATTATTGGAATCAAAGCTGTCTCCACAACTTACCTGTCAGTTCCATGAATACAGGGCTATTAACTTGATCTTTTTTATTGTTGCTATTATTCTCACCATTAAACCTCCTAGCTCTAGCCTTAGTTAATTTGTGATTTGAATCTTAGGTTTATTTATTTTTTCACTCTTTCCACCTTGGGAAGTTATTTTATCTCTGTACTTTAGTATCCTCCTTCACCTAATATCTGCATTACTGTAAGCAATATATGTAATTTTACTAAGCCTTAATTTACTATTTTATTAGCAATGTAACATTGGGTTAAATTAAAACCTTTCTATGTGTCATTGTATTCAGAGTAGGATAATAGTGTTATCTGGAGGATACCTAAGACACCTGCAGTGTTCAACATTTAAATGAGGCTACTTGAAAAAATTGAGGTAATACCCTAACATGGTTCCCATAGTAATTAAATTTTATGTGGTATAGTCTGTGTAATTCATATTACATATAGGAGATGAAGAAGTCATGAAAGTTATTATAATTTGCATTGTTACATATGGGGAGCGATCTTCATTGTTAAGCAGAAGCTTATTGATTGAAGAGGATATCAGACAGAAAATCTTCTTTTCTGGTTTTACCACTAACCATCACTTATTACATAACTGTTTGAGCCCATAGCAGTCCATTAATTAACACTATATCCTTGGTAAATATAACATATCTCAGATCCTGTTTCTTCATTAATGAAATGAAACGTAACAATACTTATTCTATTAGATAGTTATGAAATTTAAATAAGGTAATTCACATTCAGTTCTTAGGATAATTTTTGTAACAATGTAGATACTCAGTATATATTACTTGATATTGGTGCTGGTATTCACTTCACTGTAATATGCCTTATTTTACAGCCTTTTGAGGTCTTACTTGATCTATTTAACCATATTCTCCATACCACTAGTATAACTGCTTTTCCCTAAAAGGTGATTTCTTCATTGCCCTCTTAACATGTCATCCAATTTCCATGTTAGAAAGTTTGCCCCAACCTATACCTTCACTTAGTCTGACTCTCTCACTTCCCAGTTTTTCTATCCTTCGACAGCCAGCTCTATGCTATTCTACTGAAATGAGCTTATCTTACGATTTCAACTAATTTTCATGAGAATCTTATACTCAGAGAACATGATATAACACCTACTTGCCTTTGGATTTTAAAAGTAAATATACAGATATGGTCCATATAAGATGGTGAGCAAATTGCATTAACCTGAGTAGAGAAATTTTGCCATGACATTTTTTTCCACGTCATATGCGTGGTTGTCTTTGTGATTTTTTGTTTTGTTTTGTTTTTCTTTTTTGAGACAGTCTTGCTCTGTCGCCCAGGCTGGAGTGCAGCGGCACAATCTCGGCTTATCGCAAGCTCCGCCTCCCAGGTTCACGCCATTCTCCTGCCCCAGCCTCCTGAGTAGCTGGGACTACAGGCACCCGCCACCATGCCCGGTTAATATATATATATATATATATATTTGTATTTTTAGTACAGGCGGGGTTTCACTGTGTTAGCCAGGATGGTCTCGATCTCCTGACCTCGTGATCCTCCTGCCTCGGCCTCCCAAAGTGCTGGGATTATGGGCGTGAGCCACCGTGCCTGACTTGTCTTTGTGATTTTTTCAGTAAAATAAAAATACAAATTTGTGACAATTTTAAACGTCATTCTTATCTTCCAAATATTAACTTCTGACTAGGACATAAAATATTTATATTTGGGCATCCTTCTGCATCCAGCCAGTAGAGGTTTCTTCATGAATGTGCCTGGAGCAATGCTCTATGAGGCTGATTGGGAAAACTGAGAATTAGAGGAAACTCAGTGAAATTGCAATGTCCAGTTTAAGTACAACTTAACATAGAGTTTGCTTTGGGACACAGATATAATTTTTTAAAATACCACTTTCAACCTGATTTTCCTAGGCTGATTTGGTTCCCTTATCAATTTTTGAAGTCTGGAGAAGCATAAAATAGTGAAATCTCCTTTATCAAGTAAAGAACAGAATGAAAAGTGGAATTCCATTGCTATGCTTTAAATAGAGTATCTCTTGTTATAATAATGAGACATTTTTGAAGAAGAGTACTCAGCAATGTGAGCTGCAAACTCATCTGTTTGATTTGCAAATACCATTCTTTTTAATGGGAAAGATTTGAACAAGGTAATTTAAAGCAACAAGAGCACTTTAGATATTTTCATCTAAATTTAAATTTAAATGAAAATTCAGCAGTCATTTCAAACCATAGTTTTTCATTGTTATTAATGTATTTTGTCAACAGTGTATTATAGATTAACTCAGTGGTGCTTTTTAAAAATAATATTGTTAAGTAAAGCGTCTATTTTATTTCTTCTTCTTCTGATTACATAATGCAAGCCACTTTTGAAAGCTTAACAGAAAATTACAGAGGAGTGTCCAGGCCAAGATAGGGTGAACTAATTCAATTACAATAAAAAAAGGATTTAAACTCAGGCTACAACAGTTCTTGCTTTTATTGACTATTTTTCAAACCTTATGAAGATTAGAATCAAATGACTTTTATGCAGGGTTATAGACAGAGCTAATAATATCATGACAACTAGTCAAATCAACAGTGGCCATATGAATTGGAATATTAACAAATATAATTAAAATTTTAAGCGCCAAGTCTCTGAGAGTGAACACTCACAAAATCCAATAGTTCCATAAAAGGAAAATATGTAGCAAATCACATCATTTATGTGTGTGTGTGTGTATACGTCAAGGTTTAATATAGCCCAAAAACCAACTGAAGATAACTGCTACTGTTCAACCAAAGCCAGGTTGAGTTTAATAATTTTAAAATTTTAAGAAAAAACAGTAAAGATGCTTAACATTTTTTAAAAGCATACTTCCGATTATGTCACCATTTTGTTCAAAACCTTTAAGTTCCTATTACTAACATAATAAAAATTAAACACCGTTGTATAAATAATATGTTGTAAAGTAGTTCTATTTATCTGGTTTGGGTGGACGAAAACCATGTGTAGCACTTGAAAATGCTTGCACGGAGGTGAGATTGACCTCTCAATCCTTATTAAGTTTTATTTAAGCTGCATTATTTGGCTGGCTCAGTTACTTCCAGGGAAAAGCAGTAGAGAATACATTGAGAGGCCTGGTTTGTGTCTCCTGGAATTTGTAGGAATAATAATAAAAAAAGAAACCCTGTCTGAATTTCCAGTAAAAAATCCAAAGGCAACACAATGACTTCAGGTGTTCTGATGGCTGAATGAAGACAGATGGCTATGGAGGAGCAAGTCGTACTCACATAGATGATAGGGAAAGGTGTTTGAGTCTGTTGGCCATGTGTGAACTGTGCAGAAGGAAGCAGGACCTGAGTCCTCTTGAAAAGATCTGTGGTCAAGAGGCCAGACTGGAGGGTTGAAGTTTCTCCAGCAGAGAGACTCAGCATGGAGTGAACCACAGAAGTCAGAGTTTGGCAAGGGGAGCTGTGAGTAGCCAGTAAGTGGAGGCATCACCCCAAACTGGAATTTTTATTGTCTGATGTAAGCTAGAACTTCTGCTTTACTTTCATTTAGTATATTTCAAGTTATTTCACTTTCAGTGAAAGTGAAATATGAGTGAAGCCCTTACAGAATACTCAACAATGAAATAATTGAACATAAATGAAGTAATTCAACATCCTCAACTATATAGGACCTGCCAACCTTTACTACACTACCTGTCTATCCTCTCATTTTCAAAATCACGGGGGAGTAAAAGAAAGCACACAAATGAGGGGTAGGAGAGGAAAACAAGAACAAGAAGAAAGTGTAAAATGAATTCCAAAACCAACTAATAAACAAACAAAACCTGATCATATCTACCAGTCTCCTACCTTTCTCACTACAGGATTTTGAGATTATGAAAGTAAAGCAGAAGTTCTAGCTTACATCAGACAATAAAAGTTTGTTTAGATTAAACCATGTATTGTTTTGTTGTTGTTTTTTTTTTTAAAAAAAAAAAACCTGGGAAAATAAAACTAATGAGATGTGAAAGTAAATGAAAATGCTTTGGGATTTATTTGATATGTCTTCAGGACAGGAGTGTTAAAAAATGGTGCTTAAAAAATGCAATTGCTTCTTGCTTTAAATCCCACAAGTCTAGTTTGTTCATTAAAAAATATGGCTACAAGTTTTTGCTTTCTACATTCTGAGCCCCAAATATATATATATATACCTCTTTCATATAGTTCAGTAAACATACTCCCAAACTATGCATACATCTTCTGTTAGAATGCCATGCTACAGAAAGATTCTTTGATGAGTGCTTAGTCCATAGTTGACCCTTAATAAAAACCAGTTTTATTGCTATGTATTTCAATTATGGTACCCATAGAGTATATATATGTGTGCATGTATGTACCTATGCATTTAATAAATGTTCGAGAACTGAGTCAATTTAATTAATAACATGGCATGTGCTCACGACTACATGAGCACAGGGATTATGCAGAATAAATTAGCGTAGTTCTTTCCTTGGAGTATGTAATACCAGCTATGTGTGTATGTACACATGATATTATATAAATGTATACATATACACACCTGTATATATTTACATGCATATGTATACACATAAAAACATATACATATATGTGTTATATATGTGTGTGTTTCTGTGTGTATACAGTCTCTCAACTTTCTATTCAATTTCATTCATCTGTTTATCTAATTATAGAATCTCTTAATTACTGCAGTTTATAATGTCTTGACATCTATAGCTTCTCCTTTTCCAGAAATCTTTGACTAGCTGTGGTCCTTTATCCCCAGAGACATCTTAGAAACAGTTGGGCAACCACACTAGTAATTGTGCAATCAGTTATTTCCCTAAGGAGCCTGGGTTCCTTTTATTGGAGTATAGATATAGAAACCAAGTAAAGATATGTTTATTGCTAAGGGGGTGTCATTACATCTAGCTTCTCAGTGTACAGAGCTAGGAAATACAGAAAATATGTATGTGTAGTAAAATATGTATGTGCATCCATATCTATTTTCATATTAATCTGTACGTTGACTAAAACTTATGTGTTCTTACTGATACTTCTGATTCCCATCTAACGCCACAGGGTTCACTCAAGCCTTCTCTCCTTTCTCGTCTGTTTCTCTGACAATGAGAAACTGGTTTTCATTATCTACTATGTATTTACTGATTTACTCAGTCTGTAATACCAATAAAGCAACATCAGATTGCTAAAACTCTAAGACAAATATACTAAATGGAGTACAAAATCGGTGGACTTTTTAAATTTTAGTGTATTTTATTTATAATATATGTTCAATATTTTCTTACAGCCCCCTTTCCTTAACTGAAGTGTGGCTTTCTACCGATATTCTTTTGCACAAAATGTTCTTTCTAAGCACATCCCTGAATAATAGGAAATTGAATGCAACAGAATAAGTCTAGAAGCTTTAAACTAACATGGAATTTGTAAATCTTAAACCTGGACATTAAAGACTTAAGGTTAAGAATAAAATCTAGAGTCATAACAAATCCTATCAGTTGGTGTAGCAGAGAATTACTTGATTTACCATGAGAAATCACAAATGTTCTATTTTTTTCAGGACAGAGATGATATTTTATAGGCAGCAAATAAGCAGAATGCTGTTTGAAAATGCACATCTAGCATTAACATATAAATTATTTTAAATGTTTAACGGGGGTAAATGTTTAACGGGATAAATGTTTAACAGTTTAACAGGGGATGTTTAATAGAGCTTAATACACCTATTGAATTTGTTGATAGGGATAACAATCATTGCTCTGTGGTACTTGCATAAGACTACACAATTCACGTTAAATTATTGTGAGGACTTATTTTTTCCAGGAAAAAATGAAACCTGAAAAGTAATACACATTGGTACGTAGAAGCCAAATCAACCAAGAATTAGCAAATGTTTTCGTGCATTTTGCACAAGTACTTACATCTGCTAAAATTCTCTTTTCTCACTTTTACTCATAACCACCCAGGCCCTATGCTGATATGCCAATGTTTTTATATAAATAAATAAATGCAGAAATGAGGGAAGAAAAAGGAGCATCTCATTTCTCTCTGGAAAAAAAATAAACAACTTAGTAAAATGTCATTTCTAGTGACCTTACTCTTAGGTTTCCTGAAGTTGACTAAAGTGCAACAACATACACAGTGAATCTCCACAGCAAATGGAGGTGTTTTCTTTCCTAAAATAACAATGTCTCTAGAGGCCATTCTTATCCTCTTACAAGTTATTTCTTCATGTTTTCACCACAAGCACTCCAATTACTAAAAAGAAAATCCACATTATACACACTACATAGTTTAATCCCAAATTGGATCTACCTTATCATTGAAGTAACATGAATATATTTAGTTTTTCACCTGATATGAAAAGGTGTCAATTCAATTCTTCCTCTCTGATTTCTGTCTTTGACTAGGGCATTATTACAAATTGCCCTGAGGCATATCTTTCCTTTTAATACCATGTCTCAAATGCAAACTTTCAGCAGGTGGTTATTGTTCAACATTATGTAACCAGAAATAAATGCCACCTAGTTATTAAACTGTCAGAACATTAAAAGTGAATAAATCATAACAACGTTTATAGTGTATAAAGCCATAGCCACAGTCAATTTTCTTCAGAGAGGCCCAGAATATACACAGAGAACTAAAGGACAAAATCTGAGAGGAAAAAAAATGTATTGTCTTCAGATATTTGAACTAATGTTGTGAAGAGTAAGCATATCCCTGCCCCCAAAAAACTGGTAGCTATACAGAATTTTTCTTGTGCTGACCGGCTTTTGATTACTTGATATACGAGTCAGATAAGGAAATATTTCTAACTATTAAAATTTATTTTTTTGATGAGTAGGCTCTCTAATAACAGGCAACCACAATCCAATATGTAATTTTAATTTGAAGTCATCCCAGATATACACTTGTAAATGTTTTATTTTAATAGCCTCACGTAAGTTTCAATCACAAGTAAAGCATGTAGTGTTTTATTTATGAAATAGTACAATGTTAGTTTATTCCCCCCGACCACATTATTGACCCATGTCATCATTAGCTGCAGAATAAATTATTTTCTAGATTGTGTGTAAGTATACACTTTCATCACAATTCCAGTTGTGACAAAGATAACAGAAATATTTATATATTAATTCAAACTGGATTTTGTTAAGTTAATGTAATGCACGATTGAGCTTTCATTGCAAATCAAAGAAACATAGGAATGGAGCCTATGAAAGAAAAAAAAAAGATGTTTTGTATAATATGTTTATAATATCCTTAAAGATGTTGATAAAATCATGAAGTAAGGTTGCAAATTTCAGGGCTGTTAAAGCAAAAGTAGCATGGCATTGAGTAGCCTAAGTGTCTTTCCTTCTACAAAATAAATAGGGATTTGTATAAAACTCTGCATATCCATGGAAAACATCTTGCCATGACTTGGAGCTTCATTTATTTTGGACTCAATAAGGCCAGTGGAGACTGTCAACAAGTACTGAAGTAATATATTTCTACTCCATCTGACTATTTAAGAAGACAACAAAGTTGGGCTTTTCCAGTTGAAACAATTAACCACCAATAATCTGAGCTAACTTCTATAATAGGTTCTAGTGCTTATTTCTGCCTAACCATAACTGTTGGTGGATCCCCAACTCCTATCAACTTCCTATCAGAAGCAATCAACTTCAGAGGTGATAATATTAATTACCTACAAGTCTTGCTGATATGTTAACTGTCCATACTTTTCTTAGTATAGAATGATTTGAATGGTGATAATTGTCATCCTCTTATCTTGCAAATTTATCTTAATAATGAATGGGACAATATTTGGCAGCTTTCTGTTACTCAATTGACTTCCAGACACAAAAGTAGGTTATAGAAAGTGTCAATTCATATATGTAACTATTCCATTTGCTGCCAAAAAAATAGTAATTGTATTAAGCTATATTTTAAACCATAAAATTTCAGATTTATTAGAATGGTACAAAAATAATTGTGGTTTTTGCCATTTAAAGTAATGGAAATTACTTTTGCACCAACCTAATAATATCATTTCCTAGTGAAAATTAAATTCACTCCATTCTTTTGCTTATGATCGTGAAGGAACCCATGATCTGCATATGTTAGAATGAATGGGAAAACACAAGTTTTTTATATTTCCTTATCCTGATCTCACTTAAAATAAAAATGGTTCATACAGACAAAAAAGAGAAGCCCAGGTGAAATACAAAAGAATGACAAGAAAGAGATATATCTGAAACTGATTTCTAGACTTCATGTACTATTGTATATCCTTTCAGGGAATAACCTAGCATTTATTTGCTAGTAACAAAACTGTTATTATCCCCGTCATTTAATAGCTCTTAACTCCACTGTCAACAAACACAGTGTAGCTGGTATTCCACAATTAAAAAGAAAAGAAAAGAAAAAAAGTAAGGAAAGGAAAGAGTCAATATCAAACATTTGGATTCGGTGTCATTATTTCATCTCCACGTTCCTTTGGTAATAGGATACCTAGTTTGTCTCTTTTCTTGCATGTATTTAACATATTTATTTTAAAACATACAATACCGTTAAAGAAAAATGCACATATTGGTTTTTTTGAAGATTGTTTTCATTACTGGGCACAGAGCATATTTGTGAGGTGGGTCTTTAGGGAATGCAGCAGGAGGATTTTGAGTACTTGGAACTCTTCAGTACTCCTTTTCGGTACTCCACTGTGAGAAGCATCACCTAGACAGATAACTTTGGAATAAATGTTCCGAGTTATGTAAACAGTCATTGATGGATAACAGGTCAAATAGATTTAGGAAACTCTGAGGCCATCAAAGGTAAACAAGTTTTTTTCATTTAGAACGCCCCAAATGTGAGGATGGAAGGGAACACTGCATGGAAGGAAATGCAGAGCAACCAGTGAAAAATGTGACCTAAGGGAAGTGTGTGCATCAGTCAAGCTTGGGGTTTTAGATCTGTCATGCAGCATATTAACTTCAATACAGATTTTTCTCTATTCAAACTTCTAATTAATAAAATGTGACAATTATACCCACCTTTTGGGACTATATTTAATTTCTAACAAATAAGAATGAGGTTTTTTTTACATATATTAAGCAGTACCATCAGAAAAAGAATAAACATGTTTTTTCTCTTTTTCACTTTATAATGTTGGTGCCCAGTGCCTAAGAGTACACAATGGGTCTAAGTAATTGTTTTAATGAAGTAAATGAATAAAGTGAGAAAACACTATTAAAAATCTATGCAATGGCCAGATGCAGTGGCTCACGCCCTTAATTCCATTATGTTGGGAGGCCAAGGTGGGTAGATCACTGAAGCCCAGGAGTTATAAACCAGCCTGGGCAATATGGCAAAACCCTGTCTCTACAAAAAAAAAGCAAACATTAGCTAGGTATGGTGGCACATTCCTGTAGACCCAGCTACTAGGGATGCTGAGGAGGGAGGATTGCTTGAGCCTGGGAGGTGAAGGTCGAAGTGAGCAGAGATCCTGCCACTGCCCTCCAGACTAGATGACAGAGTGAGACCCTGTCTCAAAAAAAAAAAAAAAAATTATGCAGAATCTGTTATCTCAACTAATATATGTTGTAGATTTCAACAGTTGTTTTCCTTTGTGTTTTGTTTTGTTTTTGAGACAGGATAGATTTTGAAGTCAGAAATATCGTAACACTATAATAATGTGTTTTAACTTTCCTGCTTCTTGAAATTCTTTCATTTATTTATTTATTTATTTATTTATTTATTTATTCAACAACCATTAATTCAATGCTGACTGTGTAAGATACTTTGCTGATAATAGAAAACTTTGTACAAAAATGAAAAAAGACAAAGCTTTGCTGTCAACTCCAGTATAATGGAAAAGAATAACATATAAACAATTGTTTATAAACATGGTAAAAAGGCTAACTTATTCATTAAGTGTTTACTAAGGACTCCCACTGTTCCAGACCCTGCACCAAGAACTGATGAGGTAAAGATGAAAAAACAACTAAAACTTGCGATGTGCTTTGCACAAGAAAAGCAGAAAGCTTTGAGGAGGGAAACAGGTAATGCAAAGATCACAAGCAGCAAATTCATAAAAGCAGGTCCGTCATTTCAGAAAACATCTATCACCGCATACTGGGAGTCCAGCAGGAAAGAAGAAAACTGTGCCTGCAATTATTGACTACAGAGTACATGGCAAATAGTGAGACTTCAAAAATATTGTCTTATAAGTGGATAAATGATGATATGAAAAAATCCTTTTAAGAAGCTGAAAGTGGAAGGCGTTTAGATGGGAAAGATATTTTTCAATTTTCACATTGCTTTTCTTTTTGAGGAAAAAATTCATATACTTTAAAAGTCCATTCTCAATTAGATGTTTAATATCTATCAGAATACATTATAATGAGAAAAATTAATTCTGAGTTGCCAAATTTGATATAAAATGGTATCTATTATATACATGTTTTTCTAAGTGAAAATTAGATTAAAGAATACCTAGGGATAAAGAAAATTGAACTGATAGGATTTCTATCAGATGTAATTTATTTTTAAAAATATTGTTGTATACTAGGAAACATCTGTCTAATGAGTCATTTGAAAAATAAGCATGAGTGTTATAAAAGGCACAATGGTAAAGTATGTTGCAATCTACCAGGCAAAAAGTGATGAATCAAACCTGAGATCAAGGGTAAAAGTAGACTCAATAGAATGGCAGCCTGCTATAGCTGATTCTCTTTATTTTTCATCTGCAATTGTCATTTAAAGCTGAAATTAATATATAATGGTGCAGAATTTCTCACAGAAAATATTCTGTAGTCAAAATAATTTCACAGTTTTAGTAAGATGCAGAAATTTAAATATCAAAGAAATTTATTTTCCAGTCTTTCCAAAAACTTGACTGGAATGGAGCTTTCTTGCCTGAGTGACTAGCAAACCTAAGGGCCTTTCAGGTCACCTTTATCACCTTGAGTTTAGCATTAAATAGTTGTTTTCCTCATGCTTTCAGGAATAACAACTAATTTTTTCAACACCTAAAAGTAGAATCTGTCTTTCCAAAGAAGATTCCTATTAACTGTGCTCTTAAAATTAACTTATACAACCAAACTGACAATTTATGTACTTACATATGGGAATTATTGCCACAGATTCAGACTACTAGACTGATATCTGAAATGTGTAGAAACAAAATGTTATGGTAGGAACCCCAGGGAGCAATGGTGGAAGTTAACTGAGTAGCTGTGGTAGATTACAATGATGATATCTTTTCATTATATTTATCTTTAGCCATGTCCTTTGTCATGTTATGTTGCAGTTTCTCAAAGTTAAGGGGTAGAGTATGTTTCCCTAAGTCTGTGCCTATGGTGTCCTTTCCATTTGTCTTGAATAGGAGATTGAGGCAAAAATGATGGTGTGACAGTTTCAAGCCCAGGCTCAAAAGATATTGCATGTTCTCATTTTATTTAATTTAGATGTCTAATACCACTTCTAAGCTCTTAGTTCATTAAAAAACTGTCTTTTAAAAAAGTATTCCACTTAGTTCTTCTCCTTGTCTTTCATTCTGTCCCCCACAAATAGAAACAAATCTATACACATTATAAATACATAGTAAGTGTTAACATCAACTGATTTTTGCAAGTTAATTTGGTATATACTTTGAGGAATTTTTACCCTGGATTTTGTTATTTCCTGGTAGATGAAACTGACATGATAATAGCGCAGGCTAGCCTACTAGAGGATGAGTGAGCTGTAGAAAAGAATCTGAGGCAGCCCAGATCAGCCAACAGATCACTAATCTCAAGTCATATGAAAAAGCCAAGCCAAGATCATCGGATTTGACTTCAAATATGAGAGCCATAAACTCATTGTTGTAAGTCACTGAATGGCATGATTGTGGCAATAGTTAACTGACACAATATTAAAAAGAATTAGATTAAGCTATACTTAAGACTCCACCCACCCACAGGCAGGTTTATGATCTCATTCTCTTGCACCTGTCTCAATGCCCTAGTGGCCCTGCAAATACATTAGGACCATGTTGGCTGAAATATCTTCCCACACAGCAATATACAATAATGTACATCAAAAGCATTTGTTTCTCTAAGTCTTCATCATTCATGCATGTGTATTAATAGATTTGATATATATGTATACAATTTATGCCATGTATATACTTTTAAAGACATAATTATTTGGAGAAAATAAATTATAGACACACACAGACACATCATATGTTTGAAATATGCTAGTATTTTCACCATTTCCTAAAAATACTATCTATTCTCAAATTATGTTTGTTTCAATCATATTCATGCTTTTCACTAATCTACATTTTATACCCATTATTTTGCCCTCTGAAAAATTTCTTATATTCCAACACTCATTTTAAAGTCAACATCCCAATTGAATGTTATTTAACAATTACGTAATTCTGCATTTTACAATATTTAACAATTTATTTGTCTAATGTCACTTCTAAGCTCTTAGCTCATTAAAACTGTTGTTTTATCATATTCCACTTTGTTCTTCTCCTTGCTTCTCCTTCTGTCCCCCAGCAATAAGAATAAATCTATAGACATAGTAAATATATGATAAGTGTTTTTAACCTCAACTTATTTTTACTCGTTAATTTGGCAGATAATTTGAGGAATTTATGCCTTAGATTTTGTTATTCCCCAGTAGGTTAACCATGTCACTGATTTGAAGCTGATGTTGCCACTGCATTTCACTCATGTATTAATTTCCTAGGATTATCATGAATGTAACACCAACTGGGTGGCTTAAAATAACAAAAACATTATTGCCTCACAGTTCTGTAATCTAGAAGTCTAAAATCAAAAGGCAGCAGGGCAATGCTTCCTGTGAGACTCTGGGTAGAATCCCTTTTGCCCCTTCTAAGCTTCTGGTAGTGCCAGTGTGCTTTGGCATTCCTTGCCTTGCAGCTGCAACACTCTAATCTCTGCCTCTGTTGTCTCATGATGTTCTTCTCTCTGTATGCCTGTGTCTTCTATTTGTATATAGAAATCAGTTATATTGAATTGGTGTCCATGTTAATGACCTCATCTTAACTTGATTACGTCTGCAAAGGCTCTATTTCCAAATAAGGTCATGTTTATAGGCATTTGGGATTAGGACTTTAAATCATTTTGGGAAATGCAATTCAACTCATGATGATACGTAAGTCCCAGCTGACTTTTTTTGCCCAACCTAATACTGATAGTTACTAAGAACAAATCTTGTGTAACAAAATTCTAGGAAATGTTTTTCTTTGAAATATAAGGCTAATTTTTTTTTCTTTTAGGTCCTAGCAAACTCCACCTATCAAACCAGTGATGGTATTTACGAGCTTGAGAAACCACTAACCAATTATATTAAATAGAGAGGGTCCTCGAGCTGGAGAAATGTCAATCGCAGCAGGATGACCATCATTTACATCTTGTCGTACAGGATGTCTCAAAAGCAGCCATGTGTCTAGAGCAGTTATTTGATTAAAAACTCACAAACTAATTGCATAGAACTGCCTGTGTAAACTTGTAAATCAAATCTTACAGAGAGAATTCTCTAGAAAAACACCAATGACTTAGATAAACAATCTTAGCAATCATACAACCCACTAGTTTGTACATTAAAAATTTATCAATTATTTTATGAGCAATCAGTTCACAAAATTGATTCATAAGCATAACTTATGTAGAAGATTAGAACACGGTACCCCACAACCAATTCAAAACCACAGTGATGCAATCATACTCACTGCAGCCTTTAATTTCTGGGCTCAAGTAATCTGCCCACCTCAGCCTTCCAAGTAGGTGGAACTACAGTCAGATGCTAACAGGCCCAGCTATTTGAAAAAAAAAAAAAATAGAGACAGGCGCTTGCTCTGATGTCCAGGCTGGAGTGCAGTGGTTTGATCATAACTCTCTTCAGCCTTGAGCTCCTGGCCTCAAGGGATCTTCCAGCCTCAGCTCCCGAGTAACTGAGACTACAGGTGCAAGCCACTCTGCCCAGCTAGCAGATAATGCTAGCAAAATAATCAGTCACTCTTGGAATTAAAAGAGTGTCCCAAATAGACTAACTCTTATTAACATTTTTACTACATCATTTAAGATATATGATGTATGAGATTTGCCTTATTATTTTTAACATTCATATAAAATACATACATTGAACTTTAGTACATATATTGAGTTTCAGGATATCTATACCATTGTTTTTATAAGAAAATATTTAATAAAGGCACAAGGCCACAGTATATTATCACAATTATAACTTTAATGTGTTAAAATTTACAATGTAATGAAAGTGACAAAGATAGGTGCGTACTGTACTTACACAGTACAAATAAAATTCATTAAACCCAATAAGCAAGATGTGGAAAAAATACTATGATATTCAGTTTCCATTCTAGGTCAACCAAAAAAAGATGTATATAATTTTAATGGAAAAATAAATATTATATTAATTACATAATTTCCAACTATACTGGTTATCTTTGGAGGTTTTTGAAAAGCTTATTATCACAATAACCATTGGATATGATTGCAAAGAATAATATTGTACGGTTAAAATCCCAATATAAAAGGGAAAATTTGAACATAAAATCTGAATTTCACCTACATAAGTATTTGAACATCTACTTGTAGCTATTATGTAATATGAATAATTATTATAATTATTATATATACATAGTTATAAACATCATAAATAAAAATCCTCATATACATCTATTTAGCAAGCCATTACATGCCTTTAAAAATGAAGCTGTTTTTCAGTTAAAAATGTTATGTTTTTGTCTCTTTGATCTATCATCCAAAGTTGGTTTATATTCAAATTAAAATACCATCTGTCTCATAAATAGAGACATCTTAATACCTTGACAGATACGACAGTCTTAAGGGAAACTCAATCACCCTTGTCCATAATTTCTTAAAAAAAAAAAGAACAAAAAACCTACTTGATCTCCTCGTATGACATAATGAAGTATCTAAGAAAATACCATTTTAGTTACATGAACATGTTGAGCTAAAAGTTGTCTATTCGGAATTGTTTAACATAGTGATTTGTTAATTTCATTTTTTCCTAAACATTATATATGTGATTATGACTATTACAAGATTCTGATATTTTGAATGTGGAGGTTGTTTGTTATCCAAGGTCATACTCAAATATCTTCCATCTGTCTTACCATGGATGACATTTTCTGCAATGAACAGGCATTTATAGGTGTTGATTTATACATTTCAAATTCATTTAATTAACATGCAATTCAAATTTAATCCAGCAAACATATTTTAACATTGCTATATGTCTAATACTACCTTAGACAAGGTTAGGCCACTGTATGGTTAGGAGAGGTGATGGCGTAACAATGTAATTTGTTGCTAATAAAATATGTCTTAAAAAACAACAAAACAAAAGCCAAAATAAAACAGAAACATTCACCATCTTCCATGAGAGATGAGTTACTATTCAACAGGGAAATTAGTATTTTTAAAATTTCTACTATGAAAATATGGACAAGCACAATATAAGAAACTGTGGGAGAATATCAGCACACACAAATATTCCTATAGTCATTGTCATTAAAATCTAATCATGAAGGTGGTAATACTAAACATAAAATAGTCATATGACAATGTATAATTAAATCATAGAATTGAATAAAATTAGTTTCATTCTATAAAGGAATTCTGTTCGGTAAATCCATTAAAATGGATATGACTATTTGTTAGAGGATATACAATTCTTAACTATACAGCCAAATAGTTATCATTGATGCTGTTTTGATATTTCTGAAGTTATTAAACGTAAATATTATGCTGAGATCTGGTTTCATCTTTGTTTAGTAAACCTAAGAATGAGGACACACTTAAGGCTGATACTATCCGTCCGATAACAATTAAAAATTGGAGAAGTTTGAGCATTTAACTGTTGCATTCACTAAAAAATGTTCTGGATAAACGTCCTACTGAGTCCCCATCTGCTGAACTCTGCTGTGATGGTTGAAAATAGAGTTTGTGATTAAAGTCTCCTAACTCACTCCAACACATGGGAAATCAAAGAAATAGAGCACTTTGTTTCAAGTACAGAAAGAGGGTTAAAATGACTGGGCCCAAACAATTCAGCAGCACACATATATTAATATATTCTAAAACTTAAACGTCTTCAGAAAGCTGATTCCATGCAAAATAAAAAGCATCTACTCAGTACAGATTCAGTTGCTGTTATCTAGTAATAGGAAATTTCTAATATACAGGCAATGCTACCATCTAAAATATAAAAGTAAAATAGTTTCCATATTCTTCAAACAGGCAACTCCTTGGAAAAAAGTGAGGTTAACAAACGTTTCTTTCATATTCACTACATTATAATAACACCTTTATGCATTCAGTTTTAAACTATTGAGAAAATAATGCTGCAATTTAATATTTTTAAATATTAAATTTGCATACAATTTCCTTAATAATGAGTTTATTTCTCCTGTGGAAAGTATGTTTGGTGGTGTACTGGAATTCTTGGTTAAGCTTTAGAAGAGAAAGTTTGCCTAATTAAATGAAATTTCAGTAGACTAAAATAAGAACCAAAAAGAAGATAAGTAGCGATGCCTGTTAAATTAAGCTGGTCTCTTTCTCTCCCACCATCTCCTCGGCCAAGGTATTTGTCTCCAACTCTCTTTGAACTCTTCTAAAGCTTAAAAGATTAAAAGTTATTTAGTTTTAGTTATTCTAGAAAGGAATCTAGAATAATTAAAACTAAAAGGAAGACATTCTTGGCAGTAATGATAACAGGTATTAAAATTGATGTATGAGGTTGTGTTATTTCTTCCCCTTTAGAGAAATAGAAATAAAGATTGAAATTCATATTTTTCCCCTCTATGATTTAGAAATAATGCTGACAGGAAACTGGATAATGAATAGAAAATTTCTTGAGATCCTTTTGTCTCTTCAATTTTTTAAAATTGTCTGCTCAACAATTAGTAGTAAAATATGGATATTATTATGTTAATAGACTTTAAATTGAATAGCTAGGCATATTTGAAGTGAAGTTTTAAAAAAGTGAACTTTTTAGTGTCTTCTCATAGATGTTTTATGGCTCTATATAGTTGAAGTAAAATTATATTAGTAAAGGTTATCATAACTGCACAAAGAATAAATGTGTAAAATAAGAAGAACGTAAAATAGTTTGACTTAAATACTAATTATTAATATGTAGTAGAGGCCTTACCTGAAAAGGATACTGATAAATAAGGTCTTATATCTTCTATAACAATTACAAAGCAAGTTTACATTTGAAGACATTTTTGGTACTTGATTATAAACCATATTTTTTAATCTATTGTGTACATTCCTTTGGCATAGTTCACAATTACTACATGTACTTGCTAGATATATCAGAGTCACTCAAAAAGTAACTTTTCAAAAAATAAAATAATGCACCATTTAAAACAAACTCCATGGATCCATCCAAGCCAAATTTGTATAAATAAATTTTTATTGAGCAAGCATCTAGGGATGTGTGAACATCCAAAAATCTCATACAAATTAGTTTCCCTAAATAGTGTAATTTTTGTCAACTCAAATGTATAGAGGGGACATGAGAGAGCTAGAGTGTATAGTTGGAAGGAACAGGGACCTGACAGTAAAAGCAACAATACCTTGGAAATTTCAGGGAATTTGGTCTTGAAAGAGGAAGAACAAAGGAAAATCAGCATGTCTTTATGTGATAAATAGTACCTCTTACCAGATTACATTTGCTTTTCTCATCTACCTTCTTTATCAGCAGCACAACTTATATTCTCCATATCACACACAGAAAAAGGAAAGTACAGTATTGAATAAAGCTTCTGAGCAATCACTGGAGCACTGCCATAAAAAAGTCAGTGACAGTGAAGAGCAAAACTTTTTAGTGGTTTATACAACTATATAATGTTAGTGTTGGTGTACTCAGAATAGAAAATGAACAAATTTAACTTATCAACAATAGTAAGAAAACATGTCCTGATATTCTGAAGTTATGATAAATTTTATGCCTTGGAGAAATTTATGTTATACTATATGCTGCATATAGAAAACATATAGTTGACTTTTATATAATGTTTCTGTGTACTGCACTTAACATTTGCTTCTTAATTTTAATAGTTTACCTGTAGATTTTTGGAGTTTTTAGGTACGACATAATTTGGCTGCAAATAATGATAGGTTTGTTTCTTCCTATTTTTATAAATTTTGTTATTGTATTATTATTAATTTACCATATTGCAATGGGCTAGATCTCTCTGCAAAAAACTGAAAGAGGTGTTGGTGGCAGATATCCTTCCAGAAGAAACTATTCCAATATTTTACTATCAAACATGTTACTTAATACTATCTAAAAGTGTTTTGTAGATATTATCAAACAAAAAAATTAATTTGGTTTCCAATTTGATAAGGTGTTAGTTTTTTTATAACATGAATTGTTGTTGCATTGTATTTTCTTTAAATAAGTGTTAAATTGTTTTCTCCTTGCATATTGAGATAAGCATATACTTTTTCATTTCTTCATTCTTTATCGTGGAGAATTACATTGTTATATCAAACTTGTATTTCATTTTATCTTTTGGTTTTTGATCAGGTCTCTACTTCTATGCCTGATTACTTTGGATAAGTTCCGGAAATTGTGTATAAACAATATTGGAGAGAATTTGAGGCTCCAGATGATGTAAGTTTAGTTCTTAACATTGTAAAATAACAAATATACTTAAAAACAGAGTGCTTTCCTTAAATCTAGATAGACCGTAGAGCAAGTGTAAACTTAGTAGGTTAGGTACAGTTACTAGAATCAAAGATGACACAGTACTCAAGCTCCAATTCATTTTCTGAATTATGATTTTGTATTGCTAGGAAAAAATAAATAATGTATTTTGGTATTCATTAAAAGAGACTAGAACTATAACCACCTCAACAAATGATGAATATCAAAGTGTAAACAATTTATGAAAATATCAACACTCAAAAAAAAAAACCAACTCTGAAATCTAAAAAATAAAACAAAACAAACAAACAAAAACCTATGGCAACATTTGAATTGACAATGATTGTTAAAATTATTATTTTAAGCTATAATTATATTTAAATTTATTTTATGTGATTGTTTTTAATTCACAAAAGTTACAGGCTTCTAAATGTCTTCTAATTAAAACTGGGTTGTTGCTTCTGTGTTTTCCAAAAGAAAAGTGAGTATAGCTTCACAGGACCAGAACCTCTCTTGAGACCAGCAATTTTCCAAACTTTGCCAGTGTCTCTCTTTTCTATTGACAGACTATAAATAAATGTGATGGAAAATGCTACTCATATTTTTAGCTTTTATAAATAAATGGCAGGTGGTTTCACAATCTTACTTTTAGACAAAGGCTTACTGAAGACAAAGGAACTTACTGAAAAAAATTATTTAAAATAACTGCAAGAAGGCTTATCAATTAAAACTAATATATTGAAATATTATAGCCAGAAAACTGTTAGCAACATCAGAAGCATCTATTACACTTGGAAAATGCGGGTAATTTTAATTCACTCAGTTTATGAAATGGACATTTATTAGTACATCTGTATTTGTTTCAGTTGGTCATCATATTCAATGTTATATTTTTACTTTTCAGGTATTATATTAATGAGATTAGTTCAGTCTATAGTATATAATTATGAATAACTATGTCAATGGTTAAATATTAAAATGTTTAGAGCTTTTAATTAAAATCGATGTTTATTCATCTTGAGAAACCTTAAAATATATTAATAATATGAGTAAAATATGGAATTAATTCTTCTCACATACCTCACCCACATTCTAATAATTCTATCACTCCCAGACCTACCCAATGTGGGGAAATAATTACGTTTTTTAACAATTTATATATAATTTCTGTAAAGTTTTCACTGTCTTTAGTTGTGTATTTAAAATAACTGTAATTGTTGTTAAATAACATTCCACACATATTTTCCCGTTATTTGCCTAGTTTATTTTATCATGTCTTTTTGAACTGTCTTTCCAACTTGATTGGTCATAATGACCTGGGATATTTTGCTTTTTTCAGCCTTCCCTTTCATCAACAAATATACTGAGTGCCCACTATGTGCCAGGAACTATTATATTATGCAGGAAACATCAGTCAAAAGATTAAAGATAACTTCCCCTCAAATAATTTTATAACTTAGGGAGTGAGGTACAAGAAAAGAATTGAGTAAGGGTGTGTGCGTGTGTGTGTGTGTGCGTGTGTGTGTGTGTGTGTGTGTAATGATGAATTGTGTTAAATGGCAAAGCAAGTAGAAGGATAGAGAGTTCTGGAAGGAGACTGTAGGCAGGAGGGTAGTGTTCAATGCAGTATATAGTATTCAGAAAACACATCATTTGAAATGTAAAATTTGAACAAAACCTGAAAGAAGTGAAGGAGTGAGTCGTGTATTTGATGGACATGGAAGAGAATTAAAGACAGACTTACGACCGCTGAAGATGTCCTGAGGCACCAATATGCCAAACATATTTGATGTAGAGTAAGGTTTCCCTTGCCAAAGCAAAGTAATGTGAAGAACTGAACAAGATATATGCAATATAGGCCTCATTGGAAATATATTGGCTTTCAGACAAGAAAGTCAGAGAGAGACCTATAAGAACATTTTGAGTAGAAGACTGATATTAGTTGACTCAAGTTTTAATAGAATAACTCTGGTTGCTGTGAGAGAATAGATTTTAGCTTTGCTAGGACAGAAAGATGAACAAGAGAATGTCTTATTTAATGATAGAGTTGAGACGTAGTGTTGGTTTGGACATGGAAGTACTGGTCCTGGCAAGAAGTGGTCAGATATTGGATATATTTTTGGAAAGAGAGGTATTTTACTGCTAGATTGGATGTGGGGCTTGCAAGAGAAAGGGCTTTAGCATCACTCTAGCTATTTTGGACTCACAAACTGAAGGACACAGACATTAACACCTGAGATAGGAAAGAATGTTGCAGAATTAAGTTGGTTATATAGGTGACAAGGGATAAACAGGAACTTGGATTTAGATATTTTAAATTTAAGAAGATTATTTGACATCGAATTAGAAATATCAGCTGAGCACAGTGACTCATGCTTGTAATCCCAGCACTTTGGGAGGTCGAGGTGGGCAGATCACCTAAGGTCAGGAGTTCGAGGCCAGCCTGGCCAACATGGTGAAACTACTGAAAATACAAAAATTAGTCTGGCCTGGTAGTGGGAGCCTGTATTCCCAGCTGTTCGGGAGGCTGAGGCAGGAGAATCACTTGAACCCAGGGGGCAGAGGTTGCAGTGAGTCAACATACCATCATTGCACTCCAGCCTGGGCAATGACAAGAGCGAGACTCCATGAAAGATAGAAAAGAAAGAAAAGAAAGAAAAGAAAGAAAAGAAAGAAAGAAAGAAAGAAAGAAAGAAAGAAAGAAAGAAAGAAAGAAGAAAGGAAAGGAAAGAAGGAAAGAAGGAAAGAAAGAAAGAAAGAAAGAAAGAAAGAAAGAAAGAAAGAAAGAAAGAAAGAAAGAAAGAAAGAAAATTTAAAAAATGTTTATGTAAGTCTGAGGTTCTAAGAAGATATACTGGTTATAGATCGAAATTTGGAAGTTATCAGCATATAGATGTTACTTAAACCCATTTCTGAAACTGGATAAGATTATAGAGGAAATAAGAACAGGAAAAGATAAGAAGTTGTTGTGGGATATTCATTGCAAATGTGTCCCACTTCTTTATACTCCCTTTATTCGTGCCCTCTCTAGTGATACTTCATACATTCTTTTCATCAAGAATAGCATCTTTACAAACCCCTTTCAATCTAGTCCAGCCTGATGACTTGCTTTGGCCAATAGAATGTGGTGGAAGTGTCAAATCAGCCCTCTACCAGATGCCTTAGGTGCTTCTGTTTTCTCTTTTGGAAGCCTGCCACTGCCATATAAACAAAGCCAGCCTAGTCTGCTAGATGCAAAGAATTGAACTCAGTCACCTCTATTGCCCAGGCCACCTAGCCTGCCAATCTGCAGAAATCTAAGTGAGGCTATGCAGATCAGCCACCTAGCAGACAACACACCAGCTGAACACAGATTATCAGTCAGCAGTTAAAATCTGCAGAACCTCTCCTAGATCAGCAGAACCACTCATGGATTCATGAGCAATAATAAATACTTAATTTTTACTAATGCATGACAATAAATACTTACCTGTTTTAAGCCACTGAAGTTTGGGGTAGTTTATTACACCACAATAATTACAAGATTATTATTAAATAAATAAATCAGCAGTGCACTCTAGTTGTTAAGAGCTTAGGAAGATGAAAAGGAACAAAACAATAAAAGTGAGAAAGGACAGTCACTAGGATTTGAGAAAATCCAAGAACAAATGATGTCTTTTGACCTAGAAAAGAGGTGTTTCCAATTAAACAAAATTGTCAACTGTGTCAAGTACTGCCAAATCAAGGAAAATGAGGGATGTAAGTTGACCATTGTGTTTAATAATGTAGAGGTGATTGCTGATCTAATTTAAGATTCCTTCTAAACCACACTGATAAAATGAGAACAAGGTAAATTTTTTGAAAGACACTAATGACTACCACTAATAAATTTAATGATAAATTATAAAATTTTGAAATTCTAGATAGTGTTTTTTGGCTGAATATATATGTTTTCTAATATAACAAGAATATATAACCCTTTTATAAGATATTAGGCTAAAGGGAAAGATCAGTTAAACCTTTAAATTATTGTTATAGACCTATTTATA
This sequence comes from Pan troglodytes, assembly GCF_028858775.2. Taxonomy (NCBI): domain Eukaryota; kingdom Metazoa; phylum Chordata; class Mammalia; order Primates; family Hominidae; genus Pan; species Pan troglodytes. Next base: position 137,883,896 of record NC_072401.2, read on the forward strand.
TTCTTTATACATAAAATATATATATATCTCAATAGAATTCAGGCATTGTCTTACTATATAAGTCAAAATATTTGTGGCTTACATTGTACATGCCTTTATTAAGCCAAATGACAGTTTCAGGTACAATTGCACTCCAGCATGTAAGTGAGATTGCAAAAGAAAAGAAAATATAGATCAATTTTTTCTTAACAGTTTATATTTAAGGATATAAAAATATAACTTAGTGATTTTAACCTCTTAGTTACATTCAAGATGAAATATCTATGTACAAAAATAGTTTTCCCAACTAATACATACATGTTATATACTAAATTGTTGTATTAAAAGAAAATAATCTGTTTACTTATTAATAGGCTTTAAATTATTCTGGGACTGAGATTGATGGATTATTTAGGCAGATACAGTTTCAGTGATATTAGCTTAACCTTCTATATGATTAAGAAATGGAATTATACATGCTGGGTGTTCAACTTTATCCCTTTGTTGCCCGGGAGGCCATATTTATCTTCTCTGCTTCCCATGATACCCCCACTGAAATAGAGAACATGGTCCTATGAGTCTCTTGCTTGGTATTTAACACAGGCTTGAAGAGAGATTGCTGACATACTCCAAGTAACCTTTGTGCATCCAGGCCCAACAGTGGTCAGAAAGAAATAATTACAGCTACTTCAAAGTGATTAAAAGCAGTTCTGAACAGAGAGGAAAAATCATCCTAATTGTGCCCTAGGGAAGAACTGCTTCAGAGGTATACTTATGATTGCTTTGAAGCAAAAGTAACTACTTTGGCCCTCTCAGCAGGCTTCACTAAGTAGAAATGTATAAGCTCTCAGGGACTCAAGGGAGAGAATAAGCTGAATACCTAGTATGAGCATTGATTTCTTAATCTCATGAGGTAAACCCCTGCAGAACATGATGCACAAACAAACCGTGTGTTTCAACTGAGTGACCCACTGCATTAAAACTAAATTAGACCAATGCCGATGAGCTAAACGAAATGAATGTCCTTCTAAAGAAGGCAATGGCTTAATTTAAAATTCTGCCTAAAGGTTTCTCTGCTAAAAATAATCAAATAGAATAGATCTTATGTTTTCTGTTTAATTTAAAGTAACATCAGATGAATATAATAATTAACCAGTAGTGATTACACATTTTGAAAGTGTAATATTTCAATGATATTTACTTTCTCAAAACTATAAAAAAGGTAAAATTTGTCACCCAGCTGTATTCTGGTGTCTGGAAGAAGCATGTATCTACTACATTTAACTTACTGCCAAGCAATGAATGAAAAACAGGAGAAGTGTCAATGCAAATAGACTTGATGGTCTGAATTCCCTTAATTAGTGGTTATTTTCATTCTGACCTACATCTTTTTTATTTAGAAATACATAAATGATGGTGTGTTCTAAACTCAAACTGCTATATATACAAAAATTACATATACAAGCAGTAAATATATCTGCTATTTGACTGTAATAGCAAGAGTCAAGACTTGTCTCATCAGGAATGCTCTTAAATATAAACACTTAGATTAAACAATATTTTAAATGCTCCTTAATATATATAATTTTTACTCAGTTTATTAATAACTCATCATAAGCATGCTAAATGTACACAATTGCTGATTTTAAAATAAAGTTTACAAGTGTTAAAAATGTTGAGATTGTTATATGGCTTATCTTTAAAAGGCAAAATTTTAATTTTTGTACATCTTTTGTTTTATATTTTACAAAATAATTGTCTTAAAATAAAAATTGTTTTTAATTAAACTCTAAAATATGACCATATGTATTACAAATATACATTCCAGAAAACGAGTTAAATGTACAACTTTAAAATTACATGTAGATGGTTTACATCTTCCTGTCTTAATTGTTGAGACAAATGAGAGGTATGCATGGAGAAGATGGAAGTGAGTTACATTGGATTTGTATATAAATGACTATTTATTTACATGAGCGATTGAGCCATGACTGCTGAAATCTATAATCACATATTTCATGTTATAAGTACAACTTGTTTGTTTGTTTTACTATTTTTCTGAAAAGGTTAAATATTACTCTGCTTTAGTACAAAAAACAAAAGAACCAAACAAACCCATAGTTTAACAGAATTATAAGTCAGAAGAATAGAATAGTATTTGTTTGTTTGTTTGTTTTGCATTCTCTAATGACTATGCAATTATCTCTTACTTAAGTTTATTTTTTTATTTCTCAGCAAATGCTAACAGGATTATACATGTAAATGGAATATATTACTTTCTTTTCTTCCTCAAATTTTTACTAGATGTTGACTGCTATGTTAGACCATATGGTGTAAAAAAAGATTTCATTTTAGCATGCTACAATATGTTGTATTCAAAGAGTAAGAAAAGCAAAGTTGCATATAAAGGTCATAAAATTGCTGGAATGTACTATATGGAAAAAGAAGTTGTTACTAAGTCATCTCATGAATGTAAAGATGTATATTTTAATATGTGCACTAAATAAAATAGATTTAAATTTTCTTAAAGATGCATTCTTCATGCAAAAAATATCATAATAAAATAAGCAGAATGGCAAACTGGATATTTAGGTCTCAAAAGGAACATTTAAGTGTTTGGGTCCACTCACACATTTAATAAAATTTATTGATTACCTGCAATATAGTAACCACAGGGTAGAATGATGTACAAACTCAGAATCAGTTCTCCAGGGGCTTATAATCTACTAATGGTGGTTTTAGACATATAATCAAATAACCATAAAAATGCAGTAGGTTCTATTTTTAGTAGACATTTGAAAATGATGTCCTGTGGGCCTAGAGAAGAAAGCACTTAACTCTGCATAATAATTCAGAAAAGACTTCCCAGAGGAACTATCATTTCAGCTATAAGTTTTGTTTCCATTATTCAATACTCCCAAAATGCCAAATCTATATGTCCATAACTTTAATACAAAAAAAAGAATAATTTCACAGCTTTCACTCCTGCACCCCACACAATCCATTTATGTAAAAAGTGATCTTTTCAAAATGTTGATCAAAACAAACCATTCTCTTGATTAAAATATTTGTAGTCACTGACCATCACACTGTGGTCTGTAAGGCTGGACATACACCACATCCTTAATGATTCTGTGTACTCATCTTTTGTCAATCTTCTCATTTTCTCTACTCTAGACATGTCTTTTCTACTCTTATTTAATGTACTTGAAGGCATTTAATCAAGACATTCACACATCTAAATTCCTCACTTTATTCCAGTATCTCCCTAAATGTAATTTTGTGGGAAAAGACTTTCCTGATCTCCCTATGAAAAATTACATTCCCTAGCTTAGTGTAATAAGATAATAATAATAAATCATTTGTCTTTATTCCCAATACCTGGCACATATCTTCTAAATTCTTGGTGTCCGTAAGTGATAGGAGTGTCTTTCATATGATGGTGAGATGATTCCTGGTGAAGCTTTAGATAGATTCAAAATGGCAGCTGGTGGTCAGAAAGGCTGAGCCATGATAAGATGTTAGGAAATTTCAACCTCAACCCCTCTGGGGAGATGGGAGAGATTGGATATAGAGTTTAATCACTAATGGCCCATCATTTAAACAGTCATGACTACATAATGAAACCTCCATAAAGAAACCCTAAACATCAGACTTAGAGATTCCATTTTTGAACACGTAGAGTGCTGGGAGGGTAGTATAGCCATCCCCTACCCCCATTCCTTATCCTATGCATGTCCTCTATTTTTCTATCATGAGTTGTGATTTTTATAATAACTAGTAAATGTAATAAAGTGTTTTCTTGAGTTATATGAATCATTCTAGGAAAACTGAACCTTAGGAGATGATCACAGAAATCCCCAATTTATAGCCTGTCAGAAGTACAGGTGTCCTAGGACTTAAACTGGTGTCTAAAGTGGGAGCAGTCTTGTAGGACAGAGCCCTTCACCTGTGGGGTCTGTGCTAATACCAGATAGTATTGGAACTAAATTGAATGGTGGGATACCAAGTTGGTGTCAGAGAATAGCAAATCTATTTATGATGTATTTCTTTTAATCTGCTCTATTTCCTCCATAGTACTTAAACTTATTCCTACCTAAAATCATAGCAAAAATAATTATCTTCCACTGTCCCATGATGACAAGTGATGTTTCTCTATTGCTTATCACAGAATCCCTAAAACTGAAGTATTAATGATATGTTTTGTATCTGTCCCTGCATCCAAATCTCCTGTCAAATTGTAATCCACAATATTGGAAGTGGGGCCTTGTGGAAGGTGATTGGATCATGGCAGTAGTTCCTCATGGATGGTTTAGCACCATCCTGTTGGTGCTGTTCTCGTGGTAGTGAGTTCTCATGACCTGGTTTTAACCTGGTTGTTAAAATTGTGCAGCACCTCCCACCTCACCCCCTCTCTTGCTCCTGCACCAGCCATATGATGTGCCTGTTCCCCCTTTACCTTCCTTCAGGATTCTAAGTTTCCTGGCACCTCCCCAGAAGCCAAGCAGATGCCAGCATCATGCTTCCTGTACAGCTGTGGCACTTTGAGCCAATTAAACCACTTTTCTTTATAAATTACGCAGTCTCAGGTATTTCTTTATAGCAATGCAAGAATGGACTAATACAATTACCTTGCACACTTTACATGTGCAATCAAATTTACAAATTCATAAATGAATAAATGTGTTTTTGACATTTGGGGATGGACTAGTACATTGGTTTTTATTATTGTTCACATACAATGCAGTGAATAAATTAAAAATATATATGCTTTGCAAGGTTGCATTAGTCTTGTGAAGAAATATTATCAAATGAAGAAACATAAATGAAGAGCTATTAAGTAAACCAACTAACAAAGAATCAAAACTAACACAAAAAACAAACTAGAAAAGTCAAATATCAGGCAAAATGATATTATGTGTTCCCTAATGCCAGAAAGTTCTTTTTTTTTCATTTTGTGTTTTATTATACAACGTCTATTTTTTGCAGTGAAATAAAAATTGTGTGGCTTTCCTTCTTGTTTGCTTACAAGCTGTAAGATCTAAGCATCTCAGCAGGCTTTAGTTGCAAAAACGAAAGGAGTAAATTCCCCCCCATATGGTTTTGCATTATCCATATGAGGGTAATCAAACAAACCATCCAGGGAAATCAAAAGAATCAGCTGGAGACTTCCTTTTGCCACAAGTGAACAGACCAGCTCAAACAGTATGCTCCTATAAAATGACATTTTGCAGAGCTGGTTTTATTCTCCTGAAAATTAGAATCTTTTTATGAAAAAAAACCATATATTTAAAAGTATTAAGGCAGTTTATTTATAAATATACTATTTAAATGTAACTAAAATATTTTAAAGACATATTTTTGTTACCAAATTTTCTCTACAGCAGACCAAAGCTCACCAGCAAAATTCGAGTTCTTTATATACTTAGTGAATATTTTCCGTTTTTCTAACCAACCACAGGGACTGTTAACAAAAAATAATAAATTAAGTGATAATTCTAATACTAGTTTTCCACATAATTCTGAAATGAAAGTTTTACTAGATATTCAATATGGAAAAGTGGACACAGCAGAATAAAGGCTGATATCATCCAAAATGAAAGAGCACAGAGGAAAAAGCTTCAGTAAAAATGAACACACTTCAGTGGCTTCTGGGAAAATAGCAAACAGATGAAAATATAATTGTATTCCCCCAAAATGAGAAGAAACAATAAGGTAAGATAACCTTTGAAGAGTTATTTCTGAAGTTTTGATAAATTTGGCAAAAAACACACAAACTTGGAGAAGCAAAAAGACCAAAGAGACACACACACACAAAAAAAAAAAATGAAGAAAAATGTACCTATACAAACCATTGTCAAAATGATAAAAGTGAAGCAAACAAACAAAAATTTGAAAGAAGTCAGGTAAGCATATTTCATTTAGCAGAAGAAATATGTCTACAATAGCAGACATTTTCAGAAGCAACAGAGGCTGTAAAGCAATGGAATTATATACTTAATGTGCTTAAAAGAAAAAAAAAACCTGGTAAACCAGGATTCTATATCTAATGAAAATATCCTTCAAAAATCAGTGGAAAAAAAAGTAAATAAAACTTCTTCAAATAAACAAAAGCTAAGAGAATTTGACACCAATTGACCAGCAGCATAAGACTGCTAAATAATTTTTTTCCAGAATGAAAGAAGATGGTATTAAATAAAAATGTGGATTTGTGGAAAGAAAATACATGAGTTAAATAACTGAAGAAAAAATAATTATATTGCATGCTCTAGTTTTTAGTAAACATACATGTAAAATTTGTGACAAGCATATCATGAATATCAGAAATAGAAAATGGAATTACACTATTCTAAGGTTCTTATATTTTATATGAAGTAGAGCTATCTTAAGTCTAAATAGATTCTGATGTATTAATAATGCATATTGTAGCCACTAGAGCAACTACTTAAAACAATCCAAAGAGATGTAGCTAAAAAAGCAATTAGAGGAATTAAAAGGGTATATGAAAAATATTTAATTAACACAAGGCAAGAAATCAAGAAGAGAAGAATTAAATTAGATGGGACAAAAAGAAAATATATAGCACAATAAGAGCAATTAAACTGAATAATGTGAATAATTTCATTAAATACAAATGGACTAAGCATTCCAAACAAACATATAGAAGTGCACAGCACAATACATGTTGTCTACCAAAGAAAAACTTTATAATGCCATTGATAGGATTAAATTGACGGAGAAAATATACATAGTCAAACAGTATACATCAGAAGACCATTGTGCCTATACACTGTTAATATTAGACAATGTACACCTCAAAAAGAGAGTGTTATCAAAAATAAAGAGGAACATCTTATAATCTAAAAAATATTACTCAGAAAGACATACACTTCTAAATGTGTCACAACCAAACTACATGAAGCAAAATCTGGTAAAAGTAAAAGAAAATGAGCAAATCCACTATCAAAACTGGAGTTTTTTTACTCATTTGGTAACAGATACTTCAACTCAAAAAGAACACACACAAAAAAACACTAAGGATATAGAAGAATCAACCTAATAAATGTTTGTACATCAGTAACATAACAAATTCAAAATACTTTCTTTTCAGGGACACAGAAAATTCACCAACATAGACCATATTCTGGGTCTTAAAATATATCTCTACATACTTGAAAAGATTGAAAGCTTACAGAATGTGTTCGTTGACCACAACGAAATTAAATTTGAAAACATCACAACATTTTTTTTGGCCTATCTTTCTGTCCCTTTGTAATCAGAATTGATTTGATAAAGACAACGTTAGTTACTACAGGAGTCCTAAAATAAATTTTAAAACATTCAGACAGAGAAATGCCCTGCAAACATAAAAAAGACAAGGTTTTCTAGTGGTTTATCTCATTCTTATAAGAAGCACCTTACAAAAAGGGAAACTTCACAACGTTAAGAACTTAAGCACACTATTGTTGCCCGTTAAGGAACAAGCAGTTACTCTCCAAGCTATTTTCTGGTTGTCACAATAAACATGGAAAATAGACCCATTCAGCAAGGTTTCATAGACTCCTTCTGGCCAATAACCTAAATGATACTTTTCTTATTTTCTTCAGTAGACACAATATTTGGAGGGCAGGGGAAGAGTGGGTAGTAGAAATGAAAAAACAGCAATACGAGTTTTACAATTTTTCCTTTCTGACGTTTAAATATTTGAACATTGACCAGTCTTACAGATTCATTTTTAATGTCCACCTATCTCAGCTATCAACTGCATGATCTAAAAAAAGAGTAAGTTCACCAAAATTTTATTTACTTCTTAAATAATAAACAATATATTTTATTTTTGAACTGTCATTTATTTTGAACTTTGAATTTATTTTTGAATGACAAATCCATTCAAATGTTTAATCATGTTTCACAGACATCAATTCTACACAAATATTGCAAGTATGCCTAATATTTCTGATTGCTAAGATGGGCTTTGTATTAAAACAGTGTGACATGAAGAAATTTCATATCTCCTTATTTTAAACATGTAGACACACTCCAAGGAGCTCCAAATCATGCTAAAACAGAGAACATAATCAAATTTGTGTCAATCAGATTTTCTGGCTATATGGACATAATTACTATTATCTTACTGTTTTTCAATAAAGGAGGCCGGGGCAGTGGCTCACGCCTAATAGGCCAGGGGCAGTGGCTCACGCCTGTAATCCCAGCACTTTGGGAGGCCGAGGCGGGTGGATCACCTTAGGTCGGGGGTTCGAGACCAGCCTGACCAACATGGAGAAACCCCATCTCTACTAAAAATACAAAATTAGCCAGGCGTGATGGCGCATGCCTGTAATCCCAGCTACTCAGGAGACTGAGACAGGAGAATCTCTTGAACCCAGGAGGCGGAGGTTGCCAGGAGATGAAATCGCACCGTTGCACTCCAGCCTGGGCAACAAAAGTGAGACTCCATCTTAATAAATAAATAAATTAAAATTAAAATAAAATAAAGGAAATAATATTTGTAATATTAATATATATCCTATGCATAGTAGTTTTATCTAAATGATTTTTTTTATTGGTAGCTGAATTTTTTACAAAGCAAAATATGTTTGTTTTTATTTTCTAGTTATACATGCCTAAAAGATTGTGATTAAAACATTCTGTGCTTATTGGATGGAGACTTGGGAACTTGCTGCTGTATAGGCTCCAGAAAATTCAGGATTTTGCAAGGTTTGTAAAAGATAGCTATGGGAAGACTGTTTTTGGATTGCCCATTTGTCCCAATTCTGTACTGTGACTGTTCACTTAGGATTGTTTAATCTGTTTCTCTCTCTCCACATAAACACACACATATGTACACATTTAATATATTTAAAATTACCTTTTTCAAACTCAAATTCTTAAGAATAAATGAATACTCTGAAAGAAAGTAAATCCAGTGAATATGAAAAAAGAATACAAAAGACTGGGAAATTATTTTTAATTCAGTATCATTATAAGTTAAAAATTAATTACAATGAAAATGATCACTTTGGTATAATTAAGAAAAGTCACAATAAATATTGGAGAATGGGTATGAGTGCTAGACTTTTCATATACTTCTTGAGAATGATAAACTAACAGCTGTCTTGAGGATCACTTTGGTTAAATGTATAAAATATGTTCAAAATGTAGAATTTTTGTCATAGCATTGATGTCTAATGAGAATTTATTCATAACAAATCATCACATGGACAAATAGCAATGAACTTATGTTTACAGGAATGTTAATTGTAATGCCATAAAATAGAAATTATATTAGTGCTCAGTAGTTTTTGTTTCTTTGTTTTAATAAATTCAGGTACATTTTATTTTTAATTTTTAAAGATTTTGAAGAGTTGGGGTCTCACCATGTTTCTCAGGCTGATCTCAAACTCCTGGCCTCAAACAATCTTCCTGCCTCGGCGGCCCAAAGTGCTGGGGTTACAGGCATGAGCCACCACACCCAGTCCAGGTACATTTTTAATGCAATACTATTAAATGAGATAGAGTTGTTAAAATGAAAATACATTTATGAGATTTTATATTTTTATGATCTCATACATAAGCCACATGCAAACACATAAATAGGAGGAACATGGATCCTAGTTGGCCCTGGTTAGTCGTGCTTTATGCTTGTTTCACTAGCGTAACTAAAACACTCTCAGGTTATTATATTTTACAATATAAATTTGATGGTAAATCTATGTATAAAAAAATTCATAACACTTATTTTTAAATGGTACCATTACTCATGATTACTTTCTTTTCAACCTTTTTTGCATTTTATCTTTTTCCACAGTAAAATTTATTACTAGTATGAGAAGAATAATGCATTTGTTTTGCCATATAAACTCTTCCTGCTGTGAAATGTTAGTTCTCTGGGGTGAGTTCTCTCCTTTTTTCTTCTCTGTGAGGCATAGCCTAGTTTCACCCTTGTTAGATCAGCCTCCGAAGTAGAGAGGTTTGATGCAATTCAAAGTAAGTCAAAAAACTCATACAAAAACGTATCTGATCTTCTGGTAATTAATATCAGCCATAGATTGCCCACATTGAAAGAAGCTTAGAAAATATGTGATTCTATCTAAAATGAAAATTCAATTAAAGATTTGAAGATGACCTCAAAAAACAAACAAACAAACAAACAAAGTCAGTCACTGGATGGCAATAGGGAAACAAAGAAACCCTAAGTTCATAAATCTTTCCCCCTACTTGTGGGGCATCTTTTTATCTTAATTATAAGTTAAAAGAATGGGTATATGTGATTTAACATTGTAAATTTAACTTTTGGAGAGTGTGCTGATTGGCATATATTCTTATATAGGAAAAATAAAATAAAATTCTCCTAGTCCTCAGATATTTTTGTTTGTTTGACTTGTGTTTATTCTTGATCTATATATTGGCTTCCAGATATACCCAATTTCCTTAGTTTCTAATCTAGTTATTATGAGGTTGGGTTTTATAGATTCATGTTTAATATCACATTAGAAAACATTTACATGAGTTGAGGAAATACCAAATAAAAAGCAGGTGGTGAAAATAAACAAGGAAAGTACTTTATGAATTTACACATCTCTTCTTTCATTCAAATATATATTTTTAAATGCCTAAATGTGGATATTTGTGATTTTTTTTTTATTCTCTGGGGTTCAAAAGATGCAAGCAATAGAAGCTGTGCCTTCGTATGTCTCAAAATCCAATGGAGTACTTTAGGTCTCTATTATGGCATACATTATGTTCATGCAGGATTGCCTGGAGTATATTATGTATATGCAGGATGTAGAAACCGTACAACTTCTACTGAACATATTTATAGTAGATGAAATACTAGAAATAAGATAAGCTAGCTAACATCTCATATCCTGTAAGAAATTTAATTCAATAGAAATCTAAACTTCACCAAAGTGAAAGAAGGGGCTTAAAAGAAAATGTTTCTTTTCTAAAAATAAAATGTTCCCAGGTATTAATTATTTCAAGGCCCAACATACATAATTCAGCAAAAGTTAATGACATCTAGTAATAAACACAATTTTGTGAGGGGTTGCTATATATTTTCTACCTTTCCATGTATTCTTGTATTGAGTTTGTAGGCAATTCCAAAGCCCCTTGTATATTTCAGCATTGAGAGTGAAAAATAACTGAATCAAACAAGTCAAGTTAAATTTCCTTGTGAAGCCACTAGAGAAAATTATTGTGAATCATTTTTCAAATTTCAAATAAAAATATAACCAATGAGTTGAATTAAAAATTGCTGACATATAACTAGTCTCTCTCCTATTGGCTAGGCTATAGTAACTATGTTCCATGTTTTCTCATTATCTTGATATGGCTCTTATTATTTTATAAAATATGTGATTTTTTGAAAATGAAACATCAGCTACTCATCAGGTTCTGATAATATATGTAATAACATAGTTTCTAGCTGAAATCCATCCAATCATTCCTGATAGCTGCAGCATATTCTGCAAATTTCTGCTGAACACAATACTATATTTAATAGTAACACCACGTCTTGTAAATTTATAAGATAAAATAAAAAATAAAAAAACTTTACACAGGATGTAGGCTATTTCTCTTTCACTTTGCTTTTGTTTTCAGCATAAATATAACTAAACATTTAAAATTTTCAATTAAAGGCTATCAGTGAGGTTATCTTAATTGAATGTAAAATTTGTTGGCTTAAATTTGTTGAAAGGAAAAACTATTAAAATTTTAACTCTATAATTTTATATCAATTCAGTATAGTGATAATACTAACTTCTTTCACCACTGATCTGATTGCTATTGTTGTATAACAGAAACACTCCAAAACTTCTGTCACTTTTGTTTCCTCTTTGTTATGTCTAGAGCTTCAGGTGGGATTATACGAAATCTGAAACCATCTAGGCTGGAATAACTTAAAGATTCAACTCAGCTAAAATTCTCCATCAGAACCTTTATACAAAACTTTTCCTTGTGGCTTGAAACCCTCAGAAGATTTTAGTCTTAAGATAGTCAAACATCTTACAGCTAGGGCTACAGCGTGAACCCAAGATGAGGCAGGAGCTATATGGCTTTTTATTACTTAGCCTTGGAAGTCTTGTAACTTCTATTACTCTCTATTGCTTGCAACAGTTATAGTGCACCCACACACAAGGGCAGGAGACACAGACACTGCCTCTCAATGATAGGTCAGTATATTTGCAGGTAATTGTTTAAAAAGCCACAATTTTAAAATAATTATTTCCTTTAGATTTTGCAGCCACATACTGAGGAAAAATTGTCAGAATTAGTAGAATAGGTAAAACTGATAAGGAATTTCAGAGATTGTAAAATTCAACCTACCGTATTTACATGTGGGAAAGCTAAAGACAAGAGAAAGAACATTACTCACCTTTGGGTCTAGATAGATAGATACATACATACATACATATGTATTAACTGTTAATAACAATTAAATGTTAATAACATTAACTGTTATTTATTTTATTTTATAATTTTATTAACAATAAAATTAACTGTTAATAACAATTAAACAGTTAATTTTAGGTGTCAACTTGGCTGGATTAAGGGATACCCAGATATCTGGTAAAGCATTATTTCTGGGTATGTCTGTGAGGGTGTTTCTGAGACAGGTTGGCATTTGAATCAGCAGACTGAGGAAGGAAGATTCACCCTAACCAATGTGGGTGGCCACCACCCAATTTGGGTCCAAACAGAACAAAAAAGCAGAGTGAAGGCAAATTTGTTCTGTCATTTTCTGGGATTAAGATATCTTTTTTCTGCCCTTGGACATTAGAACTATAGGTTTCTCAACCTTTGGACTCTAGGAATTGCACTAGTGGCTCTCATATTCTCAGGCCTTCAGGCTCAAACTAAGGGTTATATCATTGGTTTTCCCAGTTCTGAGGCCTTTGGAAATGAATTGAGCCATGTTACCAGCTTCCCTGGCTCTCCAGTTTGCATATAGCCTATCAGGGAACTTGACAGTCTCCATAATTGTATGAACCAATTCCCCTAATAAATCCCTCTCATATCTATCTATGTGTGTATATATGTGTTATACACTGGGTATAGGTATATATGATACTATATATGAATCATGATACACATGATCCATCATATATATATCCATATTTACATATATATGAAACTATACAGTTGACATTAGAACAAGGCATGTTTAAAATACACGTCCGCTCATACATAAATTTTCTTACCTCTGAGATAGTAAGACCAACCCCTCCTCTTCCACCTCCTCCTCAGCCTACTCAACATGAAGATGAGGAGGATGAAGACTTTTATGATAATATGCTTCCACTTAATTAATACTAAATACATTTTTTCTTTGTTGAGATTTTTTAACAGCATTTTCCTTTTTCTTTTTTTACTTCATTCTAAGAATACAGTGTGTAATACATATAGCACACAAAATGTATGCTAATCAACTGTTTATGTTATAGATAATGCTTCTGGTAAACAGTTGGCTATCAGTAGTTAAGTTTTTGAGGACTCAAAAGTCATGCATTGATTATTGACTGTGTGGGGGGTTCCGCATCCCTACCCCTGTGTTGCTCAAGGGTCAGTTGTATATAAATCCTACTTCTGTTGTTTCTCCAGGGAATCATGACTAATAAAGATGGATGGATGGGTGAATAGACAGATGAATAGATAGATATATAGATAGATAGATAGATAGATAAATAGATAGATAGATAGATAGATAGATATGTAGACAGATGATAGATAAGTTGGTAGAGCAAAGACTATAAACTAAATCTCCTAGTATTTTGGGAGCTATATATTATTTGGATTTCACAGATTACATCCTTAATAATGTTATTTCCAGTATCTGAACTGCCTTGAGTGAGGAAGCTGATCACATAATTGGCAAAATAGTGATGTCTTTCCTTGTACCAAGCTCATTTTATCAAATCACTTAGTCAGCATTCCTATAGATAATAACAATGTACTTATTTATTATTCATAAGGCCTTTGTGTTTCTTTTTAACAATTAAGGATACTTTAGTTCTTCAACATCATTTGTGCATCCAGCCCAGGTGGAATAATAGGAACCAAATATACTGTCCCACATAAACAAATAACCAGAAAGATTAAAGTTATAATCTGTGGTATTCAAGTTCTACACAGGGTTTCCACTCAAGTTTTCATCACAGTGGTGCTCAGAACATGAGTAGTTAAGAGGGAACTACCCATGGCTTGGGAAGAAACCATCCAAAAGGATTAGAGGAAAAGTACTTGGAATTTGCACAGGGCCAGGAACAGTGTCTGTTCTCACCAACCACATTGGAAACCTAATAATTCAAGGGGCATTGAGAGGAATACACAGATTAGTCTTATCTCGTAGTGGTGAATAATTAGCCCTAGATTAATCATTGTTGTCCTCTATAACAAATCTTAAAAGCCAGACTAAGAATAATCAAAGGTTTGCAAGTAACTTTACTGCATATCAAAACAAAGCTTCTGAGTATAGAAATCCAAAATTGTCTGTTACACACACATAAAAGTCAAAACATGCAATCAATTACTAGGCATTTAAAGCTGCAGGAAAATGGACCTATAATGAGAAGAAAAGCCAACTAATTAAACTCAACTCTTAACTGACACAGATGTACATATGTTAGGATTAACAGGCAAGAATATTAAAATGTGTCACATTGCATTTCATGTGTTTAAAAGTTAAGTAGAGCTATATAAGATAGCAAAAAATGATTCAAATTGGAATTTTCAACACAGTGGCTATAATATCTGAGGTGAAAAATACACTGGATGTGGTTAAAGACAGATTCAATAATGTAGAGGAAAACACTAGTGAACTTGAACTAAAAGAAATGGATGGTTGTTACTGATTATTAATTATATTTTCTCTATTGTGAAATTAAAAATAAAAATAAAAGATGGCTACAGCACCACAGAAGAAATGAGTCTTGCTCTGAAACATAAAGTAGAAGAAAGCCACAACATTCATACACACAATATAAATATATATTGTTTACAACCATTAAAATACTGAAGTTTCTTATTTCCAAAAGTTACAAGCATCCAAACTAACATAAGAACAATATTCATAATAATCTTTGAAATTGTTGGCATTATTTTGAAAAATTCATATGAATTTAGGCAATTTATTTTGCAATTTTTACAGAGAAATATTAAATTATGCAATACATTTTATTTTAAATTTATGATTGCAGATAATGCTTCAATTAAAACACGAGACCTACCAGAACCTGTGTCAGAGATCAACCATATTAGTGAAAGACAAGATGATATACTCTAATTTTCTATAGTTTTAAAATTTTGATTAGGAATACAAACAGATGTATAAAAGCATACTGAAAATGTATTGTATTAGAGCAAAAAATTCTAGCAGCAAACTGTGATCTTGCATACATTTTCTTAATGTCTCTAACCCAATTTTTTTCATCTGTACAATGAGGAGATTGTGTATACACACGTATAAATAAAATAAGAAAGGTATTTCATGCTAATAGCCATGTGATTTAAATGCAACCAAAATCTTAAATAATTTGGAGGTTGGAAACGAGTAGTAATGTTCATTTGTTCATTCAGTTTATTTGATTGATTTTTTATTTTAATAAATGAATATTATATACTAAGCACTGTGATGTTTGTTAGGAAGCAATAAAGAAGATGGTCATCTCTGTATCTACATAGTTGGTGACAAAGTAGAGCTAAATACAACACAATGAATGCAGGCACAGGATGCTAGAATAGCAGCATCTAGCATGGGCAATTATGTATCATGAGCTACGATTAGTCAGCCTTGGAGACAAAAATGTAGAACTACAGAAACAAAAATTGTTTCCATCCATATAAATACCATCTAGGGTAAGTTGAGCATAAGTCAACGGAATTTGAGTATCTCAAGCCATCTTTTAGAAATGGAATTGGAGTAGAGTTTGGAGAAAAGATAACCAGCTTGAAGAAGTAGGTAATGAAAATATGTGAAACATTAAGCACAGATAACTTATACAAAAGGCCTGAAATGTGATTATATTGTGTTGAGTAACAGAAAATTATTTAGTATAATTAAGGCTTATAGATAAAATGGCAGTGGAAGCTGAATAGAGCTCATAATAGGCTTTTGTGTTGATTCCTGGTCTAGGGAAAAATGTGGACCTTTTCTTTGTAACCTGCAATTCTGCTGTTCATGCGTATCATTTAATCTTGTTGTGGCATCATTACTTTGAGAAAATTTGGCTATTTATATTGTGATCCACTAAAATCCACAGGTCATGATGAGCACAGACGATGATTTATTTTCCCAAAGTTTTAGACTCCCAGTGAATGAGTGAATCTGAAAAGCAGTTTCTGTTTCTCACTTTGGTGAAATAGAATTCACATAAATATTTTATGACTTAATATTAGGGAACAAAAATTTCAACAGGAGTGTACATGTAAGTAACTGGATACACTTTATATATATTATTCTCTAAATAATATTGTGACCAATCCATTTTTTAAATCCCAAAATAATATAAAATGTAAACAAGAAAAATTAATATAAGATTTTTCCTTCACTTCTCATCTTTATTCCACACCAAGATACCCTAAGCAGGAGGAAATTTATCTGTTAAATCTGTCTCTAAAATTATATTCCATCCTGATTTCATCTTTGAATCTGTTATCAGCACTTTGGAATTTCAATGGTGCTTCTCTCTAGATTTTGGATAAAGATTGTATTATAAAAGCTGCAAAATAATTATGCTGTGAACAAAAGTTGATATAGGAAAATTATCTTACAGAAAGATAACGATGGCAGCGACTGGCCATCAGGAGTGGCTGCTGCCACCACGTCGGCTGCAGTGGAGAGATGTGAGTGATGGTGACAGGAGCAGCAATGGCAGCATGGGGTCCCCTGTACCCTGCATCCCCAAGGCAGCTGACTGCACCACCCCCACCCTCACAGAGCTGGGTGGAAATGTGGGACCTGCCCCCAGGCCCAGAGCCTCCTCGCTCTTGCCTGCCACAGCTGTGGGGAGGGCATGGGGAGGAGGAAGAGCTGGGCTTATGGGCTCCATGAAGTCATTGAGACCCAGAGACAAGCAACCACCCCCATAAAGCCCACTGCCCTGGGGACTGACATGAGGACGCCAGGGGGAGCAGCACAGTTGGGCATGGAAGGATGGGTGGAGAGGAGCCAAGCAAAGACCTGGAGTCCCCAACCCAGGCTGCCAGGAGGCATGGGGAGGGCTGCCTGCGTGCTCCATGGAGTAGGAGGGAGTCTTGCCCTTCCAAGCACAGGACCCTCCTAGGCCCAGAACCTCTCTGCTCTCTGCACCCCTGGGAGCCTGGGAAGGCTCCCCTACCCCTGCAGACTTGTGGTTGTCTGCTCCCGCTACCTGGCCTCTCCTCACTCCCAGTGCCTGCTTTGATCTTGGAGCCAGGTTGGGGCCAAGACAAGGTGCTGTCATAGCCTGGCTGCGTTTGTGCATGCTTGGGGGAGTGCTGACACACCAGACCCCTGCCACCTCAGTCCCCTCTGGATGTTGGGCAACAATGAGCATGGGGAGTGGGGGCAAAAGGGGGCTCAGTGCAATCCTGCAGGTGCCCGTTGGCACAAGCAGCCTGCACAAAATGGATGGTGGCAGGAGGCAGACAGGCTCCTCGGAGGAAGGGTGCAGGTCCCTGGTGAGGCCTCACCTTCAAGCCAAGGAGGGCCTGAAGGCTGGGCCTGGGCTGCCCATCCAGCCGACTGCAGTGAGAACTTATGGTGCCTTTTCCAGGCCTGCCCATGGCTGCTCACGTATCCATGGATGTGCACATCCTCCTCTCTGATGCCCATAAAAGCCCAGGACTCAGCCAGACAATCAGATGACCAGCAGCAGAGAGGAGCTACCCTCTCTGCTTGGAGCTAAACACTTGCTGGGACACCCTAGCTGCAGAAAGGAGCTACCTCCTGCAGGTCCCGTCTCTTCAGTTCTATCACTCAATAAAGCTCCTCTTCCTCTTGCTCACCCTCCACTTGTCTGTGTACTTCCTTCTTCCTGGTTGCAGGACAAGAACTTGGGACCCCCGCAAATGGCAAAGCTAAAAGAGCTGTAACATAAACAGGGCTGAGACACACCCCTTGCTCACCACATTGTGTGCAAAGAGGAGAGAAGAGCTGCAGCTCTTCAGGGAGCCCAGACCCGGGAACTCCCTGAGACAGAGCTGTGACTTGCTCATTGGATCCCTGTGACTCTTGGTGTCTCCAAGCTTCTGGGCACCACTGTGTTCCCCAGTGCTAGCTGTGGAAGCTGCTTGTGGTGCACGTCGTCCAAGTGAGCCTTGCAGACAGCTGGCACACATGTTGGCACCTGGAGCTGTCCACTCCACTGCAGCTGCTGCATAGAGGTTTCGAGCAAGAAAAGCAACACATCAAAGATCTCGTAACAATAATATCTAATTTAACCTAATAGACTGCATTAACATATTGGAAAGTAATGTATCATGCACAAAGATTAGTCAACGTTGGAGATAAATATATAGCTTTATAAACAAAAACTGTTAACATCTACACAAATATCATCTAGGGTAAGTGGACCACAAGTCAACAGAATTCTAGTATGTGAGTCCATACTGACATACTAGAGAAATGAATATATATGAGTGTGTCATTAAAATGTTGACACATTTAACCCCTCTTGTCTAATTCCAAAAATTAGAAGCAAACAATCTGCTAATTTTAAATTAATTATAAAGATCTGCCTACAGAGAGAGAAAGATCTCATAAAGATATGCCTACAGAGGTAGAAGGATTTGATTGTAAAGAAAAGGATACTTACTTCTCAGTTTTGTTGATCTGGCCACATTCTTGTTACCATCTCTAGCCTTTATAAGCAAGAGAATATAATGATACATTAAAAAACTTGAAGGAGAGATCATAGGACATTCTAAATAGAAATTTGGCTGTGCAAATATAAAAATTTTATGTGCTAGTAAATGCCACACTGCTACCAATATTCTTTGATTATTATTTTGGCCTGCACAAATTGTTGTATAGACATTCACAGACATTTATATAAAATGATTTATAATACTGTTTACAACAGCAAAATAAAATTTTAATTCTAAATGTCTATTTAAATGAGACTTGTCAAATCATTGCACTATGCCAGGCACAGTGGCATACAACTGTCAGCTACTTGGGAGACTGAGGCAGGAGAATGGGTTGAGGCCAGGAGTTTGAAGATGCAGTGCACTATAATCAAGCCTGTGAATACCCACTGCACTCCAGCTGGGAAACATAGTGAGACTGTCTCAAAAATAAATACATAAATAATAGTATAAAAAAGAAAAAGAAAAAAATTACAGTCTATGAAATAAGATATTTTAAAAATAAGGTGCATCTAAAGAGAAAGATACGGACATGGGAAAGATACAGACATAGAAAAGATGCATGTATGAGTAAAAATTCATATTGTTAAATAATATATTTATGATATGTAAAAGAAAGATATTGGCCTAAAAATATACATATATATATATATGTCTTAATAGAAACACATATGATATAAAATAATTATGATAATGAATATTCACTATTTTTTGTATTCATCTATAAAATAATACCATTGCTAAAAAAAACTCTTACCTTTGTTGTAAAATTTAATTCAAAATATTCTTCACTTGCCATGGGAACTTTTCTCAAATTTATTAAAAAATCATAATTTTTTAAATCCTAATCAAGCCTAAAGAATGTTCTGTTTGAAAAGAACCATGAAAGAAAAACAATAATATATATGTCTTTTTTACAGTTTTTCACAATGACAATGATTTCCTTTTGCCATTCACCTGTACTCCAGTCAACTTACTATTAATGCAAGTTGATATATAAAATCTGAGGTATTTAGAAGACTCAAACTCTATCAGTGTAGGCTATAAAGTGAAACTAATCAACTTTCAAAAAGTTGAAGTTTTTTGTCCAATAACTACAATCAACATAAAATAATGTCCTCATTCTTAGTGTTCAATGTCAAATAGCACCTGTCCTGAAATTTCACGTCTTCTATGTAGTTTTATTAGGTTGGTACTAAAGTAATTGTGATTTTTGCTATTACTTTTAATGGGAAAAACCACAATTACTCTTGCACCAACTTAATAAAAGCATTAACCTCCCAGTATAAATTCTTTCTTTATTATAATTACTTTTCTTCAACATTCCATAGAGTTATGAAGAGAATACACTGATATCAATTATTAAACTTCATATAATTGTGCTGAATATTTCATTATAATTGTAATAAACTCAACATTTTCTAAATGTTAAAGCTATAATGGAAAGTTTAATTACCATATTTAAAATTGGACACATTGCTTCTTCATCTCCCAACATGATAATTAAATTTATTAGAGTATTTATCCAATAATGTGTTTTTTTGCTTAAACCCATAAAATTTTATTTAACATATTAAATAATAAGATTATGCATTTCAAATAGTTGTTCAAGTGTTATTGAACCTGGAAACAAACTAAAAATATTTTTAATAGATTTTTTATGAATTTAAATGATAGATTTTTTTCTGGACAATTTCATAGGTTTTCAAACATGCCTGTACTTGAGTATCTTCATGACATGATATTTACATAAATAAGAATGGTCCCAGTGCTCTTCAAAGTATAAATAGAAATTTTCTAAATTAATAAACCTTACTAAGAGCCAATTTTGCATTTTTGGAATGGTTTGAATATTACAAAGAACTTGAAAATGGTAAAAGCAATGCCATTATATTTAATAATATTTTAATAATATAACAATAAATTTATAAATTTTATGATGACTAGATGCTGTTCCATTTCAAGTTTGTTCTGATATTTTTGAGGAGGCACCAGAAAGTCATGGTGACACCAGAAAGTACATGAAATTAGGAAATACATTAATTTTATAATTAATATTAAATATATGAAATTAGGAAATATAATTAGAAAATATATGAACAATATAATTAATTAGAATAATTATTTTTTGATGGCCTGTTATCCTATCATTTATATACATGTACTTTCTTCTCTTACAAACATTCTATGTCTTGGCTTGTTTTCTCCCTCTCTGTGGTTTGTGATTTGGAAAACTTACATTTTCTGAATCATTGTTTGTGAAAAAATTTATCTGTTTTATAAATACAGGTTGTACTACTTAATTCACAAAGAACTTTATCATATGCTTTTCACAACTCTTCAGCAGACTTGAAGATATTTAATGGAAATATCTAAGTTTATTAAAGCTATAGTCCCTTCCTCTATATACGTTATATTGCACTCTGTTGAAACAATGAGTCAATAAATATAAATACATAATTAAATTATATAAATCTTCATTTTCTCGAGGTACCTACTAGGACAAAAAGTCTAAAGTGACAAAGTCAACTGCCCAAATTGGAGGATCATGGAAAACAAGGTATAAAACAAAGAATTAAAAATTTAAGAAGACTGTGCTTGGTTATATTAAAATAATAAAAATGAAATAATTACTGCATTTATTTGCTGCTTATTAGAATGAATGTGCTAGGATATTTTAAAAACTTTGTTAATTTTATTTCTTGAGCAATTATATGGTAGATACTAGTTTTCTCATTTTACAAATCAGCCCCAGAAGAGTTAGATGACAATACCAAGTTTTAACTACCACCAGTAAGAGATGCAACTGAGATTCTAATCCTGAAAATTTTACTGTAAAGATAAAATTGCTTAAATGAAAATAAATTTATTTTTCTGGGCCGAGGACGGTAGCTCACGCCTGCAATCCTGGCTACGTGGGAGGCTGAGGCAGGAGAATTACTTGAACCTCAGAGACTGCAGGTTGCAGTGAGCCAAGATTGCACCACTGCACTCCAGCCTGGAATCTGTCTCAAAAACAAATATATATATATTTTGCTTAATATTGTATTATTTTTGGATTTACTTTACATTTAGATGATTTGAAGATGTATATATAATGTGTATATATATATATATCCTTTTCTAATAATTAGGTGATTCGAACACATATTCTGAAAAAATATGGTTATTATTAAATGTTATAATAAGTAGTATTTTAAAAATAGAAATTATTTTAGAATTATTACTGTTCTTTGCATTTTTAACAGTCTGCCTACAAATGTTCTTTTTTTTTCTTTTTTCTTTTTTCTTTTTGAGACAAGGGCTTTCTCTGTAGCCCAAGCAGTGGGCACAATCTCAGCCCACTGCAACCTCCGCCTCCCGGGTTCAAGCGATTCTCCTGCCTCAGCCTCCCTAGCAGCTGGGATTACAGGCACCTGCCACCACGCCTGGCTAAGTTTTATATTTTTAGTAGAGACGGGGTGTCACCATGTTGGCCAAGCTGGTCTTGAACTCCTGACCTCGGGTGATCCACCCGCCTCAGCCTCCCAAAGTGGTGGGATTACGGGCTTGAGCCACCATGCCTGGCCTATGCCTACAAATTTTAAAAGGTAGTTCATTTTTGTTTTAGAAAACGTTTTTCAAAAACAAATTTATAGAGATATGATAGGCATATTATAAAATGCACACACATTGCTTCTTGTTCTTTTCACTAAAATAAAATATAATAAACTGTACATATTTTACATGTATAATATGATACATTTTCACATATCATCACAATCAAAATAATAAATACATTAATCACTTCCAAAAGATTGCTTCTGCCTCATAGCAATTTCTCCACACTGGTCCTGACTGACCTATCCCACAGTTCTCAGGCAACCACTAGTTTACTTTCTCTTTTGGTTTTTATAGATTGTTCGTATGTTCTAGAATTTTATATGAATGGAATCATTTAGTATGCACTCTGTTATTGTCTGGCTTCTTTCACTAAGATTACTGATTTTGGGATTCATTTATAATGTATGTGTATCAATACTTTATTACTGTTATTTCTGGATAGGGTTTCATTATATGGTGTGTACACCCAATCTCATGTTGAAATTTAACTGCCACTGTAATGGTATTCAGAGGCGTTTTATAGCTAATATTTTGAAACTTGCAAAATGTTTTTCAACATTGCAAGATTTTTACCAACATATGTTATGGTTAGTCTTTCTAATGGCAGCTGTTACAACCGGTGGGTAGTGGTGTGTCACTGTGACCTTCATTTTCATTTTTGTAATGACTATGATGCTGAGCATCTTTTCATGTGCTTATTTTCCATTTTCTGAGCTCTTGGCCTTCATAGAATCAAACATGCCTAAGAAAAGTGCTGACATTAAAATTTTATATTAATGCTCTCAGGTATCCCCAGACACCATGAGATTAAGAAGGAGCTAAATAGATGCTTGGAAACTTTGTTGTCCTTAAGACTGTGAAGATCAATGATATCTGAGGGACAGGGCAATTGCTTCATGTGTCACAGCTGCAGAATGGAAATGTGCTTAAATTTCACTACCAAGTAATTATACCTACTGCTGAAGAGGTGAGATACAAAAATATTTTTAGTGATATATTATTTTCAGATAGCAAAAGTAAAAAAAATAAGCCCTTATTAACATGCATTAGTGAACATAGTATAATAGCATAAATATCAATAATATTAGACATATGTTATGTAACTATAAAGTGAGCTTAAATACAATTATATAATTCTAAATAATTGGGTTATCAATATGGACTATCTTGAGAGATATACTATTATGCAAAAGAAAAGTGCTGAACTTAAAAATACTTATCTCATTATAAATTTGTATTCAATTATATGTGTACACATGTGTAGGGGCCAAGAGAAACTTCCCCTTTGCCCTCTGAAGGTTTGCTGAAAAACCAACTGACAAAAGTCAGATTAATAAGAGAAAAAGCATACAAATATATTAGTGTGCATGGGGTAAGAATCATAGAGTGATTACAGCAACCCCCCAATGGGATACCGAAGCTTATATACCATCCTGATATTACAGAAAGAATGGGGATTCAGAGCATGACTCAAAACAGGCTATGGTGGTAAATCAGGCAAGACAGTTTACAGGAGGGAGAGAAGAGGAGGCCTAGCTAGGGAAGGAAGTTTTGGAATGTAGATGAAATTTTGCAGGCAGCAGCCCTCAGAAAAAACAGGTGTTAAGTATTTTTTTCAGACCTTTACAGATATGAGACTCTCAGACAATAATCCCCACATCTGGACAAGGGAGGGCCTTAGGAAAAGCCTGGCTGCATCAATACAGATTTACTCTATGCCTGCAAATATGCCCCACAAACAAAGATTTTTCAGTTATTTTTTATCTTCTGCCCTTCTTAATAGGAATCTTGAAATCTGCCAAAAAGTATATTTTGGGGTGAAATATTTTGGTTTCCTGCATATTCATAAATAAATTTCAAAGTAAACAGTGACTATCTCAATTCATCTCAAGCCAGAGAGTGCTAGAAACCCATTATCTACCCTTCTGATATGATTGCTGAGCACTAAAGTATGGAGGGAAATATCACATAAGCAGAAATATTTTATTAAATGGATTAAAAACAGCTTTCTTCAATTCATTTTGAGATCAATAGTTTTTTCTTGTATCTCTGAAAACAATTGCAAAATCATTTTTTTAAGAAAGCTTTGACTTGAATGTATTTTATCAATATGTCTGCAAACATTAAACTAGCAAATGGAGTTTAAATATGTGACTTCATTATATAGTTACTAATAATTTTTTGAAAAAAATCACTGTCATACTTGCATCAATATTTTTAATTTTTACTAATAATGGGGAGTTTAGCTCAAATCTACTTTTAAATTTGCAAGTGTTTAAAATAGATGTCTTTTCTTCCTTTAATTCTATATATTTGGATTAACTAAAGTAATCTAATACACATTAGCCTAATTAAAGAGAAGTACTGAATCAAACCACATTTACTTCAGTTCACTTATGTAGAGGCTCACTCATTTGTAAAATCTAATGAAACTCTGCTAGAATAAAAGAGAGAAAAAGAGGCTGTAAAAAATGTGAGGAAATCTGAATTAATTTTTGAGACAATAAGAAAAAATTTTAAGAAAGCACATGCTTTCTGTCAGAAAACTTTCTATCAATTAATTCTGCTAAATTCAATGCTTATTATTTCATAAAATTGGGTTCCATGCTTAATCAGTATGGTTGAATATGTTAAGGAAACAATGTTTCATTGTTATTAAAATTTGGAAGTACTTACCTTCATCTATGCTTATGCTTAGAAAGTGGAAGTTTGTAGATTACTGTTCATTAATTGAAACTGGGAACAGCAGAAATCCTGCCACACAGTGGCTTTGTCCAAACATCTGCACCAAGGGATGAGCAAACTGGAGCATGGCTTCTAGCAGCATATGGCTGTGTCTCTAGGATGAACCTTGTCTCCCCATTAAAATACCTGCCTGAGAAAGCTCAATGTTGTGGGAGAATTTACTGCTTGTTCTAGCCAACACCTGACAGAGTCCCCTTACCTCACTCTCTTAGAGCATTTACTAAAAAGAGTTTACAATTATGAATTCTTCTTTCACCTCTTTGAGATGTATGTGCATCTCCTACAACTCAGGAGTGTCTTTCTCAAGGACCTGAAAGCCATACCTTTGAAATACAATCATGACGAAGGGCAGGGCCTCTGTCTCCTCGTCTGACTTCGTGGAAGGATAACTTCCATAATTGCTGGCCACCAGACACAGGTGGCCTAATCACACTTACACCGAACAATCCTTTATAATTTCCCATTTCTCTGATTTTGCTGAGCCTCTGCTCACACACCTCCCTCACTCTTTCTTAAATTATACAATGACCTCTGCATACATTGCAATGGAGCTCAGTTATTTCCCCTATTGTCAGTAGTTACTTGACTAAAATCTATTTTCACTGCTTAATGTCTATCTGTGTCTTTCTTTGACAAAACAGATTTTAATTAATCATTCACCTGGAAACCCATGAACAACTCTAGATCACTTAACCCAAATGTTACTGTAATTTAACCTTTTAAAAATTTTCAACTACTTAAAAATATGAATGTGAAGGGGAAAAGAATCACCAGATTTAATTATGTGATAATTTCACAAATCTGGGTGATTTTAACTGGTTATTTGAGATTTTGAGTCTAATTCACTCTTATACCACTAGGAAAAAAAGTAATATATATATACACGCACACATTTATGTATAAAATTCTCTCTCTCTCTCTCTGTGTGTGTGTGTGTGTATATATATATACGCCTTTGAAATATATGTGTATATATAAATACAAACATATATATACATACATATATATATAGAGAGAGAGAGACAGAAAGAGAAAGAGAGTGTGAGAGAGAGAGAGAGATCTTTCAGTTCTGGAAAATATTGATAACAATTTACAAATTCCAAATGTGGTTGGGTATAGATACAAATTTTGAAAGATATGCATTTAACAAACCAATAACAAATCTATAAATAAAAGTTTGGTTGAAAATTTAGTAACATAAAATCATCTAGTAATTCTCTAACTCTCTCTTCTTTTGCTCTCAGTGTTAAATTTGTATAGGAATGTGGCAAAATAATATTTTATAAAATTTGGTAATTATGTGAGCCAGAAAACCATTCCAGAATCACTTTTCTTACAAAACTCAATTGCCTATATAACTAAACACATATGCACAACTTGTTTTACATATTTAGGGTATTGTTTATTCTTAAAAACAGAAGATCATACACATGCTTTTCCCTGACACTTGATTTATGTACATAAAAATGTGCATCTGGTACATATCTCCAAGTAAATAAAAATGTATATGATTTAATCTTTTTAATTTGCATATGAATTCAACATATGGAAATTTCACAATAATTTTAGTCATTCTCTTTTATATGGACATCAAGATTATCACCTACAAATATGGTGAAAAGAAGCATGCTCATTTTTGTATTTTACTATGTGAGCTTTTACTTCTGTAGAATGCACAGCCAAAAAATAAAAGTCCTGAGTCTAACATTATTAGCATTTTAAGTATAATTGGTTTTGCTAGATAGCCTACCAACAATATCGGGCAATTCATTTTTGCAACAGCAATGAAAGTCCTCTCCACCATCCCTTTAATGCTGAAGGCTATTTCACTGTAATATTTATTATTCTTAATGATTAACAGTGGCAACTTTTTGTTGCTAATATTTATCTCCACCAAATATTCTACTTGCCTATGCTCTTTTAACCCATGCTTTTGGCCACTTTTCACAGTGGACCTGTGGAGGGTCTTTATTTCCCTAATTCAATCCCCCAATTCAAATCTATCTATCTATCTAACATAATATTAAATATTATACAATAAATGATATAATATATAATATAATATATTATATATTTATATATAATAAATAGTATATATAATATAAAATATATCATATATTTATATATAATATATAATATATAATAAATATATATTATATATTATATAATAAATAATAAATATATATTATATATTATATATTATATAATATATAATATATATATTATATATTATATAATATATAATAAATATTTATTATATATTATATATAACATATAATAAATATATTATATGTTATATATATAACATATTATATAATATATATAATATATTTAAAGTATGGGCAGCACAAGATAGAATAGATCTCTGCAGCAATTGTCTCCCTACAGAAACAATGTTTACAACTATGCATGAACAAAACAACTCCACAAGAGCTAAGAAAACCAGATAAGAAATCACAGTATCTGGTTGTATCACAATAGTAAGAAAAGATACATTGAACAATGTAGAAAGAGCACTTTTACATTACCTATGTAACCCCGCTCTAAACCCAGGCAGCACAGCACGCAAAAAAAAATAATATCTGCTTAGGTTAAAGAAAGAGAAGTCAGTACTAGACTTTGCCTTGGACCGCAACAGTGGGCCTATTCCAACAGTGGGCCTATTCCAGTAAAATCCAGCATCAGGCAGGCCCCTGTGGGCTGAGACTTCAGGCTAGTACCCATTAACTGAGACTCCAGATATACCTTGGCACCAGACAGGATCATGCAGCCACTGGCTCCAGATTTGTGTGACAAACTAAATTCCAGATTGCATTGCTGCCAGGTTTATGTCAAGGGCCCTGGAGTTTGTACAGCCCTCAACTACAGGCATGCCTCAGTAGCTCTGGGCTTTAGACATACTCCAGCATCCCATGCACACTGGTGTATCCCAGCACCATGCACACTGCAGTAGACCCTAACTCAGGGATCATGTAGGCAGTCTGCTCAGAATTCCTGGACTGTCTGACTGTTGAAGGGGTTTCCCAGACAAAGGTAGTCTGCACAAACTAGAATAAAGATCCACTTTATTTCTTCAAATGCACAGACATCAATGTATGGTTATAGTAATCAAGAACAATAGGAGAAACACAACATTTACAAAGGGACAGATAAAGTTCCAGGTATTGCCCCTGAATAAATGGAGATGTATGACTTGCCTAACAAATATTTCAAAATAACTGTTTTAGGGAACTAAGCAAACTTCAAGAAAGTACAGATAAGCAATCCAACTAAATGAGAAAAGCAATAAATAATCAGGAGAAAGGAAATGAAATAGACAGGTTGAAATAATAATTAAAAAGTCAGACAGAAATTCTGACTTTGTACAAAATGAATGGAATTAAAAATGCAATAGAGAAAATCAACAGCAGAATTGATCAAGCAAAGAAAAATAATCTGTGACCTTGAAGACTGGCTGTTTGAAAATATACAGTGAGAGATAACAAGAAAAAATTAAAAATATGGAATGATGAAAGCTTAGGGAATATATGGAGCAACATCGAAAGGGCAAATACTTGAGTCATGGGAATTAAAGAAAGAGAAGAGAAAGATAAAAAAGTAGAAAGTTTATTTAAACAAATTATAGCAAAAACACTTTCCAAACCTTGAGAAAGATGCAAATATTCAGGTAAAGGAAGGTCAAAGTTTACCAATTGATATGGTTTGGATTTGTGTTTCTGCCCAAATCTCATATCAAATGTAATCCCCAATGTTGGAGGAGGGGCTTGGAGGGAGATGATTGGATCATGGGGTTGGACTTCCCTCTTACTGTTCTCATGATAGTGAGTTAGTTCTCATGAGATTCGGTTGTGTAAACGTGTGTTGAACCTCTCTCCTCTCTCGTCCTCCTATTCTAGCCATTTAAAATATGCCTCCTTCCTCTTCACCTTCCACCACAATTATAAGTTTCCTGAGGCTTTGCAAGCTATGCTTCCTGTACATCCTGCGGAAATGTGAGTCAATTAAACCTCTTTTCTTTATAAGTCACCCAGTTTCAGGTAGTTCTTTATAGCAATATGAGAATGGACGAATTCAAAAATTTGTACCAGGAGTGGGGCATTCTATAAACATATCTGAAAAATGTCAAAGCAGCTTTGAAACTCAGTAACAGGCAGAGGCTGGAACAGTTCAGAGAAATTAGAAGACAGGAAGATGTGGGAAAGTTTGGAACGTCCTAAAGACTTGTTAAATTGCTGTGACCAAAATGTTGTTAGTGATAATGCTGACAATGAAGTCCTGTGAGGAGGTGAGAGAAGAAGGCCACTGTCCTCCAGACACCAGGCTGAGGTTGTTCTCTAGTGGTAATGAGGAACCTATTGGGAGCTGGAGCCAAGAGCACCTTTGTTACACATGAGCAAAGAGACGATCTGAAATTGGAACTTATTTTTAAGAGCAAAGCAGAGTGTAACAGCTTGGAAATTTGCAGCCTGGCTGTGTGGTAGAAAAAGAAAAAACCTATTTCGTAGGGAGGAATTCAAGCCAGTAGCAGAAATTTGCATCAGTAAAGAGGAGCCAGACGTTGATACCCAAGATAATAGAGAAAATGCTGCAAAGACATTTCAGAGGTTTTGCGGCAGCCCTCCCATCACAGGCCTGGAGGCCTAGGAGGAAGGGATGATATCATGGGCAAGGCCCAGGGTCCCACTGCTCTGTGCAGCCTCCAGACATGGTAACCTTCATTGTGGCCACTTCAAATCCAGCCATGACTATATTTGCCCCAGGTACAGCTTGGCTTGTTGCTTCAGAAGGTACAAGCTGTAAGCCTTGGTGACTTCCACATGGTGTTAAGCCTGTGGGTGTGCCAAGTGTCAGAGTTGACACTTGGAAGCCTCCACCTAGATTTCAAACAATGTAAGAAAACACCTGGAAGTCTGTTTTAGGCAGAAGTCTGATACAGGGGCAGAGGTCTCATGGAGAAATTCTAACAGGGCAATGTGGAGGGTAAATGTAGGGTTGGAGCCCCCACACAGAGTCCCCACTGGGGCACTGCCTAGTGGAGCTGAGAGAAGAGCGCCGCTATCTTCCAGACTCCAGAGTGGTATATCCACCAACACCTCACACTATGCACCTGGAAAAGCTGCAGGCACTCAACACCAGCCTGACAGCCCCTGAAATCAGCCACAGAACTTCAAAATATATAGAAATTAAACAACATGCTCCTAAAAAACCAGTGGGTCAATGAAGGGTAATGAAAAGGGAAATTAAATAAAAAATTATTGTGACTGTTAATACTGAGTGTCAACTTGGTTGGATTAAAGGAGGCAAAACATTGATCTTAGGTGTGTCTGTGAGGGTATTGCCAAGGGAGATTAACAATTGATTCAGTGGGCTGGGGAAGGCCAACCTGCCTTTAATCTGATGGGCACCATCTAATCAGCTGCCAGTGAATGTAAAGCAGGCAGAAACACGTGAAAAGGCAAGACTGTGACATCTTTCTCCCATGCTGGATGCTTCCTGCCCTCAAACATCAGACTCCAAGTTCTTCAGTTTTGAGACTTGGACTGGCCCTCCTTGCTCCTCAAGCTTACAGGCAGCGTATTGTGGGAACTTGCAATCATGTAAGTTAATACTTAATAATATATATCAAGTAAATACTATATATACATAGTATTTATACAGTGTACTATTATATATATATGGCAAGTGTTGGCAAGAATGTACAGAGAATCCTAGCACACTTGGTGGGAATGTAAATGGGTACAGCTACTACGAAAAACAATAGGGAGGATTCTCAAAAAAATTAAAAATCAAACTACCTTATTATCCAGTAGTTCTACTGCTGGGTATATATTCTAAGAAATTGAAATTAGTATGTCAAACAGATATCTGCACTTTCATGCTTATTGCAGTATTACTCACAACAGCAAAGATAACGATATCAACTTCTCTGTCCATCAGTGGATGAATGGACCTTTTAAAATGTGGCATGCATACACAATGCAATACTATTTAGCCATAAAAGGGATGTAAATTCTGTCATTTGCAACAACATGGATAAAACTGGAGGGCATTATGTCAAATGAAATAAAGCAGTCACATAAAGAAAAATGCTGCATGATCTTCCTCATATGTGCAGTCTTAAACTATTGAGCTCATAGAAGTAGAAAGTAGAATGGTGATTACTAGGGGCAGGAGTGGCTCCAGGATGATTGGAAAGATGTTAGTCAAAGGATACAAAATATCAGTTTCATAGAAGGAATAACTTAGAGATCTGTTGCACAACATGGTGACCATGGTTAACAATATATTATACTCTTGAAAAAAAAAGAATTGTTTATTTGATGTATCCTGAATTAAGCACTTTCCTCCAGGTTTCATGAGCTCCTACCAGGTATTGTTACCAATGAGAAGCCATTGCTAGTATGTTTCATTTTATTCTATAATTAATTTGTTGTTATTGACTGAAAGCTGTGGATTATTGTCTTTGTCTTCAGAATTCAAGATTTTTGCAAGAATGGTAAAGGCATTTTTAATTAATCTTGTCTGGGACTTTATGAGAAACGAACATTTCTATGGATCAGATATTTTGCGTCCTTTGATTTAATTAATTATTTCTTCAATATAATGTATTATTTTTATTTTTCTAAAAAACATACTACTTTATATCTCTGGCAACTTATCCTAAAAAATACCCTAGTGCTTCCACTACATGTCATCTTTTTTTTTTTTCCTGTGATTTCTGAGCTATCGATTTCAAAAGACCTTTCAATCTACTAACTTGGTGCTGAATAGTGATGTCTCAGTCTTCCAAATGTTTCAATGAGTTTTTGCAATGGTAATATCATGATTTTAATAACTTAACTGGTGCTCCTCTAGGGCTCATATTATCATTTTGTTAAGGCTATTGTCTGCCTACTCCAATTACTATTTTAATGTGAGCAACATTACCTCTGGGTTCTTTGTTATTCCTTCCTGTGGTTTCTTATGCTCTTAAGAATATCACTATTTTTTTTTCTTTTTATACCCTCAGATTAACTTACTGGGATAAATGGACAAAAGGAGAGTCACAAGTAAGCACAGGTCTTTCTATGCCTGTGACCAGACAGGAGATTATTTCTTAACCGCCAACTCCCTGCTAAGGCCAGAGAAAAATCCTCTTTGCTCCCAGAAGTATTGATGGCTGCAGTGGGCCATCTGAGGCAGCCACTGCCAAGACACCAACTGCAGAAGGGAGCTGAGGCTGGGGCTACTTGCTGCATGTTGCCAGCAGGGGCTGGGGACAAGAAAGAACCCTGCTCCTTCTGAGTTGGTGGGGCAGGAGCTCCCTGGGCACAACTGCAGCCACCCAAGTTGCAGCTGCAGATCTAGGTCTTCCTGTGCTCTTATGGGCCGAGAACTGGTAGGAGCCCCACCCTCCTGGGTGCAGCTGCAACCACCCAAGCCACAGCTGCGGAACCAGGCATCTCGGCACTTTTGAGGGCCTGGGAAGGCCTTTCTTGCCCCATAGATTCAGAGGTGTCTGCTCCCGCTACCTGGCCTCTCCCTTCTTCTGGCACCCACACCAATCCTGGGTGTTTTGTAGCCCAGCCAGGTGTGCAGATGCTCAGGGCAGTGCTGACACACCAGCCACCTGGTGCTTCAGCCCCCTCCAGAATTTGGGCACCTATGAGCACGGTAAGGAGGCCAAGGGGAGTCTGAGGGCAGCTCAGTGCTGGCCTGCAGGCATCCCTCAGCACAAACAGTCTGGGCACCATAGAAAATGGTAGGAGGAAGACAGGCTTCAGGGCAGAAAGCGGCGGGTCCCCAGTGAAGCGCCACTTTCAGGCTGGGGAAGGCCTGGAGCCTGGGGGCCGTCTACCAGTCTCGCAGACTGAAACTGGTGGTGCTTTTTTCTGAGCCCACCAATGGTCACCCATGAACCAATCAGCATGCACTTTCTCCCCTCTGAGGTCCACACAAACACCAGAGTCAGCCAGACTCAGGGAGATGATGGAATGATGTGCCTGCAGAGAGGAGCTACCCACTCCTGGGCATCCTCTCTGCTGACAGCTGAGCACTCAATAGGATGACTTGTCTGTGGAGAGGACCTACCCACTCCAGGATCTCCTCTGAGCTAGTCTGTCACTCAATAAAGCTCCACTTCACGTTGCTCACCCTCCACTTGTCCACGTACCTCATTCTTCCTGGGTGCAGGACAAGAACTTAGGACCTGCTGATTGACAGAGCTGTAACACAAGGCTGAAACATGCCCCTTGTTTGCCATGTTGCAGGCAAAGAGTAGGAAAAGAGAGCTGGACCCCTTTGGGGAGCCCAGACATTTAAAGCTCCCTGAGCCACTGCTGCGACTCCCTCTTTGGAGGCCTGTAGTTCCTGGAGTCTCCAAGTTTTTGGGCACCACCACAATCCCTGGTGCCAGCCATGGAAGGTTCTTGTGGTGTCCCTGGTCCAGTCACACCCTTGCAGTGAGCCAGCACCTGCGTCAGCAACTGGAGCTGTCCTCCTTGCTGCAGCAGCCAGTGTGCCTGAGTGTGTGCAGTGGCCAAACTCCACACTGACTCGTGCACACACCCTTCACTGCTCTATGCCTGGCTTGCCCTTGGCAGGCATGGGATCCAGGCCGGTAGTGTGTGCCAGGCCAAGTGGACAGAATGAGCCCAGGAGGCCCAAGAGAAACTTGGGCAAAGGTGTCACCAGCCACAGAGGTTTCTGGCCAGAAAAGAACCACCCAAGTAACCTGTGACAGTATTTCACCAATGACATTTGTCAGACCTCTTTCAGCCTCCAAACCTGAAAGTCACTCAGCTCACTTTGGCAGCTCCTTTCCAGATCCAGAAAGACTAACAAGGCCTCCCCCAGAATTTATGTGGGCTGGCAGATACAGATGATCCTGAGCATCTCAGTGCTGACACACAAGTCATTAGGGTATCCAGTTCTTGTCCTTGACCAGTTCTTGTCCTTGACCAGTTCTTGTCCTTGACCTAATACTAATAAGTCCAATGCTTCAGTGGATCGAGGCAGAGCCCTCTGCCTCAATACCCTCTCCAGTTTTGATATTAAGGATGCTACTGTCCTATTCCAGAGAAGAAGCCAACGGATAGAAGGTTGGGATTATGGTTTTATGGATTTATTTCCAGAATCTTCTTCTCAGTAGGATTGACTTTTTAAATAAAACAATGAAATATAATTCTTTATAAACACTATAATTCTTAGATATTATAATGAATACAACTTTAGTCAGTTTTTATAATGAATAATATTTTAGTCAGTTTTTTTTTTTTAAAGTCTACGTGCAAACTCCCATACCAAACTATGAGATTTTAAGTGTGGCCTATTCATTACGTTTTCAGCCAAATGGGGCAGGCAGCATTGGAAAAAGACAGCCTGTTCGTAATCTAAGTGATTTATTGGTTTTTTTTTTTCTCTTTAGAGAAATGTTATAGGTCAATCTAGCTTTTTGTAGAAAGAAAATAATACTGAAAATAAATAATTTATTTGGGGAATATCTAAATCTTTTCTTTATTATTCTTTAATAGTAGCACTTCTCTTTGACTTTGCTTAGAGAAGTCTGCTATTGCAATTTGCCACTGCACATAGTTCTTGTTGGAACAATATTACCAGAGGTGCTCCAATGCTATGACCCAACCGAAAATCTAGCACATGCACAAATCATGCTAATCACACTATATTCCTTGGCATTAAAACCACACACAGAATTACACAGGAAAGAATGTCACAGAAAACTAACTCTGGTTAATTATAATGTAAATGCCTTGAGTAAAAACATTGAGTTCTGTTGCTACTAAGATTGATAAGCTGACCTTATTCTTTTCCTAACATTATCTTAGTTTTTCATCTTTAAATAAAAATAGTGAGTGTTATCTCTCCAATTCCATGTCCATTCTTTCTTTCTTTTTTAACTGAGTTTTGGTTAAGTTAGATTCAGGATCTTTTGTTTCTATCAAAGGAAATCTAACTCAAGCATCACCTGAAATCTCCCTGGCTAGAATGGTCCATAAACATTTTAAGAATTAGTCCCACATTTGTAGACTTTAAAAATTACAGTTTTAGCAATTGTGATCACCTGGTCTTTTACAAATAATTACTAAATAAATTACTAAAACAAATTGTGGGGATATACATTTTTAATGGTACTAGCTGTCATCCAGGCAGGCCAAAGCATGTTAGGATTCATTAGGAAGAAAACATGCTCCTCTCTGTAAAGGAACATGCCAGAATTCTCAGTGAGATGCAGCATTGCTCCTACATGACTCTCAGATGTCCAGTCCACATAGGGTTTACAAGAATCCCAAATCATATTTTTGGGAATCAGAAGCTTACCAGGTTCATGGCTTCTGCTTCTATTCAGAAGGATACATCAATAAGTGCTGTTGACTACCTGTCTACTTACTCTTCAGAGATTTGTTTTATGACTTTCAGGGCATATTATAAAACCTAACTTTTCAGGCCAAGAGACATCCATTGGTAATTAGAATCCTCATGCTGCAGCTATTTATATTTTTATGGTTTAAAAATAGTTAATTGGCATGTGCCCTAAGGCTTTTTGCAATGGGTTTATCTTTACAAATAATTAATAATCAGCATTGAAAGCAGTGTTTTAATTTTCTAACCAATTTAACTGTTCAACGTTTTTGTCTACCATGGTCATATGTTTGTCAGACAACTAAGAAAAACAGATATAACAGATGAATATAATTAGCATTAACATAAAAAAGCCTAAGAAGAATAAATCAATTTGATTAACCCAGCAATTTAAAAATTACCATTGTAAAAGAAAAGGTGAATACTATAATTTTATTTTATAATTAGCCTATCAAGTATTCATTTTGAATATACATTTATAGCAAAAGCTTAAGGCTATCATATACATATGTCAATCTCAGGTATGACAATGTTAATATCTTACACTCATCAGAGCCATCTATGTAACACACATGACAATGAAACTACCATAAATCTTGACTCCACAGTCAACAACTCTTAGTACTCAAGGAAAAGTAAGATTTTTGAGGTTTTGACAGAATCATTAAAGTGGGAGCTTTGTATATGGCATACTCGTTCAAATTTGATTGTTACCATTTGCATTCTGAAGATAGTAGTGCTAATTCAAAGACTCTCTTTCTCTTTCTCTCTCATCTGTAAAGCCAGTCTGGATAATTCAGTGCTTACTTTTAAAAATCTGTGATTCTAACATTTGCAATTCTATTAATTCCTGTTATAACATACATTCCTCTTAGTAATGCATATCTATTAGGTATTATATCAATATGTCTACACTGATCTATTTATACTCTTGAATAACAACAGAAAACAAGAAAACACCCAAAGAAATTTCAATCACTATTTTATGGTTGGTATATTTGATATGCTAGATTGATGTGCTCACATCCTCATTTAGTTCCTTGCAAGTTAGCTCAATAAAAATTACTTCAATGAAGAACAAAAAAGTGGGAAGCACATATAAACATGTATTATAGAGACAATCAGAATAAAAGAGCCCCGAAGTATTCCTACTTCAACCCCAGTGCTATGATTTGAATGTCCCCTCCAAAAGGCATGTTGAAATTTAATTGCCATCGTGACAGTATTGAGAGTTTGGTCTGTTAAAAGGTAATTAGGCCATAAAGACTTTACTCCCTTGAATAAATTAATATCGTTATCATAGAAGTGGGTTAGTAATCACAAGAGTGGCTTTATTATAAAAGTGAGTTTAGTGTCCTCTTGCTCACTCTCTCTCACCCTCACTCACCCTTCCAAATTTCTGCCATGGGATTATGCAACATAAAGGCCCTCACCAGATGCTGACACCTTTATGTTTGACTTCCAAGTCTACAGAATTGTGATAAATAAATTTATTTTAATTATAAATTACTCAGTTTGTGGTATTATTATTATTACTATTTTGAGATGGAGTCTCACTCCGTCGCCAGGCTGGAGTGCTTGGCGCAATCTCGGCTCACTGCAGTATCCGCCTCCGGGGTTCAAGTGATTCTCTTGTCTCAGCTTCCCAAGTAGCTGGGATTACAGGTGTGTGCTACCATGCTAGGACAACCTGCACTGAAAAAAACTCATGATAATCTTTATTATAGTGAGGAATCCACTGGTCTCTAATCAGGGTGTCAGTTCAGATTAACTCATCCTTTTTACTTAAACCTTTGTTTTAGAGAGGGATACCAGAAAGGAAGCAGTTACATTAATGAGCAGGGAGATGAACAGAACCCCAAGATCTTGGTATCAGAAACACACATGCCAAACATAGGTGAAATGACTATGAGTCAGTAAGGCCTTTGGCTTGGGTTATTAGCTAGCAAAATTCAAATACTACTATCATGAAGAAGTTGATTGAGGAATTCCAAGATGTCGAAACCTCAAAACTTTGTATCAGGAAAGGGAAGAGTCGATACTTAGAGTTTTCTCTAGAAGTGTGCTTGGGACTTTATGACACTTCAGGGTGAAGCATCTACAAATAAATTTTCTCTTGCTAATAAAAATTATTTATAATGACATCAGTGTGTTATTGTGCCAATGTATCCCATACCACTATGAAGAGAGTGAGGAGAACAGAAAAGCATTTTGGTTCTATGTATTTCCATTCAAAAGTTTCTTTAATTGTCTTAAATAGTTTTAAAGTCAAAAGTACTGCTCCATCGCACTTTTAGGGCTACAGATAACAGCTTCCTATGATTGAGAGTCCCACGGTAATTCATAATTCCTTTGATATGGCTTTAATTTTTCCATGGCTTTGCAAATTGCCCTCGATTAAACTCCTTTTTGTCCACACTTTTGAGCCTTCTATCTGTTTCCTGTGTGGACTTGGACTGATTCCGTTATTATTTTCTCTTTTTCTTTAAATCCCACACTGAAATGATCAGTAAATGCAGACAGCTCTACCTGCAAATAATATCTGTAATTTAAACTTATCTTCCCATATTCACTGCTAACCACTTCCCTATGCTTTTCCTTTTATGTCGTGGCTTAGAGAAATTGATACTACTAATATCAATACTGGGGTGAAATGACAAGGCTGCTCACAGCTGAAGTGATAGGCAGTTTGGGACAAGTGACACCTAACTCCACAAACTGCCCTTGGGATGTGAGAGGACCACTGCTTTCGCACATGACTTGGGAAACTCTACACTCATCTAAGCCACCATAATCAATGCCTAAACAACAGTCAGAATCTTCTATCTGTTCTTTTAAGCCCCCACACCCGCTTGGTCAGAGAAGTCTGAGATATCTTTAGGATCATAATTCAGATCATGTCATTCTCAGGCCTAATATTTTAGAGTGGCTTTCCATTATAGGTAGAATAAATGAAATCTACAAGAGCCTATAAGGAACTATCTTCTGGGCCAAGCACAGTGGCTCATGCCTGTAATCCCAACACTGTGGGAGGCCTAGGTGGGTAGATAACTTAAGGTCAGGAGTTTGAGACCAGCTTGGCCAACGTGGTGAAACACTGTCTCTACTAAAAATACAAAAATTAGCCGGATGTGGTGATGCGCCTGTGTAATCTTAGCTACTCTGGAGGCTAAAGCAGGAAAATCACTTGAACTCAGGAGGTGCAGGTTGCAGTGAGCAGAGATTGTGCCACTGCACTCCAGCCTGGGCAACAGAGTGAGGACTCCATCTCAATAAAACAAACAAACAAACAATCTTCTGCCAACTCTTCCCAACTGTTTCCTTTTTCTTTCCTGGTGTATTTCCTGCATTCTTAGTTATACTTCAGAAATCCCTTGCTTAAACCACTTTTTAGCAAATTTGCAGTTATTTCTTTCCCTTAGAATACACCCCCAAAGCTTTGCTACTTTGTGTAGTTACCATGTACAATTTATTCCAAGAAAATTCCTCTACAGTCCAACCTAAAATAGCTTTTTGTACCAGTCACTCTCTACCATATCATCAATCCTATTTTCCTCATTGCTCCTATCAACCACTGAATTTATCCTGTATATTGACTTACTGATTTTTCTGCTTTTTACTAGTGGAATATAGGCTCTTTGAGGGTAGAGACACCATCATGAATCTACAGCAAGGAAAATAGCAAGCTGATTCATAGCAAGTGTTCTAAATGATATGTTGACAGCTACTGTCTGACTTGAGCAACTTGTCTCCTTAGCCTCTTCTTTCTCGCCTATGAATTAGAACTAATTGGAATGTCGCTTTATCACTGTGTGGATCTGAGGATGAACTGACATGTTTAGTGCAGCTCATAGGGTTAGACATGCAACATCACTGGCAGTGTGGTGTGCTGGAGCCAGCTCCAAGTTTGTAACAGCTGACTATTAAATCTCCAGGGTTTTTGTGAGCTGGTTGATTCATGTTGTAGCTTGAAAATAACCATAGTGAGAAATAAATATATCATGAAAATCAGAAAATACTTCAAGTCAGAGCCTTTTTGTCCTGAAGGAGTTGGTTGTTAGATATGTACAAGCACATCACTGACCTTCAACATTAATATGATCTTTACAAAAGACACAAACAGACACTTCTCAAAAGAAGATATTTAGGCAACCAACAAACGTATGAAAAAAAGCTCAATATCACTGATCATTAGAGAAATGCAAATCAAAACCACCATGAGATACCATCTCACGCCAGTTAGAATGGTGATTATTAAATGGTCAAGAGACAACAGATGCTGGCGAGGCTGCAGAGAAATAGGAACACTTTTACACTGTTGGTGGGATTGTAAATTAGTTCAACCATTGCAGAGGACAGTGTGGCAATTCCTCAGAGAGCTAGAAACAGAATACCATTTGGCCCAGCAATCCCATTACTGGGTATATATCCAAAGGCATATAAATCATTCTCTTATAAAGATACATGCACGCGTATGTTCATTGCAGCACTATTCACAATAGCAAAGATACAGAATCAACCCAAATGCCCATCAATGATAGACTGGATAAAGAAAATGTGGAACACATACACCGTGGAATATTATGCAGTCATAAAAAGCAATGGGATCATGTTCTTTGTAGGGACATGGATGGAGCTGGAAGCCATTATCCTCAGCAAACTAATGCAGGAACAGAAAACCAAGCACCACATGTTCTCACTTATAAGTGGGAGCTGAACAATGAGAATACATGGACACTGGGAAGGGAACAACAGACACTGGGGCCTATTGGTGGTGAAGGTGGGGGAGTTGGGGGAGAGAGAGCATCAGGAAAAATAGCTGATAAATGCTGGGCTTAATACCTAGGTGATGGGTTGATAGGTGTAGCAAGCCATCATGGCACCCATTTACCTATGTATAACAAACCTGCAGATCCTGCACATGTACCCTGAAACTTAAAATAAATTAAAAAAAATAAATACTGCAATCATTGTGTCATGAAGTAGAAAACTTGAAAGCAACAGCTTCATGGGCTGGGTACCAAAATAATATAGAAATCAGTTTTCAATTATATTTTATCTAAACATTGGATTTTTAATAACTGAAAATCTCTTATTTTAAAATCTAAAATCTCTTATTTTAAAATATATCCGAAGAAGACAGTACTAAGTGTTTAGACACAGTTATTCCAATGGAACATTTATAAAATCTAACATGCTATCCTTTTTCTTCAAGTCTTCTTAAAATGCTAAGACAGTGGTTCTACAATTTCTTTGGATATTGAGACCACTTGGAAAGCTTTTAAAAATTGCAGTGCCCATGAACCAATGCCCATGACCAATTAAATCTAACTTTCTGAGGATGGAACCCAGATATCAGTATCTTTTCAAGCTTCTCAAGTGATTCCAATATGCAAAGTTCAGATCCACTACCCTAAGGATGAGAGTCTTTGCAAATGGGCAGTTTGCCTAATAGATATGGATGTAGATGGATATAGATATGAATATGGATGTAGATGGAATATTTCTACTTAAACCTTATGCCAGTCAAGTTAAAGTTTTGCAGTTACATTTTGTCATTATCTGTGAAATGTGTTTGGTTGAAATCCAAGGAAGATAAATGAGCACTCTTCTTAGAAATGGTTTAATTTGGCAGACATCACCACTTCCATGAACAAACTGTTCAACAAAATTAATTCTTGGAATCATTATAACTTTAAGAATAGGAGTAAAAGAACTATGTGACAGGTGTTATATGTAGCTGCAGTAAATATAATGGAAACACTTTTACTCATTTCATTATAAACAATATTATTTCTCAAGGTGCCTGGTCATAATTTTAACCATATATCACAGCTGGTTGGCTTCTCTATTTTCCTCTACCATTATTGAAACATATTCTCCTAGGATAAGAATGCAGTGCCGTTATCTATACAAGGCAATCTATAATTGTGTCGGTTAAAATGTAGAGCATATCAATCTTTTTATTAAATAAAAGTAATAACATGCCAGAATATTCCAGAAAAATATTCACAGCTACCCCAAAATATGTTTATTTAATAAGATACATCTATATCTACATTTTGAGCATCTAGCTAGCTATTATCTTTCTCTTACCTATCCATCTAATCTGTCTATTTTATCATCTATTATCTATCTACCTACCAACTTTGTATATATCTACTTAATGTCTGAATTGTTTGAGGGGCAACTGTATTTCAAGAATGTAAACTGAGTCACTGGAGACCTGCAAGTTAAAAGTTTTAGTCTCCTTACTTATTCCTTGTTGATCTTACAGAAAAATTAAATAGTATTTTTTATATTTTTTGTAATTCTCTTTTTTAAAACCATATAACATTTGTGTGTATGTGATAAAGATTTAGAAAAATGCTGCCCTGCAAAACTGTGTACCTTGAGAATGCCCAGATATACAAAATTTAGTTTGCCTTCAATTAGTTTCTTATGACTGATTACAATTTTGCTTTAAAAACATTTAGTTTATTTGAATTATTATTTAGAAATTCTTGTTTAAGGAGTAAATACATTTATAGTTTTATATAAAGTAGATTTATGTATTTTCCCTATTTTAAAATGATCTTCTTTTACATTATTTGAAGTATATTCTTACGGAAATGTATCGGCTCCTCCCAAGGTGAAAACAGAGAAAGTATAAACTTTTACAATGGTAAGAAATATCTTAATATGTTTAGAGGACCAAAATGGATAAATTGTTAATAATTTTCAGCATATTCTGGAATACAAAAATACTGAAAACTCTAAGATTAAAAAAAAGATAGTTATTTTAAAACAGTGTATAACAGGGATAGAAAAAGAAACTTGTGCAGTCATTTGATCTGTAAATCCACTTGCCAGGTCATTTGATACATAGTTCAAACGTTTTCCAAACATATATTGAACTTCTATTGGACAGCAGACTCCGAAGGCTTCACGAACACTTCAAGTAACAGTCCAAATCTAAACACTTATTTCTATTCAAATACACGTATCCTCTTGTTTTCAAATTTATTCAGAACAGGGCTAAAGTCACAAAATGTATCCTTTACATTAGCATATTCGATTCATCATGAATCCTATGTTTATAAATATTTAATTCTATAA
Organism: Pan troglodytes; assembly: GCF_028858775.2. Taxonomy (NCBI): domain Eukaryota; kingdom Metazoa; phylum Chordata; class Mammalia; order Primates; family Hominidae; genus Pan; species Pan troglodytes. Next base: position 137,926,529 of record NC_072401.2, read on the forward strand.
AAATATTTTATTAAATTACCTTTCTCAAAAATCAAATACAAATTTCAGGCTTATCTAAGTAATTTTAATTTAAATTTTGAATGCCATTATTATATTTATGTTTAATTATAATAAATAAGTTTTGAATATCTGAGATAACATTTTAGAAAGCATTGGGGATTATAATTTTAATGTTTATATTTACTTTAATTTACGTATTTTATAAAACTCTTTTCAAATTTTGTAACCTGGGTATACATTTACTTATGATTTATAGTCTTTCACATCTTAACATTTTAAAGATATTTCTAGCATTTTAAAAGTTTATACTGATAGTTATTGCCAATAGAACAAAAATTGAGTAAAATCTTGTTTATGACAGTATGATTAATGATCTTGTCAAGACGAAGATTAAAAAATGAATTGAATAAAAAAACATAATTTGCAATAAAATATAACTTCAAAAATAATTTTTCAATGAAGTATTCTTTCACTCCTCCAAACATTGCCTGCCCATCAACAGAACAATGGAGCTTGTACAATAATAATTGTATTCAGTTGACTATAATATGTTGCTAATTTTTGTTATTTAAAAAAGGATTGTTTTCCACGTATTTGTTTCCTGGGGCTGCTCTTAAAAACAATACCACAAACTTGGTGGCTTTAAACAATGGTAATTTCTTCTCTCACAATAAGAGGCTAGAAGTCTGGAACCCAAATATCAGCAGGGCCATGCTCCCTCCAAAATCTCTAGGGGAAGGTTGTTTGCCTCTTCTGGATTCTGGTAGCTCCAGGGACCCTTGGTTTGTGACAGCATAACTCCTCAAATTTAAATGTTTAATCCATCATGAGTTAATTTTTGCATATGATGAAAGGTAGGGGTCCAGTATCTTCTGCATATGACTCGCCAGGTATCTCAGCACCATTTATTGAAACAGAAGTTCTTTCCCCATTGCTTATTTTATTTTAAATTTTTTAAGAAACAAGATCTTATTCTGTCACCCAGGCTGGAGTGTAGTGGCACAATTATGGCTCCCTGTAACCTTGAAATCCTAGCCTCAAGTGATTCTCCCACTTCAGCCTCTCAAAGTGCTGGGATTACTGGTGTGAGCCAATATGCACAGCTTTTCATTGATGGATTTTGTTGATTTTGTCGAAGATCAGATAGCTGTATAAGCACAACTTTATTTTTGCATTCTGTATTATTTCCCATTGGTCTATATGTCTGTTTCTCTACCTGTGCCATGCTGTTTTGATTACTATAGCCTTATAGTATAATTTGAAGTCCAGTAATGTGATGCCTCAAACTTTGCTCTTTTTGCTTAGAATTACTTTGGCTCTTTGGGCTCTTTTTTGGATCCATATGAATTTTAGAATAGTTTGTTGTCAATGTACAGGAACAAAATTTGACGATTTAAGTTGAACTTAAATTGATTGTAACTTCAAATTTTAGACATATGATATGTGAGATTGTATTTGTCTTCTTTTCCTTGGCCCCCAAAATATTTAGGATAGACTTTACAGCTAATAAAATGAATTACAGTTTTTAATCTACAATCAAATAAACAGTTTTGATTAGTTTGTAAAGATTTTGATGTAGAAATGGGTATATTAATCTTTTATTATTATTGATACATAATAGATGTAAATATTTTCAGGATACCTGTGATAATTTAATACATGCAAGTACGTGGTAAAGATCAAATAAGTGTAATTGGTATATCCATCACATTAAATTCTTGATTTTCTTTAGGCTAGAAACATTTGAATTATTCTCTTCCCACTGTTTTGAAAAATACAATAGGTTATTGTAAACTATAATCAATTTACTGATCTATTAAACACTAGGTCTTATTTATTCTATCACACTGTATATTTGTACCCATTAATCAACCTCTCTTCATCCTCCCTCTTCAATACCCTTCAAGGCCTCTTGTAACCACCAATCTACTCTTTATCTTCATGAGATCCACTTTTTAGCTCCCACATACAAGTGAGAACGTGTGATATTTGTCTTTCTGTGCTTGGTTTATTTCAGTTCACATAATGACCTTGAGTTCTACCCATGTTGCTGAAAATGACAAGATTTCATTCTTATTTAAGGGTGAATAATATTCCATTGTGTCTATTATACACCGTGTTATTTTATCCATTCATCCATTGATGGGCACTTAGGTTGGTTTCATAATTTGGCTATTACGAATAGTGCTACAATAAACATGGGCATGTAGATATCTCTTTGATACATGTACTTTCTTTTTCTTTCTTTTTTTTTTTTGAAATCTACCAAGTAGTGAAATTGTTGCATTATAAGGTAGTTTTATAGTTAATTTTCTGAGGAAACTCCATACAGTTTTCCACAGTGGTTATACTAATTTACATTCCCATCAAGAGTGTATGAAGGTTCTCCCTTCTTCACATCCTCACCAGCGTCCATTATTTTCTGTCTTTTTGATAAAAGCCATTTGAACTGGGGTCAAATGATGCACCACTGCAGTTTTCATTTACATTTATCTGATGATTAGTGATGTTCAATCATTTTTCAAACACCTATCGGCCATTTGTATTTCTTCTTTTGAGAAATAGTTATTCAGATATTTTCCCCATTTTTCAAATTGGTTATTTGGTTTTATCTAGCTATTGACTTGTTTGAGCTCTTTACATACTCTGGTTATTAATCTCTTGTCAGATGGATAGTTTGCAAGTACTTTCTCCCATTTTGTGGGTTGTCTTTTTACTTTCTTGATTGTTTATTTTGCTGTGCAGTGGATTTTCAACTGGATGTTATTCAATTAGTTTATTTTTGCTTGGGTTTCCTGTGCTTTTAAGGTCTTACACACAAAAAAATCTTTGCCCAGACTATTGTTATATAGTGTTTCTCTAATATTTTCTTTTAGTAGTTTTATAGTTTAAGGTCTTAGGTTTAAGTCTTTAATCCATTTTGACTTTTCATATGGTAAAAGGTAAGTGTCTAATTTCGCTTTTTTTTTTTTTTGCATGTGGTGATTCAGTTTTTTCCAGCACCATTAATTGAAGAGACTGTCCTTTCCCATTGTATGTTCTTGATGCCTTTGTCAAGAGTTGGCTGCAAATGTGTGGATTTTTATCTCAGTTCTCTATACTGTTTTATGGTCTATGTGTCTGTTTTTAACACCAGTACCATGCTGATATGGTTACTATAGCATTGTACTGTAGTTGGAAGCCAGGTAGTGTGATGCGTTTTGCTTTGGTCATTTTGCTCAGAATTGTTTTGGCTTTCCAGGGTCTTTTGTAATTCCACATGAAGTTTAGGATATTTTTTATCTGTTTCTTTGAAGAATATCATTGGTACTTTGAAAAGGATTGTACTGAATCTGTAAAATACTTTGGGTAGTATTGTCATTTTAAAAATATTAATTCTTCCAATGCATGAGCATGAGATATCTTTCCATTTTTTCTGTCCTCTTTAATTTCTTTCATCTGAGTTTTATTATTTTCCTTGTATAGACCTTTCAGTTTTTTGGTTAAATTGATTCCTAGGTATGTTATATTCTTTTTATGTATTATAAATAGGATTGCTTTCTTGATTTCTTTTTCAGATCGTTCACTGTTGGTATACATAAATGCTGCTAATTTTTGCCTTTTGGTTTTGTATTCTGCAACTTTACCAAATTTATCAGTTCTCACAGCTTTTTGGTGCCATCACTCAGTTTGTCCTTCATGTTTGTCCTTTAACCACTGCCTCTCCTGAGGCTTATGGGCTGTGGTCACACCATAGCTGAAAGATAGCACACATCTCATTCTTTTCTTCTTTTCTTTTCTGTTGTTTTCTTTTGCTTTCTTTTCTTTTCTTCTTTTTAATCCTATCTAACAGTTTTGCATATATAAGAAAAATAAGCTTACATATGAGCTCCAAACTTAATGAAATGAATTTGTTAATGAATGAGCGTCTCATAAAAGCTTCTTTCCTTGAAGGGAAATGAATATAGCACTGAGGAAGAGCTGGCTCAATCTGTAATAATAATTAGGTCAACTGGCAATATTTTAGGTCTGTAATAAAAAGAAGTAAAGAAATTGAAGAAAAGGTCACATATTATTTTAAATTTTAATTGAACCATATTTCAAGAAAAATATCAAATATTTACCTGCTCACACTGTTTCATTGTTAATATGCTTTGAGCAAAGATGGTAGACTAGATTTTTTAATAACCCTTATGTTTTAAAGTGGTTTTAGATTTACAGAAAAATTTCAAAGATATTACTGAGTTCCCATACACCCTAAATCTAGTTTTCTCTAACACCTTATGTTATATGGCACATTTTTATAATTAATGAACCAATATTGATAACTGAAGTCCATAGTTTATTTAGATTTTCTTGTATTTTACCTGATATCCTTTTGCTGTTTTAAGATATTATTGAGATTACTACATGGCATTTAGTCATTATGTCTCTCTAAGCTTGTCTTGGCTGTAATAGTTCCTCAGATTTTCCTTGTTATTAATGACCTTGACAGTTTTAAGAGTACTGGCCTAGTATTTTGTATAATGTCCTTCAGTTGGGATTTGTCTAGTCTTTTTTCCTTTTATCATGATTAAATATGGGTTTTTTAGTGATAGACCACAGAGATAAAGTGCCATTTTATAAAAAGTATTATTACCTTATGTCAACAATACAGTGTGTACTACCAACATTAATTATTACAATTGATGTTTACATTGATCACCTGGCTAAGGTAATGTTCGTCAGGTTAGTGCACTACAAAGTTACTCTGTTTTTCCTCTTCCATACCTTACTTTTTGGGAGAAAGTTATGTGCAGTCCACAGCTCAGGAGTAAAACTTACGCTTTATCTAGCAAATGTCCAAGTATCTATATAAATAATTCAAAATTATTCTGCATCAGAAATTTGTCTACTTTACTTTATTTGTTCAAAACTTCACATATGTCATGATGAGTTTGTGGAAATTTACTGTATACTTTGGGTTATAATATAATTATACTTTGTTAAATTTCCTGCTCAACTTTTTCTAGTTTTGGCAACTGAGAGCTCTTTCAGTTGACTCCTGTTTCCTTTTGACCTATACCTGTCATGATGAGGTTTGAAGGTGTGTGTGTGTGCGTGTGTGTGTGTGTCTTAAGTACTTTCTTACTTTATGGCACTACAAGATGATCCAGGTTTATTTTATATTCTTTCTGTTTAAGTCCCAGAATCGGCCATATCTCTGAGGAGTCCTGTATCCTAATATTGGAAAGTGGTATTAGAAACCTGGACTTGGGGCCGGGCGCAGTGGCTCACGCCTGTAATCCCAGCACTTTCGGAAGCCGAGATCAGGCGTTTGAGACCAGCCTGGCGGACATGGCGAAACCTTGGCTCTACTAAAAATACAAAAATTAGCCGGGCGCGGTGGCCTGTAATCCCAGCTACTCAGGAGGCTGGGGCAAGAGAATTGCTTGAACCAGGGAGGCAAAGATTGCAGTGAGCCGAGATCGCACCACTGCACTCCAGCCTGGGCGACAGAGAAAGACTCCGTCTCAAAAAAAGAAAAGAAAAAGAAACCTGGATTTGGGTACTAGGTGTGCTTGTCACTACTGAAGTGCTGTTGTTTCTAAGTCCTCTCTGCTGACAGAGTAAGAATCCACTAACCCATATATGCACATATATGTGTAAATATTTCTGTATCTGTAACTATATTAACCAAACAAGAGTTATTTTTGCTATTCCCAAATCTGGTTCATTACTACATGCATCATTCTGCTTCTTCTCCTTGCTTATTTGTAAACTTCCACTCCAACAGTGAGAAACCTGATTCATCACATCCACCCTCCATTTATTTCATTGTTCAATTCCATTATATTATACATGTAAAGCAGTATCAGTATTGTTAACCTGCAACTCTAAGGGAATACACTTTGTCAACTAGAGCACGGTGGTTATGTGCAGTTCCTTTAGCCTTTACTCATACAGACACCATTCATTTACAAATCACCTTATCTCCCACCTCCTCAATGAGATTGTTTTATAAAGTTAAGTTGTATTGTCATATTCTGCATTCTAACCCTGGATCCCCCAACCTCTCAAATGACTTTTTAAACATTTACCAACATTAAGGCCGGGCGCGGTGGCTCACGCCTGTAATCCCAGCACTTTGGGAGGCCGAGGCGGGTGGATCACGAGGTCACGAGATCGAGACCATCCTGGCTAACACAGTGAAACCCCGTCTCTACCAAAAATACAAAAAAAATTAGCCGTGCGTGGTAGTGGGCGCCTGTAGTCCCAGCTACTCCGGAGGCTGAGGCAGGAGAATGGCGTGAACCCGGGAGGCGGAGCTTGCAGTGAGCCGAGTTAGCGCCACTGCACTCCAGCCTGGGCGACAGAGCGAGACTCCATCTCAAAAAAAAAAAAAAAAAAAAAAAAAAAAAAAACAATATTAAGGTTCACTCTTTGTGCTGTAAAGTGCTATGGGTTTTGAGAAATTTGTAATGGCACATATCTACTGAGGCAGTGTCATACAGATTAGTCGCATTGCCCTAAATGAATCTTCTGTGCTTCCCCTATTCAACACCCCCACAGCCAACCCATGGCAACCACTGATGATAATCCATTTACCATCACTCTAGTTTTGCTTTATTCAGAATATCATATAACTGAAATCATATAGTATTCAGTCTCTTTAGATTGGATTCTTTCACTTAGCAAAATTTGAGATTTCCCCATGTCTTTTTGTGGCTTGATTGTGCATTTATTTTTATAATTGAAGAATATTTTATGGTATGTATGCAAAGTTTCTTTATCGTTTCACCTATCAAAGAATATTCTGGTTGTAATTATTATCAAAATATTATAGTGAAAATAAAAATATTGTAATAAAATGAACAATCATACACAATGGCAGAGTTTTATTTTTCTTTACGCATAGTAATCTGCTCTCCATCTCCCTGTGACACAAATTGGTAAGGTGCGATTCAGAACTTTTGAATCAAGCAGAATTAAATTCATATTTAAATACATACCAATAAAATATAGCAAGCTTGTTTTAATGTGGTGCCTTTGAAATATTTGAATTTAGTAATACTGGTTTAATGGTTTGCTCTATGAAACTATTTACTCACAGCAACAGGGAATATTTCAAATTAGATTTTTTTCCAAAGAAAATTTATTTTCACATCTTTAAATGTGTAGTTAAAATTAACTGAAGTACCTTTCATTTGCCCAAAGATCATTTCATAAATAAGCTTCACTCTCATCTATGCACACATAGATGAACTCAAAAAACATTGTGGGTACTTTACTTTAAGACCTAGCAGACTTGATATTGTAAGTCAAATCCTTTTTTGCCCTTAAATAAAAGCATACATGATTTATGTAACTAAAATGGTTTTTATGATTTATGTATTAATATTTTGTTTCATTCATTTAGTTTGAAAGCAATTTTCTATTAAAAAGTTTATTTTTATTTTTATCATTTTCTCTCACCATTGAAGGACTGTACCACCAGTTGCTATGGTTTGAATAATTGTCCCCTTCAAAACTCATGTTGAAATTTAATCTCCAATATCTCAGTATTGTAGGTGGGGCCTTTAAGAGGTGGTTAAGTCATGAGGGATATACCCATTCACAGATTAATGGTTTAATGGATTAATAGGTTATCATGGGAGTGAAACTGGTGGCTTCATAGGAGGAAGAGAGGGTGGGGCTAACACACTCAGTTCTCTCACAAAACGAGGCCCTGCACTACCTTGGGATTCCACCAAGTGCCCCACCTGCAGGACCCCCACCAGAGGCAGCCCCCCAGGGTTAGGCATTTCAGCCTCCATAACTGTAACAAATTCATTTCTTTCATTTATAAATAACCCTGTTTTAGGTATTCTGTAATGAGTAACAGGAAAGGGACTAAGACGCTAGTCTATTATTCATGTTGTCCCTCTAACACAGAGCTTTAGGAGAACCTGGTAGATTAAATAGTATAATAACAATGATCAAAAGCAAATATAATATTTTATCATATTGGTTTATGCATGTGTAATTCTTTATGATATGACAAATGTCATTGTATAAAATTTGGTTTCTAAGAGTAACTATTTAAATTTTAGGTTCTAAAAATATAACTTCAAGTTATAGAAATATTTGTTTTAAAAAAGTTGACTCAAAGAAGGAATAGGCCAAAGATCTACGCATGTTCTCTAGTATTGCTACTTGTACTTAGAATCTACACTAAAGTACTTAAATAGCTAAAAAGCAAATTTGTTACTAAAATATAAATCAAAATACCAGGCTTCTATTTTTACATTTCAGCTACCTGAATGTTTATGTCATGTGGACATAGCCTGGAGTTTGTCTACTAGCAGCATTACATATTCCTTCACAGCATAAAAATCAGACAAGTAGAAATCATTCTCACATTGATGTGGGTCCTTGATGTTGATAGTGTTCTTTGTGCAAATTTGACACATCGGCCCATTGATTTCATTCCCAGTATGATGTTTTTAAAATCAGCTTTATTCTCTAAAACCAAAAGAAGGTGAATCATTTTTACTAGAGCATCAAAAGCACAATTTAGCATCTATCTGATGACATTCAGTTTAAAATTCTAATCACAGCATATTTAGCACAGTGATGAGAAAATACAAATGCATTGTTTATAAGATAGGAACGTATGTACGTTTAATATAAACACAAATAAGACAATGGGAGAAATATATGTTTTCTTCTCATTACATAAACCCTGTTAACCACAATTAAAAGAGGGAATTTTTTACAGGTTTAATAAAAAATTAAAAAGTTTAATAATAAGAGCTTTATAACAGTTCTCTCAACACATGTATTTAAGGGAAAAAATAAGTCTCACACTGTTGAAGAAAAAATATGCAGAGTTTCACAACAATAAAAGCCAAACCCAGGTTTTAACAAAGAGCTATCTAATTCTGAAATCTATGCTCTTTGATTACACTACACTTTCTTCTGTCGGTTTAATTGTAATAGTAGGAAAAAAAATACAACATTACATACAATAAAAGCAAAATCTGGAGAGGTATAGATGACCTGTGTAGGATAAAAACAAGCATGTTACAGATTGAAGCAGTTAGCAGTGGATGAAGACAGCTTAAGCAAGCAATGTAACAGTTTTAAGCCTATTTGGCATTGTTTTTCACTAAACTATAGCCACAAATAAAAAAAAAATCTTCTTACACACCAATATATTCCCATTTCTTCCATTTTACAATATACAGTGCTTCTGTGAATTCTCAGACCACTATATGAGGTAAAGAAATTTACCCCAATTTGTAAAATTTCTGCTTTTAGGCCTAGCATTTAAATTGGATCAAGAAAAACATATGGAGTTTGAAGACTTTGAAAAAAAAAAAAAAAGAATGTAAATCTACCCAAGCCAGAGAGTCAGGGAGGCAAACTACTCTGTGGTATTTCGGTTTGTAAACTTTACAGGTTATGATAATTCATTTGAGGATGACCTAATTTTCAGTGATTTCTTTAGCACATTTTACCCATTTCATCACCATATGCTCCTAATAACTTATCTAACCTAGCTAGTACAAGTTTGCATTACATCTGGAAACATTCTGAGAATGATAGCATTTCCAGTGAATTAGGCATGCCTTTTATTCTTGGGGGACTTCTGTGTTTAAATGAATACTCACACGCTTCATTACAGTATCTCTAAAATACATGCAAACCCCGAGGCATAGCAAATTACTGAATTAAGGTGACATAATTCTTAGAAAAAGAGTTCAGTGCTTCACTCCTAAAATATACCAATGTCTCAAAGGTTCTGACTAATTTATACTGCTAGGGGAACTGCCCCAATTTACTTTGGCTTTCAATAAAATACCTACAGCTGCCTCTAGGTATAGCACTGATTTGGAACAGCAGTACCGGCTAAATTAGTGTTATCACAGTATCATTATTTTTAATAGATCTTCCTTTCATAAGAGTGAAAAGATTAGGACCCAATCTAACTTGTTACATTTGTGGTTATTAGGAGAGCCTGCCAGGCTTTCAAATGAGAGATTAATATTAGTTTGCAGCTGCACTAAAGACAACATGCTCTTTTACGTATAAATAATAGCAACTCTAAAGTTGGGATAATTTTTTTCTTGTCTCACTTAGTGGTCTGGGAATTCACAGAAGTGCTGAAAATAGTTAAAATAGAAAAAATGATGAAATGTTATTTTGGAGTAAAATCATTTTTTGTGTGTCCATTAAGTAACAAAACTGAATCCTTACCTGTTGAATAAAATGATGTAACGTGATATATATGAGTTTCTAACGAAATAATAGATGTATAATTAAGTAAGTTATGGAATAATATTAATGCTGGCTTTCTTGATATAAAATGGGTGAGACTATAGTAGAGAGGTTTAAATGCTAAAGAGAAAGACTTTGTCCAAAAAAATAAGAGCCAGAAAGAGATTGAAAAGGATTAGCTCTTGATCTTCAGTTGATTCAAGCCAAGTGTTTCAAACTCTGATTTTAAATTTCAAATTGAACTATGTGTTGAAACACATAACTTGAAAGCTATACCTCCAAAAATGGCACAGACTCATTTATATCTGCCAGGCAACAGAAAATGTATGTATGACCTTCTGTGGTGTAGATCAAATTTAATCCATAAAGTATTTCTTCTTACTTTCATTATCTAAGCCCTCATGAAAAAGGAACTACACCAAACATGCAAACATTTATATTTTAAAGGGGTTTTTATTTATTTTTATTTATTTATTTTTATTTTTTATGTATGTACGTATGTATTTATTTATTTTTGATGGAGTCTCGCTCTTTCGCCCAGGCTGGAAGGCTTTTTTTTTTTTTGAGACGGAGTCTCACTTTGTCTCCCAGGCTACAGTGCAGTGGCGCGATCTCTGCTCCTCTCACTGCAAGCTCCCCCTCCCGGGTTCACGCTGTTCTCCCGCCTCAGCCTCTGGATTAGCTGGGACTACAGGTGCCCGTCACCACGCACAGCTAATATTTTTTGTATTTTTAGTAGAAACAGGGTTTCACCGTGTTAGCCTGGATGGTCTCGATCTCGTGACCTTGTGATCCGCCCTCCTCGGCCTCCCAAAGTGTTGGGATTGCAGGCGCGAGACACCTCACCCAGCCCTATTTTAACAGTTTTAATAATATTTTGAGCCTTTCTTTTTTTTTTTTTTTTTTTTTTCTTTAAAGAGGTGGGGTCTTGCTATATAGCCCAGACTGGTCTCAAACTCACCTTGGCCTCTCAAAGTGCTGGGATTACAGATGTGAGCCACCGACCTGGTTTGTGCCTTTCTTAAGCAGCTAAGGGGTTCTGGACATAAAAAGATATCTCAGCAACCACTTTGGTTAACTTTCGGAAATGGAAAAAATATTGTGACATTCCAGAAGTGAAATCTACTTCCCCTTATAATTTAAGGGTTAAACTTGTGATTGCCTCACTCCCCCATTCTTGTGTTCTTTTTATGTTATCCATGATTTGAAAGTAGCTATTCCCTCCCTCCTTATATTCAAAGGTAAATTTCTTTTGTGATAGAAATGTATTATTTATACATTAAAATACTTTCCTCCAAATACTAAATCTCTATTGTGTTCATTATTCACAAATTTTACAACTTAAATTATTAACTTTCTACCAGTAATATTTTAAGTAATACTGTTTATAATTTCTGGTTCATTCTAATTTTCCTGTTAAAATACCACAAAAGTTCAAAAAAGTAAAAAGGGGTAAAATTTTAAGAGCATCATTAAAAAAAGATAGTGAGAAATTGCCTCTTGGATCCCAGATGACTCACTCAAATAGTACTTAAATCTTTAAGGCAACACTGTAAAATATTAAATAGAAAACAATCTAAGGTACTTACATCTTCACCAATTCACCCCTTTGATGTACATATCCAAAGTTATGTATTTTTTAACAAACCAGAGGAAGGAAAGCCAATCAGGCATATGCTCTTTATAAAAGACACAGTGAAATAAAAATATAGATCTCTCAAAAGCAAATGGCATAAGAACAGCCATTGGGATATTCATACCTGCTTTAGTGTGAAATGCATAAAATAGAGCAAAGACCCTTCCTTCCTTCCTTCCTCCCTCCCTCCCTCTCTTTCTCTCTTTCTCTCTTTCTCTCTTTCTCTCTTTCTTTCTTTCTTTCTTTCTTTCTTTCTTTCTTTCTTTCTTTCTTTCTTTCTTTCTTTCAGACAGAGTCTCACTCTATTGCCCAGGCTGGACTGCAGCCTTGACCTTCCAGGCTCAGATGATCCTCCCACCCCAGCCTGGGACTATAGGCACACATCTCTGCAGCCTACTAATTTTTGGAATTTTTGTAGATTGTAGATTTTGTTTTGCCACGTTACCCAGGCTGGTCTCAAACTCCTGGGCTCAAGCAATCCCCCTGCCTCTGCCTCCCAAAGTGTTGGGATTACAGGCATGAGCCAGTGCACCTGGCCTGTATTATTTTCATTAATCACACATTTTACAATGGAGATTTTGTAGTTATGAACCACTATATCTATCTTAAAATTAGGAACACTTTGACAGAGACATAGTTTACTGTGTGATTTTAATAGAGGCACAGTTTACATGTTTCTATTTGAAAAGAACTTATATTTACAGTGGTTAAGAGCAAGGACCCTGGAGCTAGAAGAACCTGAGAATGCGTCTAACCTTCAACTTACTAGAAGTGTGACTATGTATGAATTATTCCAGCTCTCTAATTCTTAATAACAAGACCACGATAATATTATTGTGACGATTAATAAAATATACCAAATGTGCCTACTGCCTTGGCATTGTTTAAATGTCAACATTTATATAACATATTGATTGTCAAAAATTAAAGGAATCCACAATTCTCAAATGTCAGTTTGTATGAAAATTACTTAGAAATGTGGATAATGATGCTCATCCTGATTTATGATACTCATGTCCACAGACGTTGATTCATTAGGAATAAGAATGCCCAATTCTAACAACCACCTTAAGTCCATTAACTACACTTTTAGAACCTTAGAAACATCAAATAAAAAATACAATTCATAAGATTGATTTTATTAATATATTTTAAAAAATGAACATTGCAAAGAGAGGTATATCTTATTTTTTATTATTCTATGAAACATTTAAAAAACTAATTTTTTAAAGGTGACACACAGACACAAAACAGCTTATTTTTTAAAGTGAAATTGTGAGAGAAACAGATTCCCTGGCAGAAAATTAAAACACATCATGATGAGAAACAAATAACAAAAATAACAACAAAAACCAAGTATAAATACTTTTAAAAATATAATTTGTGACATCATTCAATTTTGTTAACTATTAATTAAGTGAAAATTATAAAATCATAAAATTTCTGAACTGTATGATATAATATAGCCAAAATATATACAATTTTTCTCTTATAATTTAAGAGAAAAAATATTATGTAAGATTTAAATTCTGCAAGTTAGAAAATTTAAGCAAAAAAATTTATAAAAATAAAATGAAATTGTCCACACATGTAGATAAAGGGCTATATAAATATACATGGAAATGACTCTGCCAGATGTTCAGAAAGAAGGGGGGTAGGGAGGGAGAGAAAGAGACAGGGAAGAAGAGAGGAGAAAAGGAGGAAGAAAATCCTTACTTTCATAGAATCTTCATCTTAGCAACATACAAAGATGAGAACAATTGATTAAAAAAATTTAGACACAAAAATATCAAGCACTGTTCACCATCAAAATAGTTCTCATGGAACACATTATCTAACTTAATTACCTTAATAGCTATTTGTAATGAAGCCTGTCCTCATTACTCATTTTTTTGGACAAGAAAACTGACACTTGTAGATAAATTGGTAGGACTTCAGTTTTGGTCCTTGAAAAATGGAATAAACTTTTTCCATGTGGATTAAGACAAAGAGAATATCAGACCTGTTCAAAAGTACACCTGAACCACGCATAAAGATGTCTTGACACCAGCGGTTTTTCAGTTTTTCTTTTTAGAAACATTACAACAATCAGTTTTCTTAGTTGAGCATAAGAAACACAATATATGAATTGCTTTTAGGAGCCATTCTTTCTCTCTCTTTAGAGATGTAAGCAAATTCATACACACACATATACATATTTATATACATGTGTGTTGACTTTGTAAGAGTTTAGTGGGGTGGGGTTTGGTGGCTCCTGCCTGTAATCCCAAAACTTTGGGAGGCCAAGGTGGACAGATTGCTTGAACCCAGGAGTTAGACACCAGCCCCGGTAACAGGTGGAACCTCATCTACTAAAAATAAAAATTAGACACCAGCCCCGGTAACAGGTGGAACCTCATCTACTAAAAATAAAAATTAGACACCAGCCCCGGTAATAGGTGGAACCTCATCTACTAAAAATAAAAAAAAATTAACCGAGCCTGATGGTGCACGCCTATAATCCTAGCTACTGAGGAGTCTGAGGTGGAAGGATTGCTTGAGCCTAGGAGATGATTGCAGTGAACCAAGATCGCACCATTGCACTCCAGCCTGGGCAACAAACTGAGACCCTTTCTCAAATTAAAAAAGTGTTTAATTGGTTTATATCTTCCATTTCTACGTACTCAATATTTTTAAAACTCTTGTTCACACTCCTTTCCTTCATATAAATATTTTTGAAGTAAATCAGTGAAAGCCTATAAAGTTTCGTGTTCATTAAGTGTATAATATGTTCTAAAATAGTTGTAAAGTGCTACACATATCACATAATATCCAAAACTATTATTTTTTCATTATTTCCATTTTATAAATGAGAAAAATTGAGTTCAAGGGAATAATGTAGTGTTCATTTACTGGACCCTAGACATTTTATGCAGTCTCCATGATCATTTCAAAGTCATCTTCTTCACTACCATGCTAAATTACCACTGCAAAATAATTGAAATAGATAATTAACCCAAGAGCAGATTTTAAGAAATCAAATATAAAATAGGGAATTATATATTTATCAATTATAGTCAATTAAATCATAGGAAATACAAGGACTTCTATTCTGCAGGAGCTGAAGTATAAATGTATTTTGGCATTTTCTGAACCAAGTAAAGGCAAGCGGCTATGGTCTTGATATCCATGTAAATCAAGGATTTCAGAAATCAAGACTCAAATAAAATGGAACTTGAAACTAAGCTGCCAACAGAACAGCAGAAGTCATAGTGGTATGTGAAAAGGAATGTGAATTCCACTCATCAGTTTAGGAAAGTACCAAGGAATCTTGTACTCCTTCAGGTGCGAGGCTAAAAAAATACATAAAAAGTTACCCTTGAGGGGTCAGAAGTTTCAGGCAGATGTGGTTATCAAATTCACACCTCTCTAGTATTTTGTGAATAGTAAGTTGAGAAATTCATATAAAAAACTATGATTTCAAAAGCTGAGGGCCCTGGTGGTTTCATCATGGAAAAAATATAAAATTTTCCTTTATAGATCTTTCAAAAGCCAAGACTCATGGGGCTCTCATGAAAACTACTCTCACAGTGAGCTCACAGTCAATGTTTACAAACCATATGAGGAGACCTACAATGAGGAAAAGTTAACAGATGGATGAAATGGGAGAGTTTGTTCTCCAAGTTAAAAAGTCCATTGGCATTCTAATCAAAATCTCACCAGGAATTTTAGCATAGCTTGACAAGCTGATACTATAATCCTAATGGAATTGTAAAAGTCAAAAATAGCCATGGAACTTTGAAAAAGTTTATTATCAAGCCAGTAGTTTAAACTGGCTAAATGGAATAGAACTCAAAATTCATATTCCTCCAAGCATATATGATATATGATACACGATGGAAATAGCACTGCGCATCAATGGTAAAAGAATTGAGTTAGGGTTCTCCAGAGGGGGAAGAAAACAAACAATAGGGTGTAGGATGTACACGCACATCTATCTATCTATCATCTATCTATCTATCAATCTATCTATCTATCTATCTTTCTATCTTCTATCATCTATCTATTTACAAAGAAAGAGACAGAGGGATGAGGATTAGTATTTATTTTAAGAAATTAGCAGCCGGGTGCAGTGGCTCACGCCTGTAATCCTAGCACTTTGGGAGGATGAGGTGGGTGGATCACTTGAGGTCAGAAGTTCAAGACCAGCCTGGCCAACATGGTGAAACCTCGCTACTAAAAATACAAAAAGTAGCCAGGCATGATGGCGCATGCCTGTAATTCCAGCTACCCGGGAGGCTGAGACAGGAGAATCGCTGGACCTCGGGAAGCAGAGGCGGCAGTGAGCCAAGATCACGCCATTGCACCCCAGCCTGGGTGACAGAGCAAGACTCTGTCTTAAAAAAAAAAAAAAGAAAAGAAAAGAAATGAAAAGAAAAGAAATTAGCTCATTCAATTGTGGAGGCTTATAGGTTTATAGGTAGGCTTGCAGCCTGGAGACCCAAGGAAGAGTTTATATTGCAGCTCTAATTCAAAGACAGTTGGCTGGCAGAATTTTTCTCTTGGGGAAAACCTCTTGAGGAGGTCAGTCTTTTTCTTTTTAGGCCTTCAACTGGTTGGATGAGGCCTACCTCCATTCTAGATTCTGGTAACCTGCTTTACTCAAAAAGGCCGCTGATTTAAATGTTAATCTCTTCTAAAACATACCTTCACAGAAACATTTAGAATGTGTGATGAAATCTCTAGGTACCATGGCCTAGATAAATTAACACATAAAATTAACCATTATAAGTACACCCTTTGTCAATTTGGCACCCGTATACAGCTACTTAAACCATACCTCATCTTCAAATAAAGACAATAGCAAGGTCATACTTCCACCTAACATAATTTAACTATCCTACATACAACCAAAAATGCACTAACTCTTTCCCCAGAAGAGGATACAAAGCTCTTGGTGATGTTTACTTTTTTCTATATCCCATAAATTAAATATCATAATATAAAGTTAACAATATTTAAATACCATGATATAAAGTCAATAGATCTTATATGATAAAGGGATAAGTGAGGAAAGAAAACAAAGATATTTGATATATATGCAGACACAAACACAACCATATGCCTAACAAAGTAAGAATGTAATACTCATAACAGCTGCAGTCCTCACTTCTGTTATTGCTCATGTGGTCTTAGCTGGTATTTATAATTACCTTCTTCCACTACCCATTCCATATTACCTTTTCCCCAGCAAGTACCTTAACTGCTTCTGGTTCTTTACCTGATGAGGTAAATTAAATCCCCAAATCTTCATTTCTGAAGGGTCTGCGCCACGAGTAGCTCTGTCTAAATCACATGGTTGTACTTTTCCGTTCACTTTAATCACAGGGCATGGCAATTTAGTACTAAGAGATTCCCTAAAGGATATTTTGTATTTCAGATATATTGTTACTTACCTCCATTGTGCAGTAACAATCCAATTTGCCCTTGGTATTCAGGAACAATCACTTAATCAGGGCAGTAACTCCCTTCTTTGCCTGTTCATTTAGAGGTGTGAGGGGCCCAAAGTGGCTGAGGGTCCGGGAGAGTCTTAATATCCAGTTCAGTGTAATCACTGTGTTTCTTAGTGGAAGTATTCCTGTCTTTGGAATGAAGACCTGTATGCCAGCAGAGCATAAGGGTACAGAGACAAGAAGCAAACATTCATTAGCAGGTCACTTGTGGTAATATTGTATATTGCCACCACCATTTCCACTTGATTCCTAAATGGAAACATTCTGGGTATAAGAGAGACAGCACCATATACTGCATGTTGATTCAGTGTATACAGCCTCCTAGATAACTTTGCCGCGCCCTGCAAGGAATGATCACCTAGTTAGTGCTATCACTGAGTCTTCAAAAAGGCCATTCCATTGTTCTATTAAGCCAACTGCTTTAGAATAGAGAGGACATGATAAGATCAGTGAATTCCATAAGCATGAGCCAATTGCCACACTTCATTGACTGTGTAGTAAGTTCCTTGATCAGAAGCAATGTTGGGTGGAATACAGTAACAATGGATTAGACATTCTGTAAATTCAAAGATGATAGTTTTGACAGAAGCATTGCATTCAGGGAAGGCAAATTTGTACCCACTGTTAAGTGTCTATTCCTGTAAAAACAAAACACTTCTTCTCCCATGATGGAAGTTGTCCAAAGCAATCAGGTAATCCACCTGCCACTAGACAGCTGGTTGATCACCCTGGGGAATAATGTCATATCCGGGACTCAACGTTGATCTCCACTGCTGGCTAATTGTCCAGAAGTGCATGTAGCGAGGCAGGCTGTGGTGAGTAGAACCATGTTGCTTTCCTCTCATCTCCTTATCTTGTAACATAAGATGTGTTCACCTTTTATGACAGTTTTTACATATTTGTTCCACAGTGATCAGGTTTAAGCAAATCTACCCCCAAAGGCCAAGGCCAAAGAAAGAGGCTGACAAATCCAGTTTCTTAGAAACATTTAACAGGGACTTACAAACAGAAGCCATAGTCAGGGGGTTGTTAGATAAGATGATGGATCCTTGCACTGTTACTCCTTAGACCCAGGACTTATGTGGCATATGGACATATTATATGAGCTTCAGAAGGGATGTGTATGACTACTGCTTAAGGGCAGGATTTATGGTAAGTACAATAACATCAGGATTGTTTTGACCTAAGGGCAGAACTTACGGTGTTACACAAAGAACATCAGATAAAATAGAAATCGTAGGGGCATTCCTGGAACTGAGCTTAGTTGAAGTCAGCATGGTGGATTAGCATCTAAGATGAAGTTGCCTCAGCCTCCACAGTATTGTTTTCTTTACATCACATTATTTCAGTTATGAGACATAAAGAAGAAGACTAAGCATCACCCAAAGAAATTTGCATTGTCTTATGGGGGAAAGGGTTTGTTTGTTACAGCTGTATACATGATAGTTTCATCATGTTAGGTGGAAGTAGAACTTTGTTATTGTCTTTATTTGATGATTAAATATACTTAAGGAGATGTGTATGGGTGCCAAGTTTTCACATAAAATTAACTGTACAGAAATGGTCAAGAAATATTTCCTCACAAATTCAGAATCCTGCTCCCAGCTTCCTGCTTGACATCTTTTCTTGAATGCCTCAAAGCACTTCATACTCTGCATGACCCAGCTGAACACATGATTCTGTACTCCAAAGTCTGTCCCTTTTCCATTTTTGTGCTTCTAAGTAAAAGGCAGCCCCCTCCACCCAGCTATGTATGCCAGAGATAAAGGTGTCACTTTGTACAATAAAGATGAGAGGAAAATGTTAATTATTGAAAGCTCTTTATTAATCCCATGCTATTCTACTTTCTTCAACAAGCTTATAATACTTAATTTGGGTTTCATAAAGTTAATTAAATTAAGTAACCTAATGACTTCAGGTATTTTTACAATTTTGTAAACTCATTAATCCAAGCTTATTCCTAAATCATGCCCATTTAAAATAGATTTTTGTTTTATTTAAAAAAGTATTTTAAAATTTCATTCAAAATATAAACCTATATTCCACAATTTTAGTGCATTAATATAAACTCTGTCTATAAAAGTTTTATTCTAGAAGGTTTTGCCTTTAAAATTAGTGGTAATTGTAGAAAATAATGTAATTTAAAATCTGACATCAAAAGTATTATTGAATATAAATCACTCTTAAGACTAGCTTTTGGTAACATGTCTTGCATTTTAATTGAGAGATAATGGCCATTTCAGGAATCTCACTGATTGCTCTCTTTGGTCATTTGCTCTTATTATAATCTATTTTCTTTAAAAATTTTAGTACTTTCTCATGCCTGCTGTGATGAAACTACCAGGAAAATTTGGGATCCATATGGGATTTCCTCTACACATACTTTGAGACTTTAATTCCAAACTGATATTTTATTCTTTAAAATGGTATAAATATGACCACTAAATATTCTGTCTGAAGCAACAGAGACAAATGGGCCATCTGGAGAATGGGTAGGAAGGATGGGCCTGTAGAACACTTCAACTTTCCGTGGATCTAAGAATCAGAGACAGAAGCAATAACAGAGGGTGCTGATAGAGCTGCTACTATTATACAACTGCTAAGACTTCATTGCAATTTTACAACACATATAATTTGTGTATAATCAGTTCCTCTATCTTTGTGTTTTGGGTGTTATTTTGTACAAGTTTCCCTCACTAACACACTTGGCTCTGAGTTCTTTGATGAAGGAGATTTGCTCATCTCTGTATCCTCAATACATATATAAAATACCTAACACCAAAGAAAAACTGTTTGTAATAGAGTGTTATAATTAACTACACAGAAATGTGAAAATAAAGGGCATAAATATGTGTGCTCAGAATCTTTTTGTGTTTCTTTTCAGACATACATGCAAATTAAGTCTTACTAATAGCAAACTATTAGACACTTGGAACTATAAGGATATTATTTTAGACATGGTGCTCTTTTAGGCAATAATTACTAAAGAACAAGAGCCTATCTTGTTTAAATATATATGATTACTTTTATACAAACATATTATGTGCTGAAAATTATAAAAATATTATATTTATGTATTATGTCATTCTTGTATTGCTATAAAGTAATACTCGAGACTGTGTAATTTATAAAGAACACATAAACACACTCACTATGGAAAGGACAGCACCAAACCATGAAGGATCCGCCTCCATCACCCAAACACCTCCTACCATGCCCCACCTCCAACATTGGGAATTTCATTTGTACGTGAGATTTGGATGGAGACGAATATCCAAATCATATCAATTTACGTGTGTATTTATTAGGTAAAATGACCAAATGTAAACATTTTTAGAGCTGTACTTACAAAATAATTTCCAAACAAAATTTTATCTTAGTTAGAATTATATTTTCTATTTTTATAAATAATTTTGTGCCACAAATATTCAGTTTAGCTCAATATTTAGACTTCATAAAGGACAGCTATGACTCACTCAAAAGGGATAATTTGTCAGAGTTCAACGAAGAATAATTTTAGAAAGATCTAACGGAAACCAAGAAAGAATGATGCATGTCTCTGGTCTAGCAGTCATGGGTAGATGGATGGTGACTGTGCCACCATGGCAGACATGGGGAGGTAGCAAGTGGCAGAACTTGTAAGAGAGAGCACTTTGAAGAGGGCTGCACAGCATTGGCTATAGACACGCTACATAGTCAGGAACCAGGGTATGAAGACTCTGGCTGTCCTCTCCTCCTGCCTTTTAGAAGAAGATCTGCTGGTGCATCTCCCAGGCTTGGTGCAGCCCAGATGGTGTAGTCCCTTGAAGGACACTGTTCCAGGTCACAAAGCAGGGTGGAGGAGAATGGAAAGACAGTCTGTGGGGGGAGGGGGAGGGCTGTAAGAAAATGTCCAGAACAGCATGCCTATGTGACATTATCTTAATGTAATAATAATAAAATAAACTGCTTGCTTTTATTCTGTTGCACAGAGAGGATAAAATTGTATGAATTTCTTTTAGAGTGTAGAAAATAAGTTGTAACTAATATATATATATGAAACCAACATTATATTATAAATACATATAATATATATAAGACATTGAATGTCTCATTCTTCTCAATGACTTTTTAAAGTTCAGATTCTACTCTCTATAATGATGACTAGTTCACAGAACATAAACCAGGTATATGTATTTCTGAGGTTATAGCTGATAAAATTTGTAAACTAACAAAGATGTCATTGGATTAAAACACAATTAGAAACAGTGTTTTAGTTTAATTTCTTTACAGCTACTCAGTGATTGTAAACTTCACACATTAACTCACAACAAAGTACAAAGTTCTTGTATATACACTGCAATATTTTTTTATACTATGGAAGACATAAACTCCCCCCCGTATCTTTGTATTTAACCTCATTTTTTTTTTTTTGTGGGAATGGGTGGGTGCAGTGGCTATGATACCTAGAATTTCATTTTCATTTCCCAGGAGAAAACATCATTGTAAAATCCTATCTTTATCTGGAAAATTTAGATACGGTTTCAATATATTGATTCAGTAGTAGAGAGATTGTTTTTAAAGTCTACCAGCAGCTTCTCTACATGAAAATTAATTTTACTTAACAGAAAAAAATATGTTCATACCAATTAGAAGCAGTTTGAACCACTTTTTTTCTTTTCCTTTTTTTTTTTTTTCTTTGTTAAAGACCGAGTCTTGCTGTCGCCCAGGCTGGAGTGCAGTGGCGTGATCTCGGCTCACTGCAACCTCTGCCTCCTGGGTTCAAGCAATTCTCCTGCCTCAGCCTCCCAAGTAGCTGGGACTACAGGTGTGTGCAACCACATCCGGCTAATTTTTTTTGTATTTTTAGTAGAGACAGGGTTTCACCATGTTAGCCAGGATAGTCTCGATCTCCTGACCTTGTGATTCGCACACCTCGGCCTCCCAAAGTGCTGGGATTACAGGCGTGAGCCACTGCTCCTGCCCTGAACCACTGTTTTTCTAAAAAAATTTGGAAGTTGGTCATTAGTATGGTGATAATATACCACCAAGCCTGAATCATACACAGAGAAATGAAGTCGACATTTTACTTCCAGAGTAGTTTTCTTGTAAGTACTTAAAAACATTAACTATGGAAGAGCTAATGCGGTATTAACACATGAGCTGCAACATCACTCCATAGCTCATTCAAGCTACGTATGACAAGTAAGTATCCACTAAAGTCAATTTTCTAATGAGAAGTAAGTATCCACTGAAGTCAATTTTCTAATATCATCCTAGGGCTGAGACTCTCCAGGATGTAGACAGGGAAGGGAAAGTAGGAAGAATACAAGAAGACGTCTAGCTTGGCAAGAACAGAGTAACTCTTCTGACTTCGGGGGCTGATGGTACATTTAAGGGGTAGATCATTTGTTACATGCTCTGGAACAGCCACAGATCGAAGCATTCTCTGCACATGTGCTCACTCTGGAAAGGACTGTTAGTCGTACATAGTTGAGACATATGTGTTCAAACCAAAATTTTAATCAATAATATCATTTATGTATATCAAGAATAGACTGCTGATGATGGATTAATAGATAATAGACAGATGGACAGAAATATATATATATATGTATAAAATAGGGATATTTTTGAAATTCCAGTTGCCTTCTTAAGGAAAGTAAACATGGGAATATTAAATTAAGCCAAAAAGGACATTTGTTAATGCAAACAAACCCAGTTTACTTAGAACAGAAACTCATTTGTCCCCCCAGAAATGTAATCGTTTTCATATAAATATTTTCAGAAAAACTGAAGATGTCACCTGTAGGTTGCTATTAAAAAGGAAAATAAAACGATACTTACCTTATTTAGTGAGCAACAGTACAGAAAACATATTTTAGGGCCTGCAAAAAAAAAGTTCGCAAATAACCTGTTTTCTCCTTACATAAACAGTCATTAGATTGAGGTCAACATTAGCTTCTTCATTCTAGTGGGAAACTTATCTCTTAAATATCTACTTCTGAAGTTCATATTTATTTTCAGAACAGTTTTATGATAATGATCATGGTTTTCCAATCCATAAGTCCATGTTCTTTTACACTTGTATTCCACTACACAGAATACTATACATGCATTTTATACCCTTAAATTAGGTACTTAGTTTTTTGTGGTGATTATGTTTTGTTTTGCCAAACAAGAGCGGATGCAATGTTGGAATATCATCAGTTTTATATTCATGTTGGCACGTGAGAAACTGTCATATCGAGACTTATGTTGTCTGGAGGTTTTCTTTCATTTTACAGATTTTGACAATGATTACTTCCTCTGACTTAAAGTTTAGCATCAACTGCACAATGTCATAGGTAAATAGCTCAATAGTAAAGAACTGAAATTCTTATCTTTGATAATAGAATAAGAATTTGGTAGATATACTCTGAAATGAAAATATCAATATGTGACTATCATTCAATTAACATATATTGCATGTGTGTGTGTGTGTGTGTGTATATATATATATATATATATACATATTCTGTAGTTAAATTTCAGAAGAAACAACTAAAAGGGTTAAAAGTAGATGCCAGGGAGGGAAGAGGAGGAATAGGACAAGTGTTACTTACTATTGTTTATAAATTTATCCCACTATTTGATTTTTCAAACCACATATTTGTACTATTTTAATATAAAATTATTAGATTAATAGAAATCTTAGACATCAAATTAAAAAATAGAGATACAAGAATATGTTTATTATTTGCTTTTATTTAGCACAGGAGTGAAAGTTTATTGAAAATCTTTAAAGCAGGAATGAAAAGAAGGAAAGAAAGTTCACTTGGAAAGGGTCAAGTGGGTGACTTGAAAGACAAGTGCACAGTTTATTACATTCTTATATAGGTTAACCGAAAACAAAAATGTGCCTCCTCATGCACAATACAATAGTATCCGGACATTGCCAATAACTAAAACAAAGCAAAAAGGAAAGAAAGGAGGGTGGGTCACTAAGAGCACGGAAACTGAAATGTTTTCATTTCATAAGATGGATATAACATATATTAATCTTTGAAGACCATTTAGTCAGACTTTCTTATTTTACTAACAGTGAAGCCTGGGATTAGCAAAAGCAAGTAATTGAGGATGGTCACATATCATCAACAGCAAGACTAAATCTGGGTAAAACTCTCTTGTGGGCAGGTCAGGGGCCTGTTATGCTTCAGTTGTGAAAAATCGGATGTTGTCCTTCATTAGAGAGCTGCAAAGAGAGTATTGTTCTGAATGGGGATATGGTAGTGAATAACATATCATACACATACCCAGAAGTGTGTACCCTACCACCCAATTATGCACAAGAGGGAAAGCTGATCAATTTGGGGAAGTGTTTATAAATGTAAATTTTGTTTAACAATGATTTGACAGTGTTTTGAGTGCTCTGAAAAATAAAAAGTACTCCACATGCACATGAGCACACCCACACATATGATGAATGGTTTGATGAATGAAGCTGGAAATAAATATTTGGCTGTTTGCAATGTTTCTATTTTTAATATTTTCCAAGTCTAATTTTTTTTAATGAAGTTTTGAAGTATTTAATTAACTTTGTTCTTCAACTGATGAAACTGGATTATGGTCTTTCTTGAAAAATATTCTGATATGAAAAAAATGATTAGAAAAACTAACAGTTTAATGCTGGCGTATAAACATAGAAGAACAAAATATAAATGTTCTACACTCTTACTTACATCATATATAATTAAATGTATTGCACCATCAAAGTTAAATCTATCATTTTAAATTAATGCATTTCTTTTCATTTAAAACAAAAAGTTTATCTGAAAGTTTGTTAGTACATTTCTGAAAATTTTCAGTAGCTGTACTAGTTTACGAAGTTCAGCCTTACTTGTTAACATCGTTGGAACTATAATTGAGAAGAATTAAGAACTATATTAAAAAGAACTTTTCTTTAGGGTTATTTGGGATTTTAAAATCTTACAAATTTACCAAAAGAGAACATGGGCAAATTAATTAGGTTAGTTAATGAAAGTAATTCAAGAAAATTTATACTAATTTAATCTAGAAATTAGTACAATTACATCATTTCTGTTTGATTAATTAGAGACTTTAAAAAGTGATTTTTTTTTTTACTATTTCTAGGGAGCTGTTTGCTTCCCACCATTAGAACACCCATCCATTGCCTTGAAAATTTATGTAAACATTTAGTGGAATGTTAAATGAGACTAGCTTGTTAATTTTGTCCCCGTGATGTTCTAAATACAGAAATTGTTGTCTTTTAATTGAAAATAAAACTCATAGAACCTGTAAAAATGTATTTTTAAGCCAATCAAGACTGTTTCCAGAAAATAAAATGTCTTCTAGCAATGTTTATTTGTGATTCAGCGAGTTTCCATCCTTTGTAATATTTTATTTAAACAAATCTTTAATAACCTATTGCTTAAATCTTTCTTTAATATTTTAAATATTAAATTTGATCTACAATTCAAAGCCAATTTATTTCCATATTTACAAAATGTAAATCACTAAGCAACTTAATAGGTATAATATATTATTTACTAAATGATATACCAAAATTTTATTTATTAGAAGTCATTATTAATTAACAAGAAGCTTATAGCAAAAATAATTGAAGACATATCCAAGTTACAGTTATAGTTTCTCACCTTCTCTAGACAGCCAAATGGCTTTTTTACTAAATACAATAAAATTGTTGTGCACCTGCTTGCATTTTAATATATTTAAACATTAACTAAAATAATTACTTAACACTTTTATCTGCTATCTATTAATTTTTAAAAATTCCCATGTGCCTCATGACAATGTAACTTTTCAATTTTAGTAATTTCCAGAAAGCCAAATTAGGAAAAAATATAAAACTTATATGCTTTTTAAAAATTACAGGACAGTATCTCCCAATTTCATCATTCTGATTTTATGTCTAGCCAGTATATTTCTTCACTAATATGAATGGTCTATGCTCTAAGTCATGTTTAGCAACATCTTAGCAAACCCAGTGAACAATATTTTATTGTAACTTGATCCTCACAGGAAATGAGAAAAGCTCAAATGATTGGCATTAAAAATATACCAGCAATTAGAAAACATGTAAAAAGACATATACCATAAAAACAGTTCCAATTTTTCTGTTATAAATAAGATGTTATTTAAAACCATTGAAAATTATGAAACAGTCAAATGTCAATGCTTGTTATATGAACGCATTTTTATAATTTGTTTTAATTGATACATTTATTGGAGATTCCGTTACCTATTTTCCCTCACTTTATCCTGCACATATTTTCTGTGCTAGCTGTTTCAGTGTCTTGTTTGTTAGCACTCAGTCCAGAAACAGCTACATAAAAAGAAACACTTTGATCATGTCTATTATTTTCACGTTAAATGTGTAGCTTAAAAATATCTGTCATTTATTCTTTGTATATGTTGCAGAGGAGGAAAAAAGGTGAAGGCAGCATCTTTGGTCTCTCTGGATACTAGAAATTAAATTATTGTTTCATATACAGTGACATAAAATCTTATTTTCAATCAGAGCATTCCTGTCCTCTGTTGATTTTAGTGCTAGATAAATAATTAATATCTTCTGTATTCAGCAGGCTAAGAGTTATTTACTATACATTTTTAACTAAAGATTTTTTGGGGGGGTTTTAACTGCTTGAAGAATGTTCCAGTAATCCTGAAACAGAAATTGATTATATTATCTCTTTAATTATGGCATAGCATTTTTATTGAGTGATAATACTACCTAAAGTATGTAACTTCTACATGGATGAAGCTGGAAACCATAATTCTCATCAAACCATCACAAGGACAAAAAACCAAATACCACATGTTCTCACTCATAGGTGGGAATTGAACAATGAGAACACATGGACACAGGAAGGGGAACGTCACACACCGGGGCCTGTTGTGGGGTGGGAGGAGGGGGGTTGGATAGCATTAGGAGATAAACCTAACGCTAAATGACGAGTTAATGGGTGCAGCACACCAACATGACACATGTATACATATGTAACAAACCTGCACGTTGTGCACATGTACCCTAAAACTTAAAGTATAATAAAAAAAAAGTATATAACTTCTAAGCAAGTCATCAATATTCATTTTAATTTCAGATAGACTAGAAATACAGATTCCTTTTTTTGCATGTGAAAGGAGATAAGTGTACTTTAAACTCCTTAAAAGGCAATTCTGGGCTTTTTGCAGTTAGTTGATGTCCCGACCTTTAGAGCATTCTTCATGGATTCTGGGCACTGGCCCATGCTTGGCCTAATTTGACAGATATTGGGCAAGTTGTTCTCACTGGCATTCTGCTCCTTGTGTTTAAGACCTGGCAGTGACATCTTTCAGCTTAAGAAAAAACAGCATGAACAACTGTGCTAAAAATTCTACACAGAGACATCCAAGAAAAGTTTAGTTTTTTTGAGAAAATAACATAATTTACCACAGGTAATCCTTTGAGGGTATCACTAAATCACATGTATTTTTCAAATAGAGAAAGCTATTTAATTGATGTTTTTAGATAAATGTACTATTCATGAAATATTTTGAGATCTCCAAATATGTTCAAGAGTTAATCTATTTAAAAAATTTTAAACACTCATTTTATCTCTGCATTCATTTATAATTTTTATTCCAAAATTCTAAGAAAATACGTTTAAGGTAAACTGTTTATATATTTGTATTTTTGTAAAGATTAAAATAGGAATACAATCTTTATGAGTGTCTAGTTTAATAAGATTCAAAAATTATTTTAATGTATTCAGTTAGAGATATATCCTGTACTGATACACAAGAGAAGTATAACTTAAAATTAATTTTCTTGAATAAAATATTAAAAACATAATAACTGAATATGTTTAAAACTAATTCAATGCATTTTTCTATTAAGTTTTATAATATTGGAGACTAAGATTAACCAAAATATAGGCTTTGTTTTCTTTATTGGCATGAGAAAAGACAATTTTTGCAGTTATTCTTGCCAAACCTAATTACAGGGACTATTCAGAAGTCAAAATACATCTGGCATCATTGTGTCCTGATTGCATGATGCTACCCTCTGAGGTGACATACAGGAATGTGTTTCAAAGTGCTTGAATGAGAGATTGTTGGAGATGTAAGATGTGGCAAGCATATGTCATAGAGAGACAACCCCATTTTTCTGCTCCAACAATATGCATTTAAAAAAGAATAGATTCCATGTACCTATATTTTTTATAAAACCCTAGGAACAAAGCCCACTCTTCTAGTTCTGAGCAAAAGGAAATTTATGCACAAATGATAATTTAGTTGCATATGTATGCACAGAGATTAAGTAATTTTTATTTGCTGAAACTGTTTCCATATGACAATTGTATTTAATAGAGTATGGCATAATACCCAATGACCAAAGACTAGAAGATTAATCCAAAGTATTTAATTAAGATAAAAATGTATTCTGTTAAGGTTTTTCGTATTTTGATGCTATCTTTATGATATGTGAAATACTGGATTAATATTCTATTTTGTTTAATTTTCTTTTTGTCAACATTTTAAGGATCACTTATATCACTGATATTTATTATTTTACATTGTTGATAGAAGATGTATATTCTCTCGCAAGTATTTCATCTCTTTCCTGCCATGTAATTGCATTTTCATTACACTTGAAGTTGAATGTGTCTATGGGATTCATTTTGGGCAATGACATGTGAGCAGGAGTGGTTACTTTCACTTCTAGGCGGAACTTTTGGGAAAAAAAAAAAAACGGTGTGATTCACCATACTCTCCCATATTGAAGTTGCAATGGAGCCGGGGCTCCTTTCTGCCTTCCATGGACATGTGGCAGAATTGAGTAACAAGCTTTGGTTGTTATGTCACTGCATCATAACTTGGGGGACTCTAACTAATAAACTTGCAAAATCTTTTAAAAAAAAATAAGAGAGAGAGAGAGAGATAAAAGGTTAAAAGTTGCTTGGATTGAGAAGATAGAATAAATGCTTTATTTTCCCAAATGTGAATCTTCAAAGATGACTTTCTTTTTATGCTGCTCTATTTCTGATTTATACACTATTAAAAATGAATGTAAAGACTGAAAATAAAGTGAATAAAGTTGTACTAGACAAAACTCATGGAGTACAATCTCACTTTTGATATTCATTTCTTCTCCTTCGTAACATAAACTTCTAATTTTCAGAAAGTGTCAGGGTTTTCAATAAAAATACTCTTTTCTTAATTTTTATACAGCTCTTTAAAGAATATGATATGCCTGCATTAGTATAGGTTGTTCTCACATAAAATAATTTATGTGAATATAGTTTTCTTAAATATCTATATATCTTTGTCCAATTCTTTGGATACCTTATTCAACATGAAAATCTTGGGAACAACATAGCACATCAATTTTAAAGAATGTACAGAAGCTATGAAACCTATAAGATCATAATTTGAAACAATTTTAATATCTTCCCTCCCCAAATTAACCTTATTGATCATAATAAAAATATATGAGAACAGAAGAATAGGAGAAGAATACAAGTAAATGCAACAAAATAAATAAATTATAAGATCTTTAGTAGCGTATTATGTATTTTGTTTGATGGCTTGCTGCATCTCAAGGATTTCTTCCCAACAATAGGAACACTTAAAACTATATTACTAAAAGAACACATACTGTTTGGTAATATTCAGATTGCTTGAATGTTTTGTTCCTAAATGGCTTTATTCCAGAAAAGCAGATAAAATTTAAACTGATTGGAGTTATAAATATGTCAAGAATTGGTCTAAATCCATCATTAAATATCACACTACAGTTTGAGATGCTTTACAAATATCAACAGAGTATCATCTTTAAAGTTTTAAAGATATTAATCAAATATGTTAATAGGATAAAATATACTGCAAATCTTTAAAACAAAGGCAGAAGAAATAAGAACTGAGCATTAAAAAAGTGTATAAACCATGTAATTGCTTTGTATTTGGGATCATATCACGTGAAGTCTCAAATTCTACTTTTATAAATGTGCAATTAAAAATAGTCTTTGAAGTTATCAAAAATATTTTATACACAAAAATATGAGATATATTTTAATGAATTGCTATGTAATAAAAATAGTGACATTTTAAAATTCTCTTTAAGCTCACATTAATATTTTACTTTAACAAACTAAGAATTATATATGCTTATAGATTTTTAAATAACATTTTTCTGATATTTTATTCAAAATTACAGTTAATTTTCTGAGAGAAAAACAAGAATATGTCACAATGGAGTGCTTTTAAATTATAGGAGAAAAGGCAATTTGTGGTGTTTTAAAAAATGTAATATTTTAAGTGTTCTACACCTTTTTCTTAAAATTTATTTTTAATATATCATTCATTAAGTAGTATTAAGAATGTTCAATCTAAATAGTAATTAATATGAGATATAATTTACAGAGTTGCACAGGCAGAACCTTTACCTTATATCATCCAAGTAGAAAATAAAACATAAACCATCAGTTTCTTCTCAAGCCTATTCTCTCCCTTTAATGGTTACATAGGTGTGTAGATCAAACAAGTAAATTGTCAAACCTATCTCTCAAAAGACTTTCAGTAAAAAGTACATTTTCTGAAATAATTCTCTTAATGTCATGCTCACTCACTTGTGTAATTAAATATTTATGTATAAATTGATTTTTTCAATAAACATGTAACAAATGCATACATAGTGTGTTGAATCCTGAAGTAGGGACAAAGGCAATCAAAGCAAGATTCCTATGGCAAGACCATACAGCATGGGTTTCCATCACCTAGGTCAATTTGATGAGACTTGAAATGAAAATTAGGGACATCATATTTTAGAGATAGTTACATAACAAAACAAGAACTTTGCATTTTATTAGATGGAAATTAAAAATCACTTATGGAATTGACCATTCCTTCCAAAGGATGAATGCCATGTGGCAGCCTCCTTATTTGAGGTCTGCAGTTCTCCTAAGAATCATTTCTTTGCAGCTATCTTTAGCAGGAACCACTCCCTCTTCCCAACTGCAGAGAACATGGAGGTAGAGATGTGATGTATTCTCTTAGCTCCAAACCACTACTTTTCACTGTCTGGTAGAAATCCTAACTAGTAGATCGAACCACAGAAAGTAGAAAATGTTCAACCATTTTCCACCTACACAAAAGGTAATTTCAAAAGAGTCACCTATTATTTTGAATCTCATAGGACTTCCTTTTATTCACTGATATCATCATTTAACAACAATAATACTTGACTCACAGTCTATCCATTGAAATACTATAATCAAACACAAGAGTGATATTACTTTGCAGGCATTTCTATCAACACCCTTATCTTATACTTCTTTGTTCTCAAATCCAGTCATCACTACTTCTATTCTCTTTCTCCACCCTTTTGTTTACCCATACTCTAAACCTTGTTGACTTGTACGTATTTCATCTCTACAAATCTAAATTATTATCAGATAATTGCAAAAAGAGCAGCCAGTGCTCTGTGTCACGTTCAAATCCAGTTCGCTGGTTTATTAGCTTAACATTTTCAGCTGTGTAACTTTGAGCAAATTACTCTACCTAGTAAGCCTGTTTGTTCATCTATAAACAGAGTTTCTCAACCTCAGCACCACTGGCACTTGGCCCATATAATTCTTCATTGTGGAGGGCTGTCCTACGCATTACAGGATCCCTGGCCTCCACAGTAAATGTGTAACACACACTCCTCCAGTTGTAAAGACCTAAGATATATGCAGATTTGCCAGATGTCCCTTGGGAGACTTGTAAAGTAAAATTGCTACTCACCCACTGTCCTGTAAGATAAAGGCAGTAGTTGTATTTATCTTATATATTTAAGAGGAATATGTCAGGAAAATAATAAAGCAAATAGTGTCATTATAAAATGAACTAGCCATCAGCATTATCTTCTTTGGCACTGAAAATACTGCCACAAATGGCTGAATACTTGTCCAGATCAATAACACTACCAAATACATGATCTTTAACCACTTCTAAGTCCTCAGAATTGCTTGGGAATCATTCTTTATGTCCCCATCTTCATTCCTCTCACATCCACATCTTCATTCCTCTCAGGACATATTTAAAATCTTCCCGTTGCTGTGGGCTCAGGTAGGTGACTTGCTTTGGCCAATGTGATTTAAGAGCTTACATAAGCAGAGGCTGTTTTTATGGTTGCATTGTTTGACTTTTGTACTTGGGCCCTTCACTTCAGCAGTATAAGAATTACCCGAAACGCCCAATGGAAGACAATTGAAGCAGACCTGAACCCAACCAATAGCCTAGAGTAAAGCCCAGCCAATCCTTCAAGAGCCCAGCACAGCCACAACCTCCCATACAGACCTGAGTGAGAAATAAATGTGTATACACCACACACCACAAGCTGCTATGGAGTAGTTTGTTACACGTGGTTATTAAATTTTCACATCATTCTAGATATCCTTTCTTCTATCCCAATGGAAACTATTCTCTCTTCTGCCCAAGGATCATTTTCACTATCCTCTGAATCTTGCCTTCTTGAAACTCTTACTTCAGTATGCCCAACACTGAACTTTGCTAGACTTTTGGACTTTAAGTCAGCTCCTCTCATCCTCTACAGTACCCTCCCTATCCCCAGCATATACACCCTCCCTTCCCATACTGCTCAAGCTCCAGTAGTTTCTATATAATCATGCTCTCATCTCTCCTTGGTTAGGCACTGAATGTTCTTTAGATTGAATTGTTCAGAAAATTTGGAGAAGAAAAGAGAACAAGGGAAGGTCGAATTTCTTTATATGTTCTGAGTATGCAATTTTTTTCCTAGGCATTACAGATGTTTAATCCTAGATTGGTCCTTACTTTTTAAATCTGTAAAATAGATCTTCCTCCATTATTTCAGAAAATATACATGCTAATGAAGTTAAATGTACACCTTTACTCATATGAGTTGTACTTTTCAGATCTTGTCTAAAGACGTGTTTGACAGTGGTCATAAATACATACAGTATTTTCTTGTTAAAATTTAAGATTTTATCTCATATTTAAGTCTTTTAAGACATCTGAAATTTATTTGTATATGTATTGGGTTTGTATTATGCCTTTTCCGTGTGATTTATTAAATAATTGATACCTTCATCATTGATTTACAATTCCTGCTTCTTATAACAATAATATCCACAAATTCTTGATCTGCCTATAGATTGTCCATTCTGTTCCATTAGTCAATTTCAAATAAAAAACAGTTCCACATATAAATAAGAAGAGATTTTATCTGAAAGGATTATTGCAAGTGTATAGAAAGGGACAATTGTAATTGTAATTGAGAGGACTATTGTAATAGAAAGAACAAGCCAAGTGTAAGATTGGCAAGAATCTTAAAGGTTAGGCAGAAAACTTTTTCTTTTACAGGGAGGAGTAAATAAGGCTAGAAAGAACCGGTTGTGTGAAGTGGGATGAGCCAGGTTGGCATGATCTAACAGGAGATCAGAGAATGTTCTGCCCTGAGCCAGCCTTTTTCAGAAGGGGCTGTTAAGGAGGCATTGTGCTCTGGCTCTGGCTGAGGTTGAGTCAAAGTTCAGGTGTCAAAATTTGGTTACCAATTATTTTCTTCCAAGTGATCAGTGGGAGGGAAAGAGTTCAGCTAATCATTTATGTGGCAAAAACTTTTGAGATTTTGTACTTCTCCTGTCATGGATAAAAAACAAAGGGTGGGGGGCATCCCTGAGTCCTACCAAAGTCATATGGAAAAGCATATTTCTTTGCAGTAAGAGGTATTCTGGAACACAAAAGGCTAGGGAATTTATTTTACCATTACTGTTGACCAAGATCACAGCACTCTTGCAAATTTTAATACTGTTATCAATTTGCACAAGTATCACAGTTCTATATGCTATAGCCATATAAACCTTAATATATGGTAGGGCAGCCTAGTCTTCCTTAATTTGTTTTCAAAATTGTCCTAGGTATTATCAATCCTTTAGCCAATTTAAGAATAACTTAAAAATCAATACAGGCTTACCTTGTTTTATTGTGCTTTGCTTTATTGTGTTTTGCAGATATTACGTTTTTTACAAATTGAAGGTTGTGGCAACCCTGCATGAAGCAAGTCTATTGGTGGTGTTTTTCCAATAGCATGTACTCATTTTGTTAGCATTTTTAGCAATAAAGTATTTTTTAATTAATTAAGGTACGTACATTGATTTTTTTAGACATAATACTATTGCATACTGAATAGGCTATAGTTAGTGTAAACATAACTTTTATATGCACTGGGAAACCTAAAAATCTGTATGATGCACTTTGTTATAATATTCACTTTATTGCAGTGGTCTGGAACCAAACCTGTGATATCTCCAAGGTATTCCTGTATTTTTATAAGACAGAAATTGCATTATATTTATGGATTAATATAAAAATAAATGACATTTTAGTGACATTTTATTTTCTTCCCCTTGTATATGGTGTATATATTTATATATTTAGATTTCTTCTTTAGTAAAAAGCTATGGGTTTTCCTGTGGGTTTACTCATATTTATCTTAAATATATACTTAGGTACATTATAGTGTTTATTAATCTTAAAAATGGAATACTCATATTAGTATTAATATATGTCTAAGTTTACAACTAATATAAAGAAAAATTATCAATATACGTATATTAGTTTTAGCTTCAATAAATTTGCTAATTCATCTGTTAGTTTACATTGTTTGTAAATTTTCCTTTATCCTTTGTGTATATGTTAATGTCTTCCAGAAATAAAAATGTTCTTGCTTTCCTGTCTTTATAGTTCTTAATTCTTCTTGTGTTGGTTAGTACCTCTAGTATACAACATTGAATATAAAAAGTACTAGAAAGCTTCTTGCCTAATCCTTGAATTTTTGTGAGTATTTTAAATTTTCACTAGTATCCATTGAACTTTCTAAAAAAAAAAAACACTTCACCTTACTAAAATGACAATACTGCTTACTCCCAACTCAAATATATGAAACAGATTTTTACCGAAAGGAAAATACATAAACTGTACCTACATATGATATTATTGATCTTTGTGGGGCATCACTTTTTGTTTATGTATGAAATGCATTTTAAACCTGCTGATATCAAGGCCAAGACAATAGGCTACCTATATTGCAACTCCAAAAGCATAACAATCAGTTTGGAAGGATCATACGTCTAATCAAATATGTCACCCTTGAGTTCCTTTGACCCAACAACATGGTCATAAGAACACTCCCTTGACATTATAAAATAGGCATTTTCAATCAATCTAATGCCAGGAGTTAAAGGAAATTACTGATGTATTCTACAATCTGGAGAACTACAAACTTAAAAAAAAAACAAAAAGGAAAAAAGAAAACTCACATACATAAAAATCAAGCCAAATTCTAAGTGGACTCAGTAAAATCCTGATAGCCTCCAAACGGTATCTAAACAAAAAAACAAATACGTCAAAAACCAGATCAAACCAAACTAAACCAAAACAAAAAACCCCATCATGTTTTGGGTAAAAATATAGCATTTTAAAAAATCTAAACTCCTGAGAAACTCAGAAAAAACATAGCTTGTAAAATCTTCCAAAATATAATGCCAGTCCTAGAAAGTTATAAAACTAGAGTTTAGTACTGAGGTCAGAGAATATTTCTGAATCAGAGAGAAGGAAGTAGCTGCACAGTAAGGACACACACTACACTTGAAACGGAGAAGGGACTTCTTGGAGCATAAAGGTGGTGTTATTTCCCCGTACTCCTCATAATAGCCTGGAGATAACCACCTTATTTAAATAAGAAGAAAATGATATTTTGTTTAATCCATACAAATTTTGAGAAGAAAATTGATGAAATGGAAATAAATAATGGTCAATAAAAGAGAACACACTGTTAAAATATAGCAATAAAGTAGAAAATATAATAATGCAATTTTCAAAGTAAACTAAAGTCTTAATAAAATAATGACAAGATTGAACCAATAGTATGAATTGGAAAAAATTAATGTAGCAGAACTAAAAAATATACAAATTATATCAGTAGGTATAAATAAGCTGGAATTTGAAACTGTTAGCATATGAAATATTTACATAAGCTTCACTCCCATGGAAAACTAGAAATAACAATCCTGATAATATGAAAATCATGAGTATATATAGAAATTGAAAAGTGGAAGATGCATACACACACATACATAGA
Organism: Pan troglodytes; assembly: GCF_028858775.2. Taxonomy (NCBI): domain Eukaryota; kingdom Metazoa; phylum Chordata; class Mammalia; order Primates; family Hominidae; genus Pan; species Pan troglodytes. Next base: position 137,963,019 of record NC_072401.2, read on the forward strand.
GAAACAAACAAACAAAGTCTCCCTCGGTTTCCTAATTCTTCATGGTAAACTAAAAGACACATCAATTTCTGAGAGTAAACACAGTAAGAGGAGGGGCAGTTTGAGAAAAATTTACCAAAGAGTAAATTTACCTAATCTGGAAGAGGACTGTTGAGCTAATAGTGATGGAGATGGGGCAGGTGGGACCCACTGGAGTCTGAAAAACTTGAATTGCAAAATTAATTTTCTCAGCAAATAACCCTCCTCATCCTTACCCCGAGTTTTCAAGTTATGCTAAGAAACTTGAAGTAAAATTGAGACTGCAAAGAAGAAAAGACCTGCAAAAGTCTCCTGTTCCACTTAATGGAAAGTTGGTGTGATGTCATGTGCTAAGGTGGGTAGGCACCTATTATAGATTGAATGTTCTCCATGTGTCCTCCAAAATTATATGTTGAAACCCAATCACCAAGGTGATAGTATTAGGAGGTGGGGCCTCTGGGAGATGATTAGGTCTTAAAGGCTCCACCCTCATGAATAGAATTAATGCCCTATAATAGAGGCTTCAGATCATTGCTTTTTCTTTTGTCTTTTCTGTCATGTGAGGACCTAGTGTTCATCCCCTCCAGTGGACACAGCAACAAGGAGCCATATTGGAAGCAGAGAGCAGCCCTCACCAGACACAGAATCTGCTAGCATCTTAATTTAGGACTTCTCAGCCTCCAGAACTATGAGAAATAAATTTCTATTGTTGATTGATTACCCAGCTTGTGGTATTTTATTATAATATTGTATATATTTTGTTATATTATTTATAATATATATAATATTCTAAAAAATATATTTTAATGATATTGCCCCATGAAAGATAGAAAGTGTAAACACCTTTGTACCACAAAGTAATTGAGAAAGGAGTTAGAGAACTTGCCTAAATGGACTGGGTTTACTTTTCTCAGAAAGACATTCTATTAAACCATCAAAGATCAGACAAGAACAATGCTTCTTACACTACTCTTGAGCAATAAAAAAAATTTTTTATTTTTCTAGGACAGATACATTGATACTAAAATATGATCCGGGCAAGGTTCATGCCATAATATCAATAATAATTAATATAAAAATCACCCAATGAGTATTGTCAAATAACCTCCAAAACGCAGAAATTTACAACCAGAACAGAATAATATTACAATACTATTAAAGTGTCCAGCAACATTAAATATTCAAAACGCCTGTGGTCATTTAGAAATCTCTGGGATTTGGCAGAAAATTTTCTCATTGAATATGATCATTGGTTCAACTTATTTGGTTCAAGGACCACTGCTTCTATTTCCAAATTGTAAAACGGGTATAATAACATTTTAAAAGTTCTTGTGTAGCATGTATGTTTATTGCAGTGCTATTTACAATAGCAAAGACATGGAACCAACCCAAATGCCCATCAATGATAGACTGGAAAGAGAAAATGCGGTACGTATACACCATGGAATACTATGCAGCGGAGATCATGTCTTTTGCACGGACATGGGTGAAGCTGGAAACCATCATCCTCAGCAAATTAACAGAGGAACAGAAAACCAAATGCTGCTTGTTCTCATCCGTTAGTGGGAGTTGAATAATGAGAACACATGAACACAGAGAGGGGAACAACTCACATTAGGTCCTGTTATAGGGTGATGAATGAGGGTAGGAAACTTAGAGGACAGGTCAATAGGTGCAGCAAACCACCATGGCACATGCATATCTATGTAATAAAGCTGCACCTTCTGCACATTTATCCTGGTTTTTTTTAAAGAAGAAATAAAATTCTAAGAAAAAAAGTTCTTGTGCAGACAACATGTGAAGTCTAAAAGTGATTCAAATAATTTTAATTCATTTATTCATTGATTGTTTTTCACTAAAAATACTTTTTGAGCACCTACTAAAATTTAAGTACTGAGATTGCAGAAGTGAACAATATCAACAAAAATTTCTCCTTCACAGAACTTACATTCTAGTGTGTGTTGTGGGGGACAAAAATATAGAAAATACAAGAGTAATATATAGACAGTATTTAGTGGTTGTAGTTCATGGGAAGAAAAACAAAGCAGGAGAGAGGTATAGAGAGTAATGAAAAAAGCCAGTTGAAATTTTAATTAGGGCTCCCACTGAGATCCTGCTGAGAAAGGACATGTGAGCAGAAGGCTGATAAATACAAGGAAATGATCCGTGTAGATATGTAGGAAGAGATTATTTTAAGCAGAGAAACAGCAAGTGCAACTCTCCTGATGTAGAAATGTGCCTATGTCGGCAAGAAGTAGCAAAAATTCCAGTATTGCTATAGCATAGTGAGTCAGCAGGTAGGACAAAATGATGTCAGAAAGTGCACGGAAGGCAGATGGAGTAGGGCCTTGTAAGCCATTGTGTAACATCAGATTTTTCGCTGTTAAATGAACTGGAAAATCATTGGGAGATTTTCAGAAAAGGTATGAATGTGAATTGACTTGCATTTTAACAGAATGATTCCTTCTACAGGGTTGAGAAAAGATTCACTAAGCAAGGACAAGTTCTGGGAAAACAGTTCAAAGCTATTTTGAGGTAAGACGTTATTAAAAAGTAGACCCTAGTCTTTCATGATGCATTATATGTGACATGAAAGAGAAAGTGAGTAATCAAAATGACGCCCATGTGTTTTGGCTTATGTACCTTAAAAAATGGAGTTGACATTAATTAACTTAATTAAAAATTAATGAAGGTGGACTATTATTTAATTTATTAGACTATGGATAATTAATAATCAAGACATGCAAGATTTTAGGGGAAGATCTAGAGTTAAGTTTTCATCAAGTTTGAGTTACTTATTAGAAATTCAAAGGGAGATATTAAATAAGCAGTTGCATATAAAATTGAAGCTTTTACAAATAAGGAGAGGTTGAAGTAGGAGCTAGAGAGTGGAAAATTTTCAGAGAATATATGCCATTTAAAGTTGTGTGACAATACATCAAGGGAGAAAAAATATAAATGAAAAATATGGAATCAGTACAAAAATGCAGGGGGCTAATAAAATTGGCATTTCAACTGTGTAATAAATAGTGATAACCAACCACGTTTGTTTGAAAGGGAAATACAGATGCTCCTTGACTTACATCATGAAAAACATTGTAAATTAAAAATATCTAAAGTCAAAAATGCATTGAACACACCTAAGCTTCTGAACATTATAGCTTAGCCTAGCCTTTTTTAAGTGTGCTCAAAACATTTACATTAGCCTATGGGCAAAATCATATGGTAACACAGTACATAAAGAAGAGCATCAGTGACTTACCATTGTGTTCAATTGGCTGACTGAGGGCTTGCTGCCACTTGTTCACCACCACAACAGAATATCATACAGCACCTTGGTAGGCCTGGGACAAGGTCAAAATCAAAATTCGAAGTATAGTTTCTACTAAATATATATCACTTATGCATCATCTTAAAGCAGAAAATTCAAGTCAAACCATTGTAAGTCAGGACCATTTGTATATCTATCTACTCAATTGCCTTCAAGATGTATGAAATATCTTTGCATCTTATCTCCAAGCGGGTAATATTGCAGAAGTTAATACATTTTGGTTCATCTATGACATACATATATATACATGTATGTGTGTATATATATATATCCTGAATGAATAAAAAATGTTGTATACAAATATATATTATATATAAAATATTATGTACAACTACATGTATGGTACAATATATATTAACATAGTTATATATAATGTATTATAACTAATATACAATGTACCTATATGTAATATATATTATATATAAGTGTATATACATATATATTAGCAAACTATGTCACTTTATTTTATCAGGTAATATTCCCAAATAAATTAATTAAAAGTGACCTTGAAAATGAAGAACTATTATTTGCCAAATTTTATTTTTTCTCTCTGTACATTAATTGGGAAAATGTATTAAATCTCTATCTTGAGGCAAACACAATGCCAACGAAAACCCCACATGAATATTGTCCTCAAAAAGTTTGCAATTTGAGAGAGTTGGACGTATAGACTATAATTATAGTACCTTATGGCGCGTGCAGTGATGGAGAATGCACTGATGATTATTTAAACACTGAATAAAGTTTTTTTTTTCCCCTTTGGTTAAATCTGATTTTTAATGATAAATTATTCCAAATGGTTAAAGATAGCTTTCTGGATTAGAGAGTCTCTATCCACATCTCTAAGTAAAGAAGGATTAGAAAAGCAAGGGAGGACAGTGAAAGAATCACAGCCTGAAAGAACCGTGTGAACAAGAGGATGATGGATAAAAATAACAAGCTGTGCTCAGAGGAATAAAGCAGATCAGTGTTTCTGGTGCACATGTTTCCTGGAACAAGATGGTAGTTACGTTTGTGTTGGAGGCAGTGGTGAGAAACAAAGTTGGGGAGATTTCAATACATAAAGCAACTTGAAATAATGAAATTTTATATTGCGAACAACCTTAATCAAACGTGAATTTGTTTGTTGAATTACCCGTCTTGCCCTCCTTCTGAGAAGTGAATTCTGTTTCCAGAAACTACAAAATAAATGGTCAATAATTAAGTTTCAAATTACGATATGATTAAACAAATGACACGAACAGATTTCTTTTTAAATACATTTCTCTCTTGTCGGTATGATAGCTGAACTTGATGACCATACAACCGAAAGCACAAAAAAGCAATTAAAATATTTGGCATAAATATAAGTTATACTTGAGAATTTATTGCAGAATTTTATCCATGATATTAAGAAAGCAGAGGGTAATAGACAAATTAAGCCCAGTGATTGGAAACAAGGTGGGAGGGAAGAGTCAAGGACAAACTCAAGTTTCTAACTTGGGAACTGAAAGTGAGATAACTAAGAAATTGGAGACAGAAAGTAAAAAAAATTTAAACACGAACATTAAACAGTACAGTAGAAAGTAATGCTGAAGAAGAGCTAATCTTGTTTGACAGTTTAACATAAATAACGATTAAGATAAGTGTTAAGCAACATGTCAATGTTGTTTGCTTTGACACCACTAAGTGACAAATTTTACACAGATTACCTTAATTACTGGAACTTTATTATTCTCAGGCAAAGGTAGGTAGAAAAGACTAATTTTAAGCAGTCATTACCACAGATACATTCCCTGGGAAATTTACTAAACATGCTCATTTCAAATAAAATAATCTTTAGTACTCTCTGTGTAAAATACACAGTTTAAATATGCAGTGATGATAAGGAAGTATAGCAGATACAAATGGCAACAAATTGAAACAGTTTCAAATGAAATGAAATTAATATTTGATTTGGAGTCCTTGCCCGAAGTCTAAATTTACCTGTTCTGTGTGTGTTTGCTCCACATCTGGTTTCCTCCCCTTATGGTTTCCCAGTAATCAATAGTTATGCAGCATTGCACGAAGCGGTGCTTTAAGGAATCCTTAAGCATTTTTTCAATCTAATTACCTGGAGTTATCTACCTCAGTTTGCTGTAAGAAAATGTTCCAGTTCTTTGGGGAACCTTCACAGAGATTGGCGAAGAAAGGCACAAGAGATGTAGTATAATTGAGTGATAGAGGTGAAAATACAATTACAACTTGTTGCCTATTTCCCTCTAGCTGCTGTCCAGATTGGTGTGTAAAGACTTTGAGGAGACAGTCCTCAATTGCTGACTGTAACAGAGGGATTTTGGGTGAAGATCCAAAGCTTACTATGCTGAGGAATAATGTTGACTTTATTAGATTTTTTCCTTATCTCAGAAGTTAAGACTTGATGGAGTTATCTGAGGAGGCAACACTCTACTATCATTTTACAATGAACATGAAAATAACAAATAACAAACAAGAAACACAGTAAATAAATAAATTTGGGTACTAGTTCTAGCTGTTACCAGTCATTCCTATTTTTACGTGGTGAAGACATACAGTTGACATTGTTTACACATGAAAACATGTTTTATTCCTGTCACAAAAGGATGTAAATCTTTTAAGGTTTTAAATCAGGTTTATCTTAAAGTTATACTATTATAAAAATAGATTCTGAGTATTACTGATATATTTTTGATTAGATGTACCTCCAAAATAGTCTTCAAAGTCACTGAAACTAATTTGTTTATTTTTAAGAATTTGGAGTCATACGGCTTGACCACAGAACATAGGGACAGACAAGGTAATATAGATGCTCTAAGAAGTCATGGTGACAAGGAAAGAATTATTAGTAGGAAAAACAGAAAAATAAATATTACATGTAAAAATGTATAACATATTAAAAGTTTTTCAATAATATACCACATGTGTTAGTTTCAGATAATTCTATAGTAAGATATTTTAAAGAAATTTAATTGCCAAGAAATAGCTAATAATTATGTTTCTTAAAGAATTCTAGTGCATAAAAAGAGAGTTTCCAACTTAATTGAAAATAAATCTTAGTAAAATAACTATAGATTAAAATCTAGTAATTAATCCTATATATTATAGAATTGTTATGGCATTAACTTCAAAAACAAGCAACTTATTAGCAATTCAACATTTTTTTGTTCTCATTTTCTTCTCAACAAAAATATATTTTTTATAAATAGCAGTCATTTTTCATTTCTCTTTGTCTTATATTCAAGCATATATTTTCATAAAAATACAAAGATGTCTCAGAAATATTGCAGGTTCAGCTCCAGGCCACCACAATAATGCAAATATTACAATAAAAAATCACACAAATTATTTGGTTTCCCAGTAAACACAGAATTTATGTTTATGCTATAGTGTATTCTATTAAGTGTTCAATAGTATAATGTCTGAAAATGTACATTCCTTAATTGATACTTTATTTCTAAACAATCTTGATGATTATCTGAGCCTTCCATGAGTCATTAACTTTTTGCTGCCTTTGTGTTGATGGCTGTTAACTTATAAGCGTGGTGTTTGCTGAAGGCTGGGGTGGCTATGGCAGTTTTTAAAAATAAGACAACAATGAGATTACTACATTGATTGACTCTTCCTTTCATAGATGACTTCTCTGTAGCATGTGATACTGTTTGATTGCATTTATCCAGAATAGAACTTCTTTCAAAATTGGAGTCAATCCTCTCAAAACTTGCAGCTGCTTTACCAACTAAGTTTATGTAATGTTCAAAATCCTTTGTTGTCTTTTAAACAATGTTCACACATATTCACCAGGATTAGGTTTCATTTCAAGAAACCACTTTCCTTGCTTATTCATAAGCAACAATTCTCATCCATCCAAATTTTCTCATGAGACTGCAGTAATTCAGCCACATCTTCAGGTTCCACTTCTAATTCTAGTTCTGTTGCCATTTCTATCATATCTGCAGTTACTTCCTCCACTGAAGTCTTGAACCTTTTAAAGTCATCCATGAGAGTTGGAATCAACTTCTGAACTCCTGTTAATGCTGATGATAATTGACTTCCTTTCATGAATCACGAATGTTTTTAATGGCATCTAGAATGATAAACCCTTTCCAGGTTTTCAATTTACTTTGCCCAGATCCATCAGAGGAATCACTATCTAAGGAAGCTATAGCCTTCTAAAATATATTTCTTAAATAATAAGAATTGAAAGTCAAAATGACTCCTGGATCCATGGGCTGTAGAATGGATGTTGTGTTAGCAGACATGAAAACATCATTAATCTCTTTCTACATCTCCATCAGTGCTCTTGGGTGACTAGTTGCATTGTTAATAAGCAATATTATTTTGAAAGAAATCTTTTCTTTTTTGAGCAGTAGGTCTCAACAGTGTGCTTAAAATATCCAGTAAAGCATGCTGTGAACAGATGTGCTGTCATCCAGGTTTTACTGTTTCATTTATAGAGCACAGGCAGAGTAGATTTAGCATCATTCTTAAGGGCCCTAGGATTTTCAGAATGGCAAATGAGCACTGGGTTTACCTGAAAGTCATCAACTACATTATCCCTTAACAGGAGAGTCAGCCCATCCTTTGATGTTTTGAAGCTACGCACTAACTTCTCTTCTCCAGTTATTACATTTCAACATGGCACCGTCTTCCAGTAGAAGGCTGTTTTGTCTGCATTGAAAATCTATTTTTAGGGTAGTGATCTTAATTAATTATCTTAGATAGACCTTCTGGATATTTTACTGCCGCTTCCACACCACCACTTGCTGCTTTACCTCACATTTTTATGTTACAGAGATGGCTTCTTTCTTTAAACCTCACAAGCCAAACTCTCCTTAATTTAAACCTTTCTTCTGCACCATCCTCACCTCTTTCATCCTTCATAGAGTTAAGGAGAGTTAAGGCCTTGCTCTGAATTAGCCTTTGGTTTGAGGAAATGTTGTGGGTAGTTTGTTCTTCTATCCAGACAACTCAAATTTTCTCCATATCAGGAAGTCTGCTTCACTTTCTTATCATTCATGTGTTCAGTGGAGTAACACTTTTAATTTCTCTCAATAAGTTTGCCTTTGCATTTTTATAACTTGGCTATTTGGCAAAAGTGGCTTAGCTTTCAACCTATCTCAGCTTTAAATATCCCTTCCGCACTAGCTTAATCCTTTCTAGCTTTTGATTTAAAATGGGAGACGGTTGACTCTTCCTTTCACTGGAATACTTAAAAGACATTCTAGGGTTATTTATTGGTCAAATTTCAATATTGTTTTGTCTCGGAGAATAGAAAGGCTGGAGAAAGGGGAGAAAAGCAAGGGAATGGCCAGTGAGTGGAACAGTTGGAATACACATAACAGTTTTTCATTCAGTTCACTGGCTTATATTTGCAGAGTTCATGTCACACCAGAACAATTACAATAGTCATGTAAAGATCACTGATTACAGATCGCCATAACAGTTATAATAATAATGGAGAAGTTTGAAATATTGTGAGAATTATCAAAATGTGACATAGAGGCAAGAAGTGAGCACATGCTGTGGGAAAAAATGTTCTGATAGACTTTCTTGACACGGGGTTGTCACAATCCTTCAATATGTAAAAAGCACAATATGTTTGAAGCACAATAAAGTGAACTGTAATAAAACAAGGTATGGCTGTAACTGCTGTAATGAAGAAAATAGGAAGTGAAGCATTTAGGGGTTGAAGTAATATTATTTCCTATTAGTACAGACTATCCTAGTCTTACCTCCTAAAGAAATAAAATTCTTACTTTTCTTTCTTTCCAAGAGATGATAATATTCTATTTAGAATATTTTAGAAATTAAATGAAACTCTTTTTAACTATATCTTCAATCTGGGTTTATAGTTATATATTAAGTACATAAGAAAAGTAAATGTCTTTCTCAATGTACATTTAATAATCCTTAGAAAGCTCAAACTTTATTACAGAAGATTTAATATAACAAGAGATAGACATCTAATTCTTCACTCAAAGTCTACAGAAATTCATCTTAGCTTCCTAGCAACTCCTGTTTCTTGCTTTGATTTTTGAACTCACTGTCTCTCCATCTTTTTCTGAACTATATCCAGTTTCTAGGCTTTGCCTATTAATTTGCAATAAATCTAGTTTGTCTCTACAACGTGTAAGGGTATAGATTGAACCTTTTTCTGTAAAGAGCACAGCATGCTTTTCCCGATTTCTAGCTCATTGCACCTGCCTCCCAAGTCTCTTGCTGCTGCTGTTAATGCCTTGCGCAGCTGTGACACATGGTTCCAACACTCCCTACATCCATAGTGTGTCAGTATCCTACAATAAAAAAGGAAACTTTATTTTAATCTATAGACAGTGGTTATTTCCAAAAGGCAGCATCTGAGTTTAATAAATAAGTTGTTTCTAACCAAAATGGGAAACTATATTATTTCTTCAAAGACATGCTATTAAACAAAATCACCTGTTCAAATATACTATACTCAAAATAGTTTGTAATACTTATTGGCAAGAATCCCCAAAAATGAATTTCCTATTTGCCATGAATGTCTTTAAGAATATAAATAAATTAAAAGTTTAAATAAAATAACCTCTATATTATTTATACAAAGAAAATATGCTTCAATTAATAATTTCAAAACAAAATTACATATGTGTGATCTAATGCATGCTTAAAATCCTAACGAATTCCTAAATATACACACTCTGTTACAAAGTTGAAGGCGCTTATACAATGTTTATTTTGTATTGATTAAATTATGCAATGAAAATACATGAATATGATTATAAATCTTTTGCCCCCTTTCAAGCTTAATTTTTTAACCCTCATTATTACCTCCATAGACTTTGGCCATGGTACATTGCTTACCATTTTTCAAAAATATCTGAAGATTTCTGCTTCTCTGCCAATCTATACATAAATAACAAATATTAACATGCAGTTATTCATATTCAACAAATATTTACTGAGTCCCTATTATATGCAAGAATCTTTTGGCTGTTGGGAATGCAGAGATCAATAAGACCGTCTGTTCCCATGGAATTTAACAAGATATCTAAGATTCTACTTGTCCTCTTCATTTATACTGAAATGTATCTGTCCATCTTTCAAGGGTAGTCATTGGTTTTAAGTATTTCAATATACTAATACTGCATGCCATTTTAAGGTTTAATTAATACTGGTAGTTTTGATGTGACATGGCTATTTCAGACAACTGTTTTGTGGGGTGGGGTTTGGTCGAGGTCTTGCTCTGTCTCCCAGACTGGAGTGCAATGGCATGATCATGGCTCACAGCAGCCTCAAACTCCTGTGCTCAAGAAACCTTCCCACCTCAGCTCCCTAAGTAGCTACAACTATAGGTGTGCATCACCACAGTTAGTTCATTTTTAATTTTTTTGTAGAGACAGGACTTGCTATGTTGCCTGGATTAGTCTCGAACTCCTAGGCTCAAGCGATTCTTCTTCCTCAGTCTCCCAAAGCAAACCCAGCCCCAAATTCTATTTGCCTGCTAGGGGAAATATAAATTATCTCTGAATTAAGATAATATCATCATAGGTCTATATTATTTCCACATTTCTTTTATGTAGAATGTCTAGCAGTCAATCAAAAACACTGGAAAAGACAGGCATACAAAATGGTCCCAGACATCACTTAATAGCTTCATTTACTTTATTTTATTTTATTTTCCCAATGGCTCAACTATTCCAGGCCCATTCCTAATACCCTCACCCAAGTTGTCTTCTTCTTTAACTGTGCAATTCTTATTCCATTACTATTTCTCTCCCAAAGAACATGCTGAGCAAAGATGTGTTGTATGTAGCCTTCTGAAGATCAACTTGTCATCTGGAGAAAATGAATAGATATGAATGCAGATAGAATCACTCATCTAGTCTATCTAGAAGTATATCTAACCTAGTCAGAGATGAGGAGCTGCTTAGAAGTAAGATCCTGAAATCTTCACTTAATAGAGCTGAACACTGCAAAATAAATAAAGATAGTCTAGCTTCTAGAGGGCCACATCCTGGGATGAACTGAAGTTGAAAGAAGCAACAAGATCAGTAAAAGCCAGTAATTTATATATTGATCAATATATTGCTTACTTTATGTTTTATGCATATGAGTTCTTTACAGTTCCTTCAGTTTCCATCAATAGTCTATTTATTATCTTCCCAGCTTTCTCCTGCTGCATAGTCACAAAGCCAACAGCAAATGCTTTAGGTTCTTGTTATGGCAGCATTCCAGATTTGAGGGGCTGGAAAATAGAATGATGCTAAGAACATAAATTCATATTGCATAGAGACACATGCTGGGATGGGAGGAATCTCTAGTTAAAGCGGTTCAATTGGAGTAGTTTTGCAAAAGCTTGATAGGATCATTTTTTGTGAAAAAGATTGGAATAGGATTGGAAATAACAAATACAGAGTACTCAATCACATAGTTGTGTTATAAAGGTAAAGGAATGTAATGCTAGCCAGATCATTAATTGCAGTCAAGAAAAATGTTTAGGTTTTATTGGTTGATTTTATAAATAGAGAAGATAGCATATTTGCAACCTCATGGAAATGATACAGTAGAGAAGAAAAATGACATGATGCAAAAGAGAAGAGAGATCTCTGAGTGGTATCTTTATATGAGCATAAGAATATGACATCCATTATACAACTGGATGCTTAGCAAAAGTCAAGAATATAGACAGTTTTTTTGTAGTGACAGGAGAAGTGGTGGAGTATTTGGGCACAGATGCTACATAGGTGGAATAATGTGGCAGTGAGAGCTTGATAAATTACTTCGTGATTGCTATTATTTTAAATGTATTATGAGAAGTAAAGTTATCAAGTGAAGGAAATAATTAGATAGGAGATGTTGGGGATTTGAAGATAGAACAGTTATTTTAAAAAGCATTTAGGAGTGTAAGCAAATGCACGGCTTTGCTTTCCGCGCAGTAAGCATCATTAAAGTTGGTCAATGTTAATATTAAGTGAGATGATCAGCTACTTGCAGTTTCCAGTAGCCACGTTCAGCTATGCAGGTTTTGGTCAAGAATAGGAGGAAAGATATGTTTCATCAAGGTTATATTTTGGTCAAGTAAGTGAAACAAAACATAGGGACAGGAAGTAAAAATTATGAGAAAAGTATGCTAATAATGAACCATAGGAAGGATTGGCATAAAGAAACTCAGATTTCAGTTTGTGCAAGTGGGAGGTCTCAGAAGTGACTAATGATATAGATTTTCCAATGATAGATGATGAGTTCCTCAGATTTATTTTGTTCTGTTTTGTTTGACTATTTGTTTTAAAGAAATGAAGATTGATGAGAGATGTAAAAGCATGCTGATGAGAGAAAAGTATGCTAATAATGAACATTTCCAATAAAATTAGAAATGACTTAATGGGAGTAAATATATGAAAACATTAAAAATAAATAAAATATTTTAGGTTTTATACATATTGTGGTAGAGGAATTGTTGGAGATAGGTTTCTAGAAAGAGTGAGCTAGAAAAATGAAAGGTGGTAGTGGGAGAGTGGAATACTTGAAACTAAGATTTTGCAGGAGTTGTAGTTATTGGTCAAGACAAGATGTTTGATGTGACCATGGAAATAAGTAGGATGGAGGTCAGGAATGACACATAAAAGATCAAGAAGCTAATAAACCAGGTTATGACACAAGTAATCTACTAGATTCTAGTAATCAGAGTATTAAAATAATCCAGAATAATAATAGGAGTAGTGGCAGAGAGAGTGACAGTTAGCTAGGTAATAAAACTCCTGTCAACAACCAGCTGAAAAAGAATGAGTTGTTGGAGTCTTATAACATCGAATCAAAATTGGCCATTTCTTTTCAACAGAGGAAAAATGATTTAGAAGTTGAAAAAAGAAGTAATACTGCAAAGTTACAAGAGGGTCTGAACATACGAGGTCAGCATAGGAAGGATTGGCATAAAGAAACTCAGATTTCAGTTTGAGCAAGTGTGAGGTCTCAGAAGTGACTAATAATATAGATTTGCCAATGATAGACAGTGAGTTCTTCAGGTTTATTTTGTTTTGTTTTGTTTGTTTGATTATTTGTTTTAAGAAAATGAAGATTGATGAGAGATGTAGCCGCAGAGGTGATCACAAGAGTGATCTTTAAAGCTCTGTGTGGATCAGAATCAGGGTATTATGGATAATAAGAGAATTCTGAGCTTCTTGTGTTATCACATAAACAGAAATAAAAGACGTGATGACATTGGTTTTAATGGTCCCAGAGCAGATATTGGTGGCAAGCTGTGAATGTTGTGGAGAGTGAGAAGCAGGAATGTTGCCAGCAGCTCTTAATTCCTGCTGACGGAGGGAAGAAAGAAAAAAAAATAATAATAAAGCAGAACATATATCCCTAATGAAAACTGAAATAATTCAGGGGGAAAAAAGAGAAATTTTAAAAGTATTCCTATTAGTATGCTTGGAGATATTAAAATTTTCTTGTAGCTATATAAAAATACAATTGGGTGTAATAAAAAGGAAACAACTCGCAAACTGAAAGAGTGCTCTTAGCTACTAAAAATGATTGCCAAAATTAAAATAAAAACTAAATATTGACAACCAAGAAGACTGAAATTAAAGGAAAGTACACAATATAGAGCAAAAAGAGAAAGATCAAAAAAACAAGAAAGTTAATAAAACAGAAAATAAACTGAAAATTTAAATAGTAAAAAAAGAAAGCCTAAAGGCCCAGGGAAGTTCACATGACAGAGAAGAATTATGGTGCCAGGGTGGGGGGAAAACCAGGAAGTGAGACACTATGTTAGAGTCAATTTTATCTTAGAGAATAACTAACAATTTCTGAAGAGTCAGCTGAAAGGCTGAGAAGCTAAACTTCTGGGAGCTTCATTAGAGTCTGGGGATTATAACATAAGGTACAGAGCCTGTCCAAACAAACCAGTAAAATGTATATAAAAACCCAACACTGTTTAAACATAATGCTTTGCATTGAGGCTCTAAAGGGCATCCTTGAATAAAAGGTGGATGAGAAATATTCCAGTACTTGCAGAACTAGAACCCAACTTCAAATCACCTTACTCTTGGAAATGGACAAAAATAGTCCAGGATTACTAGTGTCTCTATTTGCCTGCTACAGCAAATATAAATTATCTCTGAGTTAAGATGATAATATCATAGGTCTATATTATTTCTACATTTTTTATATAGAATGTCTAGCAATAATCAAAAGCACCAGACAAAATAGGTAAAAAATTATGTGTCTGAAAAGAAGAGAAACAATGAAAAATATAAATAGGAGATTTATGTGATGAGCTGATGAGACATAGACTTTTTAATAATAATTTAAATGATTACATTACCAAATTTGACAGATAAATATAAACTATTTCCTAAAAGTCAAACGGAATTTCTAGACATAATTTTTTTTAAGAATTAGGAACACAATTGATGGGCTTAATGGGTTGTTACATGGAGGTAAATTGAAAAGTTAACTGGGAGAGAAGTATGAAGAAAATATCCAAAATGGAAATCATAAAGAGATTCAAAATATAAAAAAGGAGAAAAGAGATGTAGATGTGAGAGGGTCATATTTTCATTTGATTCACAAAGAGAAAAGAGAGTTTGGGAGAAAGACTATGTAAACAGATAATGGCTTTTTTTTTTTTTTGAGTGACAAAAGGGACTCAATGAATTTAAAGCAAGTTAAATGAAAAGAAGCTATGCCCAGGCATATCACAGTAAGACTGTTGAAAACAAAGACAAAGTAAATGTTAAAAGCAGCAATAGAAAGAAAGTCATGCTATCTTCAAAAAAAACAAGAGTAAGGCTGAGAGCTGATTCTCAATGAAATTAGCAAAAGCAGAAGATAATGGAATTACATTATCAAAATGTCAGAAGAAAAAAATCTGCCAATTTAGAATTCTATAACCAGAGAAAATGTTTTCAATATGGAAATTAATGAAATCATTTTCAGACAACAAAACTGAGAAAAAAATGTCACCACTAGTCCATAATGAAAGGCATAAAAAATAGTTTTCATTAAGCCAAAAATAATTGTCCAGTTTGGAAAGTGAATATTAGGGATAATAAAAAGTGTAAATGTATGGATAAATCTAAATAAACATGTATTAGATAACTCCATAATTATAATATACTAAGGGGTTTTAAAAATATGCAATTAACATATGACAAAAATAGAAATTTTAAAGGAAGGTAAAGTATTTTAAAATTCATTTTTTTTTGGAAGAGGTAATATACTGATTTACATTAACATTTGAGAAATCTAGTATGAATTTGTAAATTCCAGAGTAACCACTAAGTGAATATAAAAAAAGTGGATAATTAACAAGCTAGTAGGGGAAAATGACTAAAAAAGTTTGTAATGTTTCTAAAGAAGATTCATTAAAAGGAAAAGCAGAGTAGTACTACCAAAAAAAGGAAATTAATTTATTTACCATAATTTATTTACATTTTAATTAATTTACAAATGTAAATAATGTTTCATTTAGAAGACAATAACAACTTAGGTTAAAAAACTGAATAAATAAATGCAATATATAGAAAGGTTGAAATAAAAGGATGGTAAAATACATAACAGATAATTTTTATTCCAAAAAAAGCTGCTAGAGATATGTTAAAAGGATACAATATAGATTTTAATATATAATACTTTTTATTTTATTAGTCCATTTTCACACTGCTATAAAGAATTACCTGAGACTGGGTAATTTATAAAGAAAAAATAATGAATTGACTCACAGTTCCACATGGTTGGGAAGGCCTCAGGTAACTTTCAATCATGGTAGAAGACGAAGGGGAAGCAAGGCACGTCTTACATGGTAACGAGAGGGAGAGGAGAAGTGCCACACTTTTTAAACATCAGATCTCATGAGAACTCACTTACTAAGCCAAGAACAGCATAGGGGAAACTGCCCCTATGACTCAATCATTTCCCACCATGGCCCTCCCTCAACATTGGGGATTACAATTCGTGATGAGATTTGGGATGGGACACAGAGCCAAACTGTATGGATCAGTCCCTGGCTCCTCCCAAATCCCATGTCCTTCTCACATTTCAAAACACAATCATACCTTCCCAATAGTCTCCTAAAGCCTAAACTCATTCCAGCATTAACCCGAAAGTCCAAGTTCAAAGTCTAATCCGAGACAAGGAAAATCCCTTCTCCCAATGACCCTGTAAAATCAAAAGCAAGTTGTTTGGTTTCAAGATATAATGGGAGTACAGGCATTGGGTAAATGTTCCCAACCCAAATGAAAGAAATTGGCCAAAATCAAAGGGCTACCAGCCCCATGCAAGTCCGAAGCCCAGTGGGACATTCATAAAATCTTAAAGCTCCAAAATAATCTCTTTTGACTTCATGTCTCACATCCAGGGCATGCTGATGCAAGAGGTGGGCTCCAAAGGCCTTGGGCATCTCTGCCCCTGTGTATCTGCAGGGTACAGCCCCCCTCCCAGCTGCTTTCACTGGCTAGTGTTGAGTGCCTGCTGCCTTTCCAAGCACACAGTGCAAGCTGTGAGAGGATCCACCACTCTGGGGTCTGAAGGAAGCTGACCCTCTTCTCACAGCTCCACTATGCAGTGCTCCAATGGAGACACTGTGTGGGAGATCCAACCCTAATCTCCCCTCTGCATTACCCTATTATTGATTATCTGTGAGGGCTACATCCCTGAAGCAGACAAACTTCTGCCTGGACATCCAGGTGTTTCCATATATCCTCTGAAATCTAGGTGGAGACTCCCAAAACTCAACTCTTGGCTTCTGCATACCCATAAGCGCAACACCACATGGAAGTCACCAAGGCTTACAGCCTATACGCTTTGAAACAATGGCCTAAGCTGTACCTTGGCCCTTTTTTGCCATTGCTAAAGCTGTAGCGACTGAGACGCAGGGTGCCATGTCCCAAGGCTGCACAGAGTAGTGGGGTCCTGGGCCTGGTCCATGAAACCATTTATCCCTCCTAGGCCTCTGGGCCTATGATGTGAGGGCCTACCATGAAGATCTCTGAAATGCCCTAGACACATTTTCCCCATTGTCTTAGCAATTAACATTAGCGTTCTGTTTACTTATGCAAATTTCTGCAGCTGGTGGCTTGAATTTCTCCCCAGAAAATTGTTTGGTTTTTTGTTGTTGTTGTTTTTCCACATGGTCAGGCTGCAAATTTTGCAAATTTTTATGCTTTGCTTCCCTTTTAAACATAAGTTCCAATTTCAGAATATCTCTTTGTGAACACATATGAGCATACACTTTTAGAAAAAGCCAGGTCACATCTTGAACCCTTTGCCTATTTAGAAATATTTTCTGTCAAATACCCTTAATCAGCTATCTCAAGTTCAAAGTTCCACAGATCCCTAGGACAGAGGCAAAACACCACCAATCTGTTTGCTAAAGCATAGTAAGTGCCACCTTTACTCCAATACCCAAGAAGGTACTCATCTCCATCTGAGACCACCTCAGCCTGGGCTTCATTGTACACATTATTATCAGCATTTTGGTCAAAACCATTCAACAAGTCTTTAGGAAGTTCCAAGCTTTCCCACGTCTTTCTATCTTCTGAGCCTTTCAAATTGTTCCAATCTCTGCCCATTACCCAATTCCAAAGTCACTTCCACATTTTCAGATTATCTATTTAGCAGCACCCCACTACTGCAGTACCATTTTTTTGTAATAGTCCATTTTCACACAGCCATAAAGATACTACCTGAGACTGGATAATTTATGAAGAAAAAAAAGGTTTAGTTGACTCATGGTATTGCAGGATTGGGGAGACCTTACGAAACTTACAATCATGGCAAAAGTGGAAGGGGAAGCAAGGCACATCTTATCTGATAGCAGGAGAGAGAGTAGGGGGACATGCTACACTTTCAAACCATCAGATATCAGGAGAATTCATTCATTATTGTGAGAACAGCATGGGGAAAACCGTCCTCATGATCCTATAACCTCCCACCAGGTCTCTCCCTTGACACCTGGGGATTACAATTTGAGATGAGATTTGGGTGGGGGCACAAAGCCAAACCATATCATTTATAATGATCTAGATTTAAATAACTGGGAGCATATAATAATTCTAAACTTATTATAGCTTAGTATAATATATATAATAGTCATAATATATAAAGTGAAAATTAACTGTAAAAATAATAAATAGGAAAATCTATCTTCTTTATGAGAGAATTAAAAAATAAAAGCTCATTACCCTCAGCAACTTATGGGACAAGATGACAAAAAGAAGGATTAGAAGATTTGACCAATAAAATAAACAAAGCTCAAAGTTGCGGATCACCACAACAGACAACAGCAGAACCCATATTCTTTGTAAATGTTCACAGGATAATTGCTAAATTTTTGTATATGCTAGGACATAAAGTAAGTCTCCACAAATGATAAACGGTTAAAGTTATATAAAAGGATTTTCTCAGAACTTAATATAATTACAAAATAAGGAAACTCCCATGTGTTTAGAAATTAAGCAATATATTTTTTAAAAACCAGTAGATCAAAGAAAACACACAATTAAAAATAGACAATACTGGCCAGGTGCAGTTGCTCACACCTGTAATTCCAGCACTTTGGGAGGCCAAGGTGGGTGGATCACCTGAGGTCAGGAGTTCAAAACCAGCCTGGCCAACATGGTGAAAACTCATCTCTACTAAACATACAAAAAATTAGCTGGGCATAGTGGTGCATGCCTGTAATCCCAGCTACTTAGGAGGCTGAGGCAGGAGAATTGCTTGAACCTGGGAGGCAGAGGTTGCGATGAGCTGAGATCATGCCATTGCACTACAGCCTGGGAAACAAGTGTGAAACTCTGTCTCAAAAAAAAAAAAAAAAAAAAAAAAAAAAAAAATAGAACAAAATGACAATGGAAATGAAATATATTAAAACTTTGTGACACAGCAAAAGCATACTTCAAGGAAATTTATAGATTTGAATGCAAATATTAGAAAAAAAGCCTGAAAATCAAGGATTTAAATATTCAACTGAAGAAATTTAAAAGGAATAGCAAGTTTCAACCTAAAAACTAGAAGGAATTACAGTTTAAAAAGTTATTAGCATAACTTAATGAAATAGAAAACTAAAGTGCAATAGAGATTTTCAACAAAGTCAAAGCAGGGTCTTAACTAATAACTATTATAACTGAAGACCAATGAAACATATTAATTCTTTACAACATTGATATAGAAATACCTAGATATGTTAGAAACGGAATTGGAGATATTTTATGCACTCTATCAATATTAAAAGTCATAGGACAATTTACAAAAGAGAAGAAAAACAAGCTTTGTGCCAAGAACAAGAAGAAAACCTAGAATAAATGAACAGATTCCTGGGAAAAGAACAACAACAACAAAAAACCCAAAAAACAACAACAAAAAAACCCAACAACAACAAAGCAGAACAAAAAGTAATGGAAAAACTGAAATGCACTTTATTTAGAAAAGTAATTGAATCTGCAATTAAAAATTAATTTTTCCATATTAACAAAAATTAGGGAGAACATACATTTATAAAATGTGAAACTAAAATTAGAATCAAAATTACAAATCCCTAAGAATAAATATAACAAGTATTGTTCAGGTCTAATATATGACTTATACTGTTTAGAGAAAGAGAACAAATAGTGAATTAGTAGATTTCCTAGCTTGGAACTAGATTATAAAGCTGAATTTCAAGAATGCTTATGGAGGTTCAGGCAGGATGCATAAAAACTACTACTGCCATTCTTCGGAAAGCTCCGAAATCACACTACCTAAAAGCAAAGAATCAAACTCTCCTAGGATTTTACATTGATGATTTTTGATGTTATGAAAGGAGAAGCAATGATGTCAAAGTTTTCAGAAAAAAAAATGATATTCAGTCAAAATTCAATCCAGCTGGTTTGAAAAAAATTATGATACATTTTACAGAATAAAGACACCTAATCCCACCACTCAGAGATCAATCTTAAAAATAAAGCTATATTTCAGAAAAATTATGATGAAAAATGAAAGAGAGAGGACATACATGAAATTCAAGAAGTTTTCTCTCAAAGTTAAAAAAATGAGAAAAGAAAGAAAATGAGAGGGAGAGAAAGGAAAAAAAGAAAGAAATGAAGGGAGGGAGAGAGAGGGAGGGAGGCAGATACATTGTGTGTGTATGTATGTGTATGCAATCTCTGCATTTTCTTAATTGCTGTAATTGAGTCTTTTCTGTTTAGATTATTAGTTGCCTTCTGCATCTTTCCTCTGAAGGCCACGCCCTCTCTTAGCTCTGACTCTCAGTCACCCATTGGTGGCCTCAGCTATCTTGACCCAGGTGGTTACTCTCTTAGGGAATTCTAGGTCAATCTCTCAAATCGAAAGGAAAAGCCTTCTCCCCAACAATGAATGGTCTGATCGTATAGAATCTAGCAGGCTACAAGTCCCATTCCCTAGCCAAGATATTTACAAGATCAAGCACATTGATGGGACTGACTTTAAACTTTCTCACAGCAGTCCACAGAGCTCTGCAGTTCACATTTTTTTTCAGGAGCTACACTGTGGTCTCAAGAAGACTCTCCGATACAATGGGGTCTATGCAGTTTGCTTCATCCATAACACAGAAACACCACATCCATTCTGGATCAACTCCCATACCAATACCACCAGAAGAATTAACTTAGACCTAGCCACTTACATCTTTCAACAGCTATTTGAATCTGGAGAGGCAAGGTGAATAGCCGGGGATGATGTGTAGTGTGAGAAGTCTGACTCTTGGCCAAAACCTATGCATGACTTTTCAGGTATGACCATAGGCAGTTATAAAATGTTAGTTGTTATGCCCATGGAGAAAGCTGGTCTGTCCACACCAGACTTGGGGCACAGCCAGTGCATCACAGTCTCCGAAGGGAGTTGCAGTCAAGGACCCAGGCCTCCTGCCCATCCATACTCTTACTCATATCTGCCTTCCTAAACCAGGGGTTTCCGTTTGGAGGCCTCTTCATAGGGGAGGAGAAGTAGCTCAGCTGAGGACTTCTTCAGGCTCCTCTGCCAAGGCCACCTTGTGGAGTTGGGGAATGGAGACTTGAAGTTGCTTTTGTCCACTCTAACTCAGTATTTAGGACAGTTCAGCTCCTGCTCCTATTCCTGCCTCATCCAGGGGAGAAACAAAAACACCAAATAAACCAAAAACCCACAGGAGCCTTCTGTTCCAGTTTCTCTTCGCATTGGGAGAGTCGCTGTGTTTGCTGATTTTCCTGATCCTCACCTGGCACTGTTCCATAATGAAAAAGGGAATATTGAAGAAAGGGATGCTTTCTCTTGTGTAGCTTCTTGCTGAATTTATCTCAGTAAGTTAATAAGGCTTGACTGCTACTTTCATTTTGGCTTGTTTGTTGTAATAGATCTGGCAGCACCTGGTAGCTCAGCTCTCTCCAGGTCAGTTCTGCTCGCCACATCACAGATGTTATGGTGCCACCCAGACACCACTGCAGGACCCAGGCGTTCCCGCCGGCTTCTGAGAGTGTTGGCTTCTAAGAGTTCTCAGCTGAGTAGCTTCCCAGGCATTTCCTCCAACCTAAGGAAGTTGTCACAGCCCGTGTTTACACCCTGTTCATGAAGTAGGAAGCATTCGGTAACCCAAACAAGTGGGTGTAAAAAGGTCTGGCCCTCTGACCTCATTAAAGAGCGTCTCTGAAGAGTCAACCCAGCTCCAAATTTCCCTATAGGACCAGCTCAACCTTTAGTTTCTATTGTAAATGCTTGACTGTTCAACTTTTCCCTTTACCCAATTCTATTGCCTTCCCTCCTCCACAGGTGACCCCAGAACACTCCCTCATGGGTGACATATGTTCAAACTGAACCTTATAGTCTGCTTCCCACAGAACCTAAGACAAGAGTTGGGTATAGGCCTTCAACTTTCCTAAATCTACTATTTATTTAGCTTAATTTTTCTTCATCTTTTATAGACAAATTATAGGCAAAGAAGACCAAATTTTATTATGGTGAATATAAGTATAAAGAACAGATCTTGGAAGACAGGAAGTTGGAAAAAGAGGGGAAAGTAATAGGGAGTGTTAATATATTTATCTTATATGATGGATGTAAAGAAATAGCTAAAATTGATAGCAACTGAAAAAATTTAAATATGGACTAGATATTATACTATGTAAGAAATAATTTTCTTAAATGTGCAAATGCCATTATGGTTATATAGGAAATGTCTTAGTTTTAAGAAGGACATATACAAATATTCATAGGTGAAATATCATGATGTTTATAAGTTAAAATAATTTAGTCCTGAACATATAAACACATATAGCATTATGAGAAAATATATTAGCTAAACCTGTATGATGCAAATAGACATGCATGGTCATGGTCATTGTGCTCTGACTTTTGCTTTTTTAATGTTTGAATTTTTTCATAATAACAGTAAATAAAAGCAGAAAGTTAATAAGAAAGGAATGTATTTTCCAGAATATTTTTTGATTATAAAAGAAACTAAAATTAAAGTGCTTGACTGTTCAACTTTTCCCTTATATATTTATCTGAATTTAAGGAGAAGAAGGTGACATGGGGTGGATGTTAAGTGTTCTAATTTTCATTTATCATAGAAAATTTTTTTTAAATGCTCATATTTCAAGTAATGCTACTATAAATAATTACATATCATTGTGGAGAAAAACAAGCAAACCCAAAATACAAACATTTAAAAATTGTTGCTTCAAGGGAGGGGCAGTGAAGTTGTGAATTTGACAGGGATGTATAGAATGATGTTGATTTCTGTGTTTTGTATACATTGACTTTCACCATCTGAAATTATTACATTAATAATAGAAATAGCATAATTTAATAGATAAGAGTAATCAATATTGACTAACAAGAGCCGAAAACTCTGCATTTTTAGTATTTTAATAATTTTTATGTAATGTATACAATGACTATCTCCCTATGAATTGTTTTGAATTTTATTAGTAGGTGACAGTTATGCTTCCAGGACAGCTGTTCTCCAAACTCATGTGAAGAGAACAATTTTCCAGGTTGGGTTTAGCCTTTCACAGAGAAAGATCCATTGTTATTACCCACCACTGCCACTTTGAGCAAGAATGGTCCCTATTGGTCAATCAAGTAAATAATGGATTAACAGAAAAACATCCAAAATATGTTTTTAAATCCTGTTTTTATTTACTATGTATTTTTTCACATTAAACTCCAAATTTACCCAGGAATTTTAAGTTTTCTGACTTATTTTATGATCTGTCTGCATGAAACACAACTTGTTTAGATAACTCTGCTATTCTAGCCCAGATGTTATTACAGTATAAATGACAGAAGTAGTGATCTACTTAATGCTTTTTGCCTGTGGTTAGCATAGTTGTTAGTCATTACTGTCTGCGTTCAGTTTCTCCTGGGCATAGGGCATGACAGTCTTGAACTGTGGCTCTAGTAGTGCTATTTTTTCATGTTGCTTATATGGGATTTGGATGTGGGCAAGATATCTCCTGGCACACATGTATCAGTTGTTTCCTGCTTTTGCTGCACTGGTTAATTACTAGATCTAGCTAGCTCTTTTTCTTTATTCATTCCTGGGAATGACAAGGTCTGGGATGTGACAGAATTTGTAAGAATGAGTGTAGAAGGCACTGGATCTTAAATACCACTTGTCCCCTAAACATCTTGTTTGTATAAAATAAATCATACTTTAAAGTGTTCACAAATTATGATATTATATATTTTTACATATAATGTATATTCACAACTGCCAGCATGTGAATATATATATTATATGTGTGTGTGTGTGTGTGTGTGTGTGTGTTTGTGTGTGTATTTGCATGCTGGCAGTTGTAGAGATTCAGAATTGCATCGAAGGAGACACTTTAAAGGATGTGCATGGTACAAAAGAATTCATTAGATGTTCCATTTCAAAATTAAAATACACATTTTACATAGTGAAATTTATTATCAACAATTACCATATCAAAATTTGAAGAGGGTATCAAGCTAAGAGTGCTATGTACAAATGATCAAGTTTATATTTTTCCAATGATAAAATATTAACTTTTGATTAATAACAGTATGACAATGGAAAGAACTAGACATTAAATCTGAAGAACTTAGTCTGAATTTATTAGCTATATGACCTTGAAGAATTCACATACTCTCTAAAATTCACTTTTTCATCCAGAGTATCCTACCATACAGAGGACAGTAAGAGCAACCTCACATGATTTCTGCAACTATCATGGGAGATAAAGTATATGAAAGTTTTCTACAAATTTGCTTCAAAATGTTGACCAATTTAATTAGCTAGAGGTCATATTCTAATATACCTGACGGCTACATTCTTTTTTATTCCCACTTAAAATTAGGAAAAGTCACTCACTAATCATAAGGTTATTATACAAACTTGTTTATAATTCAAATGAAGCAAATGTTAATCAGTCAAAATTAAAATGCCACAAATTAGAATACCACTTTCATTCTGGGTTAAGTATGTATGGCATAAGGGAATTTAGTGTTTGCTAGGTGATTGTAGTAATAATGATAGATAATTAAATTCATATATTAAAGTGGCCTTAGTCTATTCGGGGTGCGTGTGAGAACATGAAATTTAGACATAAATTATATTTGCCAAAATAAAATAAAAATACAATATAAACCCCAAATGTGTTTCATTATTATTACATACATTCAGATACATAAAGAGGAATAATGAATCACCTCTTTCCTAGTCGAACAAATTATATTCATAAAGTCTCTTGTGAAATATATTTGTAAGGGAATATGTTGACTTAAGAACAGATTCTAAAACTGATTACTCCATATATTTTTATTTAAATAAATTGTCACAAACATGTCATTTTAAGTAAATATTACTTAAAAATAAATTCTCCCACTAGAGCTAGAAAAAAACCATTTTCTAAAAGATTGTGTTTTATGGGGATTTTTTGCCATCAATAGTTTGTTTAAAATAGCATATTTGGACCACAATGAGGTAAATTTAGTCAACATTGTTTACAATGCTCTTCAACTTCACCTAATTGTGAAAACCATTCCATAAATATTTGTGTAATGGTTTTACTTAAGACTGGTATAAATCACTTCAAAGTATGTGTTAATAGACTACTGTCCTATGCAAAGAATTCAAAGTTGTCTTTAATATAGGTTACTTTAGAAATTTCGCTTTTTAAATTTTTAGTTTTTCTAGAAGACTTAATTAAAAGAATAAATTAGAAAATTCTCCAATGATAACAAAAAAAAACTACTTTTATGCTTTATAAATTATGTGATGGTTACATTATTGCTAAATCGTACAAAAAAGGAGGCAATGTCTGCCAGCTGCCCCTATGAAAAGAACACTTTCATTTGTTTCAAAATAGAGAATGGGAAAAACAAAGATCCATCAATTAGTATCACCTAAAAACTTCTATTTATATGAATATTGCCATAATTTTAAGCACATGTATTTCTAAATTATTTAAAAAGAATGTATAAGAACCATCAATAGGTCCCTTAACAATGAACAGCAGATTGTAATAGTGACAAACTATTACAATGAAAGGGAACAACTTGGCATAAATTTTTTATGCAGTCTTTTTATTTTTATAAAATAAATAATGTGAAAGACACTTTTTTCAATGTTCATGAAGGTAGATAGAAGCATATATGGGAATAATTTTTTTTTTTTTTTTTTTTGAGACGGAGTCTCGCTCTGTGGCCCAGGCGGGAGTGCAGTGGCGCAATCTCGGCTCACTGCAAGCTCCGCCTCCCGGGTTCACGCCATTCTCCTGCCACAGCCTCCCAAGTAGCTGGGACTACAGGGGCCCGCCATCACGCCCGGCTAATTTTTTTGTATTTTTAGTAGAGACGGGGTTTCACCGTGTTAGCCAGGATGGTCTCGATCTCCTGACCTCGTGATCCGCCCGCCTCGGCCTCCCAAAGTGCTGGGATTACAAGCGTGAGCCACCGCGCCCGGCCGGGAATAATTTTTAAAAAATTGTCTGAAAGAGTGCTGAGGGGAATCGTGTCCTGCAAAAATACGATTTGAGGACTGGTTCTGAATGGGGACTCTGGAGCCATGCTGTGTCGGTTGATCTCTAGGGTCAGACACTAATTATAACCTGGTCAAGTCTTCTAACCTTTCTGACTCATTTTTCTCTTGTGTAAAATGGGAATCACAACAGTATTTGCCCCCCAAAATGTCTGTAATAATTAAAGTTATAGGCTTTAAACCAGCACATAGTAAGTGCTGTATAAGCTTAGCTATTGTTACTGAGAGTTACTTTACTAGTAGAAGTTAAACTCTAAAGTTAGCTATTGTTATTGACAGTTACTTTATTAGTAGAAATTAAACTATCAACCATGTATATAATTTCTGTTCGATTTCCACAAAGGACTAATCAAAAGCAATACATGAGTAAGTTAATAATCAAAGAAAACCATGTACTAGACACATAAGAACCGTATAGGAGAAATAAGATATTTGAGAAAGAAAGGAAAAGAGATAACTGTATCATTCTCCAATCTCATTTCCCAGAAATTTGTTTTAGAAGTGACCTTTATTTTGTCAAGGTACCTACCCCACCATCCTTGCCTAGGAGGACAAAGGCATGGCTCTGATAGGCTAAGGTTAGCAGTGGTGGCAGTTGTGGTAATGGTGAAATTAGCCATAGATTGACGACCAGCTGCCTAGTGCCTTGGCTCCTCTTTAGTTTACTTGAACTGCAATTTCTACATAAAAATACCACTTAGATATTGAAGATGTTTTTATGAAAATATTTACCTTATAGTGGACAAATTATTTTATTTTGGACCTAGCATCCTTTATTGCCCGTTTTTAATTTTGATGTAACCCACTTATCTCTGATAACATCCTTGTTACTCTGACACTAGATGCTTCAGCTAATCTTCCATATTTTCCCCGACAGCTATTTTTCCAAAACTGCTCTTTTTAGTGGAGAAACTACTTACAGTACTCACGATTTAATGACTCAGTTACCATTACTTCTTGGCCTTTGCAAGGAGCAGGTTTAGTAAAAAATGTATTTCAGAAACAAAACAAATGTGTTAACATATGATGTATTTTCAATTCCGATTTACTACCACAGGATTTTTACTTATCCTGTTTCATTTTTTTCCTATATTTATTTTTTCTTATAGTAAAAATTTTGCTTATTTGCTTTATCCAGTTACAAATGAAGTATTTTCAATGTAATAACACTCGTATTGCTTATAAAATTCAGAAAACTGAATGAGTTTTATAAATTCTTTGCAGTAAAATTTTGTCTTCAAATATTTTTCTCTAAATTTGAACATAAAAATATAATATACTCTAAATTAACTTAGATAAAAAATATATTGTCAGTCAACCTAGAGAGAGGGTTTCATTAGTTTCAATTTTTAGGAGCTTTCTACTTTCTAATTTAATTTGATTTGTTTTTGATTATGTACAACTATTGAAAGATTGCAAATTAGAAACTATATAGGAAGGTATTTAGGTAAATGTTTGTCTCCATTTCTGCTTCCTTTATTGTGACTTTCTCCCAACATGGATAGATGGAAAAATCATATCAACTATTAAATACTGTCTTTGTCACATATACCATAGAATTTGTATCATATTATAGGATAAAGATCATAATCATTCTATTTTATGGCTATATCATATCCCATTATATTACATAAAGGATTTAATCTTTCAGTTCCCTATTGAAGGACAGTAGGTTGTTTTCATTTATTTGCTCTTAAAAATTACCACAGTGAATCATTTCATATTTTTGCCAGTATAGCTTGGTGCTAGATTCCTAGTGCGATCAAACGGCTAATTCACTGTGTAAACTTCCTGATATTATCAACCTGTCAAAAAACCTCCATTCCTGTAATACTTTTTTTCAACCTCACCAGAAATGTGTGGAGATACATTTATTCACATAGATGTATTAACAAAACATTTCATCATGCTTTTAGAATTTTGCCATTCTGATGAGATAAAAATATTTATTGATCTTTCTCTTACTATAAATGAAGGTGAGCAAGTTTTCATACATTTAAGGTATATTTTTCTATGAATGCCTATTTTAAATTTGCCCATTGTACTACAAGTTGTTGATTTTTACTCCTTGATATTTAAGAACCTTTTGTCAATAAATGTTTAAACTCTTTGTCATACAAATTGGAAATATTATTTCCCAGTTTCTTTCGTTTTGACTCAGCTCATGATATTTTGTTCCCAATATTTACATTTATAGGTCATTTATAGTTCCATTTTTTAAAATATGTATTCTCTAACTAATTTAGAATTTATCTTGGAGTGAAAGGAGGAAAGAACCCAGTTTATCTTTTATCAAATCCCTAGCCAGTCGTCACAACATCAATTTAATATTTTTTAAATAAATAGGTGCAGAGTTCTATTTTTGGCATATACCACAGGGATATGTTTTCCAATTATAAGGTTCTTAAGTGAGAGAACATAAATATATACAGCAGAGAAATAATCTTTTATTGCAAAATTCTTTTATTTTTTTAAATTAATTAATTTACTGGTTTTTTGTTTGTTTGTTTGTTTTTGAGACAGAGTCTCACTCTGTCACCCAGGCAGAAATGCAGTGGCACAATCATCGCTCACTGAAGTCTCGACCTCTCAGGCCCAAGTGATACTCCCACCTCAACCTCCCGAGTAGCTGGGACTACATGTGCATGACACCACACCCAGCTAATTTTTGTATGTTTTGTAGAGACAGAGATTTGCCATGTTGCCCAGGCTTGTTTTGAACTCCTGAACTAAAGCGATCTGCCCTCCTGGGCTTTCCAAAATGCTAGGATTACAGGCAGAAGCCACTGCACCTGGCCCTATAATTCTTTTAGATATTAACATTTTTAAGATTTTACAGTCTTTAAAAAAACCTAGAGAACAATTTTTAGTGATGCATTTTAACCACATCTTTTTAATAACTTAGTGTATTCTCTATTTATATTTCATCACTTTACATAATTTCTATTAAAATTGGTTGATTATAATAATAATATTGGCATAAAGTGTTTTGGAAATAAGCAACTGATTCATGGTATTAGAAATTAGCCAATTTGTCACAAGTGTTTACTATTATATGGACATGAATCAACATTTTTTACAGAAACAAAAGAGAGTACCAGCTAAAACAGGTTGTAGATTCTAGAGACCTCAAAAGTTGCAAATTTGCTTTTGAAATAAATGAGTTCCTGTGACTTCCAATAATGGAAAATAATAATAATATTATTATTATCTCACTCTGTCTCCCAGGAAGGAATGCAGTGGCACAATCATTGCTCACTGAAGCCTTGACCTCCTAGGCGCAACTGATCCTCCCAGCTCAGCAGCTGGGACTACATATGCATGCCACCATGTCCAGCTAAATTTTGTACTTCTTGTAGAGATGGGGTTTTGCCATGTTGCCCAGGCTGGTTTAGAACTCCTGAACTCGAGCAATCTGCTCTCCTGGGCCTCCCAAAGTGCTAGGATTATGGAAAATAATATTATTATTATTTTCAACAAAAACATTTTTCATTTATCTATCAATCAATTTATCAATCAAGTACAGGGAATTCATTTGCCAGAACTATATTTTAGAACCAGCTTGAGAATAGTTATAGAATACCTGCAATGAAAACATAAATAAAAAAATAAATTTTATAAGCATTGAGAAGAATTTTTCTTTAGGTTTATATCAATATGGTCTTTAAAGTTTTGTAGGCATTGGAATTCTTATAGACCTCATTCCTAAAATAAGTTGAGCTTATTAGAGAAGTCAGATTTGAGTTAAATTTTATATCAAATTAGTCTTTAGTTTTTTTTGCTCATTTTGAAAGATGTAATATTCAAATGTATCACTATTTCAAATTTTTATTTCTGACCAAACTTAATGTGGTTACCTCTTCCTGACTCTGCATCATCTCACAGTCACACCCTTTTCTACCTCAGCCAGTCTTACTTTTCTACACAATGTACTCAACTACATTGATCACTTCTTCTCTAACCTACTGAGATTATCTCCTGATGGATGACACAGTTCACTCCCATTTTCACCATATTTACAGTTTATTTTGTGAATTTGTGGCTTAGTTTCCTGAGGATAGACTTTTAAAGGAGAAATTATAACAAAACTTTCTGTAACCAACATACTAGTTTAAATTTAAAGTGCATAATGTTGAAGGGTATGAATATTTATGAATCATGTATTTGTTTCCTTAGTTTCAGTTTTATAATAACCAAAATTGTAAAACCAAGAGTAACATCTATGGACTTGTTAGTATTGGTGTTTAGTGGTAGCATAAGAAAAACAATTGATATGGGGACTAATCGTAAACATGTTGTATGTATAGTAAGTGAAACAATTGTCTTCTTTTTTAAAAACAAGTGCTTTATAGAGAGTTTGAATAAAATAGATAGTACACACTTCGGTTGACATGATTTTATTATGAAAATTTATGATTGCTTGAATTGCATTCTATATTTTCAGTATTGAACTGGATGTTGTTTCCCTTACTAATTTTTGATGTATTTAATGATATTTAGGGTTTTATAAGAAAACAGGCCAACCATCGTAAAATGAAGATTGATATTTTCTGAGAATTCTTTCCATAGCTATAGATATAAGCACAGAAATGGAAACAGGGACTTTTATATATTGCTATTTATAAACTGTTTATAATAGTTTTAATTCCTACTGGAAGAATCTCCTCTTATCTCCAGTCAAAATTTGTAATTAAACCCACAGAAGCTATTTTATACAACACATGATGTAGATAAAAATGTACTTAACTGAATTAGCAGAACAGGTGAATATTAACTATCATGTCTGAGCTTTTATTTTGTTCTTCACATTGCCTATGCACAAAAAGATTTGGGAAAAGATCTTTTGAAATATTTAGTATTCAAAGCGAGTATCACATAGCAGAGGAAATGTGTTGATATTCTATTAACTGAGCTTATGTAGATTACTTTCTTATGCTCAGGATCCATTTTTTAAGTGTAACTACATATTTAGTTATTATAAGTCTAATAAATAAGAGTATTTTCTTTAATTTTGGAGAATGAAATTGTGTCCTTTGAAACAACATGGATGAAGCTGGAGGCCATAAACCTAAGCATATTAACACAGGAACGAAAAATCAAATACCGCATGTTCTCAGTTACAAGTGGGAGCTATGCATTGAGTACACATGGACATAAATGGAGGAATAACATACACCATAGACTACTAGAGGTTAAAGCAAGAGGGCGTGAGTTAAACAACTACCTATCCGGTACCGTGCTCACTAACAGAATGATGGGATCTGTACTTCAAACCTCACCATCACGTAATATTCCCATGTAAAAAATCTGCACATACACTCCCTCTATCTAGGAGAAAAGTTGAAATTTTGAAAAAGAATTTTTTTTTTAAATTTTGAGTTGAGTAAATACACGTTTGCCACATAGCCTAAATTATGCCTCTGGTAGTAAACTATATAACCATTTAAATTTTATATGATATTTTGCATTATTTAATAAACTAAACAGTGTTTTAATTAGAATTGACATATATTAGGCATAAAATGCACACACATTTATGAGGTCCAGGAAATAATATTGCTAACATGTGTGGGCAACAGTGGATATTATTATGATGGCTTTGAATTTTTACACTGTTTAAAATGGTCCTTGATAATTTTATACACCCATGGAAAGAATAATCATGCTTTTAGAACACTGAAATGATCAAATTCATTGAGAGATAATTATTTATTTATGTATATTTCTTTAACCCTGGTGGCATTCATGTGGCTTCCAAAAACACCTAACTTACAACTATAGAACACTAGGAAAAACAACAGATCCACATGTTGGGATTAAAGATCACAACACATGAGTTCATCATTAGCTCCGTCCCCTATCATTTTCCAGAGGCAATATCAAATACAAATGAATTTAAAGTAAGCCTTAATTGGGAAAATAAGTAGCAAAATAACATCATAAAATTGGAGCCTATGTGCTCCAGAGGAGTTTCACTCTAGCTTATGAGAAATGTTTTTGATTTTACTGGAGAACAATTAGGAAACGAATATGATTTTGAAGCTCGTATTTCATTTTTTCTCTGTTACTTCCCCTGGCTCTCACCCTAAATAGCCCAACCTCAAGAGAACAAGTGCCAAATCCTCTGGAAGGGAGTAATGAGGTGGCCAGAGGCAAGCAGGTTCAGGGCCCAAACAAAGTCTGATCACCAAAGGGCACCCTTGTTTGGGAGGATTTTTCTCAATAGGTGACATGTGTGGCTTGATTTGCTATGTGAAATAATTACAAAATGTTCATTACCATTTTCAGAACTTTTAAAGTTTTTAAAGAAAATACATGCATGCATTTTAGTATAAAAATGTTAAATATGACTTTTACTTATGAGAATTTATACCACTGCTCTAGACTACTAAGTAGCAACACTAAGTATTCTTTTACATTGAGAGGTGATAATATGTGAAGGTTAATCAATTCAAGTTTGAACCACAAAATATTAATGCACATTAAAAATAAAATTACATTTATAATGGGTTTTATTTATAAATATAATCTTGTCAATACCTGCTTGTGAAGGAGGAAGGTAGTAAAAGAGATCAAGTACCTACTCTATTTTAAGTACTGTTCTAGGTATTTTATTTGCTCACATTATCTTATTCTATAACACTATTGTTAAGAGATTATTGTTTTCTCTATGTGATTTGGATGAGAAATATTAACTCATGAAGCTAGAATTCTGCACTTTATATTAGTCTATTATACCACTTCACATCTCTACTTTTATATGTAATAGCTAAAGGCTATATACAAAAGCATAAAAATAGCAGATAAGATGCGGTGATAAGTTTAGCCTTGTTTTTAGTATGTTATTTGCTACATTCCAATCAGTAGTCATGATGTAACATAAATTCTTCCTTGAAAACCAAACTTCTTTTTAAAAAATGCCATTTGACACTAGATCATTTTAAATTTAGAGGAAATATAAAAATATTCATGCCCTTCTTGAAAAATTAAAGCAATAAGCTTTCTGTCAAATGCAAGTGACATATTGAGGCATCCTTGCACACTGGTGGCAATGTAAGTTGCTAACATACAAATATGTCTATGTATAAATATCAGTGGCCTTTCCATTACTATACATTATTTTAGATAAAGTGACATAGTAAGCATGTGGAATTTAAATTTCAGAGGTGAGAGAGCTAATCACCCATGCAGCTGTCATATTTAGGACTGCATATGAAAGGCAGGAGAGATCTTCAAGTGTCAGGGAAAGAAAGTCTTTTTAAGTATCAAGATTTCTTCAACAGATGGCTTTGGTAGTTTATATTTTATATTTATGAGTTCTAATTTTTAAAATAGTAAACGTATTCTAATAATGTCCATTTGTTAATTTGTCAATCAAGTGATGGACAGTAGGTTTATAAGCTTTTAAATATAGAATGGAAAAGTATTTTTCTTAGTGATATGTTATATTGAAATTCAGTGATCTAAAAGTACTGAATTTCCATCCTGTTTCATAGCATAGACATGAGATATGGGGGAAAGGAAAGGTGAATATAAAGAGGAATATAGTGAGTGACTATCACAAAACTGACCTGGTAAAGGAGCTCCCAATGGCGAAAAGTGGAACAATTCAAACCACAGATTAATAAAGTAGTTTTGGATCATAAATATAAAAGAAATATATATGAGCATATTTAAAGTATAAAATAAATATACATAAGTACATATACATAAGTATATTTCTTTTAATTTACAAAGTATAAAAGAAATATACATGAGTCCACACTGATATAAATAGACGATTGAATGAATAAATAAATATACAAATCTCCCATGCAGAAGAATTGTTAATAATAGTGTGGATACTTTCCTCTAATGGAGGTGAAGTTTAATTTCTACCACTCCCCTCCCTACCTATGGTTTTCTAGGCTTTAGTGAGACTTGCTTTCAAAAATAGAGTGGGGAAGGAAAAACAGTACAGTTACAGTGAAGAAACCTGTCAAACACTACCTTAAGGAAGTGGTGAATGTTAACAACATCATTAGTGAGATCACATGGCTATCATATGCCCTGTGATATGATGAGAAGAGAAAGTAACTTCACCTCTGTGGTACCTTTTCCAAAAACCCATTACCCATGGCTAATTTTTAAAAAAATAATAAGGCAACCCCAGACTGGGGGATATTCTGTAGTACTCATTAAGACTGTAAAGATAATGTGTAACAACAAAAGACTCAGCAACCATCCTAGACCAGAGGATATCTGGGAAACATGACAAATAAATTAAACGTGGTACCCTAGATCAGACCCTAAAAGAGAAAGAAGATGGGAATTGAAATATTGCTAAAATTCACACAAAGTCTGAATTTTAGATAATCATAATGTACCAATGTGACTTCTTAGTTTTGGAAAATGTATCATGGTAATGTCAGAAGTTCAAAATAGTGGAGAGATTATAAGCAAACTCTCTGGACTGTATTTGCAACTTTTCTGTAGATCTGAAACGATTCTAAAATAAAGTTATGAAAAAAAAGAAAGTTAGTCAAGATCTTTAAAAAATTTACTGCCATGAATAATCAAAAAAATTTTTTAAGTGAAGAAGACATTTTAGATTGAGTCTTTTATGGTTAATTTTATGCATCAATTTGATTTGCCATAGGTTGCCCAGATATTTAATCAAATATTATTCTGGGTGTTTCTGTAAGGGTGTTGTTGGATGAGATTGTCATTTAAATTGGTAGACTAAGTAACATTTAAATTTGTGGCTAGCTCTCCCTAATGGGAGTGGGTCTCGTCCAATCAGTTGAAGGCCTGAAGAGAACGAAAAGGCTAACTCTCCCTTGAACACAGAAGTATTCTTCCTGCCCGATGACCTTTAAACTGGGACATCTGTTTTTGTCCTGCCTTCCAACTGTAACTGAAATAGTGATGCTTCCTAGATCTCAACCCTGTCAGCCTTCAGACTGAAAAAAAACCATTAGCTTTCCTGAGTCTCCAGTTTGCCCACTCACCTCACAGATCTTGGGACTTGCAGCCTTCATAATTGTGTGAGCTAAATCCTTACCATAAATACATTTTTGTACATACATCTTATTTTTTCGGTTTCTCTGGAGAATCTTGACTAATACAGAGTATAAAAGACTTGACAACTAAATGCAATGCATAATTATTCTTATTCTGGATTAACAAAACAAGCCAACTAAGAGCATTATTTGGACAATTTGAGAAATTTAAATATGAATTTGTATATTATATAACATTTTCATCACTGTTGAATTTATTGAGTGTTATCGTGGTTATAAAGAGGATTGCCTCTGTTCTTTGAGAATCTATCTTAAATTATTTAGAGGTGAAATGTTATCATGGGTTCAACTTACATTCAATTAGTTTGACAAATACTGTGAATCTAGATGGATGAACAGAGAGAGAATGACAATGATAATGAAGATACACTGATATAATTTTATACAGAGATATAGATAGAGAGATAAAGTAAATAAGGCCTAATGTTAAAACTTTTAAATCTTGAATTTTTTTTTGTCTTAAACTACTTTTTGTCTATAAGTCATTCTTTTTTAATTGGTAGAGGAAGGAATGACATTGACTATTTTCAGAATCTTAAAATTTTATTTTGGAGGCAAGTGAACTAATAGAAAAACAAGAATAGTAAAAAGCAGAATTCTAAGAGGAATAAAACCAAGCATTGTAATTGAAGTCTTTAGTAAAAACAGAGAAGTTAATCAGATTTTATTGTGCTAGGTTTGACTATATTTTATTTGAATGGAAAGTGAAATTAAGTTACAATAATGAAAACCAACTGTAATTATTTGGCTTAGATTCATTTCCTCATTATAAACTCAGAAACCCTTTATAGAGGGAATAGTAACCATGGCGGTTACTCCAGGTATTCATCCATCAAATTTGAGAAGCATATGTGAAAAATTATTTTTCAATTAATCCTAGTGATAAATTATTCTGGGATGGGCTTTGTAGCAGACACTCTTTTTGCCCTCTTCTATTTGGCACACCCCAGATGTCATCTGCACCTTCAGTAGATTCTTTCTGTATATACCCTCAACTTCTTATCTGAATCAGCTGCATCCATCTGCCCAAGGGTTTTCTTGGCCAACATAAGGTTCTTGACCATAAGCAAAGTCAACAGAAGTGCCAGGGAGAAAGACAAGATTTGAAGGAAAAACATACCAGCTTCCCTTGCCTGTTGGTGCAACCATTCTCACATGTTTTCTACACAGTCCATGAAAGGATATCTGGCAAGAGTTAACTACCTCACTCAGAATGTAACTCATTTTTTCTTTTTTTGCCTACCTACCCTGCGTTCCTATGACACTCTCATGGTGCTTCCTGAAATTACTTCCCAGATAATTATTCCACTTAAATTCTTATCTCAGTGTCAGCTTTTGGAGAATCAAAATTAAGATCCACATATTACCTAATGATTGAAAATGAGTAATGAGATAATAAAAATAGAAATAGATAAATGTATAGGTTTGCTTCTACTACAAGTTCAAGGAGCAAGAAGGGGCCATTTATTTTTCAGGATATTGTCATGTCTAAATATCAGGCTTAGGAATTCTGCAGTCTCCTTGACAGAGCTTGAGGATGAATCACATAGAGATCGTGATCGCATCAAAAAAATCTAAAGAAATTAAGAGTCATGTTGCACTGCTTAGCCATTATATCCCTGGATATCTTACCATTTGAAATGACAGATTTCTGTATTCATAAACTAGTCTGAGTTGGGATTTTTAAAAATTACCATAGCTAATATTAACAGATATAGGAAGTTTGTGGTAGAAATTGGTTTGGTTAGGATGTAGTTAGGACATAAGCATTGTTTTTAAAGTAGTTACATAAGAATGGAACAATATTAACTGTGCAAATTGAAAAAAATGAACAGTCTGATAGTGATTGTTGAAAAAAGTGTCCTTTGGCACTGACACCAATTGTGCCTTCTACACTATAACCTCAGCAATTGGCTTAATCAGTAGCTTCAAATCCTCTATTACTCTTAGTTCTTTTATTTAGCAAACATTTATCCATTGTCACCAATGTTTCTAATTTTGTGCTTGAACAAAGTGACAGGAGACATTTTGGGAGCACCCAGACATAGCTGATGACTATTGCAGACACAAACAACAAGGAAAACCATTCTACCTAAGCAGAGTGGCAGAAAAAACAATGGTGAATGTGCCAGGTATGGGTCTCATGGCCTCAACATTTTAGCTCTGTGTTCTGAAAAAAATTACCCAATAAGTATCAGGCTCTCACAAATCTCCCATACCATCCGATTTGAAAGTAGGAGGCTGCAATATAGAGTAAATGAATTGCATCCCCTTCCCATAATTGATACACAGATACTAAACTCAGATTACTGTTTAATTCTAGGAGAGAGTTAGGCACATGGTGAAGGGTCTGCAAGCTCAGAAAAACTGCCCATTAACTCATACCTTATAGATGGATGGGTCTTACTGCTGAACTAAGCCTTAACAGATGAGTGAGTAAACTAGAAGAAAATGAAAGGTGAGGAACAAACAAAGGTTAGTAAGCACAGAGAGAGAAATGAACTCCTGGCAAAAGGATTTCCATGTGAAAAAGTACTGTGTTTGAAGTTAGCTGTGTGTCTTATTTGCTATGACTTAAAAAAAATGCTGGGGTGGGGGAAATTGACTGTTAACTTTGTTCTGAAGACAATAGAGTATTATGATTAGCTTTATATTCAGGAAGGATAATATTGGCAGTCGTGCGGACAATAAACTAGGGAAATTATAATTGAAAGTGAAGAAGAGAATTCAAAATTTGTATGCTAATCTAAGCAAATTTCCCTAAGAGGAGTGGTGACATAAAAGCACTAAAGAATTATTTAAGAGGCTTTAGAGAAGCCTACATGCATTAGAAAAGCAGAATCAACTGGTCTTGCTTAGCACTGGATTAGGGGGCAGAAATTACAAGAAGTTACTGAGGCTGAGTCCTCTTTTTACTGCTTGAGTAAACAGGTTTATGTTAAAACAATTTCCAGGCTATAGAATATGGGAAGAGTAAATGGTGAGATAATGAGGAAAACTTAGACATGATGATTTTCAGATGTCTGGGGGACACCTGAGTGACTGCATCTTATTTAAAATTCTCAGTCTTAAATTTTGGGAAAGTGACTTAGACTAGAGGTACATATTGTTACTAGTGAACATATAAGTATATATTTAAATAATGAGACTAGATGGCCTCTCAAATTAGGGAGTTTTGATTCTTCATTCTTTCTGCTCACCAGTGTTACAACCAAGGGAAAATAGAAGGATCCAAAGAAGAATAAAAGTTATCTATTTTATAAATGGGCTAAAGCAAGGATCTAAACTCCTAGAAATATATCTGTTTTGTACAGGTAGATTGGAGAATGCAAATGGACCCGAAGCGCGAGTAAAAACTTCAAAGAACCACTCCACTGACTGGTGCTTCCCCACTGAGTCCTAATCTGGGAAGCTGGAAAATAGTGAGAGGAGATCTTGTTGGAGCATCCAGAGGCAGCTGATGGTTATTCTTTTCTAATGGTGAATTCATCCAGCAGAGACCGTAAGTGCAGGAGAAGAAAAATTAGAACAAATAGCTAGCAAACAGAAAAAACAAGTAAGCGGGATAGACACAGAGAAAGGAACATATGTAAGAAATGAAAGGCCGGGCGCAGGGACTCACACCTGTAATCCCAGAACTTTAGGAGGCTGAAGCGGGCGGATCACCTGAGGTCGGGAGTTCGAAACCAGCCTGGTCAACATGGTGAAACCCTGTCTCTACTACAAATACAAAAATTAGCTGGGCGTGGTTGTGCCTGCCTGTAATCCCAGCTACTTGGAAGGCTGAGGCAGGAGAATAGCTTGAACTGGGGAGGCACAGGTTGCAGTGAGCTGAGTTCACGTTGCTGCACTTTAGCCTGGGCAACAGAGCAAGACTCCATCTCAAAAAAAAAAAAAAAAAAGAAAAGAAATGAAGAAGAAATAATAAAGTGGGAAAACAGAGAAATAGAAATAGTGCTTAAAAAGTAAGGGAAGCTACACTTGCACCAAGATTTTGGTTTTAAATACCATTCTCCAAGAATCCAGGCCTTCTTGAAGAAATGGTTGACACTTAGCCTAAGGCAGAAAAGATATAAGATGAACTGTGAGCATCTTTGTAGGGCCACAGAGCAAGAAAGAGCTCAAAAAAAAAAAAAAAAGTGCAGTGAGGAAATAAACCCATAATGAATGGGATATGTCAAAGGGACACAAGAACCAACTGAAAGAGGTCCCGATGGCCAAAGCTAGGACAATTTAAGCAACAAAATAAAATTGTAAGGCCAGATGTGGTGGCTCACACCTGTAATCACAGCACTTTGGGAGACTGAAGCGGATGGGTCACTTGAGGTCAGGAGTTTGAGACCAGCCTGACCAACTTGGTGAAACCTGGTCTCTACTAAAAATACAAAAATTAGCCAGGCACAGTTGCATCCACCTGTAATCCCAGCTACCTGGGAGGCTGAGGCAGGAGAATCCCTTGAACCCAGGATGTGGAGCTTGTGGTGAATCGAGATTGTGCCTCTGCACTAGAGCCCTGGGTGACAGAGTAAGACTCTATCTCAAAAATAAA
This sequence comes from Pan troglodytes, assembly GCF_028858775.2. Classification (NCBI taxonomy): domain Eukaryota; kingdom Metazoa; phylum Chordata; class Mammalia; order Primates; family Hominidae; genus Pan; species Pan troglodytes. The sequence continues at coordinate 138,002,960 of NC_072401.2, forward strand.
ATAAAATAAAATGAAATAAAATAAAATAAAATAAAATTGTATTGGATTATAACACAAAGTATAAAACAAATATCCATGAGTCCATACTAATACAAATGAATGCATAAGTGAATAGAGAGATAGATGATATTACACAACTTTGCTGTGTGGAAGGATTACAAATAATTTATGTGGATACTCAAAGGAGGTAGAATATAAGTTCCCATTCCTTAAGTGTGGTCTGAACATAGAAACTTTTTTTTCCAAAGACTGCAGTATGGAAAGGGGGCAAAAAAGTAACTTTATTTAATGTTAAACTTCATCAGAATACTATCAACAGTGATAAATTCTGCTGCTAGTCTATATCATTGATAGAATGTGGTGAGAATGACGCTTTGTTTCTGTGGCCTTCCATCAAAAATCTATAACCTTAATCTAATAGTAAGATAAACATTAGATGAATCTCAATTAAAAGATATTCTTCAAAATGCCAAAGCAGTACTCCTCAAAACCTTTAAGATCATCAAAAAAGGAAAGTCTGAGAGACTGACATAACCAAGAGAACCCTCAGGAGACATGGCAGCTAAATGTAAAGTGGTGTCCTGGAAGGGACCTTGAAAAAGAATGGTCTGTATTTAATAATAATGTATCAATACTGTTTCACTAATTGGCACAAATGTACCATACTAATATAATAATAGGAGAAACTGAGCCTAGGGCATACAAGAACTCTCTGTACTACTTTCTCAACTTTTGTGTAAATCTAAAATTATTCTATAATACAACACTTGTGTTAAAAAAAAAAAAGCAAGTATAAACAGGGTTTCCATTATAAGAGGGTTGGTTAAATAACATGCAACATTTGGAGTCAACAAAAAATAATTTTCCGTGACTGTTTACTGGATTTGGTGAATAGGATTTTTTGGGAGATGCTAAGACAGCTAGGTAAATGCTAGCGAACAGAAAGAACAGTGCTATGAACTAAAGTTTAAATGGTAATTTAGACAATGAAGGCAGCATGAATTAAACATTTCCTAAAAATAAGTCATCTGTTAAAACACAAGAGGAGAGAGAGATAAGAAGTTTATAAACTATAAAAAGATAAGAAATTATACTATATAGAAGTTGGAAAGACAAGGGAGTGAATACATAACTGTAGATGTAAAGTTCCCAAGACATTGGGGTGAATGATATCTGCAACACAGGGATAATAATTAGCCTGGAATAGGGAGAAAGATTTCTCTTTCTGAGAGAGGAGGGAAGACGGCAATGAGAAGTGCATATGCAGATAATTTAAGTCCTACTCAGAGGATTGGGAAAGAAGGAAAACATTTTCATGTTCTTTGGATACCATGACTTTTCACTGGTGTCACTTAATAACAGGTATTCTTTTACTTTCATGCTCTAAGAGTTCTGTCCATCAGTTTACAGTTTTGAAATCCTTCTTTCCTTCAAGTCAAGATGTTTTTTCCAGGCCTCCTTCCTGATATTGGTTACCCTCTTAGTACTGAAATTTCTAAATAATATTCTATATCATAAAATTTTCTCTTTTGACTCAATGTCGAAGTTTGAAGAATTACTTACATTGACATATACAGGTTTAGTGCATTTATTTTTATGCCTGTTTAACATTTAATAGTATGAATTAAATAACATTTAATTTCTTTTTTTTTTTTTTTTGGAAATGGACACTTAGTTCATTTAAATTGGTTTAAACTACGAACAGTGCCACAATGCACATTTATGTCAATGTGTCCAGGTACACAAGTATAACATTTCCCTGACATATAATTCAGAAATCACAATTACTATACCCTAAAGTAAGAATGACTGTCAGCATGTGTTTTTAGTCCATGGGCTAGGGGGTTAAAGATTTTGTTTTAGTTTGCCCTGTTTCAGTTACAGATTTTCTTTTCTTAATACATGGAGTTTTGCTATGTTGCCCAGGCTAGTCTCAATCTCCTGGCCTCAAGCAATACTCCTGCCTCAGCCTCACAAAGTATTGAGATTACAGACATGAGCCAATATGCCCAGCCAAGTTTGTAATTTTGACTAACAACTTTATCAGGGACATACTTTGCTAAGTAAAATTGAGTCTACAAAGATAAAGAGGAAACTGCACAAAGGTTTCTAACACAAAAGAGACTGTGGCAGGTGCTAGAAGAAAATTCCCACATGACATAAATACACCACATATGAAGAGTTTTTAAATTCCAACCATAGAACTAGGGCAACTTCATGAAGATTGTTATTTTTGAACTCAGCCTTGGACGATCATAAATGTTTCAATAGAAATAAGGTTTAAAGGTAGGAGAAGCTATTATAAGTGGAAAGAAAATTGTTGCCAAGCAAATTAGAGAAAGATTCTAAAATATGTTCAACAACAGTGAATTAATGGGTTATTTTGGGTAGATTATTAAAGGTTCAAAGAGTAATTTCAGAATATAAAACTGGAAAAGTATGTCATGGTCAGTTAATGTAGGACCTTAAATACTATCCTAAGAGTGTTACAATTTATTCTGGAGGGAATAGAGAACAATTAAAAGTAAAGTGAAGTGATTTGCGTTGCAGCAGCTATGCTTTTGGATGCAAATAACAGCCAAACACAAATTAACTTAATCAACATTAGAAGGGTTTGAATGTAAGTGGCTTGTTATGAGTTAGTAAAGATACTATGGTTTCAGGGTTGGCAACATCAATTGATCAGTCATTTTATTAAAGTCCAGAACTTTCAATCCATCTGCTTTGCCATACCCACGTACTAGTGATGTCTTTCTTCATGCCTGAAAGATAGCTGCACCAGTTCAAAGCTTCAAATGCAGAACTCTAACGTCCTGTTAAAAACAGGGACATTTCTGATCTCAGATCTCTTTCAATATGTAAGTAAAACTTTTCCCAGAAGCTAAGTACCATTAGGTACAATTGGCCAGGAATGGGTCACAGGCCCTGATAAAAGAAATTACTGTCCAGGGAAATAAAATAAACATGATTAAATTAGATACATGGTGATTAACCCCAAGGGTCTACAGAGAGACATTGTTTCTAGGGACAAGTGATGGTGAACACCAAAGCAACACTGGGACTTCCTCATTAGAGAGGAAAGTGATAGTTGCGTGTACCCAAATGAGCATATCTGACATAGAAGTGAGACTTATGTGAGGAAGAAATGTTGGCGATAAGCTGATCAATTAAAGGCCTATTTTAAGAGTTGAAAGGAAGGCCTAAATTAGAACAGCTGGATTGCTAAAGGAAAGGAGGTTGCTTTAAAGACATTGGAAGAGTAAAGAGGGCTTGTGAAAGGCTGAGGGAGTAATTGACAATTGAATGTATAAAAGGCTTGAATGATGGTTCTAGAAGGACTGAGAAAATAGACATATTTGTTGTAGAGATAAGGAATGCATAGAAGCAGCATATGGATATTGAAGATGCTGAGCAGTATTTGCATGTATTGATTCTAAGGGGCTATTAAGGTACCCAATAAAATTTCCCTATAAATGCCTGAAAATGTAGCTCAGAAGAATATGTGGGCTATAAATACAAGTATGATAATGAAGCACATAAATGTAATTATTAAACTATGAAACTCAACGAGATCTTCAAGGAAAGAAAATTATAAAAAAAGGAGATTCAAGTAAAGAAACTGAAAAATGTCTGTATTTAGGGAAAGACAAAGGAGATAACACTAAAGCATATTTAGAAATCAGTGGACATACAGTTAGAGAAAAATCTAGAATAATTCCTTGTTGTAGGTATTACAAGATGCAAATACATTTATTTAAAAGGGTGAAAAATTGTAGTTAGGTATGACTTCATTCACTATTTCGGTGGAGTGCATGAAGTACTGGCCACATTATGGTAGGTTGAGAAAGGAGTGGAGTGTAAACAAGTGGGCACGTGGGAGGGATGAATGTAGGTTATTTTATAGTCTTCAAGAAGTTTGATAATGAAAAAGAAAAAACAATGGTTGGATATACGCTTAGATGACTTTCCAGTTTGTTTACTTTTATAATCATAAAGGATCCCTGATCATGATTATCTGATGTGCAAAAGATCTAGGAGAAAATAAAATATTAATAATAAAAATAATGTAAGCTTTAAAAGTCAAATCGTTCTCAGAGGCAGAAAAAGAAGATGAAGTCAAGAGTAAATGATGCACAGTGAAGTGATAAGCTTCATAATGGAAAGGTTTGACTTGTTGGAAGGAGGAGGCAAGTAATAGCTGATCATTTTCCAGAATGAATTAAATGGCAAACATTTAGAACATTAGAAGAGGGTAGAAAAAAATTGCAGAGAATACACACAAACACCATGTTTCCCCTCAAAAAGTATATTTCAGTTTCTAAAAAGTATATTTTAGTTTCTCCTTCTTAAAAATGAAAATTTATAAACATTTATAGTCATACTGTGTTTTATCATTTTTGTAAATATTCTCATATATATATATATACACACACACATGGAAATGAATAAACAATAATATTTATATTATCAGATAAATGAAGAAACCTCAATCCATCTAGTAAAACAAAGGAAAAATCATATACTTGAAGAAAGGAAGACATATACAAATAGAGGGAAACATGTGAAATTAAGATTAGTATGAGTCCAGCAATGATGAGGGTTCTACCATCTACACATGGTAGATTATTAGTACTTGTATTCTCTTTGCCTGCGGTCAAGCAATTCCTAAGTAGCAACCTTTTGGAAGCTTCTGGATTGACTTGCTGCACTTACAGTCACCTCATAGGGAGACAGTGAGCCCCAGTGGAGTTAGAAAGTTTAACACTTTCACAGACAGAAAAAGCACTATCAGTGGTGTCAGCTCTTGACAATCTAGTCCCACAACACCACACAAAATGGGTGAGACAGATGATAGACAACATGAATAGTGGGATGCTCTGTCTTTAGAAAGCCAACTGTAAACTACAGCAAGCACTTTTATACACTGCAGCTGTATCCAAAAGATAGAAAGTCCTACGCCTCCTGACTGGAACCAAGAGTCAGATGAGAAGCTGCCTTTCAGCAGCCTCTTGCAATTTACCAGGTGAACGAGAAATGGCCTTGTGATAGGTCCTCACAAGACTGTCCTTCCACGTTCTAGGGAAGATCACAGTACATTTCACTAGAATTGTGTTGAGTCTTACTCACATGGCCAATGCAGATGAGATCAAGATTGCCTGGGTGCTATGGTAGACCCATATTGCATGCAAGAGTCTATTCATTTTACCCATAAATTTCTTTAAAATCTTCTTTTCTAGATTTTTCTCATTGTATCATTATCTTCAAAAAGACCTATCTCTTTAAAAAGATAGAAATTACATGATTTGTTGCTTTTACTTAACAGAGACACTGACAGACCTTCATTTTCTCATGTACAATTACTTATTAAATGCCTATGGTATGACATTTCTTATTAAAGGAATAAATGAATGTATTTCATATCTTTGTCAATGTAAAATGATCAAATCGCTGCATTAATGGCTCACATCAAAGACATTAGTCTAAATCACAAGTCATAAAATGAAAAGCCATATTAAAATAAAAAGTAAAACTGTAACAGTTGAAAATAAGAACAAAAAGAAGTGTATCCAGAAAGAGCTACTAATCAAAATTATCCACTCAGAATTTCTTGCACAGGGAAATGCAGAACAGTTTAAAATGAATGAACAGCTCAATGAGCAGGCAAATGAGAATGATTAGAAAAACACATTCTCTTACATAAAAATAGAAATATGTAAAATAAAGTATATGTGCATTTTATACAATTGGGTGGTTTTCTTTAATGGATTCTGGCTTTTGTGCTATTTTTTAAAGTTAGTGCTTTAAAATTAAAATTTCTAGATTGACTTATTGATCCTTCAATTGCCTTTTCTTATTTTCATTCCCAATACCATAAGACAACAAAATACGAATGTTTCTGCCTGAATCTAGCTCCATCTCTAAAGGATAATACAGGAAAATGAAGAAAATTCGGGCACCTACTTTTATGCAGACAATTAATCTAAGTAGTTTACATGTATGATCTCTTTTTACTACTAACAAATTATACATGTGTTTTTTCAAAGGTAAGAAAACAGTGTTATTTGCAGCATAAGAATCTACCTCCACCTCTCTGCCAATCTTAAAGGTTTTAAAGCAGACTTTACAAATTCTTCTTTCTTTAGAATATATTAGAAGTTGAGTTCTGTTCCCAAGTCTCTCTGAATTGCTCTCCTGGGAACAGCTCCTCTCTTCCTCCCAGTTGCATTCACTCCTCCAAGGACTTACCTCATCTCTGTGCCATATGGGGAAGCATGTAGCTGATTCTATACAGTGGCAGATTTTGAGTTTGAATTTAATCACAAAACTCAAGAGTGCAAAAAAAAATGTAATTTTGTATTTTCTATAATGTAACTGATTTTCCAGCATAGGCAACCATTCCACAAGGTGAAGGGAAATTCATCTCAGTTTAAGGTTTCCCCCATTCCTGTAGGACTAGTTTTCTCCTGAAGGTTCTAGGAGTTGCCATCTGCTGTGAGTCTTAATGATACATCTGGGTATTTGATGAGATGCTTTTGCTCTTGGTGGCAATCTGCAATCTGCCAAGGAAGCCACCCAGTTATCACTTGCCTAACAATAGGGGATATTTGAGTTTGACTCTCATTAACCAAACTGTGTTGCCCTCGCTATTGCGTGTGATCATTGTGCTGCTTTTCCCTCATGATAGAGCCGTGAGAAACTCACTGGCCATCTACAGTGTTACCTCACCACCTCCAGGCTTTCTGGGCGCCACCAGAGGAATTATTCTGCTGCCTTCTGTCTTGAGGGTTATGGGTTTGCTTTTTGATGGCCCTCAAAGCCTGTCTGATAAACGCTTCCTGCAACCATTTCTATTTTAGGATCTGAGTACTTCCTTGAGATGTACCAAGAAAAGGGATTAAATGTGTGTCAGGATGCAGATTGACCCAAATCTATGTGAATTTCTCTAGTCTTCTCTCTTGCCTTTGATGATGCATGTGAAATCAGAGGTCAAGGCCCCAGCCAGTGCTGTCTTCAGCATCTTAGTCCTTTTTTCTTCCTCTCTGACCCTCTAATACTCCCTCATAGTGTAAGGTTAGGAGTGAGAAACCTTGCTCATACCTCACTTGATTTCTCCTAAATCTATTATTTTCTGTGTAGAGATGAGATATACATGTCTTACCCAGAAATCCCATACTATCAAAGTCTAAAATCCATAAAAAACTTCTTGTTTTCCCCATTCTTCCAGAACATTCAACCTTTGAGGCAAAAAGCAAGGAAGCCTCTCATTACTGGCTGAAATAGATGAAGAAATGAGAGAGGGGTCTAGAAACAAGGTGACAGTCATGGGTAAAAGGAAATATAGTATGACTCTGTTCACATGCCATAATGCTATCTTACAGCACGGTGACAAGTTAACAGAATAAATGAAAAATAATAATTATTTTTGTTGATTCCATCTCTTTAATTTTCAAAACCATACAGACATAGATGAGTGTACCAGATTTATTAAAATGTTGCAGGTTTGACTAAAGATAAATAAAACTGTATATCCGCTAAGACATTCTATTAAGAATTCTATCTATTAGTACTGACTTTGTTAGAATGATATCTATTACGGATTATATCATTCTATTAATAGGATTTCATATTAAGGGGAACATCCAAAAATTTAGACACTTCAATGAAGCATCTTCTTCAGTGGTCTTTCACTTTGTTTCTGTTGCATTACAAATCATTATCACATTTTTTTAGGGGTCCTGAACCTATACAGGAGTATATCTGCCAAGGTCTACTTGTTAACTAAAAAGGACCAGTAATCTGGGTTGATTAGTCCAGACTAATATAAGGGACAGGTAGTTTAATGTGATGCATCATAAAACAGTCATCTTTGTTCCTCTTTTTCTGGGGTAGTCTTTGTCTCTCCTTTTTGGGCAATCCTAGGAGGGTGTCACGTGTGCCTGTTAATGGTTACTGCTCAAAACGTTACAAGGATACTGGACCTAAGCTTCAACATTATTATTTTATGGGTGTAAATATGTTTCTAGTCAAGGTGTGATTGTGGCAGTGGGTAAACTAAGTGAGAAGGTGAGAAAGGAGAGGGAACCTGAGGCTGATAGTCTGCTTCCCCAATGTTGGGACTGAGATTAGTCTGTGTTAGGAGATATAAGAGAGTCTATAGTTACAACATTGTCGGCACTTGCAAAAATAACTTGAAAATGTGAAAACTTAAATGTAGTGTCATTCAAACAGGCCCGTATCATTTAGAATTAGCAGAGAAATTAGGTAAAAGATACTTGCTCTTTTTAACCACTTGCCTATATTTACTAATGCAACAAACAGGTATCAATTATATTTAATGTTTTAGGCAGTTTTCTCAGAGCTAGGATACAGTGGTAATCAAAACAGGCCACTGTTGCCCTCAATTTTCAACCTTTCACATCTGCTAAGTCTGCTTATTCCTATGAATCTGCCATTTGTATGGTAAGTTTCAGCATGTAACAAACCTGTGTGTGTACACCTTGAATATAAAATCAAAGTTGAAATTACTAAAATATATAATAAAGTTCCAACAATATCAAATGGCGGCCCTCTTACTCTATGTTTGCCTTTTACTTTTACTTCTACTTAAAATGTCATCTCCTAACACACAGACACACAACACACCAGTCACCCACAATGCCCAGTGTTCAATAAAATTTTGGTTAGATTAGGTTCTCATGCATTTTGTAAAAAAGATAATTTTAATTATAGCAAAAATTGTCTTTTTTTACATTTCATTGTTTGATGAACACCAAAGTCTAGGCTTTAAAATTAATGAACTTTTTTTAGTTGGCTCAGGTTGAAGATTCAAAGGATATTAATAACTGAACAAAATCTAATATTAGTATATTGTAATTAACACAAAACAAATGTCTCTAAACCTTACCTAAAGTTGTCAAATTATGTGGAACTTTATGTTATATAGGAAACCAATGGAACATAAGTGGATGTTTGACATAGATTTGTATTTGAACTTCAGCTTTAGCACTTTGGGGAAATTGAGAATCATTTAGTGAACATGGAGAGAGATATAATAGAGTAAGGCAAGGTAAGCTAACGTCATGAAAACTTCCCTGAGTTGGAGAATATCTTCTCGAATATGGCAGAATGTGTTCACTAGATTTAATACATTTTTGACTCTGTGGTTTTACAACATCACACAAAAAATCAAATACTTGTTCTAATATTTGGTATTCTATTTGATTAGTTTCAGAGAAAATGAACAAGGGTGCCTGAAGGACATAGCCTGTATATTTCATGATGTCATTACAGCCAAATTAAATAAAGAAATATTCCTGCACATTTACCATGACTATAATTTTATTATCAACATTTATTATTGTCATTAGCTAAATTAAAATACCAGACATTCTATTCTTTCTTAATCTGAATCTACTCTAAATAAAAGCAGTGAATTTTATGAAAGTTCACATGTGACAAAGAGTTGTTTTTTTCTCATGAGAATTCTATCTCTGCTTTTCAGTCTCCCAAGACTTGAATAATTAGTATAAATAGATAGCTTGCATATTGAGGAGCTTTGGAACCAAATATTTTCTGAAGTTTTTTGTTACTGTCGATAAGAGGAAAAAGTACATTTCTTCAATGAGACATTTAAATTTCTCTTTTTGAAAAGGTGGATACAGTAATGTGTGCTTATAAAGGCAAAGGTACATTATTTTAGGAAATACAAAAACAAAGATTATGTACATTTTACTTATTTTTGTTTAAAAATTAAAAGAACATTTTTATATAAGATGGCCAAATTGAAAGCTGAGGTTATAGAATGTATTATGTTGACTGTGTTGCTAGTTAAGCAAAAGGAATTGTTTTTAAAATTCATGTGAAGACTTGACAGTGGCGTGGACATACATGCTAAAATATTTCTTTTTTGTTTCTTTGTTTTTTTTCTTTTTCTTTATCTTTCTTCACCAATTCTCATACTCTCCTTCCTGTCCATTCTATTGTTTTATCCTTATCTATCTCTGTTTTTTAATTGCTTTTCACCTCTATATTCAAAAGCATTTTAAATAACAGTCAACATAATTATATCTAAACCAGCCCTACTCTCAGTGTAAAGAGAAAATCTTACAAACAATAAATCTAAACGTAACTATCAGTCTATGTTATGAACTCATCTGCGGTATGACACAACATAAGGTAAGTAATGGATACGTATCAATCTTAATAGAGAAGCACATACTCCTCCTTTGCAGATTCTGGTGGTGAAACCTATAGTCGCAATACTTGCGTCACATGAAATCCTGCCTCTCCCAGTGCCTAAACAGGACATAGGACAGAAACCTTCATGACAGTTCTTTCTGCCATGGCCCCCTTTCCTGGCTCCACTGGCTTATATTTTAACTTATTTATTTACTTGTTTATGTTCAAACAGGGTCTCACTCTGTTGCCCAGGCTGCAGTGCAGTGGCATTATCTCGGCTCACTGCAGCCTCGACCTCCAAGGTTCAAGCATTCCTCCAGCCTCAGCCTCCAGAATAGCTAGAACTACAGGCATGTGCCACCACACTTGGCTAGTTTTTGTATTTTTGTAGAGATGAGGTTTCACCATGTTGCCCAGGCTGGTCTCAATTTCCTGGGTTCTATTGATCCTCCCAACTTGACCTCCCAAACTGCTGTGATTACAGGTCTGAGCCACCATGTCTGGCCCTAGATTATGTTTTACTTTCATCACAGTCCTCTTTTCCACACATACGTCTTACTTCTCAATAGGTGGCATTAAATTCATACCATTTTAGAAAAGAAATTAATTCTGATTGGCCATGAAGTCTAGGATCTTTCATCTGAGTTGTAGTATGTAGCCAAATTGCTCTAGTTCATTTTTCATACTTTCTTTCCTATCATACAGTAAACTCCTTTAAAAGGCAATCTAACAGTGACTAAAGGTCACTTAAGAAGCGTTAAGAATTTAAAAGTGAGTCAGATTATAGGGGGAAATAGATCAAACAATACATATATGTCGTTATATTGTGGTATTTCAAGAGACTCTCCAAATCTTATTTAAAGTCTCTCCATTTTAATGTGTCCAAGAAAATAAAAGCATAAAAGAAAATCTACTTTTTTATCCTTTGGCCTATTAGAAGCAAGGAGACTGAAAGAACAAAGATAAGAACAAAAGAAAATAATCTCAGCATAGTCATAGAGCAATGACAAATTCCTCTTAAATCACAGAAGACAAGAAAATTTAAAAGATTGATAACTCTCAATGTAGTATAAATCATATTTTCTATCTATCAACCTGGACCTATCTATCTATATTGTTAGTGGAGGCAGTATTATTTTTTTGACAAGCTGTTGCTCTTAGCAACAAGTCATCCTGATATTTTCTTTGATTATAACTAAAGAGCAATATCCATTCTTGTTACATGGGTGTAAAGTATAATTTAAAGCTCATTAAAAGTGTAGCAGGTGTTCATGTATAAAGTGCAAAAAAAATAGAGGAAAGAATTTCTCTATGGCTGAGCTGTCAGTGCTCTAAAAGCCTAATTTATTTTGCATAACCTTTTAGCAAATAGACATGATTATAATAGAGAGAAGAGAAATGGAAACAATATATGCAGGAAAGTAAAGGGACTTAGCCTTTTGATTTGACCTTGATTCCAACCCTTAGAAAATATTACAGTCTTTTAACAATTGCAGCTTTGACATATAACACACTTTTCTTCCCAGGAGATAGAAGTTTTTCAGACATTTTCTTAGCATAAAAGCTGCTCTAAAGTAGAAAATGAGTAGGTGCATAAACTGAAACAGAGTCAGTTTATATTCATTGCAAAGCAGGGAAAGGAATGAATGTTCAATCATCCAGTCCTTTCATGGGTTCGTTTTTCATGTGGAAAGCTCCTACTCTGCAGATAGGAAATTCAAACTTGAATTTAAAAGTGAGTATAAGTCTTGCAATTGGAAATGTTTCTCAATACCTTCAATTGCAGGCCCAAATGAGACAAATGGTATGAAAAAGACTTAAGTCCATAAGATCCAGAGTCAGAACTGAGACTAGAAATTATAATCATTAACACAATGACACTATTGAGCTGTGGACTTGCATCACTCTTTTGACAGGTGACTCTCATGAAAGCCAAGCATTTTTTGGAGTTCACTTGATTTTGAGTAGTTCAAGTTGTTAGTATTTTCTGCTTTTAGAAAATAGAAAGAACTATATATTTTTTAAGATGAAAAGTCATATAAAGGGAAAGTTGTGGTATTTGAGAAAGAATGGTGAGAAATAAAACCTTTACAACTTAATTATTTAAAAGTCGATATCATTTTCTGAGATGTGATGCTATTATTAAAAATTAGCTTTTGAAACAGAAAAGGCACGCATTCATAGCAATAAAAACAAATATATTAAAGTAAAATTCCATGTAATCTTAACAAAACCCAAATTTGATTGAGGGAAGAATGGAGGTAGATATGTTCTAAAAGAACCCATTTAATACATGAGGGTGAAAAGGATGGCCAAGAATACTGTTTACTCTTATTTTGTATATGACAAATATGCACTTAAACGTAATTGTTCACATTAAGGAAGAAATAGTAACAGACAATTGTTTCCTTCTTTCCACTAATGTTATTGTGCGGAAACTGGCGTATTGAAGAGTGTGAAGCAGCTATGATGTCTGCCTGCATTTAACAGGTTCGAGCAGATGTTCCAAAAATATACATATTTTGGCTTGAATAGAGGTTTTTACTTTTAAAAACTAATAATTTATATAAAAATCGATATTCCCAAATACCATTCAACAATTAGATTGGGTAGCACTACAACTATAGACCTAAGTTGGTTGTATGCAAAAATTCATCAGAATTGAGAAATAATTTTCCCTGTCCTTCAAACCCAATAGTAATGACTGATGCCTTTTCAGGTTGGCAGAGTTCCCTTTGTACAATGCTACCAGTTATCTTCAGACAGCTTCATGCTTTTATTTTTCTTGCCTATCCTTGGTGGATGTGTGAATTTGTCACTTATAACAAAGCATAAATGGTTTTATTTATTCGTAATAAAATAAGAAACTGTGTCATTCATGCTTTCCAATTTTCTGCACATAGGAGTTACTAAGTAAATATTTGTAGATTGCATGGAACTTTTTAGTCGTGACGACTTGAGATAATATTCCAAATACAGTTCCATCCTGGAGCATCTAGCTTGGAAATTTTTAAAGGTGATATAGTTTCGTGTTCTGTCAAGATAAAATTTAAGATTCTTTGATTCTAGGTAATGCGCACTTCTGGAGCAATTCTTATATTTCATTCTAAGGGAATTTAAACCCTTCTTCCATCATGGATTAAACACATCGTTACTTAAAATTACACACCATAAAATTAACTTTCCGCAGCAGATAATTATCAGTCTGTATTTACCAGAAGATAATCTAGCATGAAGGTTCTGCTCTGTCTTGAAAACCTGATGTCAAGAATACCCACTTCTGTCCACTTTGTATTTGTATTAGAAATCATTCCTTTACTTTCTACAGCATACACCACTATGATCACGTTATTGCCTTCTTTCCCCAGGGTCCTCTGTAAATATTAGTGTGGCTCCGTGGTGGTGCTGAGGTCTGCATTGTGACTATTCCAGTGAAGGAAAAAGGGTCCTCTAAAAATAATCTGCAAAATGGTAGTGTGGATTTGGAGATTGAAAGTTCTCGGAGAGGATTAATAGTTCCAATAACTCTATAATGATGTTGAGAATCAGGCCTTCAAAAATGTCAAAAGTTTATTGAAAATCTTTATCATAATTGAATAGGGTAGTAATATTTCATTATGACATATTTTGGGCTGTCAGAATTGTATTTGTCTTGAGGGCCATCTCTTTCATTTGCTTTAAGATAAAAAAATCATTTATCATACAAAGTACTAGTAAGTAGGCTAACTTACATAAAATACTTCAATATGTCCTCAAACTACCATTATAAGTAAAGGGTCTCCTTAAATTTTTATGGTGGAGGAATATTTAATTATTTACCGGTAATGATTTGAACTGAATATACTCTACATTCTGTTACCTAGTTTCTAAAAATACCTTTTCTCCCAGTCTACAAGTAGTACATGCTCATTAAATGAATTTTCAAAATACAGGATGATAATGTCTATATCTCTAAAGATATGGTTTAGGGACCGGGATATTATAGCAATATACAAATTCCAGGTTTTTAGTAGGCAAAATACTCTCAGAAGAAAAGTACAAGTAATCTCTATTGATTCCAGCATTTATATATTTTACAAAAGAGAAATAAAAAAATAAAAAGAAGTAAATAAAAGAAACTCAACCCTATATAAAAAGAAAATATATGTTGTTGCTGTTATCAAAAATTGTATAACAAGACAATAGTGGATCCAGATCACGATTTCAACAGTGCTATAGTCTGAACATTTGTGTCCTCTCAAAATTTGCATATTGAAACCCTCAAGGTGACAGTATTAAGAGGCCATGTCTTTGGCAGGTGATTACATCATGAGGTATTCACCCTTATGTATGGGATTAGTGTCCTTTAAAATAAACTCCTGAGAGCTGTGTTACCCCTTCTTCCTGTGGGCACACAGTGAGAAGGCACTGGCTAAGAGGAACAAACCATCATCAGACACCAAACCTACTGGAGCCCTAATCTTGGACCTCCCAGCCTTCAAAACTGTGATAAATAAATTTCTGCTATTTATATCATCTACAGTCTGTGGTATTTTGTTACAGCAGCCTGAACTGACGAAGACAAATAGGTCACAAAACAATTAGGCAAAATTTTGATTGTGAACTTTGTAATAAAGAATCAGACTGATATCAGCTGAAACTGTGATTAAATCTAATACCACAGGAAAATATTATTTTACCAGTGGGAAACCTGAGGAGAGGATGCCCACGTGTACCGCTAAAATCAATGTAAGAACAATGGATGATAAAATCAAAAGGAAGTGATTTTCTTCCCGGATGGTAGCTCAGGATTCTGCAAACTGCACGGGGAAGTCCAGTGACATGAAACATAGACTAGCAATGGCTGAAGAACATATTATTTGATGGACCAGAATTCAACCTTATGTGACCCAAGAATATAAAATGTTTGAAAGGAAAAAGCCAAGACATCCTGGGCTCTGTGCCTAGTCCGGTCAGGAGAGGAGGCGAGCTTAGTTGCTCACAAGTGTTTAGGGAGCCCAGGGTTCAATCAAAACTGGTAAAATCCCCTCCCTCCCATGTTTTATATAATGAAAGTTCAATTCACACTTAATCTATTTGTTGAAATTAATTATTGATTTCCCCAAAAAAACCATTTACAATGATTTTACCTAATGTTCACTTGTTTGCCTAATTTACCTAAATGGGAAGAAAAAACATTGTGAGGAAGGGAGGGAGGGCAGTCTTCTTTCCCAAATGAATATTTTATTTATTGAAGGGAAGAAATATACGTAGAACTATAGAAACAGAAACTTACAGTACAGAAGAAGCAGCTAATTCATTGGCTTCTGGTGTGTGTTTTTGTATAATTATCTTTTCAACTCTCTCTGTTTCTTAAAACATTATCTCCAATCCCTGCCATACCTTATTCTGTTTAATTTCCAATTTATTCTCTATTATGTTCAGCACATAAAATTACAATTTGCTTTTTCTCTTTTATGTTCAAAACTAAAAGGTTTTAGTTCATAATCTCCTTCTGATTAAAATTCTTTCTCTAAATTAGTTTCATTGGTGTTTGCTGCAGCATACAGACAGCAGTCACTCCATATCATTTATCCTCCAGATAGAGAATTTTAACTGCAAATTGGGGTTTTCTTACTTTTCTCTGCGAGCAAGCTGTCACTTTCATGAAACACTTCAAATTGTGCAATAGCCCTTCTTGTCCTGACTTCTCCCAGATTTGTCTTTAATTCCTTATTCTGAACTCCATCCTTCCTCATCTGAGACACGCTTGTAACACAAAAAATTCCTAATCTGGAGATTACCCAAACCTTTTTCCCTATGTAGCAAGTGTATGGAGTAATTGCTTAACTCTTATCTACTGCCCCATGGAGTTTTAGGTATAACATTACTACCAGTGATGGAAATGCTGTATGTGGAACATCTTGTAGAGAAAGCCACTCCTAATTTATCCTTGTAGCAACTTCATGAATCAGACTCTATACTTAACCTAATTTTATCGACAAGAAAACTACAATTTGGTGTAGTTTGGTAAATTGCTCAAGACTGCACAGTAAATAAATACAGTAAATCAGGATTTGATCCCAGGTCACCCTGGTCCTACTCTCCCATGTACTGAGATCTCCCCTATCACCCTCCACACTCCTTACATAGGCTATCTAGGACGGGTTGTTTATTCTAAACACTACGGCTAGCATTATGTATTTTCAAAGCTAATTATTCTGAAAACTCTGGATGCAGGTAAACAGTGCTAGACCTGGAAACACACACAGAGTCCAGATTTCATTTCTATTTTAGGAAGCCATCTGGGCTTGGCTGGCCTTACATGCTCTCACACCCATTCTCGGTTTCCAGGCCTGATATGATACACTCCATGGGAAGATATCACGCTGATACCTGAGGCCAATAGATTAGGACCTCAGTACATAAATGAGAATGCCCAGAAAGAATGAAGCTAAAGCAATCAGAGCAGGTTTACTCTGCTTTCTCTACAACCAGCTGAGAAAAGTGAACTTTAGCACTGATGTTTATAGTTATTCTATTCATACCATTTCCAAACAATCTTCTTCTAACATAAATAGCACTACTGTTCTTTCCCAATTACCTCTGGCCACCTTTACTAAATGATCTTTAATGGTATATCCTTGAAAATTAAGGCTTTAACCACCACATAAGCCAGAAAAAGTACATTATTCTAATTGCAGGTAATTTCTTGAGCACTATGAACTGTATAACTATGCATTCTAACTTATGCTATGACCCTGCCATTGCATTTTCTCAGTCTTTTTCTGCTTGACACAAAAATACCTGGAAAGGAAAAAAATAAAATTACAAGAGTATAAAAAGAGAGAAAAATCAGTAAACATAATTTTAACATGACTATATAGGCCAGTGTATATCCACATTTTTATTTTGAAAAGACTTCTATAAATGATTCTCATGTTAATGAATGCACAATATCCCATTAAGAATAAATATTACAGTTTACACAATTCTTTTCTTATTGCTTGATATTTAGGTATAATTAATTTGTCCTTTTATTGCTATATATTTATGTAATGAATAGCTCTTAGATATAAGACCATTTCTGTGTGTAGGTTTAGAATCAGGTTTCTAATAAAAAGTAACTAGGTCAATTAATATAAATATTTTTAAAGACATCACATACTCAAAAATTCTTGATGCTAAAGACGTGTTATTTTTCTGTAGTCAAAAAACATATACTCAATGATTCAGGTTATTCAAAAAAAGTCAAAAGTATGGACATTTGAATAGTCTAAAAATGTAATATTATTGAAAATAGTGATTAAAATATTATATGTACATTTTTGTAGGACAACAGTTTGGCAGACATGTTAAGCACACCAGGTTCTCAGAAAGAACTGGGTTCACATTTGCCGTCTACATTTATTTTCATATTTACTTAAGTTATTTAGTGTCTGTATTTTTCTAATACCAGAAATTTGAAATAATAGCAGTTCTACATTATAGTTGTATTTTAAGTAGCACATGGTATAATAATTTAAAGGGCATAGTTAAATGTTGGGTGCATAGTGAGCCATCATTAAATGTAAGCAATTTTTAATTTAGCAGAGGCCTTGTGGAGCAATGCTAAGGAATACGTGCTCTGGAGGGAGGCTGCCTGAATTTGAACTTCAGTTGTTTGAACTCTCTATACCTCTGATTCTTCAGAAGTAAAAATGGAAATAAACACAGCACTTATCTCGGTTATTATCTGTATTACATGAGTTCAAAAATATACAGAATAGGGTCTGGCTCAGAGTAAACATCGAAGAATATTATTTGTATTACTAGAAATTACCAGTAGGCTAATTTTCTACCCTGTTTTTAATTATCAGCTATCTTCATTACCAAAAGATAGATTGCTTAGTAGTTTTCACAGATAAAACAATTGAGCAATTTAATCTCCAAGTAACTATTAATTTGTTGCTACAAAAATACCGAGTCTCAACAGTATCTAACATCCATAACTGTGGTACCTGGGTAAAACAAAGCTGCCACTGTGCAACACAGTGGTCTGTACACATTCTGCTGTCAGGCAAGAATTGCTGAATATAACTTTAGAGCTCTATTCTTAAAATAAAATGTTAAATAAAAACTTTCATTTAAGAGCCTTAAAAAAGACAGTTTTTTTTTTGTAATAGAATATTTCCAAGGTTAACTGTAAGTAGCTAAATTTTTTTCATGATAAATTTAGATTTTTACCACCACTCCCATTTCCCCATTCAAATGTGTTCTCAAGGTTAAAATGGGTGTGATTTTCAGGTTTGTGTAGATTTAAATTAATGTACAATTTATACAATGACACACATATGCGTATATATATATATTCAATTTTTTTTCAATTTATTTCTAAATGTAAAATGACGTTACTATTTTGTCAAAAAGTTTTCAGGCATTAGGAAAAAGTTAGGATACTTATATGAATATCATTTATTATTTATTTTGGAGTAACAGAACTTCTCCAGTGAAACTAACTAAAAAGATCATGAGTTTGGTTATTGTAAATATCTTTATTACAGAAGTTAAAAAAAGTCATTGATTTTTATGCAGAGTTATTGTTATTACTTAAGTCAAAAAAATTTCAATTTCACATCTTTAAAAATACATTTTTACAATAAATTATTAAGGTTTAGAACATGAAAAGCAAATTACAAGCAATAAATCATGCTGAAATAGACTATGTTTCCAATTAAATAAATCATTTAGATAGGCTCTTCTTTCTAAGAACCATAAGTTTGGGTTTTGAATATTTCTAAAACATTGATTCATATATTTTTAAGAGTTATAATTTTTCCCACACTCCTCATCTGCGAAAATAAACTTCATACGTATTTTCCTAATGCAAGTTTTCAATTCGACCCAACTCCTAACTTGCCAGTAGGGAAGTTCAATTTCCTTTGTGTTTTAAGATTTTTTTCCATCTCAGGATCATACAGCAATTAGAAGAGTTTATATAGGCAATAGACCTCAACCCTGTTCCTCTGTGGTTAAGTCATAATTGTTGCTCCTCTTCCTCAGGCTGAGCCTAGTGGAGTCCTTTTCCTCCAGGGGCCACACAGATGGTCCGGATGGGCTCAGAGATGGCCCTCACAGCAGCCGAGCTGGCCATGCAGAATGGAAAATGCTGTAGATCCTCATTCATGCCTCTGGCTCTCACGTGTGCATTCTACAGCCACATAACCAAATCAGGACAAGAAGAATAAAGGTCTACTACCCTCAAACAAATAAGGCAACAAACAAGAAAAACAATCATAATAGCTTTTCCCTTGTCAGCCTGAGTCAACTCTCCCTGTCATTTTGAATTGGCTTCTACAACCTTCTCTGCTTAACCCTTAACAAGGCTCTCTACCCTTTCTCTCCACAGTGCCTTTATCTCTTAAAACAAGCAGAGGACTTAGTGGGATGTATCTTAGGAGGTACCTTTCAACATCTCATATTTTTTTTTGCCCTGAAATATGATAGGTGTTAAAAACTGCCTGAAGAATGTGAGCTCCAACCAGAACTGTAGATATTGTGGCAGTGAACTCTTCATTTCACAAGTCTCCTACGACAGCAAGTACGCAATAAAAATAGCTAATAATTCCATACATTATCCTTCCATCTAATTGTACTTAAAAAAAAAGAAATGTAGTAAACAGTACAGATAATGCTAAGACAGTTCCAATATAATGAATATAAATGAAAATATAGTCTCTGGAATGATTTATAAGGACAATTTTCTAATTAACATTACTCCCAACAAAAAGATGGCAACTTAGAGATGAAAGAAAGAGCTTTCTGCTCAAAAGTATTTTTTTAATCCAGTTCCTGATGCTTGAACTTCTTTTACTTCTTGAAATTGTTTAATCAAGGGATATGATACAACCATTAACATCCATATCAATATGACTACAGATGAAATAGGTGAAACTTTTTGGCCAGTAAATAACAGTTGTAAACATTCCTTATCCCCTCTTTCTTGAAAAGAGTATTCTCATATTCTAATAGTGGGTTGGAGGAATAACTAGAGAAAAAAATTGAATGAATGTAGAAACAATGTGTTTGAAAGCAGAGAGGTAAAAGAAGAAGAAAACCAAATCAAAATAAAATAAACACCAAATAGACACAGTAAAACAAGCATCTTTTTCCTCTGGGACCAGATTGGACAATTCTCCATGTAAAAGCAAATACTTGTATAAGTAGACCATTTCCATTCCAACCATTCCAATTTCAGTGTATTGCTAGTCACATGCTCAAAAATCCTCAGAGTGAATATATAGTCATTTTCTTAGAATTCTTGTTCATCTTCTAAAAAATGAAGATTGTAACGCCATAAATCCCTTTGGGATCTGCAGATGAAAGCACTATGTAGCTGTTAAGTAGTAATAATATCTATTAGCAGAGAATCATTTACATAGGATAGAATCATTTACATCAAACACTCTGAATTTTTTTAATGCTCAACTGCTCAAAATGAATATAATAAGAAAAAATAGAAACATCCAGTACAAATGGTAGTTTTCATAATTTTGTATTTGAATGCTGGATACATTGTCAAAAAAAAACAAATGTACCAACCATACTTCTCTTCCAAAGGTTTATTATGGAATGTGAGCTGCCTTAGAATTTATGAAAACTGTACCTTACTTTTTGGAGATTTATATATATATTATTTTTGTGTTTTCCTAACAATAGGTCAATATCCAAATTGAATTCAAAATATCTTTAATAAACTCTTATTTATTCATTTCATTCAGTATTGTAGAATTAGATGTCCTGTTTTGTTCTGAAAATGGCATACTTATTTTAAAACTGAAACAATGGTTTTAATTGCCAATATTATTTCTTAATCCCAAGAAAATTACTAAATAAGTTTCTGCTGAATACACTGATGAGGAAATAAGATTCAGATTAGTTTATGCCTTAGTCATCTTAGTTACTAGATTTATAATTCCTTAATTTTTCCACTGGAGTTTTGCCTCAGTTTTAAGTGAGAGGTCTGCCACTTTTCAGCAACATCAGCTGAAAAGTGGCTCATGCCTGTATTCCCAGCAATTTGGGAGGCTGACGCGGGTGGATCACCAGGTCAGGAGATCGAGACCGCCCTGGCTAACATGGTAAACCCCCGTCTCTACTGAAAATACAAAAACAAAATTAGCCAGGCATGGTGGCGGGTGCCTGTAGTCCCAGCTTCTCGGGAGGCTGAGGCAGGAGAAAGGCGTGAACCCGGGAGGAGGGGCTTGCAGTGAGCTGAGATTGTGCCACTGCACTCCAGCCTGGGTGACAGAGTGAGACCCCATCTCAAAAAAAAAAAAGAGAGAGAGAAACCCCTGAGAATCCCAGGCTGCAACATGACAAGAAGTTGTGAGAAAATAAAAGATTCCTGGGCTATTAAATGAAGGATAATAACTTTCTGCCAACCGTACTCAGCACACTTAAATAATAAGAGTAAGGTCAATTCTAAGAGTAAGGATAAGACTAATAATCATATATTAAAATATAAAGCTTATAAATAATAACATTGTTTTGCCCAATCAAAAAGTACATCAAGACAATCTCCAGAATGAAATATCTAACAATCAGCAATTTCTTTGTATTTCAAAGATCTACATTTAAGCTCCTTTTCTCCATGTGATCCTGCCTTTAAGGTTAAGCATGAGGTAGTTACATTTTTATTGATGAATTCAAGAAAACTATCCATTCCCATTCCCTAAATATTACCCTCTTTTTGAAAACTGGCTAGAATGTAAAATGGGCAAAAGCCTTAATGGCCACATAACTCTGACACTGAGTCTGACACTCCTCATCCATATTTCATCAGTGCATAGCTATCACGGACTTTCTTAGTCTTGACCGCTCCATGAGAATACTGCTTTAAATTCACAAGCCCTCCTGATTCTCGTACATAAGCCCTATATGTGGAAGTGACATCATTAACAAAAGCCTGAACTGACAACAATAAGCTCAAAAACAAATTACCTCCATGTTCCTCGGTTACATATTTATGAAATCAGTAGGTTGCACAAAGATCAGTGGTGTTCATGTTGACTACACTTCAGTATTATTTGAAAAGCTTCACAAAAATACTTATTTTGGGCCTTATCCATATTATCATAGTGGAAATAGTAGAAATCATAGTGGAAATCACCTGACTACAGGGCACAGGAATGTGAATTTTCTAAGAGCTCCAAAGATGGCTTATGGGTCTTCTTTTAGAAACCACAAGACTAGATAGTATCTAAAGTTTATTTCATCTCAAAAACACTAAGAGTTCTTAAATACCAAAGAAATAAGATGATAGCTATACTGTCTTTATACATCTTTATATAACTTCTCACTGGTTTTTGCCAGATGACATGCCATACATGGTATTGGTTGATTTATAGTATTTTATTTAATTAATTCCACAACTCTATAGGACAGCATTATTTCATTTGACAAATCACAATACCAAGGTCTACTTACCCATATTCATGTGGCAAAGGGTGGTACAGCCAATAAATAATCTCAAGTGTATCTGACTGTAAATACTTTGTTGTTATTACTATTATATTGCACTGTCTCTCTACTTAGTTTACTATAACACGTAATGAAAACATTCATGCCATTGGAATTACTGAGATACCAAATGCTACTGTGTAGATTATCAAAATGTCCCTCTTAAAACGCCCAAAGAATGTCTTAGGGAAGTAAAGGGAATGATGACAAAGGAAAAAAAAAAGAAGTAAAGTTATTTATTAAGACCTATTAAAACCTGTTATGATATGCGTTTCTGAAAATTCAATTTGACTCAACTGTGTCAGTGCTCTATAAAACATTATTTTATGGTCAATTCACAAAATTTTAAAGATACGAAGATAAAAATCAATGAAGTACAATTTTAAGTAAGAAGTACAATAAAATTCTGATATATTGACTAATTATTGTTTTAGTAAAGGTAATCTGGCCTTTTTGCCAATTTTAATCACTACTAAAAGCATTTGATATGCCCCCTTTATTCCAAGATTAGTGGCCTTGGCCATTTGCGTATAGGTTGATAAATTGAATTTAGCCAAAGTATTTATTAAGAAAATAGCTGTGTTTTTTTAAATACTCTCACATATACATGTATACACACACACATAATGCAGATATTTCCAAACAAGATCATATGGTGGAGTAATTTTGCTGCACTCTACTTTTTAATCTTTTTTTTATATTGGACTCTCAAGTTTCCTTATTTTATTTTACAATATTGATCATATGGAACACTGTGGTAAGTCCTAAGATTATAAGGTAAACAAGGCACTATTACAGAGCATAGATTATATGAGGAGCTAGCTGCAAACAAACGGGCAGGTAGTGACAATACTGTGTGACAGGTGCTCTATTAAAGAATGAATACAGGCTGGGCACGGTGGCTCATGCCTGTAATTCCAGCAATTTGGGAGGCAGAGGCAGGCAGATCACCTGAGGCCAGGCGTTTGAGACCAGTCTGGCCAACCTGGTGAAACTCCATCTCTACTGAAAATACAAAAATTAGCCGGGCGTGTTTGCGAGCTCCTGTAGTCCCAGCTACTTGGGAGGATGAGACAGGAGAATCACTTGAACCTGGGAGGTGGAGTGAGCTGAGATGGAGCCACTGCACTCCAGTCTGGGAGATGGAGCCACTGCACTCCAGTCTGGAAGACAGAGCAAGACTCTGTCTCAAGAAAACAAACAAAAACAATGAATGCAAATAGTCACAAAAAGCATGTAATAAAAAGTTTAACTCAATATTTTGATATTTGGCAGTTTTTGAAACACACCAGTCCTTTACCTTCTGTATCTTACTGGGCTAAGCTGATAAGAAAACTGAGATGCTCTCTACTGTGGCACCAGTGGGAGATTCAAAGCACACAAGCACCTGCCCACATAATCCATATATATACATATATATATGTGTATGTGTGTGTGTGTGTATATATGTATGTATATATGTATGTATGAAAATGTTTTCAATCACCCCTAAATAATAATGTGCATGAAGGCTTTATGGTAACAATTTAAGAAATTTTTAAGGCATAGACTAAAACTGTTTTTACATTCTAAGTCACGACTCTATTTTTTTTAATGTTTGTAAAAGGTTAGAATAGCCTTAACCTTTCTTACAGGATTTGAGAAGTAGGAAATGAAGTGACAGCTCTGTGTGTGTATATGTGTGTGTCTGTGTGTGTGTTTTATAAAAAAAAATTAAACAAATTGATTTGTAATTGACAAATACAATTGTATCTATTTATTGTGCAAACCGTGATTCTTTAAAATACATGTACATTGTAGATTGGCCCAATAGAGCAAATTAACATGTGCATTAGCTCACATACTTTATGTGGTGAGAACAATTGAAATATACGTAGTGATTTTTTTAAGAATATGGTGCATTGATGTTAACTGTAGTTACCATGTTGCAGGATAGATCTCTTGAACATACATCCCTTCTATCTAACTGAAATTTTGTATCCTTTAACCAAAATCTCCCAATCCTCATTCCACCCCAGACTCTGGGAAGTACCATTCCACTCTCTATTTCTGAGTTCTGTTTTTTTTAGATTCCACATGAGTGAAATTATGTGGTATTTGTCTTTCTGTGCTTGGCTTATTGTACTTAACATAATGTCCTCCTTTTTTTTCTTATTAAGCATAGGAAGTGCAAATGTAAACTGATTGAGTATATTTGTTCCCAACACCACGTGCGCTATCTGTCCCTGAAATTAGCTCCTCAGAACCTGAACTTGCCAAGGCCGCTGAAATCAACAGAATTTTAAAAGATATTATCAAAGGATACAGAGAAGACACCATTATAGGAGTAGAAAACAACACTGGAAGACACTAGAAATGTTCAAGAAGGAGGACATATTCAATATTGAAACTAAAAATAAACTACTGTTAGCAGTGGCCAATCCATACTGGTCTGCAGCATCTTGATTCTTGCCTCCTTGAAGGATATAATTTGTCTAAGGGAGAACTAGTATCATGGCACTTTCTTTTTTGTCTGGAAATTTGTCTTAACAAAAAATAACCTAAGAATGGATATTTGAACACCTTATTTCCTACTAAGATAACTTAAAATATATAATGGGAACAAATTATGTAATATCATTGCAAGTTGGAGAATAGCTCAAAGCACCCATTTGGTACAGTGAAGACAAGCAGATTTAGAAAAATATGCTGGCCTGTTGAGTTATCTACATGAATCAACTTAAAAGGGAAAAGAGGAAAGATGTTTTCTCTCATACTCTTCTCTTCCCCTCCCACAATCCCTCCCATTGTAGATGAAGGGAAGTATAGCTTGCTCACCATTTTCAACTAACGAAACTGGGGTGGTAGGTGTGGGGGGCAGTGGTTAAGACTACCAGAATGAATGAAATATATAGACACTGACGCCTTAAACAAAAAACAAGTTATTAGCATTTTGAGAATATTGTCACAATTTATATGATCAAGAAAATCTGTAGTATCTTCTTCCAATTTTACTATGAACCTCATCCTGCAAACAGCTGAACATAGTTTAGTATATTTCTTAAAATGTGCCTTTTATGTGTGGGAATTTCTTTGGCTATTATTCCTATTAAAACAATTAGTAAGGTTTCAGGTCTATAAAGATGCCTATTAAGTTGATTAAAAAGCCATCATTAAATAAAACTAAAGCACATTTACATACACAAATATTCACAAAACAACAAAAAGTAACTGGACTAATCTGCTTTTTAGATGGACAATTTCTTAATAAGAGATTATTCAGTGCTCATATTGATTTATTATTGTTGAGAGTACACTGTCCAAGATATAACTTTTACTGTGTCTACAATTTACATTTGCCCATGTATTTTAAAAAGCAGACGAATTTGCCTGCTTATGAAAATCGTCATTTTTGTCTCTACTGGGAAGTAAACAAAAGAGTATTAAGTCCTCAGAAGAGTAAAACGTAAGGATTTTAATATTGAAGCAAACTCTTATGTATCCTTATGTAAAATAAACAATTGTATAGATTATTGAAATTTGTAAAATATAAAACTAGATCTCCAGAGCCATTTGGTTCTGAGTTGAACTGTGCTTATTAATATGTCACTTATCATACTTAACCTTTCAGATTCGCTGAATAACTAGGCAAATCATTTCACTTTTATATAACTTGCTTTTCATTGGCTAGCAATGGGTGCAGTGAGGTCGATGATCAAGAATGGAAATTTAGTTTTTAAACAAAAGTGAGGCATCTCTTACACCAAATTTATGAACACTGTTACTTTGCTATTTTTATCATAGCATTTTTAAGATAGCTAAATAATACTAATAAAACTGTGTGTGAAAGCATTCCTCTATCAACTTAAATAAATATTCCTGGACATTACTAAATATTTGCTAATACTAAATACAATGAAGATCAATCTTTTAGCTATATATCAAGGAGAATCTTGGTTTTTGGTTCATTTGGAACCAAGATATAATAAATTATTTTTCCCAAAATGTTGTTTTTTCTTATTTTACCCTGAATTTTTTCTTTTATTCTTTTTCTTTTTTTTTTTGAGTTTTTTTTTATTATACTTTAAGTTTTAGGGTACATGTGCACAATGTGCAGGTTAGTTACATAGGTATACATGTGCCATGCTGGTGTGCTGCACCCATTAACTCGTCATTTAGCATTAGGTATATCTCCTAATGCTATCCCTCCCCCCTCCCCCCACCCACAACAGTCCCCAGAGTGTGATGTTCCCCTTCCTGTGTCCATGTGTTCTCATTGTTCAATTCCCATCTATGAGTGAGAACATGCGGTGTTTGATTTTTTTGTCCTTGCGATAGTTTACTGAGAATGATGATTTCCAGTTTCATCCATGTCCCTACAAAGGACATGAACTCATCATTTTTTATGGCTGCATAGTATTGGAACCAACCCAAATGTCCAACAATGATAGACTGGATTAAGAAAATGTGGCACAAATACTTTTATTCTTTTTCATAATAACTTTTTAAAATATAGGTTGAAGTTTGAACTTTTAAATATGAGATTACTCTTTACTATCTCAGATATATTTTTAAATTGTCATATTTTATACATTTTTATAAATTTTTATTATTTTTACATAAAAGCATAATAAAATGAAACAGCAGAAGGAAATCAGAAGAAAGAATAGAAGTGAAGAGGACTTCCTTATAAAATTTTTCATTTTCAAACATTTCAATATTTCAAATTAAGGGATTTTATTCATGCTTAAGAAGGTCTGTAAATCATCTACTTCTCAAAAGGGAAATGTTAAGAACTGGAAATCATAGAGGGTATATGATTTAAAAGTATGCTCTGGAGAAATGAAACATTTTTTTAAGTCAAATGACTTTAAAGTGGTTGTTTAAATGACATCTTCTAGAATTTTGACATATGATTTGCTAGATGTTTGTGGAAACAATGTTTATTGATTTTTATTTGGATAGCTTATCTTTGGCCTTTTTATTTCTTATTTACAGACTCATTAATAGGGTAATATCGTTCACAGCATCTTCCCTCCACTTCAGTTATAAGATTCCCTTCAGTTTATATATTTGATCTTGAGAAAAGTACATAATTAAGAAGTGATAGTTCACAGAGAATGTTTCAATATACAGTATTTTTAAATGAGGTTGTAGTACCCTAAGGGACCCATTCTAAATCTTCAAAAGTGTTTTTAATTGCTGTGTTTTAGGTAAATGTGTTTATTTATCACTTGCAGTTATGTAATAGCAAATTATAACTGTTTCCCGCTTCACTCTTTAAAATATTAAACAATGGTAACTAAGAAGACACTTGAACATCTAAGATGATTTAGAGCACACAATATTTCATTGTAAATGTTATCTTATACCTTTTATTCCATTAAAGGCAGGGTATCTATCTGCCATGCAGAAGAATAATTTTATATCTGACTTTTTAGATACATTTGAGGTAGTGAGGTTTGGGATGTGCAAGGGAATCATATCACAAATATAATATTTTACAGTATTGGACTGTTTTAACTCTTCAGATTTGCCTAAACAGTATAATCAATTCATATATTTATCTTAAAACTTACACTCATTCAAAAATATGTTTCATAGTCAATTCATACGTAAGTCCAAAGCTGACCTATTTATTCCATTAAACCTACTTGTCACATTGCATTTCTGATCTCAGTTATTCTACCTGAGGAACCAAAATAGAAACTCCTGATAAATGTTTGACACTTTTCTCCCCTTCAGTCTCACATCCAATTTCTTACCAAATCTTTTCTACACCACCTGAAAGATCTATCTTCATTGTTTTCAGATTTTCTTCTGCTCTATATTATGGGCAATATTTTGAAAACAGCCATCTGGCCTCCAGTCTCTCCTCATGCTAGCCCACCATTCTGAGTCTATTACTTGTCTGCCAACACCAGATAATGCAATGCAGTTGCAAAATCCAATAATGATTCTAAATTTTCACCAAGATGAAAGTCCAACTTTAATATTACAGAAGTTAACATAATGTACCATAGCCTGCTTCCTCTGATGGCTTTACCTCTATAAATGCCACTTTCTATGTTTACATTATTTGTCTTCTCATATCACTCCATGAATGGATTGTTCCACTGACAGTTTTGCTTCAAAATTCAGGTCAGATGTTACATTCTCTAGAAAACTTCCCATCATTCTCTTATTCCATAGAGGCACAACTTTTTGTTTTTGGTTTTGGTTTTGGTTTTGTTCTGTTTCGTTTTTAGCTAGGCATATGATTGCTTGGTATAGATACTATATTTCCTACTAGACATCCTTGAAGTCACTTGTAGATCATACATGAAGTTTGAGGAAATAAAACGTAAGTTAACATGTCACATTTTTCTTTATTCATTTAAGCATTTATTAAATGTTAGACATGGTAATACAATACACATGAGGTATAAAAAGATGAATATTACAACAATTACCTTTTTATTATTGTCTAGTAAACACAATCTCTTATAAATAAAAGGTGCTAAGTAAATCTTTATTGCATGAATAAATCATATGCACTTCATGGAAGCTTTGGGAAGCCTTTCTTAGAGGATGATTGATGCATGCCCCTTGTTCTCTTTCACTGAAGCTTCAGCCTTCTTGATGGCTGAAACTTCAATATGATGGTGACAACAAAAATGAAATGGTTGGTACTCTAGCAATGATCTGCAGTGAGGGGAAGCACTGTTTCCTACAATGAAGAGTTGGAATAAGCCTGGGACTCTGAGAGCCTTGTGAGCCAGAACCTACATATTAGCACTCGACTGCCATCTCTAGACTTTTACATGTGTGAGACAGAAATAAAATTCTCACGTAAAATATTCATGATTTTTTGCCTCTGTTACCTGCAATACAACTTGATATTAGGATTCCCTCCTTAATTCCAAATTGCTGCCTTTATTTACTCAGCACTCTTACTACCACCTGCACATTCATTTAATACAGTATACCACTCAGTGTTGCAATTATTTGTTTATGACTTTCTTCTACTCTATGTGCTCAAAATGTTATAAATTCAGCTGCATTTTAATAATTAATACTGTATTTACTTAATGTTTCACTAATTTAAACATATTTCCTCATTCATTTAAGGATTTATTGAATGTCAGACAGGATAATACAATATATATGAGGGAAAAAAAGATGAATATTACAAAGCTTACCTTTTTGTTATTTTCTAGCACAAACAATCCCTTATAAATAAAAGGGGCTAAGTAAATCTTTATTGCACGAATAAATCAAATGCACTTCTCAAATGATTGTGATGTTGGTTACTCCAACTTATATTACAAGGCAATTTAACTTAGTAGAGCACTGAGAAAGGGCATCTTAGACAAATTACGGTGCCCTCATCTCACAGTAAACCAACTCAAAATCAAAGAAAGACAATACAGCCATTTTCAGTACTGTCCTCATACAGTTTTTTAAATATTGTGCAAATATTAGGTGAATTAAATTACAGCACTGATATGGTCTGGGTCTGTGTCTTTGCCCAAATCTCATGTAGAATTGTCATCCCCAGTGTTGGAGGCAGGGCCTGGTAGGAGGTGATTGGATCATGGAGTGGAGTTCTCCTGAATGGCTTAGTACAGGGGTCCTCAACCCCTGTGCCACAGATGGGTACCAGTCCCTTGCCTGTTAGGAACTGGGCACACAGTGGGAGATGAACTATGGGCAAGTGAGCCTTACCTCCTGAGCTCTGCCTCCTGTCAGATCAGTGGCGGCATTAGATTCTCATAGGAACGCACACCCTATTGTGAACTGTGCATGCGAGGGATGTAGGTTGTGCACTCCTTAGGAGAATCTAATGCCTGATGACCTGAGGTGGAACGGTTTCATCCTGAAACCATCCCGACCCCACCGCTCTCGTGTGGAAAAATTGTCTTCCTCAAAATTGATCCCTGGTGCCGAAACAGTTGGGATGGCTGGTTTAGTACCATGGGATTCACTCACCATAAAATGAGTGAGACCAAGTTGTTTAAAAGTGTGTGGTACCTCCCTTCTCTCTCTCTTTTCCTCCTGCTCTGGCCATGTATAATGTTCCTGATTCCCCTTCACCTTCTGCCATAATTGTAAGTCTCCTGAGGCCTCCCCTGCTCTTCTTCTTGCATAGCCTCCAGAACCATGAGCCAATTAAACCTCTTTTCTTTATAAATTATCCATCCCGGATATTTCTTTATATAGTGTGAAAATGGAGTAATGCAAGTGACTGTGATATTATAGCGAAGTAAATCAGCCTCAGAATGCATTAAAAAAAAATTTTTTTTTTTTTTTTGCTTTCTAGATATCAGCCTTGAAACACACTTTGAAACTATTTGTTTATCTCTTTCCTGCCAGGAATTTGGGTGAACGGTGTTTGCTTATCTAATTATTTGCTTGCTTAGAAATCCCAGGAGTCAATTTCCAACAACCCAAGCAGAGAGATCCAGCTGCAGAATTTTCCTACTTAGGGAGAAGTACAAACAATAGCCCACCAATGCTGGGCCAAAGTCAGGATGACACAAAACACACCTCCTCTGGGTGATTACTGAAGATAACTATCGGAACAGGCTCACAGACCTTCACCTCCCTGCACCACTCCCCATAGTTCCCACACCTTTTCTTTCTTAAACCCCTTCACTCAGCCCAAAACGTTGGAATTGTCTCCTAAAGGCATGAACCATGCCATTGCCCATCTGCTAGCATTTGATTAATAGAAGAGCTTTCCTTTCACCAAACCTCTGTTCTTGTGTTTTCAACCTCTGAGTGACACACAGCCAGATGCGTGCTGGTTACAATATGTTTCCAAAACATGGCAATACATAATTTTAAAAACAAATATTTCTATGAAGTCTAAATTAGTATATCACCACTTAACTTAAATGTCAATTTTAAGAAACTAAGTGAAAAGAGTTAAGTGATAGTCTGATAAGAATGTTAAAAGTATTTGCCAAGTCTATTTAAGGTAAATTTTCATTCAGTCTTTTCTATGCATGAACTTTCCCACAATACCCTCCTTTAAAAGATATCTCATAAACTACACCTTATTCATTTTTCACTATATATATATATATATATATGTGTATATATATATATATCCACATTTAAGAAAATTATATTGGTCTCCTTATTGGATTGGCAGTCATGAGAAAGCCATATTTGAGTGAAAAAATACCAAGCTGGTATGATTTGATGGTTCTAGGCAAGACGCCTTCTTAAGTATCTGACTTAGAGCTCAGCTAACAAAATTCTATTTAACCAAAATGCCAATTTAAAAAAACCAATCACTATAGAAAGTAAAATTAGGTTTAATTAGTGGAATGCAAATGGTGTCAATTTATAACCTTATAGTTAGGTATGAATTACATCTGTCTGTCTACCTTATAGTTAGGTATGAATTATATCTGTCTGTCTACCTATCTATTCATCTATCAATCTATTTATCTGGCTAGGTGAATGGGGAAAGAAGATCTAGCTAGTGTACTGGAGGAGTAATCTTTTGAGCAGCTATAAATTAGCAGCAGCATATCAGGAAATTGAATAAAAGAGTTTCATGAGTGAAAAGGAAGTCAAGCATGCTTCTGAGAACAAGAAAATTCACAGCTATGCTGGGACTGAAATTAGCTTTTCTCTTTGAATTTTTTGCTATTTTGTGAAGAATTTTTCGTTTAGAAAACCTGACTAAGTATTTGAAGTTATTATTAATACCATATACAGAGAATTATACACTTCACAAATAACTTTCATCTACATTATCTCATTTGATTCTCTTCACAACCTAAGCCAGTCCATTTACAAACTCGAGGTAAACACCAAGGTTAATGATTTAACCTCCATTTTACATAAGCAAATTACAAAGATTCTAAGAAATATAGATCATACAGTTTATAATTATTAACTCACTAAGCGTTGTTATTAAGAAAATATTATCATATTCAATTACAAATGGAGTTTAATATTGGGTGCAATTTAGGGTCACTATGAAAGATACAGTTTCTTAATGTTTTGGAGTAGTCCAAAGTGTCACAATGATTCAGATGTTAGAGAAGAGGTTTATGAGAGAAAGTCGTTATTGGGGCAAACATGTAAATGAATCATCAGTGAAAATGAGTTAATGAAGTGAGAATGCTCACTTTTGACAGTGGAAAAGCACAATAAAAATACACTTCCATAAAGCAGAGAGAGTGAGATAAGGAGTGGGCTGAAATGTGAGAAGAGCTGTAGGAGGGGGAATGTGGGGGATATTTTAAAAATAAAAGTTGCTTGAACTTGATGTAAAGGCAAGGAAGAGTAGAATGTGAGATATGAAATTTTAGATACTGAAAATCTCAGTTTGTTTATCAACCAGGTATAATTCTGCCAACAGTAGAACTGTAAATCTCTAGCTTTCTTTAAAAAAATTAAAGCCTTTTATCACTTTTAAAAAGTTTATTAGAGCTGAGTGAGAATATTTATAACCAAATAGAACTGTCTCACTATTTTACCCTATTTTATTTTCTATCAAACTGACTTTTCATTAACAGCTTCCATAAACATTGATTCTTTTATAAATAAGTGACATTGTCTGTGAGGATGTAGACAGCCCCTCATCATATGTGTGTTGCTAATAGTTGAGTGACCATTCTAGTTGAAATATATAAGCTCCAAAATCACTGCTTTAAACCTTTTGAGAAATAGTTACTATGTAATGCAAAGCTTGTATTTAAAGAGCATAACTGGAATTTTCCCAGAATGCAGTGTGCAAGACTTCCTCCCATCCAGTTTTGGCATGCCATGTAATGCAGGTCATAACTAATTAATTATCCAAACAGAAGGTATTTATGAGGCAGTATTTCGTGGTAACAAATTAAAGGAAAGGGCAGTTTCATCCAAAATAAAATAGGGTAGAATAGTGCTGGAGTTGAGAAGATCTGGATTTAAATATCATCCTTCTCATTTCTTTAGTTGTGTGAATTTTCTCAACTGGTTCAACCTATTTTTACCTGTATTTATAAGCCATAAAATGATTTCAATGATAAATACATCATGATGCTGTTTGTGACACATAAAAGAGGAGCCAAAACAAAGTCTGGAATATAGTAGGTTCTCAATAAATGGGAGCAATTATTCTTAGCAATAGAACCAAGAATAGAATACAATACTGTTCCCTACTGATGTTGTACTTAGGGTGTCATCTTTCTCCAAAAGAGAAAGGTGGAAAATCATCAATATTAAATGAATGAGATGATCATTTAGGAATATGCCCAGATTTATTTTTGAGGATTAATGAGGTTATCAATATTATCTTTGCTTTCCCTTCCTGCCTTTTCCACTTGGGCTGACTTGGTTTCCCTTCTTGCTTTTTCTTCTTGGCCTTTCCCTTCTTGACTCACTTGGGCTGAAATGATTTTCTCATAATTTGAGTAGAATATCTCTTCTGGCAACTTCAAAATGAATAAAAGAATCATATTTATATTGGGGAAAAAATCCAATCATTTAGTTACTAATGAATTTCCAGTGAAACACTTGGAACAGGCAATGATCAAAACAACTTGCAGCAAAATCACATTTAATAGCACGTAGATATGAAGGAATTAAACTCCTGCCACCTAAACCCAAGAATCACTACATCTTCCTAGGTTGGTTTTATACTTAACCTATTCTTATTTGTTTAAGATTTCCAGTGATTCACTCTACTTTACTTTCCTTTGAATATATGCTGGCTTTGTTCCTTTTTGGGAACAATTTTGTAGTATAATTTCTAACTGTGGAATAAAACAAGATTGTCACACATTTCCTGATCCACCCTAAATGTATTCATAAACACACACACACACACACACACACACACACAACTCAAAAGCAAAAGCAATAACAGTGTCAAATACACCACAAAAGATTTTATTATGAAAAACATATGGGTAAAATGTAGCAACTATGCGGTTTACAAAATGTTCTATTATTGCATAAAACTGTCTTTGCTCTATCACCTTCTAAAGCTTCTTACACTCTTTCTTGGTGTTAGGTCAAACCTGAAAATGCTTTATCTGTTCTCCATATCATTAGAGCTCCATCTTCCATACATATTTTAAGATAGACCTTCCCTCCACAATCATTACTCCCACAGTCTTAATGTAACCAGTGAACATGGACAGCAGCAGTCCAATATACATTCACATTATCAAAACATGATGGAAGCTGTAGATATGCCTAAATGTCCATGTTAGTACATATTTTGTCTAGTAGAGTCCTCGGTTCTTGTACATGTTTGATTACAGAGTGCTACTTGGACCTTTATGGACAAGTAGAAATAATTGACTTAGCAAATTTGTTGTATTTTCAGGCCATTTGTTCAGAATAGGAGTCATATCTATTTAAATTACATACTTGGCATAATTTCATTGATGAAGACATATCAAAGAATAGAGGGCAAAAACTTTTTCTTCAAAAAGTCGTACCTTTAGTACTGTAAGAAGAAGTACAGGTAAAGTTTCTGTCAATAGAGACCCCCAAAATACAGTGGATTTATATGATGAAAAATGTATTATTCTCTCAAATAACAGGCTCTACTGAGTGCTTCAAGTGGCAGAGTGGTGCTGCTGTCCTTTATATATAACTTCTGAATTTGTTGCATTTATTAGCATTTCCTGGTAATGTAAGGGGTAAGGAGAGGAAAGGGAGAATGAGCAATTTTCCTTCAAGCATGTAACATGTTGATAACCTATATCAATTCTGTTTATATTCCTTTGTTGACAAGATAGACACATGGCTGAATCCAGTTACATGGAAGGCAGAGAAATGTAAACAATAGCTAGATGACCATGTGTTATGCTAACATATAGGACTTCTATTCCCAAAAAGAGGAAGACTAAACATGATACAGATGTTATTTAGCTTTCTCTGAAACAATCACAACATTTAGAAACACCATTCATTTGTCTCAGAGTTTATAAAAAGTGTGTGTGTGTGTGTGTCTATCATAGACTTGACACTAGATTAAATAAATTAAAACATTGTTATAATTCATCTCTCTCATTCTACTGAATATAAGATGTCATAGGCTATATCCTTTGGAAACAGATCCTGACAAGGAGTTTTAGGGTAGAAGTAGTTTATGGAGCCTGTCCTTGCAAACAACCACAAAGAGGGGAGAGGGGAATGTTGGAGAGAAATAGAAGTTGACTTGTGATGCACTGTAATAGACATTTCAGATCAGTTCACAGGGAGCGTTGAATCTAAGATGGCCCTTCAGAGTAGTCTTACATGAGACAAGGGACTGCACTTTTGTACCTTCCATCAACCAAATGCTGCATGGGGGTAACCCTGCAGGAAAGGGCATTACCATAGTCAAGCCAGGTCTCCGTGGGCAAAGGTAATTTCGATAGAGGGCTCTGCTTGAAGCCATTAGCCTCTAACAACACGAAGAGCTGGACAAATGGGTGTGTTACAATGTGTATTACTCTTCTTTTGCTGTATAACAAATCACCATGAACTTAGTGACTTAAAACAACCCAATTCTTATCTCTCAGTTCCATAGGTCAGAAGTACAGGCAGGCTCAACTGGATTCTCTGTGGAGGGTCTCACAAGACCAAAATCAAAGTCAAATGGACTGGGCTCTTGCTTGAAGCCTCTGAAGAAGACTCCACTTCCAAGCACTTTCAGTGTTGGACGTATCCAATTTCTTGTGGCTATAAGATAAAGGTTTCTGTTTAGATAGGGACCATTCTCAGATCCTAAAGCATGTTCACATTCTTTGCCACTTGTCCCTCTCCATTTCAAGCCAGCAATGTTTCATCAAATCACATAGAACCTCTCTGACTTCTGGACATGCACTCAGTCAGAAAAAAATATCTGCTTTCATAGGGTTCATGTTGTTAGGTTAGGTCCACCCAGATAATTTCCAAATAGCAAGTCAACTGATTAGTAACATTAATTACATCTGCAAATTCCCTTTGCCATGCAATGTATTATATTCATGAGCACAACACCAAGATATGGAGATCATGGGTCCATCTTAGAATTCTGCTTACCACAGTCCTGAAGGGATCAACTGGGCAGTTGCAGTAAAAAATTTGTCCTGACCACATGATAAATATGTATAGCTGATAACCACCTAACTGAAATATGCTACTTGTTAAATGTGGAGATATATTGTAATATATTTTCATGTGGTAAGTCTCCCTTACTCACAAACACTTCCAATTTTTGTTAAATTTAATTGGTTGACCTTTTTTCCTTATTTATATATACTGCTTATTAAATAATAGCATGTAAGTGCCCATATCATAGGTATTAAGCTCATTAAATTTTTCTCTTATTTTTAATTTGTTTTATCTTGTCTTATTTTTCAAGTTTCTTGTAAACTATTTTTATTTATTATTGGAACTAAATAAGGTATAAATATAAATCCAAACTGTATCATATCAATAAAATATATTATTCATACCAACTAATCAGATTACATATCAAGGCTGAACAGTGGGAACATTCCCTATTTATCCGATTTGTACCTAACGTTGTAAAGCTCACAGATAATGTAGATGACAAAAGTATGGGCAAAACAATATGAAAACACGTATGGGGACATTGTAGCTCATGAATTCACAGGAGTAGCATCCAAACCTCAACCTCCGGTCGACTGAATAAATATGTTAAAAATTACTCAAGCAGGTCTTACAAAGTTGAAATCAGTCCTGTGATCATTCTACATACATGAAAAGCAGTGAAGAAAGAAGAGCTATATGTGTGGTCCAGGGTGTACACCCAAAGGTCAGGGGTAAAAAGATAGCCACTGGGCTACCAGACTGGTAACTGAACCCAAGAAAATGGAAGTAGTGTGTTAGAAGGGTGTAGTGAGTAATAAATTGCCAGATGGCAAGAATTGGAGCAATACAGAAAATTGTTACGTTGTGATTCTGGAACTAATTATTTAAGAACAACTTGTATGTACTGTAATGCTCCCCATAAACCTATCCCATTGTAATGCAAATAGGCAGAGGCAAATGTAATCTCAGAAGAACCCAAATGACACAGCCAAAATATCTTGGAAGAGCAGCCACATTTTCTTCTTTCTTCTACAGAAATGATGTAATTTAAATAATGGTATGGATAACATTGATGTTTATATCTTTTTCCTTCCCCATGCATCTTTTTCAGGAAGTTGGAATATGCCAGTTACTTAGAGAAAGGACAAAGGAAGATGAGTTCATTAGGCTGTCTCTGAGCATATCTTTAAGAAATTTACATTTATTCAGGAAGCCAAAAATAGTGTCCAGAATCTTCTTTCCATCAAACCTTCTTTGTTTTCCAAGGGAACCATAAAGATCAATTGCACATTAATTCCTATACATCTCTCTTGTAATATTTTTATATTATAATCAAAACCACTTTGATTGTGGCTAGTATATCTGGATATGATCTGAGCACTTGGAAAGTTTGCTTTTATTGTCTTGTCATTTGAAATCATTGTATGATTGAAAAATCCATGCTTCTTTATTTTATTCCTAAGACACTCTGTAGAAATAGCAATAACTTTTTCAATCCTACAGTTACAGCATATATCCCTGGAAATACCTCCAATAACAGCTGGTGTGTGTTCATTTCTACACTTCTTCTCCCTATCTCCACTCCTACTGATATTAAATATTTGAGCAATAGTCATTGTAGAGGCCAAAGCAATCCCATCTTGGATGCTAATCTGCCCTATTGGCTTCTGATTAGCCCCCGTTCCTCTAAAATTTCCAGTTTATCTATTGCTCCTTGTCTAAGAGCAGGTATTTGCCAAAAATCCTCCTCTTAGATCAAACAACCTTGATGTTATCATACTTCAATTGTCCTACAAATCCCTTCTGAATCACTCCATTATACAAGATATATAAGCCCTGAGTCTGGGGGATATGGGCACAGGGATCTACCATCTTGTCCCACCTCTGCAAGAGACACAGATATGGCTTCTGTTTGTCTCTATTAAATGTTTCCAAAAAACTGAATTTTTCAGCTTTTTTATTCAACCTCTCAGGTTTCTCAGACTTTGGGGCATATTTGCATAGACCTAACCACTGTGAAACAGTCATACATGAATGTCAAAAGACAGAAAATGTGTGTTTCAAGACAATATATCAGAGGAACTTACAGGCAGAAGCCCAGTAAGTGCAAGTTGTCCTAAGTCTCTCATATGTCACTATCCTATGCAGATGTGTGTTTGGACTTATTATCTGGCAAAGGAATTAAATTTTCTGCCACTGTACAAATATACAGAGGGAGTGAATGTCAGCAGAGATCATCTGGCCATGTTGCAAGCCCCAGAGCTGGGCAGTAGCGGCCACAGCTTATTTTCTGACATCACTGAAGGTGTCAGGTGCATTGATGTCAACGTAGATTTCAGTCTAAGTCTTTTCATCCCTACTTACCAAATCACGGCTTTGAGGGAGCATTTCAGAGCCATCCATCGAAAACACGGGCTTCATTTCTTTTCTTTCTTTCTTTTTCTTTCTTCCTTCCTTTCTTTCTTTTTCTTTTCTTTTCTTCTTTCTTTCCTTCTTTCTTTCTTTCTTTTGTTCTTTCTTTCTTTCTCGCTTTCATTCTTTCTTTCCTTTTTTTGAGACAGAATCTTGCTCTGTCACTCAGGTTGGAGTGCAGCGGTGTGATCTCGGCTCACTGCAACCTCTGCCTCCCAGATTCAAGCGATTCTTATACCTTAGCTTCCCGATTAGCTGAGATCACAGTTGTGCACGACCATGCCCAGCTAAATTTCTTATTTTTAGTAGAGATTTAGTAGAGATACCCATTGCTATGTTGGCCATGCTGGTCTTGAACTCCTGGCCTCAAGTGATCTTCCCACCTCGGCCTCCCAAAATGCCAGGATTGCAGGCGTGAGCCACCGTGCCTGGCTGGCTTGCTTTCTTTATAAGTGGAGAAAAATGGTTGGACACAGCTTTTCATATTACACACTGAAATGCAATGACCCTAAACTCTTCATTCTGAAATTTGGGTATGGGTAAAGTATTAGATAATTTTAAGAATTATTACTTGTCTTGCTAGCTGAGCAAATGGCATTGTTGCTATATAGAAAAATGTCCTTAGTTTTAGTGATGCATACTAAAATACTTAGAGATGAATTATCATTATGTCTGCAATTATGTTAAAATACTTCAGTAAAATGTATTTTAAGCAATGTGGCAAATGTAAATAGTTGTTTTGCTAGATGAAAGTTATACGGATGTTTGCTTTATGACTCTCTTGATTCTCTATATCCAAATATATTACAAATAGATTTTAAATTAATACTTATTCTTGTGCAATCACTGTGAACCTTCATACAACTCAATCCTAGGGAGAAAAATGACTGTGGTGTCAAGAATATTCCTTACCCTTGGAGTCTTTGTACCATCTTGGTACATATTTTCCTAATGGGTAGCTTCTTGTTAATCTTTAATTATAACAAGATCAATTCTTCATTCCAAATACTTGAATGGTCTCCCCTAATCTGTCATTTTAATCTTTTTATGTCTGTCCTAAATATTCACTCACCATATACATTCATGATAACATTTGTCAATGTGTTACTGTACTTTCTGGGTGAATGAGTCAGGTGAGTTATAATAATTGTTTCTTGCTAACATATATAATTGTGTCACAGTTAGTATAGAAAATCTTGAATTTTTATTTTCTCCAGCACTGTGAAGAGAACAAAAAGAATTAGACCTTTTCTTAAATCTTAAGACCTTTATAGACTATTTGGAAAAACAAAGCAAATGAAAATAAACATGCACATAAAAACTTAGCTAATGGTGCAACATAATGTGTAACTACATCAAATGGATATTTTGTTTAAGTAACCTTTTAACTATCACATTATGAGTATTAAAATAATTACAAAAAGATCAGTATTTGGCATATATTCTTGGAATCATTTGTAATGATATTTCCCACAGTACAAGGGAGAAAACTCGAGGGAATTATTCAGGGACTTTCCCGTTATTCAACTTAAGTCTAACATAAAAAAATACCATCACTATAAGAAAATACATGCACAAAAATTCATAGATTCCAGCATACTCCTTCTTTGAAGACAAATAACAAAGTGCCTTGAATGGCAAAAGTCATTTTCTTTTTTTAAAACTTTTACTTTCATTGTAAGTCAAATTGAGGTAATTCACAGTCAGCAGCCAGAATCAAAAGGGAGGAAAAGAAAGCCCTCATTTGAAAAAATCAATTAATATCATGAATTCTTGACAAGCAAATTAAATAAGATACATAGTAATTCATTGTAAAATAAAGATTTCAAAACTAGAGATTCTACTTGGCCAACATTCTCTAATAATGACTCTAAATATGTAAGAATATCTTCACATCATTTTTTCTCTTTCGGCTCTTTTTGTTCTCAATACAAAGTGACTTCTCTTTCTTTTTAAGATTTAGTATGTCAACCACAGCCTTCTCCATTACAGAAAGATGTCTGGTTACTTGAAAGACTTTGATACATCTGTGCTATTCCCTGTGTGCTGACATATGTCTACTTGCAACAGAAAGAAGAAACTTCAAGGATGAGCTCCACTCATTTCAGTAATTGGTATTCCAGCCTGCTAGTTCAGATAGATTATTGTTGGTGTGATAGGCAGCTAACATTAATGTCAAATTAACATAAACTATAAGGATGACAGTATGCTGGAATTTGCATAATTTTCATCAGAATCTAAAGGCTTTTGAAATTGATTCTCAAGGACTAATAAAGACATATTAGTTTACTTACTATAACATCTTTGGGATGTTATTTAAAATGTCACATTCTAATTTTAAATCAGTGATCTGCAACTTAGGATAATGGACAGTATATGAATTTTAGACACAAATTATTTATGTGAAATTATGACTCCCCAAATCATTACTCAACCTGCAGAAAGAAGAATATTTTTTATTTTATTTTTTATATAATGCTACTCAAATCCAATCCCTTATTTATTTTATTCTAGGATTGTTCTATACGTTCTCAGGTGTCTTAATGTAGTCTGTTCAGTGATTCAAAGTAGAATGTTAATGGTTCTATCCCACAGTCTTCAAATAATCTGTCATATTTGTGATTTCATTCTCAGGGAAAAACTTTTTGAGAAAGTCAAAAATGTTTATAGTTTTTATTCTTTTTCTGTTCTGTTATGTTGAAACACAGAAACACATGGAGAAGACATATGGCATGTAAGCATAGAATTTGCCCATTCTTGGCCTGTTTGTTTTTAGAGTTTTTCCTCTAAATAGATTATCATTTATCAGCTGTGAAGTTGCAAAATAAGATTTTCAAAGCACAAAATCTTATTTCTCTTTATGCATCCTGCTTGGGTTCTACATTTTTTTGAGTCTTCATTCGATATCTGTTTTCCTAACCCAATCGTCAGGTTATCACACTACCTAGCACTAATTAAAGTATTAATACCACTGTACTAAACACAAAACTGAAACTCATTTTTTAGCGTGACTGTTTCCTTTTTTGTCCAATTTCTTTCAGCAAATCACTGGAAGCACAATCATAGTTGCTCAAAATGGAGAGAATAATTGAATAGTCCGTAGACACTGTGAGGCACCGTCAACACAATTTTTTTTTTCTTTTTGAGACAGTGTTTCACTCTTATTGCCCAGACTGGAGTGCGATGGTGCGATCTTAGCTCACTTCAACCTCTGCCTCCCCCATTCAAGCAATTCTCCTGCCTCAGCCCCCCAGGTACTGGGATTACACACATGTGCCACCAAGCCCGGCTAATTTTGTATTTTTAGTAGAGACAGGGTTTCTCCATGCTGGTCATGCTGGTCTCGAACTCCCAACCTAAGGTGATCCGCCCACCTTGGCCTCCCAAAGTGCTGGGATTACAGCCATGAGCCACCGCGCCCAGCCAACACAATATTATTAATATGTATTATAGAATGTCATCAATCAAATACATGTGACTAACTAAGCAGAGCTTTGGATTTCTCCAAACCAAAGAAGAAGGGGATAAACTAGAGATTTACCCATGTTTTAGACAAATAAACTCAATAAATAAAACCTTAATTAGTATTGGAAAGTTAAAAAACAAACATGTCTAAGGATCACATTTTTGGCAATGGTTTGTCCTTACCAATACTTATTTTTTATTGTAATGACAGGACCAGCTCAATCTAGCTTAACTTTGTGTAATAAAAAATTGAATTGTTTTCCAGTTGCCATAGAACCCAAGTTGCAATTACATAACAAGAGCATGCCCAGATGAACCAAGTGTGCAACTATGGGCAAAA
Source organism: Pan troglodytes (assembly GCF_028858775.2). Taxonomy (NCBI): domain Eukaryota; kingdom Metazoa; phylum Chordata; class Mammalia; order Primates; family Hominidae; genus Pan; species Pan troglodytes. Next base: position 138,045,837 of record NC_072401.2, read on the forward strand.
CCTAAATGCTTAGACCAAGGAATGGGGACTGAACTAAAAAGTAAGCCCCTCATGGCATGATCCATGGACCCATAATCCAATCAGATAGAGCCCTGGTATCACACCTCCTAGCATCATTTCATTGCAAGATCCAATCAGATCATGCCTCTTATCCCCTCTGCCTATAAAATCAGCCCCATCTACCAGCTCAAGGAGACCAATTTGAGCATTGCTACATGTCTCCTTTGCCAACTGACTTACAATAAAACTTTCTCTCTACAAACACCCAGTGCTTTGGTGTTTGGCTTTTTGTTGTGTGGGCAAATAAACCCACTTTGGTACATAACATGATTAATACTAATAGAACATAAGTATATATAGGGATAGCTGAGAGATAATCTTATTTAATCAGAGCATCTTTCAGGACAACCTCTCGGATTATGGAAAAAAGGTATTGCTTTTTAGTTCTAGCCCTCTAGGGTGGTAGCTGCATAACTTTGCCACCCAGGTATATATATACATACACACACACACACACACACACAAATTTGTTTTTTTGTTCTTATGGATAGTTTGATATTAACAGATATATTCTGACATATATACGTGTGTGTGTGTGTGTGTGTGTATATATATATATATATCCTTCATTATTTTTCCTTCACAATTAAAATTGGATAAAAGTACTTCTGATGTCTACTTTCAAGAATTATGTAGCACTTCTGGCAAGAATCATGCTCCATGTCTCATTCTGGAATCACACACACAAACTCCATTTTGAATGAGAGAAGACATTTAATCAAATAAATGCAGTGAGGCAGTCAAAGGCATCAGATACCAGAAAGTATCAGCAAAGGTGTCCTTTTTGAAGGTGAGGGGCTCACACTGAAAGGCAAAATTATGCTTCTTGCTGGAGCAATTGTGCTACACATAATGATGCAAAAGTTCAGTAATTTCAGTAACACTGATGAGAACAATTCTGTATTAAATATTCAGATTCAGAGTGATGTGGAAGGCAAGGCCAAAAAAGAACTCATGCAGACTACACAATTTAAGAGGAAGCTGTAAAAAGGGACAGTAAGAATGGTAATATTATCAAATGAAAATTTAGAAAGTAGACAAGAAGGATAAAGTTTTGCTAATTTTTAGTTTATTAACAATGAGACTAATAGAAAATGTCTTTTAAAAGGAGTGATATGTAAAATTTTAATTTAAAAAGTTAGTAGAATAAAAATGGAAATGTTTTGTTAATATCAGAACTACCCACAGGAACAAAGAAAACAAATTGTATAGTGAGTTATTAAAAACAGGTTAACAAAAAATATAACAAAATTATAACAAAACCTTATAACAGTAATGTGTTATGAATAAATGTTAACAGAGTTAACTCATCTTTTAAAAATATCTTTACTTTGGATCTATGCTTTATAAAAGGGATGTACGTAAAAAGTGATTCATAAAGCTGAGAATTAATATGATGGGAAAATGTGCTCCTTGCAAATGAAAACAAAAAGCAGGATTGTGACCTTAATATCAAAAACTACTGCATCTGATAAAAGAACACTTGCTGAGAGTGAAGTACACAATTTACATTGAAGATAAAAGTTTTGCATATCTTTGCGCAGGATAATACAACAGCAACATTAGTAAAGCAGAAATTGCAGACATACAAACATTCTAAACACAAACCAATGAGTTGAAATGCAGAATATTTTAATTCACATACAAATGTCAAAAATAGTTATTTGAAAAATGTTAACCAACCAGCAGAATCTCTAGCTAACCTAATCAAAGAAAAAAGAGAAAAAAATACGGATATACATATGAAATATAAAATAATAGAGAAATTGTCATGTAAATGGCAAATTATAAGAATTAAATAAAATAGACTTGCTTTAAAATATGCAAGTAATTGTGCAAACCTGTTTAAGAAATTTTCAGAAAAATATTCAAACTGACCCCAGAAGAAGATAAAATCTGTGTATAATGATATCCATGGGAATATTGCTCCCAAACAATGAAATAACAATGAAAGTGAATGAAACAAATTGAATCAAAGCCTTAGGAGGCCTCTGAGTTTTTTAGGGGTAACTTCAGCAAATTGCTAAAAAGCAGATAATTGCAATGCTATGTAAATATCTCCAAAGTGCATAAAAAACAGAGTTTTCAAATTTATATTATCTATTGAGTATATATTAATACCAATAGGTGACAATAATTTTACATAAAATAAAATCACAATATTGTTTATGCACATTGATCTAAACATCATAAATAAACATATTTTAACAACTTGTTTAAAGAAATAAATGCAACATGACTGAGTTGGATTTATTCTAGGAATTCAAGAATGTTTCAACATTGTTAAATTGATTTATATAATTTATTGAACCAATATTTCTAGAAAAAATATTATAGAATTTTTATGTAATAAAAATTATTTGACTAAATTGAACAGATATTTTGAAAATGAAAACTTAAGAAAATATAAAATAGATATTTTCTTAAGATAATAAAAAAGATCTATCACAACCTCAGTTCCCCTTTTAAGAGGTTAAACTTTGTACCTGAGTTCAAATAAAAACAACTAGAAAAGGTAAGTAAATTGTTTGTATGGGGTACAGCAGGCAGAATAAAAAAAGAAAATAGGATTATCTATGTTTGCAGACAATAAGATGACGTATCTATAAAACACGCTGGAAGAAACTAAAATCAAACCCAAACAATAAGATAAATCAGTAATATTTCAAGCAACCAAACTTATAAACAGAAATAATTAGTGTTCATTATATAGTAAATTATAATTTGGAATGTCTAACTATGCAAAATAATCTATGGTAAAAACAAAAGTTAAATATACCTGGCAATTATATTAAACAGGAAATACCTAATATATATATAAAGAATAATTTAAAAAACCACTCGTGGGAACAAATGATGCTCTTACAAATGCAAAACTATATTGTGTTATTTGATGTTATAATGATTTCAATTGTCTACAAATGAATTCATCTATAAAATATCATTTTTATAAACTAGGGGAGTTTTTAAATATAAAATCACACAAAATAATAAGCATACAAACATAAAGGAGGAAACTCTAATGAAGAAGTGCCAAGAGTGGATACTAGGCCTACCAGATACTAAACATATTATAAAGCGTCAACATTAAAGCAATGTGTTATAGAGCATACCTAGAAAGAGAGATGAATAGAACAGAAGAGAAAGTCCCAAAATAGTTTGCAAGAGTATGTGCTTTTAGTTGTTCTGGAGCCATCTCAAATCAGGGAGAAAATGTAAACTAAGAAATGGTGTTCTGACAACTGCAGCCACCTAGAAGGAGGAGGAGGAACAGGAGCAGGAAGGGCAGGAGAAGGAGGAAGAAGAGGAGCAGGAAGAGGAGGATGAGGACGAGGAGGAGAAAGAGGAGGAACGAAGAAAGAGAAGGAGACTCCTCATACTATACACTAAAAAGGTGCCAAGTTGATCAAATATTTAAAAGCAAAAAATAAAGCCATAAACGTACTAGAAGACATAGGGACATTTCCTAATAAGCTGAGTTTGGAAAAGGCCCATGTAAACATGATTTACAATTCAGTCCATGAAAGAAATAATTGTTAAATTGGACTACACTATACCCACACCTCAAGTTATGAGATTTCCACGAAGAATGATGAATGTGTCAGTGGTACTTCTTTGTTGCACTTAAGGTACTACAAGAAAGAGGTGAGATGAAAAGCTATCTGACCCAGCATTGACAAGCAAAATGTAGAGGAAATAAAAAGGGGTCAGAGCTTGACAGTTAGAAAATAAAACTATGTAATATACCTAGATTCTTAAGCCATAAAAAGATTGCCAAAGTATGTCATCAGGGTAAAGATCCAATCACATTGTCTGCTGTGACACACTTTGAAAGGCCACTGAAAAAATGAAGGCACTTCATAGGGCATATTTTCAAGTGGAAAAAAGGGATTCTATGAATCATTGTGGTTTTGTCTTACAGCAGACTGACATGTCCATAGTAGCACTGGATTGCTTGAGTATAAAGACCTGCCTTGAATAAGAATACTGTGTGTTAGTCCTGGCAATTTTGTTAAATAAACTATTGTAATCAGTAAATGTACCAGCAGCATGGCCTAAAAGTAACTGAGATTGTTTTAAATGCAAAAAGGCCATTGTGATCTCACCTTGAAATAGCATGAATTAGACTGAGAAGACAGAAGTAGTTCAAAAGACATGCATACTATTCTCATTTCAGAAAAGTCCAAATAGAGTCAGGCATGGTGTTGTGCACCTCTAGTCCCAGCTATTTGGGAGGATGAGGTAGGACTAGAGCTCAAGAATTCCAGGTTGCAGGGAGCTATGATTGCACCACTGTATTCTGGCCTGGTTGACAGAGTGAGACCCTGTTTCTTTAAAAACATATATTTTTTTAAAGTGGCCAAATAGAACAATAGAAAAGAAAGAACATTTTATAAAACCAAGTCCAAATGGAGAACAGCAGACTAGAGATATATTCTCAAGTTGCAGAGCTAGAATCTACCTAATTAAGGAATATAAACAATCTCAATAGCAAGTCTAGCAAACCTGAATTCAGAATTGTCAGAGATTGCTATGTGCCTCCCATTCCTCCTCTTTTCAAATGGGATGGTCCATAGCTGTTAATCTGTGTGCCATCATTACATGCTAGGCATTTGGAATGAGGAAACAGATAACTTGTCTTTTTTTTCTTCATACTTTTTCAGATTAAAACAAACTGCAGCCAAGTATCAACATCCAGACCTAATATAGATTATAAGATCTATATAGATTCTGAGTGTGATGATATGATGCAATGAGAATTTGGTGCTTTTGAGGGTGTATGTGGATTTGGCAGATAGGAGGAATGTAAATATTCTGCCCAAGAGGTGTTCTGTGATAGTTGATTACAAAAAGAATCACACAGAGGTGGCAGAGCAAAATGGCCGAATAGAAATCTTCACTAATTTTCCTCCCCACAGGAACGCCAAATTGAACAACTATCCATACAAAAAAGCACCTTCATGAGAACCAAAAATTAGGCGAGCAATCACAGTACTTGGTTTTAGTTTCATGTTACAGAAAAAGGCACTGAAGTTGGTAGAAAAGACAGTCTTGAATGGCTGCTGCTACCTCTCTTCCGTTCCCTGGAGGCCACTGCATGCCACGGTGGGAGAATCTGTGCATTTAGGGGAAGAAGAGCACAGTGATTGTGGGACTTTGCATTAGAACCCAATGTGGTCTGTCATAGCAAAAAGCAACATGGAGCAAAACTCAGCTGGTATCCACGAGGGAGCATTTAGACCAGTCCTAGCCAGAAGGGAATCACCCATCCCAGTGGTAAGAGCGTGAGTTCTGGCAAGCCTTGCCACTGTGGGCTAAAGTGCACTGAGGTCCTAAATAAACTGGAAAGGCAATCTAGACCACAAGGGCTGCAATTCTTAAACAAATACTGATGTTATGCTGGGCTCAGGGCCGAGGGATTTGGTAGGAACATGATGTAGTAAGACATCTGCTGTGGCAGCCAAAGGAGTATTTGTGCCACTGCTTCCCCAAACCCAGATCGCATAGTTCACAGCTCCAACAGAGACTCATTTTTTTACTTCAGGAGAGAAAAGTAAGAAGGACTTTGTCTTGCAACTTGGATACCAGCTCAGCAACAGTAGGGCAGGGCATTGGGCAGAGGCTTGAGGCCCATATTCCAGGCCCTAGCTCTTGGATGACATCTTTAGACCCACCCTGGGCCATAAGGGAACCTGCTGCCTTGAAGAGAAGAACCCAGTCCTACCAGGATTTATCACTTGTGACTAAAAAGCCCTTGGGCTCTGAAAAGGCAGCAGCAATATCCAGGTAGTATTTGCCATAGGCCTTAGATGAGACTCAGAGATGCTCTGGCTTCAAGTGTGACCCAGCATATTCTCAACTGTGGTGGTTACAGAGAAGAACTACCTCTGTTTGAGGAATAGAGAGGAAAGAGTAAGGGGAATTAGTCCCGCAGCTTAGGTATGAGCTCAACCACAGTGGTTGCAGAACCAAGTGTGCCCATGGGGCTGAAAATTCCAGGCCTGGGCTCTTGGATGGAATTTATGGACCTGCCCTGAACCAGAAAGGAGCCCATAACCCTAGAAGGAGAATCTCAGTTCTGGCAGCATTCACCACAAGCTGACTGAAGAGCCTTTGGGCCTTGAATGAACATTGGCATAGCCAGAGCCAGGCAGTATTCACTGTGGGTCTGGGCTAGTGGCCATGGGGAGTCACTCTTCTGCTTGTGGAAATGAGAGAGATGAGTAGGAAGGATGTTGTCTTGTGGCTTGGGGGCCATAAGTAGAATAGTATATAATAGAATTCTGCAGTAGAATAGAATGCCAGATTCCTAAGGTTCCTGACTCTAGGCCTTGGCTCCTGGATGGCATCTCTGGATCTGCCTGGGGCTGAGGGAAACTTGCCACTCCAAAGGGAAGGACACAAGCCTGGTTGGCTTTCCCATCTGCTGATTGGAGAGCCCTAATGTTTGAGTGAACATAGACAGCAGTCAGTTACTAATTACCATGGGCCTTGGGCAAGACCTGCTACCATGCTGGGTTCAGGTCTGACACAGGGAAGTACTATTGGTGGTGGCCACATGAGTACTTGTGTCACTCCTCCACCAGCTTCATGCAGCTACACACACATGCTCCATTCATTTGGGAGAAAATAAGGGAAGAAAACAAAAGTCTTCCTGATAATCCAGAGAATTTTTTTCAGATCTTATCTAAGACCTCCAAGGTGGTATTTCTACAAGTCTGCAAGAGCCACAGCATTACTTGGCCTGTGGTGCCCCTAAAGCAGTTACAGCTACAAAGACTGAAAACTTAGATTTACAATATCCAAATTCATTCAATTACCTGGAGAGCCTTCTAAAGAAGGACAGATACAAACAAGCCCAGATTGCAAAGAATAAACCAAATACTTATTTCTTCTATGCCCAGACCCCAATGCCCATCCACAAACATCAAGACCAAACAAGAAAATATGGCCTTAACAAAAAAACTAGGAAGCCACCTGGAGAGACAGAACTATGTGACCTTTCAGGCAGAGAATACAAAATAGCAGTTTTGCTGAAATTCAATGAAATTTAAGATAATACAAAGAAGAAATTCAGAATCCTATCAGGTAAATTTAACAAAGATATTGAAATAATTACAAAGATTCAAGCAGAAGTTCTGGAGTTGAAAAATGCAACTGACATACTGAAGAATGCATTAATGTCTTACCAGCAGAACTGATCAAGCAGAAGAAAGAATTAATGAGCTTGAAGACAGATTATTTGAAAATACTCAGTCAGAGGAGACAAAAGAATAAATAATAAAAAGCAATGAAGCAAGCTTCTAAAATCTGCAAAATAGCCTCTAAGGAGAAAGTCTAACAGTTATTGGCCTTAAAGAGAAGGCTGAGAAAGAGATAGGGGTAGAAATTTATTCCAAGGGATAATAACAGAGTACTTCCCAAACCTAGAGAAAGATATCAATATTCAAGTACACGAAGGTTACAGAATAGCAAGCAGATTTAACTCTAGTAGGACTACCTCAATACATTTAATAATCAAATCCCCAAAGTTTAAGGATGAAACAAAAGGACCCTAAAAGCAGCAAAAAAACAAAAAAATCAAACAATATACAATGGAATTCTAATATGTCTGTCAGCAAAATTTTCAATGGAAACATTTTATGCCAGGAGAGAATAGCATGATATATTTCAAGTGCTGGAGGAAAAAACAAAAGCAACAACACCAACAACAAACACACTTTTATCCTAGAATAGTATAGATCGTGAAATTATTCCTCAAACACGAAAGAGAAAGGCTTTCTCAGGCAAACAAAAGCTGAGGAATTTCATCTACACCGGGACTGACCTACAAGAAATGCTAAAGGGAGTTCTTCAGTCTGAAAGAAAAGGATGCTAATGAGCAATAACAAATCAGCTGAAGGTGCAAACTTCAGTGGTGATAGTAAATACACACACACAAAAAAACAGAATATTATAACACTATCATTGTGCTTTATAAACTAGTCATATTTTGAGTAGAGAGACTAAAAGTTGAACTGATCCAAAATAATAACTAAACAGCTGTTCAAGACATAGACACTACTACAATAAAATATAAATAGAAACAGAAACAGTTAAAAAAAGGCGCAAAGTTAAAGCGTAGAGTTTTTATTAGTTTTCTCTTTGCTTCTTTGTTAGTTTGTTTATGCAATCAGTTGTAAGTTGTAATAAGGTTAAAATAATTGGTTATAAGATATTATTTGTAAGCCTTATGGTAATCTCAAATCAAAAAAATATACAACAGATACACAAAAAATAAAAACCAAGAGATTAAAATATATCACCCAAGAATACCACTTTCACTAAAAGGAAGACAGAAAGAAAAGAAAGAAGTAAGAGAAAACCACAAAACAACCGGAAAACAAGTAATAAAATGGCAGGAGTAAGTCCTTACCCATCAATAGTAACATTGAATGCACAGGGACTAAACTTTCCAAATAAAAGACATAAACTGGCTGAATGAATTTAAGAAACTAGAACCAATAATCTGTTGTCTACAAGAAACAAGCTTCATCTATAAAGACACATATAGACTGAATTTTAAAAGTTGGAAAAAGATATTCCATTGCAGTAGAAACAAAAAAGAGCATGAGTAGTGATACTTAAATGGGTTAATTCAGCAAGAGGATATAATGATTTTAAATAAATATATACACACAACACTGGTACACCAAGATATATAAAGCAAATATTATTACAGCTAAAGAGATAGACTCCAATACAATAAGAGTAGGAGAATTCAACAACCCATTTTCATCACTGGATATATCATCCAGACAGAAAAATCTAGACAGAAACTTCAGACTTAATCTTCACTATAGACCAAGTGGACTTAGTAAATAATCACAGAACATTGAATCCAATAGCTGCAGAATATACATTCTTCTCCTCAGCACATGGATCATTCTCAAAGATATATCGTATATGTTAGCACAAAAAGCAAGCCATTGAGAAGTGAAGCCAGCTGGGCTTCTGGGTTGGGTGGGGACTTGGAGAAATTTTCTGTCTAGCAAAAGGATTGTAAACACACTAATCAGCACTCTGTGTCTAGCTAGAGGGTTGTAAACGCACCAATCAGTACTCTGTGTCTAGCTCAAGGTTTGTAAACACACCAGTCAGCACTCTGTGTCTAGCTAATCTGGTGGGGACTTGGACAAATTTGTGTCTAGCTAAAGGATTGTAAATGCACCAATCAGCACTCTGTGTCTAGTTAAAGGATTGTAAATGCACCAATCAGCACTCTGTCAAAATGGACCAATCAGCTCTCTGTAAAATGGACCAATCAGCTCTTTGTTAAATGGGCCAATCAGCTCTCTGTTAAATGGACCAATCAGTAGGATGTGGATGGGGCCAGATAAGGGAATTAAAGCAGGCCAGTTGAGCCAGCAGCGGCAACCTACTCAGGTCCCCTTCCACCCTGTGGAAGCTTTGTTCTTTCGCTCTTTGCAATAAATCTTGGTGCTGCTCACTCTTTGGGTTTGCACTGCCTTTATGAGCTGTAATACTCCTTTATGAGCTGTAACACTCACCACAAAGGTCTGCAGCTTCACTCCTGAAGTCAGCGAGACCATGAACCCACAGGGAGGAACCATCAACTCCGGACGCCGACGCCGCCTTTAAGAGCTGTAACACTCAATGCAAAGTCTGCAGCTTCACTCCTGAAGTCAGCGAGACCATGAACCCACCAGAAGGAAGAAACTCTGGACACATCTGAACATCTGAAGGAACAAACTCCGGACACACCATCTTTAAGAACTGTAACACTCACTGCTGGGGTCCGCAGCTTCATTCCTGAAGACAGCAAGACCAAAAACCCACCAATTCTGACATAGTTACTATAAGCAACTATATGCCAATGAATTGAAACACCTAGAAGAAATATATAAATTTCTAGACATGTACAACCTACTACAATTGAACTATGAAAAAAAAAGCATGAATAGACCAATAACAATTAACGTGGTCAAAGATGTAACAAAAAGTATTCCAGCAAAGAAAAGTCTGAGACCTGACGGCTTCACTGCTGAATTATACCAAACATTTAAAGAGAAACTAGTGGTAATTCTAGTCAAACTATTCTGATAAATAGAAGAGAGTGGAATACTTCCAAATTTATTCTACAAGGTTAGTATTACCCTGATAACAAAACCAAAGACACATGCAAAAAGGAAAACAGACCAATCTCGTTGGTCGATATTCATGCAAAAATTCTCAACAAAACACTAGCAAACTGAATTCAATGACACATTAAAAAGATCATTTGGGAAAATGCTTCCAGATTTTGTCCATTTAGTATGATGTTGGCTGTGGGTTTGTCATAGATGGCTCTTAGTATTTTGAGGTATGTTCCTTCAATACCTAGTTTATTAAGAGTTTAACATGAGGTGCTGTTGAATTTTACAAAAGGCCTTTTCTAAATTGATTGATACAATCGTGGTTTTTGTCTTTAGTTCTGTTTGTGTGATGAATCACATTTATTGATTTGCATGTCTTCAACTAAACTTGCATCCCAGAAATAAAGGCTACTTGATCATGGTGGATAAGCATTTGACTTGCTGCTGGATTCAGCTTGCCAGTATTTTGTTGAGGATTTTTGCATCAGTGTTCATCAGGGATATTGGCCTGAACTTTTTCTGTTGTGTCTCTGTCAGGTTTTGGTATCATGATGATGCAAGCTTCATAGAATGAGTTAAAAAGGAGTCCTTCTTCCTCAATTTTTTGAAATAGTTTCAGCAGGAAGGGTGCCAACTCTTCTTTGTACATCTGGTAGAAATCAGCTGTAAATCTGTCTGGTCCTGGGCTTTTTTTTTTGGTTGGTATGCTATTTATTACTGATTCAACTTCAGATCTCATTATTGGTGTGTTCAGGGATTCACCTTCTTCCTGAGTCAGTCTTGGGAGCAGGTATGTGTCCAGGAATAGTCACGTTAAGAGCCAAGTCAGAAATGCAATCCCATTCACAATTACCACAAAAAGAATACAAACCTAGGCATACAGCAAACCAGGGAATGGAAAGATCTATACAAAAAGAAATTCAAAACACTGTTCAAAAAAAACTAGAGACGATGCAAACAAATGGAAGAAACGTTCCATGGATAGGAAGAATCAATATCATTAAAGTGTCAGTACAGCCCAAAGCAATGTATAGATTTAATGCTATTCCTTTGAAATTACCAAGAACAGTCTTCACAGAACTAGAAAAAAACTGTTTTAAAATTCATATGGAACCAAAAAAAAGAACTTGAATAGCCAAGGCAATCCTAAGCCAAAAGAACAAAGCTGGAGGCATTATGCTACCTGACTTCAAACTATACTATGGGGTCACAGTAAAAGAACAAACAAACAAAACCCAGCATGGTACAGGTACAAAAACAAATACGTAGACAAATAGAACAGAATAGAGAATCCAGAAGTAAGACTGCACACTTACAACAATCTAATCTTTGACAAATCTGACATAAGCAAGCAATGGGGAAAGGACTACCTCTTCAATGAATGGTGCTGGGATAACTGGCTAGGCATATGCAGATTGAAACTGGACCCCTTCCTTACACCGTATATGAAAATTAACTCAAGATGGATTAAAGACTTAAAAGTAAAACCCAAAACTACAAAATCCCTGGAAAACAACTTAGGCAATATTATTCTGTACATAAGGATGGGCAAAGATTTCATGACAAAGACACCAAAAGCAATTGCAACAAAGACAAAAATTGAGAAATGGAATCTAATTAAGCTAAAGAGCTTCTGCAAAGCAAAAGAAAATGTCAACATAGTAAACAGACAACCTACAGAATGGGAGAAAATATCTGCAAACTATGCATTTGAGAAAGGTCCAATATCCAGCATCTGTAAAGAACTTAAACAAATTTATAAGAAAAGAAACAAACAATCCCAATAAAAAGTAGGCAAAGGACATGAAGAGACACTTTTAAAAATAAGACATGCATGCAGTCAACAATCATATGGAAAAAAGCTAACATTACTGATCAGTAGAGAAATACAAAGCAAAACTACAATGAGATACCATTTCACTGCAGTCAGAATGACTATTATTAAAAAGTCAAAAAATAACAAATGCTGGTGAGGTTGTGCAGAAAAAAAAGAATGCTTGTACGCTGTTGTTAATGTAAATTAGTTTAACCTTTGTGGAAAATAGTGTGAGAATTCCTCAAAGGCCTAAAAACAGAAAAATCATTAGACTCAGCAATCCCATTACTGGGTGTATATCCAAAGGAATATAAATTATTCTATCATGAAGACACATTCATGTGTATATTCATTGCAGCACTATTCACAATAGAAAAGACATGGAATTAACCTAAATGCCCATCAATGGTAGACTGGATTTTTAAAATGTGGTACATATATACCATGGATACTGTGCAGCCTTTAAAAAGAATGAGATCATGTCCTTTGCATGAACATGCATGGAGCTGGAGGCCATTGTCTTTAACAAACAATGTGGGAACAGAAAACCAAAACCACATGTTCCCACTCATAAGTGGGAGCTAAATAATGAAAACACATGGATGCACATAGGAGAACAGCAGACACTGGGAATTATCAGAGGACGGAGTTAGGGAGGAGAGAGAGGATCAGAAAAAAATAAATAATGGGTACTAGGCTTAATAACTGGGTGGTGAAATAATCTCTATAACAAACCCCTATGACACAAATTTACCTACAGAACAAACCTGCACATGTACCCTTGAACTTAAAATAAAAGTTAAAAAAAATCACTCATCATAAAGAAGTGGGATTTTTCCTAGGAATGCAAAGATGGTTCAACATACACGAATTAATGTGATACATTACATCAACAAAATAAAGAACAAAAAACATATCATTTGAATTGATGCAGAAAAAAGCATTTGATAAAATTCAACATCATTTCAGGAAAAAAAATCCCCCAAAAAACTGGGTATAGAAGAAATGTATCTTAATATATTAAAAGTCATATACAACAGACCCACAGCTAGTATCAGGCTGAATCTGTAAAACCTGAAAACCTATTCTCTAAGATCTGGAACACAACAAGGACTCCCACTTTCACCACTGTTATTCAACATAGTACTAGAAGTCTTAATTAGAGCCATCAGACAAAAGAAAAAAAAAAAGCATCCAAATTGGAAAAGACAAAGTCTAATTATTCTTGTTTTTTGGTGATACAATTTTATATTTGGAAATACCTAAAGATACCACCAAAAACTATTAGAACTATTAAATTCAATAAAGTTGTGGAATACAAAATCAATGTGCAAAAATCAGTAGCATTTCTACATGCCAACAGCTGACAATCTAAAAAAGAAATCTTAAAAGTAACTCCATTTACAATAGCTACAAATAAAATAAAATACCTAAATGTAAAAGTGAAAGGTCATTACAATGAAAAATAGAAGGTGTTCATGCAAAAAATTGAAGAGGACACCTAAAAGAGAAGATAGTCCATGTTCATGGATCATAAGAATAAATATTGTCTAAATGTCCATAATACCCAAAGCAATCTGCAGATTAGAATCAATGCAATCCATATCGAAATATCAATGACATTCTTCTCAGAAATTAAAAAAAAACCTAAATTTTATATGGATACACTGAAGATCCAGGATAGCTAAAGCTATCCTGAACCAAAAAGAACAAACCTGAAAGAATCATATTACCTGACTCCAAATTAAATTACAGAGCTATAGCAACCAAAACAGCATGATACTGGCAGAAAAACAGATGCATAGACCAGTAGAATAGAATAAATGCCCCCAAAACAAATTTATATGTCTGCAGTGAACACATTTTGACAAAGGTGCCTAAAACATATATTGGAGAAAGGACAGTCACATCAATAAATTGTGCTGTACACACTGGATATCTAAATGCAGAATAATGAAATTAGTTCCCTATCTCTTGCCACATACAAAAATAAAGTTAAAATGGATATAAAACTTAAATCTAAGACCTCAACTAAACAAAAACATTGGAGATACTCTCCAGGATATTGAACTGGGCAAAGGTTTCTTGAGAAATAACCCACAAACACAGGCATCTAAAGCAAAAAATGGACAAATGGGATCACATCAAGTTAAAATACTTCTGCATAACAATGAAAACAATCAATAAATTCAAGAGACCAGCAGAATGGGACAACATATTTGCAGACTATCCCTCTGACAAGGGATTAATAATCAGAATATAAAAGAAGTACAAACAACTCTATGGGAAATAATCTAATAATCGGATTTAAAAATAAGCAAAAGATCTGAATAGACATTTCTCAAAAAAATGGCAAACAAGTACATGAACAGGTGCACAACATCACTGATCATCAGAAAAATCCAAATCAAAACTGAAATGAGGTATTATCTCACCCCAGTTAAAATTATTTTCATTGAAAAAAACAGGCAATAACAAATGCTGGCAAGAATGTGTAGAAAAGGGAAGGAAATGAAACCCTTGCACACTATTGTTGAGTATGTAAATAAGTACAGCCACTATGGAGAAGAGTTCAAAGGTTCCTCAAAATACTAAAAATAGAGCTACCATATGACTCAGCAATCCCACTGCTAGATACATTCCCAAAAGGAAGGAAATCAGTATATCAAAGAGACGTTTGTACTCCCATGTTTATCGCAGCACTATTCACAACAGCCTAGATCTGGAAGCATCCTAAGCGTCCATCAACAGACAAATGGGAAAAGAAAATGTAGTACAAGTATGCAATGGAGTACTATACAGCCATAAAAATGAATAAGATCCTGTCATTTCCAACAATATGGATGGAACTGCAGATAATTATGTTAAGTGAAATTAGCCAGGCACAGAAAGATGAAATTTGCATATTCTCACATATTTGTGGGAGCTAAAAATTAAAATACTTGAACTAATGGAGATAGAGAGTAGAACAATAGTTACCACAGGGTGGAAAGGGTAATTGGGGGATGGGAGGATGTGAGTTGGTTAAGGGATACAAAAATATAGTTAGATAAAATAAATAAGATCTAGTATTTGGCCAGGCATGATGACTCACACCTGCAATCCCAGCACTTTGGGAGGACAAAGCAGGTGGATCCCTTGAGTCCAGGAGCCCAGGAGTTCAAGAGCAGGACTGGGCAACAAGGTAAAACTCTGTCTCTAGAAAAAAAATACAAATTATCTGGGCATAGTGGTGTGTGCCTATAATCCCAGCTACTCGGGAGGCTGAGGTGGGAGGATCACCTGAAACCAGAAAGTCGAGGAAATAGTGATCTGTGATTCCTTCCCTGCACTCCAGTCCAGCCTGGGCGACAGTGTGAGACCCTGTCTCAAGAAACAAAACAAAACAAAAAATAATGAATAAGATTCTAGTATTCACTAGCACAACAAGGTGACTACAGTTGTCAAATATTTATTATACATTTTAAAATAACTAAAAGGTTTAATTGGATTGTTGGTAACACAAAGAAAGGGTAAAACCGTTAGTTGATGGACACCCATTTACCCTAATGTGATGATTATGCATTGTATACAAGTATCAAAATATATCTTGTACCTTATATATATATACACCTACTGTGCACCCACAAAAATTAAAAACTAAATTTAAAAAATACCTACAATTCTTGTCTTTCCCTGGTACCCAGTAGCCTTTGAAAATTCACTTTGCAGCTCTTCTCATATAATGGTAGAGTTGATTTCCCTACCCTCTGAATCTCAGCAGGACTAGACTTGCTTTTGCCAACATAATATGGTGGCAGTAATGGTGTGCTAGTTCCAAGCCTAAGCCTCAAGGGGCATTATCAGTATCCACTCTCTTTGTCTTTGTCTTTTGCCTTCTCCATGAAGATCTCCTTATACTCAGCTGTTGGCAAATGGTGCACATAGATGAGAACTGACCCAGCTGAGGCCCCAGATATATGAGAATACACACTGGCAGCTGACTGGCAGCTCACTACAGGTGCTTGAAGAAGCCCTGCTGAGGTCAACTCAGATCAGCAGAAACTGTCTGCTGATCCATAGACTGCTGAGAAAAATAAATATTTGTTATTGTTTGTCACTGAAGTTTTATGGTTATTTGTTACCCAATATTATTATATGACACATAATTAATGCCAGATATTTCCATTGAGGTCATTCAGTCTTATGAAAATAGCCATTCAGTCTCTGTGCTCTCACAGAGCTTGTTTGAATCCTTACTCCCCCAAATACTTTCTTAACATGATAGACAAATTTACAAATTCTTGAAGTTCATGTTTCCTTGTCATAATAATGAGGACAACAAAGTATCAACCTAATTGAGTTGTTTTGAGACTTAAATGTGATAATACATGAAACCACAGCAGAGCAGTTGACACATGGTACATGCAAAATAAACTCCAGTATTCTTAGTTTCTTATTCTTTTGAAATAATTTTCAAACTTTTTCTGAATAGTTATGAATAGTTTAAAACTGAATTTAAGTTTAACATTAAAATTATGTGACATAAACTACATGGTATGAATTATAATTGAACATTAAAAAAGAATGAAAAAATAGGCTCAATAGAACACTGTAATTAATTTTCTCAAGGGCAAGGATAAAGTTATATTCAACTATTTTATTTCCATCACTTAGCATATGTGCTACCATATTGTAAGGACTAAATATTTGTTTGATTAAACTTGTGCCTAAATGATAACATGGCACAAAAACTTCCTTTTGTGCTGCCATCAAATTCTGACTGAAGATATAATTAATATAAGCCAAAAATTAACTTTAATTAAATAACCACATTACTTTACACATACTGGCCGCTCAGTAAGCATTTGTTGATTTGACTATGAAATCAAATTGAAAACCACACAAAGGTCATGGAAATTAGGTAATTAGCTTTTGGGAGGTGAATAGGGCAGAATGAATTATTCAATACAGTTTCTATATTTTAAATAACTGTTAATACATGAGTTAACAAATGTCAGCAAGAAAGGGCTCTTTAAATATGTGAATGAACACTATAAAAGTGATCTCAATTAGCCAATAATCTGAAGATTATGTAGCAAATATTTAAAACATTCACTTTATTTTCTTAATATATGGGGGATTTTTATTTAAAAAATTTATAATCTAATAAGTGCCTCATTTCTGTTTAATGCCAGAGTTATACTAAATGATATTAAAAGAAAACTAGTAAAAAAAGTAATTTTATTTAGGAAAGTCACTACCTAATCAGAGAGATAAATATGTAATCAATGAATATAATCCTGAGAAATAGATGACATTATGACCAAATGATACGTAAACAAAAGGTGTGGAATGACCGTGCTAAGTGTGTGGGGTAGCAGGGTTTCTTCACTGCATGGGCAATGTTTAGTTCATTCTACAAAGAAAATTAAAGTTCTTCATTTATAAAATGGGAGGAAGAAAAAAATTCAAAAACTGCTATTATAAGTTTTCAAATACACGTGGTGATATTTAATTGCAATTTCATGTATGTATATAATAAGGCTGAAAATAATCATTATCTTAATGTGACTGAAATATTTATGAAAAAGCAAAATTTATATATGCTGAAGGTTTGGGAATTGAATTCAAGGTCTTTAATCTTTAAGGGAAATTTAAATTTCTCTATCACTGGCAGGAGAATATATATAAAGGCATAAAAGTGGGGAATAGCAATACTGAATGTGGCTGGAACTGAGAATGCCTGTCGCAGGCAGGAGCAACTGAAGGGATGGCAACTGCTGAGACTATAAATAAAGTTAAGCACAAATTGGGGCATGAAGAACATTTATGCCATCCTAGCAGGGCTGGATTTTTTTTCCCCCTGGAAGTGACAAAGAATAATTAAAGAATTGCAGAGAAGTGTTATATAATCAACTTGCATGTTAGAAATAGCTTCTGGTGATAGTTGAGAGAATTATTTGGGGGAAGGAAACTCAAGAATTTGACTGGGGATATCAGTTAACCAACTAAGAAATAGTTAATGAGTGGAAAAATGAAGTCTTTGCTAAAAGAAGTGATAGTAGGTTTACAGAGAAAGTAATAGAATTCAAAGGTGTCTTAGAGACAGCATCAACAGAATTTGAGACCAACCAATGAGGATCATCAGGAGAGAGATCAGAATTATCAAGATGAACTTAGCAGGTATACTATGCCATTATGCCTAAACAGAGACAGGGTGGGTGAAAAAGGAGAAGCAGATTCGTAGGTAAGATCAGGAATTCAGTTGAGGGTTCCTTGTGGTTGATGTGGCTTCAGGCCATTTAAGGGAAGATACTTAGCAGAAAAGTGTAACATTGACTTGGATATGTATGTCAAGTCTTCACCATCATACATTTCGTGTTAAAGCCAAACTTAAACTAGAGGGTTGAAAAACTAAGACAAAGCAAAGTGAGTACTACAACTGAGAAAATAAATGTTCTATCCAAACAAAATGTTAAAAATTAAATGTAATCAATAACAGAGACTGCAAATTAAATTAGTAATAATAATCTGTAGCTAAGGAAAAGCAATTCAGAATTTAAATAACAAAAACAAAAAAGTTGTGAAGATAAACACTTATTAAGTGCCTAAATATGAATATATTCATTAATAAAATGGTAAAATTATCTTGGTATTTTAGAGAAATATTGATCTTTTCACATGTATCAGTATAAACAAATGAAGCATTATTAAATTTTCATTAGAGTGTCATTAGAATTGATATCCAAATTAATACAAAATTCTAAAAAGCAAAATGTTTAATACTGCAGATGACATGAAACATAAGAATAACAAGAAAGGATTTTTAAAAGAAGAGAAGGATAAAATTATGACTGAAATAAAACCTACCGTTTATTACTACAGTATATCACTGTAAGTACAAAGGTTAAACTCTAACATTTGAAGAAGAATGATCTTCTTCAAACTGGGCCATAAAACAAAAGCATCAAAATATAACTAGTTCTCACAAATCTACGTGAGAAATCAATGGAAATGATTATAGGGATCAGAAAATATGTGACAAAAAATACTAAACAACAAAATGAATGCAATGTGGAAATATTAATGTCTGATAGAGGAAAGTTAAAAGGTAAAAAGTCAATCGTGGACACAAGGTAATTTTAAATATTTGTGTAAATAAACACCCAACCACAATGAGGATGTAACAATGGGGAAAAAAGTCTCTCACCTTGTAAAATCGATTAAAATATCTAATATAAACCTTAAAGAATATAAGAACAATAAAATATAGATTTTAAAATATGAAGGAGGCTAAACAACTAATAAGACTATAAAGCAGTTTAATAACAGAAAATAGACACTACATGAAACCCTACATGCGATCCTATGAAAATGTCAAGCTCCACCCATTTGATGGAGATTGGAGACAGGAGGTCTAAAAACATAAGGAGAGCTGGAAGTAGTTTAAACTTTATACATAGAACTATTGCATTTCTTGTCTCCATACTTTTTCCTTAATCATCTGACTCCATCTTTAAGAACTCCCTGGCATTTATCCTCAGGTAGCAACACCATTTGTCATCAACTCCAAGAAAATTCACTTTCTTTTTTGGGAAAAACTAAATCCACTGAAATAGTACATTTGCTTTTTAAAAAGGTCCTTTATATTCTGGCTTATGGATTTTTTCCCAATCTAAATGCTTTTTGCTTGCTTTGTACTAGGTAGCTCATAAGAGAAACAAGTGATGCTTTGCTCATATACTTAAGGTGTGTGTTTCATCAGCTTCCCAATGTATGGAAGAAAGCTAGTTGAAGAAACAGAAATACATATAAAATATTATCTAGAGTGGCAGAGTTGCTTCTGGAGTCAAACTGAGTTTCAATCCTGTATACTGTACTTACTATTAATAGCTAGGCAGCCTTGAAAATATATTTATCCTCTTTCTGCCTCTGTTTCCTCACTTCATCTACAAAGTATGGATAGTACTATTGCCTATCTCATAGAGTTTGTAAGAATTAAATTAATTAATTTGTTTGAGCATTGTGTAAAGAAAAACAGCATTGTGGAAGAGAATACCAAAATAAGTTAGACTAATTCAGCCCATCAGCCCATTGGTTAAGAGTGTAGTTTGGAACTAATGATAACTTTTAAAAGATTCTATGTAAACAAAAATAAATATTCTTCATAAAATCACTAAAGTATATAATTTAGTGAAAAAATTACAATAGCAGCACCAATCACCACAAAAAGATAAGTAACCTAAACTTAACCTTTAGAAATATGTGAGATCCACATAAAGGAAATGTTAAAATACCACTGAGGAAGAAATGTGTACGCACACACACATATATGCCAAACCTGAACCAACGGAACAGCTTCTCCATACCCTAATGATGCCATTTCTTCCTAGATTCATCTATTACTCTATAACACTTACATGAACTTAATGAAAATAATTGATAAAATTTGTTCTTATTGCTTAGAACTATACAAAGTGATTCCATAGTCCATAGGTTAAACAGTGACATCAGTCCAGAATCTTTGAAAAACAAGAGTGATCATAAGAGATGTGTATGATAACATATTAATTACCAAAAAGTTTTGACAATAAGACCCTGTGTGTGAGCAGAGAAATTCAGGCAGAGGGTATTAATTCAAAGGTCTTAAAACAGTAATAATCTTGGCACGTTCAGAAAATCAACCCAAAGTAGCTGTGACATAATGCGTGAAGGAGTGCAGTAGTAGCAGTGAGACCAGAGGGAAGGGCTGGTGCCAGGTTATCTGTAACCTTGTAGGCAAGGGAAGGATTTTTACAATTTGTTAAAAGGGTCTTCTATAGAGCCACTATCATAAATTTGTGGAAAAGATGGAATTAACCATAAATATAGACAAAAGAAGGCCAAGAACAAGAATTTGGAATGCATCTGTCATGAGGGGAAGACAAAGGAAGATCGATAACACAGCACAGAAATGAAGCAGGCTTTGTGAAATAGAATTAGGAGGAGAGTTACCATTTAAGACAAATACAAAGAAAAAATGTTCTTGAATAAGAAAGTTGATATAGAAAAATTTAAATACTGCAGAGAGTTTAAGAGATATTGAACAAGAGTCCATTTAATTTGTAAATTATGATTAGCTTTGAAGAGTTTTTTCATAAATACAGAAAGGAAATCACAGCTTCTAACAGCCATGCATTACACCTCTTAAAACATTTTTTAAATATTTTGTTTGGTTTTAGTCCTCAAATGCTGAAAATCGGTAAGGTATGTTTATCCAAGTAATTTGCTTTCATAGAGTCACAGATCTGTGGAATTTTGTATACTTCATACTTCTGTAATAGGCTACATGGACATTTAAATATGCCATTAGACTACATGAATATTTGAAAGTGATATTCTTTTGATTCATCACAAGAAAGTCACATACTTCAGGTGATATTTTTCAGTAGTTACTTATTAGCATTTATTAAGTTTAATTCTTTCTACGTTGACTTTGTGCATAATAGAGCAATTTGTACAACTAGAAATGAAGCAAAGTTATTTGGCACATTCTGGACTCCACGGCCCTATTTTATATAGAGACCATGGCCCATACTATTTAATTTTTTAAATTCATTTATTGTATTGTTCTTTTCTAGCTTTAGTATATTTTTGCCCTGACAGACATGCCATTTAAAAATGGTAAAACTGTTTTAAAATGTAGTATATTTATAATATTTATATTTAGCAATACCAATTTTGATCATTATTGCTATTTAGACAATTACAATAATGATTTAAATTTCATGAGCCCTTTCATGAATGAAAAACTTAAGCAAGACAGTCGTTCTTTGACTTGTCATCTATTCCACTCACCCTCATGTCCCATAACTTGTGCAATAATACTGTGCTAAAATGAAATTTCTGCTTCTCTTTTTTTCTTCTATTTTCTTGTTTTACTATACAAATGTTGACAAGAGACTGCATACTGTACATTACTTTGCATTTAAGCACGGGATACATTTATTTTAAAATTTAGTATTGAGAAAAGTCCCCCCACACCCTCCTAAGAAATAATTGTGTCTCCTTATTTCAGATAGGGAAGAGATGGTCCCTAAAGACTTGGCTGTTTAGTTGAGGTTAGTTTTA
The DNA here is from genome assembly GCF_028858775.2 of Pan troglodytes. Classification (NCBI taxonomy): domain Eukaryota; kingdom Metazoa; phylum Chordata; class Mammalia; order Primates; family Hominidae; genus Pan; species Pan troglodytes. The sequence goes on from NC_072401.2 coordinate 138,067,941, forward strand.
AATCTTAAATCTATTATGATAGCCTTTTCAGGAATATAAATGTGGTTTACTTTTCTTTGGTCTTGATTTTCTATTTCTATTCCACTTTATTTCATATTTTTAATAGTTAATATTTTCATTAATACAACAGGAAAAGCAAAAATAAATAAAATTTTATTGTATTGGATGGTAAAAATTTAGCATCTGAGTCAAAAAGAGAGTTTACTGGTTCTAATTAAACTTCTCCCATTTACTGAAGAATTTATTTATTATAACTATTGTTCCCAGTTATCATGGTTATTCTATTTGGCGAAATAATGTAGCCATTTTTCTTTCTTCATATGTTTCTGTTTTCTCACTAGTGAAATGAGACACTACTTCATTTTTTTTTAAATACTGGTCCTAGCACAATTTTAAAATTTTTATATTTCAGAAGAGAAAATACTGTGTATTGTCAAAGGATTGATCTGCCACCTAGTCTTTCACCTTGAACTTACTTTAGAGCAATGTCATGGTTTTCTTTATAAGTTTGGAAGAAAACAGTCATTGCTAAATTTGCATTTGAATCAAATAGTAATTGTCTTAATTCTTAAAAACTTTTTTGTAATACAAAAAATTAGCCGGGCGTGGTGGCGGGCGCCTGTAGTCCCAGCTACTCGGGAGGCTGAGGCAAGAGAATGGCGTGAACTCGGGAGGCGGAGCTTGCAGTAAGCCGAGATCGCGCTACTCTGCACTCCAGCCTGGGAGACAGAGCAAGACTCCATCTCAAAAAAAAAAAAAAAAACTTTTTTGTATATAATTGAATAATATTACACACTGTCTTGTGACTCACAATTGTACCCTTTCTCTCATAGAAGAAACCTCATTTTATTTATAAAGTGATTTCTGCCTTCATATTCTAGTATTTCATTGAATCTAGCTTGTTTCTCTCTTCAACCAGATTACGTCATTTTCATACCATCGTACCTGGGCTTTTCCTTTGGCCTGGTGCACTTGGAATACCTTTTTGAAATTGTCATTCTGGTTGTTGATGGACTCTCAGCCCTAGATGTTGCCTTTTTGATTTCCCCTAGTTTGACAACACAAAACTGGGAAGCAACTCCTTCCTTAATACTGATCTCACTCAAGACTCACGAATCCTTCAAGGTTTTCAACCCTGATGCACTAATTGTCTTTAAGTTGAGATCAACAGAAAGTGAGTGTACAAGACAATTTCTTAGAAAAATCTGCAACAAAAGATAAAGCAATGGTTAAAGCAATTACTTACTGAAGTCAATTCTGTTACAATCTAAGCTAAAAAAATTAACTTCGTAAAAATATTTTAAACAACACAGGGATCTTATATAGTTTTACAAATATTGGAGATATTAGTTTGTGTCAGTTTTATGACCCAGACTTGATATTCTGTGCTGCTCTGTTGTAAAAATCACAAGCCTAATCATTCCAAATCTGCTCCTAAACTAGGAAAAGAGGCTGTTTTTTTAGAATATAATACTAATGCAACTTACATTATGGAAACCTTTGAATTATTATTTTACTTTAAAGGATTTTTTTTTTTTTTTTGAGACAGAGTCTTGCTCTGTTGCTCAGGCTGGAGTGCAATGGCACAAATCTCAGCTCACTGCATCCTCCGCCTCCTGGGTTCAAGCAATTCTTCTGCCTCAGCCTCCCGAGTAGGTGGGACTACAGGCGAATGCCACCACGCCTGGCTAATTTTTTTGTATTTTTAGTAGAGATGGGGTTTCACAGTGTTAGCCAGGATGGTTTTGATCTCCTGACTTCGTGATCCGCCCACCTTGGCCTCCAAAAGTACTGGGATTACAGGCATCAGCCACTGTGCCCAGCCTACAAGATTTTTTAAATGAGTACAGCATTCAAGATTTGGAAGGCAAATATTAATTCCAGTAAATGACTTTTGCTTCTGGCCACAATCATAGCTACCATCACAAGCCATTTCATGAGTATTTGATACCTACAACTAGCAGTGCTTCTTCTCCAGGGACACCTTCAGTACATAACTGACTTCTGAATCCATTCTCCCATCCAGTTCAGGCTACAACGTGAGAGGGGAAGTGATATATACCACTCCATAGGTTATTTTTACTAGCAATATTGGCTCCTCCATATACTCTGTTTTTCCTTTTGCTGGCTTGATTCAGAGAACTCCAAGGCACTAGGAGATAATGAAGTCACAAAAATGGAAGGAATGTGGCACTAGCTTTAATGTTAACTTGTGTGAACTTCTGTTGGCACAGACGAAATGCACATCCATAAAATTGAAAAATTTGGATTACTGTTGCCAAAGATTTTTTTATCTGATGTATCATCATATTAGAGCATTACCAATTAAATTTTTGTTCTTTTTTAAAATTATTGTTTAATTTTGTTGTTGAGCAAAATTCTCAGGAATAGAATTTATTTTCCCAGTTACTATAAGGAGCATATCTTTTGTTTGCTTTATATTTTTGGACTTCTATTTTAGAATTTTATTATTATATTAAAAGTCTTTTAGTCTCTGATGATGGTTAAAATTTAGAGAAACATCTGTTTCTTGTGAGAGACTAGTGGAGATTATACTTAAAAAAAGTAACTAATATACATTGTATATTATAGACTCTATAATTAGTTATTGTAAGGTCCCCTGAGCTAGCCACACCATGGTCAAGCTATGGTGACATTCCCCCACCCTTGTGATAATGTACTTTGTGATATTCCCCCACCATCCCCACCACCCCCACCCCTGTCTTCGTGAATGTACTTTGTAACATTCCTTCCCGGCCCTTGTGACAATACACCCTCCAGCCCTTGTGAATATATTTTGTAACATCCATCCCCTGCCTGCAAATATTGCTCCTGACTCCACCACCTATCCCAAACCTGTAAGAACCAATGATAATCGCACCACCCTTCGCTGACTCCTTTCTCGGACTCAGCCCATTTGCACCCAAGTGAATAAACAACCTTGTTGCTCTCGTTAAGCCTGTTCAGGTGGTCTCTTATACGGACACATGTAACATTTGGTGCTGAAGACCTGGGACAGGGAACTCCTTCGGAAGACCAGTCACCTGTCCTCATGCTCCCTCCGTGACGAGATCCACCTATGACCTTGGGTCATCAGACCTGCCAGCTCAAGGACCATCTCACCAATTTCAAATCACTAAGCAGTTCTTTGCACTCAGATAAGCGGTTTTTTCACTCTCTACCTAACCTCTCTCGCCTCCCTTCAATCTCTTTCCTCTCAATTTAAATTTCTCTCCCTTCCTGGTAGAGACAAAAAGGAGACACACTTTATCCGTGCCTTCAAAAACTCCGACGTCGGTCACGGACTTGGGAAGACAGTCTTCCCTTTGTGTCTGATCACTGTGGGGATGCCTGCCTTGATCATTCACCAACATTCCCTTGGTAGCAAGTCAATTTGCAGGCATGCCTGCTTTGGCTGCTCACCCACATTACAGCCCTGGACTCAGTCAGGGACGCCTACTGGAAGCCTGGTAGCTGTTCACCTCTATTTCTCGGTGTCTCTACCTTCCTCTATAAACTTACCTTCTCCACTATGGGCAACCTTCTGCCATCCATTCCTCCCTCTTCCCCCTTAGCCTGTGTTCTTAAAAAGCTAAAACCCCTTAGACTAACACCTGACCTAAAACCTAAATGCCTTAGTTTCTTCTGTAATACCGCTTGGCCCCAATACAAACTCGACAATAGTTCCAAGTGGCCAGAGAATGGCATTTTCGATTTGTCCATCCTACAAGACCTAGATAATTTTTGTCGAAATTTGGGCAAATGGTCTGAGCTGCCTTATGTCCACGCAATTTTTATACTTCGCTCTCTCCCTAGTCTCTGCTCCCAATGTGACTTGTCCCACATTTTCCTTCTTTCTCTCCTGTCTACTCCTTCAGTCTAAACCCCTAGCTCAGAGTCCTCTGAAATCTTCTTTTCCGCTGACCCGTCTAATCTCTCTTCTCCTCCCCTAGTTGCTCCTTGCCAGGCTGAATCGGGTCCCAGGCTGAATCAGGTCCCAATTATTCGGTAGCCTCTGCTCCCCCACCCTATAACCCTTCTATTACCTCCCGTCCTCACACCCTGTCTGGCTAGTTTCGTTCCATGACTAGCTCTCCTTGACCTGCCCAACAATCTCCTCTTAGAGAGGTGGCTAGAGCTGAAAACATAGTCAGGGTACATGTGCCTTTTTCTCTATCAGACCTTTCCCAAATCAGCCAGCGTTTAGGCTGTTTGTCATCAGACCCCACTAAATATATACAGGAATTCCAATATCTAACTCAGTCCTACAATTTAACCTGGAGTGACTTAAATGTCATCCTGACCTCTACCTTCTCCCTAGATGAATGAGAAAGAGTTTATTTTTTAGCCCAGTCCAGTCAGACACCTGCCAGCTTCATGAGCCAGGCCTCCAAGAGGGCACCAGGGCAGTTTCCTGAGAGGATCCCCATTGGCAATACCAGATGGACTCCCCAGGTATAGCTAGGCAAGATTACATGGTCTCCTGCTTAGTCAAGGGACTCAAAAAGGCAGCATACAAAGCTGTTAATTATGGCAAGCTAAAGGAAACTACCCAAGGTAAAGATGAAAACCTAGCCCAGTTCATGGTCTGCTTAGCAGCTACCCTTAGACACTTTACAGCCCTAGACTCAGAGGGGCCAGAAGGCCACCTTATTCTTAATATGCATTTTATCACGCAATCTGCTCCTGACATTATAAAAAATCTCCAAAAGTTGGATTCTATCCCTCAAACCCCGCAACAGGATGTAATCAAACTCGCCTTCAAGGTGTTCAATAACAGAGAAGAAGCCGCCAAGTGGCAACGTAGCTCTGAGTTACAGCTACTGGCCTCCATGTAAAACAACCCACGACCATGTCTCCAGCATACAAAACCTTCAGAACATCCAAGCCACCTTTCCCAGGGGATCCTTCAAATCCTCTTTGTGGACCTTACTTCAAATGCCAAAAGCCTGGCCACTGGGACTTGAAATGCCCTCAGCCCAGGATTTCTCCTAAGCCATGCCCTGTCTGTACAGGCCCCCACTGGAAGTCAGACTCTCTCACTCACATCACCACAGCTCCTAAAGCTTGTGGAGCTCAAACCCAATGTTTCTTGGCCGTCTCCTTCACAGATCTCCTCGGCTTAGCGGCTGAAGACTGATGCTGCCCGATAGCCTCAGAAGCCCCCTGGACCATCACAGACGCCGAGCTTCAGGTAACTCTTATAGTGGAGGGTAAGTCCATTACCTGTTTAATTGATATGGGGGCTACCCATTCCACATTACCTTCTTTTCAAGGACCTGTTTCCCTTGCCCCCATAACTGTTGTGGGTATTGACAGCCAGGCTTCTAGACCCCTTAAAACTCCCCAACTCTGGTGTCAACTTGGACAACATTCTTTTATGCACTGTTTTTTAGTTATCCCCACCTGCCCAGTTCCCTTATTAGGTCGAGGCATTTTAACTAAATTATCTGCTTCCCTGACTATTCCTGGACTATAGCCACACCTCATTGCTGCCCTTTTACCCAATTCAAGGCCTCCTTTGAATCCTTCTCTTTTGTCTTCCTATCTTAATCCACAAGTATGAGATACCTCTAGTCCCTCCTTGGCAACCAATCAGGCACCCCTTACCATCCCATTAAAACCTAGTCACCCTTACTCTGCTCAATGCCAGTACCCCATCCCACAACAGGCTTTAAGAGGACTAAAGCCTGTTATCACTCACCTGTTACGGCATGGCCTTTTAAAGCCTACAAATTCTCCTTACAACTCCCATTTCCTACCTGTCCAGAAACTGGACAAATCTTACAGATTGGTTCAGGATCTTCTCCTTGTTAAACAAATTGACTTACCTATCCATCCTGCGGTGCCAAACCCATTTAGCCTCCTATCCTCAATACCTCCCTCCACAACTCATTATTCTGTCCTTGACCTCAAAGATGCTTTCTTCACTATTCCTTTGCACCCCTCATCCCAACCTCTTTTCGCTTTCACATGGACTGACACTCACATCCACCAATCTCAGCAACTCACCTGGACTGTACAGCTGCAAGTCTTCAGAGACAGCCCCCATTACTTTAGTCAAGCTCTATCTCATTATTTCTTTCCCTCCACTTGTTTCTCACGTTATTCAATATATGGACGACATTCTCCTCGGCAGCCCCTCTTACGAATCTTTCCCACAGGATACCCCTCCCTGCTCCTTAAACATCTATTATCAAAGGGGTATCAGGTATACCCCTCTAAAGCCCAAATTTCTTCCCCATCTGTTATCTATCTTGGCATAGTCCTTCATCAAAACACACGTGCTCTCCCTGCTAACCATGTCCGGCTAATCTCTGCTTCTACAAAGTGACAACTCCTTTCCTTCCTAAGCATGGTTCGATACTTTCGGCTTTGGATACCAGGTTTTGCCATCCTAACTAAACCACTATATAAACTCACAAAAGGAAACCTGACTGACCCAATAGACCCTAAGTCCTTTCCCCACTCTTCTTTTCATTCTTTAAAGACAGCCCTAGAAACAGCTGTCACATTAGCACTCCCGAACTCATCCCAATCCTTCTTCTTACATACAGCTGAAATACAATGCTGTGCGGTCGGAGTTCTTACACAGGAACCAGGCCCACAACCTGTAGCCTTCCTATCCAAGCAACTTAACCTCACAGTTCTAGGCTGGCCCTCATGTCTACGTGCAGTAGCAGCCACCGCTTCAATACTACTAGAGGACCTCCAGATCACAAACCATGCCCCATTTACTCTCTATAGCTCTCATAACTTTTAGAATCTATTTTCCTTCTCACACTTGGCACATATACTTTCTGTTCTCAGACTCCTCCAACTGTACTCACTATTCGTTGAAACTCCCACAGTTACCATTGTTCCTGGCACAGACTTCGGCCCAGCCTCCCACCTTATACCTAGCACCAAACCTGAACTGCATGACTGTATATCTCTAATCCATATGGCATCCTCCCCATTTCCCCATATTTTCCTCTTCCCTGTTCCTAATCCAGACCACACCTGGTTTATTGATGGTCGTTCTTCAAAGCCGAATCGTCAGTCACTGGCAAGAGCTGGCTATGCTGTAGTGTCTTCCACATCTGTCACTGAAGCTACTGCCTGCCCCCTTCCACTACCTCTCAACAAGCTGAACTCTGCTTTAACCTGGGCTCTCACCCTTGCAAAGGGACTACGTGTCAGTATATACACTGATTCCAAGTATGCCTTCCACATCCTACATCACCATGCTGCTATGCTGGCAGAAAGAGGTTTTCTCACTACAGAAGGGTCCTCCATCATCAATGCTTCCTTAATAAAAATCCTCCTTAAGGCTGCTCTACTTCTCAAGGAAGCCAGAGTCATTCACTGAAAGGGGCATCAGAGGTCACCAGATCCCATTGCTCGAGGCAACGCTTATGCTGATAATGCAGCAAAAGAAGCAGCTAGTATTCCCACATCTATCCCTCGTGGCCAGTTTTTTTCCTTCTCCTCTATCACTCCCACCTATTCTCCCACTGAAACTATTACCTATCAATCCCTTCCTACTTATAAGGCAAATGGTTGTTGGATCAAGGAAAGTTCCTCCTTCCTGCCTCACAGGCTTATTCTATCTTATCATCCTTTCATAACCACTTTCATGTGGGTTACAAGCCAATGGCCCGACTCTTAGAATCTCTAATTTCTTTTCCATCATGGACATCCATCCTCAAGGAAATTACTTCTCAGTATTCCATCTGCTACTCTACCACCCCTTGGGGATATCTTAGGTCCTTTCCCTTTCCTACACATCAAGCTCGAGGATTTGTCCCCCACCCAAGACTGGCAGATTGACTTTACCATATGCCCCATGTCAAAAAACCAAGATAGCTTTTGTTCTGGGTAGACACATTCACTGGATGGGTTGAGGCCTTTCCCACAGGGTCTGAGAAGGCCACCACGGTCATTTCTTCCCTTCTGTCAGACATATTTCCTCAGTTTGGCCTTCCCACCTCTATACAGTCCGATAACAGACCGGCCTTCATTAGTTAGGTCACTCAAGCAGTCTCCCAAGCGCTTGGCATCCAGTGGAAACTTCATGCCCCCCACCATCCTCAATCTTCAGGAAAGGTAGAAAGAACTGATGGTCTTTTAAAAACTTACCTCACCAACCTCAGCCTCCAACTTCAAAAAGACTAGACAGTACTTTTACCGTTTGCCCTCCTTAGAACTAGAGCCTGTCCTCGAGAAGCTACAGGGTATAGTCCATTTGAACTTTTATATGGATGCACCTTCTTTTTGGGCCCCAACTTCATGCCAGACACCAGCCCTTTAGGCGGCTATCTTCCAGTCCTCAAGCAGGCTAGACAGGAAATTCGGCAGGCTGCTAATCTTCTCTTGCCTACTCCAGATTCCCAACCATATGAAGACACCCTAGCTGGACAATCAGTTCTTGTTAAGAATCTGACCCCTCAAACTCTACAACCTCAATGGACCGGACCCTACTTAGTCATCTATGGTACTCCAACTGCTGTCTGCCTGCAGGACCCTCCCCACTGTGTTCACCTTTCCAGAATAAAGCTGTGTCTGTTGGACAGCCATTCTCATCTCTCCTCTTCCTCCTGGAAGTCGCAAGTACTCTCCTCTACTTCCCTTAAACTCACTCACATTTCTGAAGAACAGTAATAACCCTTATGAGCCTAATACATCCCTTCATTCTATTAGCTCTATTCTTCCTTACCCTACTTTTTGCAACAGGGCTTTATGCAGTCACCCCCACTACTTGGACTGAGCCCCCAAAACTTGTTATCTCTATCATCTGTCTAGTCATACTCCTATTCACCATTCTCAACTATTCACAAATGCCCTGCCCTTGTTTACACTGCCAGTTTACACTTTTCCTCCAAATCATCATCACTGATATCTCCTGGTTTTACCTTAAACTGCCACCTTAACTCTCTTGGAGTGGATAGAAGATCTTCAGTGACAAGGTACACTCCAATTCTTCTATCCTGATGAAGTCCTTATTTTTACTTTTCTACTCACTCTTATCCTTGCCCCCATTCTCCAGTCTCTCTACCTCTCCCTAGTTACCTCTAGCATACTATCAATCTCATCCACTCTCTCCTTACTGTCTCCAATCCTTCTCTAGCAAAGAATTGTTGACTCTGTGTTTCCCTTTCTTCCTGCTCTTACGCAATCATCCCCGCTCTGTAGGATGACTAGGCTACCTCTCCTGTCTCACTGCACCTCCGAACCTCCTTTAATAGCCTTCATCTTTACCTGCCTGAGGAACTTCTTTACTTTCTAGACAGATTTGGTGAGAACTCCCTATACATTTCGCACCAACAAGCTGCCACACTTCTCCACATCTACTTACAGCATCTTTCTTCTTATGTCAATTCCACCCCCCACCCCCCCAATATTTGGACCCCTAACCACACAGAAAACTATCCCTGTTGCCACTGCTTTATGCATCCCCCGACAGCCTATGGGAATCCCTTTAGGCAACCTTTCACCATCCAAATATTCCTGTACTCTATCTCCAGAACCCGGCCACATACATCACCAAACAGATAGGAGGATTCCAACTTTGCATTACTGATAAGCCCTCTATCATTATTGACAAACCAAAAAAACATTGGCAGTCACTATTGTTTAGGAAGACACCTACCCTGCATCTCACTCCATCCTTGGCTACCCTCCCCCTGCTCATCTGACTTTCCTCTTGGCCCCTCCTCTTGCTTGCTTATACCCAGCCCCATGAATAGCAGTGAAAGATTACTTGTAGACACTATGCGATTTCTCATACACCAGAGAATCGAACATCTCCTTCTATGCAGTTGCACCATTAATGCCCATTGCAACTTCAAATGGCTGCTGCCTTTGCTGGATCTCTACGATTTTGCTAGCAGGACTCCTCTTTCAGTACACCCTCTCACCTTTTCACTTTACATTTCTAGTTCTGCCTGACATAAAATCACTTTTTTTTATGTGGCTCTTCCACCTACATGTGCCTACCTGCCAACTGGTTGGGAACATGTACTCTAGTCTTCTTTACCCCCAAAATCCAGCTTGCAGATGGGAATGAACCACCGCCTGTCCCCCTCATGACACCAACACAACAAAAAAGAGTCATCCCACTAATCCCTTTACTTATGGGTCTAGGACTTTCTGCCACCACTACTGCACTTGGAACTGGAATAGCAGGCATCTCAACCTTTGTCACAGCATTCCGCAGCCTCTCTAATGACTTCTCTGCTAGCATTACAGATATATCACAAACTTTATCTGTCTTCCAAGCCCAGGTTGACTCTTTAGCTGTAGTTGTCCTCCAGAACCGCTGAGGCCTTGATTTACTCACTGCTGAAAAAGGAGGACTCTGTATATTTCTTAATAAAGAGTGTTGTTTTTACTTAATCTGGCCTAGTATATGATAACATGAAAAACTCAAAGACAAAGCTCAAAAACTCGCCAATCAAGCAACTAATTATGCTGGACCCACCTGGCCACTCTCTAACTGGGTATCCTGGCTTCTTCCAGTCGTTAGTCCTCTAATACCTATCTTCCTCCTTCTCTTATTCCGGCCTTGTGTCTCCCGATTCATCTCTCAATTCCTACAAAACCACATCCAGGCTATCACTAATCACTCTATATGACAAATGCTGCTTTTAACAACCCCACAATATGACCCCTTACCCCAAAACCTTACTTCAGTCTAGTCTCTCCCACTTTAGGTTCCTGAGCTGTCCCTAATCCCGCTTGAAGTAGCCCTGAGAAACGTCACCCATCACCCCTCCATACGATCCCCAAAATTTTCACCCCAAGTATTCACTACACTTTCTCATTTTATTTCCTCATTATTAACATAAAAAGACAGGAATGTAAGGTCCTCTGGGCTGGCCGCACCATGATCAAGCCATTGTGCATTCCCCCGCCCTTGTGATAATGTACTTTGTGATATTCCCCGTCCTTGAGAATGTATTTTGTAACATCCATCCCCTGTCCACAAAAAATTGCTCCTGACTCCACTGCCTATCCCAAACCTATAAGAACCAATGACAATCCCACCACCCTTCACTGACTCCTTTCCCAGACTCAGCCCACTTGCACCCAAGTGAATAAACAGCCTTGTTGCTGACACTAAGCCTGCTCAGGTGGTCTCTTATACGGATGTGCATAACAGTTATAGTACACTAATATAATCATATTAATATTATTAGCACAATGTAAAAATGTATGATACTAATTATGTAGTAGTATACTAATAATACTATTAGTATAATTAATTATACAGTACTATAATATACAATGTATATTATTTACTTTTGTTCTCTTTAAAAAGTCATTTTATGGTGAAAATCTACAAATATTGAGTTTTACATTTTTTCCCATGTTAGTGTTTTGTTTTGTTCTTAACACTCTATGGGGAACATTTGCAAAAGGTTTTTCTGTTGTTATTGTTTGTTTGTTTTTTACAAATAATGATCATTTTAAACTTTAGATTAACTGAAAAAACAAACAAAAACTGTTCATTTTGGGTAGCATTCACAGCACTTTAGGCAAAGTCAGGAGTAAGGGACAAATTATTTCAAAATGTTCCATTGTGGACTTTGTAATGTCTATTTTTCTCTTTCAGAAATATGATTCTGTCATTTAAAGTGCTTTTTAAAGAAATTATATTTTTTCTACTTCTATTGCAATTGAGAGCATTCATTTGAACAACTTTGGGGCAATTAGATGTAAACAGAATTTATGCCTGTAAAGCTCTTTAAATGAGGAGACTCAGGTGGTATAAACTTTTGTCATTTACTCTATTTCTTCTTACCTAAAATTGAGATTTGATGCCATAGGTGAAACAACCTGCCAGTTACCATGAAGCATTGAGTGTGAACTCAAAACTGTACGCTCAAATAGCTAAATGGAAAGATAGGAAAAGCCAGTATTCCCAAAGATAATTTAGTGCTGCTATTCCAGACCCCGTATGAAAACCTCTAGACTTCTTATATGTAAATAACAAAATAACTGGGTTAAAACTGTCATTTCTATTCACTCAAGACATATTTAGTCTTATCTGATAAACCAGGTTCTACCACCACCACCCCAACAAAAACAAGAATATTAAAACTGATTCTGGCTACTCTGCGCACACTGCCTGTGGGGTAGCCCTGCTCTGCAAGGAAAAATTAAAAACAAACAAACAAACAAACAAAAAACAGCTATATGCTTCTAATGCCAGAAGAGGTAAGTAGAGGAAAAAGAGAGTGAAAAAATCCTCAAGACTGAAGGAAAACAGGAAGGATGCTGCCTGATGTGAAATGCAAGGAAATCAAGATAGTAGAAAAAAATAAACAATCTTCACAATGATACAGAAGTGTATATATATATATATATATATATATATATACATATTTAGCCGCATAAGCCACCTTATATGAGCTTTTCAAATACCTACAGAAACACAAATGGATAAAGGAAACTCAGGCATAATTAAAAATGAAAATAGAAATCTTTGAGTATTATACAAAAAGACAAGAAGAGATAAAGCTTTTTTAAAAGGACAGTTATCAACTGCCCTATTTATATGTCTCAAAATTTCTGAAAGAACTGTGGCTGAAAAATTTATTCATTCAAATTGATATGATATTGTTGAATAACTCCATGGTCAGGTTCTGCCTAAATAAGGACAAGCAGATACTATTATTTGTCAATGAATAGTTTTCAACACAATAAACATGGGTCTTCCAGCCTGAAGCGAATATGAATGGTAAATGATTTTATGAGCAAATACAGATTAACAAGTATTATGTTTTTGTTGAATGGTGCCTTTCTTATTTCAAATTTGATAGGGAATTAAGATGTGGAAATAAAACAATTATTTTTATCAGGTTGCATTCTCAAATATGGGTACTAATAGAGACTGACTCTCTAAATATTAATAATATTGTGAATGATTTTAAAATGCTAATAAATCTGATCTGATTTTGTCATATTTGAAAACTTAAGGTAGGCTAAATTAATCTTATTCTTTTAGTCAACTTTAAGCTCACATAGTAAAAATGTTAGTCATTGTTACAAAGGATCATTGTGATAGAGGCCTTTTCAAGTTTTATTTATGTAAGAGCTACAAATCTTGTGATAACTTCAGAAAGTGCAAAGAAATCTTTTGATTTACTGCATTTTGGTTCTATATCACAGTAAAATATCCAAATATCTTGAAGTGCTTTGACTGTTTTTTTGTACCCCATTCTTAATTAAATCAGGTAAAGGGAGCATATTAAGTGCATAACATATACTTAGAAAATAAATAGCTCCAGAAAGTTTATTTATCATGGTGACATAATAAGGTACATTATATATTATTGCAAAAAACTTTTAATATTGTTTATGTCAGGAATGCAGTTCAAGAGAATTCAAAACTGTATTTTTCTATTGTGTTTACAGAACAATCTTTTTTGAAAGACAAAGTAATTTGAAAGCTTTAATTCTAATATCTCAAAAATGTGCTAGCATATATTGTTAAAAAGTTTTTTTGTAAATGACAAGCCAGTTGACATGGCAAATAGTGCTACTGATGCAGAAATAATTGTCTTGAATATTGAAAAGTTAGAGGACTAAAATAACAACATATTAAAATAAATTTTAAGAAGTCTAGTGAAAGCTGACAAATACTTTTAGAAAGCTGTTAGTAGAAACTAAGTTATTTGACTCTTAGAAGTTTTTTAATGATAGCTGAGACTAAGAACTGAGAGACAAGAACTTGATTTCTTGTGATATCTCAAAATCCTGAATTTCCCTATATGCAAAAAACCTGACCATGATTCAGAGAAACATGTGCCTTTTTATATAGAAGGTTATTTAATATTCAAATGTTACTATTCTCATATTTTAACATCTGGAGAAAAATTAAATGGATATCATCCTTGTCTGAAAAATCCAAACTCTATTTTACAATTACAAATATAGACATATGCAAAATATCTAAATGATTCTCAAAAGTCGTTTGACAAAAGTGAAAAAAAGTTAAGTAAAACAGTAAAGTTTAGAATATGAGTCAATTGACAATGTGTGTGACCTGTGCAAATAGATGATCTGTGGAGCTTTGTATAAGATAGACTTTCCCAAGCTACATAAATATGGTTTAATGCTTTTTCCAGAGAATTGCATTTTAGGCAATATGAATGTATCTTGAAATAAAAGACATTAAGACATAGTCTTCATTTTAATGGAAATAGTCAACATATGTTGAAACAGGTTCATATTGAAACTAAATGATCTAAAAATAATTGATAGTAATTTGTTTAGTTTATATTTACATTGACCGTATTTCTACTCTGAGAACTGGCACAGTTTTCGACATATAACAGATTGCAGTGAAACCCATGCAAGCACTATTTTCTTGAGAAACCAATGTTAAATCCATATACAATATTATCTACTATCCTAATAATTATGTTGTCCTAATTGTCAGAGATATGAAATCAGAAAGGGGGCTCTGGACAATTTCTACAATGATAGATTAGGAACTTTAAATTTAGAGTTCCAATATTTCATTTCACAACTTTCCTGGACAGAAATTTGAAACCAAGTAAATAAAACATGATCAGTTAATGCAGAATACTGTTAAAATCTGTCAGTGAACCATGGCTCTCCGTTGCCATCATTTGGAACCAATGAGCAATTTAAGTGGACAAATATCACAAGAATAGAGGAATCAACCTAAAGGTAACATTTTGGCTACTTTAGGCTATTTTAAAAGAAATTAAGAGTTGCAAACCTCACTTAAAGGACATGTCTCTTCCTTGGCAAGGCAAAGAAAAGGATGCCAGAGAAAAATGAAAAAAAAAAAATGGAAAGGAACAAAATTGGTGTCATAGTTTATTTGGTCCAGAAACGACAGACAAGGAAATCCACGTCAGTTGCTTAATAAAAATTAGATTTAGGATTGCATGGAGTAACTTGAAAAGACTGGCTGCCACCCCTCTAGAAACATAATTAAATGTTATTCGTATCCTAGTCCTTCCAATAGTGAAGTAGGCAGAAACGAGTAAATATTTTTCATATGAATTAATCTGGACATCAATTGCAAGTTATTGTTATTACTATAGACTTTTAACTTTTAGTGCTAAAGAGTAGGTAACAATCCTAAGAGCACAGTACTAATGTGAGTCAAGATTTGTTTTATTCCTAAGACTGTGCCCTTAACTACTGCACAGCATGGCCTTTCCAGAATGAAGATTTAGAGCCAGGAGAGTTTAGAGATAGGATGATCCTCCTTGGTAAGAGACAGGAAAAACCAAGTGGACAAAAGAAAGAGAGCAATCTCCCTTGCTTAGGGCAGAGGCATGCTCTGCTCTTCTCTCTTCTCACATGTTTTAGTACTCTGGTTGTTATATTAAGATAAACTAAAATAAAGATAAGAAAGAGGAAAGAAGATAATAAAAAATTAAAAACTAAAATGAAAAATAGATAACATAAAAAGGAAATAATTAAAACAAAGCCTAAGGTGATAAGAAGAAACTAGGTAAATAAGTAATATAAGAACAAAGTAAACATGAGATAAAAGAAAAGTCTTATGAAAGAGTAAGAAAAGATAAATCAACTAAGAACAATTAACTGTGAGATTGTAAAACAAAAGGACTAAAAGATTAAAAGAAAAAGATAAATATGCAAAAACATTTTAAATGAACTCAAATAATAAAAGGAGAATAAACTAGGGCATAAAGTGCTAACTAGAATAAAAGAAAGAAAATACACAGCACTACAAGTTCCAAAGTTTAACACATGCATGCATTTGTGTGCTGAGAGGTAAATCCCTAAATGTGCTAAGCAGATTCCACACACAATTGTTCTCCAGAAGTGGAAGGGCCCTACAGTGTCTTCTTTGGCTTAGAGTCCTCTGGCAAGTAGGAGGAGATACCGTGACCATTATATCACTATATTTATTCATCTTTGGCCTTACTCTCCAGCCCAGGCTATGCTGAGAGATGTTTGCCAGACCTTAAATTGCTTCTGCAGAGTTTCCTGCTGGGTACCCACAGGCAGACAAATCTGTTTCCCTTGGGGTACTCTCTTCCAGTCAAGAGCTAGTTTCTTGCCTGGAGGATTTAGCATGATACCATTTAAGAGTTTATTCAAGAAAGTAAAAATGCTGGCTCTCTAAGCTTTAAAATGTTTTTCAAAATGCACAGGTCTTTTGGTGAGGCTTATTAATAATCCTCATTGTTAAATCAATCATTTCCAGAAAAGATAGCCTATGAAACTATACATTTACATATGTTGTCCTTTATACAGAAGAAAAATAAATAATGATATGGTATTACAATATAGCGATATATTAATTGAAGTGTTCTTTTCTCTCCAACACTAATCCCTTTATCTATCACCTCTCATTTTTTTCACGAGTCATGAAGCCAGTGGAAGTTATCAGAAAGGGATCTGAGAATGTTTGTGAGAAGTACTTTACTGAGTTAAAATGTTACAGATCTAGATTAAGTCTGATATATTTAAGAAATAAACCAAATAGTGACAAAATCTTAGGATGATTACTGCTCTTTTTTTTATTATATTAAAACCCATTTATGCCTCATGATTTATTATTGGGAGGCTAAGCTTGTGGGGGTTACTTATATTCTCCTGCTCAAGATCATCACCAAGGTCTGATTTTTCACGAAAAGAAAATTGCAGCCTCAGGCATAAATGGGTTGAGATCCACCAAACTGAGAAAGAGAGAGATTGGGAATAGAGGAAACAGGAGCATTAAATACTACAGGGGACACTGCACCTTCCTCCAACTTCCTAGAACTAAGTTTTGATAAAAAGGACTTTGACTTTTAAGGAATGACAGTGGACAGTTCCCATGCTTTAAACACTGGATGAAGTACAAGACGCCAGAAAGTTTAAAAGACTCGGCATCATTATGCGGTGGTTGCAGAATAGAGCAGTTGTGTTATGTGCCTAAACCCAAGAGCACTGCAGACATTTTCCTAACTCTCTCATGGAATTTTTGCTAGATGGTATTGCATCAGAATGCACAGGCCAGCAAAAAAAGCCTATGGCTAAGATGAGGGGGTGTCAAATTAGACATTCTTTTTTTGTCCAATACAGCCAGGAGGTGAGTAAAAATGGAACAGACTTTCAGAAAGTCATACCAAGGAACAGATTCAATAAACAAGTTAGTGCCCACATATTAACCAATAGTCATTCACTGCATCACCTTGCATCATTGTGCAGAGAACGAGACAGGTTGACTTAAATGTGGAGTGAAAGGAAGCCTCCAGCATGGGACACATCATCTCCCTCTTGAAAATACGATACTTGAAATTGGGTTCTAAAGATATCCAAGAGCTTTGTGGAACGTCAAAGATAATTCAACTTTATTAGTACTGGAATGCCCTAGTTGGCTTAAGGAGCTCCTTGATGCTTTTGTCTGCCTAGATATGGAATGAATTGGTCACATCTCCATTTGGACTTATTATCTTGCAACATGCATTTTTACTGTTCTGCCTTATCTATATGTCTGCTATCTTCTCATTCATTTATTTATTGTTTCTTCCCTTGGATATGTTTGTACATTCTGGAGCAGGGAAACAGGATAAGAAATTGTGGTGTGTGGAAAAAAGTCATTAAAACACCATTTAGGGAAACTTTACTGAAAAATATCAACCATAATCCTGACAGGCTAGCACAAATGACATAAGATTGTTATTTTTAATAATTATATTTACAATCCCACCATGTAATTCTCCACTGAAATATCCACAATAAGCCTTGGAGAGTGGAAGTTTTCCATTTCAACCATGAATCCTAGTGGTTATGTCTTTAACAGTAAATTCTGTATTCTTCTTTGTTAAATATTAATGTTCTTTGAAATATATAAATATTTTAAGCTGCTAAGAGAAAAATAATCAAAGAAAATATTTTTACCTTTAATGAACTGCTCATAGATTTCTTTTTTTTTTCTTTTTCTTTCTTTATATATTTTTTGAGATGGAGTATCCCTCTGTCTCCCAGGCTGGAATGCAGTGGCGCAATCTCGGCTCACTGCAATCACCGACTCCTGGATTCAAGCAATTCTCTGCCTCAGACTCCTGAGTAGCTGGGATTACAGGTATGCCCCACCATGCCTGGCTAACTTTTGTATTTTTAGTAGAGATGGGGTTTCACCATGTTCACCAGTGGTCTCGAACTCCTGGCCTCAAGTGATCCGCCCGCTTAGGACTCCCAAAGTGCTGGGATTACAAGAGTGGGCCACCTCATGCAGCCGAACTGCTCATAGTTTTATTGCATCTTTCAGTTTTCAAAAGTGAGATTAAAGAAGAGTTATTTCAGAAATTTAATTTCTCATTGCTGTGATAAATGTAGCATTACATTAGACAGATTGGGATAGTGAGTTACAGAAGGAACAAAAACCCACCACCTTGAGGTCCACACCATGTAGCAATGCCACAAACAACAAAAACCCAATCTTTGCTTGAAATCACCTCAAGAGGAGTATTTGGGTTTATATTCCCTAACAAGGTTATTGCTTGAGGAACACAAAGATATAATTTATAAACCAATTATTCGATAGAACATTTTCCATACATTCTCTAGATTGGGAATCAGAGGTAAGGAAAAAAACGGTGTTTCCCCCCTGCACCCCTCACCCCATGGCTATTTCATCCAGTGGAGAAACCATACTAACAATGGTCATGCTAATATAATATACAACACGGGAGTGCTTCAGATCACTGAAAACCTTCTACCATGAAGTCCACGTGGCTCCAACTTACTTGCTCTCTGGTTCAAGCTACTGCTGAACTTGCTTCACCTTCCAACACCAATTAAATGCAAGATAATAGATCATCTGGTCTTCAACAAAAGCATTTGGGTCTTTTTTATAAGACAGAGCTGTGCCCTGGATAGTGTTAGGCTCAAAGACATGCACGTCCTTATCTAATGATTAATGGGACTTAAATTACATTACTGGTTTCCTTGTTAATATGTGATATGGGCACCATTGGTATAATTGGTATATTATGAACTCTCATTTCAGTACTAATTTCTACTTTCTGATGGCTTTTCTTCATTTCTCCTGTAAAATGTTTTTCACTATAAAATTTGGAACCATATTTCATGATTAAGAACTTACCGCATATCGTCAAGTACTTCTTCAAATGTTTCCTCTTTTTCTCAGTCTTAAGTACTTCCCACAAGGATATTTCCTTCCCCTGTACCATATTGAAAATAGAACGCTACTTTATTTATAATTCAATTATCTCGGAATCAGAAGATATAAACGATTAATGCTATTGAACACTTTTTCACGTACTCATCAGTCTTTTGTACAAATACATTGATTTTTAAGTTGATGTCTTAAAATCTAAAGTTCTTCCACAAAAACAATGTATCATTTTCTTCCTTGTATTTCTCATGGTAGTCTGTGAAATGCTTTTCTGAAGTAAATATAAAATATATTACTGAGCCCTCTTACATCCTGAAAGTTTCTTAAATCTGTCCACATCCCTCCATCTGTGTTCCACTAGCTTTGCCAACACCACCTTCATATTTGGTCTTGTCTGTAACAATAGCCTGTTAATTGCTTCCCTCTGTCAAATGTAGCTCTCTTATAAACCATTCCTTAAACTGTAACCAGCTGAATCTTTTCAATATTTTACTGTAATTATGCCACTTTTTTAAAAAGATCTTCTTCTTCCTTATAGAAGAAAACACTTCACATAAGCCTCCAGGCCTCCTGTTCTATAAAATGTCTTGTCTCCAGCTTCATACTGAAGCTGTCCCACTTCTCTATACATAGAAAAGTCATTACCTATCCTGACTTCCTGTTTCTTCCTATTACTTACTACAGTCTCTCCTTTTATATACTCATTCTGGAATTATTTTTCTCTACATCCTTTTTCTTAACAAGTAGTAAACTATAAACTCTTCTTTTATACTTAAATTTAATCACCATTTCTCAAGAAGAAAATTTTCTAAAATCTCCATCAGGTTCCTCATTGACACATTTTCAAAGTGCATATCCTATATGCTTGTAGTGTAAGTCTTCAATTTATCTACCCCAATTAGAATATAAATCCAATGAGGGCAGGGATTTCATTACCTTTTCTTGCATTCCATTATACTGTAGCACATGGCACAGAATTCTGCAAATAAAACTATTCAATATATATATTTAAGAAAATTAGTGAAGGAAAGAATAAATCTGATACAGATGAATAATAATTACTTTTTTCAGTAGTAACATTGGATTTTTTTTCTGAGCAGTTGACCTCTTCATTATATTTAAATATGTATTAAATCAATGAATGTTCAAAAATGTATGAAAATAAATCACTTATTTATCATAGCTGTGTCCATTTCGAAGTTAGTACTTTCAAAGACCAGCAACAATAAGATTTCTATAACAGTAGATTAATAAAATATCTACTGTTATAGAGTTCATTTCGTAGAACTTGATTAATAGAGTCCATTCTTCTAATGAGATAAGGTGAGAGTAATTTGAAAAATACTGTGAAACTAATAATAATTATATGCATTTGTGATCATTTTTAATGGAAAAATAAGAAATCAAACTATTAACTGCATTAAAAAGTTTGGAGCCTTGCTAATTATTATTTCTCAGATGTAAAATTTTGTATTTCTCATTTAAATAACATCCATTTTGTTTATTTGATTGTAATTCATGTCGTATCTAAGTAAAAATTTAAAAACACTGAATTGTCTTATACACCAAATATTTTCTTTCAGGCTCTACTAGAAGTCTAACAAAAATATATCAAGAAAACATTCTTACAAAGTTGGTACATTCAGAAAAAATATAGTCTAAAATAAATTTATTTAATTTGCTCACTGAAGAAGCGAACTCATGTACTTTGCAATTACAGAGATATACTTAATAGTTGGGAAACCTTTATTCAGCAATGGTAACTCTCTAAGCATAGTTTACTCATTCATTAAATACACACACACACATATACACACAAACACACACACACATATACACACAAACACACACACAAACGCAAGATGCCTAACTCACAGTGTTATTGTAAATGTTAAAGGAAATGACTGCGTGAAGTTTCTATAATACTATGCGGCATTTGAGCAAAAAATAAAAATAAAACTTTTTCCCCAAACTCCTACTTATTTTATACCATATTTTATAACACTGTATTTTGTTTGTTTGACATTTGATCCTATACTACTTGGATGATCTATTTATGGGAATAGCTGGGAATGGAGTAGACTGTCTCTGAACTGGCAAGAAGTAAAATGCAAAATGTTTCTGAAGAATTGTTCTTGCATCTGTTCTTAAATTGTGTTCCACTTTTGACATTAAGTTCAGAGCTAGAAAAAAGACAACAAACAATTCAATCTGTCAGTAAGGTACTTTTTATTTGCCTGGAGCGTCTGAGTAATATAGCACTCAAAATGCAAGCTAAGAAAGAAGTGCTGAGGAAAGTGCTTCCGAAACAAGACAATTCTAACAAGAGCTATTTAGAACTTTAAAAATTTATCTGAAAAACCTAATGAAGAGAAATAAGGTAATACCTTGATTCCAAGATCCCCTGACTGGGTGGTGGCAGATTTTGTTCTTGTATAGAAATGTATGTTCTCTCAAGGAAAAAGAAGAAGAAACAATAAAACTATAAGTAGAAGACATGTTACAGAGTGTTGAATGTCCTGGGCCCCAAACTAATAGATGAATATGCTATGAATGTGTGACTTTAGAGTTTTCAATTTTAACAGAAAAGAAAAACAGAAGGCTTTGTTCATTAGTGTTGGTTCTATTGTCTACTAGTTACTTTTTCTTTCTTTTTGAGAAACATCCTCTTTTATGATGCACCTCAAAGTTAAAATCTTGATATTAGCATCATTTTAAATAAATCAGCAAAATTAAAATCACTTCTTCTGAGTAAATATCTCTTCACAATAATCAGTTGATTCGTCAAATTTCACAGAAAATCCATTCTGGAGCAGTCTCTCACAAAGATGATTCAAAATTGGGAAACCTTTTTACTGTGGTCATTTGGATGTCTATTTTGAAATCAAAATCTGTGCCTTAAACTCATATCCCGAAGCATGAATGAATTTCATTCTGTCAACTTTATGTTTTCAAAGTCAACCATTTTTCTATCATCTGAATAACTTTTTAAATTAGGATTTTACCTCACTTTCAGCTTTATTTCAAAAATTATTTTCATTTGGCTTTAATATAGTACAAGATATGCTATAGGTGCTGAAAACATGCAAGTTAACTGAAAGCCTTGGGTCCTGCTCTTACACATTGTAAATAAATATTGGTTACAGTTATATTTGTTGTGAAAAAAGAACTTGCAAATCAATTTTTGAATTATCAGACCTATATTCTAAAATTAGGTGCAATATCCTTCCACACTGGAATTTCCTTAAAAAATATGGGAAGGGAAAAATCTATTTGTGATTATTAAATTACTAGCCCTCCTGGAATGAAGCACAGGGAATATGAGGAAAAATTTGAAGGCGGATTTTTATGGTATAAGCTGTGTTGTATGTCCTCCAACCCCTACCCCGAAGGAAGGGTTCTAGGACTATATACTAGCTGCTAATTCCAAACCGAGAAAAAGAAGGTTGAATGAAACATTTTTCCCAGCCAAAAGAACAATATGTGGATTACATGCAAAAGAGGGCTGCCCTGGAATCATCTTAGCTTATGTTCAAGAGGGCACCCTGGAGGAATAGAGCTCAGAAGAATGAATATAAGGTATCACAACACGTCTACAGGAGAACAAAGGAGTTCTCATCTTGGGAACTATTGATGAAAGATTCAAAGAGAGGCAAACCTCGAAATAACCCACGAATGTGTTCATGGCAAAAACAACTTTCAGTATCTGCCAATTCCAGTTAGTATCGTAGTTCTACTGAAATCAAAAAATTGATGTCTCTGTTTGCAATTCTTCTCCCCCATCTGAGAATGGTCAGAATTATGGTTAACAAAAAGGAGGAAGAAAAAGCTTGCAGGCAAAGAAATACAGGAAAAATTGACTGTACCTCTCTCTGCAACTGTTGATTTCTCCCCGGAATAATAGTTAGCTGTGGGAAGAGAGAAACTTCACATTAATAGAAGCTTTGAATATTTAAATTACATAATTAAAACTGAATTTTGCTAATTTAAAGTAGCCATATGGCCTATTATTACCTAAGAATAATACCTAGGAAGTTATGACAGTTGTTCTAGATTTCCTCTAAAGTCATGGTAAAGAATTTTTTTAATTTTTTTTTTTTAGAGAATGAAAACAGATTTATTATTGAATAAGAATTAAATCAGAACGGGATGCACATCACATGCAATTTGCTGAGACTGCAAAGATAGAAAGAAATCTCACCCTTTAAATAGCCAAACAGATATAATCCATTACACACAAGTTCTCAAGATATACCATAACTAGTCTTCAAGTAACAGGGCTTGGCAGAACCATTTATTACACGTAATGCATCTTAAATTTACCTGGAAATTGAGGATGATAATCTGTGTTAGTGAAGGGTTTTATACAAAGGAAAAATAAACTTCTCCTGTCTTTATGACATAGGTAGTTTTATAACTGGAAGCAAGTCATCCATCAAAGATGGGCTTCTACACTCACACAGAAACTGGGATGTAGGGGCACTATCTTACTTGATGTTTGTTAACATTTCAAAGAAATGGCTCCTAGGTCCTTCAGAAAGACATTTCTGGGTCTTAAAACTGGCATGGGCCAGGCACAGTGGCTCATGGCTGCAATCCCAGCACCTCGTGAAGCTGAGATACAAGGATCAACCATAGACAGGAGTTTTGAGACCAACCTGGGCAAAACAGCAAAACTCTGTCTTTACACACACACATGCACACACACACACACACAATTAGTCAGGCATGGTGGCTCACACCTGTAGTCCCAGCTACTAAGGAGGCTGAGGTGGGAGGATCACTTGAACCGAGGAGTTTGAGGTTGCAGTGAACCATGATTATCCCACCATACTCCAGCCTAGGCAATAGAGTGAGACTTTGTCTCTCTAAATGATAATACAAACAATAATAATAATAAAGCTGGCAAGGTACAGATAGGCAAACTTTCCATATTCCATGTTCTCACTCATTTGTGGCATCTCAAACAGCTGAACTCATGGAGATAGACAGTAGAATGATGGTTATCAGAGGCTGGGAAAGATAGCTAGGGAGCAAGGGATGGAGATTGTTAATGGGTATAAGATCTAGTATCTGATAGTGCAAAAGGGTGACTACAGTCAGTTTTTTGTACACTTTAAAGATAACTAAAAAAGTGTAGTTGTAATGTTTGTAACACAAAAAAATGATATATATGCTTGGAGTGATGGATATCCCATTTACCCCTATGTGGTTATCACACATTATATGTCTGTATCAGAATATCTAATGTAGCCCATAAATATCTACACCTATTGTGTACCCATACAAATGGAAAATAAAAAACTTTAAAATAAAATAAGGCTTGCAAGGGCCTTATTAAGATTCTTAAAAGTTTACACATACTACAAAGAGAAAGATAAAGAACTTACAAGTTTTCTAAAGTAAACACTCTAAGAAAAGGTTGAGGGAGACATCTCTTCTTTTATTTTATTTTTTAAAAAATTCAACTTTTATTTTAGATTCAAGGGGTACACTTAGATCAAGGGGTACATTGATTTTATTTTAGAATCAAGGGGTATTTAGATTCAAGGGTTACCCAGGTTTGTTTCCTGAGTAGAGTGTGTGATGCTGAGGCTTGGGTTAGGGTTGATCCTGTCACCCAGGAACTGAGCACAGTATCCAGTAGTTACATTTGAACCCTTGACACCCTTCCTCCCCTAACCTAGTAGTCCCCAGTTTGTATTGTTACCATCTTTATGTCCATGAGTACCAAACACAGGGTAAAGAAATTGCTCTACAGAACTGATTTAAAGTGACAGTGAATATAAAAATATATGTATGTTATTAAAATTTTCAGGATTTTATTTACATGACATAATGCTTACTTAGCAAAGAGAAAATCACTTTGAACAACTAAATAAAAATGAAATTCTGCTATAAAGTAAAGCAGACCTCACAGAACCCCAAAGCAATGGGAGCTGAGCCAGAGAGAGGAGAATCAAATGACAAAACATCATGAAAGACTTCCCCTGACCCCACATCGTTTCTCTTTGCACATTGACTCTCTCCAGATTTTCTATCCCTCCCTTCTTGGTTCATTAGTTAGAGAAAAAATGCCTCCAAGCCTTTCACAGATCAAACTTCCTTAGGAAAGCATATAGAACTGTCTTGCCACCAAACGATATTTTCAGAGAGGTGTTTTCAATCATGGTCAGGAGACTTGTCCTATTGCATAAACACAGCTGCCAATGAAGCCACCACTGTAACCATGGGGATAACAGAAGAGGGACTACAAAAAGTATGTGGTCACTACAAAAGAAGATGAAATGCTGTGTACTAAGTGTTATCATAAATGCAATAAATGATACCATGTAAACAGAGATACAGCATTCTAATAAGACTTTGATAGAAGTGGTGGGAAGGAAAATAAAAATTGTTCCAAAGAAGTGATTTTACTATTTGTAACAGGGCAAAGAGTTTTGCCATAGTGTTATTTGCCAATGAAAATTATCTGGACATAAAAGGTGATGAAGCAGGCAACTTGCGGCTCAGCTTTTATTGATTAACCACATCAGTACTTCAGGCTATTATGTTTTAGTGGTACTGCAAATAAATTGTGTTTGTCTCTTTAGAATTTTAATACAATCTGGGAATCTTTGTTTTTTAGCAGAGAAGCTAAAACGTTTATATTCATTGTCATAGATGATATTTTGGCTTTACATCTGTCATATTGCTTTTTATTATTTATTGCTTTATTGTCTTTGTTTTTGCAATGTGTATTTCCTGATTTATATGTTTGTACAGTGTAAGCTTGGCAAACCAGATTAGTTTCTAGGAATAAATATAGTATCACAAACTTTGTCTTTCAAAACTCAAAGACATTTTTATCTGTTGAGTTCTGGCAATTAGAATTAAGTTGGAGAAATCGGAGAATGGCAACTTTTTATTTCTTCCTAGATCACCTCCTCTTCTGGTCTACATTGCATAAGCATTATTTTATTCCGTATCCTTAAATTTTTTTTAAAAAGTCCTCAGAAATGAATCTAATTTCATTAATTTTGCCTATGATATGGTAAGCTTATTGAATTGTTTTTAATGTTTTTATTTAAACTTAGTAGAAGTCTCTTCAAAGCAAGTATTATTATTGCTTCTGTTCTAAATGTTCTTCTTTCTACCTCGGGAATATGTAACTTTCTTTGGATAGACATCTATCACCATTTTTCCTGTTTCTTATCTTTCTAATATATTTTGAAAATTATTTCTTTGCATCGTGGTATATCACTCCTCCACAACACTGTTTTGACTGCAAGGCAAATTCTACTCTGCTGTCTACAGTGTATCCCATTGCAAATGAACTGGGACAAACTAGAAGAACTGCTCTTTCATTTCAGTCAACATCTTTTAAGATTATTTGTCACTGCCTACAGCTTATTTTGTAATTTGCAGGATCACATTCACCTCAGCCTTAACTGATTGAACCAGAGAGACCATGGGACACAAGAGAGATAAAATCACAGGCTTAAGGGAGCTCATCTAATTAGCAACTAAGAATTTGATCGCTGGAGCTAGAGACTGAGTGACTGAATCATATTTATGGAACAAACCTAATAACAAGGTCTCAAACTCCTACTGCTGAGGTTTTTTTTTCCCCTTTCCTGGGAATAATTTTGTTTCTTTGCTTTTCTATAGCTTCTCCTTAGACACTTCAATTTCTGCATTCTACTGTAAATCCAAACCTCTTTCTTTTAGCTAGTTTCTGTATTTAATATCTGCGATCTTTTTTTATAAAATAGCAAAGATGTTCTTCCTTATGGCTTTGTGCTACTATTAATTGATCCTTCTTGAATCTTATTAAAATACCAAATAGATTTCTAAAATATTACTATAATAAATCATTTTTAAAAGGTACATTTTTCCTTTCACTTTCAAGATAGGGTTCCTCTTTATCAGATTGTAGTATATTTCCATGGGTCCAACTTTATTTTCTTACTCATTATTCATCCTCTAAAACACACATATATACCTAAAATTAAACTCTGCAAACTACTCTGCATGTGTGGGGTGTACAATATTCTCTTCTCTGTACCTTTGTGTTCCAATAAAATTCTTTTTTGTATGGAAAGAGAGTTAATGAAAAACACCAAGAGCAACAATAATAGTGTTCAGGTTTCACTCTCCTATGATTCTTCCTCTTTGTGCCCAGACATGAGTTAACTTGACGGAATTACATACCAGCATCCAAATATAATTCTTGCAAAGCCATCCTTCCTCCAATCCAGTGTATCCCTACAGCTGGCTAATACTGCGCTGTTTATTCTCCCAAGTTTAGGCCACTGGAGAGAAGAATGAATGAAAAGTCTTCCTAACATTAGACCAACAGGCATCTTGCCATTGACTAGGATTTTTCATTCAATTACGCAGGGTTTGCGGAAATGACAAATTTCTTCTTAAATTGGGCTGGACATCAGTCTTTGTTTTCCACCATGTTTGTGTGTCATTGTTTTCTGTTTTCTCATGGAATTTTATGAGGAGTTAGAAAGACTGCATCAGTACTGATATTCAGATACTCTGCATTGGTATTTCAATGTTAAATTTGTACACCGGAATTTGAGTTATTTCTTTTCATTGTTTCATTACATTAATATATTATTTAGTTTGCAACAACTGGTCTCCAAATGTGTTTATTTTCTCACTTAAATATAAGTGATGAAATAGACTATATATTCAATAGAATAATGATACTATCATCAATAACATTATGGAATGATCAACAATGCCATAAAAAGTTTATTTATAGAAAGTAGTGATCAATATGGATTAGATATTAACTGAGTTGAGAAATTTCCAAATCAAACCTCAATTAAAACATTTCGAATTTAGGTTCACAATCTCTTGACACACATTCCATTTAAACATTAATTCTATTGTTACAGGAAAAGGGGCCCTGATCCAGACCGCCAAAAAGGGTTCTTGGATCTCGCACAAGAAGTAATTCAGGGCAAGTCCATTGAGTAAAGTGAAAGCAAGTTTATTAAAAAAGTAAAGGAATAAAAGAATGGCTACTTCACAGACAGAGCAGCCCCGAGGGCTGATGGTTGCCTATTTTTATGGCTATTTCTTGTTGATATGCTAAACAAGGGGTGGATTATTTATGCCTCCTCTTTTTAGACCACATAGGGTAACTTCCTGACATTGCCATGGCATTTGTAAACTGTCATGGTGATATGGAAGTGAAGTGCTGGAAAGGGTTTGGTCCCTTTAAATGATATAGAAGGGGGTAAGGGAAGTGCTGGGTAGAAGAGGCTGTCGTACCTGGCTAGGGCTCCACCCCCAGGCCTGTGCCCTTGGACCTAGCTGAGGACAGGCATTTTTGTTTTCCTGCCCAAATGTCGTATTTCCCAAGAGCCCCCTGGCCTGCCGTGCCCCGATCCTGTGCCTATAAAAACCTCTGAGACCCTAGCAGGCAGATACACAGGCAGCTGAACTTTGAGAGGAGCTCATCAGCAGAGGAACACACAGGCAGCTGGATGTCAAGCAGAGTGGACCAACAGGCATGGCACACAGGCAGAACGACGTAGAGAGTGGCTGGGGCAGTTGGAGGAGAGCCTGGGCTGCTGAGCGGCCTGACTCTAGGGAAAAACCTTCCCAGTTCATCCCTTTTCTGGCTCCCCTCATCTGCTGAGAGCTACCTCCACTCAATAAAACCTTGCACTCATTCTCCAAGCCCAGGCGTTATCCCATTCTTCTGGTACACCAAGGCAAGAACCCAGGATACAGAAAGCCTTCCTGTCTTTGTGACAAGGTAGAGGGTTTAATTCAGCTGGTTAACACAAGCCACCTATGGATGGCTAAACTAAAACAGCACCCAGTAACACATGTCCACTGGGACTTCTGCTGTAAACATTCACCCCTAGACACTGCCATGGGGTTGGAGCCCCACAGCCTGCTTGTCTGTATGCTCCCCTAGAGGTTTGAGCAGCAGGGCACTGAAGAAGTGAGTCACACCCCCATCACACTCCCTGCAAAGGAGACAAGGGAACTTTTCCTGTTTCAACTGGGGCTCATCCAGGATCTTGGAAGGTGAATGTGAGTGAATGCAGAATTGTTGGGTCCCCCTTTCTTCCAAAACTCTGCCACCTTTCTCTCTTTCCTGTGGCTAAGAGGCTCTGTTTTCCTTTCATCTCTTTTCTCTCTCTCTCATGGTTTGAAATGGTCTTATCCCTTCCTTTATAATGTTAATAGTTTTCTATAGGCTGTGGCAATGTTACTATGTAAAATGAGCATTTGGCTCAGCCACCAAAGGTGGAAATCAGATCAGTTTTTCCTAGAGGTGCCATGTATGCCTCCACCTTGACAGCAGCAGGCACGCGCGGCTCAGGGCACCTCTCCTTACCCTTTTCCCTCCCAGCTTGGGCGCCTGGGCAAGCCCGCAGCAGGCAAAGGCCGAGCCCAACAGCCACGGGGTGGGTAGGAGAAAGCCGGGGCAGTAGCCAGGACCCTACAGGGTGCTTCTTGCCCCACACACCAATGGAAATTTTCCTCTCCTGTCCAAGGAATTCAACCTGGTCTGAACTGGGGGAAGGATGCAAAAGTTATAGGGAGTAGAGGGGCCCACTTGCATTAAGCAAGGGGTTCTTTCCCCAGCAGCCCCCCACCTTTTTTGCCCCTTTAACTGTATTTTTTTTTTCCTTTTCTAAGTGAGAGACCCTCCCCCCTCCCACTGCGTTTCTAATAGGGATGTTAACAGAGAAGCGACCCCTGCTGGCTGATAATTGCAAATTTGGCAGGGCTTGTTTGAGACACTAAATGGATACGAACAGCCTCTGAAGTGCCTTTTCAGTCTTAAACTCAATTCTAAGGTTCAGGCTGAGGCTCTAGAAAAACAAAACAAAACAAACAAAAAACAAAAACAAAAAAAAACAAAAAAAAAACAGGTCTCAGGAATCCAAAGCCAGTCAACAGGCATAATGTAAATGGGCCGTACTAATTCCTGCCTACTAAACCTCCCACCCCACAGAAGGAGGCCATGCTTCATGGCATAAACAGGCTCAGGGATCCCAAAGTTTGCTGACAGCAGGGAGAAATGGAGGCATAGGTGAGGGAAGTTAATTCCTATTCTCCAGGTTTTCCCTGCTTCATGGGTATGTACCACATTGGTACCTATGGCCGGAAACTGCCAAGGTCGCCGGGGCTCCGGGACAAGAGGTGGAAAGTGAAGGGCAGACACTTACTTTCTCTCTCCATCACACCGTGAGTTTTTTGCTGAAAGAAGGAAGGGAAATGAGAGATGCCTCTATTTCTGGTCTTTCAGAGTTTGCAACCAGTTCTCTTCACCATCCCCAGCTTATACTCCTCTGGAGTATATCCTGAACCTTTGACCCTCAAAATCTGGAGGAAAAGTGCCTCACAGCCCTCTGCACAAAGGTTTGGCCAAATTATGATTTACAGGAAGGACTGGCTTGGCCTCAGGAAGGGATCATTCATTTCAATATAATCTGACAATTGGAAAATTTTTGTAGATGTGAGGACAGATGGTCTGAGGCCCCATATTTACAGGCTTTCTATACCTTGCAAGGCAATCCAGAGCTTTGCCGACAATGTAGGATTGATCCAGCCCTCCTTTTTGCCATCTCAGGGAGGGGAACAATAAGCAGGCCCAGGGAATTAAAGATATGAGTCCCAGAAGCACTCCCAGCAGTTGAGCCAGTTCCCTCAAACCCTGTTCCTCCAGGTCCACCCCCACCTCCCTATCTAGCTTCAGTCTCTCACTTGCCCCCTCCTAGAAATCCTCACTCTAAACAAGCTCCAGTCTCACTCTTACCCCTCCAACAGATGCCCAGTGAATTTGGGCCCAGTAAGATCCAGGTCCCCTTCTCCCTATGGGTCTTAAAGCAAATTAAGGGGGATCTTGGCAAGTTTTCAGATGACCCTGATAGATATATAGAGGTTTTCCAGAACTTCAC
The DNA here is from genome assembly GCF_028858775.2 of Pan troglodytes. Lineage (NCBI taxonomy): Eukaryota > Metazoa > Chordata > Mammalia > Primates > Hominidae > Pan > Pan troglodytes. The sequence goes on from NC_072401.2 coordinate 138,098,988, forward strand.
ACAAATTTTTGAGCTCTCTTGGAGAGACGTTATGTTAATTTTAGATCAGACCCTGATGGACACTGAGAAACAGGCCATTCTGCAAGCAGCAGAGACATTTGGGGATGAGCTTTGCATCACAGGTAGCATCAGGGAAGGGGGCGAATATTTTCCAACTGGAAGAGAAGCAATACCAGTGAATGACCCTAAATGGGATCCCAGTGATGAGATGGAAGATTGGAAAAGGAGACATTTTTGGGTGTGCATAATGGAAGGCTTATGTAGAACTAAGACCAAGCCTCTGGATTATATTAAGTTGTTCATGCTCAACCAGGGATTTGGTGAAAATCCCACTGCCTTCCTCGAAAGGCTAAGAGAGACCTTGGTAAAGCACACTTCTCTATCTCCTGATTCAGTCAAGAAACAGCTAATCCTAAAGGATAAATTTATTACTCAGGCAGCTCCTCATATCAGGTGGAGGTTGCAGAAATGGGCCCTGGGACCACATAGTACATTAGAGGACCTCCTGAAAGTGGCTACCTCGGTCTTTTATAATAGAGACAGGGAGGTCTAAGAAAGAGGAAGTACAGGAAAGAGGCAAAAGCTTTAATTGTCACTATGCAAGCCTGCAAACCCCAGAGTTCCCAGAGTGCACAAAGATATGGCAAGAACAGTTATCACTCTTCTAAAAGTTGATCTGCTCCCATACAAGGTTTAATTTATTTCACTAGGATGAAACAGCTCAGGGTACAATGTTGTCATCAGTATATTTTACTTCCGGTCTCTGAAATCTTTGATACTGAATTCTTTCCTTGTATAATACACAGGTTTAACCCATGCATACTTAACCTTGAAAACCTTGTTTTTTTCTCTCGCGCATAGAAGCCATCAAACTCCAAATGGTCAGGCAACCAGAGCCTCAGGCGTTGGCTCCCTTTTGCTAGGAACCCTTAGATAGACCCCTGGGGGAATCTAACTGCTGTTTTCCCAAAAAAAGTGCTCCCTGTCAGCAGGAAGCAGCTAAGACCAGTCATCATCCATATTCTAATGGCAGTGAGATGTACCTCTTCAGAGGGGGGGAATGATACAGAAAGGAAGTGCTGGGAAGGGCATAGTCACTTTAAATGATACGGAAGCAGAAAGGGAAGTGCTGGGTAGAGGAGGGTGTGGTCCCTGGCTAGGGCTCCACCCCTAGGCGTGTGCCCACTGACCTAGGTGAGGACAGCCATTTTTGTTTTCCTGCCCAAATGTTGCATTTCCCAAGGCCACACCCCAATCCTGTGCCTGTAAAATACCCCAAGACCCTAGCAGGCAGACACAGGCGGCTGAACTTCCAGAGCTCATCAGCAGAGGAACACACAGACGGCTGGATGTTGAGAGCAGCACACCTACCGGCACCAGCACAGGGCAGGCCACCGACTAGCAAAACACTGTGGAGTCTGGCTGGGGCAGTCGGAGGAGAGCCTTGGCCACTGAGCAGCCTGACTCCTGGGGAAAACCTTCCCACTCCATCCCCCTTTTGGTTTCCCCCATCTGCTGAGTGCTACCTCCACTCAATAAAACCTTGCACTCATTCTCCAAGCCCAGGTGTTATCCCATTCTTCGGGGACACCAAGGCAAGACCCTGGGATACAGAAAGCCCCCTGTCCTTGTTACAAGGTAGACGGTCTAATTGAGCTGGTTAACACAAACCGCCTATGGTTGGCTAAACTGAAAAGCACCCTGTAACACAGGCCCACTGGGGCTTCAGCTGTAAACATTCACCCCTAGACAGTGCCATGGGGTCGGAGCCCCACAGCCTGCCCATCTGTATGCTCCCCTAGAGGTTTGAGCAGCAGGGCACTGAAGAAGTGAGTTATACCCCCATCGCACACCCTGTGAAAAAGACAAGGAAGCTTTTCTGGTTTCAACAGTGCTGGTGGGAGTGTAGCAGTGAGAACAACCAGAGGTCACTCTCTTGGCCATCTTGCTTTTGTTGGGTTTTGGCTGGCTTCTTTACTGCAACCTGTTTATCAGCAAGGTCTTTATGACCTGTATCTTGTGCTGACCTCCTATCTCAGCCTGTGACTTAGAATGGCTTAACAATCTAGGAATGCAGCCCAGTAGGTTTCAGCCTCATTTTACCCAGCTCCTATTCAAGATGGAGTTGTTCTAGTTCACATGCCTCTGACACTATGACTCAAACAAGGCATTATTTCTAAATGCCCGCTTCCTTTGCTCAATACAACAAAAATATTGGATGCAGAGTATGTGCCTTAACACTCTGTTTGGTCCTTGTAATATCATAATACACAACAAATAATTCTGGCTTCTAGAAACTCATAATCCAAAGCACAAGTATTAATTTTAGAAGTTATTGTGTATTAGTCTGTCAGTAGTTTCAAGATTTACAACAGTACAGAGAAAATTCAGGTAAAACTTGATACCAGAAGAGGTGCTAAGTTAATGTTTCTTCTATTAAAGTAGATATATAAGCTTCTAACTTAGTTTTTTAAACATAAATATTGGCATCTTCCTCAATGTGATTTAAAGTTATGCTCAAGGGGAATTTGCCTCATCTCCTATCGTGTACGCCTCATGCTCAGGTAGAGTATTGTGAGTGAGAAATCATTCATTGAGAATGTGAGTTTGTAGAGTAAAAACCCATGAGATATAATGTGCTTTGCAACATTTGAAAATGAATTCCAAACCTTTTGAATACACAAGATGCAAAATAAACCCTTTAATGATTCATGCTTTACATTTTAAAGAATCTCTCATGGTTTTCAAAGCAATCAGACACATACAGAATCTCAAAAGTAGTTTTGCATTTTTTAGATCATAAAAAGAATGTAGGCAGTTGGAAATGAATAGTACATAAAGCCTGAAAGATGATAATAATGAAAGCTATTAATATGCAGATTCAATTCAAAATGACAAATAATGTATTTTTTAACCGAATGAGAGCACTTCTGCTTCTCAAAAGTTAATTGCTCTTATTTTGGTGCCCAGTTCACTTCATGGAAATATATAAGCTACAGGGAACAGTACTATATCCACAGATAATACTTGGAGATACAAAAGCTTAATATGTTGTACTACCATCAATACAAAACTTACATTAATATTATCTATATTATAAAGTAAAAATTAATCATATATATCACAGTTGCCCAATTTTAAGTAAAATTTAACAAATACTTATGTTTTCTAAGAGTAACAGAATAGTATTTAAACATACTAAAAATAAAATCATATTTCCTGGATCATTTATTTTAACTGGTATATTCTAAGCTGTATTTTAATAAATCTTAAGTTCAGGATATCATTGATTAAGCACCGGAAATATCACAGACTGGATAATTTATAAAGAAAAGAAGTTGATTTGGTTCACAATTCTGGAGCTGAGAAGTCCAAGTACGTGGCACTAGCATCTGGCAAGAGCCTCCATGCTGTGCTATTCCACGGCAAAGGGTGAAAGGACAAAAGAAAGAGAGAGCGAAAGAGCACGAGAGAGCCAAACTCACTTTTGTAATAACCCACTCTCTCGACAATAAACCCATTCCCTCAATGACGTGATTAATCTTTTTAGAAGAGAGGAGTCCTTGTTGCCTAATCACCTGTTTATGTTCCCACTTTTCAAAAGTATCAAAATGAAAAGTAAGTTTTAACATGAATTTTGGAAGGAATATTCAAACCATAGCAAGCATCTTACCAGACTATTGTCTAATCAAATAATAAAGCTAATTTTGTTCTTTTTTATCTCTCCATTTTGTACTCATTGAAGACAGACACGTTTAAAAAATTAGTGAAATGAGAGGAAAATACTATGTGACAGCATCAATTACTGAGAAATCTGGTGTAATTTTCTGGTTCGCAAGGAATAAGAATTCAGAGAATGTTCACTCTACCCAAAATCTTTATATTTGTGGAAATGCTATTCATGAGAACTAAGAGCTACCTGATAAAGGAAATGTAAATCATGTGCATTAGTCATTGTCTAGTGAAACAGGACCTGTTAGGCCCTATTATTGCAGATAGAGTTGCTTATCTTGTCTGCCCCAAACTCTGGGAGCCAAGATTTTGATTTCTTAAATTGATTAGTTCCTCTAGATTTAAATATTTATCTAAGCAGCTGCAGTTAACTCATATTTTTAACATGACAATTAAATTAGTCCTAAAGGAGATAATTTGATTTACATATGTCTATATTTTCATATGTATAAATGTAGAAATGATAGATATGTAAACAGGCATACATTATGCATATAACCAACACACACGGTATAAAGTTTATATATATATATATGCATATATATCTTTTCAATCTGAAAATAATACATAGGCAAAATTACAATGTAGTTGTAAGTTTTAGCGCCAAATGTTTCTCATTCGATTACTGACAAATCTCTCACACAAGAACAGCCAGGATCATATATTCTTTTTGTTATGGGCTGAGTTTTTCTACTGTCTTAATACTTCTTCTGCATCATCTGCTTTTAGATTTCTGTTTACATTGCAAGCTTATTTCCTACTTAAGTCTTCACCAGCCTTCCATGTTCTTTTTGTAAATGTGCGGTTTGTTGAACACCTTTCTCTGTGAATGAGCCAGACACAATGCATGGATGAGCATCTGGCAGTTATGTTTGTACTACACTCTTCCTAAACTAATTGAATGGGTCCTTGACTGAAGTAGGTCTGATCATATCCTCTCTTCTAATAATTTGTAATTAGGACAGAGAAAGGACCAGCCTCTCTGCGTGATGAAATTCTGAAATGATAGACAGCTATTATTTCATGATGGAGAAAAAGGAAAAGTTGTCTGTGGAAATAGGAAGGTAATAATGAGTCAGATGCCCTGAAGCTCTAGTGGCTCTTGAGATGAGGCTCCCCTTGTCTTGCTCTTGGCTTCATGAATCACTTGTGAATCCTCTTTATAAGTTACTAGATGTTTTTTTCCACCTCACCTGAGTGAGGTTTTTACACTTTAAACTTAAAGCATCTTACTGATATAGTCAAAGAACTCTAGTATTCCATTCTCACATTTTCTGTTTGAAACTGTTCAAATTGTATCCTTTAAAGCATGCATTTCTAGAGCTTTAGCTATTTCAGCTTCAGAGTGATGCCTCTCTGCAGATTCATGATATTTTAGAAAATAAATTTTTCTGAAAAGTTGTCTGTTAAAATACGCCTGTTTTTATGTATTATTCCTATGGGATGGATTGTGTAGATTTTCTTGACTTTTAGAAATGTCTTCTTGGCTGAGTACTACCTGTAAGAATGGCATTTCTGTAATAAAAAGACCTTTACAATCTGCCTACTTTGTTGCAATCATTAACAAATTTTATTCCTTTAAGCAATTCCTATATATATTAAAAATTATGCATTTATCATCTGTTGAAGTTTAAAAATTTGGTTTTCCAGAATAGCATATTGACTCGACATTTACCAACAGAATTTTTTTAAACTGTATGCGTTTACACTTCCACATTAATATTCTAATAAGTCCTTCAAAATAACAATATCCTAAAGAGTAGCAGATTATGCCACCCCAAAATACGACACCATAATATAAGAATTTTTTGAGCTAAAGGTACTTGAAAAACACCAGGTACAAGAAAGGGACTCCAACCTCCCCCTTTTCTTCCTGAAAACGGTAAATAAATCCCTCTAAGGAAGATGTCCTTCGTATGCCAGGAGGGAAGTAACATTCTTATCACCAGGGATGGCTAGTTGAGACTGATATAAGTCTGTACAAACAAACCTTGTTAACTGACTTTTATCTTCTTAGTCACTTCTCCATGATTAATTACCCTGCCCAAGCCCCCTTGCCTTGTCATGTTTTCACAGTGTATAACTGTTTGTCCAATTCAGTATATAAATGTTTGATTCTAACTGCTATTTGGGACCTTCCACTTCAATATGAAGTTTTGTGTCATGTAAAATTTTTATTAAATAACTGTGTATACTTTTCTCCATACTTTTCTCCTGTTAATCTGCCTTTTGTCAATTTAATTCTTAGACCCAGTCCAAAATTCTAAGAGTGTAGAGGTCAGATTTTGCCTCTCCTAGCCCCATAACCAAAATCCTTATTTTACCACAAAATTGAATTTAACTTAAAATACCGCATCACAATAAATCTCAAGTCTTTTCTTTCCATCATTCAATCCAGAAAACTGGAATTCTTCATTGACTTCTCACTTTTTTATACCATATATATATACTCTGTGATCATATAAAGAAAGCTATTTTCAGAATCTGAACTGTTCTTCCTATCTTCACTGCCAGCCCCTGGTCCAAATCACCATCACTTGCAAAGAATTTCTTTTTGAAATAACTTCCTTACTGCATGGTCTTCCTGCTTTTGTTTTTGCACTCCTTTGATCAGTTGTTCCCCAGTAGCCAGAGTGTCCTGATAAAACACGGTCAGAGCATAGTCTTCCCCTGCTTAAAATCCTCTAGGAGCTTCCAATCTCAATCAAAATAAAAACCGAAGATTTAACAATGATCTACAAGGCCCTACATCATCTGTAAAGTTTTTACTACAGTGTGTCTGACACAAAATAAGCATATCATCTATGGCAGTTGATACTACTTTTATCATTATTTTTAGTTATATCTAAGGAAAATAGACACAAGAAGAAGTACTAGAGTCCTCACTCAAATTCTGTTTTTTTACTTCAAAGATAAAAAAGTCTGTTTCTATTTACAAAAAAAGATAAGTGAAATTGACAAAATAAAAATAAACAAATGATGAAATAAACAAAGTGCAAGAAAATTTGGTAAAATATAAATATACATTTTAAAAAGAGTAATGTATTTTGTAAATTTCCCAACAGAAATTGGAAAAGAAAAATCATGTGTAGGAATCACTATAGATCAGGAAAGTTCTATGAATTCATGAATGTCAGAGGAATTTAAGATGACTCTAAATCGGATCATAAACAAAAACAATTAAAATTTATCAGTAAACAGAGGCTATTGCTTGTAACCAAGTTCTTCCTGCCTGTTGAATTGAGTGTAAACACCAAATTCTTTAGAATCCAAGAAGTTTTAATATTAAAAACAGAAATTTGTAGCAGCTAGTTATTTCACAGGGGAGAAGGTGTAAGGGAGGATTCTACTACTTTCTGTAACTGTTCGTTAATTTATAATTATATATTTTTATTATCTTCTTTACATTCATAGTTATTGGTTTGGGGGAATTCCAAAATGTGAGTTGTGGGCAGTCCCAGAATTGATGAATAATACTTGACACATTAGAGTAATTAGGGCCGAGACATTTTGAATTTAGTATGTGTGTGGTGTCCACATTAACTCATTAGATAATTTTTTGATTTAGACATAGAAACCAAGGCTCAGTAATATTGCCACATTTCCATGCCTGTGAATTAGCCTAGATAGGAGTTGAAGTCAGGCCTATCTGAATCCAAAGCTGGTTTTTAACCACTATGTATAAAAGCTTCCCTCATAAGATATTGAATTAATCTGTATGAGAACATCAGTTTTCAAAATCTTAGAAGTATTTTTAAATTGAATCACAGACATTGTGACATTCTATATCTAAAAATAAAAACATTTTCATGCATGGACAAAATATCATTAACATATCTAAAATAATTAGAATTTTAAAGATCATGTAATATTATCTAAATTTATCTTAGGGTTTGGGGAGATTTGTTTGCTCTATATTTTTTAAGTGGCTGGTGTTTCTTATTGGGTGCCTCCAATTACAGGTTTGTTAGTGTAGTCTTTGCATGCCTTCTATGTCACCTTCTAATACTTCTCATTTCTCTATTTCTTTTAAAGTTTCATCTCTTTTCTTACTTTTATCCTTAATGTTTGTTTTTTTCTCCCTTTTGCTACTCTTAGTCTTAATTTCTGAAATGATGTTTAAACTTCAACTTATTTCTCTTATTTTGTCAGTTTGTACAACACATTCTCTCCTCGTCTTTGGCTTTCTGCCTGCCTGTGTGCCAATGTGTATTTCTCTTTTGCTTCTTTTTTTTTTTTTTTTGGACACAGGGTTTGGCTCTGTCACCCAGGCTGGAGTGCAGAGGCACCATCTCAGCTCACTGCAACCTCCACCTCCCAAGTCCAAGCAATTCTCGTGTCTCATCCTCCCGCCTGAGTACCTGGGATTATAGGAATGTGCCACCAAGCCCAGCTAATTTTTTTTTGTAGTTTTAGTAGAGACGGGGTTTCTCTGTGTTGGTCATGCTTGTCTCAAACTCCTGACCTCAAGTGATCTGCCCACTTCTGCCTCCCAATGTGCTGGGATTACAGGTGTGAGCCACCGTGCCAGGCCGTATATTTCATTATGATCCTATTTCATTGATATGGCTTAGTCTTTCCTTTTTATTCATATTTGAATGAATGGAATTTTCCGGGTCCAGCTCTAAGTAGAATGACCTGATAGGGAAAGTGAAACAGTGTAACCAGTATTTGCTGGTTTCTCAACTCAAATGCTCTCTCTTCTTTTGCAACAGAGTTGAGTGTCTGTTTACAATACAATGCTGCTTCTTCAGTTTGCTTGGCACTACCCATGCTATCTTTCCTTTACCCCAGGACAAGACCCTGCCATATCTATTTCCAGAAATCACAGTAGTTTCCACATAAGGCAAAGCCTCCTACCTTTTGGGGTGAATGTTTTTGGTTGTTTGCTCCTACTGTTGTTTTCCTTGGGTTCAACCATGCCTCTGACCTCTTGGCTTTTCTGTTCTTATCTGCACCTGACATAGTCCTATGAACACTGTGTTCTTATTATGTGTATGTTTTATCCTGTACAAGTTGTTTGAGCTTGATAGATTTCTCTGTCCTCAAGTTTTACTTAAAGTGTAAAATATGGCAGATTTTGATCATCCTTCTAATTGCTTTGAATGGTTTTTAAATAAGGACAATTGGGAAGACTTTGTTTTATGTTTTGGCTATGCTTCCATTATTGGTGATTTGTTTTTGTAGGCAGAATGAGCGAAGTGCAAAAAGATGTCCAGAATCCATAAACTGAAAATACAGCAAAGGTCTTTTGGAATTGTATTTCATTTAATTCATGTATTGTTTTATTCCTTAACTTTTTTGACATTTATTTGGGGCTTGTTATGTGAGATTCCTTTTATTTTCCTGTTATCTTTACTTGTATTAATTCACCTGATCCTCAAAACAGTTAAGGATATCAATACTACTGTTCATTCTTATTTTAGAGATAAGAATACTTGGTCACAACTAGCTCAGTTAGTTGCGCGATATCACCTAACTTGTAAATAGCAAAATCTACACCCAAGAAATCTGACTACAGACAAGGCATATCAGTTAGTATATACAGAGTCAAGATAATATGAGAAGAAAAGAATATGGTTTTCTGATGAATAGCATTAATTTTTATATAAACTAGGTAATAAATTTTAAAAGGTATTCATACTTAGCAGGATATTTTACAGTTTAATGTTTCAAAGACTTGGAAAGATTCTTAAGGACCTTATATAATGTATCCCCTTAGTTCACGTATTTTTTTAAGTAACTCATTTTGATAGCATTCTTTAATCATACTAATAAGTAACACAATTGTGATGAGTTCAGAAAGAAAATTTTCTAATATTGAATTCAACGCCCTAGACTTCATAGTAATAACTCTTTTTTTCTCCCATAATATGGGAAATCATCAATGTCACTTATATACATATTTAATGTAAGGAATAGAAAATGTTGTCTTATATCATTCTAATAGAATGTATACCCTGTGGATTTCAATGTATCGAAGTCTCTGTAGTATCTTTGAGCTATTTAACTCTAATATAGTTTTTATTTTTTATTAACCTTATCTAATTACTCTTCTGTAGCTTTTCTGGAAAACATTCAGATTTGAAATGTATATTTTCATGGCGAGTAAAACTATACTATATAGGCATGTTTTATTTTATTTCCAATTATAAGTAAAATGAAAATTTTATTTTTGCAATTAATATATTTTCATGCAAGTTTAACTCTTTTTATCACATTGGAGATTTAGCACCAATAAGGTAGCTGAGTGAGAAAGTGCTACTAAATATCATTAGTAAATCATCATTAATAAATAGTAATATCATTGGAAAATATTTCAAAATATAGAAAGTAATCTTATTTAATGTTGCATAAAATATATTTCCAGGCCCAGCGCGGTGGCTCACGCCTGTAATCCCAGTACTTTGGAAGGCAGAGGGAGGCAGATCACCTGAGATCAGGAGTTCAAGACCATCCTGGCCAACATGGCAAAACCCCCTCTCTATTAAAAATAGAAAAATTAGCCAGGCATGGTGACAGGCACCTGTAATCCCAGGTACTCAGGAGGCTGAGGAAGGAGAATTGCTTGAACCCAGTAGGCGGAGGTTTCAGTGAGCCAAGATCGTGCCACTACACTCCAGCCTGGGTGACAGAGTAAGACTTCACCTCAAAAAAAAAAAAAAACATATATATATATATATATATATATATATATATAAATATTTCCATGAACTTACCATTTTTATTAGTCTGTGATGTTCTACTGCATTATCAGCACAAGAGTTATTTCTCTTAAGTAAATCTATATATGCTTCTGCCATGGAAATTCTCTCTTATAATGAAAATTTTAATATGATATTCAATAATTCAAAATAACTACTTAGCATACATTACATTAGAATTAGAAACAAACAGGAATTTAATGATGCTTCAGATATTAAATGATGATATATTTATACCATTTTACTTATTTAGAAAGGGAGGCAAAGAAAGGTATCCTTGATATTATATCACAATAAAATAATGTTGTTGAATTATATTATTCTGTTTGTAGAAGTCTATTCGTATGGAAAATCAAATATCTTAAAACAGCATTTATAATTGACATTTCTTCCTCTGTCATTTGGTTTAATGATCACCAGGTATTTGATAATAAGTATAAAATCGAAAATGATTTCTTTGATTTGCTCTGATGTTTTTAAGGCAGGAAATGCTTTCAAATCACTTTCTGTATGTTATCTGAGTGCAGGTAAAGAATTCCTCAACTTGTCAGAATGCTAATTAAATGTGATAATAATTTATGTAACCTGCTGTGAAACTAAAGTGGCTAATGGCAATTACTTGGGTTTTCAACAATGAAGAGTCTGTTTTATGCACCTAATATAAGAAGTACACTGTGTTTATTATCATATATTGTTGTCATTTTCTTGAAATAATGCAAAGCTAATAGTTGACTTATCATTCCTTAAGAATGTATAGTTCCTTGTAAAATCAACACAATCTATTTCCAAAGAGAAGAAAATAATAATTTAAAAATAATTGGGAAAATATCACAGGATACTCATAACAATTTCTAGATTTTAAAAATTGGTCCACGACATTTTTCAGCTAAGAAAGACTCTGAATTAACGGATAAATTCTTGGCTTGCTATCTCAATGCAGCACAGCTGATGCACGAAGACAATTCCATGCTTTGAGAGAATTAATGGTGGAATGTTACATGACACTCAAATAGCTCCTTCTTTATGAAAAAGGAAACAATCTGGAAAGTAATATACCTAAGAAAGTCTATTGGAACCTTGGAACTTAGATATTTTTATAATCCTATTTCCTTTTTTATGGTGTTATTTTGCTTTAAAAAATCATCTTTATTCAAAAAGTGCAAACATTTTGTTTACTATAAACCAATGGAACTTTTCTCATTTTCACGAATGTCACTGTTTATTTCAGGATTTAATTTAAAATGCTGTCATCAAACAGAACTCCCATATTATTTAAAAATACTAATTTCATTACCAAACATCAATGGTAATCAATGCTGTTACTCTCAAAGCTCAAAGCAGATGTTGACATAAAAATGCTTTTCATCACTGCCCCTTATTGGAGGTGTGCCACTGTGGCAGGCAGAATTTCTAAAATGGCCCCTCAGTGAGATCTCACCCTAATCCCTGGAATCTGTGAATAGGATAAGATCTCACTCCTTTAGTTACAGTATATTATATTAACAATTGACATTAAGATAGGGAGATTATTTCAGTGGGCATATGAGCCCTTAAAAGCCTGCTTTTCTGTGACTTGTAGTAAAACAGGAAGAGATTTGAAGGACAAGAAGGATTTGATGTGCCCTTGACAGTTTGAACGTGAAGAGAGTCACCTGCCAAGGAAAACAGGTACCCCTGGCCTAAAGCCAGAAAGGGAATGAATAGGTATCTCCATCCTAAAAGCACAAATGTTTTGAATGAACTCGGCCAACAATGAATGAAGCTGGTAGTTAATTATTTTCTAGTGCCCAACCTGGCAAGCACCAAGATATCAGACTGTGAGAACCTAAACAGATAGCCCAGTTGAGTCAGCCCAGACTTTTGAACTGCAGAAATGTGAGAAAATAAGTGGATGTGGTTTTAAGCTGCTGAGTTTGTGGTTATTCATCATGCAGTAATAGAACACTAATATGGAGATAAGATTTTTAAACCTCACAAGATTAAATGCACATTATAATTACTAAATTTCTATTAATTTATTACAGCAGAAATAGAAAACTAAGAGTGGAATGTAGGCTCTTCTTATGCTGAAGAGTCTTTTTATCTAGACTTGCTGATAATCTGAGAAAAAAATTTTCACTTTTTAAAAATTTTCTCAATATTAGGTAAATAGCTTAAGTATTACTGTTACAAATTAAAACATGACTTCTTATTTAGACTATATGACCTGTTTTGGGTATGAATGCATAAAAATATTGTGTTAGTCATTTCCCTGTTTGCTCTCATCTACTCACTTCCCTTCCCCTACACATCAGAGCACTGACTCTTGTACATTATATTTCTCAGCCTTCTTTTCCCACTAATTTTAATTAGGTTCAGTCAGTGAGGTGTGCTGATGAGAAACTAGAGATGGAGTTGAGAAAAACAATGGTAAAACCTTTCAACCCTCCAGTGACAGCTCCAGCACAGGCTCCTGCTTCAGCTTTGCCGTGAAGTTTCTCCTCCCTCCATGTCCCTAATCCTATGTGTAGGCCTGAGGGGTGTCTTTAGCTCCATGTTTAAGTGCCTCCCGAGTGTTCACTGTTCCCAGACTCTGGTAACATTATGTGATAACTGGTAATATTTTCTTCAGTTAAGTGACTTTCTGTAAGTGGCTTCTGGTTGCCTGATATTCTCCTTTGTTCATCTTTCAGTGCCTCTAATACTAGTTCCATGTACTATACTACTTATATTGAATTATTTAACATAGATTCTATTTTCCTGACATTAATATAATTCTTTTTACTAGAAGAGTTTTAAGAAACATGTAAGTTGGGCTTCCGAAATTAGATTACACACTTATTTAAGCTGAAACACAGTGGGGAGTTTCTTGCCAGTGAGAAAAGGATACCACAAATCCATGGCATAAAGTTACATCATTATTACATAAACTATCATCTGTTGGTTGTTTGTTCTGGAGATGAAATTGCTGTTGCTTTTAGTCATTATGGTAGAAATGATGACTACAAAGTTCATAGTATGATACAGCTACTTCTGGCTATACTGAAAAAATAATAAGCTCTCACATAAAAACTCTCAGCTCAAGACACAGAGTACCAGAAAGCTTCTATTGTGGCCCTGAAATAATATCCTATTTCTTATAGCCACAGGGCAGACATGGCTAAGAATTAAACTCTAAATTTAATAATGCCAGTTGGGGAATAGTAATGCAAGTTGAATAAAACATGTTACTGAGTTTTTTAAAATTAAAGTTAAGACATTGAAAAGTGAGTTTCTGAGTTTGGACTGGAGACCTTCAATCGGAGTCAGAAGAATCTGAGAAACTTCAACTCTACCAGCAGTGAAAGAAGCCTGATCTTTCTTTTTCTGAGGAGATACCTCTTCCTGCTTAAACATCCCATAATAACCTCACTTTGCAATAAGGTATCTATTTTCCACAAGGCCCATGCTCATTACTCCTCTTTGTCCCTAGACCCATAACAAAACCAGATTCCAGTGTGTTCCTGGGGACCAAGGCAAAGTTTGATGCAAAAGGAGATTGACTCAAATTTTTCTATATGCTTGCATTACCTTAAGATTATGACTTTAATATACAATTTCCAGAAGCTGGAGGTGGCTGTTACACTTTGGTAATTCACTAAACACTATACACAAATGTTGACCACATTCAATGAGATTCGAACGCCAGAACATCCCTGGCAGAAGGAAGAAGAAATCTAGATTTCGGAAGAAGAAAATGTTAGAAAATATTTGTGATGTATATCCACTAGCTTCCCCATAAAGGCTCAAATTACAGTTCCTTTACTGAGGTCCTGTTAACTATCTTAAGGAACTGGGCTTCAGTATCTGTGAAATCTCTGGAGTGCTTTCCCTTAGAAGGCCAAGGTTAGTGTTGAAATCTGCCTGCACTGAAATGAGCTCCTCAGTTTCCGTGGGACTGCTGGGTCCTGGAGTGACAAAGTTTAGGTAGTAAAATGTAATTATCTTAATAAAAGTGCCCATCAAATGGGCAGCTGGAGTGGATTGGCAAATAAAATGTTTTGACATTCAGGGATTTTTGATGGCTGCTAATTAATTATTAGATTCCTAGATATAAAAGAATTGTCAGGCTAGTAAAATATTATCGGATCTATATAATTGGAAAAATTCTACGTCTGTTCAGAAGAAACTTGGCTTAAGTCACCACAATGGCAAAGTGCAGACTCTCCGATTTCAAGCGCATTCACAGAGGCATATCTTCTTTACTAAAGGGAAGGTTAGATCTCCTTGAATAAAAGCCCTTAAAAATGCCATAATTATATACTACAAATCACTCAAAGGAACTTAAAACCACTTACCATGGTGGCTGTGCTCTGGGGAAAGGAAAATATGATGATATTCCAAAAATTATTAAATATTGGTAATATTTTGAAGATATTCTCTGGAGACCCGATTTCCCATTGTAGTCCATAGATAAGGACTGGGGATTGTCAGGTATAAAATAAAGTATTAAATAAAAGCTGTCAGACAATGGAATCAGTGTTACCGTGGTTTCACTTTGAATATATTTCCATCACTTCAAGGTGAATAATTGTAATACATATTTGGCAACTGGCAGAATTCCTAAATTTTCTTGCTGACCGTTGCAATAACTGTTATTATGATAAGAATGGATAAATAGAAGCTCTATGAGTTCCTTGACATCCATATTATAAAAAGCAGAAATGGTATTCCATTTCTGAGGGAATTGAAGAGATTAATATCACCTACATCTGAAAGATGTAGCTGGTGGTGATTTCCATCAAATGACTATTTAACTTGTATATTTCCCTTATGCAGAAGCCAAAACTTTTGAAAAATCATTGTCCATTTTTTAAAGTGTCATCAGGTGGTATCTCAAATGGCATTTCCCAAACCAGACATTTTGGAGCAAACTTCTGTACACTTGGTTATCTGGTATGCAGTTATTGATCAGGAAACCGTTACACCTGTATACCAATTAATGAAAAAATAAATAGGAGTTTACTTTCGTATTGCAGTGGTAGCAATGCAGTTCACTGTCTTAACTAAGCTCTATATCAACTTTCACTTCTGTTTCATGATACAGTACAAAGATTGAGATAGTCTTGAATTTCACAGAACATCATGCTGGTTTACCTTGTTTGGGGTGTGTGTGTTCATGCTCCTGTGTGTGTGTGTGTGTGTCTGTGTGTGTGTGTGTAGTTGCACTTGCATGAGTTTGATCTTCTTACTGGATAATCCAGCACTGGGCAAGACCCTGTGTTACCAGATAACCAGGACTATCAAAATTCCTTCCTTATATGAAAGATCCCAAAATTTGCCATATTAAGTTCAAAAAGATAGTTGTTTTCATATAGCCATGGATTTATTGATAATTCTACGGAACAGAGATCCCATATAATATCCCCAGTGCCTTCTGTAAAGACTGTGAGATTCTGCCACTCTGTTATTCTTTTTACACTTCTGAAAATTCGACTATGCTATATAGAAGGACTCCTAGATATTTTTCATAATATAAAGGTTTTACATTTTCCTTTGATAGAAAAATCTGCTTATTTCCTCCTAAAACACACTTAGAAGATGCTGTACAAAACACATTCAAAGCAAAGAGAATGGGCTTTTTTCCTTTTTGCAAAGTAAAATATCTGCTTATTGGAATGTCTTTCTCTCTCCATTTGACAGAAGATATCAGATGTCAGTAATCTCATACTGAGTAACATGTGCTTCATTTATTTGAAGAGGAAGAGAAAAACATCCCTAGATATAGGACACTTTTGATGGTAAGAGCTTCCATGTTTTCAGTTAATTCCTAAAGTTCTTGAAGATATGATAAACACATTAAAATAAGAAGTTAACACAGAATTATTTAATAGCACTCTAATGCAAACATTTAATGTTTGCCAGGCAAAAAGCTAAGCACTTGTTTCATTTAATATGAGAAATAAATGTGTGAGGTTGATGCTATTAATTTCTACTTTTGTAGGTGAGAGTATAAAGGCTTAGAGAAATAAAATAAATTATCTGAGATTACACAACTAGAAACTGGTAAATCCAGAATTGTCTCTGATGACTATTTCTAGGTGACAGCATCATTAATTAACTTTTATATGATTCATTTTGCCTCTATGTATTTTGTTTCTAAATTTTCTGCGATAAGAAACTCAATTTTTCTTAAATCTCTTTGATTGTTTTTGTTTATAATGCCAAAAACCTGATCAAAAAAATTTCAGTAAGGTCTTTAAAATATATATGTCTCTGCTTTGTATTCAGTTTACAGAGCCATGGCATTAACATTGCTGTGTAAAGTAGGTGGTTTGTTGGTGTTACGAGACAATATTTAGCTGAGGAGCCCTGAAAAACTGGCAAGTACATGCCTCATTTAACTGAGCTAGTGACTACTTGACCTAGCTAATCCATGTCATGTTCAAATTCAGTTACTTCTTCCATATATTATGTTTTATTTTGTTGTTGTTATTTAAAAAGTTTCCATTCTGGGTTTTATGTGAAATCTTCCTACTTTAATATTTTCAACTAATTTAAAACCATTCGATAACTTTGGGCACAGAATGTCTACTGTCCCAATACAAACCAGTTTTAACCTTTTATATGGCTAATAGCTAAGGTTTTAATTCAATTTTTATTTTTATTTTTCTACTTATATTTTCTCTATTCTTGTGTAAATTATGACAGTTATTCAGTTAACCTTAATATTTAAACATTAACTTTTATAATACACTAAACAACTATGTCCCCTCAAAATTCGTGATGAAATCCTAACCCTACAATATTAAGAGGTAGGCCTTTTGGCAGGTAATTAGGTCATGAGGGTGGAGCCCTTATGAATGGTCTTAGTGCCCTTATAAAAGGGACTCTAGACCAATATCTCCCTATTACTCCCTCCCTTCAGTCCCTGGTAATCACCCTTCTACTTTTTTGCTGTGAGTTCAGCTATCTTCAATTTGCATATATGTGAGGTCGTGTGGTATTTATCTTTCTGTGTCTGGCCTTTCTCACTTAATATAATGTTTATAGGGTTATACATGTCACAAATGTCAAAATGCCTTTCTTTTTTAAGGCTAAATAATATTACATTGTAGGTATATACCACATTTTCTTTATTCATCTACCAATGGAAATGTAGGGTTTTTCAATATCTTGGTTATTGTAAATTAAGCTGCAATAAAACACGGGAAAATAGTGTAAATATCTCTTCAACGTCTGATTTAATTTCCTTTGGATATATAGCCAGAAGTGGAATTGCTGGATCATAAGCTAGTTCTATTTTTAAATTTTTGAGGACCCTCTATATTGTTTTTCATGACTGTATTAATTTATGTTTCTTCCAACAGTGTACAGGTTTCTCATTTCTCCACGTCCTCACCAACACTTATCTTTGATTTTTCTGATAATAGCCATTCTAACAGGTGTGAGGTGATATCTCATTGTGCTTTTCATTTATATTCCTGGATGATAAGTGAGTTGAGAAATTTTTCAAATGCCTGTTGGCCATTTGTATGTCTCCTTTTAAGAACTGTCTACTCATGTATTTTGTTCATTTTTAATATATAGTGCAAAACAGTGTGAATATAATTAACAATATTTTGTTTCATTATTAAAATTCACTAAAAGAGTATATCTTTTTGTTTATTTGTTTATTTGAGGCTAGGCCTTACTTTTTTCGGCCAGGCTGGAGTACAGTGGCACATTTAAGATTCACTGCAGCTTTGATTTCCTGGGGTCAAGTGGTCTTCCCCTATCAGCCTCCTGAGTAGCTGGGACTACAGGTGCGTGCCACCACTCCTGGCTAATTTTTGTATTGTTTGTAGAGATGGGGTTTTGCCATGTTGCCCAGAGTGGTCTCAAACTCCTGGGCTCAGGCAGTCAACCAGCCTCGGCCTCCCAAAGTGCCGGGATTGCAGGTGAGAGCCACCATTCTCAGCTTAAGAGAGTATATCTTAAGTGTTCTCACTACACCAAAATAAGAAATATATTAAAAAATAATAATAAAGCAGTAACAAGGAAAGTGATACTATCTGAGATGACGGATATGTTAATTAACTTGGTCATGGTTATTATTTTACTATATATATGTATATTCATAAAATTGTAAACCTTAAATATATACAATCTTTAATTGTCAAATATACCTAAATTGAAAAAATAAATACAACAAGTAATAAATAATTAGGACCCCAGAGAGCGCTGTTGCCGTCTTTCTGCCATGAAAGGATACAAGAAACTGGCAGTCTATAACCCAAAAAATGTGACTTCACCAGAAATCAACCACGCTAACACCAGCATCTTTGACATCCGGCCTCCAGAATTATGAGAAATATATTTCTGATTTTTATAAGCCACCCAGTCTACGGTATTTTGTTATAGTAGCCAGAACTTCCTAAGACACCCTTGTAAGTAAGGCATTTATAAATGCAAATTAAAACTAATCTCTACTTATCCTTTCTTCTCTCAGTATGAAAGGTCTCTAGAAAAGTAATGGCATTTATTTCACTTTCTTTTATTTTGTAACTGTAAGTTCTTAAGTTACCAGGGGCCACAGTTTAAGGTTTAATTAACTCAATATGTATTATAAATTTTAACCTAAAGTTTGTCTTTAAAAATGCTTAATAATTTATCATTAGAAAACAGCATTTCATTTATTTAGTCTTTACATTTTCTTAAGCATTTTAATATATATCATAATGCAATCATAAATGTAAAGTTTCCCTACACTTTAAATGTGAAGATTCATCATCTGTAAACACCCATTTTTTCCTCCAGAAAAAAGACTGTTTTTTCTCAATTCTGCATTAAAATAAAATTAGAGAAAGCAAAATATTTTATTTACAGGATTTCTTGCTTATATCAAAGCAATTATGTAACTTTATTTCTTGAAGATATATTTCAGTAGAAGTTGCATTGTTCTCTGTAGGTGAACTTGAGTTACCATTTAGTAGAAAGCATTAGAATAATTTTTTCCCACAGCAAACCCTCCAGTGACCAATTTCTTCTCTCTTTTTCTTAAAAGATATCTGCATCAGTATTTGCACCAAGATATTTCAGTGCACTTCTTGAAGTAATAGTCTTTTTTGAAAGCTTTTTCCTCCTCATTAAAAAAGGGACATCTTCTCCCTCCTGAATGGAAAGCATTCTCTTGTAATTTCTAGCTCGTAATATTATTTTGGGAAAAAATGTGTTCAGTACTTCCATCTTGACTATTATTGCGGAATGTTTAAATAAGTCTTTCGACTTCACATATGATCTACATTAATTTTGTGCATTTTAATTCCCTTGCACTGTTAATTTTCTGAATTTCTGACTTTATTATCCTTCATGCTTTTTTCTTTTTTTCTTTTTTTTTTTTTTTTTTTTGAGATGGAGTCTCTCCCTGTCATCCAGGCTGGAGTGCAATGGCGCAATCTCAGCTCACTGCAATCTCTGCCTCCTGAGTTCAAACAATTCTACTGCCTCAGCCTCTCAAGTAGCTAGGATAACAGGTGCCCGCCACCATGCCCAGTTAATTTTTGTATTTTTAGTAGAGACAGGGTTTCACCATGTTGGCCAGGTTGGTCTTGAACTCCTGACCTCGTGATCTGCCTGCCTTGGCCTCCCAAAGTGCTGAGATTGCAAGCATGAGCCATTTTTAAAGTCTCATCTAATTTACAACTCTTTTCTTCCTTATTTCAAAATATATATTTCTGCTCTCATTGTGTCTGTCTGTGTTTCATCCAGCTCATTTCACTGTCCCTCTAAAATCTGACAACATTTTCTTATAGTATAACACTTGATATTCATGTTTCAAATTGTTATTCTGTTGTCTTCCAGAACCTGTACTCCTTTACAATGATGTTGAAAGACTCATGCCATTGGTGACAAGTGGTGAAATTAAACACAAAAATAGTTATCTACATAATTATACTGTATAATACTTTATAAAATGACTGTTTTAATAGAAATTTTACTGTTGCTTTGTTATGTGAAACATTTTTCTGACTTTAAGGCAGTTGTTATTTGACATCTGAATATTCTGTTATGCCATACATTTTTAAAAGTCAAATTTATACCACTCAAGTTTATAGTGAATAGACTTTAATTTAGATAACTATAATTAAATAGTATACTAGGTGGATGTTTGCATTTTCAGCGTTCATTCAATTAGGAAAGATCCTCATTTGCTTTGTCTGCAAAGGACAAAAAAGACTATTACTTCAAGAAGTGCACTGAAATATTTTGGTGCAAATACTGATGCAGATAACTTTTAAGAAAAAGAGAGAAGAAATTGGTCACTGGAGGGTTTGCTGTGGGAAAAAAAATCATTCTAATGCTTTCTACTAAATGGTAATGTTTTGTTTGTCTTTGCCTAAGTGAAACATCTATGTGATTTGAATCAGTGTTCTTACCACTTTAAGCAAAATTGAATTAAATTTGAGTCCCTTAGCCTTAAACACAATTCCACTCTTCAGTTTATTAAGGGTCAGAATTTGCACCATTAGGTGGTGCTATGGTTTGAATGCATTCCTGAAAGTTAATGTGTTAGAAATTTAATCCCTGGGCCGTGCGCGGTGGCTCACTCCTGTAATCCCAGCACTTTGGGAGGCCAAGGTAGGCGGATCACGAGGTCAGGAGATCGAGACCATCCTGGCTAACACGATGAAACCCCGTGTCTACTAAAAATACAAAAAATTAGACGGGCGTGGTGGCAGGCGCCTGTAGTCCCAGCTACTCGGGAGGCTGAGGCAGGAGAATGGCATGAACCTGGGAGGCGGAGCTTGCAGTGAGCCAAGATCGCGCCACTGTACTCCAGCCTGAGCGACAGAGCGAGACTCCGTCTCAAAAACAAAAACAAAAACAAACAAAAAAGAAGTTTAATCCCTAATGAAACAATCTTGGGAGGTGAGATCTTTAAGAGGTGATTAAGTCACGAGGGAGCTGCCCCTATGAATGGATGAATGCTGTCATTGTAGGAGTAAGTTTTTTATCACAAGAGTGGATTTGTTATAAAAGCCAATTTGGCTCTCTCTTGCTCACTTGCTCTTGCCCTCACTTGCTCTTCTACCTTGCAACAAGGGATGATGCAACATGAAGGCCCTCTCCAGATGTCAGCATCATGCTCTTGGACTTACCAGACTCCAGAACTGTGAACCAAATAAATGTCTGTTTATTATAAATTATACAGTCAGTGGTAACTATAGCAGCGAAAATGGACTAAGACAGGTGGTTTCACATTTTGTTCCCCAATGTGTGATATGCAAATAACGAGTTAAAGCAGGTATTAAAACTATCCAATCCTGGGTCTAATTTCAGAAAACCTCAAAATACTACAGACTAACATAGGTAAATAAATGGACAGATAGATAGTTATATAGGCACATATCTTCAAAAATAGTGTTTAGCTTCAAAATAGTTTGAATTTTAAATTTTCAGGAATCAACTCATGTCTCTGATTTTAATTAGGTATCAAAATAGAGTAAGCCAAGTATATATCTCTCAAATATAAAAGGATATAATTCACAAAGTTTCTGTTAACTAACAATTGGAAAAATAATAAGCACTTCATTTGTTTTGTTCAATTGTGATCAATAAATATTTGCTTCTTGCTTATCATTTGCCTTGCACTGTGTAACACTCAATCCTATCACCAGATTACTGTCTTAAGATGTGGATGGGACAAAAATGCAAATAGCCTGCTGTAATATGATTGGGAAATGCCATCATTGCAAAACAGAATCCCTCTATTGGACATTTAGCGCACACTTGGTGGTCAAAGGAAACTTTAGACAATATACTCTTTAATTGACATTATTCACTCTTTATGTTCTCCTGCTGCATTTCTTGAAAATAACCAACACGGCATCCAATTCAGATAATGTCTTTAGTAAGAGCATATCAGAGACTTACTGATAAACGTCATCCTGTCTGCAAGTTCTGAGCCAAGATGTCTATACCAAATCCATAAATAAGAGTATAGACTTTGGAATAAAGTTCACCATGATTTGCAAACTAGATCTTCTATTTTATTTTGTTAATATTTTTATCTGTAAAGTAATGATAAAACTATAATAAGTCTCATAGTTTCTTTTTTAAGACCTCTATACAGTAATCTATGTACTAAGTAAAATACTAGATGTCTAGTATAGAGGTAAAAAAGTGTCTATTTTTAGTGTTCCTGTATCTAATATCTCCCCTGTATTCTCTTAACTAAAAAAGAACTGTCAAGGATTCTTAGAAGACGGTGGAATAGAAAGCACCAAAAATTTGTTTCCCTCCCTAAACAACAATTGTACAGGCAGAATCATTCTGGTGTAACTATTTTGGAACTCTAGAGTCCATAGAAGGCTTGCAACTTCCTACAAAGGCATAAGTAATAAATTGAAGTTAATTTCAGTCAGCATCACCTTTTAGCATAGTAGCTGCTATCCATCACCCACCCTTTAGCCCCAGGACTGTCAGCTGTGAACATGTTTTTGGAGAAGGTTACACAAATCTTGCCAGAGTGAGGGTGGGAAAAAAGACCCTGTCCTCCAAATACCAGAGATCTGTGCTCTATTTTACAATTGTTGCTTCTACTCACATAGGTCTAGACAAAAAGGGGCATTTGTTGTATTGCACCTCCCTGCATTGTTGCAGGTTTCTCCCCTTCCATCTGAAATGGCTTCCAGAGTGTTTAAAGGGCCTGTATGTGTGTGTGTTTGTTTGTTTGTCTCCATCTCCACTTTTTTCTCATTCTCCTTTTGAAAACCAAACATTGAACATTAGAACCTTGAAAAGCAACTGCAGACAATGAGGAAATTAGAAAGTCACTGAACATGCCTAGGGGAAGGTACAGGCTCAGAAAGACCTGAAAATACCTTAAGTTTATGTCTCAGGCTGATCGTTGGCACAGACACAACATGCAACAATTTAAAAAACAACAATAACAATAACAAAAACCCCAACAAACTCTGGGAAGGTAGGAGGATCTGAAATATAGTCATTACATTATTAGATTCAAATGTCCAGATTTCAACTATGATAAAAAATCACAAGGCACACAAATGAAAATATATGGTTTATGCAAATGAAATATATAAAATAACAAAAACTTTTCCTTGAAAAAGACCTAATTATAGGTGTGTTTGTTAAATAAATTAAAGCAACTTTTTAAGAAATGCTCAAAAAGGAAAAGGAAGACTATGGAGTACATCAAGAAAGTGATGTATGAATAAAGTGAAAATATCAACAAACAGAAAGCCTAAAAACAAACCAAAAAGAAATTCTGGAGCTAAAAACTATAAAAGTGTAAATCAAAAATTAACTAGAGAGATCCCAAGTCAGATTTGAGCAGGCAGAAGAATCAGTGAACTTGGAAATAGGACAATAGAAATAACAGAGCTTAAAAAAACAGAAACAAAAAAAATATTGAAGAAAAGTGATCAGAACCTGAGGGACCTACGGAACACCATCAAGAAGATGCATTGTGATAGCCCTAGAAAAGGAAGAGATAGAGAAAAGTACATACAAAATATCTGAAGGAATTATAATCGAAAACTTCCCAAATTTGATGAAAGACATGAATATAAACATCCAAGAAGCTCAACCACTCCAGTTAGATGAACTCATAGAGACTCACACTGAAATACATAATCAAACTGTCAAAAGTAAAAGACAAAGAGAATTCTAAAAGCAGCAAGAGAAAAGGACTTGTCAGATACAAGGGATCTTTAACATATTATAAGCAGATTTTACATCAGAACCTTAAGTAAGCTGATATATTTAATGTTCTAAAAGCTAAAATAATAAGAACCTGACAAGCAAGAATCCTATATTTAGAAAAATTGTCCTTTAAAAGTAAAAAAGAAATAAAAACATTCCTAAATAGACAAAAGCTGATAGAGTTCATTTTCAATAGACTGGCCTATGAGAAAACAGCAAAGGGAATCTTACAGGGTAAAATGAAAGGATACTAGAAAGTAATTCAAAGCCATATGAAGAAATAAGGATCCTAATAAAGGCAAATATATGGGCAATTATAAAAGCTAGTATTACTATAACAGTGGTGTGTAAAGCCACCTTTGGTTTTCTACATAATTTAAGAGACATGCATTTAAAAAAATTAGTCTAAAACTTAGTATTATTTAAAATCTGGTTTGTAATCTCACATTTTAACATATACATATTTTAAGAGATTAAAACATTATGAAATTATAAGCTTATGTTCTTGAAAACTAAATACACAAAAATGTGATTTTTAATTGAAGTTAAACTGGTATAAATTCAAACTGAAGTATTAAAACTTTATAATGTTATGTGTAATCCCCATGGTAGCCATAAATAAACTAGCTAAGAAATGTACACAAAAGGAAATAAAAAAGGAATTTAAACATTTTACTATAAAAAATTAGCTAAATGTAAAAGACAGTAATGCAAGAAATGAGGGAGTAAAAAACTATAAAATATGTATAAAACTTATAGCAATGTGGCAAAAGTCCATTCTAATCGTGAACTTTAAATGTAAATTGATTAAACTCTCCAGTTAAAAGACAGACATTAGCAGAATGACTTAAAAAAAAAATCCAATTATGCTGTGTACAAGAGATTTGCTTTAGATCCAAAGATGCATAAAAGTTGAAAGTTAAAGAATATAAAAGAATATTTCATGCAAAAAGTAGCTAAGAGAGTAGATACATTAATATCTGACAAAATAGACTTTAAACCAAAAAAGTTTCAAAAGACAAAGGATGTTATATATCAATAAAAGTTTCCATGCAGCAAGAAAATATAACAATTAAAAAACATTTCTAGGCTGGGTGTGGTAGCTCTCGCCTGTAATCCCAGCACTTTGGGAGGCTGAGGCTGGTGGATCAGTTGAGTCCAGGAGTTCGCGACCAGCCTAGCCAATATGGCGAAACCTCATCTCTCCCAAAAATAGGAAAAATAAGCTGGGCATGGTGGCACCTTCTCAGGAGGCAGAGGCATAAGAAATGCTTGAGCCTGGGAGACAGGGGTTACACTGAGCCAAGACTGCACCACTGCAACTCCAGCCTGGAGCATGACTCTGTCTCAAACACAACAATAGCAACAATAACAACAAAAATTTATGCACCTAATAACAGATCATTATTGATAAAATTGAAGGGGCAAAAATTGATAGAATTGAAGGGGAAAAAATAGACAGTTCTAAAATAATAGTTGGATACTTAAGTTAACTTAACTTCTTAACTCTCAATAATGACATGAACTACCAGACAGAAGATAAGTGAGAAAATATTACAATAGAGGACTTGATCAACTCAATAAACCAATAATATCTGACATATATGGAACATTCTTTTGATAACAAAAGCATACACACACTTCTCACGAACATGTGGGACGTTTTTGAGGGCATATCATGTATTAGGCCACAAATTAAGTTTCAATGGATTTTTAAAAAACATTTATACTACAAAGTTGCTTCTCTGAGCACAATAGAATTAAGTTAGAAATTAGTAACAGAAAGAAAACTGTAAAACTCAGAAATTTATGAAAGTTAAGCAACTCACTCATAAACAACCAAAGGATCAAAGAAGAAATCGCAAGAGAATAGCAAATACCTATACATGAAAGAAAATAAAAACACAATGTATCAAAACTTATAGGACGCAGTGAAAGAAGTGCTAAAGTGGAAATTTAAGCTGTAAGTGCTTATATTAAAAGAAAAAAAGTCTCAAATAAGCATCTGAACATTACAACTTAAGGAACTAGGAAAAGACAAAAAACTAAACCCAAAATTAGCAGAAGTAAATAAATAATAACGATTAGAATAAAGTATAGAACAAAAAAAAAGAAATCAATAAAATCAAAGTTTTTTTAAAAATATCAGTGAAATTCACAAACATCTAGCTGGCTGGACTAAGAAAAAAAGGAGACTCATATTATCACAATAAAAAATAGAAGTGGAGATATTCCTACTGATTCTACAGAAGTAAAAAATATTATGATAGTACTATGAGCAACTACATACCAATAAACTGAATAACCTAGATAAAGTAAACAGATTTCTAGAAACACAAAACATACCAAGACCAAACCATGAAGAAATAGAAACTCTGAATTGACCTGTAAGTTGTAAGGAGATGAATCAATAACTCCAACAAAGAAAAGCCCTGGACCTGATGACTTTACTGATGAATTCCACCAAACATTTAAAAAGAAACTAACATGAATTCTTCAAAAATTTTTCAAAAAGTTGATGAGAAGGAAACATATCCTAACTCATTCTGTACTATCAGCATTACTCTGATACTAAAGCCATACAAAGATACTACCAAAAAAAAAAAAAACTACAGACCAATCTCCCTTATGAAGATTGATGTAAAAATCCTTGAGAAAGTACTAGCAAACCAAATTAAATAGTTTATTTAAAGGATTATACTCCATGACCAAGTGGGATTTATTTCTGAAATGCAAAAACAGCTCAGTAAATGAAAATCAATCAATTTAATACATCACTTTAACACGAAGAAAGGGAAAGAATGATCATCTCTATGCAGCGAATGCATTTGACAAAATTCAACAAACTTTCGTGATTAAAACACTCAACAAACTAGGAATAGAAGGAACAAACTTTAACGTAACAAAAGCTATATATGAAAAAGTCACAGTAAACATTACACTCAATGATGAATGACTGAAAGTTTTTCCTTCTAAGTTCAGAAACAAGTTAAAGATGCCCACTTTTGCCAAGTTTATTCAACACAGTACTGGAAGTTTTAGCCAAAGCAATTACATAAGAAAGGGAAATAAAAGGCATACAAATTGAGAAGAAATAAATAAAATAATCTCTGTTCATAGATTATATGGTGTTATATGTAGAAAACCCTATAGTTTCTGCACTAAAGAAAAACAAGTTAGAACTAATAAATTCAGTAAAGTAGAAGAACATAAAATCCGCACACAAAAATTAGTTGCATTTCTATAAACTTACAATGAACAATTCTAAAAGGAAATTAAGAAAACAATTCAATTTTTAATAGCATCGAGAAGAATCAAATAATTAGAAATTAACCAAGGAAGTGAAAGACTTATACAATAAAAACTACAAAATATTTCTCAAAGAAATTTTAAAAGACATAAATAAATGGAAAAACATTCCATGTTTATGGATTGGAAGACTTAATATTGTTAATACATCAATACGACCCAAAGCAATCTACAGATTTAATGCAATTCCTATCAAAACCCCGATGGGATTTATTGAAGAGATATAAAAATTCATTGTAAAATTCATATGCAATCTCAAGGCACCCCAAGTAGCCCAAGCCCAAACAATTTTGAAAAAGAACATGGTTGGCAGACCCACACTTCCTGATTTCAAAACATACTACAAAACTACTGTAAATTAAAATAAAAGTTTGATACCGGCATAAAGACAGACATATAGATTAATGTAATAGAAAAGTGAGTCCAGAAATAAACTCTTACATATATTATAAAATGATTTTTAACAAGGGTGCCAAGACTATTCAATGGAGCAAAACTCAATCTTTTTAAAAATATGGGGCTTGGATAATTGATATCCACGTGCAAAAAAATATGGAGTTAAGCTGATACCTGAAACCATATACAAAAATTATCTCAAAATAAATTTAAGACCTAATTGTAAGACTTAAAGCTATACAATTCTTAGAAAATAGGGGAAAAGCTTCAGGACATTGGATTTAGCAGATTTATTAGATATGACACAAAAATCACAGGCAGTAAAATAAAATAAAATAAACAGGTAAATTGAACTGTCTGGTTATTTTTAAATTGTGCCTCAAAAGACACTACCAACAAAGCAAAAATCACAAACCAGAGAATGGGAGCAAATATTTGTTAATCATCTGATGAGGGCTTAATATCCAGAATATACGACAGAATTATTAAAACTCAACAACAGGGAAACACACAACTGAATTCAAAAATGCTCAAAGAGCTGGAATAGTCGTTTCTTCAAATAAGTTATACAAGCAAATTAACAATAAGCACATGAAAAGATAAGCAACATTATTCATCATTAGGGAAATACATGTCAAAACTACAATGAGATACCATCTTCTACCCATTAAAATTGCTACTATTAAAGAAAAAAAGAAGAATAAAAAAAGTGTTGGCAAGACTGTGGAGAAACTGAAACTTTTGCCTAGTTGGTGTGACTGTAAAATGGTATAGCTGTTTGGGAAAACTATATGAATGTATGGTGGGCAGATCACCTGAGGTCAGGAGTTCGAGACCAGCCTGGCCAACATGGAGAAACCCCCGTCTCTACTAAAAATACAAAATTAGCTGGGCATGGTGGCGCATGCCTATAATTCAAGCTACTCAGGAGACTTAGGCAGGAGAATCTCTTGAACCTGGGAGGTGGAAGTTGCAATGAGCCAAGATCGCGCCATTGCACTCCAGCCTGGGCAGCAAGAGTGAAACTCTGTCTCAAAAAAAAAAAAAAAAAAAAATAGAATTACTCTATAATCCATCAGTTCCACTTCTGGATATATACCCAAAAGAATGAAAATCCAAAATATCAAAGAGATAGTTGTATACCCATATTTATAAGCAACGTTACACACAATAGCTAAAACATGGAAGTAGGCCATGTGTTCATCAGTGGATAGATGTATAAGCAAAATATGATGACTTTTCTGAATGATTTCTATAAGTCCTTAATTTTCCATGTAATTTATTTAGTATAAACTATTTTATAGAATTCAAAAAAAACAATGTTTTTGAACATTGTTTTTACATTCAGCAAGGATAAAAATGTGTTGGAACTGTTAGTAAGTGGACATTAGAGTCTTACACCATGGCTTTTAGGTGTAAGTTATAATGAACAATTTATATTTCAGTTCTTATTTCCAGTTCCAAATTTGTATAAATTTATGCTGACATGTTAACTTAGGCTGACTTCCAGTTGTAGCAAATTTTTATGAAAGAGAAAGCCCAAAAGGATCTAATAGAGGACCATCTTACTTCAGTTTCTCTAGATCACTGCTGTCTAATAGAAAATTCTACCATGATGGAAACAGTATAAGTCAGCACTTTCTAATACAGTATCTGCTAGCCACACACGGCTATTCAGTACTTGAAATGTGGTTACTGCAACTGCTGAACTGGATTTTCAATAATATTTAATTCTAATTAATTTAAATAGTCACCTGTTGCTAATGACTATTGCATGAGCTAGTGCAACTCTGGATATTTACCTCTATAACTATTTTTTGAAGTATTTAATTTTCAACACTCCTGTTCTTCTTGTCCTCCAAAAATAAAGACACAGGTTTTATCAGAAAAAAAAAGATAGCACTTCAATCTGCATTGAGGAGCTTGAGAGAAAAATTGACCAACAAACCTACGCATCAGTAGCATCACAGACATCACCAGGTGCTGTCTTCTGAATCCTCCCCCAGGCTGTGCTCAGGCTACTTTTCTCTAAGGCTCTCAGCTCATGACTGAGCATAGTGGGCATACTGAGGCAGGTCTATTTCTGTAAGATGCAGGACTCCTCTAAAGGGTAACTTTGACAATTAGCTTAGCAGAAAACTGAGATTTGTGCTGAGAATCTACTTATCAAACCTCCTTTATTCCCTTTTTCCTTTACAGGAGACAGATATGCATCTTGCTGTGAGGATTCACTTTGCTTCTTCCAGCTGCTTTCTCCTTTTCCTTTACAGACGTTTTTCCATATAAATCTCTTGAACATCTAGTGTCAACATGGCAAATACTACTCAGAGGACCTGAAATATCACACAGGCCCTTGATCTTTGTTAATAAAATATATTTAATTTTATTTTTCAGGGCTAAAAGTTAGTCAATAAATCTCCAGAGAGAGATAGTGGGCAACATATAATGAGTCACATTTAAAATAATTAAAAATGTTTTCAAAATATGTACAATGCCCTTCTGAGATGAGAAATCTAATCTTCATGGGAATATTTTGCCATTTCCTCCCTACTGAATTACTCTTTCTTTTGCTTATGACTGCATCTTACTTATGATAAAAGCATGATGATAGATTCAAACAAAAATAATTTCCCACTATGACTCAGTTGAAAAATGTATATAAATATGTCTGGACCAGTGATTCTTAACCTGGGTGATTTTGGCCCCCAAAGACTATTTTTAAGTGTTTGGAGACATCTTGGCTTGTCACAGTTGGCATGCTGCTATCAGCTTCTATCGGATAGAGGTTAGGGCTGCTACTGAATATCCTGCAATGAACACTACAGATGCTGCACTACAAAAGATCACCAAGTCAGAAATGTAAATAATGCCAAAGTTGAGAAGTCGTGGTCTAAAGCAAGTTCACAAAGCTTGTGCACATTTATGAATGATCTTCTCAAACCCATGTCCACACATTTGAAAGCTGTTTCACATAAAATATAGCTACTCCTAGACACACAAGAAGTGTAAGATTACTCTTTAATGACATAGATTTTTAGTGTTGGCATAATTTTATACCACATTTCATTGGCATATCCCATCACAATTCAGTCAAACTTTTGGTTTCTGTAAAATTGATATTTGTTAAGTCAATAGCTGAGACATGATTTTTAATTATTAAAGTTTATTATCTTGCATTTAAGTAACATACTCTGTAACTATCATAGTTAGGTTACAAGGCTAGACATAACTCATTTTCTAATAACATCGCAGTTACCAAATAGTGAAAAGTACCAGTAAATACCAAGATTATTATATTTCAAATTGATTAAACCTTGTTAGCCACCTGTTCAGTGTCAAATCCATACATCTGATTCAGTTCACACATACACACACAATCAGAAATAGAAATGAAACCATTATTGTGCCAGGACCTTTGAGAAATCTTTGAAATATATCTACTAAAATATATATTGAAATACATATTTAAATATAGAGAAAGAGAGAGGTGTGTATTACAACTGGATTGAACAATAAACCCAAACCCAAAAGACACATGTAGTTTACTGATATAATAGGTCCAAGAAGAGGCCACTGATAGGTTACAGTGTAAATATTTGTGATTACAGGTGACTTTTTTCACACAGCAAAGGGTGAATTACCCTTAGCACATCAATATTCTCTTAATAGGGTAGCAATAATCTTTGAGCTACTGGGCTTTAGACACATACAATGGCTCTGAGAATTAAAGATTGTCTGGGAAAAATGCGAAGTAACATACACCACCTAATGTTGTGAACCAATCTGTCCCTATTGTATCACTGAAACAAGATCATAATACAACCCTTAAAAACATATCTCACCAATTCCACAAATAGATTACACAAAGTACATGATGATTTTTTACGAAAATATGAAGACACTGCTAGATTCACCAAAACTTTGTCAATAAGAAAGATCAGAATGTGCTCCGTATCATTCTCCACCTCCTCCCTGACCCCTGCTTCCCAAGAACTTTGAGGTGGAACATGTACACACACACAGTAGTTCAAAAATATGAAGTTTCATCCTAATGTACTTGTGCAACACAAATATAAAGTGACTGGTAGTCAGTAAGTTTTATTGAAATTGGGAGAAAAATACAGTAAATATATATAGATGAGGTGGCTTATAATGGATTGAAACTAGACTGTGGAGAGTTAAATTTCAATACTCCTGTACAGTTTTCACCAGCAAGGGAGGGAAGAGGAGTGAAATTAATGAGCAAAGATTAACGTAGAATGAAGGGGCATAAAAGAAGCTCTACTTTAAAATACAAAAGTGGAGGCCAAAAGTAATTGTGACTTGCTTAACGTCTCAAAGTAAGTTGTGGGGAAAGATACAAAATTTGAATGAAAATCCAATGGGTCATAGAGAGTTCAATATAGTTTGATACCACTTCTCTCTCCATGTACTGAAACATTTGTGAACTGCTTCTGAGTAACTTCTTGGGTGCTTATCTTAAATACTTCTAAAAAATCCCTACAGCTTTTAATATTATGACAGCAAGTTACCAAATCTTAAGCAGCAGCAACTGACCAGGTGGCACTAAACTCTTAAATATAGATTGTCAAAAAATACTGTAATGAGTAGTGATGCACTTCACCTAATGGTCAGCTTGCCCTTTCCTGAGACTCCTAAGGAATATATGAATCCAGGACCTAAAATTACTTTAAAAATAGTTAGTGACATTTTCTGATATCTTATAATTCAGAAGGATTATATTTCTAAATATAATACAATGTCTAAACTTGGATCCTACTGTTATCAGATTTTTTAACATTCTCAATAACTTCAAGTTGACTTAGCATTACGTATTTATCTTTTTCATTTAAAAAGTCATAATTTAAGATTTTGCCAATCAATTGATTATAATTTGTCATATAATTTCACTCAATTTTTCTCCCCTAATTACTTAAGACCAACGAGAAAGTATTTTAATGACACACATATTTTAATGTATAACAAGATCAAAGAAGCAGCCAAGGGGGATTGACCAGCAGAGAGCTGTGGAAAAGATTAACATAGCATGATGATGTTAGGGACAAAATAGAGAGATAGCCAGTGAAGGCACAGTAAAATGAATATATTAAAAACAACCCAGTACCTAAATATTTTTATCTAAATGTCATCTGAAAAATCTTCAGTAATGTAATAGGATCTAGAATTATTTTAACTCTCATTACTAATTGCATTAAAA
Source organism: Pan troglodytes (assembly GCF_028858775.2). Lineage (NCBI taxonomy): Eukaryota > Metazoa > Chordata > Mammalia > Primates > Hominidae > Pan > Pan troglodytes. The sequence continues at coordinate 138,132,015 of NC_072401.2, forward strand.
TAATTTTACAAACTAAATAACCCATGCTTTTTTTTACGTGGTTTGCTTTACAAAACTAAAACATCTGTAGATTTATATGAGATATTGAATCCTACAAAATTGACCAAGTCTCCCTCTTAAGGATTGGCACTCTCCTGTTGTTTGAAGATGATGCAGAAGCCTCTTTTTCCAAAGAACGTATTCCTCCCATGAGTAGTTACCACAATGTGTTTCTCATACATTTCGAAATAAGCATGCATAATGAATAACATAACCCAACTAGGAACATACTAGACTTGATTTAAAAGATCAGAGACTATGTCCCAAAGATGCAGGACCTGGGTAGCATAAAACTACAGGAGCTGAGATGATATGCATGGAAACATATTGTGAAACAGTTTGATCAATGTTATGGTATAAAATATTGAACTCTAAAGTATGATAGCCCTCAGAAGTATGAAAAATCTGTTTGTCCTTACTAGATGTGGTAGAAATGTCAGAATTGCTGTGGTAAATGGTAAAAGAAGGAATTCTACGGTTTAAAGATGTGAGCATATTTGAGTAGATGTTCTATGTAAGACCAGAAAAGTCACCAGAGCCCTGTGTTTCACAAAAAGGCCTGGTGGATACAGCAGTTACCAAAGCAAGGCAGAATGTGCTGGAGACGGGCAGTCACACCAATGAGAAGTTAACTTTGCTCTATTGGCCAGGCCTGATGGAAGAAATGCTATTTCAGAACTGGCTTTACTGACAGCAATAATGATAATAGGACTTGATAAATATATAGGATGGGTCATTCAGAGTCAAAGAGAGGCAAATATTTTAATGTATAGTAAGATCACTGAAGCAGCTAAGGGAGTTTGAGCAGCAGAGAGCTATGGAGAAGGTTAACATACCACGATGATGTTGGGGACAAAATAGATAAACGGCCAGTAAAGGCACTACTGTTAATAATTTGGTTCAACAAAAGAAAATAAAAAATAGATTCTCAGAAGGTTGAAGGAAGTTAATAAAACAAAAAGTCATAATTTCTTGCCAAGTTTCTGGACAAAGGCTTGTTTGGGACCTGGAAACTTCTGTCTGAAAGTGAGATCAGGTCTACAGGAGAAAGGGTATTGCAATGTCATGACAAGTGCATATAGTCATGATTACTCCAGCCCTTTCCTAAAGCTATTTATAGCAAATTATTCTGGAAACTGTGCACTGGTTAAATGAGAACACAAAATATTTTAAGACCTATTAGACACAGGGTTTGAGGAAATATTGGTACTTTGAAAACTGAGGTGTCATTATGGGCCCTTGGTTTGAGAGGGATACATGAGGGTCACATGATGCAAAGTCCAGGATCATGGTTATTCCACTGAATTGGCAGACCCACCTGGTACTTGTTTCTCCCAATGCAATCATAGTGTGGAAGGCCAAATGGAAGTGTCTAACACTGATCCTTCCTGGCTGAGATCATAAATTTAATTTAAAAATAATGCATCCCAGGAGAAAAGTCACAAATTAGAGACATCCCTATATAAGCCCAAAGGATGAAGGGTGATGATTCCCATCACGTTTTCATTTATTTTTACCAATCTAGCCATTAAAGAAACAAGGCAGAGCTTGCAAGGTGACCATAAGTTCATGCAAGTATTAGAACCAATTACAGCCGCTGTTTTAGAAATGGTGTCTTTTCTAAAGTATTTTAGCATGACCTGTGACACAAGATAGGCGGCCATTGATCAAGAGAATGTATTATTTCTATCCCTACCAAAAATGAGGATCAGAGAAAGTTTCATTCACTTGCAATAGATAACAATATACATTTACAGTCTTGCTTCCAGATTACGTTAGCTTTCCTACCCTCTTTCACAATATAATTCTAAGAGAACTCTACTAGCCTGGCATCGCATAGAACACAACTTAGGTCAAATTTTCATTTATTCTTTTCCAATACATATATTTTCTGTCTTTTCCTTGACTCTTTGCAATGACAGGGACCCCAAGTACAAAGTTCAATAGTAGTGGTGATAGTATATATCTGTGTCTTCTTCCTGACCTCGTAGGAAATTCTTCCAGTGTTTCACTATTAATTATGATCTTGGCTATGTTGTTTAATCAGAGTTTGGCATTGCCCTTTATTGCTACTTTGCTAAGAATTTTAATGACAACGAGTTTATGTAGAATTTTATAAAATGCCTTCTCTTCACCTAAATGCATGAAGATTTTTTCTTTATTTTATAAATGTAAATAATTATTTTGATTGGTATAAAAATCTTTAATCAATGTTGACTTCTTGAAGTTAAACCAATTTGGCTTGGAAGCATTATTATTTACATGTGTATACTTTCAGCTCACATTTTAATGAGAACTTTTACCTCTATGCTCATAAGAAAGATTGGCCTTAATATGCCAAATTTTTATTATCTTAAAATATTAAAATGATAATCATTCTATCATTATGTTCAAAATGTTTATTTTTAATGTTGTTTTTATTTTGAAGATGTTTAGAACTATATTGTTAATTTCCTTATATTTACAAATTTTAAATTGTTACCCTATTCATTATTTCTATCTTTCCTATGGTAAGATAATTTTTGTGAATGTATTTAATCTTTTGAAATGTGTAGATACTTCGTGGGCAAATCTAAGCACAGTCTTTTGTTTCTCCCATTTGAACATAATGTGCCTTTCCTTCTCGGGTTTTTAAAAGTTTCTTTCCAAATTTGATTCTCAATGGTTTTATTTGCTGTGTCTGGAATGAGTTCCCTTTTACTTATTCTTTTTGGGCTCATAGCATTTCTTGAAATCTAGTCCTTAATGTCTTTATTCAGCCATAGAGAAATTTCCGATCTTATCTCTTCAAATATTACTTCTTTGACATTCTCTATTCTTATTATACTGGATTCTAATTACAGATTTGTTTGATTTTTCAGCAAGCCGCCTCCCACACCACATACTTTCCAGTTTCTTTTTAATTCTGTTCTTTAGTTTGAATACTCTCTACTGACCTATTTTCAAGTTATTCTTCTTTTCTGGCTTTTTCTAAAATGCTCTTAATCATATCTACTGAATTCTTAATTTAGTTATTATGTTTTTCATTTCTAGAATTTCTGTTTGAATATTTTTATTTATCCAATTATCTGATAAAATTCTATATCCTGTTATCTTCTTGAACATATTATTCATAGTTATCTTAAAGTCCAAGTTTAGTCACTTCATTATCCGAATCACCTTTGATCTATTTCTATTGCCTATTTCGCTTTCTTTACTTATCTGATATTTTTCAAATGAATAGCAGGCATTTTATATTTTAAAATGTTGCAGCTACAGATAATTTTGCCTTCTGCTAGAAAAAATTGATCCTACTGTCTTCCAGGCATCTAGAGATCTCCATAGTGTAATTGAGATCTGAAATGTTTCAAAATTCTATAAACCTCTGCTCCATCTCATATTTATACCAATTCTTTCTAGAAATCTCAACTTACACTTTGGAATGTTTATAGAGTTTCTTCTCCTGGTAGATATTGAGTATTTTAGCCATTCATAATCAAGGAACTGATTAATATTATGCTATGCTTTTTAGCCATGTTCTAACAGGCATCTTAGCCTCTAGCTCTGGGTAGTTTAAGCAATGTAAAGAGTATTAGGTGTATTTTAATAAACATGTCTGTGATTTTTCACTCCCCAAGCTTTAACTGCCTTGGCAGTTCTTCAGTGCCTTCAAAAATTAATTATTTTAGTGTTTACTTTGGCTTTTTCTTTGGTTTTGGTGAAAGGATTGACGTACTATAAGCTACTCTATCATAACCAGAAGAGGGATCCCCCAAAGTGCTATAAAAGTTGAGGGGAAGAAAACATGTCACACAATAGTAGTTTAATGAAGCAGCCATTATGACATGTTTTCTTGTTTCCTTTTAGCCTATCTGCATGCATTCCACTAAAATGATTTATCTGAAACATAATCTGAGTATAGTATTTACTCATTAAAAATTTTAAATGAATACTACCACATGTGCCAGAGTAATTTTCTCCATTGAATGTTCATAGTGTCCAGGTCTTTTAAGCTTTTTAAGATTTTATAAAATTATTTGAAAAGTGAGCAAAATTGGCTTTAGTAAATGTTAATTTAATTTTTATAAACGTGATGTCAATTAACTGCAACTCAACACAAACTTCATATAAAAATTATTTTTTGTAGAACATGACAGTATTTTAGTATTTTTGATATTATATAAAACAGATTTGAAAAAGTAAGCCTAAAACCTTCAAAGTTGGTGAAATGTCCTAAATTTTAAATAGTCTTATTAAGATCTGTTTTATGCACACTATTTGGTTTTTTTATTTTGTAGGGCTGGACTAGCCTTACAACCCTATTCTCAATAGTTTTTGACATATCTGGAACTACCTGGACAAATTCAAATGTTACCATTATTATTTTCTATTTATCCATGTCTTTACTGGTAAAATTTTTATAACATATGACTAAATGGTATTCTTTGTCCACCAGTAGAACACCATTTCTGTTTTAATTCTTTCCCAGCCATCCCCTTCATTTGGCTTCTATTATATATTTCAGGCATATCTTAGAGATATGAATTATGTTCCAGACTACCACAATAATGCAAACATCACAATAAAGTGAGATATAAGAATTTTTCTGAGTCTCCAAAGTACATATAAAAGTTATGTTTACATTATACTGTAATCTGTTATGTGTGCAGCAGCAGTATGTCTAAAAATAGTACATACCTTAATTTGAAAATACTTTATTGCTAAAACCTGATGGTAAGAATCATCTGACCCTTTTGTGAGTTGTAGTCTTTTGGCTAGTGGAGGGTCTTCCCTTGATGTTGATGGCTGCTGGCTGATCAATGTTGTGGTTGCTAAGGATGAGGGTAACTGTGGCAATTTTTAAGATTAGGACAACAATCAAGTTTGCCGCATTGATTGACTCTTCCTTTTGCAAAAGATTTTTCTGTAGTATGGGATGCTGTTTGAAAGTATTTTTGCCACAGTAGAACTTCTTTCAAAATTGGAATCAATCCTCCCAAAGCCTGACCACTGCCTTATCAACTAAGTTTATGTAATATTATAAATCCTGTGCAGTTATTTCAATGGGGCATCTTCACCAGGAGTAGATGGCATTTCAAGAGACCACTTCCTTTGCTCATTGATAAGAAGCAACACCTTATTTGTTCAAATTTATTATGAGATCACAGCATTTCAATCACATTTTCAGGCTCCATTTCTAATTATCTTTCTCTGGTTATTTCCACCACATCTACAGTTATTTCCTTCATTGAAGTCTTGAATCCTTCAAGTCATCCATGAAGGTTGGAATCAACTTCTCCAAAACTCCTCATAATGCTGATATTTTGACCACCACACACTAATCATAAATGTTCTTAGAGGCATTTAGAATCGTGAATGCTATCCAGAAAGTTGTCAATTAATTTTTTCCAGATTCATCCCAGGAATCACTATCTAAAGAAGCTACACCTTACAAAAGGTATTTCTTAAACAAGAAGACTTGAAGGTTAAAATTCCTCCATGATTCATGGGCTGAAGAATGATGTTGTTTTAGCAGGCATTAAAACAACATTCATCTTCTTGTACATCTCCATTAGAGCTCTTGGGTGACCAGACGCATTGTTAATGAGCAGTAATATTTTGAAAGAAATCATTTTTTTCTGAGAAGTATGTCTCAACAGTGGACTTCAAATATTCAGTAAACCATGCTATAAACAGATGTGCTGTCATCCAGGCTTTGTTGTTCCACGTATAGAGCACAGACAGAGTATATTTAGCATCATTCTTAGGAGCCCTAGGACTTTCAGAACGGCAAATAAGCATTGGCTTCAAGTTAAAAGTCACCAGCAGCATTAGCTCCTAATAAGAATGTTAGCCTGTCCTTTGAAGTTTTGAAGCCAGACATTGACTTCTCTCTGGCTATGAAAGTCCTAGATGGCATCTTTTTCAAATACAAGGCAGTTGTATCTACACTGAAAATCGATTATGTGGTGTAGTCGCCTTTACCAGCTCTTTTACCTAGATCATCTGGAAAACTTGCTGCAGCTTTTATATCAGCACATCAGCTTTTACATCACCTTGCACTTCATCTTACACTATTAGGTTATTGTGAAGGCTTTCCTTAAATCTCATGAACCAACCTCTGCTAGCTTCAAACTTTTCTTTTGACGTTTCCTCACCTCTCTCAGTCTTCCTAGAATTGGTGAGAGTTAGGGCCTAGCTATGTATTAGGCTTTGCCTTAAGGAAATGTTAGGGTTGGTTTGATCTTCTATCCTACCACTAAAACTTCCTTGATACCAGCAATAAAGTTGTTTTGCTTCCTTATTATTTGTGTATTCACTGGAGTAGTATATTTAATTTTCTTTAAGAACTTTTCCTTTACATTCAAAATTTGGCTGTTTGGCATAAGAGACCTAGTTTTTAGCCTATCTCAGCTTTTGACATGCCTTTCTCACTAAGCTTAATCATTTCTAGCTTTTGACTTAAAGTGAGGTAAGTGTGACTCTCTTTCACTTGAACATTTAGAGGCTATTGGGCTACTACAGGGTGATTAATTGGCTTACTCTCAATATTGTTGTGTCTCAAGGAATAGGAAGACCCAAAGAGAGGGAGAGACAAGGAAACTACATGTTGGCGGAGCAGTGAGAACACACACAATATTTTTCAATTAAGTTTCCCATCTTATATGGGCATGCTTAGTGGTGCTTCAAAACAATTGCAATAATTATATCAAAGATTACTGATCACAGATCACTGTAACAGATATTACAGTAATGGAAAAGAAATATTGTAGAAATTACCAAAATGTGACACAGAGGCACAAAGGAAGGCCATGTTGGGAAAATGGTGCTGATAGACTTGCTGAATGCACTGTTGTCAAAAATCTTCAATATGTAAAAAATAAAATATCTGCAAAGCACAATAAAGTGAAGCACAATAAAATGAGGTATGTCTGTATAGACATTTGGCTTCTGTTATATATATTACATATACTGTATTATCTATTTCTAGTATTTATAAAAATAATCAAATTTATGTTTACATTTTTCTGTGTATGTTCATTTGTAAGCTTCTGAGCATCAAAGGTTGTGCCTTAAAAGACATGATACGTAGTATGTGATAAGTAAATGCATATTTTATTTAAAATGGAATTTCAATAAGTTTTGAGGGTTAGGTAGACTATCTACAGACTTTAATAGGGAGAAAAGTGTTTATGAAGGAAGTGTACAATCACCAGCTGCAGGTGCATTTGGAAAAAGATTTTCTATTTGACTGGAATCCAGTATATGTATAAAGTTGGTGTCATCGATAAGTTCTGAAATAGAGGTTAAGACAGTTATCAAATGTTTTGAAGTTTAGACAGAAGAATTTTAAGAACTATATTGTTGACTATTAGATATTTTTAAAGAAGGAATATTAAAAGTAGATCTTTTCTCTAGGAGAATTCATATGATATATGTTTCTCACGGCCTTAACAAGAGCAGAGGCAATAGGGATAAGCATAAACACCTAGAATCAAAAAGATTAAGCAATTGATTGAACTGGTGGGACACAGAAGAAGACAATTTAAACACTACTTCCTAAGAGCAAATTTTGGTTTGGTTGAATACTGATAGTCTGTATGTATTAAATGATTTACACTGGAACTTGCTAATATTATACTTTTATTGTAATGTAAGACTATGTGTTATGATGTATTCTGCTTGGTGGTTTCCAGAACAAATCTAAGGTACAATCTACTTTATTTACCTGATTCTTTCTTCTATTTTATAACAACCAATGTTACATAGTGACTCCAAAGTGTGCCAGAAAACTAAATTTTGGTTCACTGCTAAGAAGAGTTTGAATTTTTCATTATCTTAATTTTCAAAATATTTCCCCATGTTTGGTATTTGTGTGTCTCAGTTGTCTTCTCAGGCTGCCATAACAAAATTCCAGAGACTGGGTAGTTGAAACAAGAGAAATTTATGTTCTCACAGTTCTGGCAGGTTGGAAGTCCAAGGTCAAGGTGCTGGCCAATTCAGTTCCTGATGAGGGCTCTCTTTGTGGCTTGTAGATGGTGGCCTATCCATCTCACTCTGTCCTCAAATAGGAGAGAGAGAGAGACAGAGAGAGGGGGGGAGAGAGAGAGAGAGAGAGAGAGAGAGAGAAAGAAACAGCTGTTTGCTATCTCTTTTTATAAGGGCATTAATCCCATCTTGAAGGCCTACTCTCATTATCTCATGTGAACCTAATTATGTCCCAAAGGTTCCATCTCAAAACACCACCAGCTCATCAGGGCTAGGGCTTCCACACATGAATTTTAGGGAGACACAATTAAGTCCATAGCAGAGTGTGTGTGTGTGTGTGTGTGTGTGTGTGTGTGTGTGTATTTGTATGTGTGTGTGTGTGTTTCTTTTTACATAATATTTTTGGCTTTCTATTTGAGTGAGAAAATAGAAAAAGAATCAATGTATACTAGCTAAAAGCAGTCCTTGTCCAAATATCCAAGTATATCATAGAGAATGGCAGCCCCACCCTGCTAGTTTTTTTTCCTGGAGTCAGTAAGAAGTATTGCTAAATGGCCCCAAGAGGACAGTCACTGCCTCTGCAGCTTTGCATTCCCAGAGAGAGGGTACTGAGAACCACTTCAGCTGTCTAGGCCTCTTAAAGCTGAAGTTAGGATATTGAGACTGGACTGGGGGGAAAATGTGTCATCTGTTTTCTGTAAGCTCTTTGGCTTTGATTCAGTCAGCAGCTTTTAAATGCCAGCATATTGTGGCTTTAAGGTTTAATTAAAGGGATTAACATAACAAATCCAGGAAAAAGATAACCATATTACACGGCTTTGGGTTTACCAATAAAACATAAAAATAATTAAGATAATTTGATTTCCTGCTTTTGGCAATACTTTTTTCCAGATTTATACTAAACAATGCACACAAAAGCCCAGTGAGCAGAGACCAGACTTAGCCATATGTTCAGTACAGAAGCTACCAGAACAGGTGTGAAAATGTGTTGATCAATACTACTAATTTTTAGCAATCAGTAAAATGTAGTATATCCCTAAATGTAGTAAATACCAGTCCTTAGAATTTATTTAGTTAAGAATTTTTAGGAATGTTAAAGTTTTATGTTTTGGAACAAAATTTATGCCTTTTTGTTGGTAATATAAATATACAATGAGAATGGGATGAAGCAATGTCCAATGCTACCAGTGCAAAATGGCTAGAGTATTGCTTTGAAGAAAACGAAGTATTTATAGGAGCAATTTATGTTTTCAAAACTTGTCTGTTAGGTCAAAATGTTTCTACAACTCACAAAGGAGTTTCACTGTGCAATATACTATCCAGGGTCTTTGCCAGATAAGCAAGCCACATATCATGAAGTGAACCAAGTTTTGGGGGGTATGCATTCTTCTTACCTCAACCCAGGTGTCTTCTTTTACAATGCCTCATATAATATTAGAACAGATCTATGATAGAGGTAAAGGGAACATTCTACTCCTTTCCCATTTTATTTTGTTTCTTTCAAAATCAAGCAGCTTTCATTTATTTCATTTAGTTTTATAAACAAAATAGTAAAGAAGGCATGCAATTAATATCTTTATCATTTTTACTCAGAAACATAGAAAATACAGATAATTTTCATTTGGTTACAGCTCACAGCTCAGGTATACATGGTGAATAAGAAAATCCTTTCTATTTAATTTAGCTATAAATTTAGCAAAACAAATGCAAATACAAGACAATGTGCTGACATAACAGTAGATAAGCAAATAACACATGGACTGCTCTTACCTTTCTTTCCTAAATTTATAGCCATTAATCAGTAAATTACATGTCTCTTGACTCATTCATGTATCTCTTCTTGAATAAGTACACTCTGAATATTTTAAATATTGTTTTGTATGGTGGATTTTATAGTTGGCAGTGACATGCAGGCATTTTCCCATTCTCTCTAGCATGATCTAAAAACCCGATGAAAAAATAAGTAAGAAAACCAGTTTAAAAGAAAACAATAGTTGCATGTAAAACAATAAAACAAAATATGAGAACGTGTTATGTTTATTTGGAGATTTTCTTTAATCCTAGCTGATAGTAAAGGGATTTACAGAACCTCGAAAACGGTATAACTGTCTGTACACTTAGATTGTTCTGTACTTTTCAAACTAACACTATTTTCAATACTGCTTGGGTACAGTGGTCTATAATTAGAGCTCAGATTTTGCAAACCATTTGCCTTAGAATAAAATATGTTTTTGGTCTGGGATTCTAACATTAGAAAATAAACGAGAGCTTGGTCATCTGTAGGGATCTTTCTGGGGTCCATTCTAAGACACACTTTTAAAATATATCAATGATAAAATGTCTCTCTGGATTTATCAGGAAGACATCAATCTGAAATGTTCGTAATAAAAAATAAACTAATATCATCAGCTTTAAAGTCAGGTAATGCTGAATGACAGAAGCATTTGGTAACTGAAACAAGGAAAGGAAATCAGAGCTAAAAAATCTGCCAGGATCACTTTTGGAGAAATTCAGGGAGTATGCATTCCGATTCAAAATTATTCTTCTTGTAATTAGATAGAAAGAGCCTCAGAGTGAAGATCATTGACTATTGTAGGAGGATTTTGGTTGTAAATAGGAGAAAGGAGAGCCAAGTGGACTTAAATAATGAAGGGAATTATTGGCTCATGTAATTGCCTAGTTGTGGACTTGGCAGGGATTTGTCTGTTATTCAAATAATTTCACTTAACCTTCAGTTACTTTCCCTATTTCCTGGTTTTATTTCCTTTGGATTGGTGCCATGGGCAGAATCTTTCCTTATTTTATCAAAAATGTTATAAGCCTCCCAGAACCATAAGCTTCCTCACTCATGTCTGGCTGCAAAGAGGTCATTTGTTTCCAAGGACCTTCAAGAAAAATTCTGAAGACTGCTCTAATGAGATCTACCTAGAACACATGCATAAATCTAAAATAATTGCACGGGATAAGATTAGTATTAATTATACTCATTATGCCTTCACCCCTGGAGCTGAGGTGGGGTCAATCCCATGCAAATTAAGGTATCAATATATGGCAGAGAATGACAGATTCCCAAGGAAAACTTGAGGTGCTTCCCAAAAGATGGGGATGTGGTGGGAAATAGATGTTTCTCACCTAAATCTGCATATATTCACTGACTAAGACAATATTAACACAAGAAACATAAAGAGTTACTCTAATATGTAATTCCACAAAGCTAGCAGCCTGAAACAAAATCCATGTATTACCTTCCACTTCTGTAGGTCACAAGTCTAGCTCACCATTCCTGAAATCAAAATCAAGGTGTCAGTCAGGCTGTTTTCCTCAGAGCCTCCTGGGAAAAATCTCCTCACAAATAATTCTTGTTGTTGACAGCATTCATTTCTTTGCAGTTGTAGGACTCATATCCCCTTTTCTTGCTGACTCTAGGCTGGAGGTCGTTCTTAGCTCTTTGATCCTTTTCACGTGACCTTGTTCATCTTAAAGCCAGCAACGGCTCAGTGAATTCCTCTCTTGCTTCAAATATCTGATTTCCTCTTCTACAAGTCTCTGGAGAAAAACTATACTTTTACAGGTTCATATGATTAGATCAGGTTAACCCAGAAAAACCTCTCTACCTAAAAATCAACAGTGCCAAATAACCAAACCTAATCCTGGTAGCACAAACCATTATATTCCACCAGGGAATTACTCAGGACATATACACCAGAGAGAGCAGATGATCTTTGGGGAAAACTTGGATTCTGTTTAACACATTTCCCTAATTACTTTTGGCCTATTAATTGGTCTCTTAAGTAAGTTCTTAACATCTCTCCACTTTAGAAAAGTATTTTCCATTATCATGCCAGATATATTTTCAGGGAGAGAAATTAATTATCATTCACATTTAGCAATTAGGGCCTTTGAAATTTGAAGTGTTTAAATTGTTAAATTATTTTTTTGAACCTGTAATTTGATGATTCAACCAAAGACTGATCAGCCTCTGAGTTTCCCTTGAAATGGTCAGTTACCATCTTATCTGTGATCATTACAATGTGCTTAATTGTCGTGGGTTCAATTTTCCCTACTCCATTATCTTCCCACTCATACTGAAATTTGATTGTTAGTTACTCACTTACTATGTATTCATAAAAATAAATCCCATCTGTAATGCCATATTTAAAAAGGTCATTTAAACAAGTGGGCAGGATGCAAAAGCTTATGATGGGGAAAGAGACATTTATGGTGCTTCTCTGAACATAATGAAATTGAAATATTGAAGATTTCAGTACACCAAAATAGCTAAAACAGTGTATATATTATAATGCAAACAAAAATATCAGTGACATATTCCCAGAATTACTTTTTACTCTTTTCCTTTTGTTAGCATAATTTTGATAAAGGAATTAAAGAAACAGAATCTGTTAAAAATAGACTTGATTGCTTCACCTCTAATTCAACATACTTTTCCACATGTACCATCACTTTCAATACCAGTTTTCTCGTTTTTCCTTCTTGACCTCTGCTCCTTCATTATTCTTTACATTCGATAATAAAAGCCCAATTCCCTCTGAGAATCTGATAAAAATCCATTGCTCTTTATGCCACAGAAATGAATATATGCATATATATACAATATTTTGCTTTCAATTTGAAAGGCTCACCCATCCTGAAACTCTCTCCACTTCGTATCTCCTGAGTTTTGGTATTTATTTTTTTGAAAATATATTTAACTACTCTCCCTCTCTGTTGCTGTAGCTCTCAGCCTATGATAAGCTTTTCTCTCTTATATCTCGTTGACTGCCATCATATCCTTGCCCTTTCCAGACAATAGTGTATCTATACTCAATACACTTCACACACAGATAAGGTTTAAACATCTTTTTCTAAAAAATCTCTTTTGATATATTTGTTTATTCAAATGTCTCCCTCTATCTCCTTTAGTGTTCATTCCTCTCCTCTAACTTACAAAGCCCCTTTCCATCTCTTTTCCCTAAACCCAATAGCTCATTCCATTCCCTAATTACTGGTTGTGGAAAATGCTTAGACAAGTGTCTTCCTGGCTTCAACTAAATTGAAATACTTCTGAGTGAAGCAGTTAACCTATTCCTTGCTGCCTGCATGCCTTTTTTGCAGGTGACTTCAGAGCTACCCTTAAAGCCCTCACCTCATCTGTCTACCCTCGTGCTGTATATTTATTTTTCAGGTATATGTAGGATGTTCAATGTTAATTTCAAAGAATTTTTACTCTGTTCATTTTCACTATTTCTAAACAGCAAAGTGAGAAAGAAAAACAGAGTCTACGTCCTTTGTTCCTGTCCTATCTTTCTTCCCCTTTCCACTGCTAATTAAGAGTATTGTATTGTCTATAAAAGCTCACATAAGCATGTAAATAAATACTAATAGGGGAAATAAATATTTTGATAAATTACATTTTCTATATTTTTTCAAAAACATAGAAAAAACTGACTTTACAGAATTGAATATATTTTAAAATCCTGTTTTAAAAATCTGCTGTCAATTATCTTAAAAAAACCTTACTTGTAATATAATATTAAAACAGGCATATATATAACCTTGAAAATAAAATGTTAAGTGGAGGAGAAATTTTTCATTCTCTGTGAAAAAAAAAAAATGAAATGGGCTAAGATTTAAAAGTTGCTCAGAGGTTAACTTTTTAATGAAACAATATATGGATTCGATTTCAAAAAATAAACCCCAACACCGGAAGCAGAGTTTTTGACCCTACATCATATCTGGATCCTGATGTCTGACAACAGAATGAAGAAAAGGGGAACAAAAAGAAAAATCAATGTGAATCATATTAGTGTCTGGTGCAGAGAAAGGGAAGTGGTTTTAAGAGTAACTCTTACCATGAAAAGACCCAGATAACACTAATTCAGTGAGTGAGGGGCTCAGTGACTGAGAGGGAACACATAGTAAAGGGATAATGCTTTTATGGCTGTAAAGCACCTGGTTTTGTTTAGGACAATATATTGACTTCTTATGGCTCTTTTCTGGTGGCAGGCTCCCAGGCCAGAATGGAAAGAAGACATTTTGTCAAGAGTTTCTTCAAATACACAGGCAATAGCAATACAATTATCTATGGATGCACAAATTTTTTGCGTGAATTATCTGGGAAGTATACCAATTCTCTCAGTGACATTAGCAAAGTCAATCAAGAATCAATGTAGCTATTTAGAAATAGAAATACCTGCAGGAATTATGGGGAATGGGAGGTGGGAAGAGAAGAAATTTAGCCACCAGAACGGCCATTTCCACTTTTCAATGCTGAAAGGAGAAAATTGGATGATGTAGACACATGATCATTGTATGTTATTAATTTACACAGTTACTCTACCTCTAGGCTGGTGGCCTAAGGAAATACCTGTTATTTTTATATTTACATTTTCATTGGTGCAGATTAGGCATTGTGGGAATTCAGAGTGTCAAGCCAACACAATAAAGTGACACTCTTAACAACCTACCTTAGGAGGTGCTGAAAAACTGTTCCCTTTAGAACTATATCCTGCCCACCTCTTCATGCTGCTCATAGAGAATAGCACCTATTAGACTAATTCTTGCCAAATAAAGTTTTTAACTGATGACTTTAAAGAGTAGCTATTTGGAAGTAGAGAGCATTACATAGATTTTATGGAGTTCATTTGCTCCCCTTGTTTTATCTGTAGGTATATTAGTCAGTTTTCACTCAGCTGGTAAAAATATGCCTGAGACTGGAGAATTTACAGAAGAGGTTTATAATGGACTTACAGTTGCACTTGGCTGTGGAAGCCTCATAATCATGGTGGAAGGCAAGGAGGAGAAAGTCACATGCTACATGGATGGCAGCAGGCAGAGAGAGCTTGTGCAGGAAGACTCCTGTTTTTAAAACCATCAGATCTTGTGAGACTTATTCAATATCACAAGAACAGCATGGAAAAGATCTGCCCCCATGATTCAATTACCTCCCTCTGGGTGCCTCCCACAATACATGGGAATTCTGGGAGATACAATTCAAGTTGAAATTTGAGTGGGGATCCGCCCAACCATATCATCACCCCTGGCCCCTCCAAAATTTCATCTCCTCACATTTCAAAACCAATTGTGCCTTCCCAACAGTCCCCCAAAGTCTCAACTCATTTCAGCATTAACTCAAAAGTTCAGTCTGAAGTCTCATCTGAGACAAGGCAAGTCCCTTCTGCCTGTGAGCCTGTAAAATCGAAAGCAAGTTAGTTACTTCCTAGATACAATGGGGGTACAGGTATTGGGTAAATACAGCCATTCCAAATGAGAGACATTGGCCAAAATAAAGGGGTTACAGGGCCATCCAAGTCCGAAATACAGCAGGGCAGTCAAATTTTAAAGCTACTAAATGATCTCCTTTGACTCCAGATCTCACACCCAGGTCATGATGATGCAAGAAGTGGATTCCCATGGGCTTGGGCAGCTCCACCCCTGTGGTTTCGCAGGGCACAACCTCCCTCCCGGCTGCTTTCACAGGCTGACATTGAGTGTCTGTGGCTTTTCCAGGAGAAAGGTGCAAGCTGTAGGTGGTTCTACTATTCTGGGGTCTAGAGGACAGTGGCTTTTTTCTCACAGCTCCACTAGGTGGTGCCCCAGTAGGGACTTTGTACTGGGGCTCCGATCCCTCATTTCCCTTCTGCGCTGACTTAGAAGAGGTTCTCCGTGAGCGTCCCATCTCTGCAGCAAACTTCTGCCTGGGCATTCAAGCATTTCCATATATCTTCTGAAACCTACGCAGAGGTTCCCAAACCCCAATTCTTGACTTCTGTGCACTTGCAGGCTCAACACCCTGTGGAAGCTGCCAAGGCTTATGGCTTGCACCCTCTGAAGCCACGGCCCAAGCTCTATGTTGGCCCCTTTCAGACATGGCTGGAGCTGATGAGATGCTGAGCACCAAGGCCCTGGGCTGCATACAGCACAGGGACCCTGGGCCCAGCCCATGAAACTAATTTTCCTGCTAGGCCTCTGAGCCTGTCATGGGAAGGGCTGCTGTGAAGACCTCTGACATGCCCTGGAGACATTTTCCCATTGTCTTGACGATTAACATTTGGCTCCTTGTTACTTAATGCAAATTTCTGCAGCCAGCTTGAATTTCTCCTCAGAGAATGTGATTTTCTTTTCTATCACACTGTCAGGCTGCAAATTTTCCAAACTTTTATGCTCTATTTCCCCTTTAATACTGAATGCCTTTAACAGCACCCAAGTCATGTCGTGAATGCTTTGCTGCTTAGAAATTTCCTCCACCAGATACACTAAATCATCTTTCTCATGTTCAAAGTTTCACAAATCTCTAGGGCAGGGGCGAAATGCTGCCAATCTTGTTGCTAAAATACAACAAGAGTCACCTTTGCTCCAGTTCCCAAAAATTCCTCATCTCTATCTGAGACCACCTCAGCCTGGATTTCATTGTCCATATTGTTATCAGCATTTTGGTCAAGGTCATTCAACAAGTCCCTAGGGAGTTCCAAACTTTCCCACATTTTTCTGTCTTCTGAGCCCTCCAAACTGCTCCAATCTCTGCCTGTTAGCCATTTCAAAGTTGCTTCCACATTTCTGGGTATTTTTCAGCAGCACCTCATCCTATTGGTACAAATTTACTGTGTTAGTTCATTTTCACACTGCTGATAAAGACATATGTGAGACTGGGCAGTCTATATAAACCAAAAGAAGTTTATAATGGCCTTACAGTTCCACGTGACTGGGGAAGCCTCACAATCATGGCAGAAGGAGGAGTAAGTCATGTCTTACCTGGATGGCAGCAGACAAATAGACAGCTTGTGTAGGGAGACTCCCATTTTTAAAACCATCAGATCTCGTGAGACTTATTCACCATCACAACAACAGCATGGGAAAGACCTGCCCCCATGATTCAATTACCTCCCGCCGGGTCCCTCTCACAACAGATGGGAATTCAAGGTGAGATTTGGGTGGGGACACAGAAAAACTATATCAGCAGATAGGTAATTGAAATGTATAATATCAGTATTCAGCAGTGCCTGGATAGGTTTAGATGTTAGCTTTTTTTTTTTTTTTTTTTAACCACTTACTAAAGTAAGCCCAAATTATTTATCAGGGGAGGAAAATCAAAGTTAATGTAACTTGTCAAAAATATTTAGGGTGATAGTAGTGATAATATAGAGGCTGTATTCCAGAGTATAACAGCAATTTTACAATTCAACATTTATTTATACAAAAATATAAATTTTATACAAATCAATAACTAAATTTTATGCTATTAAAATGTTTTGAATGGGTGTAACACTTGCAGTAAAACACTAAAGGATAAGATTTGGTTTTCAAGTAAGCTTCTACAACTTAATACCTGTAAGGTCTTGTCAAGTGAAACTTAGGAACACATTTTATCTATTAAATATAGATTAAAAATTCCTATCTTACAGAGTTGGAATGAAGCTTAAATTAGAAAATGAGGTTAGATCACTTTGCAACTACAAAGAATAAAAATAAATTCTAGATATACTATTGTCATTGTTAAGTAAGTATAGTCAGGATAAACTTACGAAGGTACTTCTTTAAACGGAAAGTAATAAACACAAAAATTAGCTAAAACAGAAGGCATTCAAGTTAAAAATGACTTTTAAAAAGTATTTGTTGAAAGTACTGAAAGTCACATGTTGGGTAAATAGCAGAAAATAGATTAGTACAAGTTTCCAGCTTTTTGTGAACGACAATATTAAATTAAATGCACTGCTTCTTAAGTAGAAGCTTTGTAAATGAGTAGTGGCATTTTTTATCTTAGTATCAGTAAAATATTCTGGATTAATCATTACAAAACTATATTATATAAGAAATTATTGTACAGCCCAAAATGACAATCGTGCCCTACTGAGAACCACTGGGAAAGCAGCCATGAAGCTCTGAAGTTAGTGGGGTCAGCATGCATCTTTGACTACATACCTAAGCCTGTGTCTTTTCTACTGATGGAAGAAAAATCATACTCAATTCTGACAATATATCTTTTCAGTTCCACATTTTTTACGTTTACTTTTCAAGGGTATGTTCCATTTATCTGGTAAAATTCATCAACTGTTTCACAATTTTTTTCTACTTTTCTGTAACATCTATTAATACATTGATAAAAGTTATTTGAAAATTTTGTTTGCCAACTTGAGCGTTTGAGTCACCTATCTTTCTGTTACATTTCTATTCCCTACTTTGCTTCTTGATTATGAGTCACATGTTCTTTATTATTCATGTGCTTTGTTATTTTTTATTTTATGCATAACATTGTATGTAAAGTGTAGTAGAGACTGAAGTATATATTATTTATTCCAACAATGGATATATCCATATCTCCTGTAAAACAACTTGGCTGAGAAGTTCAACCAATTACATCTGAAGTTGAAATGGGTTTTGGTTTAATTGCAGCTTTGTTCAGATTCAGTTTCTTACATGTGTAAACCAAAAAGTGCCTGAGTCTCAATCAGTTTAGAAGTTCATTTTGCCAAGGTTAAGGACATGCACCCAGAAGACATGTCTGTGCCTTTCTCCAAAGATGACTTTGAGGGCTTCAATATTTAAAGGGGAAAAGGCAGATCTTGTGGAAAGAGGAAGAAATTTTTAAAAGGTTTGAGTAAATAAGAGAGGAATCTTTGATTAGCCTTTCACTGAATGCACAATTTGCATGTGAGAGGTGGGTAGAGGAATAGTCACTTATGCCTTCATATAGCTCAGTGAATCTGCATTTTTACATAAGATAATGTAAACAATAGGGCGGAGGAAGCAATTAGATATGCATTTGTCTCAGATGAGTCAGAGGGGTGACTTTGAGTTCTGTCCTCTGTCCAGCACCTGTGAAGATAAGTTGTCAGTTTATATCACCAGGGTAAAATTTAACAGAATAAAATAGGAGGCAGGTTTGCCTGATAAAGTTCCCAGCTTGACATTTCCCCTTTGGCTTAGTGATTTAGGGCGTGGAGATTTATTTTTCTTTCACATTGGTTGGTATTTTGATGGTGGAGTTAGGAATTTGATGAGTAGGATTCCATTGATCTCTCTACATAAAACAAACTAATAGCTCTTCTTGTCACAGGAGAGTTCTCTGCTTTGTAACATAGCCACCAGCTTTTTAGACTGATGGTCTCTTTGCTATCTAACCCAACTCCTATATCTTGGGAAATTTCTATGTCTTATGAAATCTCCTCTCACCATGATGCCCTACTTTTAGCTTTTGCTGGACTATTGCTATGCGCTCATTGAAGGTTCTGTGTGCCTTGGAGTATCCTCTTTTCCATCCTGTCCTTGGCCCATTCCCTGTCTTATTATTGTAGTGTACTCACTGAAAGGTAATATGTAATATGCACGTAGTCTGTTTGAACTAGTATAACAGAAATACCATAAACTGGGTGGCTTATGAACAACAAACATTTATTTCTCACAGCTCTGGAGGCTTGGAAGTCCAAGATCAAGGTGACATTCAGAGTCTGGTGAGAGCTCATTGCTCATAGATAGCACCTTCTTTCTGCATCTCCCCATGGTATAAGGGGCAAGGTAGTGATCTGGGATACCTTTTATGGGGGACTAATGCCATTCATGAGAACAGACCCCTCATGATTTAATAAACTCCCGAAGATGCTATCTCCTACTATTATTACATGGGGAATATGTTTTAACACATGAATTTTAGAGCTAGACCATAGTATGTACCAAAGTTGGGTGTTTCCACACTTATGTTTTACCTCATCTTTTTCTTGTTGCAGCTCTGCCTTTGTTGAAAACCTATGAGACAGAAATGGCAAGTCAGTGTAACCTTATCCTGTGAATGGGACTCCTAGTACTGAACCATCCTGCCAGATCACATACAGTCATTACGAATTGTTAAGATTTAGATGGTTTTTCCTTTCCTCTCTTTCTGTCATGATCATTATTTCCTTTTCATTAACCAAAATTTAGTTCACGTAGATTTCTTTGCCTCAGCTTTCTTATGAGCTTACATATATACCTGTGTGTGTACACATACACACGACACATATACAACACACACACACTTTTTTTTATAGCTTATTTAGTTTGCTCTTTACTGTTAGGGAACAATGGTGTCCTGTGACTTTCCATATCCTATAAAATCATATTGGTAAAATCTTTAGTAGCTTCAAATGGATCAGTCTTATATTGTATTTCAAGTTATTTAACCACAACAATTTCCATGGATAATATTTTTTCAGGTTTTTGCTTTACGTTTTGACTGGGTTTCTTTTTCTAATACCCAGTAGAAAGAATTCCATAATTTCTATATATTCAAAGGTTTTTTATTGTTCCCTAGAGATATAATTGACTAGCCTAGGTGTCCGCACAATGTTCTCTCTCAGTTTGCCTTACTTTCTTTGCTCCTCGTCTACTCCGTAGGTTCAGTCAGGAAAAGAATCATGTGTGCATTCCTTAACTATACACTCAAGGCATATTGTGCAGCTTGCTGCATAGTGGACACTACAAGTTTATTCCTTAAGTATATAAATACATTAATGCACAGCAAGGGCATTTTATAAAGAGGTTCCTTGTTACCAATTTAGAGACTATACAGCTTTCAACTGGAAAACACTTTTGAATTGTGCATTTACAGTTAGATTAATAAACACTCAAACATCTCTCTGACACTATCAAAGTCCTGTGAATTACATGTCTCTATGTTCTTGGCAACATTTATAATCCATGATCAAAATAAAGGCAGTTGGATACAAATTTTCCCTCTGCCTTTAGATAAAACTCCCAAATGAATCTATATTTTTCTGATGAATTTTCTAATGAATAAAATTATATAAGTTTTGCTTAGCTATCTATACTGAACACAGAATCCTGAAACAATGGTTTCAGCAACACTTTAAACATTTCCATTACTGTTTGTCATTAAAGATATTTCTAATCAATTTACACTAAATTTAAAGTACAATATAATTTACATAATACTTAATGCAATGACTTTTTCCATAAAAAGTAGTAAAAGTGACCATAAAGCTAATATAAATACTAAATACTGTTTTAATAGAGGTTTCTTTTCTGAAATGTGTATTAGTTTTGAAATATAGAGAGTCAAGACAGGTGTTCTGATTTCTATTGACACATCTCTATTTTAAACACTTACATATCTAATTATCTAGAAAGTTAATACATATTTAAGTACAGTAAAGACTGATCCTTAGTCAATTTGTCAATATGTAGGACACTGACAGGCTACCAAACTACTATGTGCCTCAGAAGACATTCACATGAGCTTCAATTTTTATATGATAATTGAAATTTTCAGAACCTAGTGTTCCATCAGTTAGCAAAGATGAATATATCCAAAGATGATAACAATTTCCAAAAAAATTGCTGGTAAGTGCAGATATCTAGAGAAAGTTTAGCAAGTTCAAGTGATAGAAAATTGCAAGATTAAGAAAATAATTACAAAAAATATATGAAATCAGTTATTGACAGCTTTGTGGAAACTGCTAGTTTTTCATATCTTACCAAATTCCAATCTAAATCCATGGGTGGGAAATAAATATGAAACAGAAAATCACTATGTAGATTCTTAGCTTATTTTCATGTTTCATATTATGATATTTGTAGCATCTATTAATATTTTGATTATTTGAGTACTATTTATAATAACTGACAAAGTTATTAATGTAACATCTAAATATATCCCTTATGCTTCTTAAGCCCAGAAACAAAATACATGTTTGCACTTGATAATTAAAGATATTTAAATATATTTTCATTTATTAAATATACATTTTATTAAAATTTTTTGGTCATGTTACTGAAGTATTTTTATTTATTAAGAAAACTGATCATAATATTTAATATTACTTTTTATTAACAGTCATTATAATTATTAGTTCTCAATGACATTAGCTCTCAATGAAGACACGCATGCATACACAGAAGGCAGCATCACTCATTCATTCATTCATTCATCTATTAATCCATTTAACAAATCATTATTGAACATCTATCATATATGGGAATGATATTGCATACAGGAACACCTAGACCCTTATTGCTGCTCTGCCATTGTTGAAAATCTATGAGAAAGAATTGGCAAGTCAGTGTATTATTATCCTGTTGTTACTGGAATGGGGTCCTAATCCAGACCCTATGAGAGGGTTCTTGGACCTTGTGTAAGAAAGAATTCAGGGCAAATCCATACAGTAAAGTGAAAGCAAGCTTATTAGGAAAGTAAAGGAATAAAGAATGGCTACCCCATAGGCAGAGCGGTGGTGTGGGATGCTCAGTTGATTATACTTATAGTTATTTTTTGATTATATGCTAAACAAGTGGGATGAATTATTTATGAGTTCTCTGGAAAAAGTGGGCAATTCCTGGAACTGAGAGTCCCTCCCCCTTTTAGGCCATATAGGGTAACTTCTGGACATTGCCACATAAACTGTCATGGTGCTGGTGGGAGTGTCCGTTAGCATGCTAATGCATTATAATTAATGTATAATAAGCAGTGAGGATGACCAGAAGTCACTTTCATCACAATCTTGGTTTTGGTAGGCTTTGGCTGGCTTCTTTACTGCAACCTGTTTTATCATCAAGGCCTTTGTGGCTTGTATCTTGGGCCAACCTCCTATCTCATCCTGTGACTTAGAATGCCTAACCTACTGGGAATGAAGCCCAGCAGGTCTCAGACTTATTTTACTCAGCGCCTATTCAACATGGAGTCTCTCTGGTTCTAATGCCTCTGACACTGTGAGTAAGACTTCTAAGATTGTAACCTTTTCTCTCAAAGATATTGCACTTGTGTGAATAGAAAGTTCATTTACTAGAACATAAATAGAATAAGACATTCCTCTGCAGCCAAATTACATCAACCCTTCAGGACTTAGCTTCCTTCTAAATAATTCCATATTCTGTAAACTTTTACTAAAAATCTATTTACTGGATTCTAATTGCACTTAAAGTTTTCAAGTTAGACAATTGGCATGGATTAAAATAGTTTTAATCTTAGCACAGGCCCTGATATTTAGTTATTTCAAAATAAGCTTAACATTGTACTAATTAACTGATAAAATCCACAAATAAAAGCTAGCTGTTTGGAGAGTGAGAAAAGGAATTTTTTAGAAGGAGAAAACAACATCTTAAGACATTAGGCAGAAAAAAATGGGTTGGGTTACTGGAAAACCAAAATAAATCTTATGCAGTAAGATAATATTTATAAAGAAAATGAATTTTAAAATATGAGGCCATAAAGTCTATCAAAAATCTCTGAAATTATTTTGAATTTATATCAATTTCTAGAGCTTCTATAATAAAGTATCAAAAACTAGGTGGCTTAAAGCCACAGAAATTTATTTTTTTACAGTTCTGGAGGCTAGTTGTCCAAAAGTAAGGTGTGAATGGGCTTCATTTCTTTGGGATCAGATGGAAAGACAATTTGTTCCATGTCTCTGATGTCTGGTGATGACCCCAAAATCCTCGGAGTTCACATGTTCACTTGGCTATCTTCCTACTAAATTTCACTCTTCTTACAAGAACACTTATCATATTTGATTAGGAGTACAGCCTACTCCATTATGACCTCATATTTACCCACATTTCAGATAATTCACATTTAATGCTTCGATTTAGTACCTATCACTGAAGGTATAACATTGTGGATTCTCATTTTCTGATTATTCAATTAAACACTAATAAAGCTACTAGTCTGGGAGAATTTTGCAGACAGAATGAAAGAATGAAGTATATGATTTAAAAATATGCAGAT
The DNA here is from genome assembly GCF_028858775.2 of Pan troglodytes. Taxonomy (NCBI): domain Eukaryota; kingdom Metazoa; phylum Chordata; class Mammalia; order Primates; family Hominidae; genus Pan; species Pan troglodytes. Next base: position 138,155,731 of record NC_072401.2, read on the forward strand.
TATCAGGTTGGGGCTGGCCCAATCAAGGGAACCTTTTTAAAAGCAGAGAATTTTCTCCAGGTACAAGTAAAAGAAGGAGTAAGAGATTCAAAACATGAGGGGCATTCAGTGTGTCACTGTTGACTTTGAAGATGGAAAGGACCACATGTAAGGACTGGAGGTTGGTCTCTTAGAGCTGAGAGTTACCCCCGGGCAACAGCTAGCAATGAAACAGGGACCTCAAGTCATACAACCACTCGAAAATGAATTCTGCCAACCATAATAAGCCTGGAAGAATTCAACAGTGAAGTCATCAGGTCTTGGACTTTGCATTGATAGGAGGCCTTTTATTACTTATTCGATCTCGTTATTCCTTATTGGTCTGTTCAGATTTTCTCTTCATGATTCAGTCTTGGTAGATTGTAGTGTTCAAAAGTGTATCCATTTCTTTAAAGTTATCCAAATTTCTTTGGCATACAGTTGTTCATAATAGTCTCTTATCATCTTTTGTATTTCTACGGTGTCAAATGTAGTATCTTTTTTTCGTCTTTCATTTCATCTATTTGAGCCTACTCTCCTTTTTTTTTTTTTTAGTCTGGCTAAAGATTTCTTGATTTTATGTTTTTAAAATCCAACTTTCTGTTTTGTTGATCATTTGTATTATTTCTAATCGGTATTTTGTTTATTCCTGTTCTGATCATTATTATTTATTTCCTTCTACTAATTTTAGATTTAGTTCGTTCGTGTTTTTCTAGTTCCTTGAGGTGCAACATTCGATTGTTTATTTGAGATCTTTCTTCTTTTTTGATAAAGACATATATTGCTATAAACTTCCATCTGAGAATTGCTTGGGCTGTATCCAAGGTTTTAGTATGTTGTGTTTCCATTTTCCTTTTTCTCTAGGATTTTTCTAATCTCCTTTTTTTTTTCTGTCTTCTTTTTCTTTCTTTTTTTTTTTTTTTTCCTATGAAAGCAAGCTCTGTCACCCAGACGAGAGTGCTGTGACATGATCTCAACTCACTACAACTTCTGCTTCCTGGGTTCAAGCAATTCTTGTGCCTCAGCCCCCGGAGTAGCTGAGACTACAAGCGCTGCCCCCACCCACCCCACCTGCCCCACAGATCAGCTAATTTTTTGTATTTTAAGTAGAGAAGGGTTTTCGCCATGTTGGCCAGCCTGGCCTCATGTGATCCACCCGCTTTGGCCTCCCAAATTGCTGGGATTACAGGCATGAGCCACTGCGCTTGGCTCTAATCTCCCTCTCAATTTCTTCATTGACCCATTGGTTGTTGAAAACCAAAACTATAAAACTACAAGAAGAAAACATAAACTTCATGGCATTGGCCGGAGCAAGATAAGCCCACAAAAGCACAGTTGACAGAAGTAAAACTAGACAAATGAGATCCCATCAAATGAAAAGCCTTCTGCACAACAAAGGAAACAATCAACAGAGTGAAGAGACAACCTACAGAATGGCAGAAAATATTTGCAAACTATAAATAAGACAAGGGGTTAATATCCAAAATATATAAGGAAGGAAACAACTCAATAGCAAAATAAAAATAATAACAGCAACATTAATAAATAATCTGATGAGGCTGGGTGCGGTGGCTCACATCTGTAATCCCAGCACTTTGGGAGCCGGATGCAGGAGGATCACATGAGGTTGGGAGTTCAAGACCAGCCTTACCAACATGGAGAAACCCCATCTCTACTAAAAATACAAAATTAGCCTGGCGTGGTGGGGCATGCCTGTAATCCCAGCTACTCGGGAGGCTGAGGCTGGAGAATTGCTTGAACCCGGGAGGTGGAGGTTGCGGTGAGTCAAGATCACACCATTGCACTCCAGCCTGGGCAACAAGAGTGGAACTCCATCTCAAAATAAATAAATAAATAAATAAATAAATAAATAAATAAAAATAAATAATCTGATGAAAAAATAGGAAAAAGACCTGAATAGGCATTTCTGAAAAGAAGACATACAGAGATAAGAAAAAATGCTCAGCATCACTAATCATCAAGGAATTGTAAATCAAAACCACAATGAGATATCACCTCACTCCAGTTAGAATGGCTATTATCAAAAAGACAAAAATTTGGCTAGACGTGGTGGCTCAAGCCTGTAAGCCCAGCCCTTTGGGAGGCTGAGGCAGGGGGATCACCTGAGTTCGGGAGTTCGACACCAGCCTGACAAACATGGAGAAACCCAGTCTTTACTAAAAATGCAAAATTATCCTGGCATGGTGGCTCATGCCTGTAATCCCAGCTACTCAGGAGGCTGAGGCAGACGAATCATTGCTTGAACCTGGGAGGCGGAGGTTGCAGTGAGCCGAGATGGGGCTATTGCATCCAACCTGGGCAACAAGAACGAAACTCCATCTCAAAAAAACAACAACAACAACAACAAAAAAAAACACAAAATTTTAAGAGTGTTATCAAAATATCATATTATGCCCCATATATATGTACAATTATTATGTGTCAATTCAAAATAAAACAAAACTTCAAAAAAATAACGAGCCTGGAAGAAGATTCTTCCCTAAAAACCTGCAAAACGAAATACAGTCTTGCAAACACTAATTTTTGCTGAGACCTTGAGCAGAGAATCCAGCCCACCATGCTGGATTTCTGACTTATGAAACTATAAGCTAATACATGACTGTTTTTTTGAGCCACTAAGTTTTTGGGCATTTGTTACACAATAATAAACTAATACAAGTGTGGCCTTTGTGTTAGCTTTGTCTTTTTGGGTGATTATTCCTCCTTACAAGATGCATAGCAGCAATGCCAAGAAGGGAAAAATGTTTTAATTTCTTTTTTGTTCCTTTCGCTTGTCCAAGTATGCTCTAACAACTCCTTACAAATTTCTACTCTATAAGATTTTGAAGTGCTATACGGTATGTAATACATGGTGTTTGCTCGATTGTTTTTCCCATTCTTTCAAGTTAAAATATAATATTTTTAGCCAGCCTTTTCAGAAAAAAAAGGTAATTAATCTCAGTTTACTTTCTTGAAACCTCTTTCTCTTTTCTTTTCATAAATTTTAAAAACTCACTATGCAAATATAATAAATTTCTGTTAAATAAAACTGTTAAGCCAAAGTAGGATTTATGTTTTTCTAAATGTAAGCTTAAGGCTTGATGATTTCCTTTCCTACACTCAAACCCAAGCAGTAATGGAAACACTTGAATTTACTTTTGCAACTGATTTCTCAGAAGATCAATTTCCTTTTTATGAATTTATCAATTTCCTACAGGGCCTCACAAAGATCTATTAAACTGGTCCACGTGTAGAAATACATCTGCTAAGCAGGCCCCGTTTCCACAGCCATCCTTCTTGAAAGTCTCAGCTGAATCAGGTCTATTATTTTTTAAAGCACTCCTTCAACTCACCTTTCAGCTCACACACCCTGTTGAGCACTTTTCCTCTACTAACCCACCAGATTTCTGCGTGTAGCAGACTTACATGGGCTTTGTCCAGGTGTACACCTCATTTTTAAAACATTCTCAACTAAACTGGCCTTTGATTAACAAAGTAGAGCACTTTTGTAACATCATGCGTAACTTTTTTTTTTCACCTCAACAACTTCTGCTACCAGCACTTCTTGGTGAAGAAGGCATTGTTGTGACTACCTCAGGATGATCTTTTGTTTAAGAAGATTTAAACCTCTCATGAAGCTAAGTATTGACAGGTCATGATCAGCAGACATGTCAGTACAGTTCTTCTATGACGGACTCTGATTGTAGATAACAGGAAAAACATTTAAAACATCTTGGCCTTTGCTTGTATTAGGTCATTGTTTTCAGCAGAGAAAAAAAAATAAACCTGGGATTTCACAGTCTTACAAATGCTACAGCATGACATTTACTGAGAATATCTCCGGATGCATCAACCTGATATAGAAGCTGTTTTTTTTTCAGATAATTACAGAAAACTTATTTACCGTCTTGTGACATGATATTAATATGTCTATTATCATACTGTCTGAGAGTAGAAAATTTTCAAATCCTCACACCGCACCTTATATTTATTTATAATTTTACATGCTGACATTAGGTTCTCACAAACCCTGTGACTTTTCCTTCTCTGGGAAATAACTTTTACTGCTAAATAACATGCATCCTGAGGCTTTTCACCAATGTGACTTTTAAAATAAAAACTTTATTTAGTTTTCTTTGTGATTTCAATATCCATTTAAAATAATTAGCTCTTTCTAGTGTTAAAAAACAGTGATTTATGATGAAGAATTTTTTCAATTTTATTGGAATATTCCTAAATTTTTTAGTTTTGTTGTCATAGATGACACACGAAGAGGTAGGAAGCTTGAATGACTAGCACAGCAAAAGCCCATGAAGACGAAGCCTTCATTGTGACAGCAAGTTTTCTTTGTCATGTCTCTTGTTACACTTGTGAAATAATTCACAAGATTATAATTATCAGCAACTTTCCTAGAATTATTTATGGGTTCAGACCTATAATCCTCCTTTTTCTCTCATACCTCATCTTCAAGACCACTACACTGGCTGGGTATGGTAGCTTATGCTTGTAATCCCAACACTTTGGGAGGCTGAAGCAGGAGGGTTGCATAAGGCCAGGAGTTTGAGACCAGCCTGGGCAACATAGCAAGACCCTCTTTCTAAGAAAAAAAAAAATAAGTAGAGCATGGTAGCCCACGCCTGTAGTCCTAGCTACTCCTGAGGCTTAGGCAAGAGGAGTGCTTGAGCCCAGGTGTGTGGGGCTGCAACGAGCCATGATCATGCCACTGCCCTCCAGCCTGGGTGAAAGAGCAAGACCTTGTCTCTAAAAATTAAAAATAAACAAAAACAACAAAAATAAATACTACACTGGACTCTCAGACATCTTTATTTTTTAAAAAGGCTAATAAAATATAAAACAGAGGGTATAATAAATAGGTAAAAATTTTTAAAAGTAAAATATAGAAACTTCACAAAACAATTTACTTCCAACCTACATAATCAAGATTATGCAATGTTTATAGCAGTAACAAAGTGTAAATGAGGAAAGCTGTTGTGGCATCTAAAAATGCTTTCTTCTGGATTACATTTTCCCTCTGATTTTCTTTTATAGTGATAGGGCATATTCACTCCTGTAATTTTCCTAAGTCAATTGATGGTGCATAACAGGAGGTTAGGGTGGATGATTTGGGAGGGAGAGTCTGATGACATCAGCCTCCTCTCCTCTCTGTCTTATTAACCCCTATTACAAGCAGTCTCACCCATGTGTCCTCAAAAACTGAGAACAAGCACAACCACATTAGTACAGTGCTTTTGCACACTGCTCTATAAAAATGAATAAATCTGATAATAAGACTCTTGCATTACTATCCACTACCATGAGTTTACAAAGTACAAAAACTTTTCTTTGTATTATGGTTATGTATACCACCTATAACAACATCTCTTCTAATCCAGAAACCCAAATTAGGAAACCTTATTATATATCTACATTGATTAATATCAATTATTTATTATGGCATCCTTTATTAATAATATTTATGTTATTTGGTTTTAGTTTAAATATAAATGTTCGCTCTTTGAGCATATCATTTCAGTGCTGAAATAGAGATATAAGTCATAAAAACTTTATGTGTAAAATAATCTGTTCTATGAGTTGTCCAGTAACTATACATAATGATTTAGAACCAAGACACATAAGCCTCTAATCATATTGACAATGATGTTGGGAAACTCATATCTGTATGGATTCTATTCCACAAATCAAGTAAGAGGAAAGAACGGTTATATTAGATCAGCAGCTTCATCAAGATTGTTTCCACTTCAATGTATGCTATTCCTGAGTTTCAGCGGTACAAGCAGGCCTTCAATAACAGAACCTCCTTTATTATTTTTGTCATAAATTCTTATTTTTTTCTTCTTTCTTACCACTTGGAAAGTTATTCGGACATTTTATGAGATAAGGTTTTATGAAACGCTATACTGTACATATCATTACAACTAAATCTTATTTTACTGTCCTTCTCGAAAAGCGAAACCACAAACTGTGACTAGATTAATCAAATCACAGCAATGCTCCCTATTCTAGTGAAGCTATAGTTGAGCTGAAGATATCAAAACTTCACTAAATCACCATACAGATACTGTAGCGCAAATATCAAGGCAGAATTTATTTGTAGTTGTAAACTCCAACTCCATCTTCTACACTAGTCATCTTGTTCATTACTAGCTAGTTTTCAAGGTCATGGTGGTGGTGAATAGTGTTCTGAATCTTGCAAATGTTCTTACTACTTACTGAGACTAAGTTTTGTGGATGTGATGAAACTGAAATAAAATAACATGCAAATCAATATGAGTAATTGTCAAAGTGGTACTCTACAATTAATCAAACCTACTGAAAGTTTAGGTTATATCTGTATTTTTATTTGTGTTTTCTAAGTTTCTAATATTGAGACAATTATACTATATGACTTGCTTTAGAAATTATCTCCTTTTTTTCTCAATCTGATCACTTATAGGAATCATGAGGAAAAATTAAAACAAACAAGTGAATAAATATATAATTATCAAAGCCACTCCAATACAACAGATCAACAGAATGTACTCTCTAAGACAGAGAACCAAACATGGATTTTATAAAGATCCACAAGTGATTATGAAGCATAGAGCTGAAAATCTCTAAAACAATAATATAAACATTTAAATCTCATCTTAGTACAATTAGCAAATAAGCTATACTCATGGTAATTTTGTCAGAGTTAGTGGTGGCTGTGATGAGTCATTCATTCATTCATTCATTCAGGAATTCATGCACGAAATTGTTATTAAATGACTATTGCATACATTATATTCTAGGAAATCGAAATGCAAGAATAAATTAGTCATGGTTCCAACACTCAAGGAGTTCACTGTGTTATGGAAGCCAAGAACATTAAAAAATTATAATGCAATGTGGCAAGTACAATGACAGAAGTATTGGAATGCAAAAAGATAAAAATTCAATGTGATAAATGCAATCACAGGCTATATCAAGAGAGTAGAGAGGAAGGATGTTTAAATGTATTTTGAGATGTTATGGTAGAAAGACATAGCACTTAAGTCTTGAAATAAGATTTACACTTTAGAAGAAGGAATAGCAAACACAAAGGCATAGGAGAGTAAGAGCTAGATATTATTGAATGATACAGAGTTGCTTACAAAATATAAAAGATAAGTCTGGAAATATAAAGCCTTAGGCATCACGCTGGAGAGTTTCAACTTCATTGACTAGGCCAATGATTACAACAATTTGAATAAAGTAAAAGCAAATAAAAAGAGAAAATATAGTAAAAAAAAAAAAAAAAGGAAGACAGTAGAAATGAAAAAAAGATGAGAGAAACCCTCTAAGACCATCAGTTTTGTAGTTTTGCAAATAAGATTAGAAAACAATAAGTCTTTATTAGTATCATTATTTCAAAACCATGAAGTGATTTTAGAACCACAGTAATATAAAATCATGTAAAAACATGGGATACTTCAATAAATTGAATACCTTTAGTTTTATGCACAATTTGTGACAATGTTCTTTTTGTTCTCTTCTGTCTCAGGACAAGTAAAAACTTCATCAGGGTTTTGGGAATCACTTGGGGGACTTGAAAAGTTTTAAATCTGGGACAAAATTAAATTTTATTTTTATCAAATCAATTCTATCATAGTGGAAGGCAATGTGGTGGGGGACAAGATTATTTCTTTTCCCATAAATTGTTAAGATTGCATTTGGGTCAAGTTTGCTATTCTAAAATTTTTAACTGCTTTTAGCCAGAAGGTATAATTTAAAGTATCAACTTTTAGAACCAAATTGTTTGCATCAGGTTCATTAATTTGCCATCTTCTTCACAGGGGCAAATCTCTCTGTTTTCAAATCATTAACAGTGTAATAGCAATCACATCAAAAGGTACTTTTTTAGAAAAATAAAACTAATCACTACGCATTAGCATGCTTACAACGTTCAGTTAAGTGCATAAGAATAAATATATTTGTATAAAAAAATCAAAATTAGCCCTAACTTCTTTCACTGTAAACCAGAATAAGAAAGATTATTGTTTTTGCCCTCTGTAGATTTTTAAAAATATATTAGCAAGCTTACTTAATGGGAAATTACTTAATATTTCTGATGCTACTAAACAAAAAATGAATCCCTGGCTTTTATGCTATAGTGGTGAAATATCTTTGACTGTTCTATATGGTTCTTTTCCACAGATCTAATTACTTAAGGAGAGCAGAGCATAAGGATTGAAGGTTAACATGCAATGACCCAGTTTTGTGCTTCTTATAGAATTGTCCAAAGTAAGGTATAGTATAAAATTATAAACAACCTATGTGGAATTAATAATATAAATAATTGCTCTACATATGAAGTGCTTTGATTTATGTCAACCTCTTACCAATAATAAATACTTTATTATAATTTTTTCACCTTATCAATGAGTATAATATAAAATAACTAGTACATGGAAAATTAGCATAGTCAATATGATGGAAATCTTAATGTTAAAATATATGGTTAGTCTCTTTTAGCTCATATTTGACTTTTTCAATATTTTGCAATTAACAATATATAAGGAAAATATTTCAAAGAAAATCTTAACGTTCTAAGTCTATTTTTTTCTAGTTACAAAAAGGGTGGATTTCACCTGATTGCAAAATAGCAACAACTTTATCATCCATAAAAGTGGATTACATTCACACTTTTGAATAGTATTTTACTTACAGTTAGTTATAAAACACATAGGTCAATATAAGTGAAGTAAAAATTTCTGATGACTTCAATTCTAGAATTTCCAACACATTCTTTGATTTTTAAGTTGGTTGTTGGAAATACTGTTTCTCTATATACATTTTATAGGTCTTAATTATTTTACTTAATACTTTATATTTCTATCTTTATTTCTACTTAATAAAAATATAAGCTGTAAAGATTCAGTCAAGCTAAGCACTCATCCACAGGAATAAAATATTGTATGATATTAGCTATATATAACCATGAGCAGAGAGAGGAAATATTTTTCAACCATTTCTCTTAATTCCTCTGGCTAAGAGTGAGAAATAGCTCCTCAATTGCCAGTGAGTTATAACATCCAAATTTGCCAAAGAGCTCTTGGTGGAGAGTTAGTGTCAAATGATCCCTCTCCCTTTTTAGAAATGTACTTAGGGTGACTTGGTTCCTTTTTTCTTTTAATTTGCACTAAACCTTTAGGAATAATTATTATCCTAGTCAACTACTCAAGTCCATAATCTCAAGTAATATAAATATTCATATATCACTTATAGTAAGTATTAATGTTTTACATATTAAATATGATTATATATTATATTAATGTTTATAGGTATACAGGTATTATATAACATATAGATACATATGTATTTAACGTGATTAAACTGAGTTTTATGCTTTATTATAATGTGCATTAAAAGTGTAATTAAAATGATAATGACCAATTTTTAAATATAAAGTGTATATTTTGACATCTGGATAACTCGTCAATCTCCTCAATTAAGATGTTGTTAAATATTGAAAGATGAACAAAAGTAAATCATATCTGCAAACTATAACTAGTGCAACCACAAAAGAAAATTGTCCTTAGCTTGGGCTGCTATAACAAAATGTCATATACTGGGTGCCTAAAACAACAACATTTGTTTCTCATAGTATAGAGCCTGGGGAGCCCAAGAAGGACAGGCTGATTCAGTTCCTGGTGAGAGCCCTCTTCCTGGAGCTTGCAGATAGCTGTCTTCTGTGTCCTCACATAATGGAAAGAGAGCAAGTTCTGGTCTTCCACCTTCTTCCTACAGAGAAGATCCCAGCATGGAGTCACTGCCCTCATGATCTAACTGAAATCTAATTACCTCCCAAAGGCCTCACTTCCAAATACCCTCACATTGGGGAACACGGATTCAACATATAAATTTGGGGAGGATACAAACGTTCAGTCCATAATGAGAATCTTTAGACAAACTTAATCTAATTATATGGTGTTCTTTTACTGGAAAAGCTGAGTTGCTCAAAGATAAGACAGAAATCATATAAACTAGGATTTCATTATTTTTCCTGGAAAATTGTAAATTAACAAAAAACACATGCCCTATGCCACTGACCATATTCTAGATCTAGCAGTTTAATATTTGCATTAGTGAGAATTTCCAGATCAGATTTCTCAGATGAATTAAAATCCTGACTTGTAAAGCAGACTACCAAGAAAAATATGCATTTAAAATTTGAAGTGATGATGGGAGATATTTTAATGATACACATTGTAAAAATATTCACTTCACATGTTGGGATTTTTTTACATGCAACTCTTTTTTAGAATCCGTATTCATGTGTGATTCTTTGGTCATAACACTCAGTGACAAAAAGCAGGTTACCATATTTGACCATAATAATAATTTACAAAAACAGACTCCTTAAAATAATGGTGAATTATTTTGCAACAGGGCAAAAATGAATATTCACGTCTTTTTTACTAACTCCTGCCCATAGTAAAACTTTTTATATTAGCCTACTTGCTAAATAAGGAAATATGGAAAACAGTGAAGAAAAGAAAGAGAAAAGCCAGATGAGGCTGAACTGAAAGAAGAATTTAAGAATTTGACAATTAAGGTCCTTAGGAATAACTAGAGGACATAGAAATTGGGAAGGGAAAAGGTTTTCAAGGAATGTTATGGGTGTAATGAATAGGATTAGTATTCTTTGAGAGACTTAAGTACAAATGAAATTCCATTTAAATTATTTTGGCTGTAAATGTGAATCTGTGCAGAAATTAATCCACGCAATAAAAACCCATGCTGGTAAATGGTTTCTTTGGAAATAATTTCCATCTTCCACTTCCCCACTTTGGGACCAAAGGTGTTATAGTCACCATTATTTCTGATTTAAAATGTTTTTGGAATAACATCAAAAGATGGCTCTTGAATAGCATGAAAAAGCCAAACAGATAATGTAGAAAATATTCTGATATTGGATTTGCAAATTTGGGAATAATTGAGTATTAGAAATTGTATAGACTAAGTACAAAGTAAAAGCTATGTACAGTATAATAAAAAAAAATTTACTAAACTGTCATCATCTAAAACAATCCTGCTAAAAATGCAAAATGAAAATTAGTTTTTACCAACTTATAAGGACCCTATATTATTTAAAAATTGTAATTATTTGGGGATAGTGAGCAAAATCAATATCAGGATTTGTTACATTAGTTCAAAACTATGCCTGCTCTACAATCAAACCAAATAGTCTTATCCTTCAGGGATTAAATCAGCTGGTACAAACTAGTTGCAATTAGTAACTTGGTAGTTTTTTTCTTTTTCTCAATATGCACATTGTCATGAACTGAAGAAAATGATTTTATTCATGGTAGGAATTTGGCATGTTCAGAAATGAGCTATTTTTCAAATGTAAACCTGCAATATTGCTTCAAGGGGTTGTCCTTGGACCCAGTTACAAGTACTGATGTTCTTGCAGACAACTGCTTCACAGCCATGGGATATATTTAGGGCAAAGCAGATAGTGAATGGGATTGTACTTTCAAACTACGTATAATTAACTAGAGCAGCGTGCACATGTTATACAATAACTAAGCAAGACATCTGTTTGTCTGTTGATGGACTCACATAGAAAGTTCAAAAGAGCTCAAATGAGTAAGTAGGAACAAGTAATAATAGCGTATTTAACCACTACCCAGAACTCCATGAATTACTTGTTCGTGCAAAAATTATTGTGGTTTTTGCTATTGAAAGTAATGGCAAAAACCGCAATTACTTTTGTACCAACCTAATGTTTCTGTTGGCAAAGTTAATCACGGTTGAAGAGGAAAAGAAGGCAACTCTAGTGATCCATCAAGCATGCGACAAATAATGAAGTCCACACTCCAAACTCAGGAGTAGACTGGGACAGTCAGTGAGGTAACAGAGTTTTGGAATCAAAATCTCAACAAGAAAATCCAGGTGGATAGGTATAGGGAAATTCTAGTTTGAATGCTCTAAAAATTAAAAAATACTCCTATATTTGGATATCTAGAGGTGGCGGTTTTGGCTTTGTTTTAGCAAAAATAAAGTACCTAACTTTTCCTGTGCACACAATTATCCACGCAATTATCACAAATCCTTGCTTTCCAGAAGAATGGGCTGAAGGCTGACGTTTGTGTTTATTTTCCAGGAAGTTGCACATTTCTAGCCTCAACCTTGAAAGAAATGGATCCAATAAGCCCAAGCAAGCCTGACATGGCAGCAAGCACTGAGAAATTAGGAAAAAAAAAAAAAAAGCCAAACTCCCTGCGGTATCAGAAGAGAAGCCAGAAGATCTTGGATTGTTAATAGGAGTCCGCAATCACTAGTAATAAAAGTGTGATGGTAAATTTGTTTTTGTTTTAAAACACATGTTAGTGTTTGCAATCTTTCTACTCCTCTATTTTCTTCCTTGATACCTTGTAACAACACCTCAACCATTTGAAAGATGTGAATAAATATAGATATGATTTCATAAAGCAGATAAGCCACATGTCCTTGTCTGGAATTATAAAAGTAACAATTTTATATCTAAATAAGGTAATAAACACATAAGAATTTTCTGGATGGTTCAAGCTTTATCCTATAAACAGACCTTATGGAAGTGATTCAATGAAGCTATTTTCTTGCCACCTGTATTGGTCAGAGTCCAATCAGGGAGCAAAGCATACCGTACTTTAGACAGGGAAAGTTTAATATAAAGATTCATTAACTTTAACTAGGAATTGAAATAATGGGAAGTTGGCTAGTAATAAGTAAAAAGAAATACAAGAATAGCATATATAAGAAGCAACCACTAATCCTAGGTCTGAGACAGAGTGCCCAAGCAGGAGGGTCCTGCCCCCACCCAAGGCTTAAAGACCTTATTAGAGAAGGTGCAGCCATAGATAACTAGGTGGTGGGGAAGTTGCTCAGGTGCTGTGATGCAAAACTCTGAGATTCCGTGGAAGCCATCCACAGAGAGATGCTATATCTAGGTTCTTGTTAGAAAGCCATAGAGTGAATGCTGTGGTTGAGTGTCATTCTGACGTAAAGCTGTAGAGGAACTACAGGGGCAGCTGTGGCTCTGCATGCACTGAGCCTGATGTTGGAGAAGGCATTTTCCCTACCTCTCGGGAGGCTGGTAATAGAACCATACCAGAAAACACAAAACAACAAAACAAAACAAAACAAAAATTCTTCATTGTCCAACACCCTCCACTGACAAAGCTTAACATTGTCCAGTTGACCAAAAAAAAAAAAAAAAAAAAAAGTTTATAAAGCCTGTCTCCATTATTTCAAGACAGGCAATCAAGGGTGAACTTAGAGCCAAGAGGCAATAAGTAGACAGTTGCCACAATGTCCCATCTTCAACCAAAAGCTCTTCTTTCACAAGGCTTTATTATTACTTTACTCTGTTTCAAACTTTCAGCTCCTTGTATGCAAATTTCTCACATTCATTGAGCATGTGTTTTTAGAACTTTGTACAATTTAATAGTATTCTTGTATTTGTATTTTTGGTGTGCTCATAGTCTGACTTTCTAATAATTTTGTTTCTGCTTCGACTCCCAGTACCTTTCAGACTGTACTAAATGTGGTAAGCACCAGATTCTTTTCATTTTTCCCCGGTCATATTCTTAAGAGAGAAAACAGTGGACCAAGAATAATCCTGTTTAGATAAAATTTTGAGTAATGGATAAATTCCTAACCAATTAAGTGGCTTATGAATTGACTTTTAAATATTATGTTCTTGGGCTTAATACAATCAGTTTGGGGCTGCAGAAGAAAGCAGAGATTGTACACAGCAGTATCAGTGGAACAGTGTATTGAAGGTGATCAATATAAAAATGTATTTTTTTCTGTGTGATACATCATACCTGAATAGGCTATGTCAGTTTGGGGTGAGTATGAATCTAAAGACTGCTCAGGTAGCCCTTTGTAGCTAGGAAAATAGTAGAGAATATCTTAGCAATCTTAGTTTTAAAAAATAAGTTCACGGTCCGTGTGCTAAAACTATATCAGTTTTATAATGTGCTATGTTGCGCCCTAAACATTAAAAGTTTATTTTTATTTATTTATTTTTTTTTTTTGTGGAAATTTGAACACCCAGTCCTGGGAGTTAGAAGATCTGACTTCAAAGTTGTTTGTTCAAACTCCTTTTTTTTGCCTACTAAATTAGAAACTTTTACTTGAGTAAAAAGTATTGATTTATAAGGACATATATGCAATACGATCATTCAATTTGTAAAAAGAATTGAGAAATAAAAAAATTTGGGTGGAAAGTTTGTAATCCATTTTAAAGGTGTAGAATTAAATACTTTTAATAACTAAAGAAATCTCATATTTAAAATTTAAATGATTTTCAAATGGTTGTCAGGAAATAAAAGCATCTTAATTTAAAAAATAAATGTAAAATTAAGATAAAAGACACTTGAAATATCAGAAATATACAAAACTAAAATGATTCAATCTTATTTTAAAAAGTTCCATGTGTAACTTTCTGCTTCAATTAACATTTGGTGTTGGGGAAAGTTCAAGCCATGATGGTTGATGTTATATTTGACTCTCTGAGGTCAAACACTAAACAGAGAAAGAGCTAGAAATGTAAACAACATAAATGGGCTCAGGAGAAGAAATTCTCTGCTTTCAATCCCTTGTATTTTATTTGAAGCATGTTGTGATGCATGATACAATCCATATGAATTCTCAGAAGCAGTGCAAATCTTTTAAAATTTACAGTTTTTTCCTTAATCATAAGCTACACCTTCCCCTATTTTATTTTTAAAGCTGAAAAACTAACTACACCCCATAGTATATCTTACATAGTATATTTTCTCTAACATGTACCATTGGTTATAAACAAAGGAAACTTTTTCTGGCAATTTTGAATAAAGCTGAAATTTACTTTAAGGACCTCAGGCGAATGAAATAATTAAACAGAAACTTTAAAACCCAGCTCCAGAAAAGACATGAACCAGAACTGAAGTGTTTTAGTATCTAAGGATGAATAAAGCACATTTCTCTACAGTCCAATATGGCCTTATGCAATGTGAAAAAAAATGAGGTAATTCTGCAAGAGAGATTTTAGTATGTTTTTCCAAAGGAAATGTGAATGTATACTGGGTGACTGAAAAGCAATAAATATCTACTGCAGTCTACACATACACATGTTCAACTATTCTAAAATTATCAATATGTAATTGTGAGACATTGCCTAGGAGAGCAATTTTATAAGTGTGCAAGCTTAGCCTTTCATCATGACTTACAAATTAGTGCAACATTCTACTACCTTAGCTCCAGATTGGTTTATGAACAGTTACTGATAATTTTACTGTTAATTTCATATCTTTTCTTTTTTAATTTGACAGACTTCTTATCTTTATGTCATCTTTTCTTCCTGCTGTTTTATATGTCATTGGGAGCTAATGAAAATGACCTAATCCACTAATTGATACACATGATATCTGATAAAATACTGCATTTGAATTCAGCACTGTGGTTTATCCTTTCAACAAATGTTTATTAAATGTCTTGTATATATTAGCCACCATTATAGTGAACAAAAAAATGAAAATTCCTTTCGTTATTAATGAAAAGACATTTTGGTGTAATGACAGCTTTCCCAGAATATGTTGATTTATTTATTTCACAGTCAGTAAGCTACAAATGCCCTCAATATCTATTAAATACCCTGAATATCTATTAAAAATTATACCCACTCAATTTTTTGGTAAACTTCACCACTTAAGTTTATGTTATAGTGTGCATCAGTTGACAAAGACTTTGTAAGAGTATCTCAATTTGAAGACCTCTGGACTGAGTGGAATGATCTGGTTTCTACTTTGGGGACAACTAGATACAAGTTACTGTCTTCTCAGATCTATCTAGGTGAACATATTGCAAACCTCACTTGTCATGTGATATCTCTTCTTTTTACACTGGAACCTGTAGTGATTTCCCCAGTTCAGATATGTGAAATGATTGAACAGACCTCACAGAATATACTCAGATAAGGCTTTGTTTTGTAAAAACGTAAGATATGTGCATTAAGAGAAGGAGGATACCTGCATGCATCAGGTATCCAAGAGGCATTCCATATACCTGGAGTGTACTTAATCTGCCTTGAACAGCCAAGATGTGTGCAAAGAAAGACAAATACAAGATCCTTTCTTATTTTGGATTGAAATTAATTTTATTGAACTTGTATTTATTTGAATCAATAAATACATAACTTATACTACCCAGATTCTAGGGCATAACTGAGCTCATTTTACTTTCCCTATACTGTATATTTTTAAAATTATATTTTCACTACAGGTTACCTGGGCTATAAAATTTGAAGTCATCCTCAACTCCTCTCTTTATTTTACACACCACATTAAATACACAGTAATGTTGTGGGCTCTACCTGTTTCCACTCTTACTTCCAGTGGTCAATATTTAACAAAGAAGCCAGAGGGATCTTTTTAAATTGTCAATCAGTTCATTCCTCCAAAACTATCCAATAGCTCCACATTTAGCTTAGAGTGAAATTCAAAGTCCTTAGCAATGCCTGGCAAGGCTGTACTTAATGTGGTCCGTCCTTGCCTTTCTGATTTACTTTTCTATTTCTCCCCTAAATGATCCAGCCACATTGTACTAACATGGCAGATGTGTTCTTCTCTTGGCATATTTTTACTGTCCGAGCCTTCTTCCTGCTGTGTGTTGCCCTTGAGATATCCACAGGGCTCATTGTCTTACCCTGTGCTCAAATGTCGTTTCCTTAATGAGTCTTTCCTGGTCTATGCTATTTAAAAATTTTCAACATGCCTCTCCTTCTGAAGTAGCCTGCCTCATTCCCCTTATCCTGCTCTACTTTCTCTTTCCGCCTCCACCTCTCACAAAACTTAATCATCATTAAATATAATCTAATTTACAAATTGCTATTTAAATACATTTCTTGGCTCTCCCTCCCCATGAGAACATAAGGTCCATGACACCAAGAATTTATGCATTTTTTCCCACTGATATATCACAAGTGCCAAGCACAAAAGTAGGCATTTGATAATATGTATAGAGTAAGCTAATGCAAGTGTTTTCATGAAAGAAGTCGTCTTGCCTTATTTTATCTCTTCTTTATGTATTGTTGGTTTTTAGTGAAATATATATAGTTAACAGATTACTAATTTGTTTTGAAATCTAAAAGAGAAATTTAAGAAGAATCTAAAATGTACCATTCGTTTCTGATTCATCTGACAGATATTTAGATATCTACAATATACCAAGTCTGAAGCTAGGTGGTTACAGAAAGGCAGCTCTTCTGTATTCTCAGAGAAAGTAATTATACAGGTGGTTACAATAAAGTATAGTTAGGGCTATGATACAAACATACTGTATTTTCAATTTTCCTCAAAGTGCTCACTTTGTTTTTTAGTTCTTAGGTTAGTAATAGAAAAGCAAATATAGCATCATCTTCATACAGTACACTGTATTATAAATAGTAAAACATATAAACATTATATATGTTTATATGACTATATATATATGACTCCATTAGTGGTAATGGCAGCAAGTAACATATACCCTCTTCAAAGCATCATCATGCACCAAGAATATACTGTGAGTTGAAGTTCTTTGGAGATACATTTTTATTACAATACTTTACTATGCATAAAACAACACCTAATGAGAATTCTTCCTTTTAAATTACAAGCCTATTTCACTGAAAAAGCATTTTTAATGCTAAGTATATATTATTAATGGAGCATAACACTCTATTTCATCTTTTTAAAATATTTTGAAAAGTATTGTAGGTTTCTTTTAAATGTTTAGTCCTGTTTGGGTTTTTCTTGCCCAGGGGGTGCCCTTGCTCTTTGCTGACTCCACTGCCTGGGGAAGCAGGATGAGCTCATTTCCTTTGTACCAAAATTGAAAGCTCACTGCCTCTTGGTTCGAGAGTGCCTTACTGCTCATCAGGCATTATATTATCTTGCCAAGCACCACAGGAGAGTTATCATGGGGATATTGCTGATTGCTAGACTGCACTTAGAACTGATAAATATGCAGATGTGTAGAATATTAAATGACTTTATTAGCAATCAACATATTATGCCATTGAGTTCATCTGTATGATCAAAAATTCATAAAAATTAATCTAATATTTTAAAAATCTTCTTATTCTTTTAAATAGATTTACATTTGGGGTAAAAGATGACTAAAATTAATCACCAAATACTCTTTCCTATTGTTATTCACTTTTGAATAAATGAGTATCAGTAATTTAAAGTGAAAGCAGTTTCATAAGCTGAGTAGAAAAAGTTTGCCGCAAATAGAAATGTTTCAGTTCAATAAAACTGACAATCTAAAAGATATTTAAAAAGTGTCAAAATTGAAGTCTTTATCCAGAGAAGTAAAAATGAGAAAAGTGGGTATCATTTTTCTATTAGATTATTAGAAATTTAGGTTATGTGTTATAAAATTAAGCTGCCCCTTTCTTAAAGTTTTTTTTTTTTGGAACATATCTGAATGATTACAACATCAATATTTTTATTTGTATGTATATATCCTGATTTACTAAACTTATTGACTTCAGATGATTAAATGTCCTAAAAGCTTTATAGTATACTTTTGTTATTTTACTGTCAGTATCTATGGTAATGTGAAAGTTTAAAAAATATGAGCAAAATTTACCCCATTGCATTTCAGAAGGACTGGTGCTTACAGGATGTCAATGAGAAATGATAGAAAACATGAGAAAAAAATGGGATGCAAACTCAAATCTCAGATAGATGTGACATGTTTTGATGTGGAATCTAGAATGGAATTAATATGTTGGGTTATTAGCCACTTAAATTTGTGTATCAGTCTGTTGAACATTAACTGATAATCAATCAATGAATATATACCAATATGCAATATGCTCATACGTTAATTTTATTGTCAATCTCCTTGGATATCTACATCCATGATAACCCACTGGATCCTATTACCTTTAAAATTATTTCTTTTCTAAGAGCTTAAAATCAAGTTTTCTACCATGCATAGCAGTCTTGTATTTTCCTAATGTCCTCCTCCACAGTCTGTCTCTACTGTCTTTTTTTCTACTAATTGAGACTTTAAATCCTTAGTTTTTTTTAATCTAATCTATCAAACTCCACTTCGATTTTGGCCTTCACTTTCAAATCTATCCTCAGAATGCATCATTGTACATCTTTTCTTGCTAATACTGTGTTTTCTCACCTGATTACCCTCACCCAGCAAGTACATAACTTCAATGTCCAAATGGGTTTACCCCAATAACCATTCTATTACTGGACCTGACCTATAGAGTGCTACTTCTGTATAAGTCACACAGCTGCTAGATTGACCCAATATAACTCCATGAATTCAAATTTAGAGTGTGCTTTTCACTCCACATAGATACGGAGTTATGCTTTCTGCTTCTATTGTCTTTCTAACTTCATTTTGACTTTTTCGAAATTTCTTTACTCTCTCCACAATTTCATACCTTCCATCCAAGTCTTTTCTTAGAGGTTGAAATCACCTTTTGTTTTACAGACAATGTTGAAAGTTATCTAACAGGTTCACACTCAGTATATAGCACCCACAAAATAAAATTGTATTTCATGGCAGGGCGCGGTGGCTCACGCCTGTAATCCCAGCACTTTGGGAAGCTGAGGCAGTCAGATCACGAGGTCAGGAGATCGAGACCATCCTGGCTGACACGGTGAAACCCCATCTCTACTAAAAATACCAAAAAAAATTAGCCAGATGTGGTGGCGGGTGCCTTTAGTCCCAGCTACTCGGGAGGCTGAGGCAGGAGAATGGCATGAACCCTGGAGGTGGAGCTTGCAGTGAGCCGAGATGGCGCCACTGCACTCCAGTCTGGCCGACAGAGCAAGACTCTGCCTCAAAAAAAAAAAAAATTGTATCTCATTTACCCCAACAGTCTTCATCCATCCATTAGAAGAATGCCATTTCCTTCAAAGGTTCTTGCACTCATGTTTGTAATCTCGTGCTTTCCCAAGTCCTCAGGATCCTTGAGGAATGGCTTATCACATCTTTACTAAATTTTCAACCCCTTTGTTTTGCATGCCTCATGCAATTCAACATGTTTTTAAAAATTAAATATTATTTCTTGTGTATTTCCCTCTCAAGGTATGCTCTTTCTTTTTCTACAGACATAGTTCTTAAAAGAAAAATGAATCATTGCCTTATAAGCCAATAAAATTTGAATGCATATATATCTAGTGTATAGTTGCATGTATGTGTTTGTTTAAAATTAAATTGAAATTAATTTTTAGCAGCGAGATAAGTGCAAGATGGTTCTCTGTTCCCAAGACATTTTTACAAAAGTGTGAAAAAGCAAACATTACTATTTATTTTAAAATGTAAGAAAATACGAATTTGTAATTTGAAATTGAATTGCTATATAAATAAAATTATAGAAATTTTAATGAAAACCAAAGTACTCAAGAAAGACTATACCTTTAAAAAAATTACAAATTTTTACATTGAGTTTATACATAACTGACTTCTTTCAAAAATAAAGACAAGCAACATGCAAATATAATACCTAATAAAATAAGATAGAAATAAAAAATAGATTCAAAACAGTACAGGAAAAGCAAATGAGGCAGCCAGGTGGAAGGGGACCCCTGGAAAAACTCCAACTGGCCTGCTCACTGGGGTGGAGCCTCTGGAAGTTCATGCCCTCTGCACCCGGGAGGAGCCTGGCCCCTCCTTTTCCCGTGTGGAACATGGGTTTTTTTTTTTTTTTTTTTGAGATGGAGTTTCACTTTTGTTGCCCAGGCTGGAGTGCAGTGGCTCCATCTCGGCTCACTGCGACCTCCACCTTCTGGTTTCAAGTGATTCTTCAGCCTCAGCCTCCCAAGTAGCTGGGATTACAGGTGCCCACCACCACACCTGGCTAATTTTTATATTTTATTAGAGAAGGAGCTTCATCATGTTGGCGAGGCTGGTCTTGAACTACTGACCTCGTGATCGGCCTGCCTCGGCCTCCTAAAGTGCTGGGACTACAGGTGTGAGCCAGGCGGGAAGCGCCCTTTCAGGGACTCTGGACTTGTGGCAGTCCCTGTTTCCCCGTTTCCTTCCTTTTCACCCAATAAAACCCTGCCTTACTCACCATTCAAATTAACTTCAAGCCTGAATTTTTGTGGAGGTCTATCTTTAGCTGAACTAAGGACAAAGGACCCCCATTTTTAGCTGAACTAAGGAAAAGTCCTGCAACATTTTTGGTGCTCAACATAGGGCTCCAGAAGCGGTGAGTGAAATGGGGACTCAAAACCTCTCACTGTCATTTTTCATCCTCAGACTTCTAAGCTTATGGAAAACTGCACCCCCACCTCCTGTTGCTCGGAGGGGTTGGGGACCAACCCAGCCTTTCTATGATCTTTTCTTTCCTTTCTTGGGACAGACTGGTGAGCAGTGGCTCCCCTCTGCCCTCCCTTCCCTGCATGGCCCAAGGGTCTTGCATAGCCATCTGCCTGGTGTTTTTCGCCACAGGCCGCTGAAGCCTTCACTTCCCCTTCCCCAGCCAAGGGGCTTTACTCCATCGGACAGTAATTAAGCTATTCTCCAGGTAGAGGAACCAGTTGTATAAGAGTAAGAGGTTCTTCCCCAGCCATTTTTAAACCTTTTTTCTTTCCTCTTCTCCACCCCATCAGCAGTTAACTTTATGCAAGTTTTTTTTTTATTTGATTTGATTTGATTTTAGAAAAAGTTTTACTAGGCCAGGCCCCCCAGCTATCACTGTTTATATTCTCTATAAGGCTTTAATTATGAAAAAGGATTTGTGGGGCTGGTCTTGGGCTTTGGCCAATCTGGTGTGCTTTGGATGTCTGTATGGTTTCCAGCAAACTTCTAAGCCTCCATCTTGTTTTGCATCCCGAGGCCATGTCTTGTAACTCAGGTGGCAAGTCTTCATTTAGCAATTCTGACATAGGGAATAAGTTCCTTTCCGGTTTGATATCTGCATATTCTCCTAGCCCTGTCTCTTATAGAACCCCATTGGGGGACTGCATTTTCTCCTTCCTGTCTGTGTGTATGCTGTGTGTAATGTCTGTAAAAAGAGCTCTAATTAATTTGGCCTAAAAAAAGACAAGCACTTGTATCTAATATTTTTTAAAGGAAAGATAAAATTTGTGGTACCTTTCAGTTCATGTGAGTTTAATCTTCGAGAAATAAAAATGGCCTTAAAGGTTATTGGTAAAAAGCAGGTGTACTTAAGATGTAAATACATGGGCTAAATTTTGCAGGTCAGATGCAAGATATGCTAAATATTTGGAGGTTACAAACTGCTTTTTGGGTTTTGATAACTATTTTACTGGCCAGCTTCACAACTGGTAAGGCCTGGGGACATATGGAACTAACCATACTCATAATTAAGAAGGCAAACCTTGGCTGCACTTAGCACACAATTAAAGCAACTTACCAAGTTTTACCTTAAAGTTAAAAATTGCTAGGAATTAACATTACAACATGTAATTGAGACTACTGGAAATAGATTTACATGGAGGGTGTGTAAGAACAGTAAAATATGATTTTTTGTTTTTGTTTTTTTTGTAAAAGATTATAAGAAAGCACGGAAATGTAAATTTTTGCCTAGGGTTAAAAGACTGTTTCAAATTAGGAAAAAGCTGAAGGTTCAAAAAGAAGTGGTGGAAGAATTGTGGAACTTAATCTTACAGAAGAGGTTCTCTATGTGAACATACCGACTAAATTCAAAGGATATTATATAGTTTTTCTGTAAACTCAGCATTGAAATAAAAGCATAACAAGGTTTTCTTCAGGTGCTAATTTGTTTTTTGGCAAAATTTGTAAAGGGTTATAGTAGGTTTTTACTTCTTTAAAATTGGTGAATCATCATTTTGGCAAAATAAATAACTTATGGTAATCTGGAACTCTATTTCATAATACCAAGTGTTTTAAACTTTGAACATATTTGACAGCCTTCCCCAAATCAAACTTTAGTTTCAAAATTGTCTTTCCTGACACCTGGCTTTTCAGATGAATCAGAGGGCCCATGAGACATCCAGAAACGAGAGGTGGACAGGATTATTTGACATGTTTATGTGTATGGGATTGCCAAAATGATGGTCAATCTTCTTTAGGTTATATTTTTGTGAATAATGCTAATATATGTTCCCAAATTGTATGGGATTTCTAAAATTTTAATGTCTAAGTATATGCTATTAATCATAATTAAGGTTGTTATGTTAAGTTATTGTAAACCATGGAGATAACCGAACTTCTTTGTGAATCCAGTTTCTAACTGTAACTACCCTGGACATTTTGCTATTCGCAGGCAATTGCTGTCATTTTTTAATCCTTTTCAAAAGATGTTTATAATAAACTACAGAACTGTAACAGGTGCTCTCAAATACAGGCTTCTGATAACTTTGGAGATTGTGATATTGGAGTAAAGCAAAATGTACAGGACTCATAAAGAGCTGAAGTGTTGATGACTATCAAGCAAAACAAGAATTAACTAAATGGACTGAACTCAGAAACTGAAGAAATCTTTCTAACCTTTGCTTGGAATATTGCTGATCCGTGTTTTGTCTTTTAGAGTTAAGGAAACTTATTTTAAACTATTTATAGCTTTTAATAATTGAGTAAGGTGTACTCAATTTTTTGTACACCCATGTACAAAATTTGGAGCATGTTTGTTTCTCTCTGCCTGGTTCCTCTAGAATTTGGAAACTATCTGTGAGTATTCTTATGGCAATATAATTGTTTGCATCAGTGCAATAAGAATCAATTTTTCTTTTGCAAGAGGACGGAATTGGAAAAATTAGATATTTTACCAAGGCTTTGACTAGAAGTGTATGCTTCCCTTTAAGGAGTCAAGTTTGACTGACAGAGCCAACACAAGCCCCACAGGGAGAATGACCTCATTCCCTTGCCAACACAGTCCCTGTATAGGGTTCCTGACCTATAGTCAATACAGAACGTCACTTTCTAACAGGTCCAGGAACTCCAAGTTTATTATGGTACCTGGAGAGGAAAGGATCACCCAACTCACAGGTATTTGAGGATGCAAATGCATGGCTGGACTCAGCTTAAAAAGTTCTTATCTGAGATTCCTTGTGGAACAGAGTTCCCTTAAAGCCAATCCAAAAGGCCTATGTAGAAATAATTATTCTTGCTGCACTTTATGCAAATAATCAGGCCAAGTATAAGACTAAAGTCTATTTTGAAAACAACTCAATCCTGTTATGATTTTTTTTAACAAAAATGAGGACTGGAGAGAGAGAAATTATGTTTCAAAATTTATCATGCATTTTTCATTAAATTCTAAACTCATTAGTTGTTTTTAAGTATTTACCTACCCTTTTATACTAACCTTGCTTGTTCCTGTGAACCAATCAGCAATCTCCATCTGCAGCTCAGAAAAAACAAGAGGGATGGGCCATGTAAAAATCTCGATCAATATTGCAGTTCTGAGCAACTGTCCTGCAAATCCTACCAGGAGATTGGAATAAAAAGGAAGCCCATCACTCAGAGGTTTCCTTTTGGGAAAGTAAGACCAAAGGAGCTAACCAAAGCCAAGCACCATGCACCCAAATTTTAGGAAGCATAATTACAGCCACTGGTTATCTGAGTGTGTCGCAAGACGTCCTTTCCTCTCCCGTGTTGGAGGAGGACTCAATTCCACAGTTTGACCTTAGCATTCAGCTTATAAGGACTCCTTATGAGAAGTCCACGCAACCCCCCAAGACATATTTTTGTCTCAAATTCAATTCCAAACCTCAAGTCAAAGTCCTAGGAAAGAGAATTGGATCTGAGGGATCCAGAGGTAGATAGTAATGAAAGTTTAAAGGCACAGCACAGGTGACCAGGGCTGACTGCTCCTGATTAATCCAAACCCAAGCTTTCTGTTTCATAGGTAAAGGCCACATCAGTATCCACAGCATAAATGAGGTCTAGGGAACTCCAAGGCTAGAGACAGCAGGGGAGATAGGGTGTACATGGGTAATAATGGATGATTCCCACTCCCTAGGCCCTCCTGCTTCATGGGTGCAAGCCGCTTTGGCACTCATGGCAGGACCTGCCAAGGTTGCTGGGACTTGGGGATGCAAGGACGGATGAGAGAAAGAGGGTGCTCTTTCCTCTCTCCCTCACTTACCATGGGTATCTGCTAGGAAGAGATGGGAACCAAAGATGCCTGCTCCCCTCTCTCTACATGGGTAGCCATTCATCTTCAGTCTGTACCCCTTTTGAATGCATCCTGAATCCTTGGGACTCCTTTAAAAAATGCCTTCTTTTTTCTTTCTCCTCCTCTGGTCTCTCTTCACTAATAGGTAATTGTGTCTCTGTACTACGAGAGACTCCTCTCAGATGCATCCTCCAAACTGGGAAAACTTAATTTTCCAAACCTTAAACTCATGGCTTAGGATTGGGCTCAGGGGAAGGGAAGGCAGAAGCCCAGCAGGCTGACAAAAATGTAAAGTTTTGGCCTCCCTCTCCATGTGCAAACTTATAAAAGGCCTCGGGATTTTTGAACTGTTTTTACCCCTCCCCTTGTTTCATTTTGATACATGTTTTCTAATAACCCAGTTTGTCTGTTCTCCAAATGGTCATCCAACTGGAGCCTCTGACGATAGCCCCTTCTACCAGGAACCCTTAAATAGGTCTCTGAAGGAGTTCTGACTGCCGTTTTCCCAAAACAGTGCCCCCTGTCAGCAGGAATCAGTTAAGATTGGTCTTCATCATTATCTTTATTATAATGGCAGTTAGATGTACTTCTTTAGGGGGGGAATGAGACAACCGGTGGTAGGGGGTCCCCGGCAAAATTCCAACCAGCCTGTGCACTGGGGTGGAGCCTCAGGAAGTTTGCACCATTTCCAGCAGGGAGGAACCTGGCCCCTCCTTTTTGGTGGGGGACCTGGGATTCGAACTGAGAGGTGGGAAGCACTCTAGCAAGAGCTCTGGCTTAGTGAGAGTCCCCGTTTCCCCCTTTTATTCCTTTTCACCCAATAAAACCCTGTCTTACTCACCATTCGAATTATCTGTGAGACTGAATTTTTGTTCCCACGGGACAAAGAATCCCGTCTTTAGCTGAACTAAGGAAGAGTCCTGCAACACAAATATACTAATGCTCCCTTTCTCTAGCTTCTTAATTCTAACAATTTTGACCCTCTCACTTTTTCTATGCTTCCATGTATCTCACCTCTAAGCTTCTCTTCTTATCTAGTTTAAATTCCACAGTCAATCACTAGGATCATTGCCTTACATAAATGGTTAATTCTGATCTCTTACTTAACAGAACTCTCTTTACTAAAGTACTATCCTGATTGTGCCAAATCTTCATCCATTACATGTCTGCAACTGCATAGCTGATTATGGCTGGAGAAAGACACAAAACCAGGCTGATTATCCTGACTCTAAATTAGTGACCACTAACCTGAGGTTGATTTAGAAGGCTGCTAAGTAGTTATCTTTCCCAAACCTACTTACTTTATCATTTGCCTATTGGGTTTTCATATATTTTTCTCCCATTTAAGCCGAGTACACCTCCTTATTTTCCCTAATTCTCAGCTGATAACCTTGTTTTTGTTTTCAATTAAATAATGAGAAAAAGAAAAAAACTAATAGAAGCAATGAAAAGGTAACATTCACAAACTCCCACCACTGTGTAACTTCTCATCTGCTTGTGTCTGCATCTATGTACTCCGTTTCTTCATATTTGGTGTAAATTATCTCTCTGTTCCTCTCAAAGGCCACATTTTCATTAGTGTATTATATTTCCTACTTTTCATCCATTCAAGAATATTGCTCCAGAAATGCTCTTCTCTCACACATGCAGCATTAGTTTTTCATGATTGATAGGATCTTTCCCATAACCCTCAAAACTAGATATTATTTCTCTCTGAAAATTACTTTTTTGTTTCCTCACCCCTTTCTCTTTTTTTAGCACAAATTATTTGAAAACACACTTTGGTTTCTTTTTCTCATTTCCTATTTTCTGTTTGACCTTATCCAATCAGAATATCTAGTCTACCACCACTATACTTACTGAAGTCAACAGAGAAGACTATGATACTAAATCCAGTGGTTTAATTTTTAATCCTCTATGTGACCTATCAGCAGCATTTGACCTAATTCGCCATTTCTCATTGAAATATTGTCTTTACTCAACATTCTAAAATATCTTATTTTTCTAGTTTCTTTTCTTTATACTCTTGTTTTCATTCCTCTTGCTATTTCCTCATCTTATCTCTACATACTTGAAACACTGGAGTGCTCAAGAGCTTAATATTTGGTCATTTTCTAGCCTCTAGCTATACTAATTTCCTTGGTAATCTCATCCATTTCATGCTCTTGAAATCACCAATATGATGATAACGCACAATTGTATATCTCAAGGCAGGACCACTGTCCTGAATTTCTGACTTATGAATATAAGATACTTATTCAGATTCTACACTTGCATGTCTAATAAGCATCTTAAAATTAACAATGTGGCTTATGGCATAGAAAGCCCCAGAGAATGCCATTCATGTTCTATCAAGAAAGAAAAGTAAAAAATCTATGAAATCATAATTTCAACCCTATCAGAGAGCTGAGGTCATAAGTTGAACAAGTAAACTGATTTCCAAAAGGTGACAAAGCTCCCTCAATGAAAGGCAGAGCTATTTAATCATTGGCAGAGAACAAGAGAAAGAGCTGGTTACAATAAAGGCACATAAGAAAGGAAAAGCTAACATTTTAATACATTCTCAGATGTTAGCTGAGGGTTAACATGGCAGATTAGATCCTGGGGGATCCTACCTATGAAGGGATTCTACAAGCACTCACTGGATTCTTGCTGTTAGCCTCTACCTAGTGAAGAATGTTGAGTACAGGACAGGTGACATGAGAGAGCCCTTGGATGTCATAGGTATTTAAGACCTGCCTAGATTTGAACATGCAGCATGAGTGTCTGCAGAACCCCTTCTGTGTTCTAGGCCCTTCATGAGTAGAAGGTGGTGACAGGGTGCCCCTGGGGTATAAAGCATAAACCTAGTTTGGGACCCAGGTCTACTCTCATTGGAGTTGACCCGAGCAGAGGGCAAGAAACCCATCAGTGAAGAAGTAACTGTTCTCCGACATGAGGAGAAGGCCTTCCTCCACTCAGAAGGAGGACAGAAACCATCTTACCCACTCTTTGTTCCTGGCTGACATCAGGCATACCTGTCACTGGTGAAAGGGTAGGCTACTTCCAATTCTGCACTGACACAAAGCAAAGCCCCTTTGGTGCTAGAGGAGGGAAAGAACTCTGATCATGTCTAGGATCTTGCAAATCAATCAGGAAAATGGCAGAAATGTGGTTTGCACAAAAAGCCTCCTGCCACCAATACATGGCATAGATTAGTTGTCTGGGGTGGGAAATGGACAGAGGATATGAGAAATATGCTTGAGCTCAGATCCACCACTGAGTAATGAGCAAAGTTTATCTGACACTGGAGCAGGGACAGAAAGTTTAAGAACACATAACCCCTGAGCTTCTCATGCACAAGGTCGGTCTAACAGTGATGATGAATGAACATGAATAAAGAGACCACTTTACCACTACAGTTCGTGCAGCAAAAGCATTCCACTGAGGTAGATGGCAAAGAGGTACAGAGAGAAAACCTCTCTTTGGCAAAATATTGAGGGTGGAACATGAACAGGTAAACTTTCTAGTACTCCAGGGTATACACTAGGTACAAGGAAGCAGTAGACCATCACTAGAGGTGTTTGTAGACTGTAGTGTACTGAAGATGACTACATCAACAACAGTAATGAAACTCAGCTCAGCTGCACACTAGGTTGAACCCATACAATAATGACGTGACAGAAAACGATATATAAAAATACTGCATGTAAATATTATTAACCTCAGACTCTAATATTCTTTTTCACACAATGTCTAGGCATTCCATCAAAAGTTGCAAGACACATACACACACAAAAATATTACCCATTGCAAGCAAATGAAACAGTGAAATCAGTCAGACTCAGATATGATGTTGTAACCATCATTACAACTGTCATAACTTCAAAATAATTTTATTGATGTGTTAAAAGATTGTTAATTTTAATTGTGATTGTATCAAAAAGATGAAATTATCAGAAATCAATGTAACAAATTATGTGCAATACAAGAACAATAACAGAAACTATATAAAATATAAATAAATGGAGAGATATTCCTTGTACATGAATTGCAAAACAGTATTATTAAGATCCTAATTCTCGGGGGTAGCAGCCAAGATGGCCGAATAGGAACAGCTCAGGTCTACAGCTCCCAGCGTGAGCGACGCAGAAGACGGGTGATTTCTGCATTTCCATCTGAGGTACCGGGTTCATCTCACTAGGGAGTGCCAGACAGTGGGCGCAGGCCAGTGGGTGCGCGCACCGTGCGCGAGCCGAAGCAGGGCGAGGCATTGCCTCACCTGGGAAGCGCAAGGGGTCAGGGAGTTCCCTTTCTGAGTCAAAGAAAGGGGTGACGGACGCACCTGGAAAACTCGGGTCACTCCCACCCGAATATTGCGTGTTTCAGACCGGCTTAAAAACGGCGCACCACGAGACTATATCCCACACCTGGCTCGGAGGGTCCTACGCCCACGGAGTCTCGCTGATTGCTAGCACAGCAGTCTCAGATCAAACTGCAAGGCGGCAGCGAGGCTGGGGGAGGGGCGCCCGCCATTGCCCAGGCTTACTTAGGTAAACAAAGCAGCCGGGAAGCTCGAACTGGGTGGAGCCCACCACAGCTCAAGGAGGACTGCCTGCCTCTGTAGGCTCCACCTCTGGGGGCAGGGCACAGACAAACAAAAAGACAGCAGTAACCTCTGCAGACTTAAATGTCCCTGTCTGACAGCTTTGAAGAGAGCAGTGGTTCTCCTAGCACGCAGCTGGAGATCTGAGAATGGGCAGACTGCCTCCTCAAGTGGGTCCCTGACCCCTGACCCCCAAGCAGCCTAACTGGGAGGCACCCCCCAGCAGGGGCACACTGACACCTCACACGGCAGGGTATTCCAACAGACCTGCAGCTGAGGGTCCTGTCTGTTAGAAGGAAAACTAACAAACAGAAAGGACATCCACACCGAAAACCCATCTGTACATCACCATCATCAAAGACCAAAAGTAGATAAAACCACAAAGATGGGGAAAAAACAGAACAGAAAAACTGGAAACTCTAAAACGCAGAGCGCCTCTCCTCCTCCAAAGGAACGCAGTTCCTCACCAGCAACGGAACAAAGCTGGATGGAGAATGATTTTGACGAGCTGAGAGAAGAAGGCTTCAGACGATCAAATTACTCTGAGCTATGGGAGGACATTCAAACCAAAGGCAAAGAAGTTGAAAACTTTGAAAAAAATTTAGAAGAATGTATAACTAGAATAACCAATACAGAGAAGTGCTTAAAGGAGCTGATGGAGCTGAAAACCAAGGCTCGAGAAATACGTGAAGAATGCAGAAGCCTCAGGAGCCGATGCGATCAACTGGAAGAAAGGGTATCAGCAATGGAAGATGAAATGAATGAAATGAAGCGAGAAGGGAAGTTGAGAGAAAAAAGAATAAAAAGAAATGAGCAAAGCCTCCAAGAAATATGGGACTATGTGAAAAGACCAAATCTACGTCTGATTGGTGTACCTGAAAGTGATGCGGAGAATGGAACCAAGTTGGAAAACACTCTGCAGGATATTATCCAGGAGAACTTCCCCAATCTAGCAAGGCAGGCCAATGTTCAGATTCAGGAAATACAGAGAACGCCACAAAGATACTCCTCGAGAAGAGCAACTCCAAGACACATAATTGTCAGATTCACCAAAGTTGAAATGAAGGAAAAAATGTTAAGGGCAGCCAGAGAGAAAGGTCGGGTTACCCTCAAAGGGAAGCCCATCAGACTAACAGCGGATCTCTCGGCAGAAACCCTACAAGCCAGAAGAGAGTGGGGGCCAATATTCAACATTCTTAAAGAAAAGAATTTTCAACACAGAATTTCATATCCAGCCAAACTAAGCTTCATAAGTGAAGGAGAAATAAAATACTTTACAGACAAGCAAATGCTGACCGATTTTGTCACCACGAAGCCTGCCCTAAAAGAGCTCCTGAAGGAAGCGCTAAATATGGAAAGGAACAACCGGTACCAGCCGCTGCAAAATCATGCCAAAATGTAAAGACCATCAAGACTAGGAAGAAACTGCATCAACTAACGAGCAAAATCACCAGCTAACATCATAATGACAGGATCAAATTCACACATAACAATATTAACTTTAAATGTAAATGGACTAAATTCTCCAATTAAAAGACACAGACTGGCAAGTTGGATAAAGAGTCAAGACCCATCAGTGTGCTGTATTCAGGAAACCCATCTCACGTGCAGAGACACACATAGGCTCAAAATAAAAGGATGGAGGAAGATCTACCAAGCAAATGGAAAACAAAAAAAGGCAGGGGTTGCAATCCTAGTCTCTGATAAAACAGACTTTAAACCAACAAAGATCAAAAGAGACAAAGAAGGCCATTACATAATGGTAAAGGGATCAATTCAACAAGAGGAGCTAACTATCCTAAATATATATGCACCCAATACAGGAGCACCCAGATTCATAAAGCAAGTCCTGAGTGACCTACAAAGAGACTTAGACTCCCACACATTAATAATGGGAGACTTTAACACCCCACTGTCAACATTAGACAGATCAACGAGACAGAAAGTCAACAAGGATACCCAGGAATTGAACTCAGCTCTGCACCAAGCGGACCTAATAGACATCTACAGAACTCTCCACCCCAAATCAACAGAATATACATTTTTTTCTGCACCACACCACACCTATTCCAAAATTGACCACATAGTTGGAAGTAAAGCTCTCCTCAGCAAATGTAAAAGAACAGAAATTATAACAAACTATCTCTCAGACCACAGTGCAATCAAACTAGAACTCAGGATTAAGAATCTCACTCAAAGCCGCTCAACTACATGGAAACTGAACAACCTGCTCCTGAATGACTGCTGGGTACATAACGAAATGAAGGCAGAAATAAAGATGTTCTTTGAAACCAACGAGAACAAAGACACAACATACCAGAATCTCTGGGACGCATTCAAAGCAGTGTGCAGAGGGAAATTTATAGCACTAAATGCCCACAAGAGAAAGCAGGAAAGATCCAAAATTGACACCCTAACATCACAATTAAAAGAACTAGAAAAGCAAGAGCAAACACATTCAAAAGCTAGCAGAAGGCAAGAAACAACTAAAATCAGAGCAGAACTGAAGGAAATAGAGACACAAAAAACCCTTCAAAAAATCAATGAATCCAGGAGCTGGTTTTTTGAAAGGATCAACAAAATTGATAGACCGCTAGCAAGACTAATAAAGAAAAAAAGAGAGAAGAATCTAATACACACAATAAAAAATGATAAAGGGGATATCACCACCGATCCCACAGAAATACAAACTACCATCAGAGAATACTACAAACACCTCTACACAAATAAACTAGAAAATCTAGAAGAAATGGATACATTCCTCGACACATACACTCTCCCAAGACTAAACCAGGAAGAAGTTGAATCTCTGAATAGACCAATAACAGGAGCTGAAATTGTGGCAATAATCAATAGTTTACCAACCAAAAAGAGTCCAGGACCAGATGGATTCACAGCCGAATTCTACCAGAGATACAAGGAGGAACTGGTACCATTCCTTCTGAAACTATTCCAATCAATAGAAAAGAGGGAATCCTCCCTAACTCATTGTATGAGGCCAGCATCATTCTGATACCAAAGCCAGGCAGAGACACAACCAAAAAAGAGAATTTTAGACCAATATCCTTGATGAACATTGATGCAAAAATCCTCAATAAAATACTGGCAAACCGAATCCAGCAGCACATCAAAAAGCTTATCCACCATGATCAAGTGGGCTTCATCCCTGGGATGCAAGGCTGGTTCAATATACGCAAATCAATAAATGTAATCCAGCATATAAACAGAACCAATGACAAAAACCACATGATTATCTCAATAGATGCAGAAAAAGCCTTTGACAAAATTCAACAACCCTTCATGCTAAAAACTCTCAATAAATTAGGTACTGATGGGACGTATTTCAAAATAATAAGAGCTATCTATGACAAACCCACAGCCAATATCATACTGAATGGGCAAAAACTGGAAGCATTCCCTTTGAAAACTGGCACAAGACAGGGATGCCCTCTCTCACCGCTCCTATTCAACATAGTGTTGGAAGTTCTGGCCAGGGCAATCAGGCAGGAGAAGGAAATAAAGGGTATTCAATTAGGAAAAGAGGAAGTCAAATTGTCCCTGTTTGCAGATGACATGATTGTTTATCTAGAAAACCCCATTGTCTCAGCCCAAAATCTCCTTAAGCTGATAAGCAACTTCAGCAAAGTCTCAGGATACAAAATCAATGTACAAAAATCACAAGCATTCCTATACACCAACAACAGACAAACAGAGAGCCAAATCATGAGTGAACTCCCATTCACAATTGCTTCAAAGAGAATAAAATACCTAGGAATCCAACTTACAAGGGATGTGAAGGACCTCTTCAAGGAGAACTACAAACCGCTGCTCAAGGAAATAAAAGAGGATACAAACAAATGGAAGAACATTCCATGCTCATGGGTAGGAAGAATCAATATCGTGAAAATGGCCATACTGCCCAAGGTAATTTACAGATTCAATGCCATCCCCATCAAGCTACCAATGACTTTCTTCACAGAATTGGAAAAAACTACTTTAAAGTTCATATGGAACCAAAAAAGAGCCCGCATTGCCAAGTCAATCCTAAGCCAAAAGAACAAAGCTGGAGGCATCACACTACCTGACTTCAAACTATACTACAAGGCTACAGTAACCAAAACAGCATGGTACTGGTACCAAAACAGAGATATAGATCAATGGAACAGAACAGAGCCCTCAGAAATAACGCCGCTTACCTACAACTATCTGATCTTTGACAAACCTGAGAAAAACAAGCAATGGGGAAAGGATTCCCTATTTAATAAATGGTGCTGGGAAAACTGGCTAGCCATATGTAGAAAGCTGAAACTGGATCCCTTCCTTACACCTTATACAAAAATCAATTCAAGATGGATTAAAGATTTAAACGTTAGACCTAAAACCATAAAAACCCTAGAAGAAAACCTAGGCATTACCATTCAGGACATAGGCGTGGGCAAGGACTTCATGTCCAAAACACCAAAAGCAATGGCAACAAAAGCCAAAATTGACAAATGGGATCTAATTAAACTAAAGAGCTTCTGCACAGCAAAAGAAACTACCATCAGAGTGAACAGGCAACCTACAACATGGGAGAAAATTTTCGCAACCTACTCATCTGACAAAGGGCTAATATCCAGAATCTACAATGAACTCAAACAAATTTACAAGAAAAAAACAAACAACCCCATCAAAAAGTAGGCGAAGGACATGAACAGACACTTCTCAAAAGAAGACATTTATGCAGCCAAAAAACACATGAAAAAATGCTCATCATCACTGGCCATCAGAGAAATGCAAATCAAAACCACTATGAGATATCATCTCACACCAGTTAGAATGGCAATCATTAAAAAGTCAGGAAACAACAGGTGCTGGAGAGGATATGGAGAAATAGGAACACTCTTACACTGTTGGTGGGACTGTAAACTAGTTCAACCATTGTGGAAGTCAGTGTGGCGATTCCTCAGGGATCTAGAACTAGAAATACCATTTGACCCGGCCATCCCATTACTGGGTATATACCCAAATGACTATAAATCATGCTGCTATAAAGACACATGCACACGTATGTTTATTGCGGCATTATTCACAATAGCAAAGACTTGGAACCAACCCAAATGTCCAACAATGATAGACTGGATTAAGAAAATGTGGCACATATACACCATGGAATACTATGCAGCCATAAAAAATGATGAGTTCATGTCCTTTGTAGGGACATGGATGAAATTGGAAACCATCATTCTCAGTAAACTATCGCAAGAACAAAAAACCAAACACCGCATATTCTCACTCATAGGTGGGAATTGAACAATGAGATCACATGGACACAGGAAGGGGAATATCACACTCTGGGGACTGTGGTGGGGAGGGGGGAGGGGGGAGGGATAGCATTGGGAGATATACCTAATGCTAGATGACGAGTTAGTGGGTGCAGCACACCAGCATGGCACATGTATACATATGTAACTAACCTGCACAATGTGCACATGTACCCTAAAACTTAAAGTATAAAAAAATAAAAAATAAAAAAATAAAAGGCCAAAAAAAAAAGATCCTAATTCTCTCCAAATTAAGAATTTATAAAATCCCAATCAAAATTTTAGCATTTATTTTTATAAATATTGTTTATCATAATAAAATATGTAAATATGAATAAATTTATTATAGTCATGTTTTTAAAAAAGGACATACCTGGAGACATTTTCCTGATTTCAAGACTTACTGTAATGCTACAGTCATTAAAACTATTGTAATGGTGCAGTATGGGTTGATTTGTGTCTGTGTAAAGTCCCCTTACAAAGAAAGATATGATTGCATCCCCAACAATTTAGAATGTGATCTTCTTTGAAAAAAGAGTGCTCACATAGGTAATCAATTTAAAGTGAGGTCATTAGTATAGGTTCTAACTCAATATAACTGGTATCCTCATGAAAGGGAAAAAGTTGGTAAAATCTGCAAATAGGAAGAATGCCATTTGAAGATTGGAATTATCCTTCCCCAGGCCAAGGAACCATCAGTAGCTAAGAGAGACCTGGAACAAATTCTTCCCTACTACTTTCAAGGAACACAGTGCTGACAGTCTTGGACTTCTAACCTCTAGAACTATGAGACAACAAATTTCTGTAGTTTAAGACACCTAGTTTGTGGTATCTTCTTACAGCAGCCATAATAAACTAATACATAATGTAAGAATAGACACATATATTAATTGAATGGAAAAGAGAGTCCACAAAGAGACTCATACATATTTGGCCATTTTGTTTTTTGATAACGATGCCAACATGATTCAGTTGGGAAAGTTAGTCATTTCAACTATACTGTAACATTGGATGTTCACTTGGAAAGAAATTATCCTCAATACAGTCATGCATTCCTTAAAAATCAGGATCCACTCTAAGAAATGTGTCAGTATGTGATTTTGTTGTGTGCACCTCATGGAGTGTACTTACACAAACCTCAGTGTAATAGCGTATTACACATCTAAGCTATGTGGTATACCCTATTGCTCCCAGGCTACGAATGTGTGCAGTATGTTTTTGTACTGAGTACTGTTGGCAGCTGTAACACAATAATAAATACTTGTATATTTAAACATACCTAAACATAGAAAAGATAACAATAAAAATATGGTATAATAGGCCAAAAAAAGGTGTTAAACTTTTAAAGGGCACTTACCATGAATGAATCTTGCAGACCTGGAAGTTTCTCTGGGTGAGTCAGTAAGTGGTGAGTCCAAGTGAAGGCCTAGGACATTTACTGCACACTAACGTAGACTTTATAAACATTGTACACTTAGGCCACACTACATTTATTTTAAAATATACACATGTAATAATCGATGAATCAGCTGAATGTGATGTTTTTACTTTATAAACCTTTTCATTTTTTAACCTTTTTCCTTTTTTTGTAGTAACACTCAGTTTAAAACATAAAGACACTGTACAGCTGTACAAAAATATTTCATTCTTTATATTCTATTCCTTAAGCTTTTTTCTATTTTTAATTTAAAACTTTTTTTTTTTTTGTTTTAACACTGTTTTGTTAAAACTAAGATACAAGCACACACATTAG
Organism: Pan troglodytes; assembly: GCF_028858775.2. NCBI lineage: Eukaryota > Metazoa > Chordata > Mammalia > Primates > Hominidae > Pan > Pan troglodytes. The sequence goes on from NC_072401.2 coordinate 138,192,507, forward strand.
CGTAGGCTTACACAGGGTAAGGACCATCAATACCACTGTCTTCCACCTTCACATCTTGTCCCCATGAGAAAAACTGTAGGGCAATGAGATCCATGGAGCCATTGTCTGCTATGATAACAACGCCTTCCTCTGGAATATTTCCTGAAGGACTCACCTCCGGTTGTTTTACAGTTAACTTTTTGAATATAATTATAAGAAGTACACTCTAAAATAATGGTAGAAAGTATAGTATAGTAAATACATAAACCAGTAACAGTCACTGACTATTAAGCAAAGTAGACATTATTAAGCAAAACACATACAACTGTACACAAGTTTTTCTTTTGTCTCCTCTGACTGTATTTTCAAATAGCCTATATTTAGGCTCACTAAATCTTTTTTCTGATTGATCAATTCTGCTGTTAAAAGACTCTGATATATTCTTTAGTATGCCAATTGCATTTGTCGGCTACAGAATTTCTGGTTGATTCTTTGTAGTTATTTCCATCTCTTTATTAAATGTATCTGATAGAATTCTGAATGTCCTCTCTGTGTTATCTTGAATTTCATTTGATTTCCTCAGCACAGTTATTTTGAATTCTCTGTCTGAAAGGTCACATATCTCTGTTTCCTCAGGATTGATCCCTCATGGTTTATTTAGTTCATTTGGTGAGGTCATGTTTTCCTGGATGGTGTTGATGCTAGTAGATGCTCTTTGATGTCTGTGCATTGAAGACTGATGTATGTATTTTAGTCTTCACTGTCTGGGCTTCTTTGTATGTGTTCTTCTTGGGAAGGCTTTCCAGATGTTTGAAAGGACTTGAGTGTTATGATGTAATCTCTATCTGCTTTGGGAGGCACTCTAAGCTCAGTAATGCTGTGGTTCTTGCAGATTGGAGGAGTAACTGCCTTGATAGTCTCGGATAAGATCCAGGATAGTTCTCTGAATTACCAAGCAGAGACTCTTGTTCTCTTCTCCTACTTTCTTCTAAACAAAAGCAGTCTCTCTCTTTGTTCTGACCCACTTAAAGCTAGGTGTGGTTTGACACAAGCACCTCTGTGGCCACCACTACTACGATGGTGCTGGGTCAGACCTGAACCCAGCACAGCACTGAGTCTCACCTAAGACCTGTTGTAACCACTCCCTGGCTACTGCCTAAGTTCACTCAAGGTCCTGCAGCTTTACAATCTGCAGGTGGCAAAGTCAGCCAGGCCTGTTTCCTTCCTTTCAGGATACAAGTGGCTCCAGAGGTTCCATCTGGGAGTCAAGAACTAGAGTCAGAAACCTTAAAAGTCTACCCGATATTCTATTGTACTGTAGTTGAGCTGGCACTCAAACCACAAGACACAATCCTTCTCACTCTTCCCTCCATTTTCCAAAGGCAGGGGAGCTTCGCTCCTTAGCCACCACCACCATCAGCCAAGGGAGTACTGCCAGACTACCATCAATGTTTCCTTAAAGTTCTTCAGGCTTACTTGAGGCTCTTCAGTCAGCTTGTGGTGAATCCTACCTGGCCTGGTACTCACACTTCAGGGGAGTGGGCTCCCTTCTGGCTCAGGGAAAGTCCAGAAATGCCATTAAAGAGTCAAGTCCTAGAATCGGGGACCCCAAAAGCTCACTTGGTGCTCTACCCCACTGTGGTTGTGCTGGTACCTAAGACGAAAAACAAAGTCGCTTTTACTTTTTCCTCTGCTTTTCTCAAGCAGAAGGAATTTCACTCTGTAGGTACCACAGCTGACAATGTACCGAGTCTCATACGAAGCCAGCAAGTCTTAGGAGGTCACTCAAGGCCCTTGATGACCTGGGTATGACTGCTGGTTATTCAGGGCCCAAGCCCTCTTCAATTAGCAGCTGATGAATGCTGCCAGGTCTGGTTTCTTTCCTTCAATACAATTGGCTTCCTTCTGGGCCACAGTGTGTTTAGAAATGTTCAGGAGCTAGGGCCTGGAACAGGGATCTCATGACTTTGACCAGTGCCCTATCCTTGCTGTGGCAGAGCTGGTATTCCAGATTCAAGACAAAGTCCTCCCCACTCTTTCTTCTCCTCAAGCAAAAGGAAGGGGTCTCTTTTGGAGCCAGGAGCTGTGCAGCCTGGGGCTAGGAGAAGGGTGATGCCAGTACTCCCTTAGCTGCCCCAGCTCATGTCTCAGTAGGTTGCATGCCCCCCTTCCCCAACCCACTGTCTCTGGCCCCAGTTCAGTGCTAGGACTTGCCTGAGTTGCAGGCATTTAATAATAAATGAAACAGCTGAATGTAATGTCTTTACTTCACAAACTTTATGGCCTAGACTGCCTTTCAGGTTTACTTAGAGACTCAGAGCTGTTTTCCCTAAGCCTTCAGTGCCCCTTTCAGCAATATGAAGATAAAACCAAGTACTATGAGGACTCATCTGATTTTTTATTGTTATAATGGTGTTTTTTTCTCTGTAAATATTTATTAAATTGGTGTCCTTGTGGGGAGGTGGTGGGGGTGGGGGTGGGAATAATCGGTGGAGCCTCCTCCTCTGCCATCTTGCTCTGCCTCTAAAACTGCAAGGTTTCCAAGGGAGCACTGCTGAAGACAATCAAGGTTCAGCCTCAGGAAAGAAAATAACGGTAACTAGTGGACAGATCTTTTGCACAAGTGAATTCAACTGAGGCTCAAGATAGACTCAAATCCACACAAGTGCCTGGAGTAAGAGTCAGGAGTTAGGAGACTAGAAATGAGACCAATAAGTTGAACTAGCCACAAAAGTTGAGAGCATTATATAAAAGGAATTATCAGACACTGAGATTTTGTAGGTAAATTTTTCTAGCTTATATTCACTAAATGGGAAAATGTATTCTAATAAACTAGCACTGGCTCATTATATGAATAGATCTAAGCCATCAAGTGACAGACAAAATATTATCTACTGTTGTGAAAGACAAGGGAGGGCAGGAGAAGACAGTGAGAAGTCAATGAGGCTCCAAGCACTATTACACTGCATTTGATATATTTCTCCATAAGTAAATACACATTAGGCATAGCTGAAACTTGCTTGCAAGTCATGTAAAACATTGCACTATGAAACTTTACCTACAATTTGAGACCAAGTTTGAAATTCATTTCAGAGAATGAATAGAAGTTAGATAGGAAAATAGAATATTATAGAACATAATTTCAAAGTGAGTTACACAAAGGAAAATGAAAAAAGTCAGGCTTGAATATGGTACAATATCCCTTTCTATCTTTCATCAAAGCAACTCTGTTTTTATATAATGGCTTGCATTTTCTGTAAGATTATATTCTGATCCAGAGGATAATTTCATCCTTTTTTAACAATAATATTGTACTATATTAAAAAATATAGATTCAAAATCTGACCAATTTTATTGTCTGTGACTACCTTCAAATTAATTTAATAAAACACATTTTGAATCATGCTAAAATAATAGATTCCTTTCTGTTATGCATAACTAGCAAACATTGAGATCATATGAAATTGCTTTTCAGGATGATAAACTATTTTTCTTATTTTGTATACAAAGATGAATGTGGATACATGAAGTTCGTCTCAATTAGGAGATCTTTCAATGGCTAGTATCAGAATATCTGCCTAACCATAAGTTAAATAATAAGAAAATAACTGAGTACTTAACAGAGTCAGAAAGTGTGTACCGGTAAGGAGTCTTTCGGAAGCTTCAGTGTTTTGTCAAAGAGGCATATTTTTTGTACATTTCTGCTCTGCCATCCTCATTTGCTGGAACATATTTTTCTAAGACCTGTTATATCGTGGTAAAATGTCTGTTTGAAAATTCCGGTATTACATTGTCACATATGCCTTTTTTCCTACTGTGTTCTTTTCTATGACTTTACTGGACTAGAGTAGGCTGCTGCCACAGACACATGCAGAAGAAAATGTTCAAGAAAAAAGGGAGAAGAAAATAGCTAGTGAGTAGGCATCTAGAATTGACTCTCGCAGAATACATTTCACACTTAATTTCTTTTTTCTTTTTTAACTCAGATCCTATACCTTTACCAAAAGTGATAATGATGGGCACCAGTCTAGGCTTGCAATCATGAAACCACAGTTTTAGAAAATATTCCAGAATTACCGCCTAGAAAGCCAAAATTTAAGAGAGGGTTAAAATCAAACTATAATGAAACTGACTTCACTTTTACAAAAGGCAGTTAATTGTTTTATGGAAATCTTTTTTTCTTTGAATCAAGTTTATACTTTCTCTGTCAAATTAAAATTCTACTTTATTTTGATTGCTATAAAAAACTTTTCTACTGTAAAACCTGTCGAGAATAAAATTTTGATGGAATAAAAAGAGAAATAATTTCATACAAATTTTGTTAAGTTTGGCATTCCATAAGGGACATACATATTCTAACAGTAAAAATATTCCCCTAATGTAAAACTAAAAGGTTCCATCAAACTAGCAAATGTATTTCCACAGAGAATAAAAATTCTAAAGTCATTCCTTAACCAACTATAATCATCCATTAATATTTAAACACATCAATTAACAATTTGATTCTGGTGTATATCTCTAAACAGATTTTGTAAATAAACATAAGATATATTTTTATTTGGGCAAAAGTCAAGATGAAAATTGTCAAAAATCACCCATCAGAGCTCTTGATATGCTATATAAAATATTCAGCTAATTAACTGAAAATCAATAATCTGTGTGTGCATTATATAGGCCAATATGAGAAAGCCAAACCATACTCTGCAATGTATGCCATACTAATAAACTTTTCTAAATTTTCAGATTACTCAAGTGGCAATTCAAGTGGGCAATTAATGTATTATCTTACGGAATTAGACATAGTCTGCACATAATCAAGACACTCGAATACTAGGTAATGTTCCCCTTGCCTCTGCCCCAATTGCTAAAGATGATATTTGGCAATTTATAGCAATGTATAGATATTTAATATATATATACAGCAGTTTATCAACATTTGTGTTGTTTCTACTTTGGGACTATTATAACAAATCTGCTATGAATATTTGTGTGCAAGTTTTTATGTGAACAAATACTTTTATTTTTCTTGGTTTTATGCCCAGGAATGGAATTCAGGGTCACTTTGTAATTCTATATTTAACCTTGTAAGGAGCTTCCAGTTCATTTTCCAAAGAGGCTGAAACATTTTACATTCCCACCAGCAAAGTGTAAGAGTTATGATTTTTCCACATTTTTACCAACACATTATTATCTTTTTATTATAGTTATGCTGGTGAAGACATCACACACTATGGTTTCGATTTGAATTCCCTGATGGTTAGTGATGTTAAGTATTTTTTCTTGTGCTTATTTGGCCATTTGTATATCTTTCTTGGAGAAATAGCTATTTACATCCCTTGCCCATTTCTTAACTGGGTTATTTAAGTTTTATTTTTGAGTTATAACTGTTTTTACTGGTTTCTATGTAATACAAGTCCCTTACCAGATAATATGATTTTTAAATATTTTCTACTATTCTGTGAGTGGCATCACTTTATTAATGACATCACTTGCAACACAAATTTCTAATTTTGAAAAAGTCCAATTTGTGTATTTTGTATCATTTGTGCTTTTGATGTCACATCTAATCCGTTTTCTTAATTCAAGGTCACAAAGATCTGCTCCTATATTTTCTTATAAATTTTGTAATTTTTGCCATTACATTTTGTACTATAAACATTTTGTACTATGATTTATTCTGAAGTAATTTTTATTTATGGTATGAAGAATGCATCCAACTTCTTTATTGCTTTGCTTGTGTATTAGCCCTATTTGTTGAAAAGTGTATTCTTTCCCTGTTGAATGTTCTTGGCATCCTTTTCAAAAAATAATTGACCATAATTGTATGGGTTTATTTCTGGACTCTGAATTCAATTCCTTTGATATATGTGTTTATCTTTACATCAGTAGCACACTGTCTTGATTATTGTCTTTATAGTAAGGTCTGAAATTGGTAAGTTTGAGTGCTCTAAATTTCCTTTTCCTTTCCAGTGTTGTCTTGGCTACTCTGGGTCTATTAAATTTCCACATGAATATGGAACCAGCTTGGTAATTTCTGAAAAAAAAAAAAAAAATCAAAAACCAAAAAAAAAAAAAACAAAACTAGGATTTTGTTAGGTATTGCATTGAATCTGTAGATTCATTTGTACAGTACTATTGTCATCTTAACAATAATAAGTCTTCTGGTCCATGAGCATTGGATGTCTTCCATTAATTCAGGTCTTTAACATTTTTTCAATGATATTTTCTTGCTTGCAGAGCATATGTTTCACACTTCTTTTGTTAAGCTAATTCTTAAGTGTTTTACTCTTTTTGATACTATTGTAAAGGTAATTGTTTTATTGATTTTACTTTCAGAATGTTCCTTCCTATTACATAGAAATAAGATTCATTTGGCCGGGCACAGTGGCTCACGCCTGTAATTCCAGCACTTTGGGAGGCTGAGGTGGGCAGATAACGAGGTCAGGAGATGGAGACCATTCTGCCTAACACGATGAAACCCCATCTCTACTAAAACATACGGAAAATTAGCTGGGCATGTTGGTGCATGCCTGTAGTCCCAGCTACTCGGGAGACTGAGGCAGGAGAATTGCTTGAACCTGGGAGGCGGAGGTTGCAGTGAGCGAGATTGCATCTCTGCACACCAGCCTGGGCGACAGAGGGAGACTTCCTCTCAAAAAAAAAAAAAAAAAAAACAGGATTCATTTTTATATATTGATCTGGTATCATGCAACCTTGCTACTTTATTTGTTCTATAGTTTTCAGTGGATTACCTGGTATTTACTATATAGAAAATTACATCAACTGCATATAAAAGTTGTTTTACTCATTCTGTTAGTCTTGCTGCTCTCTTTTTGTTTGCTTATCTAATTGTCCTAGTTAGAATAGTGTTAAATAGAAGTAGTAGAATGTTGAATAGAAGCAGTGAAAACATTCTTTTTTTGTTTCCAATTTTCGGATGCAGAGGCAGAATATTTGATAAAAGAAAAACAAGAATCGCCTTTGGGGTTATTTGCTTCATTTCTACTCCTCTACAATTAAACAGTAATGCTTACTTCCATCTTTCTTTTTCTACAAGGGTCAGAGTGGTTAAAACGGTGTTGCTTATTTTAGCTAGGGTTAGAGTATGTTTAGTGTTCCACAAAGCCCAGCTAAATTGGGAACCGTCATCACTCAGAGTCATATAGTAAAATAAAAACAACCAAAACAACACAACAACAACACGAAAAGCAGATGCTGACTCAAATTTTCATTGAAGCTAAGCAGTGTCATTGTGAATAAACACTTTTTCTTAGTATTATGACTTCTCCTAAAGAAACACGTGCAAATACTCACAAGGAAATCATCCCTAAATGTGCATATGTGTGCATGTATGTGTGTGTAACTTCTCTCTACATAAAATTTTTACAGAAAATCTGTGAGAGAATATGAAATAGCAGGAAGCGTTATCTGGTTATCTGAAAAAAGTTGTACACTTCCTGCGTACAATTATCTACTAATCTTACCTCTTAAGCATGAATTGTAACTCCCAAATTAGATGTGTATTTTGAGAATAGCGGATAATGTAAGTAAAATTCCCAGTGGAATGATAGACAGTAGTGCTGAGTACAAAGAACACAAACCAAGGGCAAACAAACAACAACAAAAAAATTATGTGACTCATATCTAACTAGACATATTTTGTTATAATAGGTCTCAACCATTTTAAGAAATGAATACAAAATTGTGAGTATTGAAAAAAACTTGTGGGATATTTAGATGTTGATAATCTTCATTAATCAATATTTCTTGGCATGCCCTACATGTCTGCTCAATGATTTTCTCCAACTCATATTTTAAAACCTAGTTTTAATTTTTAGTAACTTTAATTATTCTCAAGAATGACTTTGCCCTTCCATAGCATGTCTTGTCTATCTGCACTAAGATACTTGTCTGTGTAAGGGAAAATATAAATAGGAAAAAAAATTCCCGTTAAAAATAAGAGAAAAAAATTGACTTCCACTCTTATTTCTTAGATAATTTATTTTAGAAAACTTGTAAGTGAAATTTATTTTCCTGTCTTTTTAAAATGTATGTAAATCTTTTTTAAAAGCTAAATAAGCTTATTGCTAGCTTTGAGACTCAGGAATGTTTTTCTCAAATACTTGAGAACTATCTTCTTGCAATGTCATCAAGAAATATAGTGCCCCATCTTCCAGTTTCTGCAAGAGGTTAAGAGCTTAACTTTGGAGGGAATTTAGCTTTAAGTTACAAAACTTGTCCTAAAGATGTAGGAAGCTTATTTTTTCTTTGAATAAAGCTAATTAACTAACACAGATGGTCACCAATTACCAAGTGAATTTAAGATGAACTATGTGTGACAAATGGTGCTGTCAAGTCCTCTTACTTGAGGACTAGTTACTGTTTATCTTGAGAGTACGTATGTAATGGGTTGTATCTGTTTGGCTGTATAAAAGGATGAGACATCTTTCTGTCTTTGCAATCTCTTGGTAAATTAACATTCTGGTTTAATGCTCATTCAATTTAAAAAAAAAACTTTTTTTTTCTTTTCTTTGTAAAGAAGTTATCTGTGTTGGGAGAAGTTTTTTTTTAATTGTATTTCCCCAACAATTCTGGTGAAAAGGGTGAGATGACTGACAGTTACTGAATTGAGCAGATGAGCTGAAGGTCTGTGGCCATGCAACAGTCAGGTAAGAGTCCTCAGATTATTAAAAGTCTCCCTTCTAGCTTTCCATTCTTTTGGAATACAAGTTGGAAGACCACCCTCTCAAAATTCAAGATATTGCTACTGAGTAGACATGGATGATTCAGGCTCTAAAATCCTGTCAGGATCACCATATGGTTGGAAAATATGGGAACCCCAGAATGTCATCTTCAGGTCTTTCTCATAAAGGAGTAATATCACTCTGTCATATTTGGAATGGATAAATGACAATCCAGTTTTTCAGTTGCCTCAGGGCAATTATTTTGGTTTGGATGAATTAATTAACTTCTTTTCTGGGGTTCTTAGGCCTCATTCTAAGCAACTAAACTACTGGCATTTATGAGGTGAATATAACTCTAAGGGAAAAAGTTAAGATGATTTGGATGGTTAGAAGAAGAGATTGAGAAAAATAGAAGAGGAAATGTGAGGATTAAAAATGCTTTCTCTTTCACAGCACCCTCCTCCTCTCATTTCTTTCCTCACATCTTCAATCTCTGATTTCCCTGTCTTTATCTCGCTCAGATTCAAATTGACTTCCTGGAAGGGTAGGTGATGATCTTTTAGGTGATAGTTTTCTTTGTTAGTGAAGGATCCTATAGAGATGAGGACACAGTTTCTTTATCCAATAATGAATTATCTGTCCTGTTTAAGGGCACAGGTTTCTATGCCTCATAGCCTAACATTGAGTCAACTTCATAGCTTAGTTCAAATTCCACCTCCAAGAATCCTGTCTCATCCACACACCACATGGCTAGGAAAGAGACATATCAGGAAATAATTGAGAACTTGGATAATAGACTGCCCCCATATAAAGGCAACAGGATGGAGAGTAGCTGCACTAGTCACCTACAAAAGGCAAGCAAGGTGTTAAGCTGATGAATGTTAGCATGGGGAGGGAGACCAAAGTGTCTCAAAAATTAGCCTTTCCTATTTAGATTGCCCACAAAGCTGATGACATTGAGAAACTACCCAGGACTCCTGAATAATTCACATGCATTTCTCACCAGCTGATTTTACTCATTTAAAGGTTTCTTTTTTCTGTGACCCAGAAATGTACAGACGTACACCGGAGCATGTTATCAGTCTAAACCTCATGAACAGAGACATGCACTAGCTACTGTGTGGAATTATGCAAAAAGCAGACTTTACTTCTTTTAAGTTTCAAATGCATCAGGGTCCAGAAGATACCACATCAAAGGGTACTGTGGCCAAGGGAAGCCAACTACCTTCCATACTCCACAATGGAACCCATCTAAAAGGGTTGCTTGATGGCAATACTTAAATCCTTTCTTCCAAAACTCAGCTGGGAGAAGTTACACTGATGTACCCACAAGGTAGGTGAGTCTCCCAGTTGATTTCATCAGTTGTTTGTTGAAACTTTCTCAAAAAACATTAAGTCTAAATTCTTATTTGCTTTGGCTTATAAATGAGTTCAATATTTATGGCAAAGTGTTATTTGAGGATTTTGAAACTCTCTCTACTATTTTCTCTAGTCATTTATGAAATAAAAATAAAAAATTTATGGATATGTTTCCCACCAAAGGGATCTGTGGGATCCCTTTGGATATACATTATTTAATATGTAGGTGATTGCTGGTAGTATAAGAAGCTAAAAGCAATATAAAATTGATAACTTGGCTTTGAAATAATTATTTGCTTCACAAAAGCATAAGGTTTCAATAGAACAATTGCAATTTTGCTAAACGAAATAAAAATATTTAGGGTGTCAGTTATGAGCGGTGGGCCATGGAATCTAGTAGTTACATCTAGTAGTTTCATAATCTAGAAGTCCATTTTACATAAAATGACTTAAATAAAAACTTCAAAACAGACAATTATTTGATAATAGTACAGTATTATGGACAGTGGATTTCATTTTGCAGAGGAGGCAAAACCTTTGCTGGAAAAAAACTGCATGATAATTCTCCAGATCTTCCAGTTTTGTCCCTAGAATCTGAAGGGCTTTTGAAAATTGAAGTTGGCTATAGTCTCTTCCCCAGCTTTGGTGATTACAATTTTAAAAAAAATACTCATCGTGATTTATCTAATATTCATTTTAATATTGCATATTTACTAATGTTTACTGATGGGCTATGTACTTGGGATAATAGTGACAAATTTAAGGTGTCCTAAGCTGTGGTGATTTATCACTGAAACTTGAACAATTACTTTTCGTCTGGAAATAAGTCTGCACAAGCTGACAATAGCTATCACTAAAGCAACTTGGTTCTGGATTTAAAATGAATATATAATATACTACTAATAGGTTTATGTTTGGCATCTATCATGCAACAAAGCAAATTTTTTGACTAGAATATTTTTTACTTCTATTGGAATAAAAATATCTCATGGAAACTGATTGCTGATTTGTTAGAGGTTTTACCACTGCTTGCTCAGATGTTAGTAATTCATTCTGCTGACAGAGTTGCAAAAGCCAGTGGTAAAACATTGCAGATTCCAAACTTAGAAGCTCTACTTTTAATACAATAAAAAATGCTTGTTCGTTTTCAAAAATATGCTTCCAAAAAGAAGATGGATTATAAAAGAGGCTGAAAGAAACTTGACTGAACTATGGAAATGACCTAAGAAAATAATTCCTATACCATGGTCCCTATCTGCTTAGTTAATATTATGCATCACTAACAAAATCATCTAAATAAAAGGCAGATTTTAAAAATGCTAGACTCTTCACAAGTTTACCACAAAGATAAAATTACTGCAAAACATACTAAAGAGATGTACTATTTGTCAGCAGAAGTCTTTACAGGCTGCTCCCAATATAAGCATTCGCTGTCCCTGACAAACTTCACCAGGAACCAGGTAGCAGTTACATTTCATAAAACGAATGCATATAAAAGTTAAGAGATTTTATCTTGCTATGATGTGTATGATGTCCAGATGTCCTTAAGTCATTCCCTATTCAAAAAACCCCTTGCTCAGGCAGTGGTAAAGACTGTCTTAATAAACATAATTTCCACTTTTGGGTTACCAGAACATTTAAATGACAGACAAAGTCATTTTATCTGTAGTGTCATTCAGGAATTATGCAAATGTTTACAGATTCCTATAATCCTCAGTCTTCTGGAAAATAGAGTAAATAAATCAAACTCTTAAAAAATTCATTAGCTAAGATTCTGAAACCTGGTATATCAAGATGGCCTAGAGCTTTACCACTAGCCTTGTTTAAAATTAGAGTGATCTCTATAAGCAAGCACAGAATCTCTCCCTTTGAATTTATCTTTGGAAGGCCTGTGAATTTAGGTCTAGGATCATGTTTTGCACTTTATTTAACTGAATCCTTTAAAAATCATGTTCAGTACTTAAAAGGAATTTTCTCTTCCCTAGGAACCGTGAGACTTAAAGTGGCAAGGACATGGAAGAATCTGCTGGAAGAAGTCAGCCACCTACGTTAACCAGGAGATTTTATTTACATAAAAGTCTCCCCCAGTAAAGATAATTGCATTGGAACAGACTTTTTGAAATGTTGATGATCACCCACAGGGCTATTAATGTGAAAATAATAATGACCTTAAACCAACAACAACTTGAAAGCTTGATTTGTGTTTCTTATAAGAAGCCAACTCCTTAGAGTGACTGGACTGAGGATTCCACAAGGAATTTGGACTTGAAATTTTCAGAAGTTATTGATATTGGTACTGAACTCAACTGAAGAGGTATTCTTGCAAACATATTACTAGTTTCATAGACTGCCATGCTGTCCCATTCATAGCACGGTGGTTTCAGTTACTTTAAGGATCACGTTTTTCTAGAAAACAAATTTATTTTTTACATTACTTTTTCTTTCTGTACTCCCAGTAATGGTTCCCACAATCTCATTTCCGATCAGCTCCAAATTGTACTCCATATAAATAGGTTTTGATTTACAAATTGAAAAATCTGATTATTTATAAAGTAAAAATGAAAAAATCTTCATTAGTCATTTCTGATAATAACATTTTAGCTATTTTAGGTAAAAGTAGCTAAAATGCATCCAAGTACTTGACCCCTAAATTTTATACGAAAATGTTTTAACTGATTTGATTGGAGCATGAGGTAGAAAAAAATTAATAGTAGACAAACAGAAATCTAGCATTTACACATAGAGGTTGAAAAGACAGGTCTAATGTCATTCAATTAACTTAGAGATCCAAGTTGTGTCCAATCTCAAAATACTTAAATAAACAAAGGTGAATATCTGTCATTAATGTAGATTTAGTCAACTGTTACAAAAGTATGACTATTGATTAAGGCCCAATGCAAGAAAAAAAAGGCCCATAAGACAGGTTTGTCCTCAACACTTAATGAGAGCCTTACACATGAAGCACTGGAACTTTACTCTGTCCCATTCAACAGCTACCTCATAATGAGGCTTTGATAGTAGATGAAGACTATTCATATCTTTACGTCACACATCAGAGAACTATTATTTGGGAAGACAGAACAATTACTAAAAGACCTACATTTTCATAAAAATGTAATGGAACTTATGTGATTGACTGAAACTCAAAATTTTTTGGGGGGTGGCCTTGCAAGGAAAACTTTTAGATCATCAGGTTTCACTGTAAAGCTACTTTCTAGTTTTAGATTGGATAATGCTTTACAAGGAACTGCCAAATAATACCTAGATATTACCCATTTGAAAATACAAGCAATAAGGTCATCACAGCAATTTTAAAAATAATTGTGTAACTAAGGAAAGTTTTCTGCATTGCTAATTATATTATTCAGGCTTCTACAGAGAGACAGAGCTTATAGTATATGGATATGGATATATGTATGTATATGAGAAGATTTATGTATGTATGTATATGAGAAGGTATAATTCAGTCTGAGTGTGAAGGCCTGAGAACCAAGAGTGCCAATGTCCAAGGACAGGAAAAGATTCATGCCCCAGTTCAAACAGAAGCAAATTTGTCCTTCCTCTACCTTTTGTTTTTGTTTTTGTTTTTTTTTTTTTTTTGAAACAGAGTCTCACTCTGTCCCCTAAGGCTGGAATGGAATGGTGCAATCTTGGCTTTCTTCCCTCATTCAAGTGATTCTTGTGCCTCAGCCTCCCGAATAGCTGGGACTATAGGCGCACACCACCACGCTTGGCTAGTTTTTGTATTTTTAGTAGAGATGGGGTTTCACTATGTTGGCCAGGCTGTTCTCAAACTCCTGACCTCGGGATCTGCCCACTTCAGCCTCCCAAAGTGCTGGGATTACAGGCGTGAGCCACCGCACCTAGCCTTCCTCTGCCTTTTTATTGCACCAACCTAACATTCAGACCCTCAAGGGATTGGATGATGCCCCCTTGCATTGTGGTGGGAGGATCTGCTTTACTTAGTCCAACATAAAGCCATCTCTTCCAGAAACAGCCTTACAAACATACTCAGAAATAATGTTTAAGCAGCTGTTTTGGCATATCCTGGACCACTGAAGTAGATACATAAAGTTAACCATCACACTAGTTAAGAATCTGATGTGACCATTATCTATTTATATGATAAATTCAAAGCTTATTCCTACAACCAATAGTGTAGAGACTTTTAAAAATATACTTGTTTTGTTGTTTTATCAGATTTCTGGCAATTGCATTGTGTTGTATGTTACCGTCGACTTTCGGGTTATTTAGAGGGCTGCAACTTGTCCAGAGAAAGATGAAAATAGCAATGAAGTCAGAAATTTGTAGTGTCACTATTTTATACTAACAAGGAGTGTATTGTCTGGGTAAATACAAATTGGAAAAGAAACAATTCTCTGTTGAAAATACGGGAAGAGACATCCATCCCCTCCCTTTCTTAGGGCATTTACTGTAGAAAACTTGCAGATGGAAATTTTTGTTTGTGTCTTTAAAAATGTGTGTAAATCTTTTTAAATGTCAAATAAGCCTCTTGCCCGGTGAAAGGCTCGGGAATGTCTTACTTTATGACCTGGGGACCATCTCATTGAAATGTCTTCATCATCAAAGAACATAGTGCCCATCTCCCAATTTCTGTGGGTGGGTGGAAACCTAGCTTCAGAAGGTATTTAGCTTAAAATTGCAAAACTAGCTTATGTTATAAAGATATGATAATTTATTTTTCCTTTGGATAACACACAGAACATCATTCCAATTATCCAGTGAATTGAGGATGAACTATGTGTAACAAATGGTGCTGTCAAGTCCTAACTAGCACTTGAAGACTAGTTATTATTTATCTTGAGAACATGTACATAATGGATTGTATCTGCTTGGCTACATAAAATAATGAGATTTATTTCCGTTTTGCAATATCTTAGCAGACCTACAATTTGGTTTAATGCTTATTCAATAATACAACTGTGTTCTTTCTTTTATGTTGTGGAGAAGTTTCCCAGGTTGGGAGGAGATTTTGTTTTTAATTATTTATCACCAACATATAGTGTCATATTTTCATTTGCCTCAACTAATCATGAATACCTGAAAGGCAAAGTCCGTATTTTGCTTATATTTTTTATACTCATGCCTCGTACTCAATAGATATTCAATTAAGATAGGTTTAATCCTGTTGTGTTCAGGAGATATATCAAATGTATGTATGATGAGAAACATTTGAAATACTGTAAAATAGAAAAGAGCTTCTAGACCTTCAAAAACAGCTATATGTTAGCTCCAATCTATTCTCATACCAGCTTTTCTTTCTCTCCTCACATATACCATTTTCCTCAAGAATTTCTGAAATATGTATTTGTAATTGCTAAAATCTTCATTTTTCATGGCTCTGTACATTTATATGTATGCCTGCTTCCCTTCCCCCTATCTCAGGAATGCCTTTCCACAAACAGTTCCTGGACCTGACACACTGATTGCTGTGTTTGTATCTAGAGAAGAGAAAGGATGACTAAGGGAAGTGAGTAAGGGGTAGATTTACTTTTGAAATGTACTTGTGTATCTTTTAAATTTTGTTCATGTATGCATTCACTACTTAAAAACAGATATGATAATTATATTTTGATAGGAAAAAATACAAAGTCACTTCCTTTAGGAAATGTCCTATTACCCTTCGTTGGCTAGGCTATTGGCCATGTTACCTAGAGAACAGGCTTGTTGCTCCCTGCACACAGAAGCCAATACCATGGCATGGGGTCTTTTAAGAAAAGAAAAGCTTTAAAGGAAAACCTGTGAGCAAGGAGAGGGGAGTGGGCTGAAATCTGTCTCCCTAACTTTGGGTCTGGGGAAAGTTGATGATTTAGAGGGCAAGGGAAAGGATTTAGGAATTTTGACTTGGCACAGTCTGATTCAAGAGCTTCAAATTTGGCCGTTTAAAGTATGTAGAGGTAAATTTTAGCTCCACATCTTCTAGGTTAAGGGATTCCTTGTGTCTGAAAGAGTTCTGGTGTTCAGGTTCTGGTCATATTCCAGTCTTCTTGGTTCCAAGGGAAGGATTCCTTGATTCCAGGTGTTTTTAGAGGTCAAAGCTTTTTCTATTGCACTTGCCCAGGCAACAGGACTTGCAGTTTTTGTCTCTGTTACCTTTTACTGGGAAGTGTGGGGATTCTCAGTTCTTCTCTAACTTGGAAGAAAGAATTCAGCCAAGAGATGTATAGTTTATTGAAGGGAGATAAAGTACATTTTTAGAGTGGCAAACAGCTCTGGCTGGGCTGATCCTGCTGAAAAACATCTTGTGACTGTTTCTGCTGGAAAAATGATAGTAGCAGTGTTCATTTAAAGAGACAGTACATTCTGAAAGATAAAACAGAGTCTAATGCTTGAAAGAATGAGTCAGCAGAAGCTAGTGCTGAAGGATTCTTTTTATGAGAATCTTACATGATTATTCATAAAGGGGCATGAGGGGGTGTTCCTTGCAAGCATGTTTTGGGAGGTCCCTTTGGGCATGTGTGCTCTGTGGTCCTACATGCTAGTGCAAGTAAACATGTCACGTATCTTATTAGTATTTAAAATCTCCTGGACAGAGATTTTTAATACTAGTAAATAGTATTCATTTAGTCAATACTGTTTTTACTATTATAACGAGCAAAAGTTACTCTAGGGTGCATGCTCATCAGTAGGGAAAATCCCTACCATGGTTATCTCTGGATACAGCCTAAGTCTCCTTTAGGGCTGAAGGAGCCCACTCACAAGGCCAGAAGTAGCCAAAGTAGCCATTGTCATTTTTCCTGTCTACAAGCGGGTAGCATCTTTAGGACTTCTTTTCCCAGGGGCTCCCCTGTTGCTTATTTTGTTACCAAAATACCAGGGGTTTGGTCTAGGTCCTGCTGTTTGCTGCATAGAAAGCCAATCATTAATATAATGCTTATTGCCAAGGAAGAAGGCTTTAATTGGGTGTTGCAGCTGAGAAGATGTGATTTCAGTCTCAAATCTATCTCCCTGGCTGGCTAAAATTAGGGGTTTAATAGCAGGGAAGAAAAAGAAAGGTAACAAAATGTATGAAAACAGAAATTTGGGAGGGGCAAGGAAGCAATCATGATGAATGAGGGGCCTGGTGTCTCGTTGTCTGGGTGTGATGATCTGGTGAGTTTCAGTTCTTTGATACACTTTGAGAGTCCTGGTACCTCTTTGGGTCTGGTGAGTTTTAAGCTTTAAGATCAGAGGGCAGGTCAATTTACATAATTATCTTTAAAAAACTGTCTGTGGGACTCTTGGGCTGGTTTCAGTCCCCCCTTTCTAGTTATCAGTTCCTCAATCATGGGGAATCCTGTCGTCAATCTTTCTGGCTTCTTCCTGCTGAGGAGGGGCATTGTGGGCAGCTCCTTACCGTGGATGACCATGTGGCCACCAGTAATCAAAGGTTTATCCAGTACTATAGTTTTCTTCTAAAACATAATATTTCTCTCTCCAGTCCCCCACAAATACAAATCACAGCAGGACTAATCAACCTGCAGGATAAACTTGAGTCCCATAGACTTGGCCTTTTACCCACACAAAGTGCATCAAGAATCATTGTCCCCTTAGGCTCTTCTAAATTGGCTTTGCTAGAACCTCTCACAGGCCATTTCAGTCAAAGTTCTGAGAAAATAACCAGTTCCTTCAACTGGGTTCCATGATAAAAGTAAACAGGTTGTTAGTAAATATATGCAAACAAACATATTGCCATGAATTAAGAATATTCACAAATAGTTTCAAAATTATGGAGAAATTAGGAAGAGAGAGAAATATGCCTCAAATTCCATTCACAAAAGTATACTCTACACAATATACTTAAAGTATACTTAAAGGCTATAAATAACTCAAGATAAAAAAATCCCCCAGACTCTGAAAAACAAAACAAAACCAATCAGCAATATTTCACACTAAAAAAAACCATAAAAATTATTTTAGTCCTTTATTAGTTCAGTCTATGCAAGAAATTCCTGCTCTCTGCTTCATATTGGGTTAGCAATCTTTATGAACACATCAGCCTTTCAATTAGTCCTCTGGACGTTTTTACTCTAATCCAAGGGCACAATCTCCAAAGATATCAAAAACCTGCATTCAAAACTCCTTTTCTAGTACTCTTCCAAAGAAGCAAGCCCTGGACTGTAGCTGATTGTAAGTCACTTTTTGAGAAGGATCAAACTAAAACAACAATGGTGAATGACAAAAGCCTTAAGACAGTCATCATTAAAGACACAGTTGGAAAAGAAATTTGGTTATTTCTGTGGCATACAACAATTTAACCTAATAATTATAATTATTATTACTGACAACCTATATTAAGACATATCAGAATCTTAGGAGTCACACATAATCCTGGAACACATATTAACAATATATCTATATAAATATAACCCAAAGGAAGGTAAACACTATCACAGATTTGACAATGCTTCCTGCATAATTCCAACAAAACAAGCCAAATAAGCCAAATATGTCTCTCTTGGACTTCAGGAAACGTAATATACAAAAAAGCTAGTTTGAGGTCAAAAGGACTTAATTTGGAACTTAAAATTTTGTTCTTGAAAAGCTTGGCAAATATCAAAGTTTTAAGACATTTCCTGTCATAAAATGGGATCACAGTTCACTATAAAATAATCATTAATTAAAACAAAAACATTTACCTTTTGATAGAGAGGAGACTCAATTTCCCAAGTAAGACCTAATACTTCAGAAAGCATGAGGGCAACTAAATCGGTCTCTTTCTGCTGCATATTTTTCCTGTACTTTACTGAAAAGGTAAACAGAAATTTATTTTACCTTTTTATGGAATATTATTAAAGTTAAAGCTAATTTTAATAACACCATATGAACAAATCTATCCAATTTCAATCATTTTGACTGTAAGATTTTCATAAAATTTTATAACCTATTATGATTTTCTATTAAAGAGCACATCAGTGATCCGAGCAATCCCTGTTATTCTGACACATGGACACAGATGCTGGCCTTGCATTAGTGTGCTTTTGATATTAAGGTTTAATTTATACAAAAACTCTGAACTAATCTTATCCCTCAAAATCAACCCTTATAATTCACATGCTCACATCTTCCAAGATAGTCCCTGGGCCTAGAGAGATTGAATGGTTTTAATTTCTGGCCCTGTGTCTCACAAAATCAGTTCATTATGTTTTTCACCTTCTCCTGAGTTTGAAGACGAGGTTTTGACTGGTGTCAACGCTCAAAATTGAGCAGAAGTCAGTGCCTTCTTCAGACCCAGGAGTCAAAGCCCTATAACTTAACGGCACAAAGTTTAGTTAATAGAATAGTTTAGTTAATAGAATATTTATATTACAGCCCTGTCATTCTCTGTAACATGTCACAAATTAGAACACTGTGATTTGGACTTTAGCTGTCACTACCTGCAGCACTTCAAACTACTGTATTAAAGTAGTTAGGTTACTCATTCCTTATGTCTAATTGCTAGCATTCTAGTGACAGAACTGTGACCAAAAGCATCCTATGCCAGGCTTATCAAAGTAAGACAACTAACTTTTCTCTCCAACATCAAAAAATGGTAAATGCAAATATCAGCTTTGGAAATTTAATATGAGGATAAGTAATATACTTAAATTCACTTAAATAGTGTACAATAAAACAAGGACAAAGTAAGAACAAACACACAATAATTTCTTTTCATCTATTTAAAACAGCATCATCACAAATTTCCAAGATTGGTTTCTAGATACAGAACTGACATCTGACTGGTAACTTTCATCAGTAAAATCTTCAAATCAGTGCAACAATTGTACTTATTTTGTTTTCAAATACTTACATGAAGGCCCATCAGTGATAAATGGCTTGGAGTCAAAAATCACTAGGAAGTCTCACATTTAAAAAAAAAATTTACTACTTAATCCAACTGAATGTCACATAATGTTAATAATAGTAAACACAACTAAAGTAGTTTGAGAGAAATCCCAATTGATATAATTTCCTTGAGGACAAGACCAATCTTTCCTGAACATTAAAACTTTGTGCCCATATCACAGGTTTTTTTTCATTAATTAAAGGAAAAAATCTGAAACTAACTCATATTATAGATTTAATTGAATTATCCTGGAAATAAACAACATTTAAAAACTTCTACTCTCATGTACTTTTCCAAATAACAAAACACATAATGCAAAATTTCTGTTCAGAACTTATAAAGGTAAGTCTTTTATGTAATTTTTTAGACATGTTAAAGCTCTCATAGCTCTCAAGAGTATCAGAGGTAAGCAAAAACCAATCAAATTTTAAAAGGCTGGTGTCCTCTATCAATTATTGGAGACTTGACAAAAGTAGCTTAAAAACTTGGGATAAATAGAGAAATAATACATTGTTGGAAAGGCTTAGGAAATAAACGACTATTCATAGAATGAAATAAAAGCCTTCCATTAGAAACTTTAAAAATCAATGGTTTTATATGTATATGTATTTATAAGTAAAACTGAGAGGGGAACAAACAGCAAATAAATAAAAATTAAAACCAAATACAGGCCGAGGGCAGTGGCTCACACCTGTAATCCCAGCACTTTGGGAGGCCAAGGCAGGTGGATCATGAGGTCAGGAGTTCAAGACCAGCCTGGCAAACCTACTGAAACCCCATCTCTACTAAAAATACAAAAAATTAGCCAGGTGTGGTGGGGGGCATCTGTAGTCCCAGCTACTCAGGAGGCTGAGGCAGGAGAATTTCTTGAACCCAGGAGGCAGAAGTTGCAGCAAGCCGAGATTGCACCATTGCATTCCAGCATTCTTGCCTGGGCAACAGTGCGAGACTCCATCTCAAAAAAAAAAAAAAAAAAGTACAAATACAGATAAATGAGAAACCAACTCCAAATTTTTCTCCTCTTTAGTTTACCTTGTAGGCTACAGTGTTAACCAGAACCTGAAAAAAACAAAAACAAAACAAAACAAAAACACACAAACAAACAAACAAAAAAAACCAAGGATGAATATTTTGTTCCTGATTCAAAATATAATGCCTTTAAATCCTTCAATACCCCTAACATTTTGTACAATGAAGAAATTCACTTTAGGTACATGACCAATAAGTACTTTAGTGTTAGTACTATCTATAAAGAATAGTAAATGTAGTGTGAGGCAATACAAGCATGTATGTGAAATTTGGTTCCATGTTAAATGTGGCTTCATGCTTAATTATATTTAAAAAATTACCAAACTTCCAGTGTATTTTTTAAAATAATTATTATTTTACTCTCATCAAGACTAAGAGCTTTAACTATGAGATGTTAATCTAATAGTTAATTAGAGAAATTAATCTAATTTCTCTAATTTTCTATCATGTTTTAAAGTGTACTTTACTATGTAAACATTTTTAATTTTCTATTTTCTCTGTATGTGCACAAAGTAGACATACAGAGAAAAAGGAAAAAACTACGTATGACTTACCCAGATGATCTATAACATACTTGGACTTTCTATTTTGACCTAAATCTTGTTTTCTTTATAATCTGCCTTACCAAAAATGCAAGCTCCTATCCATAGCTTTCTTCACATCTTTCTCTTCTCCTCCCTGGTTCCTTTCTACCTTGGTTCAGAAATAACCTTTTCGAGTCTGTAATTTGAATTAATTTTTAGACAACTTCTGAATTAGACAAAATTGTTCTTTTTCTCACTAAAAACATATCTTCTTTGGCCCATTTTATATACGGAATTATATATTATCTATAATTCTTATCCTTAGAAAACTTAAATTTTAGTGAAAATGTAGGAAGCAAGAAATCTTGAGCTGCCTATCAGATATTAGCATTTTATAGATGAAAAACATTCCCATTCCATAATTTTTAGAAATATATTTCCTTGTATCATAACTGTTTTTTAATTGGAAATGACTCAGACATTTAGTTAGCATCAAAAATAATTTAAAATTTTTAAATCACACAAAAAGTTTACCTCCAACATTTATCTCACATGTTCTCAATTCTTTCATTTTTAACAGCTTATCTAGATTATTTCTAAAAACCGATACATTAAACATAGCTAGCCATCATTTAAAAATAGTTGTTTCTTTGTTAACCTTTATTTATTTATTTATTTTTCATAGCCAGTAAACATTAGCGAACATAGAAAAATCCTTAAAGTTAGCTACATGGGCATTTTCACCAGTAACTCAGAAGATTCAGCTGTTTTCATTAAACCAGCAACATTACATTAGTCTTACTTATCCAAAAAAATTACACAAAGATCATTTTGTTTGGCTGGGTTCATAGTTTTATAACCTTTTATGCCAAACTCTGACACTTCAAAATATCTAGCAGAGATAAAAATTAACCCAGAAAAAAAAATGCATGCTAACAATTCTGAAGAATTTCTGTTTTTATTTTACCAACAATTTTAAAACCAGCTTATTTATTAAAAGTTTACTTAAGTCCTGTGAATTTGAGAAATACTTTGGGCTTAATTTATGAATGCTCTTTTATTTTTAAACCAATTTGGTAGGCACAACATATAACATAATAAATGTACATACATAAGCACATCCAGACATGTTTACATATGCATAAGCAAAGATCTAATAGATTTACCTCAGAGCTCTAGCCATAAGATAACAATACAAACTCATCAGTTTACATGGCTACACTTTGTTTTCCCTGGTAGTTAATCCAATGAAGGGTGTAGATCAACATTATGGGTAAAGCAGTCTCCATGGCAGTTTGACTTTTAAAGGCTAAACCTTCCCAGGCTACACAGAACACTGGGGCCAAACAGCACCAAAGAAGAATGTCACACGCTAACCAGGCCCGACACTGTTTAGAATTACTGGGGCCAAACAGTATTACAAAGGAGTATCAGCTTACTGAATTCTAATTTTTCCATAACACACACAAAATCAATCACCAAAACACATTCCAACTGCTGCAACAGCTAACCTCAAGAGTGTCCTAATGGAAACAGGATGCTTCCCCTCTCCATTGGTTGGGCTTGATCAACCTGCAAACAAAAATTCCCTCAAGATTTCTCTGATTGAGAGGAGCCAATCCCACTGTCTGGTACCAACAAAGGACACTCACTTTCCAGGACACATAATATAATTGCAAACAATCCCCACATAGTGTTCATACTGAAACAGTTGAGGTGCTTCCCTCTCTCAGTCAGTTGGGCTTGTTCAACCAAATAATAGAAATTTTTTTAAAAATTTCCAAAGTGTTAGGAGTAGTTCATGTGCCTGGGCCCACAAAGGGCCCCTTACCTAAACAGATGCAGATGCCAAATTTCAAAGGCAGTTCTTCCTAGGCAATCAGGAATGTGGCTGGGGCCAGCTGCAGCAGGGCCAGAGAGATACCAAAACTCTCCTCCAGTCAAAATTGGGCAGGCAGCTGCTTAGGAGGGCTTCTGAGACTCCTTGCCAATGGCAACCAAGCCACAAGCTGGGTTCCAGGTCAGGGAGTCAATCTGTTACTTACACACCAGGGATTCGATTTAGGCCTTGCTGCTGGCTGCACAGAAAGCCAATCACTGATACAATGAATATTGCCAAGGAAGAAGGCTTTAATTGGGTGCTGCAGCTGAGGAGATCGGAGCTCAGTCTCGAATCCATCTTCCTGACTGACTAAAATTAGGGGTTTATATAGCAAGGAAGAAAAAGAAATGTAACTATATATGAAAACTGGAACTTGGGAGGGGCAAGGAAGAATCACGATGAATGAGGGGCCTGGCATCTCATTGTCTGGATGCGATGATATGGTGAGTTTCTGTTCTTTTATACTCTTTGAGAGGCCTGATATCTCATTGTCTGGATCTGGTGAGTTTTAAGCTTTAAGACTAGAAATGTCAATCTGAATAATATTGATGTCAAAAGAGTCATGTAATAATAAAATGTCAAAAGAATAATAATAATTGCCTATGAGACTACTGGGTCGGTTGCCATTGCTGGCTATCTGCCTACTCCAACATATCTACAAAGTAACTCTACATTTTGTTTTTAACAGAGCAGACCAAATTTAGGCTGGTCCCACGGTTACAGCCACATTAAAGTAGTGCAGCTGCTTTGGAGCCAGCCACATGATCACTGCTTAATAAAGGGTTGCTGAGTGAGTGAAGAAATAGAGCAAGCATGTGTTATCAAGTTATCAGTGTCTGTAGCATTTAATGAAAAAATGTATTCCAACTGCTGTGGACAAGAAATGACAAACCTCACCAATAAGCTGTGAGGCTAAAGAAAAGGAGCAAGTTTTAGAAAGAAATTAGTCTCTGTCGTGAAATCAACAATTTCTTATTGACACAACTGTGCTAGACATAGCTTTTAAGCAAAAACTCCCAATGAGACACATCTGTCTTAACCACAGTAAAGTTCTGTTTCTGCCTGTGACTAAATAGTGTTCAGTGATTCCATTTTAGTAGCTCTCTTAATACAGACATTATAACACTAGACATTTGTTAATTAGAGAAGTAATTTCTCAAAAAAAATCATAACAATGATTCAATAGTATATCTGTTTTGAGAGGCATTGCAATATATTTGGTACAGTGGTTCCCCATTATTTGTACGGGATACGTTCCAAGATCCCCAGTGGATGCCAAAGTACTGAAACCTGTATATACTGTGTTTTCCTATACATACATACCTACCTATGATAAAGGTTAATTTATAAATTAGGCACTGTAAAAGACTAATAATAATAACTAACAATAAAATAGAACAATTATAACCATATGCTGTCATGAAAGATACGTGAATATGCTCTTTCTCAAAATACCTTACTACGGTGTACTCCCAGTTCTTCTTATGAAGATGTGAGATGATAAAATGCCTACATGATGAGATGAAGTGAGGTGAATGATGCAGGCACTGTGACGTAGTCTTAGGCTACTGTTGACCTTGAACACATGCACTGCAATACTATGAGCCATAAGATGGCTATTAAGTGGCCAGCAGGTGATAGCATTTGCAGTATTCATATGCTGGACAAAGGGATGATTCAGGTCCAGGGCAGAATGAAGCAAGATGGTGCGAGATTGCATCATGCTACTCAAAACAGTGCACAATTTAAAAAGCAAAAGTTGTTAATTTCTGAAATTTTCCATGTAATATTTTCATATCACAGCTGACTGTGGGTAACTGAAACCATGTAAAACAAAACCATGGATAAGAAGGGACTACATTATTATGCCTTTCATGGGTACATAAAAATTCTATATAAAATAAAAATGCCTGCTAAAAAGTAAAATAGCCATGATGAGGAAAATGATTATGATTATTATGAAGGCTTTAACTACAAAGGGCTTGTTTATTCAATGTTATTTATGTGACAGATTCTTAGAACATTAACCACCAGATATTTCCCTCTGTTTGACTTTGTCATACAAAATGTGGGGTATTCTGAAGTAAATGCTATAAAGTTAGAGGGAGAAGGTTAGACAACCTACTTTCTTTGCAATGTCATCTAAGTTGGAAAAGCTGTCACAGGGAATAACTGGATAAAAGAAGTCATTCTAGATGAGTGAAGAAATAACAGTGACCATAAGGACAACATTTTTTAAAAGTGCTTTGAGTGCAGTTGCATATTTGTTTCTTAGACTGTCTTTGCTTAATAATTAGCATATAAATGGTCTCAACTAGGATTGGAAGTTAACGTTTCATTAACCTCGCTTACAATACCTAAAGGAGGCATCCACATTTAAATTCAGGGAGAAAATTGGTCTAACTAAACTCTCCTGAATATGATAATCTTGAAGCAGCCGCAAACACATTGAGCACTGACCAAGCATCCCAAGTTTCATTAAAAACACATACACACACACACACACACACACACACACACACTCACTCAGCAAGAATGAAAACACTCACTGATGCTATTTTCTCAAAGGAAATACTGAATAATATCTTGGTAAGTTATCTTCTATTATTGAATTGTACATTTTATTTTTTATAAATGATATTGTATGCATTTATTTATTCAGTCAGGACAATTCATCTTTTCTTCATTAATTCATTCATTCTTCATTTAACAAATGTTTTAAAAGCACCTGCTTTAAGTAAACCACAATTTTGTAGCCAATAGGAGGTGATCTAAAGCAAAGTAAGACCTAGCTCCTATCTTTGTGGGGCCTCCTTTATAGCAGAGAAGACAAGACTACAAACAGGAGAAAATTCAAAACAACATGAGTTTTTAAAATTGAATTTTTACCATTTGATGAACATTGTGTAAAGCAACTAATTCTAAGACACATTGGCATAAAACAGAACTTAGTAAAGCACATGGGGAGTTCAGAGACATTGCTACTCTCCAAGAGTCAGAGTGAAATGGTTAAGAATAAGGTTACTCAAACCTCAGTTTGTGTCTGGGCTTGGTCATTACTTCCCGTTACCTTAGGCAAGCCATTTGATGTCTCATTGCTTCATCCTTCTCATGTGTGAAAAGGGAATAATAATAAGGGTGGCTACATAGTAGGGGTGTTGTAAAGATGAAATTAGCTAAGAAATGTGAGATACTTAGAACTGTGCGGTATGTACCAAATGGTGCAATGCTTTATTTTTCATGTATTGTGAACATTTTCCAAAAGTAATAACATTTTAGCTAACTGATACTTCAAATATAGGGTTTTCTTTTTTGCGAAAAGTGAATTTCTATTTTCAGAAGTAAAACTAGGTTAGTGATTCACCAGCACTAAATATTTAGTGCCAATCCATGAGGCACTTTAGAATTACAATGTTTGTATTAGAAAAAGTACTGGACTGAGAGTGAAGTGTACCAATAACAATTATAGTTCTATAGTAATAGTTATATGACTTTCAGCAAATTGGAAGTTGTAAATTGTAAACCTCAATTTCCTAGTCCATAAAATCAGATGGAGTGTTGTGTATATATGTGTAAGTTGCAAAGGCATTTAAATACTTCAATAGTGCTTGAAGGCTCATAATGTAATAGAAGGCACTTTTGAGTCTCATACTCTAAAGATTTGCTCCATGTGCTGCAATTTATGCTTCATAAAATTTAAGAAAGCACAATAATATCTACCAGTCATAAAATAGCAGTCTTCTTGAGATTAGAAAAATCATTTCTAGCCAGTCATCAACAGAAGGCATGAAAGAGAACTCAAGTTTAATTGAGAAATTTTATGTAGAAATCTTATTCTTGGATCAACATGATCTCTGTATTTGTATCTCACCATTGTCTGGAACTTATTTTCTCACCTGCAGGTGAAAGAAAAATACTTTCACATTCTTTAAGTTCTATTTCAAATTGATCTACCTAAAGGCTGTCATTAAATAGATGGTAGAGTATAAATTGTATTCAAATTAAAAATAAAAAATGCACAAGTATGTAATTACTGAATATATACAAACAATAACAAAATATATGAAGTAAAAGGTTTAAATACACTTTACTCCCCATCCCTAGCTACCCAGTATGACTACCACTCCTGCTCCTGTTTTCTTTTCTAGATAGAATCACTATTAACCATATGCTATAATTCTGTTCAAACTGATTTTTCTATGTATTTTCATGCATATATATGTCCACGTAAACCTGCATATTTTCCTTTGTATAAATGGAGTTATATATTGTATTCTTTGATGGAAAAATGACTCATTGTTCAAGATTCCTAATTATAGCTACAGTAAGCAAATTTCCTAACATTTATTGCCCATTCTTTTGTGAAACAGCTATATATAATTTTTGCTCACTTTCTTTTTTAAGTGATAAGTCTTCTTTATTATTTTCCTGTTCTGTTGCAAATATTTTTTGCCTACGTTGTCAATTGAATTTTATTAGAAGTATGTTTCATGTTCCTGTTATTATAAAAAGTTTTAGTTTTACAGGATCGAGTTATCATTCTTTCCTCTAAGGTTACTGTTTGTTTTATAAGCCATTTCCTACTTAAATCTGATAAAATATTATTTTTAATTTTTTACATATATGTGTATATGAATACATATATGTGTGTATATATTTATATATATAATATATAAAAATATAAACATATATATAATTTGTGTATATATATATAAACTGTATATATATTTTTTAAGCCACCTAGGTTTTTGTGGTACTAGGTGAGGTAGAATATTATTTGTAGTTTATTTTCTTTTTTTTTCCCACAAAGAGTGGCTTATTTTCTGAACATCATTTCTCATTTCTAGTTCACCCCTTTTGCACAGATTTAAATATTTATCTTCATCATGTAATAGATTTTCACCTGAATATGAATAAAACAATTGTTAAGCTCTAAATTAGGTAAGATGATTTGTATTATATCAAGATTTTTTTAGGTTAAACAATAATAATAGCTTATTGTAGTTTGGATAATTGAGATTTTAAGTGCAAGCAGGAGTACAATTTTAAAGAAAATATATTAGAAAAAATGAAATATTATCACAGATTTTCTTGCTGTCAGTATAACTTACATAAAACTACCTCATAGCATCTAACATGGATCTATATTACAATCCTAAGTAAGAAATCGTAATGTAATTTAGACTACACCCTTAAAAAGTGAAGATCTCATGCTAGAGTTATTATATCTTAAGTTTTGGCAAAAAGAATATGTGGGTTTTCATGTTATGTGACCTTAAAGCAATGATTTTAGGATTCTATGAGGTGAAGTACACAAAGATCTTACAAGTGCTTTCAACACACACACACACACACACACACACACCCCTACCTGTGTGTATTCAGTGGGTCCCCAAGACCATCTTCAGGTTCAATGATTCAATAGAGAAACTCAGAAAAGCTATTACACTTACAGCAATGGTTTATTACAGTGAAAGGAAGTCAATTAAAATCAGAAAGGAAAAAGGCACAGAGGTGCAAGTTTCCAGTTTTCTTCTCCAAGTTGAGTCATATAAACAGCACATAATCCTCCCAGCAATTGTGTGGGACAACACATAGATAGTATTGCCAACCAGGAAAGCTCATCCAAGGCTTGGTGACCAGATATGTTTGTGGGTTTGGTCATGTTGGGTCTGCACAGCTGGCCTCATTTACTCAGTCTCTTGCCCCTCCAAAGGTCAAAGTGATACCTCATGAACCAAGACCCCCACCTTAAATTACACAGTTAGCATAGACTACCTGGTGTGGCTCTAGGTGCCAAGTAAACACAAATACTCTTATCAAGCATTATATTCCAAGGGTTTAGAAGTTATTTCCTAGGAACTGGTCAAGGACTAATCCTTTCTTGGAATGTGCAGTTTGCACAACACAGACCTGCAGAGTAAATCGTTAGCTACACAGTGCATAACTTGTCAACTAAATGGTAATTACACAGATACTAGTTAGGAGCAAGACTGTGAAACATACAAACGTATAAACCAAAAAACCAACCAAATGTGCTTTCTACTTTTTAATGCTCTAAAATAAATTTATAAAAAGTATTTGAAAACATGATCATGGGTAACGTTCAAATTTCAAAACCACAGTGAATAATGCACTATTTCCCTGATACTTTAAAAAATAAATATTCCCCAACAGTAGAGAAGGCATATTTTGAAAAAAATCTCACTTGTCATTTTCCATACAAGTTGAGAAACATGATGAGCAATTAGTAGATGCAATAATGCAGTGCAATCTTCAGAAACCTCTTGAGGGTATCAGAAAAATATCCTATTTGAATATTGGGAAGTGAGGAAGTCAATCCAGTCTGATCTATGCAATTTGGCCTTTGAATATCTAAGTTGCTGTCAATCATCCTTTCTGAATTAGTTTAGCACAGCAGGATTTACTAACTTATGCAAACCAAACTGCTGCCAATAAAAAAAAAAATAAGGAGTTTTGTATTTGCAAAAAGACACAATTATTGTCAAGAGGTGTTTCATTGTTTTAAAGATATATTTGTAAATATGCCAAGATACTTCATGCTTTGTAAGTATGCAAAATGTAAAATGCATTTCAGCTATTTAACTCATATATTTGTGCTACAAGACATTAAATAAAAAATATTTACTTACTTAATTTGTTTTTCCCTTGTATGTTTTTATACTATGTAAATAGAATGGACATTGAAGTGCTTCCATGTCATATTTGTGAAATAAAAATACATATTTTTCAAAAATAAAAATATATTTTTGGACATAGTTAATAATTGTATTAAAGATGCAACTCATCAATAAAATGTTATTTCTTCAGCATGGCTATGCAAATGTTGTAGGCATAAATTCTTCTTTAAATACTTTAACTTTCCCTAGTAAAGACTTTGGTTGAACTGACTGAGATTAAGGGAATTAAATCATCTACTAGTATTCCAATATATCTCTTTACTTTTTTTTGTCACTGAGATGGTTTTTAAAATAGCTAATTTGCAAAATAAAATAAAAAAGAAAAGAACATATGTTCTACTGATGATTATGAAAGAATGCTGTATTAGGAGTATATTTTTTGAAATCTGTTCAAAATTAACTGTATACTCTTTATAATGATCAAATCCCTTTGAATAAAATCAAAAACATTCTAGAAGTTTTTTTATAAATGGCAGATGCATTTAAAAATTTGTTCAGAAGTACTGTATGCTTGCAGGGTAATGAAAAAGTCTCATTTTCCTTGATGATGGTTACCTGCTCGTTCTCCTTCACAGAAAAAAAAAAAGGCCCAAGTAATTCAGTATTTCCCCAACTATTAGCAAGGCAGTAGAGCATGATTGCTAAGACACAGGTTTTGGAGCCAAATTAGCTGGATTCTAATTTTGCCTTTACCAGTTCCTAGCTGTAAGACTCCAGAGTGTGAGATACTAATAGTATGCAAGTATTATGGATTTTTGAGGATCAAATGAGCTAACGCATGAAAAGAACTCAGCATAGTACCTGTACTTTATAGGTAATCAATAAATATTACCAATTCTTATCTTTGGTTTGCTTTATTAATTCAAAGAACCTCCAGTGTACATCTTATCTTTGGTTTGCTTTTTTAATTCAAAGAACCTCCAGCATATTTACAGAATAAACATCAATTGACCCTAAAAGTGTTTTGAATAAATCTCTCTCCATAATGGAAACAATATAGTGCTGTATATTTCAAGAATTAGTGTATTGTCTATATTAGCACTCACCAATCTAACGTTCTGAAAGGAAGGAGAGATGTGTGTTAACTCATATCATCACAATGGCCACATGTGACTACTGGGCACTTTAATGTAACAAGAGCAACCAAAAAACTGAACTTTTGATTTCATTTATTTATTGATTTATGAGACGGAGTCTTGCTCTGTTACCCAGGCTGGAGTCCAGTGGCGCGATCTCGGCTCACTGCAAGCTCCGCTTCCCGGGTTCACGCTATTCTCCTGCCTCAGCCTCCCGAGTAGCTGGGCTACAAGCGCCCGCCGCCACGCCCGGCTAATTTTTTTGTATTTTTAGTAGAGACGGGGTTTCACCGTGTTAGCCAGGATGGTCTTGATCTCCTGACCTCGTGATCTCGCCTCCTTGGCCTCCCAAAGTGCTGGGATTGCAGGTGTGAGCCACTGCGCCACTTACTTTTAATTAACTTAATTTAATTAGCTACCTATGGCTAGTGGCTACAGTATTATATGGCACAGGTCTATATGCTTTATTTTAAGTAAATTTCTCAGCTAAACCCAGATATTTCCAGCTATCACTGAAAAGCAGAGCACACTCAATTGAACTTGCAGTAAGGAAGGCAATATCCCAGTTTGTGTGGAAGTCTCTCTCTAGACAAAAGAGTAGAGTTTTTTTCACTGTTCATCTTTAGATCAATAAAAACTTGATTTCATGTTGAGATCCTGGCTTGTAAAAGCAGAGGTAACAGAAACCTCTCAAACTGGATATCTGCTGACACTGGCTCTGAAATTCTACATGGAAACTATCATCAGATTCAGGCCAGCCAGTAGCAAGCAGATTCTATACCTTGGTGAAAGAAAATAAAGAGGAGAATAGCAGTTAAGTTCTGGATTCTCAGGGACCAGGATGCATAACAGAGGGAGGTTCAAAATGTCTTTTGTGTGGCTTCCAGGAGCAGTTGGAAGTCTCCATCAGAATTCTCTCTGCATTAAAATACGGTCCCCCTATTATTAGTTTTTAAAATGTCTGTCATGCTTTCCATTGGCCAAATCCAACTAAAAGCCAGAGAAGATGACAGCTCTGTTGATGCAGTCCGTACAGCTCCACTTCCTGGGAAGGGTTCAGGGAGAAACAGGTTAGAGAGGGACTCAGCATGAACAGGTGGAAGATACAAAGCATACTCTGTTTACAACATGAAATTGTTAACAGGAATCTAGAGAGGTATAGGCTGATCCTGTTCTTAAACTATGCAGACAGGCCTGCAAAGAGAAAGAAAAATGAAACAAACGCATAACAAAAACCAGTTGAGTCACAGAAAGTGCTGACAATTTTGTTTTTTATTTATTTATTTGTTTATTTATTTATTTATTTATTTTTGAGGCAGGACCTCACTCTGTCACCCAGGTGGGAGTGCAGTAGTGCCATCAAGGCTTATTGTAGTCTCTGCCTCCTGGGCTCAAGTGAGCAGGCTTATTGTAGTCTCTGCCTCCTGGGCTCAAGTGAGCCTCTTGCCTTGGCCTCACAAAGTGCTGGGATTACAGGTATGAGCCACTTAGGCACCATTCTTTCCAATCTACATCTCTGCTCTTTATGTTTAGTGAGACACCTTTGAACACTTATAATACATATTTTATATTTTACTTAATCTAGCAAATTTCTGGTTTTTTGCAACCCAAAATATTTCACTAATATAAGTTTAAATACTCTCTACCTTTCCCATCTTTTCCTTTCCCAAAGAAAGCAAAATCAGACCAATGCATGGTGGCTCATGCCTGTAATCTCAGCACTTTGGGAGGCCGAAGTGGGAGGATCTTTTGAGCCCAGGAGTTCAAGACCAGCTTGGGCAACATAGTGAAATGCACTCTCTACAAATAATGAAAACTTATCTGGGATTGGTGGTGCAGTCTGGTAGTCCCAGCTATTTGGGAGGCTGAGGTAGGAGGATCACTTGAGCCTAGGAGATGGAGACTACAGAGAGCCATGATTGCATGACTGCATTCCAGCCTGAGCAACAAAGCAAGACCTGGCCTCAAAAAAAAAAAAAAAAAAAAAAAAAAACCAGAAAAAGAAATATATTAATTTACCATTACCAGTTAAATGAAACCACATTACTAAAAAATGACTTGAACCTAGATATGTTCTCTTGAATTAAATACCTTTGAACTTCAAAACTAACTAATTATTTGTGTAAAATTTTACAACCACAGACAATATCCACAAAAAATGTTTTGAAAGACAGATGTATATATGTGAGTGTGCATATATACATGTGAAAGTGCATTAAAGAGTAATAAACATTATATAACTACTTATTCTATCAGTAGTTGATTGACATTATTTAATATTTAAACTATGGGATACTATGTTTATTATTCATTTTATGTTTATGATTATACCTAAGTGAAAATGGAAAAAAATACCTGAAATATATTAGTGTCACACTATTCTTGACCATTAAAAGTGAATTAAAAATTAAGTAGAAAATACTTGGCCTAAGGGATTCTTGGAATTTTTGCTTTTTATTAAAAATATCAAGTAATAATAATCAGTTATGTTTTATTGAGTGCTTACTATATGTCAGGCATTTTGTGAAAATGTTCTCAATAGCTTATTGAATTTAACTCAAAACAAAGCAAATGAGACTGTCTCACTTTACACAGCAATAAATTGTGACCTAGAAGTATTAAACTGTTGATTGAAGGCAAACCTGTACTATACAGGGCAAGATGCAACTCAAGTCCAAATCTAACTCCAAAGTATTGACTTTGATGTAATGCCTTCTCTCTATAATATAATGCTTTTTCCCTTCTACTTTTCCATTTTTACTTCTGAAGTAAAATACATTTCAAGAGAAGCTGAATCTCCCTTTATAGAAATGCTTAAAGCAAATTATAAATTGTAATCTTCTAAAACAAGTTAACTGTAATATCTTGCTAGAAAGGAAAATGGATGGTATTTTCTTCCTAACACCCATTTAAGCTCTCTGATTTCACTGTTTCACTGATTCATCCTCTTATATCAATAATACCAATAATAGTATCTTTTGAAAGAGAAGCTTAATTTCATGCTTGAATTATTTAATTGATACCTCTTTGACAATCAAATGTTTTGTTTGAAATCAGGGAAAAATGAATGCCATTTCCTCTTCTTTTGGTGAAATTGTATCCCAATTGTTTACGTTGAAAATTCCCTATGCAAGTACATTTCTCTAGATTTAAATCTTTTGCTAGATTTTATGGGCTACTGTGGTAGCTTGTTACAGTGACAGCTGTCAGTGAACATATCTTACCAGTACCCATGCCCTGTTTTACTATCTGCCTACGATGAATCAGGGCTTGGTCATGTCAATTGTGATGGCCAACTGAACATCAGCAAATGTGAAACAAACAGAGACTGAAACATTGCCTTCACCTCCTTGCAACAGTGCTCTGAAACATCATGTCATTAAGAAGCGTAAGATGTGAGAAAACATGAAAAGAGAATCCCAGCCATCCCAACTCCTCTCGCTGACCACAGCCTCCAGCCAACCCACCAGCTGAATTTAGCTGTATAAGAGACCTAAGGTGGCCCTAGTAGAATTAATCTGAAATTTTCTATCATCCATTCGGCTAGAGGCAAGATTAATTTATTTCTTGTTACATTATCCAAGGAACATGTTATCCTTGTTTCCCTAAAAAAGGTTACGTATTTTGATATTGTACAGTAAATTCTTCATTCATTTAACACATTTTAACAAATGTTTGCTAAGAATCTACTATTTGTAAGGTGCCATATTAGATGCTGGATTCATAATAGTATTAATAGTAGTATGTTATTCCTGTTATCATGGAATTATAATATGGTGGGCAATAAAGAAAATAAAAGAGTACATTAGAAGCATTTTTGTTACAAATTTAATAAAAGCCATAAGGAAGTGTTCATTGTCTTGGTAATACTTAGGTCTGGAGGACGAGGCGGACCAATGGTTAAAAACTCTGCCCATCCATGATTAATAGAACTATTCTCACATACTCTAAACTTTAAATGCTGAACTAACAGATATCTCTACATATAGCTAACGAGATCTCTAATAACAGAACTCATGCTTGGATAAATACTATTGTCACTTTATTGATCTAACTATTTTTATTCTCTAGACAAATGACAAATACCACAACACCTTTATAGATCTCTAATATTTATTGGAGAAATATTTGACTTCATTCAAATATACCTTATCACTCTCATTCTAAAAAACCCATCTTGAAGTTTGGTAATTCATGACCACATAGTCCCCTTTCCAGTTTCTTGCTCAGAGTCTTAGTATAATGTACCATCTTTCCTAATTTGCACAACATGAGATTCCTCCTTTCTTGCTGGCCACAAATCATTGAGGAAATGTTGATAATACACAGAAATAAAAGAAAGCCTGCTCTTTTGATGAATTAAAAACCTGGGGCCGGGTGCGGTGGCTCACACCTGTAATCCCAGCACTTTGGAAGGCCGAGGCGGGCGGATCACAAGGTCAGGAGATCAAGACCATCCTGGCTAAGATGGTGAAATCCCGTCTCTACTAAAAATACAAAAAAAAAAAAAAATTACCCGGGCGTGGTGGCAGGCGCCTATAGTCCCAGCTACTCAGGAGGCTGAAGCAGGAGAATGGTGTGAACCCGGGAAGGGGAGCTTGCAGTGAGCTGAGATCGCGCCACTGCACTCCAGTCTAGGTGACAGAGTGAGACTCCATCTCAAAAAAAAAAAAAAAAAAAAAAAACTGGATGCATTATTCTTAAGCCTTGCTCGGGGAGTACTTTCTACTTTCTTTGTTTTGCTCTAGCAATGCAGCAGGTATAACTGACAGAGTGTCTTTTTTCCTCCTTTTATTAATTTGGGGTCTGTGACTTTTTATTCCAAATACTGCTCAGGTTAAGAAAAGGGAAAACAATATTTCAGACAGAGACTAGAGTGCTTCTAAACCATGTTTTCCTCAGAAGGGGAAATAATATTATTTAAAATATTTTAGATAACAAAACCATGAAAATAATTTAATTCTCCTGGTTGGAAATTGTAATGGATTTGATAAGCTAGTTATAATAAAAGGAAGTAGTTTGGTGTTGGTTAAGCATTCAGATTCTGGAGTCTGATTACTTAGGTTTGATTTTTTACCTCTATCTCTTAAATAGCTGTTGATTTTGGTCAAATTGTCTAACCTTCTGTATCTCATTTTTCTCAGCTACAAAATGGAAATCAGAAGATAATGAGAGTTTTTCTCACATGGTTTGTTCTCAGCTGTAGTGAATGCACATTGTGAGGGCTGGCTCATGCTAGCTCTTATTACCATGGCATTATCAATTTTTTTTCCAAATTTTCTCTTTTTAATGAAATATAGCCCAGATTTCCTCAACTCTTATTCCTAAAAAGTTAATGTTATTTTCCAGTTATTTTTTAGTATAATAATTTCAGAGAAATATGTCCAACTACATGGGCAAAAGTGCTCATCAAAAAAATCCCACATGAATTATTTAACCAATAAAATGAGATTTTATATTTGTGTCAATAAAAATAATATTCATTTAGATAACAATATTTTATATTTTTAACATTTAATTTAATCTTTAAACATTTGTTATCCGGGAAAAGAAAAAATGGACCACTTTCCTATAATCAAAATGTAAGAATATAAATAAGGTATAATCTCTTAGGAGGAACACTTTTTCTAAATACAACAAAAAGTAATTGAAATGAAATACATAAAATCCCCTAATTGCCTACCAGCCTGATTTGTATAGGTATACTTTCCAGAATCGTTGACTACCTCAGTGAGAATAGTTTGACACACTTCATTTATTGATTAAGACTACATTCACTTAATTGACTCACTGATGTATTAAGAGGCCTATTTTTCCTACATTACCAGGTCAATTTTCTTTTTTCCTTTTCAGTGAAAATTTATCTGAATTATCACAAAGCAGAAACAAAACTAGTGTTGGCAGCTCTTTGTAATGGAGACCCAGATTCAGGACTACTGACTGTCATTGCCCAGATATGTGACTTTCGGCGTGTCAGCAGCTATGGGATTTGGTCAAATTAATTCCTTTGCTTGTATATTGTATATAAGATGAGAGACAGGAAGTACATTATCTCTAAGGTATCTTTCAGTTCCTACTTATCATA
The DNA here is from genome assembly GCF_028858775.2 of Pan troglodytes. NCBI lineage: Eukaryota > Metazoa > Chordata > Mammalia > Primates > Hominidae > Pan > Pan troglodytes. The sequence continues at coordinate 138,229,652 of NC_072401.2, forward strand.
GCTTACACGTGCCCTAAAATTCCAACTTTATTTTACTTTTTGACACTCAAGAAAATGTTGAATTATTTTAAGGGATATTTACCAAATTCACAAATCTTTCTTAAAATATTATTGAAACTAAATGCAATGTGTAACAAGTATTTTGTGTCAGGTTTATATCATCATATCAAATAGACTATCTTAATGTATTGCAACTGCAAATGTCTTGAAAATTTCTTAATTATAATCTTGCAAAAAATCATATAACCGTGACACATACTTCTTCACTTATATTTGATAGATTAAAAAAAGTAAAAGAATATTACGTGAATGTTTCTAAACCTAACCACACTAATTAAGTCACATTAATAGATTCCTAATGTGCTAGAAGGATAATATTTTAACTTCATAAATGTGCATGTTGGTTTCCTTTATGAGGTTTCTTTCCATCTTGCTCTCTCTCTCCTTTTTTTTTTTTTTTTTTTAACATTCCACAGGTTTTCAATACATTGTTGAATTGAGAACAGTCCCTGGTGCTATACTTCTCAGGCTTGTGCACCACTTAGCTTATTCTCAAAAAACACAAATCTGCCCTGGCCTGTTCCTTTTATTCAGAAGATACTGGAGCCACCCCCACTTATGTTAGGGGATGGGGTGTGAGGACTGTGCTCAGACCACATCCCCTCATTGCTTTACACAAATCTGCTCCAGACATTGCCCTGCTTCCATCACTGCTGCTTTCTTGAGCTGCCAACTGATATACTCTGCTGTTTTACATAAACAAAGTTTCCTTTTCTCCTGGCTCGTAGAAATAGCTTCTTTTTTTTTTCTATGCGTGAATATTTTAGGGAGATCCCACAGCACAGTTGCTTAACCGCCCAGATCCTAAAACACTTGTAGTTTTATGATCAGTCTTTTCTTCCTCGAGATGCACAGCTGTGAGGACTGAGTGTTCCACTCTAACTCCTGTGCTCAGTCTGGTGAATTGTACTGGATTCTTTTCAGTTCTGACTCTGACCCCCCGTAACGTGTGTACCAGGTTCTTCTGTTCATAGCTGAATCCCAAGAGAGAACACAGTCCTAATGCCTTGGCAAATCAGCAGATGTAGCTAGATATGAGGTTGAAGTTGGTGCTCAGGGAGTGGTATACAGTAGGGTATTGCCTAAGGTGACCCGGATTACCAATATGAACTCATACTGTGATCCAGCTGAGACACAGGGTTGCATAAGGAAACCCTACTATAGTTCATCTCAAAATTAAATCATTTCATTAAGTATTCTAAATCTATTATGGGGATTTGTAACCCATTACAAACTAGGATAAAAGAGTTTGTAATAACAACCTGAATTTATATTCGAATACTAAGTAAAATTTTGACCAGTGAATGCATTAATAAATTTTCAAACAAAACCAAAATGCTTTTTAAAATAACAAGGTAATACTTTTTTTAAAAAAAAGTAGCTGTAAAACAAATACAGATTTTCCTAAATGGAAAATACAAAAAAAAGTGGGAAACAGTTTAGAGGAACATCAAAAATCACCTCTTCAAAATTATCCCTTTCTCTATGTGGATTATTGCAATTGTTATTGTTATTAGTGTTGTTTTAACTTAGCTGCTACACACTGTCCATATACATTCACAAACTTTGCTTTCACTTAAGATTATTATGTATCTGTAAATCCATGCCATTACCTAAAATATATAACCATTAACTCTAAGGCCTGATTCATTAAAAATCTATGGCCGTAGCAAAGATTATGAAGCCTTTCCCTATCATTGACTATTAAAGTTTCTTTCAGTCTCTTACAATTTCAAATTGAGTGTTTTGTTGTTGTCATTTGTTTGTTTGTCTTTCAGAGACAACGTTTTTCTCTCCTCTCTCCCCCAGACTGCAGTATGGTGGCCAGAGCATATAGCTCACTGCAGCCTCAAACTCCTGGGCTCAAGTGATCCTCCTGCCTCAGCCTCTCAAGTAACTAGTACTACAAGTATATGCCACGATGCCTGGCTCAAAATTAAGTTTTAATAAACATATACATGCTAAGCATCTATATTTATTTCTGATTTTTTTGAAGGATAATTAAGAAATATATTTACAAAGTATTTGGTTAAAGTGTGTAAATATATTGAGATACTTAATACCATCATCAACTGCTTTTAAATAGAAAACCAATTTACACAGTTAGTTGTGATGTATGAAAATACTTAAACCTTTTTAAAAGTTTATTTTCAAATCTAAATTATATAATTTAATAGTTGAACTTTTAATATGTAATGAATAAGTGTGAATAAAAATAAAGAAGTTATTTAAGTTTAACTTCCAGTTTATTAGAGTCATTAATTATATGCAGATAATCTAGTTTTTAATATTAGTCATAAAGTAATATAGGCAAAATTATCCTGTAGGCTCTTTAGAGTATATATGAAGAATATTTACCAAGGTTTCCTTATCTGACAAACAGTTATTTATCTTTCGAGGCAAAATATGTCTAAAGTTTACTGAGATATATCGTAGAACATTTTAAAAAATATTATTTCCCTCCCTTTATTACCTCAAAAAAATCATCTTCCAGCTGGTACCCTCTTTCCTGAAATAGATTCCTAACTAGTAAAATGAATATGCTATAATCATTTATTAAAATGAAATACTTGTTTTGTAAACTGAAATTCATTATTAGGCAGACTTATACAGTAACACCTAGAGTCAAAAAAATGGTCTGTCATAGGCTTAGGGCTGTCCTTGTGATATATATAGCACCAAGCATTGGAGCTGAAAAGCTACTTTCTGTGGACAGCCTGATCCCCAGGAGAAGAGAAGGAGGAAAAGACTTGATCAAGAATACACACGTTCTGCTCCAACATTTGCCAACAGATAGCTCCCTCCACTTTCATTGGAAAAAAGGAGCAGGACAAGGCCCAGAATATAAGGGATAAGGCCTACTTGTATAGACTAGGGTGATAGTGAAGAAACTGTTTTCATAATTATAGCTGATATCTACTGAACACTTTCTAGGGTAGTTCCCGGTGATTTATATGTTTTATCTTATTTAAATCTCCCAACAATTTGATTATGTAGGTATCATTGTATTCTCAACTATACAGATAAAGAAATAGACACTAAGTAGTTTAAAACAAGTAGTTTGCTTAAGGGAGCAAACTTAGAAACTGGTATAGCTGAAATTTCAATGCAGGTGGTTAGACTCCAGAGGAGTTTTTAATCAGTGACAAAACTCACTACTATAACATATATTCAAAATTTTATATGTTATTTTGTGCTTTTAAAAGTACTCACTAAAGTGAGTGCATCCAACTGTAGAACTGCATTAGTGTTAAATTTAGCCATAGAGTAATTGGCTACTTAGTGGCATAGTATAGGGCCAGAGTTGATCGATATGCCCCCCAAACTAGGGGGCCTAGGTCTACTTTGGACCTGAATATTTAGTGTAAGGCAGAGTATGATAAATCAATGAGGCTGGGCTCTGTCATTTGTCTGTATCATTAAGAATACCTAGTTTAGGACCTGGAAGATGACACACACTCAATTCATCTTCCTTATGTATGTATAAATTAATGGATTAATGGATGGACTAATACATAATTGGATGAATGCAGCCAGGCTATACTAGAGTCGGGGTTGTATAACTGCATTAGATTATTTTTTTTTATTATCTTAGCAGTGACCGTGAAATAAGAGTACTGGTGTTTAGCTAATAAAAAACACAAGTACACAATACCCAGAGGCTAAAGGTGCATCACTGCCATGCTTTCTCAACTTTAGTCCCTGGGGAAATTGCTTTTTGCTGGCTGTCCTCAGAAGGTCACTCTCAGTTTCTAGAAGCATTTTGAGTTTCTTGCCAAGTCAGTTACTGGACATTTTAAAGCCAACAGGGGAAAGAGAGACACTCTAGCAGACCAATGCTTCCATCTTCTTCAATGTAATCAGGTACATCTCAACACTTTTACCATATTCTATTGACAGAAACAAATCACAGGTTATGCCCACATGCAAGGAGGGATGCTGAAAAGGTTATCATTCTTGCTAAAGAAGAAAAAAAAACAAATAAATTGATGAACAAGTTGTATCATTCTTGACAATATTGCTTTAACAAAATTCCTCCTAATTAAATAAATCAAACACATGAATCCCTGAACGAAAAATGCCACTTCCCATTGGAGATTCACTTGATTTTAAAGCTTTCCCTTGAGGGATTTTCTGGAATGTTTGTTTGAGATATAAGAATGCTTGTGCAATTGTTTCCATTAAGATTGAGTTACATTGCGAATAACAGAAATTGGTGGCTGATCGGTGGCTGAATTATTTTCTGATTGCTGCTGTAATAAACTGCCAGTATGGTAGTGGCTTAAGAAAATACACATTTCATTCTGTTACAATTCTGGACTTCCGAAATCTGAAATAGGTCAGGAAGTCTGTGTTCTTCTGAAGGCTCTAGGTGAGAATTTGTTTCCTTCTTCTTTTTTTTTTCCAATTGCTACAGGATGTGTGCATTCCTTGGCTTATGGCCCCTGCCTCCATCTTCAAAGCCTGTAATGTTGCATCTTGAAATCTCTCTTTGACTTTCATCCTTTTTCCTGCCTCCTACTATGATTCTATTTTGCTGGCCTTAGTAATCCACAACAACCTCTCAAGATTTTTATTTAATCACATCTGCATAGTCCATTTTACCATGTAAGGTAACATGTTCACAGGTTCTGAGGATAAGGATGTGAGCATCTTTGGGGTGTGGGTGAGGAAAATTATTTAACATATTGAGAAATAGGAATATAAAGAATCAATAACATTCACACTGATCTCTCTCTCTCTCTCTGCCTTTCCCTCATACTGCATGGTATTTGTTGCATTTTAATGTCACATCCAATTTTATGTTAGTAGAAGGAGAAAGGAAGCAGAAAATAAAAGCAGGAATTAACTTCAGAGTGTAGTTTATTAGCCAGAACTATCTCTAGATACAAGAGGGACAGGGCGAGAATTTAGTTTGCACAGCCAGAATTTTAGAGATAGAAAAAGGAGAATGGGATTGAACTTTAATTTTCTGTGAGCCACTTGACAGTTTATTCTACAATGTCAATACTTAATTATAAGAAAATTTTATATTTTATTAATGTCTAAATTATTAAATAATAAATTCTTTAAAAATTAATTTGAAAATGATAAATTATTTAAAATATTTTTATATTAAATGTACCCTATTTTCCTACTTGAAAAATAAATATTTTGGCAAATGAAATGATTTCATCAGCCATCTTTGTGAGAATTACTTGAATAATGTGATTTCTTTTCTTCTCAGAAGAGCAGAGAATATATGACTGCAATTTCCATATTTACATCCTTCTATACAGAGTTCCATTAGTCCTAAGTAATCCCCTATTATTTGTTTTCCTCTTGGGACAATGAGTAGAAATTTAAGAATGAACCTTAAGAAATTAAGTTCGGTAGCTTTCAGCTGTCAGTGAATTAAAGTTGTAGCCTTTCTGGCGTCAACCTTCATGGTATGGTAACTAGAGGGCTGTCAATCAACTTTGTCTGCATATATTTTCAGACAGAGTGGAGCAGAGCAAATGCACATTGGAAATGAATTTTGAACAGTTCAGCAGAAGAGAGGTTTTCTCTCACAGGAACAAGCCACTCAGCAGGAGTTAAGGTCAGGACTGAAGTACTTCTGTCAAAATGCTCCTGAATTTACACTTTGAAGCCCTAGAGTCATCTTTGGAATCCCCTGCCTGTCCTTGTCTGAACAGGAATCCCAGGGGTTTTGACCCTCAGGGCACTAAACAAACATTTCTTTCAAGCTGGCTTAGTTTAAGACACAGAACATTGTGTAACATTGTGCATCTACTTCAGTGCAGGCAATATTCAGTGCAATGTCTGCACAGAATATTTGTTACTTGAATATTTCAAGGAATATTATATTTTCTTCTGTGCATATTGTGAAACATTACAGAAGAGGATAGCATTTTAATTTTTTTAAAAAAGTTCAGTTTTTCTGGTTCAAAAGCAATTCTTCCACTAAAGTCATATGACTCATCCTAAAACCTGAAAACAATCTAGGTCAAATTTGTACACTGGCAGAGCTCTAGTTATTTTTATGTTAATTGGGGTTGTATCAAAGCCTTATTTTGGTTTATTTTTAAGAAAGACAATATCAAATTCTACCTTTATAATAAGAGAAAAGGGAAATATATTAAATGATTCATTTTTTTTCAACTTTTATTTTAGAATCAGGGGTACATGTGCACATTTGTTACAATGGTATATTGTGTGATGCTGAGGCTTGGAGTATGACTGAACCTGTCACCCAGGTAGTGAGCATAGAACCCAACAGACAGTTTTTCAGCCCTTGCCCACTTCCCTCTCTTCACCCTCTAATTATCCTTTTTTTTTGTTCCCATCTTTATGTTCATGTGTATTCGATGTTTACCTTCTATTTAGAAGTGAGAACATACAGTATTTGGTTCTCTATTTCTGTGTTAGTTTGCTTAGGATATTGGCCTCCAGCTGCATCCATGTTTCTGTAAAGGACATGATTTTGAGACAGCCAGGTGGAAGGGGGTCCCTGGAGAATCTCAAACCAGCCTGCTCACTGCGGTGGAGCCTTGGAAGTTCATGACTTTTGCAGCAGGGAGGAGCCTGGCCCCTCCTCTTCCTGTGTGGAACCTGAGATTCAAATTGTCGGGCAGGAAGTGCCCTAGTGGAGGGAATCTGGCCTAGCCAGAGTCACTGTTTTCCCTGTTTTTCCCTTTCGTCGTACAAAACCCTGCTTTTACCCTTTAAGCTGTCTGCTAGCCTAAATTTTCATGGCTGTGGGACGGAAAAGAACCCTGTATTTAGCTGAACTAAGGAAAAGTCCCACAACATTTTCATTCATTTTATGGCTGCATAGTATTCCATGGTGTATATGTACCACATTTTCTTTATCCAATCCACCACTGATGGGCATCCATATTTTGCTATCATGAATAGTGCTGTCATGAACATATGGATGCATGTGTCCTTCTGGTAGAACAATTTATTTTTGGGGGGGTAGCCCTCAGTAATTGGATTGTTGGATTGTATGACTGTTCAATTCTTAGTCTTGGAGAAATCTCCAAACTGCTCTCCACAGTGATTAGATTAATTTACATTCCCACCAAGAATGTATAAGGGTCCCCTTCTCTCTGTAGCCTCACCAACATCTGTTATTTTTCTGATGCTTTGGCAAAAGTCATTCTGACTAGGATGAGATGGTATCTCATTGTGGTTCTGATTTGCATTTCTCTGATGATTGGGGTGATGAGCATTTTTTTATATGTTTGTGGGCTGTGTGTATATTTTCTTTTGGGAAACGTCTGTTTATGTCTTTTGCCCACCTTTTAATGGGGTAATTTGCTTTTTGCTCATTTAGTTAATTTCCTTAAAGAATCTGGGTATTAGACCTTTCTCAGATGCATAGTGTCTGAATATTTTCTCCCATTCTGAAAGTTATCTGGTTAATCCCTTAATAGCTCCTTTTGCTGTGCAGAAGTCATTTAGTTTAATTAGGTCCCACTACCAGTTTTTGTTTTTGTTGCAATTGCTCTTGAGGACTTAGCCATAAATTCCTTATCTAGGCTGATGATGAGAAGGATATTGCTTAGGTTTTCTTCTAGGGTTTTTATAGTATGAAGAACTCTTACATTTCAACCTTAATTCATCTTGAGTTAATTTTTGTATGTAGTAAAAGGAAGGAGTCCAGTTCCATTATTCTGCATGGGTAGCCAGTTATCCTAGCACCACTTTCTAAAAAAAAGAGTCCTTTCCCCAATATTTATTTTTGTTGAGTTTGTCAAAGATAAGATGGTTGTAGGTCTTCAGCTTTATTTCTGAGTTCTCTATTCTCTTCCATGCATCTATTTGTCTGTTTTTATATTGAATGGTTCTCATTGTGAAATAAACTTTAAAAAAATGAATGTGCTTACTCTGAACTTAAATCAAATTGTTATTTATAATCTTTTGAAACTAGAACTTTATTTAGATGGCTCTCTAGAGTAGAAAAAGGATCTATTATAATCATCATCATGCATTGAAAATATTAATATCATTTCTCTAATAGATCGAAATTTCAGTTTTTAGAACTCAATTATAATTTATCTGTCAAAATCAGACATCTTTTAAAAGTTGTTTTTCATACATTAGTGAGGTCCAGAGCTTTCATCATAAAGTTTGTTTTCCAACATTAGTTTTAAAGAACAAAATGTCTTTTGCCTTTTCCATTTCACATTTTCCTATCATACTGGAGCATGCAACAGCCCTTATTTGAGCCATAATAGATTTGTGAGAACTCTGCTAAGTAGAAAAATATTCGAAGTACAAAAATTATGTGTCGATCCATGCTTTGTTTCACTCTGTTTTCTAGGTATTGCTTTTAATTTTTATAGTAATATTCATATATAATTATTTGAAGGACAGGCTCACGTTTGAAACACAATTGTATATATCCAGTTTCTAAAGTAGACCTCATATAAAAAAGACACTTAATACATTTCCTTTTAATAGTAAGACAAGAAAGATACATAGAATAATAATTAAAGCTCCATGTTCTCTTTTTCCCTACTCATTCTCTTATCCCTCGTACTATGTACCTATTAATAGTGCTAATCTAATATGAACTATCAAGTCTCTCTGATCATTCCCGGAAATTTCATGATTCAGATTTCCACAAATTCCCTCATATCTGTTGTAAACCTGTGCATTATAAAACCATATATTTTATTTGCCCATCTTTTACTTCTAGTTGTAAAAAAAATAGAAAAACTGCAAAACTTGATAAAGGACGTTACAGTCCTCTGTCTTGAGTCACTGAAATGGCTTCCATTAAGTTGGCATGCTTCTGCCAGCTAAACTTCTTATGTCATCATGGCTTTAGTCTATTTCTTAGACAAAATTTTATATATTTTTCATTGCCTTGTAGGGAAATAATGTACAAGAAGTATATGTATCATGGATTTAACTTGCACATGTCTGATAAAGAATTACATGAGGTTGCTTTTTAAAAGTTATGCATTTTATCTTCTGGTTTCTCTTCAGTTCGTATAATCTTTCACCCTTTAAAAGTTGTGCTTTTAAACATTTTAAAGTAGTCAAAACCATTTAACACAATGAAAAAAATACTTCTGGAGTTCTATTATTTATTTTAATCTAAAAAATGACTCAAATCTATTTCTATCAGTTATCCAAAATGTTATTCATTTCTCCTTCATGTCAAAATGAAATAAAGTAAAATTTGGCAACATTTCTTCAGGGAGAAAAAGAGTCATTGGACAAATGACCACTTAAATACTTGGTTTCTGGGAACATTAAGGTCATGTCTGCACTAGAAATGTGAAGACATAAATGAGACAAATTTTCAAGATGAAGTAAAGCTGAAAGCTCTCTTGCCAGGGCAGACCAACTGCCTAGCTAAATTATAAAACCATAATGTACATGACTTTATCCACCAATAAAATGGGAATTATACTACAAGCCAATTCTGTCAGAGGATGTTATAGAGATAATGAGATAATGTCTTTTAAGCACTTTCAGTGTCTCGGATGAAAGAAGATAACTTTTCTATCCTCAGTAGAGAGGAGACCCATGATCACTAACATTTCACATTGCTAAATGTACCTTCTTTAGAAAAGTGATGCTATTAAAATAATGATACCTAAAGCTCTTTCACTAAACCTACTATAAAGCTATACTCATCAATAATGTACGCATGGATCTGTAGCTGAAGTGGTAGGCTTCTCTAAAATTATCAAATATTTTCTTTAAGATTAACAACCACATTCAAGGATATTTACTGTAAGGCTAGCTGTAAATACAAACACACATTCCAAAGTATAATGCTGTTTCTATTAGCAAGGGGTTCTTATAATTAGTATACATACATGAATAATAACAAATCATCCTCTTCAATGTTAACTAAAACTAAATTTAGTATGTAATAACCTAGATGCTCTTCAAAATTGTTGTTTCCTTCCACTGTCCAATAGGACTCATTAAATACACTCAACTAATCTGTCCTCTGAGACACCACATTCAGGTGAAATAATCAATTTTATTTAGTCCAACCAAAGTGAAAGGCATATCCAAAACTTACATGTTATTAAACTGGGTCATGACCCACTTGAACTACCATGCTTTAAGTTTAATAAACAATTAGCCATGTTGTCAATGAGTGATATCAGTGGGCAGGTTTTTTTCTTTTTCCTTTGCTCAAAGTTATGGGTAAAGTTGGTATAATTTCTTGAAGTAAATGGATCTATTATGGAGAAATTAAATGACTAAAATTATTAATAAATATCCACAGAAATTATTTAAAAACTTTAAATCTTCATAAGGATAAATTATAGTAAAATCATAATATAATAAACTCTCACAACAGAACCTGTGAGTGATAAAACAGACAATTGTTTGGTAGATCACAAAGTGTTCCTGAGAGATTCATTAATAAATAATAGTAGTAGATTTTACCTTGCTATAAAATACTCATGGCCATAGTATATTTAACATTTTTTATTTGATATGGGCATGTCCTTACGTCTCAATTCTAGCCAATGAGGAGTTTAAATCTCCTAGTGGTGAAATGGTTAATTAGGTCATAAGTAAGACTTAAGAAAAAAATGATCTGACTCCAGACATTGGTGTGTGAGATTAGAATGCCTGGGGATTCTTAAACCATTTTTCAGCAAAATGAGAGAGAGCCAATGTGCTGAGAATGAATCACCAGAAAAAAAGTGAAAAGAATATGGACGCTTGATCATGATATAGAGAACCTAAATTGACAAAAGCAGAAACAATTTTATTCCCAGGCTTTGTAATAAGTCCTCTTAATATTTAACTCATTTTAGTTTGAGTGTTTTAGTATTTGCAGCCAAAACCAGCTTCATTTATATACATACCTTGGTGAGAAACATATCTGTATGGACCTCAGATTTTACCCTGTAGATTCTGACTTTACAGATGGGATTAGCAGCCATGGCTTTGGGATCATCAAGACTGTGTGAATTGGTTAGAACCCCTGTCTCTGGGAATTACATGGCTTTCTGACCAGCGAGTCCCAGTGGCAAGAAGAACATTATTGTTGAATGGCAGTGACATGTAGGGGATCAAGGAATTTTATTTGAATGTTCATTACCCCTATTCTTTTCTGTTTCTTCATTCTGAGAGATTGGGAACTGATTCTCTGCTTTAAAGAACCTCATTGACATTTCTTGTTCAGGCAGGCTTAAAACTGGTAGCATCTGCAGGTAGTAGGCAGCATATGTATGGAGAAAACTAACATTAACTGAAATGTTCAGGAATCAAACACCCTTTAGGGTCACTTTGGAATTTTTTTCTCCACTGGCAAGTGATTATGATAGCTGTAGTTGATTTCAGATATGTGTAAATGTCCTAGAATTTCTTAGAATTATCATAAAAAGTAAAGTCTGGAAACATGCAATGTGTTCTACTAATTGGTCAAGTGGGAACTCAAAATCAATAAAAATTCTAGCATTTAGTGGTGACATGCTTTCTGTTGTAACCCCAAGCTAGGTAGGCCTGGAGAAGTTTTTGAAAATAAAGCTTGCCTAAATTCAAGCTAGTTAATGACAGAGTTAGGATTCAAACTCAAGCACCTGCCTTTTAGTTATTAAAAGTAATAAGATAAAGTTTGTACTCTCAATCATTGGGCTACACAGCACTTAACATTAAGTACAATATATTAGAAACTAAAAGCTGTGTAAGATAAGTAGTGTCTCAAAAGAACAGTGACCAATGTGGCATTTTTTCTGCTTAGTATGAGACTGGTGTTGAAGCGAGTGGTTCATAGGAGGTTTACTAGATTAAAATGAATGTTTAAAGAATGGCTAAGTACTGTATGAGTGTTCTTCCAGGGACTATTTCAGTAGTTAGAATAGAATACACAAAGAAAATAAACTTACTTCAGAAAACTGTTCTTTAATCTCTCTTATTCCAAATGACAGCTGTAGTGAAATGAGAGAATAAACCATATAAAAAAGGAACAAATTCTCCTGAGGATTAAGTAACCACCTTTCAAGTGTTCACATTGCACTCTATAACTCCCCTAATTCTTTACTTAACTTCACAATACTGCTGTTGCCTGTTTACATGTCTATTTTACATTAGTCTTTAATTTCTATGAAGGTAGATATTGTGTTTGTCTTATCTACAGTTGTATTCTTTAAGACATAGTAGCCTAGCACATAATGAGGTCATTTAATATAAGTATATACACTTATACTAAAACTATTTATTTTTCTGGACGTTTTAACCTCATCTTACCAAAGCCTTCCTTCAACTTCGATTCATAGACAACAAACATAGAAGCTAAGGGTTGAAATAGGAAACTATGTCTATTGTCATAGAAATATTAAAAGAATGATTCTGATAGAAAGAGAAGAATTGAATAATGGAAATATTCTGAATCTGAATTACTTAACTTTTACTATTCTTTTTCTTTTACTCAAGGTTGTATTCCAAAGAAGTGAATACTGAATATATTTACATATTGATAGTTAAGATCAGGGTAAGTATTTATTGCTGTTTTGTAAAATAATAGATGTTAAATAATGAGGAACTATCCTTGGAAAATTAAAGTAACTTTTTGGTAATACTAACTAGACAATAAGAGAAATATTACAATACAGTGTCTGTTTGCATCTTTTTATTCAATGATTGATCCTACTTGGCTTACCCATCTAAAGACACAGACTGTTAGTAGTAGCAAAGTTGACATTTTTACATACATTTGAATAACTCCAGTGTCTATCTCTCTTTGAGTTCCAAACTTAGATTGAGAAAAGTGGCATTACAGATTGAGATTGAACATGACAAATTCAAAAATCTGAAATCCAAAATATTCCAAAATCTAGAACTTTTTGAGCAGAAATATGATGGTCAAAGGAAAAGCTCATTAGAGCATATTCGATTTCAGAATTTTGGGTTTGGCATGCTGAACCAGTAAGTTTAATGCAAATATTCCCAATTTTTTAAATTGAAATACAAAACACGTCTGGTCTCAAGAATTTTGGATAAGGGATACTCAACTTATATTTTAAAGATGTAACGATATTATTTAAGGATTCCTCCAAACTTCAGCATGGAGTGCTGTGGTTTAAATTTTTGTATCCCCTTGAAAATCCATGTTGAAACCGAATCCCAAATACACTAATATTAACAGGTAGAGCCTTCTGGCAGTGATTAGGCCATGAAAGTTGCATCCTTATGGATGGGATTAGAGCCTTAAAAAGGAGGTGACTGGCTAGGCTCTTCTGCCCTTCCACCTTCCACCATGTGAGGACACAGTGTTTGTCGTCCCCTATGGAGGACATAGCAACAAGACACCTTTTGGACTTGGACTTTTGGGTTAATGCTGAAATGAGTTAAGATTTTAGGGTACTGTTGGGAAGGCCTAATTGTGTTTTAAAACGTGAGAAAGATGAGATTTGGGAGGGACCAAGTGTGGAATGATGTGGTCTAGTTCTGAGGCCCCATCCAAATATCTTGAATTGTAATCTGATTTCTAATTCCCACATGCTGTAGGTGGGACTTCATGGGAGGTGATTTGATCATGGGAGTGGTTCTCCCATGTTGTTCTCCTGATAATGAGTGAGTTCTCATGAGATCTGATGGATTTATAAGGGATTCTGTACTCCTTCGCTCTGCATTTCTCTTGCCTGCCACCATGTAAGCCATGCCTTTGCTTCTCCTTCACCTTCTACTATGATTGTGAGTTTCCTAAGGTCTCCCCAGCCATTTGGAACTGTGAGTCAATTAAACCTCTTTTCCTTATAAATTAGACAGTCTCGGGTATTTCTTTAGAGCAGTGTGAAAATGGACTAATACAACAGCATTTTGGCAGCTGAGACTGGGCCCTCACCAGACACCAAACCATCTGGCCCTGCAATCTTAGACTTCTCAGCTTCCATAACTGTGAGCAATAAATTTATTCTGTTTGTAAATTACCCAGCCACAGTCTCAGTTATTTTGCTATAGCACTATGAATAGATTAATACATTGAGCATAGAGAATATATATTTCATCTGGGGAATCTCTGAGGCTGAAAATGTTATCATGAAAGAGACTGTACTTCAGCTGGAGCTGAAGCCTGATTAGGTCCCTTTACTCACCGTTTACAGAGAACACCAAGAATAAAATCATGAACTGTGGCATGGAGAAAAATAATCATGCAAACATTTTCAGAAGTTATCAAGTAGTAAATTGTCTCCTGCAGAAGACTGGAGGAAATTGGTAAAAAGTAAATGTTTAAAAAGTTATGTTTGTTTATAAAAGTTAATAAATGCCATATTGAGAATTTTCAATTTATTCTAAGACCAGGCAAGCCATTTAGTGTTTCTGACCAGATCTCTTTTCCTAAAGGGATATATAGGAAGCCACAAGTAATAACTGTTGAATAAGTTTGGGAGGGCAGCCAAGATGAACTGTAATGTTGAATAAAAACTGCTGACTGACTCCGACTAACCTCTTGAATGTATACATACTTAATGCATGTCGGGATGAACTGTGCTAAGTTCCATTGACTTATGAGGAGTATATTGAAATGAATGAATGATTGATGTTGAAACAACGGAGTTTAGGGTTTATTAAAGTGATGAAGCAGAGTCATTCATTATACAAATGTCAGACAATTTATGTGCGTATCTAACTTCATATAGTTGTTTTATTTTTCTTCTTGCCATATTTTTCTTTATAAAAGTCCATAATTTACCCTCATGAAGCCAATTTAGAATTGAGATTTTGGCTTTTATTTTATTTATTTATTTATTTATTTATTTATGTTTTATTTTGTTTTTTGAGACAGATTCTCACTCTTTCTCCCAGGGTGCAGTGTAGTGATGCAATCACAGCTCACTGCAGTCTTGAACTTCTGGCCTCAAGGGATCTCTCACCTCAGCTTCCCAAGTAGCTGGGACCACAAATGCATGTCACAACATCTAGCTAATTTTTGAATTATTTGTAGAGATGGGGTCTCCCTACATTGCCCAGGCCGGTCTCAAACTCCTAAGCTCAATCAATCCTCTCAGTTTGGCCTCTCAAAGTGCTAGGATTACAGGTGTGAGCCATCACACCAGGCCGCTTTTACTTTCACTGTATCAAAGGCTCCAGACCTTAGCTCAGGTCCCATATTTTATTCTCAGTATTCAGGAATCTGGGAACTTTACTAATCATGCTACAGAAATATAGAGAGAACTCCAGTGAATGCGTACTTGACATTCCATCACCCTTTTCATGGGACTTACCAATTCCTATCTGAATCCTGTTAACTCTTTCATAGCATTCATTTCTTGTATCACACTGCACTTCTCAAAGCATCTTTCACATATCTTAAAGTTTTCAGTTGGGTTTTTTGAGGAAGTAACACTGTCTCAACTAATCCTGAATGTTAATTACATGGGGAAAACCATTCTACTACCCGTAAAAATCATTAATAGTCAATGTATTGCATATGTTAATATTAAATCCTTACTTTGCTTGAAATTGCTTCTGCCTCTTTAAAAAGTAGCAGTTTTCTGCTCAATTTTGCTGTGAACCTAAAACTTCTCAAAAAAAAAAGTCTATTGAATAGGCAGCCAATTCTGTTTAAATAAAATAACCTTAAAATAATTGATAGCAATGATAGCAATATCACTATGATTGATATTATTATTTAAATCTTAAATTATATCCTTAATATACTTATTTTATTCATAAAATATTATTTTTGTGTAATATATCTGTGTGTTGAATTTGCTAATATTTTTGTAAGTATTTTCACATCAAGGCTTATAAGGTGATTGTCAATAAGTTTTTTTCTTCTAATATCTGAGACATGTTTTAGAATAAGGGATATGTTATCTTCAGAAAATTATTTAGGAGTTGTTTTCTCCTCCTCTATTTTCCTGAAAGAGTATGTATGAACTTGACTCAATTTCTTCTTAATCATTACATATAATCTGGAGCTTTGTTTGTTACAAATACTTAATAACCAAGTAAATTTTTGTGTCAATTTCAGTAGGTTGCATTTTTTAAAGATAATTTTTAATTTATCTTAAATGTGAAAGTTACTAGTATAAAGTTGTACATATTTTATTACTTTGATATATAGAGGATCTATTTTGTTTTTTTAGTTTCTGATATTAGAAATTTATCTCTTTTTTGTTTATAGATCCATTTTGTTATGTGTTTTTAAGTTTATTAATAGTTTTAAAGAAGCACCTTTGAGTTTTGTAAATTTTTTGATTATTTTTCTAATGCAATTGATTTTTGCTCTTTATTATTCATTTTAATTTACTTCCTTTGTTTTACTTTTTTTTCCAGCTTTCTAAAAAACAAATCTAGATCAATATTTTAAAACATTGTTTTGGATATAAACACTTGAAACTAAAAATTTTCCTGTGAGTACTGCTTTTGTTGTATGGTTTAATCTCTCAACATTTGGCAATTTTGTAGATATAACATTGTTATCCATTTTGATTTAAGTCTAAAGTCACCATAAAATATCTTTTTTAAAAAATATTTTAGTCTTTTTGTATTTATTGAGACTATTTTTTATGGTCCAGTATATTATCTGTCTAGGTAAAAATCTTATGTGCCTTTGATAAAATATGTATTCTATAACTGCTGAGCATAACATTGTGTAAATATTATGTCAAGGTAGTTGATTTTTCTGTTTAGATATTCTATATTCTTATTAATTTCTTTGGTCTATTGTATCAAATATTGAGAGAGTTTTGCTAAAATTTCAACTATGATTGTTTATTTGCCTATTTCTCCTTCAGTTTTGTCATGATTTATGAAAATCTACTACTTGCATACACACTTATAAATATTTAATCTACTGATTAGTTGATCCTATTAACATATTATATTTCCCACTTTATTTCTGGTAACGGTTTTTGTATCAAAGTATACATAGTCTGGTAGTAATGTAGTCACTAGAGCTTATGTATAATTAGTGTTTTCATGGAATATCCTTTTCCTTTGTTTCTGTGTCTTTGCGTTGGAAGTGTTTCTGTAACAGACAACATATGGTTGGACTTCCTTTCTTTCCTTTTCTTTCCTTCCTTCCTTCCTCCCTCCCTCCCTTCCATCTTTCCTTCCCTCCTTCTTTTTAAAATCCAGGCTGGTATTCTCTGCTTTTTAATTGGAATGTTTAGTCTGTTTAGTCTAATTAATAGAATTATTGATATAGTTGAATTTTTATCTTCCATTTACGATTTGCTTTTCTTTGTTCTATTTTTGCTCCTCCATTCCTCATTTCCCACATTTTGTTGGTTTAATTAATTATTAGTGATTGAGTCTTGGCATTTCAATATGCATATTTAACTAATCATGATGTACTTAGAGAGAATAATGTGAGACTTTATATAGAATATATGAACCTTGTAACTGCATCATTCAGATGACCTCCTCTGTATTATGTTATTTGTATAAGCTCTGCAATTTGTGTAATGATTTTAGCTTTAAGCAGTCATATATCTTTTACAAAATTAGAAATCACTATCTTCTGCACATATTTACTCTTTCCTATGCTCTTTATTGATAACTAGAGATCTGAGTTTGCATCTGAAGCTACTTCCCTTTAGCCCAGTGAACACTCTTTGGTCATTCTTTGTAATGTAAATCTTCTGGAAAATAATTCTCTGTTTTCTTTCATCTAAGCATGCATTTATTCCCACTTCACCTAAAGACCAGAATTGCTAACTATAGATTTCATGGATTGATACTTTTATATTATTTTAACAATTTAAGGATTTTGCTCCATTTCTTTCTAGCCTCCAATTGCTTTTCTTATGAGAGATCAGCCTCACACATTGTTTCCCTATATGAAACCTGCCAGTTTTCTCTGGCTACTTTCTTGTCTTTGCATTTTATCACTGTTGGTATGAAATTTTAGGTTCGATTTTCTTTCATTTATTTTGTTTAGCAGTCACTTTGCTTCTTCAAACTTAGCTAGAAATTATACAACTATTTGGAAAAATTTCTACTATTATTTTTTCAAATACTTTTTCTATTTACTTTTTCTCTCTTCATCTTCCAGGTTTTTAATCATATAGATTGTGGACCACCTAATTTTTGTCCTTTGGTCACAAATCTCTGTGGATCAGATTGTATAATTTCTATTGATATCTCTTCAACTTCATTGACCCACTCTTTTGTACTCTTAAATACTGCTGTTAAGCTTATTTGGTCATGTTTTCCTTTCACTGATTGTACTTTTCCATTCTAGAATTTCCATTTGTTTTTATTTTTATTATCGATAGCTGCCTGATGAAAGTCCTTATTTTAATTGTTTATTACCATATTTTTTCATGTTTGTGAACATATTTAAAATGGCACCTCTGATTTTTCCAACATCTGGGTCATCTGGGGATCTGTATCTAATGACTTTTTTGGTATGAGTTATGTTTTCTTTGGCATTTCAATATGCATATTTAACTAATCATGATGTACTTAGAGAGAAAAATGTGAGACTTTATATAGAATTAAACACTTGAATATACTTGATTTTTTGTCTTACAATAAGTGTTTTGAAGAGTATTGTTTTAGATGCCCTGCATTTAACTGTTTTGCTTTGAGGAGGATTGATCTTTGTTCTAGGAGGCTACTAATTTGTCTGAGACTCTGACTCTTAACTCTCCTTTCTCTCTAGAGCAGTATACACTAGAAATCTCCACTTAGTTGTTTTAGATTCTAGATGCTGTTATCAATATATGCTCTGGAGTTTCCTTCCTAGAGGCATAATTCAATAATCAACTGATGATCTGAGCAAAGCTTACAAACAAATGGTAGAACTCCACATCTATGTTTCTCATTTGTCAGGATTTCTTCTCATTTCAGTTTTATTTTTCTTTTAAAAAAGTTACTGTACTAACCCTGAACTTTGTATTTGGACACACCGAGCAATTAAGACTACTTAATTTAATATGCTATACCTAAGATTTTGAGGTCTTCCCTCAGGCAAAATAGTGACAAGCAATTAGACCCAGTCTACTTCCTTTATTTCAAGGGTTTGATTTTCTAAAGTGCTGTGCACTTTTACTGAGCCTGACTGCCATAAAAATACTGATTTTTAAGTATTTAGTAAAAATTATTTTATAATTGTGCCATGTGTGAGGTGTGATCAGGATATTTCATATCACCAGAGTATTTTTTATTAATTTAAATTAAAATATTTGCTAACTATAAAGGTGTAATGATAAATAATAAATATTTGTCAATGCTTGTATATTAATCGTCTGGAACATACATGTGTCAACATGACATATTCAAAGACCCCTTTTTAAAAAATGCATAGAAGTGCAGGGATTTCATGTAAAACTTGTGTGGAAGTGATGAGTTAGAGAGAAAAGAGTCTTTAAGAAGACAGGAATATTTAAAAAGAAATTTTGAATAATAGAAAACTTATGAATCAATTAACTAAAAGTATTTCCTACTCCTATACGTGATCACAGGAAAACTATCTGAGTTAACACTGTTAGTCCTTTCTGATATCAGGAAGCAGAGATAAATCATAAATCCCCCAAATAATACAGGTAACAGGTCTTAAGAATTTTATCTCTGATTGTCCTCAAATCTCTTACTAGAGACCAAGCTTGTTTTTAACATTTTTCTCCTGATGAACAATCATAAGGACTCAAGCATTTCCAGGGCAATAATCAATCAAATCAGTGCTCAATACAGTTTCATCCACTGGTTGAGAATTCATGAAACTCAAACCATTGTAAAGTGCTGTGTAGAAGTCCCCTGGTTTTCAAGCTAAAGGTTAGGAAAGAAAAGGAAAAGAAATATAGTCTTTCTTGATTCTACTGAATCAAAGCAGTAAAAATGCTTCTGCTTTGGTCTAGAGTCTAGTGTATACAAAGTGGCCCACAGAGTGGGAGATCATGAGGACTCAGACTAACTGAAGCAATTCTGAAACATCAGAGCCAAGGGTAAAGACATTGACATCTATCAAAAAACCGCTATTGAAGAAGGCTATTCAAAAATCAATATGAATAGGTATCAAGGGAAAACGGAACTTTTAACCTAAGCTTACATGCTGGACAGTCAGATGAAAATATCAGCAGTTTTTCTGGTTTCTCTGGACTAAATAGGAGGAAAAGTATGTTTAATCATCTGAGACTTATAGAAATCAGGTTTTATATGTCTTGTTAAAATAATTTGACTAAAAACAGTTTCTTAACATCACTTTTTCCTTCATCAAAGTCAAAAATGACTTTAATTTAACATTATTAAGAATACCTAAAAACAGGATATAGCAATATAGTTTCAAAAGAAACTGTTTGACTAAAAATATATATTAAGTTAATGGGCTCATCAATCATACTTGGCCACAGAGCAGTCTTATAATTTTTTCAATAGTGTAAAATGTTGGTTTTGTCAGCACTTTTGATGTAATATAAATTCTATAAAAATGCTGCCCACAAATATAATCAACTGCATCCCAAGTGATGTCAGATATTTATAATTTTCCTTGATGCAGTCTGCAAATGTTTTCAATTGGGTAGCCATATTAAGTACATTTACTTTCTGGCAGAATGCAGTTTTGACTAGGCAATCATGTTTATCAAGCAGATTCATTGTATATTACTTGTACCTTAAAGAAACATTTTCTGTATTCAGCAAACTCAGCACTCTGATAGCAATGCTTGTTTGTGACACCTGGTTAAAAAGGACTGTCAGTGAAGGAAGATGGAGTGTTTTTTTTTCTCTTTTTGCAGCGCCAACTACACAACAAAAATTTACAGGCATGTTGATATTATGTATCATTTTTTATGCTTCTTAATTCTGCTCTTAAAATTCTACTCTTTGGAGTAGAATATGTATCCCAACAAAACATTATTAAATTTTTTAAAATGAATAAATGCTTCTGTTTCCAATCTGATATTAATATGCCAAAGTGATTGTTTAAATAAAAAATCAATTTGTTTTTTTCATTAGGTGAAATTATGTCATATAAAAATAAATTAGAGGGGATACACACAAATTGTTCAAATTTGTTATATTAGAAAGAAAAATCATATGTACAAGTGAAGTTAGAAGTCAAATGTGAAAAGTAATGGTAAGGGAGTTCTTTTGGTATTTATCTGGCTTTCCTGTTTGTTCTTAGAGAGAGAAATGGTCTGCCTCAATCTACTCCATCATACTCAAAAGTGAACATAGAACCAAGCAGCTCTTAAAGTGGTATGAAATAATAAACTCATTAGCCAGTGACTTCACAGGTCAGTTGGGGAGAGGAGTTTCTAAAATGTAGAGTTGCTTATGCCTTCCCAGATCCATCTGGATGTCCTCCCAGATCTATCCAATATTACTTATAATAAGTTCTGACTGCGTGGTGATCAACAGTGAGAAGTGGACCCTAGTTTCTTTAGCAAAGAGGTAAATTTATTCAAGACCATTTACTCAGAAATGGTGATTGGGCCAGCTTGCCTTCTGCCACCTAACACACAGATGGTAAGAAGAAAAGATGGACTTTTTTTTTTTTTGCTTTTTACTTCTAAGTATACATAGACTAAATTAATAATAATTTTTACATGTATTTTATGTGTGTTTACATATGTGTATATAAATGCATATATTTATTCATCATTGCAGTTTCTTTTTATCAGAGTTCACAAGCCTTTATGTTTTCAATTTTTACCTTTTTTAAGCAAAGGAAATTCCACATCCTCTGCTGACACTCATTTCAAACTCTAAAACACAATCCATGAAAAGTCGGCATGAGTCATAGTAACATTTCAGTGAGTTTTAAAATGACATCACAAATCATAAAGTATAATTCTGTGTTACACTGTAAAAATTTCCTCTTCTGAAAATTGAGCGGAGAGAAAGAGGGAGGAAATAGACCAACAATGGTCTCTATCTTGAGTAATCAATGGCCTAAAACTGACCCATGTACTCAATCTATTTCATTCATGGGAACAAGTAAGCTGTTAAGCGTTCTGCCATCTTCAAGGGAGAATGAACTGAAATTTTTGAATTTCTACTCTGAGTTAGGCACTCCATCTGAAAATTTGTACTTAGCATCTACTTTAATAAACTTGATACCAGTGCAGTAATTCTGTTCAACTAATGGAAGTAACAGTGATAGTAGTAATATGTATGTTTTCTGTAAGGTGGAAATAATATATAGAAGTAATGCTACTTTCATTCTACCTACAATTACAGTTCTTAATGTTTGCCTAAAGATAGAACTTACACCTTACTAAATGATATCTCTCAGCAGAAAATGACTTCTGAAACTACATATGGAAAGTAGTAAATTAAATTGTAATAGTTAATTCTAGGCTCTGTTATTTTAATGTAAATCCTGTCTCTCCCGGCCTCCCTCCCTCCCTTCCTTCTTTCCTTCCTTCCTTTTTCTTCCTTCCTTCCTTTTCCTTCCCTCCTCCCTTCCTTTTCCTTCCCTCCTCCCTTTTTCTTCGTCCCTTTTATCTTCTTTCTTTTATTTTGCCATTGCCTCTACATTATTGTATTAAGAATTGAGTAGGGTGGGCATGGTGGCTTATACCTGTAATCCTAGCACTTTGGGAGGCCCAGGTGGGCAATTGCTGGAGTTCAGGAGGTGGAGGCTGCAGTGAGTCAAGATCACACCACTCCACTCCAGCCTGGGTGACAAAGTGAGACCCTGTCTCAAAAAAAAAAAAAAAAAAAAAAGAAAGGAAAAGAAAGTAGAATTGGTTGAATAGCTAAGAAGGGGTTCAAATTTGATTTTGTTTTGTATTATATACTGAGTTTTAGACTGTTAGAAATGATTAAAGTGTTAATAGTTTATTTGCATAAATGGCATCATAGAATGGTCTTCACTTCATGTTTGGCTTCTAAAGAAAGATTACAAAAAAGGGTTATTATTAATAAAAATAATTCAGTACTTTATCAGTTTTCTCACAGGTCTCTCATTATTAGTTGATATTTAAATAGATCACTTTCACAAGCTCTTTATCATTATCTTTGTCAGTAGCCCTTTCAATTTTAAACTCATAGACACTGCCAGGTGCATAATCTTCAATGGCTTTAAATGATGAAAAATTTTGCTTAACATCTCACATTATTAGCTTCATGAAATTCTTCATCTTTGCCAAGATATATACAAGTTCACTTTGTAATCATTCTTCTTTATATTTGCATTTTACACTGAGATGTTTACAGCATTCAAGAACTACCAGGAGATTTCCAGGGATAACTGCCTGAACTTATGTATACACGTCTCTGTTGGAAAGGGAAAAGTGAATATGTAAATAGGAAGTAATTTAATAGTTGATATTTCAGTACTAAATGCTTTTAAAATTGCAAAAATATTGTATTCTTTTTGCAACCTTGCAACTGCAGGGATTCAAAACTTAACTATTGTGATCATGAGGCCTCTCTATTGAAATAATTCATAATAAAAGTCCTGAAGTAGGAAGCAGGAACTACAGGCTAGAGGGACGGACATGAGACAGAAGCAAATTAGACAAAACAAAGACTCCAGACTAAACCATCGCCATTTTTATTTTAACCCAGGCTGATATGGTTTGTCTGCATCACCACCCACATCTCATCTTGAATTGTAATTCCCACAATTCTCATTTATCATGGAAGGAACCTAGTGGAGGTGATTGAATTATGGGGGTGTGTCTTTCTCATGCTGTTCTCATGATACTGAATGAGTCTCGCAAGATCTGATGGTTTCTAAAATGGGAGTTTCCCTGCACAAGCTCTCTCTTTTTGCCTGCTCCCCTCCATGTAACTCGTGACTTGTTCCTCTTTGCCTTACGCCATGATTGCGAGGCCTCCCCAGCCACGTGGAACTGTAAGTCCATTAAAACCTCCTTTTCTTCCCAGTTTCAGGTATGTCTTTATCAGCAGCATGAATGTGGACTAATACAATAAATTGGTACTGGGATTGGGGCACTGCTGAAAAGACACCCAAAAATGTAAAAGTGACTTTGGACCTGGGTAACAGGCAGAGGGAGGAACAGTTTTTGGAGGGCTCAGAAGGAGATAGGAAAATGTGGGAAAGTTTGGAGCTTCCTAGAGACTTGTTGAATGGCCTTGGCCAAAATGCTGATAATGATATTCGACAATGAAATCCAGGCTGAGGTGGTCTTAGACGGAGATGAGGAACTTGTTGGGAACTGGAGCAAGGGTGACTCTTGTTATAGCAAAAAGACTGGCAGCATTTTGCCCCTGCCCTAGGATTGGTGGAATTTTGAACTTGACAGAGATGATTTAGGGTATCTGATGGAAGAAATTTTTAAGCAGCAAAGCATTCAAGACATGACTTGGGTGCTTTCAAAGGCATTCGGTTTTAAAAGGGAAACAGAGCATAGAAGTTTGGAAAATTTGCATCCTGACAAATGATAGAAAAGAAAAACCCATTTTCTGAGGAGAAATTCAAGCCATCTGCAGAAATTTGCATAAGTAATGAGGAGCTAGATGTTAATCTCTAAGACAATGAAGAAAATGTCTTCAGAGCATGTAAGAAACCTTCACGACAGGCCCTCCCATCTCAGGCCCAGAGGCCCAGGAATGGGCTGGGCCCAGGGTCCCCATGCTGTGTGCGGCCTAGGGACTTGGTGCCCTGTGTCCCAGCTGCTCCAAGCCATGGTTGAAAGGGGCCAACATAGAGCTCAGACTATGGCTTCAGAGGGTGCAAGTCCCAAGCCTTGGCAACTTCTATGTGGTGTTGAGCCTTCAAGTGCACAGAAGTCAAGAATTGAGATCTGGGAACCTCTGCCTAGGATTTCAGAGGATGTATGTAAAACCCTAGATGCCCAGGCAGAAGTTTGCTGCAGGGGCAGGGCTCTCATGGAGAACTTCTGCAAGGCCAGTGCAGAAGGGAAATATGGGTCAGATCCCACACACAGAGCCCCTACCAGGGTACTGCCTAGTGGAGCTGTGAGAAGAGGGCCACTGTCCTCCAGACCCCAGCATGGTAGACCCACCAACAGCTTGCACTATTCACTTGGAAAAACTGCAGACACACAATGCCATCCTGTGAAAGTACCTGGAAGGGAGGCTGTACCTTGCAAAGCCATAGGGGTGAAGCTGCCCAAGCCCATGGGAACCTACCTCTTGCATCACTGTGACCTGGATGTGAGACATGGAGTCAAAGGAGGTCACTTTAGAGCTTTAAGATTTTACTGCCCTGCTGAATTTCTGACTTGAATGGGCCCTGTAGCCCGTTAGTTTTGGCCAATTTCTCCCATTTGCAATAACTGTAATTTCCCAATGCCTGTACCCCCATCGTATTTAGGAAGTAACTAACTTGCTTTTGATTTTACAGGCTCATAGGTGAAAGAAACTTGCCTTGTCTTGGACTTTGGACTTTGGACAGTGGAATTTTGAGTTAATGCTGAAATGAGTTAAGACTTTGGAGGACTGTTGGGAAGGCATGATTGGTTTTGAAATGAGGGGACATGATATATGGGAGGGGCCAGGAATGGAATTATATGGTTTGGCTGTGTCACTACCCAAATCTCATCTTGTATTGTAACTCCCACAATTCCCATGTGTCGTGGGAGGAACCTGGTGGAAGTTGATTGAACTACAGGTGTGGGTCTTTCCTGAGCTGTTCTAGTCAAAGTGAATGAGTCTCACTTGATCTGATGGTTTTAAAATTGGGCGTTTCTCTGCACAAACTCTCTCTTTTTGCCTACTGCCATTCATATAAGATGTGACCTGCTCCTCCTTGCCTTCCACCATGATTGTGAGGCCTCTTCAGCTATGTAAACTGTAACTCCACTAAAACCTCTTTTACTTCAGTGTCAGGTATGTCTTTATCACCAGCATGAAAAACGACAAATACAGAGACCAATTCTCATCACCAACTCTTCAGTAATGAAGAACAAAAATGGGTTGCTTGTTTTGAATCAACTCTAAAGCTTTGCTATTGTTTTCTTAATCTATGTATATAGTTCTCACTTGAAAGTGCATTTGGTAATGCAAAAACCTTCTCCACACATTTTCTTATGGTTATTCCACTGCACTAAGTTAAGAATCCTGTATGGTAATAATATATCAGTGTAACAGAAAGAAAAATTAAGAAAAGTAAATGGTCACAGAATACCCAAACTTTAGAGAAGAGGGATTTAATTCAGGGAAGAGAAAATTTTAGTTAGTAAAACTTATTATTGGAGCTTCTTAAAGTAGAATTTTAGACTAAAAGGAACCTATTCGTGAGTTTTTTCTTAACTATTCCAGAGAGATAATGGATACTAGGAAGTGGTAAAAGAAAAGATGAGAGAATGTTTTAGATGAGGGTCAGAGCACTTGTCATGGACAAAATTGAGAGATGATAGAGTGAGATCTAATTTTCAATATTTCTCTTGTAGATAATCATTTCTGCACTTTCTTTAAATGATAACTCTTTCTTTAAAGGTCTACAAAAATCTACAGCCGTGTGCTAGTGGATTTGTAGAAAATAAATGAGAAAATACACTGTAATATGGGGAGGTAATAAGTCAATGGGAAAAAAATAAAGATTTGAGAAGAAAGCAGGAGCTTGGAGTAAAGTTGACTAGGGAAATCAAGTATCCCTCTATATTACCCTAAAAGAATCCTCAGAAATTTTTAAATCCCAGTAATACTTTAGGAAAGTGACTTAAATTTTCTTTGCTTTAATATTTATAAAAAGAAGATGGGAATCTTTATCTCCTTTGCCCCTGGTTGTGACAAGAATTACAGTACATAGGGCATCATTTCTCAAACCAGTGAAAGTATAACACTAGTGGTACATGAGGTATGTTTACCTGGTGCTGGAAAGGCATTGTTAAAATACTATAATAGTAATATATTACTACTACTATATGTGTACATATATAAAAAATATATATAATTACATTCATATTTATGTAACTATATATTTATTTATATAAATTAGGAAACTCATAATTACACAGAACAAGAAAAAAAGGAAAAAGTGAGTTCATTTTAAAGAAAATCAAGTAGGAAACAGATTATGCAGATTATTTTCTCAGTGTGACAAAATCATGAAAATGAAATATGGAAATCGTTGATAAAATATGCATGAAATTATCTGAAAAGCAAATGGTGGGTAGAGAGCACTCACTAAAAATATGATTATAAAACGTGTAATTGTGCTAATGGCTTTCATATATGTTACTTTATGTAACCCTCTTAGTAAACTGATGAGGCAAGAACTGCTATTCACATTTTCAAAGATAAAGAATAAGTAGTCCACATATGTGGAAAATTGCTTTGCCCAACATCACACAGTAGGTTTGCCTTACCATGAACTCAAACACAGGAGTCCAGAATGCCAATCTTTTTGCATTGTACTCTGTATCATTGCCTCTTCATAGAGTCATTCTTTGCCACCAGTAGTGTGTTTATTTTAGACTCTAAGGTTCAGCAGCACAATATTTCTGGTCAAAATATTCTGTTGTAATATCATGTGTCAATACTACTTTTTAAATTTTAAAAAACATATTAAAATTTTACTAGCATATGTAACTAACTTGACAATAATAAAAGAAGAAACATTTCCAATTAATGTGAGAACTATAAGCTGTTCAATTCAGCCATTTCTAAGCTAGTACATTTGTTTCAGGGATTCTTATTAACTGGAGTTACCACTGGCTCTTTTCAGGTTAAGTGGGAATTACTTCACTAAAGATAAAAAAGAAATCATTATATTTCATAAGACGTTGTTAATAACATAACTTAAAAAATTAACTGATTTTATAATGATTTTAAAAATAAAGTCAGAATCACAAATAAATCAAGCAATACATTTAAATCTCATACACAAATTTGCAATGGTTAGCCAAATTTTGGAGATTAATAAGCATTTATTAAATTTCTTCCTTGTTTGTACTCCCTTTAACATATACTGCAATAAATATAGAAACAATAAAAGTTCTCTTGACTTCTGCTATGTAGAAAATTTATATAGTTAAGAAAATAATTCAAGAACCATCTGAAAGTAAAATGTGTGAAAGCACAATGTACAGTGTCTTGAAATAATTAATGAAGAAACTCCAAGTAGAGGAATGTTTGGGTCAACATTAAACAGGAAAAGATGGATGAGAAAACAAGAAGTGTTTTCATTGGTTCTTCAGCTAAAACTAGGCTTTGAATTGAATACTGTGCAGAAGAAGTTGAGGAATATCTGTAAGGTTAGTTTAGATGGGACAGGGTTACAGAAAGTGGTTAAAAGCTTGTAGTCCACAGGTTCTCACTTATAAGTGGGAACTAAACAGTGGGTACTCATAGGCATAATAATGGCAATGACAGAGACTGAGAGTAGTAGGGGGCAAGGGCTATATAACTAATTATTGGGTACTATGCTCAGTGCCTGGTAAGCAGATCAATCATACCCCAAACTTCAGCATCACACAGTATACCCAGGTAACAAACCTGCACATGTATGTACCTCCTGAACTTAAAATCAAAATTGGAATTATGTTTTTAAAAACATTATGTTCCAAGTCATGACAAATTTAAAGATGATATTGCTCAACAAAACATCTGCACAAATACCAAACTTCAAAAGAGGAAGGAGTGGCTATGTGGTTCTTTTTATTGTTCAAATATGGTGTACTTATAATGAGATTTTTTGTAAATTATCAGATTAGTGTATATTCACTAATTCAGGAAGGAAATATAGAGCTGGAAGAAATCAAGAAATCATATTTCCCCCTTCTCCCTTCTTCTTTCACTACGTGCTCATTGATATTATACTCAACGAAAACTCTTCTTCTAGGTACTAAGGAGGAAGAAACAAAATTGAATTTGGGATCTTCTCTGGTGACAAATACCCATACATTAGTGGAGAAAGTAATGCTGATGGTAGTCCTAATTCAGGTAGATTAGGCTAAATACTATGCCACAAAGAGTACAAAGTGATGAGAATTAATTCTTATTACAAAATAAGGGAAAGATTCTCTGGAGAAAATTGGTTGATCGATTGATTCTACCTAAAATCTCAACAGACTAAGAGGGTCAGAGGTGAGGAAGAAAGAAAAACATTTCAATAATAGGACCCTGGTAGTAAAGACATGGTGATGGTGAAATTTAAACATCTGCTGGAATTAGCCAGTAGTCTAGTGTTCCTAGCATAGAAGAGACAGGGAAATATGGCAAGAGGAAAAGCTATTATGGTAAACTGAGTCTAGACTCATGTCTGTATGTGTGCCCACGCCTGTGTGCATCTGGAGGGGTGGGGATGCAATAAGGCCATACTATGTACTTAAAATGTTTTTTTCCAGTAAGGCTAGGAGGAAAGCTTAAAAGAGACTTAGAGCAAAAGATTGATATAAAAGTAGTGAAGCTCTAATAAGAAAGTGGCAAAGGAAGGGTGGATTGAAGAGAAGAAGCTTTGAAGCTGGTACAGGAGTAAAATTGAGAAGCAATGAGATCCAAATTAAAGGGGAGGAAAAAGTTCAAAACAGACACACATAGTCCAGAAATTCATATGGGACATATAAAAATAACCTCAAATTTTAAATGTGGTGATTGAATTGAGGAACTCAGAAGACTGGCTTTAGGAAATAACATGGAAATTTCTGTTGCTATTCTTCAATTTAGCACATGATATATACTAAATTATTAAAATCTACAATTACAGATGTTTGATACTGAATGCATTACAGCAATTGTAAAAAACAAATTAAAAATTAATATTAAAAATGTAAACGGCCTGTTTATAAACTCGATTATTACATTGCAATTATTTTTATAGTCTTCTGAATGAATTTCAAGCATCGAAATCTCACAATATACTTAAATGCTTTCATCATTAAAACAGGTTAAGAGACTAGAATATGTTATACTCTGTTCCACTAGTTTCAACAGATGCATCCTAAGGCACTGACTACATTTCAATGTAAGGTTATTAACTTAACAATTTTAAATTCAAAAGATTATTTTATCATAAATTTAGACTAATGCATTTAAGTTAAGAAAACTTAATAGGGTTTCACCACAGTCCTAATTATAAATATATTTAATTTATCTAGGTGGAGAATAAAAGCTATCCTAAAAATTGTCATATATTAAATTCATACACTCACTGTCTCCTGAAATTTGCCTCTAAATGTCTATCATGAAAACTATGATACAGTTACTTTTTAAATCAAACATCATATATGAATGCAAGTTAAATATAATTGCATAATGCCTCTTAATTACTTGTTTAATAACTGTCAGACCTTATAAGATTGCAGAAATTAAATATGCAGAATTATATTAGCTCATCTATTTCATCCCTTGACAGTGCATGAATATTCTCTGTTAAGAAAAACGATGTTTTACAAAGTGTTTTTATCTATTCTAGTTTTAAATTACTTTGACTTTAAAAAAAATACCTAACAGCATTGTTTTGTGGAAGGAATTAATTTCTATATTTTACTCAAACAATGAGACTAATTTTTTGAGGCAGTATAGGAAGAACTCAGAGAGCAATAGACTGTAAAAATATTGTGTTACACATGTACACATGATGAAATTAAGTTATACTAAGTTAAATCATGATATAAAATATTAATGTAACATGGGATTTAGTATACACATGTTCACAATAAATAGTAAAAAAACACAAAACTTTCTGGAGATAATATCCACAGGACTTGGCAAATGATTCAATGTGGATGGTGAGGTAAAGAAGTTCTGTGAAATATTCAGTGATTTCTGATTTCAGATTTTCATATGAAGATGGGGAGTTACATCTTCTATAGGTCAGAAGCATACACGAATAAGAAAGAGAAAGGAAATTAGCATGAAGGTCACATTCTAAGAATGCATATCTCATTTCTCTGTTTCCCAATCGAAGGCTCTCTTCAGCTGCCCACAGACTTTGCTATACCCTTTGCTGCATGGAGTTCCCTTGCAGGGCTTCAGACCTCAGCCTGCTGTCCTCCAGGGATACTCCAAGTATTTGTAAACTATTTTTGTAAACTATAAATACGTTGCTGCTTAGCATAATCCTGAGTCGAGGAAACAAGAGTTATGCTCCACATTTTGCAGATGAGCAAATATGGCTTCACAATTTTAAATTATTAGTAATAGATCCAATTCTAGAAACCAGGTCTTCTGCTCCCAGGCAGGCATTCTTTTCTGTCTTCCCTAATCCTTCCAGAATAACCAGATCTTTGGAGCTGCTTCTAATATATGGCAAGTAATTGGAGCTCAACTTGGCAAATCAGGTTAACAGTTACTTCAGACTATTTTCTAATAGATTTATCAGATGGTGGAAACCTTTTAAGTAACATTTGTGTCATTCAATGACATTTATAACGATATAAGAATCCCACGAAATCTTAGCATAATAGATAATAGCTATTTAGCATAATAAATACATGTATATAATTATTTCAAAAATATGTTAATAATAAAGTTGTATTTCTATAGCAGATAAGAGCATTCATCTGATATCAAAAATGTGCCATTTTAGTAATGCATTTTTTCCATTTTGAAAGAATATGAAATCTAACAATTGTTATTCAAAAATTGTTCTTTAGAAAAAGCTGAAACCAAAGAGGTTTTGATTTTTGCTTTTGAAATCTCAAGGTAATGAAGATAAAAGTTTGACAACTGAGTCTTATGGAAATACATTTCATGAACAGAATTTCATATATGACATGCAAATTTATTTAACAAGTGATATAACTAAGTACAGTGTGTAGAAAGCAGTTGTACTCAAATGTAGGACAGCTGTAAATTAGATTTTATGATGACACTTAATGCATGCTTTTTTGGGAAAAATTGTCAACTCTATCAGTTCAATGAGCCACTACAGGGTAAAAGAAACTCATCTACATTAAGAGATTCATAATAAGCATAAAATATATAATTAAATACAATAAGGTCAAAAGCTGAATAATCAGATATAGAAGGGTGTATTTTTTCCACTTTCAAGTCAAAATGAGAAATATGATAAGTTTGGATGACAGGTGTGAGGGCTAATTTTCATTAAAATCTGACATTCATTTTGATTATTAAAGTTTCCAAATGACTGACAATGCAAGTATAATATGTTTTAATTTAAAGAACGATTTAAATAATTTAAAAGAAATGATTCTTACGATTATTTTGCAAGGATATACTTGTTGAGAAGGACTAATGAATGCTATCAAATATCTTCCATAGTGAAGAATAATTAGTCCATCCATTAATCAGGATTATTTTGAAGGCTTACTCTTTTAGTTAAGTTTGTGTTATTTTTATATAGCTTTAGTCAATGTACTATAGAATTTATGAAATTGAACTTTGTATGTGCAGAAGATTTCTAGCTAGCTATTTAGGCACATCAAATGTTTTACTTCAATTTAAAAAAATATATCTTTTCCCACTGTGTGAGAAGAAGTTATATTATACCCTGAAAGACACAAAAATCACCAACACATGAACCTTCTCCTCCAGAATTTAATCATTCCCTTGGAAAAATACACACAAACACCAGTAGTGAGGAAATATCTCTGATGTGGGTAGAAAGGCAAAACTAAAAGAGCATCTAGTCTTTCAGGATAAGAAAATAACAAGTAATGAATAGCACTATCTTTCTTCTCTACTATGGATACTAGTAATAATCAATTTAACCTAATCAATCAATACTTTTTATCACTGATTATTTTTCTATTCATGTGTTTCATTTTTACAATATTTTTGCAGAAATTTAAGAAATGTTCTTATTTTGGGTTCTTACAATCTGAGATTGTAAGATTTTTTTTTTCTTTTTGTACCTTGGTTTTGAGTGCTGCAAAGCTTTCATGTAATTTGAAAATTATTATAAAATTATGGATCTGAAAAATTTACCATGTCCATGTCTCAGCATGTGTTAGCATGTTGAGGTTACCCTAGTTCAATTTAAAATATTTCAATGTGCAAATCCTATAAAGTCATTGACTTTTCTTATTTTTTTGTTTTAATATTAATTCACTTATTAATCATTCATGCAGGAAATATTATTGAGCACCAGATAGAAAGAACCTCTGTGGCCAGGCACAGTGTCTCACGCCTATAATCCTAGCACTTTGGGAGGCTGAAGTGGGCGGATCACGAGGTCAGGAGTTTGAGACCAGCCTGACCAACATAGTAAAACCCCGTCTCTAGTAAAAATACAAAAATTAGCCAGGCGTGGTGTTGCTCGCCTGTAGTACCGTCTACTCGGGAGGCTGAGGCAGGAGAATCACTTGAACCTGGGAGGTGGAGCTGGCAGTAAGCCGAGATCACGCCACTGCACTCCAGCCTGGGCAGCAGAGCGAGACTCCATCTCAAAAAAAAAAAAAGAAAAAAAACCTCCGTGCTTTCACAATTGCCATTCTAGTGTGGGAGATTGAAAACAAGTATGGAAATTACAATGTATGTTAAATAACAATATGGATTAAAGATGCAGTTACCCATTAGTCAAAACATGCATCATACACTGAACACTGAATACAAAGGAGTCTGAAAAATCTACTTACCAGGCTTTTAGCTCTCATGATAGCAAAAAGAGCACAGGAGAGTTTGGGAACATATACTGGGTGCCAAAAGGAAAAAATCGAGCATAATATATACCACTTTTGACAATATTTAAAATTTTAATTAGCAGCAATGGCAAAAAACAACATGATTCTTGCTAATAGAATAGAATTATTCCCCATACAAAAATTTTCTCAATCCCTCCTCTAAAAATAGAGATCCAAACTTCTATTAGTCACCAAATCTAGCCCTGGGTGATAATGATTCTTGCTTAAGTTCAGTTGCAATTCCGCTTTTATATTTAGTCTCTAAAAATGAATTTATATGAACTACCAGTACCTTATGTAAATTAGTAAGTGAAGAATGAAGGAAAGATAAGAAGTTAGTGGCTAATATATACAAATATGTACATAATAAAGCAAGGAAGAAAACACAAATATGCATAGCTATTCAAGTTCTCTTTCCTTAAATGGGGCACAAAGTTGTAATTTGCATTTTTAACTTTCCCCTTCCACAAGCCATTCATTGTTCCCTTGCCCTCAACCAGCATTGAGCTGGTGTGATTTAAATCTTTATTCCTGGGGCAGGCAGGAGACCTTATTGGTACTGTCTTTAGTGAGTTGATGTTGTTTCCTAAGGGGTGTTAAAAGATATTCCCCATAAAAGGAATCTCCGGAGATTCAGACCTATGCCCTCATTTCCCCGGCGTTAAGCATTATTGTGTTAGACATTGTTCCAGATACTAAAGGGCAGAGTGTTTCAACATTATGCCAGGAAATTGACGTAAAATGGAATTCTGAGATGAATTTTCTGAGTTGACTGGGCTTGACTTGATAACTTTTTGCCACCCTGGTGATGCCTCAATTGACTCACATTCAGTGAAACCATGGTGGTACAGAGGGAATTTCTACCTAGGCTTCAAAACGTGAACTTTCCCTCAGAAAGGGTGACTGCAGTGCTGCTGCGCATCTAACCAGACAGCAGCAAAGGTCACCACTGGCTCACTAATAGGGCTTTATATCCCAGGCAAACCAGCCAGCAACCTGATGGCAGGATAACTTACAGAAGATCCTTTTCAATATGGAGAGGCCAGAGATTTATCCTCATAAAAATAAACCTACTAGATATGGATTATTTTTCTTCTCAATGCTTGCAATGCTTCTGTGAAAACTACCATCCTTTGACTTCCTGAATGGTTTATTTATTGTAATGATGTCCCAGGGCACTCACAGGGGGAAGATGTGGAAGTTGCTGCAAAATGTCATGTCTGTGAAGTCCATATGTTTGTGTGCTGCCACTGAGAAAGAAGGCAATGCTTTTTTTTTCATACTTTTCTATCTCAAAATTTCATACAAATGTATCTTAGCAAAATGAGAATCACATTGAAGATTTGTTAAAAAAAAAAAAAAGTAAGTTTGATAAATATAGTACCAAGGCTTCTAGCCTTTGCAATACAGAAGAAAAGACTGGAAGGTGTGCAGATGACTACCCGTTGAAATATGGAAAGGCACTGAAAGGTCTTGCCCAGACAGGTAGCATGTACTTGCTTTACCTTCTAGTCTTCTGCTCCTACATCCATTGCTTGAGTCAGGTGCCTCTCTTTCATTATCTGCGGATTTAGATAAATCATCTTAATTGGCTAATGCAACATAGAAACTATATTCAAGTTTTAAAATAGGTGACATATTTTTCTTAGGAATTGAGGCCTTCACAATAATTATCACGAACTCTTCATATACTGAAAATTTGCTAATTAGATGCTAAAGTTTAATGACCCAGGCTTCTGGACAAAGCATCTCATTGTAGGAAATGTAGCTTTTAAGAATACGGTAAAAAGTTTGATCAACACCATAATGCAGAAATTTCAGAGAAGAGTATCTGATGTGCTTGAGAGAATAATATTTCAACACAATATATTGGTTTAATTGAATCTTGAATGATGAGAGTAAATTAGGTAGTAAAACAAATGGGAAAGATGTACAAAGAAGAAAGTGGAATAGATGCTAGTGCGACTGTGAAAACATACGCTCCTAATATAATTGGGATATTAGGGTGAGGTGGGAGACATCCCAATCTCTAGAGAAAATAGGAAACTGCCTTTCCTCTTCCTGAAGAGGTTAAGATTCATTGCACATGTAGGGAAAATGGATTTCTCAGCAACGGAACTGGATCACTCTAATGGGCAGAGTTGGTTGGAAGGGGAAGTTTTGCCAGTAAGAATAAGCAGTTATACATAGAACTGAAATGGCCATTTCTTAGTTTATTGGCACTGCAATAAAGAAATACCAGAGGCTGAGTAATTTATACAGAAGAGAGGTTTATTTGGTTCATAGTTCTGCATGCTGTACATGAAGCATGGTGCCAGCATTTGCTTCTGGTGAGGATTTCACTTCACGGTGAGATGGGGGCAAAGGGCAGCTGGCATGTGCAGAGGTCACGTGGCCAAAGAAATTAGAAGCAAAAGAGAAAGGAGAGAGAGAAAATGGAGGTGCCAGGCTCTTTTTAACAATCAGTTCTCCCAGGAACTAATAGAGCGACTCACCCATTACCCTGAGGGTGACAACAAGTTGTTCATGAGCGATCTGCTCCCATGACCCAAGTGCCTCCCACTATGCCCCACTTCCACCACTGAGGATCAAATTTCAACAAGTGATTTGGAGGGAACAAATATCCAAACTATATCAGGTTGTATGTTCTTTTAACTTACATCATTTGCTTTTAGATTGTTCCATCTCAAGCAACTGCTATGTCCTGTGTAACCTGGAGGAGATATCCAACCTTAGATGATAAAGAGAAAACCAAGCAGAGCCCATGATGGATAAAGGGCAAGAACAGGCCACAGAAGCATATCTGTCCTAAATTTCTTTTCATGGGGTGTTTCTAAGCTTCCGATGGTCCAGCCCAACTGAAAGGAATCAAAATCCAAGGAGAATTTTGTGGGTCATATGCTAGTAATAAATGACAGGGTACATTTTCCAGCAATGTGTTCTATGATATATAGAATTATCAGACTAATAAAATTAGCTACAGAGTAAGTGGTTGGTCAAAGACTTGATAGAATGAAGTCCTTATATTGGCAGTTTCCACCTCAATTCAGGTAATGCCAAAGGCTCTGTGACAAGGATCTATTTTGTAGATCCTTTTACTAGTAAACGGTGTAATACTGAATAAGATGAAAAAACTTAAAGTCTAAATAAAAGAAGTTATCCATAGTAGAATATGTGGTAGTCTAAAAGACTTACTTAATGTCATAATTACTCATTATTTTGGAATAAATTAGTACTCAATTTTTTTGGAAAGTTCTAAAATATAGGTAGAATTACCTGATAGGCTTTATGTAAGTTGTATAGATAAGGGATCTGCATCTGTGTGCCATTGTATATAGGCTTGGTGCTATTCCCGCCATAAAAATTAGTCCCACAGCTTGGAATTTGAACTTAATGCTACTGTTTTTGGTACTACAAAATAATTTTTCGCTGTGAACCACTGAAAGGATTTTTTCTCTATCTAATTTTGAGGTTTTCCATCAACAGACACTTAGTGGAGATTTTCTTAGTAAGAGATGGTTTTACATTACATGCTGTAAAATCACAGTTCAAAATTACCTGAGTAAATTTATTTTCTTTAACAAGTGCTTTATAAATATTCATTTAAAAAGTCATGTTTATAAATTGAAATGGTCCTTTGTAAATGTCCAATTACAATCATTTGACAAGTATAAATACACTTTGTGGCAAACAATAGCCTGATTTATGCAGATCCCATTAGATATGACTGTGAACTATAATTATCCTAGTGGACTATAATTTTGCCTGCCCAGTCATTCATAGAGTTTAATATACTCAACTGAGACTGAATTTTCGAAGCTGTTTGTAACAGTGGCAATGATATATGTGTCACCGCCCTTTCTAATTCTTTTTTTGCTTCAATAAATAATCTCAGCTAGGACCTCATTCATGCCGTTTTGCTCAACTCAACAGGTTCGAAACAAATTGAGAATAATATTAATAGCAAGTCACTTTTGCTAAGCCTAAAGAATACTTACCTTTGTGGGTATTTTTTCTTTTTTGTATATTTGGTCATTAGAGGTTAAACACAATGTTAGTTAAATTATTGCCTTGATGAAGTAAATTGCCTATTTTAGAGAGTATTATATAAGGGTAAGAAATTGCAGCTAAAACATGGAAGTCAAGTTTGAAAAAAACTTGGACGTTTACTTTCCTATTTTAAATTCATGACCTATCACTTCTCCTGACTTGGTAGATAAAATCGGTCTTTAAAATTTAATATGCTATTAGTAATTGCTCATAGTAATGTATAACCCAACTTCATCACAAGAGAGCACGTAAATAGAGTCCCTTTAGCAAGATGTTTGCATGATACCAAAACAACAAGGTAGTTCAGACCAATCACCCAATTTGGTGCCATTCAAAAATTCAGTGATGTGAACACAATATTAAATAACACCGTACTGATCCTGAACAGTCTCTATGATTGCAGTTTTTGAATTAACATTACAAATAGTTGTTGAATATAGCACTATTTTTCTGATTTTGGATGACACTGTGTAGAACAAAATCTATTGTCATAGAGCAATTATTTCATTTCTTCACAAACTAGCAGGAAGATTCAACTTAGGGCAAGTTTTCTTTCCAAAATTTTGCTGGTATAATATTATTTTTTAACATTTTGTAATATAAAAGTAAGGTAAGCTTACAGCAAAACAGAAAATTATAGAATAGAATGTAGAAATCCTAAATTAAACTTTTAAAGGAAAAATACTTGTTTTACAATGCAACTCATTTTTTTATCATACTCACTTATTAAAGCTACTCTTCCCTGAAAGTGCCTGCAAACTGTCATCAGTATTTGTTCCTGAGATGTTTCTACAAAACAAACTCAACCATTTAATGACACCAGCTTTTAGCATCTGCTTTCATTATCATTATATGAGGCAGTGCTATGCTGTGGCACCCCGTGCCTTTGGAACAAGAATGCTGGACCCTGGACCTTTAGAATGAGTTACAGAGTTTTCCTGAATACAGTGTTGTGTTCTATGCCAATACAGGGATAGTGATGTTTCTCTTACATTTTGCAGTTTCACTATGCTAGATGAGTTTCAAAACAATGCTAATTTTTCTCTAGACATATAATGGAAATTTAACAAAAACACCCTTTTCAGTTTTTATTTACAGACTTATCTCGATCTTAAAGTCAGTCATGAGCCCGTAGGTGTTGGGGCATGGTATAGTGAAGGTGGGGATAAATGTGAATTTTAAGCAACAGATAGCACTTATAAAACCCAGAGACTGAAAGGCTACCATCTTGTGATTTCAGGCAGGTGTGCAAGACTCTCCTTGGAGAGTTCTACTTCAGGACTTTGTTTCTTTCCCAAGAGGCTTCTAATCTCCTTTGCTTGAAGGTCTGCCCTGGCACTTCAGTTCTCTCCCAAAAGTCCATAAATGCCTACAACCTGACAAAGAGTTCAGTTTAGGCTCATGATAGGCTTTGGTATACAGGTGTGAGCCACCATGCCTCGCCCACAATCTTTCTTAATTCTATGTATACTTTTTTTATTTCTTTTTTTGAGATGGAGTCTCGCTCTGTCACCCAGGCTGGAGTGCAGTGGCACGATCTCGGCTCACTGCAACCTCCGCCTCCCGGGTTCAAGCAATTCGCCTGTCTCAGCCTCCCGAGTAGCTGTGACTACAGGCATCTACCACCATGCTCAGCTAATTTTTGTATTTTTAGTAGAGACGGGGTTTTACCATATTGGTCAGGCTGGTCTCAAACTCCTGACGTTGTGATCCACCCGCGTTGGCCTCCCAAAGTGCTGGGATTACAGGCATGAGCCACCATGCCCAGCCAATTCTATTGTATACTAAATGTAATGATAAATGTACTTTTATTGATTTTCATCCTCATTCTCTAACATTTGGGTTTTTATGTTTTGTTATTGTAAATATTTTTCCTTTTAACTGTTGTTTGTATTAAGTGTTTCTTTTGGATCACTTTGTTATTGTCTATATTAAGAGTTATTTTTTTAATTAGCCGGGTGTGGTGGCGGGCACCTGTAGTCCCAGCTACTCAGGAGGCTGAGGCAGCAGAATTGCGTGAACCCAAGAGGCGGAGTTTGCTGTGAGCCGAGACTGCGCCACTACACTCCAGCCTGGGCGACAAGGCCAGACTCCGTCTCAAAAAAAAAAAAAAAAAGTTTTTTTTTTTTCAATTTTATTTACTTGGAGTTAAGATTAAGTAGAAGTGGGTTGACACCCACATGATATTTTTTTTCCACAACAATTGCAATGTGAGAAAAAATGCTAAGCTCTTAAATTACTGTGGTCTATGTCCATTAAACTTCCAGTCAATTTTGAAGATGATGTATTATACTACCTCAGAGGATGCTTGTGATGAATTCCCTTGCACACCAAGAAATTACAGTTTCTATATAACTGCCTTCTATACATAACACAACCTTTGGTCTATAATTTCTGTACTCATGTTCAAGAACCATAAAGTCCCGGATTTCACATTCAAATGTCATTATTAACTGTTTTGCTGAGAATAAAATAAATTTTGAGAGAAAAAAAAAACACCAAAAACCAGTGTCATAGGATCATTCACGCTCCGTCTGTTGTTCCTCTCTCTCCTATGACAACCTCAAGGCACATTAAAAGTATTGAGTGCTCCCTAAAAAATACCAGTACAATAGACCCACTCTGAGAGATGAAATCAGAAGAGTTCAAAAGTAAAAGGAATGTTCTCTTTCTCAGTAGGCTGGTTAATTTTATATACACTCATTTGATTGATTTTTAACACTGATGGAAAGAAAGTAACTTTTCAGTGCAGAAACAATTACAGCAGGAGCTGCTATCCTTTACTGAAGGAACAATGCTATTTATAAAGGAAGAAAATTACAAAGGTTTGTTTCCTGCTGCTAATTTTGCTAGGGCACTGAATTAGTATGATACTGCTGGGAGCTGCGGGAGACCTTTATGATACATGAGCAGGAAGGAGCCGACCTGATGAGTAGCATTAATCATCAACAGCTCCAGTTAGCGCGTGTGTCAACCAGAGGCCAGAGAGGGATTGCCCCAGGCCCCTACCCCCCAAAGTCAGTATGGAAGGTAATTCTAAGTAACAGCTAAAGTGACCCAAGTCATTGATTAATTTTTGACTTGAATCATTTAGAGATAAGAAACTAAATTCTTGGTGGGAACAGTTATGTTAAAGGAAAATCAACAATATAATTAGTTCATCTGTATTTTCTCTTTTTAGCTTGGCATGATTTGTATATTTGCTACAGCTGCTATAAGGAAGTTCCACAGACAGTGGGGCTTCAACAACAGAAATTATTGTCTCAGTTCTGGATGTTAGACATCTGACCTCGAGGTACGGACAGGCGTGGTTACTTCTGAAGTCCAGATCTCTCCCATGGCTTCTGGAGGTTTGCGGGCAATCTTTGGGACTCCTGGGCCTGGAGAAACATCACCCTCATCTCTGCTTTCATGTTTATATGGCATTCACCGTGTGTGTGTGTGTGTGTGTGTGTGTTTTCCAAATTTCCCCTATTTTTAAAAAAATAAGATCAATCATATTAGGATCCACCATAACGACATAGAGAGCAGCAGGAGACTGTCAAATGCCTATGCAGATAGGAGCGGGCCCCTGGTGAAACCCTACCTCTGAGCCAAAGATAGTTTAAAGCCTGAGAGCCAAGGTACAAATTAAATCCTTGGACCAAGTTGAGAAACTGTCTTCACATTTGGTGTGCTTTCCTCTGATTTATCCTTACCCTTTACCTATTTTACATATACCTACCCCTTACTAATTGGTTTTCTACACTGTTGTGCCCACCTTTGAGTGGTATCTTTGCTTTAACCTTTTTTTGCATACTCACAACTAATCAGCATGCACTCCCCATCCTGTGTCTATAAAGACCACAGACTCAGTCAGTAGAAGGGGAGACAGCCTGACTTCAGGGAAGAGACAACCTGACTTTGGGGAAGATGACCTGTGCTTCCTGTCCTCCCTCCAACTCCCCTCTCTGCTGAAAGCCATTTTCATCACTCAATAAAATTCTCTGACTTCACCATCCTTCAACTGTCTGCGTAATCTCATTCTTCTTGGATGCCAGAAAAGAGCTCGGGAACCACTGGTTGTGGGTACCCAGAAAGGCTGTCACACCGGCCCTTTGCCCTCGCTGGCGGAGGGCAGTTGCCCCATACAATGAGGCAAGGGGCCAACTGAGCTGCCAACACACTCCAGTTCGTGGATGGCAGGACTACATGAGCACTGTAACTTTGCTTTGGGGCCACAGGCACCTTCACATGGGCACTACCACATTCCCCTTGAGGCAATACACCTTGTCTTGCTGTGGGCCCTGCAGAACTCACTCCTGTGTCAGCGGCTGGAGCGACTGGCAGGATCCCACACTCACTCACCAGCACCTTCTCTGGTCATGGGCCCTGTACAGAGCTTGCTCCTGTGTTTGGCACCTGGAGTGGCTGGCCAGATCCTGCACTTGCTCACTCACATGCTCCCTCTTCTAAGGGGTTGAGCATAGCAAGCCCCTGCTATGAGTCCGGCAAAGGGGCCAAGAAAAATCCTACAGCAACATCATTTTATATCTGTAAAGACTCTGTCTCCAATAAGATCACATTATGAGGTACTGAGAGGTAGGAGTTCAACATATCGGTAACATAATTTAGGGGGGCTGGCAAATTCAACTCAGAATATGATCATAAAATAACTAGTGAATAAGTCAGAATTTTAATCTATAGCCAAAACAATTTAAAGTTTGCTTGAGGGATGAAACATGCACTTATCAAAAAGTTTGTTGGGATAGAATATGGAAATCTATGCATATTAAAGCTCTCTGAAATATTTTCAAATTAAAATGTTATTGTTGTATTGGCTATAAAGGTAGAATCATTGAATGTTAGCTCTGGAACCCAGTTTTTTACATTAGAAAACCAACGTCATTGTGCTTTGAAAATCTTGCAGAAATTACAAAGCCAAATCAGAAGCAGAACATGCTAGTGAGAGAGGAGGCAGTTAGAGACTGGTTAGACAGACAGAGAGGTCTCGGGAGAGAGGCAATAGTCACAGGAACACCTGCGGGACAGCACCAACACTGCCTCTGCAGCTAGCAAAAGAAATGTGGTTAAGAGCTTCCTCCTATGCCAGGATGTCTGCTTAGAAGGACTGTCCTAACCTAGGTGCAGGCACAATAAATCAATCTAAATGCCGTTAACTTAACCCAGCTCATTATAACATCATTAACATGACATTAGCATTGTGGTTTTAGTCCCCCCACCCATGGGTTTTGCTTAGCCACTCATAGGTAACAACTAAGATGGAGTCACTATGGCCAACCCCAGGCAAGCGCAGATGCAATAACCCTAGGAGGGAATTTTACCCCTCCCATTAAGGCAAAACCCACAGAAGACTTCCTTATTTCTTCCACATGAAGGTCCCCAACCACAGATACCCTGGAAGCAACCTACTTTCAGGGTCCCCTCTCACAGCTGAGAGCTTTCCTTTCACTTAATAAATCCTACTCTATTTTACTCACTCCCCAGTGTCCATGTGCCTTACTCTTCTTGGCTGTAG
Organism: Pan troglodytes; assembly: GCF_028858775.2. Lineage (NCBI taxonomy): Eukaryota > Metazoa > Chordata > Mammalia > Primates > Hominidae > Pan > Pan troglodytes. The sequence continues at coordinate 138,272,675 of NC_072401.2, forward strand.
GACAAGAGCCCAGACCTCATTGAACACCAGGGGCAAAAGGAGACTGAAACACTAGTACTGTATAAATCTTGATGGAACCCCTGCAACAGAGGGCAGGCATAGTTTACTCTTTCTAGGTGTGTTTTGTAGTTATCAGATCTTTCACCTTTTGGTGAAACATGCAATCACACCTTAGCAGATCTCTTTCACCTTCTGGTGAAACATGCAAGTAAAACTCACCTTCCAGTGAAACATGCAAAATTATAAAACATGCACTTTTTAAAAAATTGCAGTATGAGTTAAATTATCATGCATTACTCGTGAAATGAAGAGTAAATTTTAAATATACACATTGTACCTCTATGAGCAAATAACATTTTTATCAGAAAAGCAAATCATTGTCAAAGATAATTCACATATTGCGTGTCAGTGCTCAACATAATTGTATTTTAAATTTCATAAGCCATGTAACATCTCCATTGTTATAAAACCACTACAGAAGTAACTGCATACAAAGGTTTTTTATCATTTTTTTATGTGGTAAATACCGACGTGAACATGATAATGTTTTCAGTCATCAGTGACCATGTTGGACGTATCTTGAAAACACATTTACTTTCCACAAGATCCATGTATACTGGGGTTGACAATTATACTGATAGAAAACTGTTCCCAAGGCAGATTAAATTTGGAATTTTTTGTTTGTTTTTTGTTTTGTTTTACTTTTATTGCTTTTTAAGCCATGCAGTTGTGGGAGGCCTATTTGCATATTCATAGTCTTCCTTCAATCTGGTTTAGAATATGGAGTTTTTGGCTCCCTAAGGCTATTTCTAATGGTTAGGTACACGGTAGCAAGTCTGACCACTGGCCTACTCTCATATTCAGCTAATTATGTTTCACAAGAAGATCTTGACACAGTCACAACATTTTGCAACTTGTCTTTTCTCTAGAACATTTAAAGCTTTTCTAGAATATTGTGTATCCTGCTGCTGTGCCATTTGCCTGTGTTTAGTCAATTGAGAGACTTTGATGCATTATATTATGATGAAAACAGGCCATGGTTGCCAACATGAAATAACAACTGCAATACAGTGATATAACTTACATGAGAGCTTTATAAGTTTGATAAGTATGTCTGCCATGCCTATTTTTTTATTTTACTAAACTATGTCTTTAGAAGCAGATCTATAGACATTAATATTATTTTTAGCAATGAGAGTTTATATTTGTGAAATAGTTTTTAGAAAAATATCTACTAGAATGCTAAAATAATTTTAAGTATTAGAATCTTGTAAATTACCAATTTTCTTTATAGTTAAACTTACTGTGCTTACCAGGGCTAACTCCCTGCAAGACCTAGCAGAATGTGTTCCACGTAATAGATGATCAGCAGATACTGATTGAATAAAACTGTTATGAGAATAATCAATAATTACCTCTAGCTTTAAAAATGCACTAGACTCAAAGAGCTTAAAATTAATTATCCTATTTACTGATCATAGCAGCGGTGGGAAATAAGTATGTACTATTATCACGCCCATTTTGAAGAGGAGAAAAACGCTACATAACGTGCTAAATGTAACAAAGAGAGTAGAGATAGGTTTCACACCCAGATTTTGATTTAGCTGCAGAACCCATGCTATTATAATGATTATGTCATATTACTTTTTAAATGTGAAGATACTTAAAAAATAAAAAGAGCTGGAAAACGCTTTGTTTTTATTACAGAATAATCTTATACTGTAAAGCAGCATTGAACTTCTTGAAAAAGTTCCATGGAACTGTTAAAAAAAGAAATGCCTAGGCCGGGTCAAAGCAGCTTGGGTACTTTCTTTAATGAATTTATGTTTAGGATTATGGGCATCAGACACACTTGCAATGAATTAGCAGGCATGAACTTTCATAGGTTCTCACCATGAAGAACCTTTAAATAGAAAAAAATGTAAATGTTAAGTAACAAGTCTCCCCTACGAATGGCCTCAATGCTAAAGTTTTTACGTTTTTAGGGTTACTCGTGTGTGGCACATCAATCATGGAAAAGAATTGTGGATTATCTAGTTGCAAATCACCACTCAACAGATTTTGTAAAACCTCATTATTTTGACAAGGTCCAACTTATCCTGAACTGTTATTTAAAATACATAAAATACACATAATGCATGGAGATATGATTATATAGAGTAGAAATAAACCCTGTGACATTATATGACCCCTTGTGTTAATTTTGATAACAATATGATAATTATTTGACCATACCTGAGTCATATGTCCTGGCACCGAAAGCATTTTCTCATTTAAAAGCCATTATTACTTGTAAAATTGACTCTCATGTGTAAGCAATGTTATGTATTTGTTTCATTTTTAGAATATCTCAATTTTATATGCTTTTAATGAAAATAAGTTTTTTTAAAAATTGCTATTGATTTTTAAGGGGTGAGAGAGCAAATAATGAGAGTTTAAAGTAAGCAGTGACATGTCTAGATTTTTAAACAAGATTTTATAGCTATAACAAGGAGGTAGATATGGTTGACGTGAGAATTTGAGGAATAAATCCAATGTAAGGAGAACAGAGGAGGAAGAGACACTGCTGTATTTAGCAGCTGGTTGTTTATTTAGAATTGATTACCTGGGCTAATTCCAACTGTTGTAGAATTACTCAGTTAAAGGCTCTCTTGATGTGGGGTGATTTATCCTGATCCCTGAAATTATAAAGTATTTATGACTGCCTGGTAAATATAATTTTGGGATTTTAAAGAACAGAGTAAACAGGATCAGCTGCATTTGTACAATTCTTAGATTTCTAGTTGTCTCAGTTAGTCTGGGTAGCTGTAACAGAATATTATAGACTAGAATGGCTTAAACAACATAAATTTATTTCTCATAACTCTGGAGGTTGGGAAGTCCAAGACTAGGGTGCCACAAAGATTGGGTTCTGATGAAGGTCTTCTTCCTGTTTCACCAATGGCTGTCTTCTTGCTGTGCCTTAACATGGAGGAAAGTAGTGTAGAGGTGAAGGGAAAGCTGCCCCTTTGCCCTCTGAAGTTTCACTGAAAATCAACTGACAAAAGTTTAACAGGAAAAAAGGAATAGGAAATTTATTTTAATGTGCATAGCACATGCCAATTGCAGCAGAAAAATTATTCAATAACTCAATAATTACTCAATAACTTAATTGGGTGTAGATGCTTATATACTTCTTTTTTTTTCATAGGAGAAAGGGAGATGGGGAAATATGGATGATTTTAAAGGAGATATTATTATTTTTAAGGGGATTCAATGGGCTTGGAGAACACACAGTGGCCTGGAACCACGTCTGTTGGGCCCACAAAGCAGAAAATGGTTTGTGACAAAAGTCTGTCCAAGTGTAACATACTTCAGTCTTTCTGCAAGATGGCTTAAGTTAATGAAAACTCAGGGGAGGAACCTAAAGTAGTTGTTTTCTTCCTTGGTTGGTCTGAACTTTAAGCAAATAAGAGAATATCAGAGTAAACCTTCTTGTAGTATCTGCTGGATTCCAAGAGCCTTTAATTTAAAATAATCAGCATACCAGGGTGCTATATTTGAGGTTTAAATTCCTTGGTCCTTAGCAGAGATGGAGGAAGCAAGCTCTTCCCTGTCTCTTGTTAGAAAGGCATTAATCCCATTTATGAGGGCTCTACCTTCATGACCTAATTTCCTCCCAAAGTCTCCATCTCTGAATACTATCACATTGCAGATAAGATTTTCAACACATAAATTTTGGGGGGACACAAACATTCAGTCTACAGCATTACTTCTTTTTGGTTAAATTGTCTCAACCATTGTGTTGAAATACTGCAAACAAAATATGAAAGATTTTCTTTATTGAGCACTAGTTTACCTTCTTCTGAAAACAAGCATACATGTGGGCATGGTGTATAGTATTGTTGATTTATGTTTAAAACACCTAGGCAAATACATGTTAGGGTAGAGGTGTGACTACTGTGAAGGACTGAAGCATGCTTGGACTACTGGTCTGTGCATTTTGGAAAGGTTCTAAATATCACTTATTACATGATGTACACCAATACAAAAGAGTGAAGTTGCTGCAGGCCATCTACTAATGGATTCATACCAACATTTATAATGGGTTGAGAAGTAATTTAGTCAAGTAGAATTCTCTCATTTCCAATTATATAAGAGAAGCCAGCCTTCTGGGTCTGGGCCACCTATTCAATATGAGCCTTGACTGAAATTGTATCTCCATTCACAAGAAAAGCATCACTGTCCAGTGCTCCAGGATTAATCACTTGAAGGGCTTGGAGATAGGTTTCCTCTGTTTAGTGGAACTGGCAGCAAGAGACCCCGTTTCACTGGGGAATTCATTTTCCCTATAGCTTTATTGGGCTTCTTAGTGTTGCAGGATCCTTGGGGTTTTGCTCTTCTCACCAGAAACCTGTGGCTGGTGGTACCTTTGCCTGAGTTTTCCTTGGGCCTGCTGGGCTCATTCCACTCACTTGGCCTGGAAGGCTGTGCATGGCTCACTCTACCATCCTGGATCCCACGCCTCCAAGAGAGACTGTGAGTCAGGAATGGAGCTATGATGGGGGTGTGAGCAAGCCTGGTGTTTGGCCACTGCACAGTACGACATGCCGGCTGCTGCCACTGGGAGGGCAGCTCCAGGTGCCGGCATAGGTCCTGGCATAGTCACCGGCTGTGTGAGGCTGTGGTTGGACCAACAACACTGCAAGCAGTTTGGAATGGTGGTGCATTGGCGCCCAGAAGCTTGGAGATGCCAGGAACCGCAGGGCCCCAAAGAGGGAGTTACATTCTTGGGTCAGGGAGCTCCCAGGTGTAGGCTCCCTGAAGGGCCACAGCTTTTCTCTCCCTCTCTTTGCCCACAACGTGGCGAGCAAGGGCATGTTTCAGTCCTGTTTGCGTTACAGAATGGCAAGCTCTTTTAGCCTTGCCATTCTGCAGGTCCCAATTTCTTGTCCTGTGACCAGGAAGAATGAGGTATGCAGACAAGTGGAGGATGAGCAAGGGGAAGAGGAGCTTTATTGAGCAATAGAACAGCTCAGAGGAAACCTGCAGAGGGTAGCTCCTCTTTTCTGGGCAAGTCACCCCAATGAGAGTTTACCTCTCAGCAGAGAGGGCAGCTCTTCTCTGCAAGCAGGTCCTCACGACCAGTGTTCAGCTCTTAGCAGAGAGCGTAGCTCCTCTCTGCAAGCAGGCTGTCTCAACAAGTGTTTCGTTCTCAGCAGAGAGGGTAACTCTTCTCTACAACTGGCCATCTCCTAGTCTGCTCATCCCTGGTTGAGCCTAGGGCCTTCATGGCCTCAGAGGGGAGGAAGTGTGCACCGATTGTTCCATGGGAGGCAATGGGTGGGCCCAGAAAAGGCTCCACAAGTCTCCACTCTGGTCCCTGGGACCGGCAGTCCAGCCCCCAGCCTTCAGGCCAACACTGGCCTGAAGGTGGAGCCTCACTGGGGACCTGCTAGCTTCCAAGGAGCCTGTCTGCTTTCTGCTGTTGTTCATAGTGCCCAGGCTGCTTGCACCCAGGGCCACCTGCAGGTCAGTGCTGAGCTGCCCTCAGCACTCCCTTGGCTTCCCCCTGTGCTAGTCAGCACCCAAAGTCCAGAGAGGAACGAGGCAGCATGGGGCTAGCGTGTCAGTGCGGTCCCAAGCGTTCTCACACCGACAGCGCCCGCGCTCGGCCCCAACCCCACTCTGAGATTGGAACTGGAGTTGGGAGCAGGGAGAGGCCAGGAGCAGAAGCAGACACCCCGAGCCTGTGGGGGAAGGGGGAGCCTTTCTGGGTCCCTGAGGGTGCAGAATGCAGAGATGCCCGGGTCTTATTCCTGGGAAAGTGGGGCTCTCACCCACTTTGCAGAGCATGCAGGCAGCCCTAGCTAAGCCTACTAGCAGCCTGGGGCAGGGGGCTCCAGGTCCTTGCTGTGCCTGGGCCGGCTTCTGGGGCAGAAGAAATATCGCTGTGAGCTCCCTCCGTGGCCCCAATGCTCAGTGGCGACCTGGGGCTCCCAGTCATCTAGCTGGCGGCTCTGCCCAAGGGCGTCTCTGGGAGAGGATTGTGGGCCCCGGACACGGCCGTCCGGAGTGTCAGGCTTGGCGGTCACACTGATGCGGGGCGGACTCTGCGGATGCAGCCCAGGAAACCCCAGCCCAGAGTCTTCTCCTGAGGCCCAAGAACCCAGGGCCCTCAGTAAGCTGGAGGCGGAGGCCATGCCGCTGGCCAGGTCGCTGGCTGGGCCTCTGAAGCGGCGCGCCACTCCTACTTTCCGCCCTGGGCCGCCAAAGCACTGTACCAGCTCCTCACTCCGCCACCCCGGGCCCGACCCCCAAGCTCCGCGTACAAGCGCGGCACTGCCCCAAGCCCAGCTCCACCTTGGGGGCCCACCTCTGCCTGACTGTGCCGCTCCCCTGCTGGCAGGCAGCTGGGCCGGCCCCCTCGCGTTGGCCCCCAGGATGGCGGGCTCCAGTGGGGCTCCCGCTTGTCCTTGGCTCCTGCCAGCACCCGGGAGTGCAGCACTGCCCTGGGCCCACCTCGGCTTCCACCCCTTACTCTCCCTGCAGCAGCGGCGGGCGAGAGTGGACCAGGGTCCAGTGCTACAGAGGCTCCTAACCTGGGAGCAGGTTCCACTTGGCCCAGCAAGGATGAGAGCGTTGCAGTCAGCTGCCTCAGGGACGCAGGGCACAGGGGACCCACTGCCGCCACTGCTGCTCCCGCAGCCTGGCGCCACTGCCCACACCTCCCCACTCAGGACGACCATTGCTACAATCATTAGGAGGGCAGAACTTGGTGTCTTTGGTGACAGGCTTTAAGCCATATAAACCTTGCTTCCACCATAACGAGGCGACCATTTCAAGAGAATGCTTTAAGAAAATCACTTTTAGAAAATAATGCATATATGCTGATTCTGACAGTGGCAAGAGAAGCGATGGTTGTACTCCATCGTTTACGCTCGAACTTTTGCCACCCTTGGCTTCACCTCAAATGATTGATTCAACCTGCATAGTGACCAGTGAGAAGTCACGGATGGGTTCTAATCTGCATCTCTATGCAAATAGAAAATGTCTTTCGTTCATATTACCATTTGGTTGAGGAGTACGAGTTGCTCATTATGTAGCACTTAGCTGAGAGTCTTTTGAATCACTTTCTGATTGTAGATCGTTCTAGAAAAGAAGAAATGAAGGTGTCCTTATTTTGTAGCATACCAGCCACCTCTATCTTCCTTCTATAGAAGAAAGTGGATTGCAGATTTCCCTGTATTGTCGTAAGCAGCACTGTGAAACATTCTCAGAAGAGTGAGTAGAAAACTGTGATCATCACCGAAAGGACAGCCAGTTTGCCTCTCTCCTCCTCTCTGGCCATCAGGATGCAAGAAATATGACCCTTCTGATTTTTTCCCTAGGACCCACCTTGGTTCATAAAAGTATTGCAGCTTTATGTAGAACCCAAATGGCTTTTTAATAGGCTTCCCAGGATTTCCCTGGAACACAGAATAGAAGGTGTCATTGGGGAAAGCTGTGCTTTCACAGCAGTGAACGGTGAAATCTGTGAATTCAGACAGCAGCTTATCCACAGTTAAGAAAAACATGATATTGTATTCATTATGTTTTTCTCTCTAGTGGCACATTCTTACGCCTTAGGGACTGAAAAATGTCCCCTATCTCAGTTTCTGTCAAAAATATCCTCTTGGTCTCTGGCAAAATTATCAAAATTTCTTGAAACAATTCTTTTTGAACAGAGCTAGCATATTAGGCTCTAAGGACACTGCAAAAAATAGTTGCTATAGTTTTATAATATTCCATCATATTTCAGCAAAATAATTTATATAAAGATGTCTTAATGTTGATATTTAGTTATAAATTGAACTACTGTAAACAATCCGAGCATTTTTGTGATATTTCAGAATTTTTTCTTGGCACATATATTCACATATGTAGAGTTATTGAGTCTAATGTATAAAAATTTCAATGCATGTTGATATTGTAAAATTTTCCCCAAATATAGTACCAGTTTAAATTCCTACTTATGCAAAAGAGTGCATGGTACTCTTTGTCTTCAATAAATTTGCCTAGGCTCATTAAATATGTTTTATTTCACTAAGGAAGTAATTTTCTGCCCTTTAGAGTAAACATTACATTTTTAACTAGAAAAAACTTACTAGATATTTGTTTATTACTTTTGGTTTCTTCTTGATGGTATATATACTAATGACCTTACAATACTGTATATTTATTTGCAGCATTAGCATGCTGACAGTAGTGCTGGCTTTACTGAGATGGACTAATCCACAATGGAACATGTACATGGAAAGTTCAGAGAGACCAGAAGCTGAGGTTTTTGAGGAAAAGAAAAGTTGAAGGGAAAGTTCTAGGACCTATACCAAGAGGTCATGAAAATGGGAAATTTGAAGTTCATACACTGAGGGAAAAAGTGGGCCAAGGGCCTGAAGGTCTCAATGATACTAAAACAGTTATTTTAAATGAAAGAGGAAACCAGAAGAAATAATAAGTCCATTTTCATTAGAGGCTGGATAATGAAGTTTACATTTGTCGTTTGAGTACTTCTGGCTATGCTGAGGTTCATGGAGCTGTGATAAGAATGGAGTACCAAAGTGAGGTGAGAGGGGAATCACTGGGAATGAAGTGAAGAGTATGGGGCTACTGGACATAACATATAATTCACACATTCAGGCTAATGGCAATAGTTTTTGTGAAGTCTCTGTACCTGAAAACGAAGACAGATAGTAGAGAAATATTCAGATAGCCTAAACTTCAAAGCATTTTTTCTCACAATGAGTAAACAATTATTTTGAAGCCATAATGGATAGTCATAAAAATGCTAGAGGGTCGGTCCTTCAAGCAAGGTGGGATGTAGAGCATGAGATATTTTATAAGACTGCAAACCAAATATTATGTGCAAGATAGTGTAATATGAATTTTTCCAATTATTTCTTTGTCAAGTAGAATTGAATTAAACATTTTTTGTGTCTGTCAAAAAACTACATGGGTGACTTTGCATTGAAAAACATTATGAGGCATACGATACCATCTGGTCCTTATTAGTGCTGCTAAGTTTGATCATTTTATCTGGTGTCATCTGTTAGATCCCTCTATTGGAAAGGAAGAATTTTCCTTTGGTATCATATAAATAATATGTAGGATGACGCTTAGAACCTGTATAAGTGGATTTTAACAACCCTTGATAATTTAAGTCTATTTTCTTCCTACATCTTAGCTAATATTCTGTTAACAAAGAGCTTTCCTCCTTCACAAATCTTTTTTTTCCTTTTTTTGTAGTAGGTCAATGAACTCATGCATAATATGTTATAATTCAGTGTGTTATAATTGGTTCTCTCACTATTTTTGTGGTGAATAATTATCTCTAATTTGGCCCATGGGGTCCGCTTTCTAGTTAGGTCCACTGTACTCTGACATGTCCCCATTTTTATTTTTTTAAGAATGTTTATGCTTTCAGGATCTCTTATTCATTTGGAGTCATTCTGTTAGATGTAGTGAGGTATGGATTCAACTTTTCCTTTTTTAAAACAGTTGTTACAACATTGTTCACTAAAAATTAAATTTACTAATGAGAACCCTTTACCAGAGAGTTTATCATTGATTTAGTATATCAGTTCTTAAAATGAAGTTTTCTTTTTTCATAAGAGATTATATTTTTGGGACTTAAGTTATAATTGGCCAACTTTATTCAATAAGCAGCCTTTATATGTAAAGAGAGTAAATATATATTTTGAAGGCATTGTATTTCTCTCTTTCTTAATCTGTCTTTTTCTCAATCTTATTTTACATTTTATCTTAATTTTACAACAAATAGATACAAATAATAATGAGAAAAAATCAATTTTTTAGTCTTATTTATACCTACTTTGGTTCAAAAATTTTGAAAAACAATAAAATAAGTGTCACCCTGTTTAAAATGTTATCTCATTTGCTTTAATGTCATGCCCCATTGTTTTGCATTTGTCTTAAATAATCTTACATTTTAAAAATGTTCTTCTACTTTAATATTGTCAAAATGATGTATTTCATGCTCACTAATTTTACTAGCATGGCAGGCAAAGTGGTCATTTTTTAAAATTTTAATTATCATGTAGAAAACTGTAAGAAGAGTGCAATAGAAATGACTTTTTTTTTTGCTTTAGTTATTAAACTTTAAACTAGTAATGAATTTGTAGAGTTGTAGAGCAAATTAGCCAAAACTACTTTATTTGATTCTAATTATAATTCTGTCTTTTGTAAACAAAGATGACGGTATTGACACAACATCTATAAATAAAGTATTCTGTATGGCTTCCCAGCATGGTGATGGATTTTCATGAATTCATTCAACTTGTTTTAACCAGACTCTTTGGTGATTAACACAGCTTAAAACAAGTTAGTTTTTTTAAGAGCAAAGTATTTGACTTGATTCAATCTGTGTCTCAACCAGCTGAACAAAATATATATTTATACATAGCTGGCTGTAAAATTAATTGATTCTGGAAAATTAAAAAAAATTAACTCATGAAAATTTGAAAGACTGTGAAATGTTCATTGTAACACAATTATAAATGATTCATGGTAGAACCTGAATTTTAAAATGTCCAACATAGTTAATTGGAAAAATATTAAGATTGTATCAAATCTCTAGTTATAGAATGTTGATTTCAGGCCTGCAATCTTACATTAAGTTATTAATGTAAGGACAATTACATTAATTGTAATTATTAATGTAAGGACAATTACTAATTGTCCTACTCACTAAAGTATAGGAAATAATGTAATTGCCCAACAGCTATAAATAAATAAAGAAATAAAATGTATTTTAAAGTTTTTAATCTGAAAATTTAGGAAAAATTACATAGTACCTTATATTTATCACTAGGAGCCTCATTTGGTTTCTGTACTGATTCTGCATCCCATTACAGTTTTTGAATTAATGTGGATAACTGATAATTCTAAACCAACAGTCCTAAAGGTTAGATAAATTTTATCAACTACTTATTTCACTCTAAGGAATACTCCAACATGGTAAGAATTACAGTGCTTTTCATGTATAGACTACACTGTTTGGGCACCTTCCCCCAAATGCAAGCCTCAGATACCACATTGGAAATTTGCTGGGAAGGAGAATGAAGCTAAAGTCTCCATACTCAGGTAACCTGTGTATTTCTAATACAATGAAGAAAATTATGATGGCTGTGGGTGCTCAGATTCGGAACCTCCCAGGTTTTTAGCTTCCTTCTGGATTATTCTATTTTCTGTTGGCTCTATCATGTCACGTTGCATTCAGCTCACCAGAAAACAGTAAGAATTCTTTACAACCAGAAAAACAAACACTGAACAGGTAAATCTGAGTTAACTGATTTGAAAATGTACTTAAAAATGCTTTTAAGTACCATGGATGTTTTCTATTCTTCTGAAGGAAGCACTCAGGAAGGATGCATATAAGTTATGAAAGGATGAAACAAACTCCAATTTAGTCAGCCATTTCATCAGTCTGAGGCCTTGGGACTTAGTGATGTGACTGACGTCACAGCAAAGTCAAGCACAATTGGAATATTAACATTGTTTTCCCTGACAAGTACTGAAACTAAATACTGATAGCTGATCTCACTGGACAGCTGATTCCAAAACAATATAGGCATCTCTTAAAAAGAACTCTACAATGTCTTTTTATTTCTTTAATCATGCTTTCTTTTAAACCTTGATAACATAATGTACCTTTCTTAATCCATAATAAGTACTTGGATATCTATTGCAGAAAGTTTGTAATTCATACATACAGATAACTTCACTGTTAAATAATGCTAATGCAGTTCCTTCCTCCTTCCTTCCTTCCTTTCTTACTTTTTCCCTTCCCTTCCTACATTTCTTCCTTCTTTTCTTTCTCTTTTTAATATTTTCTGGTTCTGAGATGAAATGGCAGCAGTGTGTAATAAAGGATCTGGGATCCATCAAGCTGTAAGTACTAAGCAGAAGTAAATGCATTAACAATGCATAATATTTACTGTAAGATTTATGATAAACCTAGGTGAAACTTGTTTTACTTTTTATAGAAAAACAAAAAGGAAAAGAACATTAAGCCTATGTCATCTTTAAGTCAGGCTATTTTCTAGGCAATTTAGACAAATTATATAGTATAAAGCCCTCTCAGAAAAAAAAAAAATCACATGTTATTTAATACAAAGATTTAGTGCCCTGATCTAATGACTGAATATTTCAATTAAGACCATATATCTCATAAAGGTTTGATAAGGGAAAATACCTTATTAGACAATTTTAATAACAACTCAAATCCATTCTTAATTCATTAAGTGCAAACATTACAAGATGATTTTAGCTCCTTAAGAGACTGCATATGTTCGAGAGAGCATTTCTCTTATCTAGACGCCATGCTGCCTCTTTGCTTACTGTCTAGAGTTGAGTCATGGGCAGTCATAGTTTTTAAATTCTTTTTAGGCTTCTCAGTTTGAGAAAGACTTAGTTTTAATGGGTTTGGCCACAAAAGCATTTAAAAAAATTGTCTTATCAAAATTGCTGTCAAACTTTTCTTTATTATAAGATGAGGGTTTCTCTGCTTTATGACAATTGATAAAGTAGCACTGTTGGAAAAAGGGAGATAATCCCCACATTTATGCATCCTTTAAAGGCATGTCTTACATTAAGTGCTCTTCTCTTTTGGTGAATCCAAATGAAGGGAACAATGACACTCTCAGGTGAAAGAGTTTAGGCTGTTTGTTAATTCCGGGGAGGATAAGACAGTTTCTGAAGATTTTCAGCAGCTTTCATACGCACAGAATTAACCGAAGTACACTAGTCTAGACTGCTATTCAGGTTTACTGTGCTTTAGTCCCTCAAGTCCAAGTTTACTGAAAATAGAAACAACAATTCACAAGTATGCTATCAGCTGCAAAACTGTGAATATTATTGTGCTGTTGAGAAACGATAGAGATTTATAAAATCTACCATGATTGCATGGTTGCTCTTTTAAATTTTTTGGTTACTGTGAAATGAACACAGCATTTGAACTAAAAAAAAAACCCTGAAAATTGATGATTTTTTTGCTTTGTATTTCTACATTTTATCACTTCTTCCTGTTCTTTTGTGATTTTTACATATCTATTTTAAATAATTGTATCAATATTATATACCATGGCATATAAAAATATTTAATACTTTGTTGATTATACATAGTGAGAAATAGATATCACCATGGAGGAAAATACAAGACAAAAGTGAAATAATATTATAAAATTATAATCAACCTTCTAAAGAGAGTAACTTGCCTTTACTGAAATATTCAAGCAATTCTTGAGAGTATTTATTCTCATAGGTATATTAGATTTATTAATCAACATTTAAGTTTATTGGAAGAGTTGGAAAAGGAAATAAAGAATTGGGTATCAAGGCAGACAATAATCATTAAATAAGTATAAAAACAAGAAATTAAATAATATAAAGGTAAATTAAGTTTTAAAGATAAACATCTATATAAATCTAGAGATACATGTGCTAATGAATGTTAATAATACATACTTCTGGGTGGTGGAATTTCCAGTATGTTTTTTTCCTTTAATTATTTTAGCTTCTTTATATTTTCTAATTTTTATAAACATAAACTTCTGCAATTATGATTTTAAGAACTCGATTTTAACTTTTCTCAAACATTGCAAACTCTAATAATTTTCTATATAGTAAATGAATTCTGCTGTTTATCCATTGGTGTTTTATTCTTATTTCTTGTGAACTCTTTAGGCATCATTTATAATGCACATATTTTAAAGAGATTTTTATTTTATTTTATATTTATTTATTAAAGAAGGGGTCTTGCTTTGTTGCCCAACTTGGTCTCGAACTCTTAGCCTCAAGTGATCCTCCTGCCTCAGCCTCTCAAAGTGCTGGGATTACAGGCATGAGCCACCATATCTAGCCTAAAGAGAATTTTAAATTGTTCAGCAGAGATACACAAAGACAGCACAATTTATATAAATTTTGGAGTAAACACATAATAAAACATATATCTTTGTAAACTAGTTAAAAAATAAAAGTGGCTAGAAGCTACACAAAATATAGTAATATTTGTTGTTTATATTTTAGTCTGAGCTTTCTCATATACATTGTTTAAAATGGAATATGATACCACTTACTTAGAAAAAGTAATATTTTTCTTGCATTGAATTATTAACTCCTTCGTCCCATAAAAATTTAAAATAAATATAAAGACTTATGAGAAATACCTAAATGTTGTTTTTACAATACAAAAGTAAATATATTTTCATTTTCATATGATTTTATATCACACAATAAAGGACAGAACAATAAAACACAACACTGCAATGACGGTTCTATGAGGACAAAACTAATGCAGTTAGAATGCATAGATTTTCAAAGGATGGACTAGCTCCAAAGACAGAATTTAGATACCTTTGAGGAGAGAATAAAACTCAGAATAAATTAAAATATTTTCTTTATGTTACTTCTTTGAAGTAGGCTTTTAATAGGAGCTAGAAAACAGGCATAGTCAGATTGATTTCCTGTGCACAATGCCAGAGTCCTAGTTTATTTGGCTGTTAAATAAGAAGCCATATTAGCAAGGATGACAAATTGACACATTTACTTGGAATTTTTCCCTTCATATAAGTCAAGATTGATGAAGGTGGAGTTTAGTTGCCTTCATCCCAAATCAATATATGATGCCCCACCCAATTCTGGGAGAATTGACCCCTGCACATTAGAATCACCTGAAGAGATTAACAACAAAAACAGAAACAAAAAGAATAACAAAAGCCAATATTCACTTAAGTAAATCAGAATAATTAAGTCAAAACTCCTAATGATGGAAATTGGACAATACTATTTTTGACAGTATAGGTAGGTAATATTGAAAACAAGCCATGTAATGGAAATAAGGATATGATTTTTATGCATTGCTATCTTTTTAATTAAGTTTTGGTTTCCCACCAAGTGACATATTTAGTATGTGTCTTGGTTGACATAAGACATCAGAAGTAGAATTGATTTCATTTAAAATATCAACTATTGCTAATCATCTCTGGAATACTATCTCCATTGACAATTCCAGGCTTTCTGACTATTGGATTTTCTGAGTCCCAGTACAGAAAAGAGATAACCAGATCTGAGCAGGATGGTCTCATGGAGTTAAGAAGACTGAATTTGGAGAGACAATGGTGAATGTAGACAAAAAAGTATTTAACAACATGTTTAGAAATTCATCTGAATAATATATAGAAATGATAATATATTATGAGAGGAAGCTAGCTTTCCAAGGAAGGCAAGATTTGTTTAGCATTTGAAAATCAAAATATATGTAATTCATCATATTACTAGAATAAAGGAGAAAAAGCATATCATGATCTCACTCATGGTAGAAATAGCATGTGAGCCCAGGCACGATGGCTCATGCCTATAATCCCAGCACTTTGGGAGTATGAGGCTAGCCAATTGCTAGAGCCCAGAAGTTCAAGACTAGTCTGGGCAAAATAGGGAGACCCTGTCTCTATAAAAAATACAAAAATTAGCCAGGTGTGGTGGCATATGCCAGTAGTCACAGCTACTTAAGAGACTGAGGTGGGAGGATCACTTGAGCCCAGGAGGCAGAGGTTGCAGTGAGCCAAGATTGTGCCACTGCTCTCCAGCCTGGGCAACAGAGTGAGACTCTGTTAAAAAAAAAAAAAAAAAAAAAGCATCCATTCATAATATGTTGTCTATCATAAAACTAGGATTCAAAGGAAAATTTTCTGTTATCATAATAGGTATCCTTGAAAAACCTACTTGTAACTTTGTAGTTAGTAATGAATGAATGACTATTTTCCCTCCAAGATTAAGAAGGCAAGGATACTTACTTGCACCATTACAGTTTAACATTTTTCTGAAGGTCCTAGCCAAGGGAACAAGGAGTTCAAAGTATGCTCATTACAAAGAACTAGGTAAAAATGTATTCTTTCAGAGAAAGCAAGACTTTATAGTTGGTGGAATATAAAAAGAAACCTAAAAGATCTACTAGAATAATTGTTTGCATTTTCATACATTAACAAACAAAAAAAAAATCAGAAAATGAAATTAAAATGTCATTTAAAGTAGCATTAAATGACAAAATAGTTTAGGATACATTTAACACAATGTACGAAAACCAGTATACTCATAAATACACAACATTTATTACAATAATTTTAGACAACCTAAAATTTAGAGACATATATCAATTACATAGATTGAAATAAATATTGTCAAATTCTTGTTTGTCCCCAAATGGATACACATATGCAGCATAATTCCAATCAAAATTCCAAAATTCTCCTTTGTTTTGTTTTAATTAAAGTTGATAAACTGATTCTAAAATTAGTGTGGAGCTACAAAGACATAAAAAAACTACTGTCAATGAGTTTCCTGGGGTGATGCTTTTCCAGCTGTAAACTTCTGTGTCCAGTAGCTCCTTTGCCTGAATTTTGCTTGGGCCTGCTGGGCTCATTCTGCCCATACGACCTGGCAGGCTGTGCTTGGCTTGTGCTACTGGCATGGATACCACGCCTGCCAAGAGCATGAGGGGCAGCAAGAGGTGTGTGAGAGTGAGGAAGCATGGCGTCCAGCCACTGTGCACAATAAGGCAGGCTGGCTGCGGCAGGATGTGCAGCTCCAGGCACCAGGATGGAAGCTGGCTCCCTGCGAGGCTGCGACTGGACCAGGCGTACTGCAAGCAGCTTCCACAACTGGCACCAGGAAATGTGGTGATGCCCAGAAGCTTGGAGATGCCAGGCACTACAGATCCCCAAAGTGGGTGCCACAGCATTGGTTGTTCCCAGAGCTCCTACGTCTGAGCTCCCACGTCTGAGCTCCCTGAAGGGCCACAGCTCTTCTCTCCCTCTTTCTTCTCTCCTTGTCACCCACAACACGGTGAGCAAGGGGAGTGTTTCAGCCTTGTTTGTGCTACAGCTCTTTTAGCCCTGCCATTTGGCAGGTCCCAAGTTTTTGTCCTGCATCTTGGAAGAATAATGTATGTGGACAAGTGGAGGGTGAACAAGGTAAAAAGGAGCTTTACTGAGCAACAGAACAGCTCAGAGAAGACCGGCATTGGGTAGCTCCTCTCTGCAGGCAGGATGTTCTGATCAGTGTTCAGCTCTCAGCAGAGAGGAGACCCTGGAGTGGGTAGATCCTCTCTTCAGGCCGGTGGTCCCATTGTCTCTGTGAGTGTGCCTGTGTCCGGGGCTTTCATGGGCCTCATATGGAAGGAAGTGCCTGTTGATTGGTCCATGGGCAACCATGAGGGAGCCCAAAAAAAGCACCACAAATTCCCACTATGGTCCACAGAACTGGCACCCTGGCCCCAGGCTTCAGGCACTCCCCAGCTTGAAAGCGGGGCTTCACTGGGGACCCGGTCTTTTATGCCCTGGAGACTGTCTGCCTCCTGCCACTGTTCATGGCATCCAGGCTGTTCATGCTGAGGGGCACCTGCAGGCCAGTGCCAAGCTGCCCTCAGCCCCCACGTCCGCATCCCTCCCATGCTCTTCAGCACCCAAAGTACAGTTAGCTCTGCATCAAGCGTGTGCACACCGAGCTAGGTTATGACAGCGCCAAGGCGTGACCTCAAATTTTCTCAGTGACTGGAGCGGGAGCTGGGAGTGGGGAGAGGCCAGGCAGTAGGAACAGGCACTTTGGAGCCTGTGTGGGCAGGAAGAGCTTTCCTGGGCACCTGAGAGTGCAGAGATGCCTGGGTCAACAGCCCTAGCTTGGGCGGCTGCAGCTGCACCCTGGAGGGTGGGGCTCCTGCCTGCCTTCCCCACTGCAGCCAGCATCATGGCAGCAGCCACTCCAGATAGACTGCTGCTGCCATCACTACAATAAAATTGAAATAAAACAAAGTTGGAGGATTTACAGTAACACATTTCAAGACCTGCTATAAAGGTATCAAGTAGTATGGTTTCACTTATAGACCAAATTAAATATTGCAGAGAGTCTAGAAATACACTATTCATCTCCACTAAAATTTGTCTGTGATCGTCACTCAATTCAGTAAAAATTAATTCTTCCCCGAATCACATTAATTGATTTATGGCAAGGCCACTATGGACAAAGGATCGTCTTTTCACTGAGTAGTAGAGGAATGACTGACTATCTAAAGAAATGTACTTCAGGCCGGGCACAGTGGCTAAAGCCTGTAATCCCAGCACTTTGGAGGCCGAGGCGGGCGGATCACGAGGTCAGGAGATCGAGACCATCCTGGCTAACACGGTGAAACGCCGTCTCTACTAAAAACAAAAATAAAAAAATTAGCCGGGCATGGTGGCGGGCGCCTGTAGTCCCAGCTACTCGGAGAGGTTGAGGCAGGAGAATGGCGTGAACCCGGGAGGCAGAGCTAGCAGTGAGCCGAGATTGTGCCACTGCACTCCAGCCGGGGTGACAGAGCAAGACTCCAACTCAAAAAAAAAAAAAAAAAAAAAAAAAAAGAAATGTACTTCAAACCTGCTCTCATTTCAAATGCAATTATAAACTCAAATTGGGTCATACACTTAAACATAAAATAGCCAAAGCTGTAAAAATTCCAGAAAAAAAAATTCTTCAACATATAGAAAGGAATGATTTTAGAAAGAACTTAAAAAGACACAAGCCATAAAAATATATGTTTGTATAAACAAATTTGATATAAATTTACACTACAATGCTTTTGTGCAGTAAAAACCAGCTATGAATATACACCACAATGATAAGGATAAATCTCAAAAGCATTATGCTGAACAAAGATGTCAGACACACATGCACACATGAATACTGCATTATTCTATTTATGTGAAATTCTAAGACAGGCAAGACTAATCTATAGTGACTGAAACCATATCCAGATTGCCTGGAGGGAGGGATGGGTGGGTGGATTTAGTGGAAAGGGGTACAAGGTAATTTTGTTGGTAATGGAAAATGGAAGTATTTCATATATTGTATATTTCATATCTTGTATATTTCATATCTTGTATATTGATTTGTGTCATGGTTACATAAAGACATTTACAAAAATAATGAACTGAATATTTTGAGTGCCTTTTTCATATGTATATTATTCCAAAACAAAATAGATTTTGAAGTCAATGTACAGTAGCTAAATAAAAAATAATGCTCAAGGCCTCTAGTGGAAAAATTAAATAAGAATTTCTGGTGGTAAAAGCTGAGCATTGCTGTTTCCTACCAAGCTCTTAGGCCAATTCTAACCTCAAAGTTCCAATTTAGTGGAAATTAAGGTCTCATTCTTGTGGACTTCTAGTGTTCTACTTAAGTTTTGCTTGCTAATAAGGGTTTTAATTGTTACTTTTATTTTGTTTTGTTTGTGTGCTCATAGACTTATCAAAGATAAAACTATCTCAATTCTTAAAATCTTTTGATTATGGGTCAGGTGTGGTGGCTCATGCCTGTAATCCCAGCACTTTGGGAAGCCGAGGCAGGTGGATCACGAGGTCAGGAGATCGAGACCATCCTGGCTAACACGGTGAAAACACGTCTCTACTAAAAAAATACAAAAAACTAGCTGGGCGTGGTGGCGGGCGCCTGTAGTCCCAGCTATGTGGGAGGCTGAGGCAGGAGAATGGCATGAACCCGGGAGGCGGAGCTTGCAGTGAGCAGAGATGTGCCACTGCACTCCAGCCTGGGAGACAGAGCCAGACTCCGTCTCAAAAAAAAAAAAAAAAAAAAAAGAATCTGTTGATTATGATCTTCGACATCTCAAACATCTCCTTTAACTCTCAATAAAGAAAAAATTTGAAACGCTTTCATATTAAGGGAATTCTTCTTTTGCCTTTCCTAAATATAACTCCAAAACAATGAAATTAAACCATTTTATAAGAGAGTTGGTTCTTTTAACTTATTAAGGAGTATGTTTTACTAAAATAATTTTCAAGTAATAAAAGGTGCTTCACATTTTGCTAGTGTACATACTCTAAGAGACAGTCTTAAAAGAAAAAAATAAGTGTCCCAGTGAGAACATGTTCTTGAACCCTATGTTGAGTAAAAATAATCAATAAAGTCAGGATGTTGGAGACATATTGAAGCAAGAATAGACCAACCTGGCTAAGGAGAAATGTCTTCCAGAAGACTGGAATATTTTAAACTGCTGATGTCTTTCACCTCCCTCCTACCTCTCTGCACTCTGTGTTACAGTTAAGAACATGGACTTTGGAGCCTATCATTCAGGATTTTAATTTTGTCTACATTACTTATGATTTAGGTGGCCTAGTGCAAATAAATTAATGTCTCATGACTTCATCGGTAATTTTGGATTAAAATAGGTAGAATGTGAAGATTAATTGAATTAATGTGTGTAAAATGTAACTTTAATTTTTTAATTTTTAATTTTTGTGGGGACATACTAAGTGTATATCTTTATGGGGTACATGAGATGTTTTGATACAATGTAAAATACATTTTAAATTCCATTAATATTGTTATCTTAAAATATATGCCTTGTTAATGATCATATAGGATAGAGACACCAACTTTTATATCATCTATTTCCACATATGGTAAGATAAAGCAAGAATTTCAGCTATTCAGAAAAGATGATAGTATATGGTCATTTAATATTAACCCAAATAAATAGAAAGAAATTATTTATTTAGATTTCCTAAAATTTATTATTACAAGTTTGCAATAATGAGAGAATAAATTATGTTTCCAATTAAGAAGTTCATGAAACTTGAGAGGGAAAACATTTGCTTTAAAATCCATTTTGTTTTGGTATAATAAACATAAGAAAAAATGCACCATTTTAAAATATTCAGTTTACTATTTTTGCAAATGGCTTTATCTGTGTAACCATGAAGCAAATCAATGTGCAATACAATATATGAACTATACAATATATAAAATACTTCCATTTTCCATTACCAACAAAATTAGCTTGTGCTTCTTTGCACTAAATTCACCCACCCAGCCCTCCCTCCAGGCAGTCTGTATCTGCTTTCAGTTTGACTATAGATCAGTCTTGCCTGTCCTAGAATTTCACATTTCTTTATTGAGGTAATAGGGGGAAGTTTGGCAAAAATGTGACACCCAAGGGATCTCTAATAGATCATGAAATTGTCCTACTGTGTCTGAAGGGAGCCCAAGAATCCTTCTTATTATAAAGCTTTTGTATGTCCATTCTGCTGAAGTTGGCATTTTTAATAAAGATTGCGGCAAACAGATACAGATGATCCTTATAGCTATGATCATTATGAATATTCTTGCTTCTGTAGACATAAATTTAAAAACAATATCTAATGATATTTAAACTGAAAAATATAATTAAGACAACAAAAATAAAAATTAACATAGTCAATGTGTGTGGGAAGGAGAGGGGCACCCGGGAGGGAACTGTGTACTTTCTACTCAATTTTGCCATGAACATAAAACTGCTCTCAGAAAGTAGTCTATTAATTAAATCATTAATATAGTTAAGATATAAATTATACTTACAGGCAAATATAAATTAGATGATTCTGTGTCAAACTAAATTATAACTAATTGAAAAGAATAACTTAAAGGGAAAATGGCAATGGATTATGGAAATGCAATATGAAAAGAAAAAATAAAATGACAAACAGATTAAAGCACTAAGAAATTGAAAAAAGACGTAATCTCAATGAGGTAGGTATGGAAACGTAGGACAGAATTTCAGGCCTTCAAAACTTTTCTCACAATCACTCCCTTTCTGAGCTAAAAGAGATGGCAGGACATGTAGATTCTAAGGTAAACATTCTATCTAAAACTTGAGGTCCCAGGCAGATTTTTCTCTGTTAAAAAATAAACTGAGCCACACTAAAAATTTGAAGAGTTCATTTGAGCAAACAATAGTCATGATTTGGACAGCTCTAAACCAGAAGTTGCTTAGAAGCTTCCCTTAGGAAATATAAGATATTGGCTTTTGTGGGACTAACAGAGAAGACAGACAAATATTTGATCACTGACAGTTGCACAGTTATACAGATTTATTTGGTCTATCCTTTGGAAAATATTTAGTAATCTAATTATAAGTTTGTTGGTTTCTTCTGATTGGTTGAGCATAAGTTATGTTTTTAAGTTAAATTATATAGGCATTTACAATAAATAGCTTCAGTTATTTCACTTATGTTTGCAAATGAAGCAAGTTTGGGGTCCCTTATGAGGCCTAACTGGCTTTGTCTGCTAAAGGATTCTTTACAGAGGGTTTTCATTTTCATTAAATGTAACATCTCCATTTGGAAAACTAAGAGCTAAGAGCAAAAAAGCTTGGCTTTAAGATACTTTTGTTCAAACTTGGCTCCTTGAAGCCTCAGACATCTAGCTAGTGTTTGAATGGAGAAGGCAAGAAAGACATCACTCAGGAGTCCTTGGAACTCATCTTTCTGTGCCCATGTCTGGTCACTCTGCAGCAGCAAAGTATAGACATTAATTATATCTATTATATAAACTCGCGGGCTGGGTATGTTATCCAATCAGATTTATGTGCTAGTTTATAAAAAGTAAGTAAACAAAAAGGTATTTTAATTTACCCTTTTATTTTCCTTACAAAAATATTGTGAACATTTATCTTGACTCAAATGAGCAGTTGTTTGATTTTGTTTTATCCTTAAATACAGTAAAAATAAAAATGTTCTGGCATTCTTTAAAACTACTCTCACAAACAAAAATGTTGAATTTATAACTCATTCTGCCTCTTTTACATGCATGTGATTATTTTGTCCAAAATAAGATAATCCAAATGAAAAGTAGATTTTATTACTTTGGGTAAATTTGCCAACTGATTTCAAAAAGAAAAATATAATGGGTTAGGTGGATTTATGGGGCAAATAACCCACTCTTGGCAATAGGATGCTAAGAAAAAGCTGATTTAAAAGTTAAGAAGCACATAATGCCAGCTCAGAATTTATAGCTAACAGTTTTATAGGCCAAAGCCACTATGCAGGCATCCTTATCCTGCAGTGCAAATAGGATTACCCTTCCAAGCATTATCCTAATGTGGAATTAAACTGTCAAGTTGGCTTGCTTGTTGCATAGACTTGCACATAAGATGAATGTAACTCTGGGTAAAGTTCAATATTGTTCCATCTGTTAAGCACCTTTTTCTTACAGAGACACAAAAGCTGGAAATACACACACATACAACATTTCTGCTAAAATATTGAGTCATTGAGGGTTGATTTATTGAAAAATATGACAACAGCAACCCTGATCAATCTTTATTATAAATTCAAATTTTTCTGCTTCTTAAAAATCTAATAAAATCATGTAACTTGGACTATTTGTGTTTAAGTAAAATTTAAGGAAACATCATCATCAAAAAAGCCAAATGTAATTACATAAAGTTGGGAAATGGGTATAAGAATTTGCCATCAATGTCTGTCTCTGCTAGCAAAAAACTTATTTCTTTAGCTAAACTTCTTTTCTTTCATCATCAAAAATTATTTGGATCCTTCTAACTATTTAGTGTTCTGTTCATGACATATCTTTATTAGTAGATTCACTATATTTCAACCATGATGATTATGGAAATTTGCAAGGATGTTTAGGAAATTATTAATTGCTGAAGTGGCAGTTGCATGCTGATTTGCTAGTCAGAATCATACTACATATAGAAAAAAGTAACTAAAGAGGTACCCAGTTTCATATAAGAGGAGAAACTTAGAAAAGGCAACATTTTAATGTAGTAACGTCCTTTCTTCGTTCATTTTGTGCTACTATAACAGAATACTTGAGACTGAGTAATTTATAAATAAAATGTATTTCTCACAGTTCGGGGGGCTGAGAAGTCCAAGATCAGTGTGCTGGAAGGTTTGGTGTCTGGTGAGGGCCCAATCTCAGCTTCCAAAATGACACCATGAATGCTGCATCCTCAATGCGGGAAGGAACTCTTTGTCCTCACATGGCAGAAAAGAGGAAGAGATGGCACCCACTTCTGCAAGTCCTTTTTATAGCAGCATTGATCCATTCCTGAGGGCAGACCTCTCATGACCTAAACATCTCCCAGGAGGCCCTAACTCCCAGCACTGTTGCATTTGGGATTAAGTTTCTAAAGCAAATTTTTGGAGGAAGTCATTCAAACCATAGTGATCTCAAATTTATAATTGCTTCATTGGGCTGAAATTTAACCTAAGATTTTTTTCATAAATACTTAATGAACCCTTTTTCAAATTGGTGTTTGATCTCTTTCTTTCTTTCTAAAGCAAACATTTTTACCATCATATCACATATAGGAAAATAATTTAGCCCTAATCCAATATAAGTATTCTTCATAAATGTCCTTAAATTACTTCTAATGAGGCATGAGCTTAGCTCAATATTTATAGCTGGCTTTTATTTCACAAGAAAACCACATGCTGTTGATGATTCAATTATCTTTGCTAAGTAAAATGGAAAAGATGGTTTTCTTCCTTTCCCCCATTTCTGTTATTTATAGAAGTAATATTACGGAGTAATAGAAAAGTATGAAATTCATACTTTCAAAATTTGTCTATCCATATCTAGGTAAAACACATTAAAGTCATAATATAGATCTAGAGAACACATTCTAAGGAGAATCTTCTTGTAACTAAATTCTTAAATTTTAGGAACAGATTTATGAGCCAGTCAATATAACTAATGTTACCATGCACATAAGAATTTTGTTAGCATTGCAACAAAGTGATATTGAGTACATAAATTGAAGAAAAAATGAGATTAAGTAATTTTATATATTTCATTGTATTGTACTTTTATTATAAGTCATACAATATACTAAATATGTGTATATTAATAAAATCACTTATTGGAGGCACCAACACGAAACTGTTAAGTGGCTAATTCTGGAAAGAGATAGTACCTTGATAACAGGAGATAAAGAGTGTGTGTATATGTGAGTTTGTGTGTAGGTGTGTGTGTTTATGTGTGTGTGTGTGTGTGTGTGTATGTCTGTGTGTCTGTGGGGGCAATAATCATGGTGTGTTGTATTATATATGCAGTATAATTCTATTTTATAAAACAATAATACATAAAATGTTAATTTTTTAATTATCAAGACTGTTGTCATGAAAAATCCACCAGACCAGGTTCATTCTGCCCCGTATTTCAGTGATTGCCATAAGCTAGTGATGAAATGGGAGAAGTTCCTTTACCCCATCACAGGGCATATGACAGGGGTGTGGCTCAATTCTTCTGTGCCCTGCTGCTCAAACCCCTAGGGGGAGCATGCAGGCAGGCAGATCGTGGGGAGCATTTTTGGCTCCAGCCCCACAGCAGCATCTAGGGTTGAGTGTTTACAGCTCTTGAAGATCCGGTGGGCATGTGTTACAGTGTGCTCCTTCAGCTTTGCTGTCTGTAGGCGGCTTGTGTTAATCAGCACAATTAGACCCTCTGCCATATCACAAGGACAGAGGGCTTTCTGTATCCTGGGTTCTTGCCCTGGTATACAGAAAAATCACATCACACATGGGCGTGGAGAATGGGTGCAAAGTTTTACTGAGTGTTGGAGGTAGCTCTCAGAGAGGTGGATGGGGAGCCAGAAGGGGGATGAAGTGGGAAGGTGGTCTTCTCCTGGAGTTGGGCAGCCTGGTGGCCTCTCTTCTGACTGCCCCCAACCAAATTTCACATTGTCCCACCCCAATGGCCTGCTAGTATCTGCTGGTGTCTGTTGGTGTGCTCTTCGGCTTCTCTTGACATCCAGCTGCTTGTGGCTGTGCCTGCTAGGGTCTCAGGTTTTTATGGGCATAGGATGGGGGGCATTGTGGGCCAGAATGGTCTTAGAAAATGCAACATTTGGGCACAGAAACAGGAGTGCCTGTTCTCACTTAGGTTCATGGGCACAAGTCTGAGGGTGGAACCCTTGTCAGAGATCCCACCCTTTTCTACCCAGCACTTCCTTGGCCTCTCCCTGTATCAGTATCACTTTAGCTGTTAAACAGAAATATCCATTTTCCTCCATTTTTTCAGCACTTCTTCTAAGTTACAATGTTCATTTGCATACATTGGAATTTTCCAGAAAAATTTTACAACACCTGTGCTATTGTTTGGCATTCATATTTGTTATAACTTGAAAATATTCTTTACATTATGGCAATACAATCTAAGAATTAATTAAATAATAGGACCAGTGCATGCATGTTCTGATAAGTGCTGCCTGGCAACAAAAACTTTGGAACTCAATTAGTCATGTTAAATTTCTAGTAAATTTATTTAAGTCCCTTGTAGATTCTGGATATTAGCCCTTTGTCAGATGGGTAGATTGCAAAAATTTTGTCCCATTCTGTAGGTTGCCTGTTCACTCTGATGATAGTTTCTCTTGCTGTGCAGCTCTTTATTTTAATTAAATCCCATTTGTCAATTTTAGCTTTTCTTTCAATTACTTTTAGCATTTTTGCCGTGAAATTGTTGCCCATGCCTATGTCCTGAGTGGTATTGCCTAGGTTTTCTTCTAGGGTTTTTATGGTTTTGGGTTTTACATTTAAGTCTTTAATCCATCTTGAGTTTATTTTTGTATGAAGTGTAAGGAAGGGATTGATATGGTTTGGCTGTGCCCTTCCCCAAATTTCAACTTAAATCATATCTCCCATAATTCCCATGTGTTGTGGAAGGGACCCAGTGGAGGTAATTGAAACATATGGTCCGGTCTTTCCCATATTAGTCTCATGATAGTGAATAAGTATCATGAGATCTGTTGATTTTATCAGGGGTTTCCACTTTTGCTTCATCCTCATTCTCTCTTGACACCACCACGTAAGAAGGGCCTTTCACTCTCCACCATGATTGCGAGAACTTCCCCAGCCACGTGGCACTGTAAGTCCAATTAAACTTCTTTTTCTTCCCAGTCTCAGGTATGTCTTTAACAGCAGTGTGAAGACGGATTAATACAGTAAATTAGTACCAATAGAGTGAGGCATTGCTGAAAAGATACCCGAAAATGTGGAAGCAACTTTGGAACTGGGTAACAGGCAGAGGGAGGAACAGTTTGGAGACCTCAGAAGAAGACAGGAAAATGTGGGAAAGTTTGGAACTTACTAGAGACTTGAATGGCTTTCACCAAAAGCCTGGTAGTGATATGGGCAATAAGGAATCCTTTTACACTGTTTTTGGGAATGTAAATTTGTTCAACCATTGTGGAAGACAGTGTTCAAGCATCTAGAAGCGGAAATACCATTTGAATCAGCAATCCCATTACTGGGTATATACCCAAAAGAATATAAATTATTCTACTGTAAAGACACACGTACACGCATGTTTATTGCAGCACTGTTTACAATAGCTAAGACATGGAACCAACCTAAATGTCCATCGATACTAGACTGGATAAAGAAAATGTAGTACATATACACCATGGAATACTATGCTGCCATAAAAAGAAATGAGATCGTGTCCTTTCCAGGGACATGGATGAAGCTGGAAACCATCATCCTCAGCAAACTAATACAGGAACAGAAAACCAAACACTGCATGTTCTCACTCATAAGTGGGAGTTGAACAATTAGAACACATGGACACAGGGAGGGGAACAACACACATTGGGGCCTGTCGGGTGATAGGGGTGAGGGGAGGGAAAAATAGCTAATGTATCCAGGGCTTAAAGCCTAGATTATGGGTTAATAGGTATAGTATAGCAAACCACCATGGCACACGTGTCCCTATGTAACAAACCTGCGTGTTCTGCACTGTATCCCAGAACTTAAAGTAAAATAAAAAAAAATTTACAAAGAAGGTCAAGTTTTAAATGTAGAAATTTTATTTTCGCTGAAATAAAAAGTGTAATTAGAGAAAAAATATATCATAGGAGATGTATGTGCTGTGATTGGAAATTCCTATTTTCGGAGACCACATTTCTCCATTGGCTTTTCTATAATAGAAATTATTTTGGAATTACTTTAGGCTTGAACTATGCAAACCTGTAATTATATAATATCCTCAGAAGTGACTTTCTTAAAATATAATACAGCTCTCACATATCTCAGTGTTGTCTGAATCTTTTACAGTGAGAAAAGTACATATTTTATTTTGCAAATAGCCACAAAAAGGAAAGCAATATATGATTGTTATAGAAGTTTTGAAAATAAAGATATTTTTGGAATGCCCTCAGTAACACTACCTACCTACAAAAGATGATCATTGTTATTAGTTTAGGAAGTTTCCTTTTAATATATACACATTTATGTGCATGTGTGTCTATATATGTATCTATATCTAGATATATATAGATATAAACCCTAGGTAAATATGTACATATTTTCTCCTATCAATATATTGTGAAAAGATATACATGAGAATAAAATATTTTGGAAAACACAATTTGGATAGCTACATAACATGTAATCATTTCTATATTTTCTTAATATAAATAACATTGTAACTAATATTGTGGAGGATTCCTGGAGTTTCTGATAATTTCTTTAGGACAGTTTCCCTGAACTAAAATTACAGGATATTAACTCATTTAAAGGTTAATCTTTGCCAGGTTGCTTGACTGAGGTTGGTGTACCAATCTACCACAAAATGGAAATGTCTTTTATAAGAGCAACTATTTTCCATTTCTCTAAGCCTCACATCTGCATTGGGCCACTCTCTCAGGCATTAATACCTTGAATAATTCTTCATAGTTCCTTCCTCAAGCATTTCTCTCTCCATGAGTATATTTTTCTGTAATTTTTGGGATGTGGCTATTTCTGGTTTCCTCTACTCTAGAGAGCCTGTCTCTTAGCCAGACAAGAGGAAACAGAAGAATGACTGCTTTCTTGACATTAACCTGTGCCATCCTCACTTGGGGCACTGTTGGCATTAGGGTATAGCTATATTTTCCTTGTGTAGAATTTGCCAGACCATTTCAGAAAGTTTAGTTTTTCTCCACATCACAATTCCTCTGCATCTGCTCAAATAATTGCTGCTATGATCTGCGCGTTTGTGTCTCCCCAAAATTCATATGCTGAAATCCTAACCCACAAAGTGATGGTAGTAGGAGGTGGGGCACTTGGGAGGTGATTAGGCCATAAGGGTTGAGCCCTTATGAATAGGAGAAGCACTCTATAAAAGTGACTCTAGGCCAGGTGAAGTGGCTCACGCCTGTAATGCCAGCACTTTGGGAGGCCAAGGCGGGTGGATCACAAGGTCAAGAGATAGAGACCATCCTGGCCAACATGGTGAAACCCCGTCTCTACTAAAAATACAAAAATTAGCTGAACGTGGTGGTGCATGCCTGTAGTCCCAGCTACTTGGGAGGCTGAGGCAGGAGAATCGCTTGAACCCGGGAGGCGGAGGTTGTAGTGAGCCGATATTGCACCACTGCACTCCAGCCTGGAGACAGAGTGAGACTCCATCTCAAAAAAAAAAAAAAAAAAAAAAAAGTGACTCCAGAGAGTCACTTTTCTTCTCTCACCACAGGAAGACACAGTGAGAAGGTACCATCTGTGAATCAAGCTGATCTTCAACAGTCACCACATCAGCCAGTACCTTAATCTTGGACTTCTCAGTCTCAAGAACTGTGAGCAATTTCTGTTACTTATAAGACACCCAGCCTAATGTTTGTTTGTTATAAAAGCCCCAATAGACTAACATAATTCCCAATAGAACCTCCACCGGCACTGTAACCAAAAGTACCTTGACACATTTCTGTATGGTCATTGGGGGCTGGCACTGTCTGAAAAATAAAAACAAGAGTGAAGTTTCTGTTTTATTGATGACATACAGTTACTTAGGGCTGCTGAATTCCATGTTTGTTTGTTTTGCTTTTTATATCATCTTATCTTGGTTCTACTCCAATACACTGGTTGAATTTTACCTTAGTTGGGCCCCATTAATAAAAATTTGATAAGATAAAAATAACATACCACTGATGCTTTTAATTAATATTCCTTTTATTAATAGAAGGAGCTTAAATATATTGTAACATTAATTCTGTAAATACTTTGATCATACTTTTGCCTGTTTTTTACTACTTGACATACTGTATTTGATGACTCACTGTATATTAAGGATTACCTACAATTTGTTCCATGAAACCAAAATAGTGATGCTTTCAAAACACATTGCATTTTGTTACCACTCAGCTTCATGTCTTCAATGGTTTTTCTTCATGTTTAAAATAAAATCTGAAAAACATGACCTGTAGGTCCCCACCCTATCGCTCTATTCTAATCTTTCGTTACCTCATAATTGCCCCAGCTTACCAATTCTGCTATTCACATTGGGTTTCTTTCAGTCATTGAAATATGCCAATACATATACAGATTTCTTTTCTTACCCTGTCCACACTCACGGAAGTTACCTTCTTATGCTTGTCTTTTGGGCTGAGTGATTATAATCCACACAACCTCCCATTCATATACTGAAGCCCTGCACCCCAATGTGTCTGTATTTTAAGACAGGGACTTTACAGAGGCAACTAAGGTTAAATGAAGTCATAGGAGTAAAGTGTTGATCTGACAGGGTTAATGTCCTTAAAAGAAGAGACACAGAGAGCTCATCCACCCTGTATGAGCATGAAGGAAAGATCCTGTGAAGACACGATGGGAAGGCGCTCATCTGCAAGCCAGGAAGAGAGCCCTCACCAGAAATCAAATTGCTGAAAGCATGATCTTGGAATTCTAGATTTCAGAACTGTGGAAAAAAAATTCTGCTTTTTAAGACACCCAGTCTGTTGTGTTCTGTTATGGTAATCCCAGCTGACTAATAAAAACTTTGACTTAATACAGGATCTCCTTGTGAGAGAACCAATGATTACCTTTGAAAGTACAACTTCCACCGTTTAACATACACACACACATACATACCCCACAACATTGCCTATTACTCTGTTTCTTTCAGAGCACTAATCCCTTTTAAGACTTGAATTTTTTTTTTTTTTTTGAGACAGAGTCTCGCTCTGTCACCCAGGCTGGAGTGCAGTGGCGCGATCTCGGCTCACTGCAAGCTCCACCTCCCGGGTTCACGCCATTCTCCTGCCTCAGCCTCTCCGAGTAGCTGGGACTACAGGCGCCCGCCACCATGCCCGGCTAATTTTTTGTATTTTTAGTAGAAACGGGGTTTCACCATGTTAGCCAGGATGGTCTCGATTTCCTGACCTCGCGATCCGCCCGCCTCGGCCTCCTAAAGTGCTGGGATTACAAGAGTGAGCCACCGCGCCTGGCCAAGACTTGGATTTTTAAAAACATTTTTAGTTTTAAAAATATCTTGTATTATTTTGTGTTTTTTTTTTGTTTTTGTTTTTGTTTTTTTTTGAGAGAGAGGATCTTATTCTGTTACCCAGACTGGAGTTTAGTGGTATGATCTTAGCTCACTGCAATCTCTGCCTCCCAGGTTCAACCAATCCTCCCACCTCAGCCTCCTGAGTAGCTGGAGGTACATGCCACCACACCTAAGTAATTTTCGTATTTTTTGTAGAGATGGGGTTTTGCCATGTTGCTCAGGCTGGTCTCAAACTCCTGAGCTCAAGTGATCCACCTGCCTCAGCATCCAAAAGTGCTAGAATTACAGGCATAAGCCACCATGCCTGGCCTTTCCTTTGTTTCTTAATATAGACTTCCAATTCTACATGCAGAAATTATTCTTGGTTCATTCATGGTTCTTTATACCCAGAGTTAGGATACTGCTAGTGATACAGTTTGGCTCTGCATCCCCACCCAAATCTCATGTTGAATTGTAATCCCCAATGTTGGGCGAGGTACCTGGTCGGAGGTGATTGGATCATGGGGTCGGAATTCCCCCTTGCTCTTCTCGTGATAGTGAGTGAGTTTCACGAGATCTCGTTGTCTGAAAATGTGTAGCACTTCCCCTTCTCTGTCTTCCTCTGGCTCCCACCATGTAAGATGTGCTTGCTTCCCCTTCTCTTTCTGCCTTGATTGTAAGTTTCCTGAGGCCTCCCAGAAGCAGAAGCCTGTATAGCTGCAGAACCATTAGCCAATTAAATCTCTTTCTTTATAAATTATGCAGTCTCTGGTATGTCTTTATAGCATTATGAGAACGGATTAATACAGCTGTGTACACAGAGCCGTTTGGTAAATATATCCCACTGAATTATATAGCTAATATTTATTACTTACTATGTACCAGGTATTGTCAAACACTTTACAAGCTTTCTTATATTTATTTTTCCAAGAACTGTGTTGTGTAGGCATTGGTTTTTTAGAGATAGGAAAATTATGTATCTAGCCCAGGAATAAAAGTGAGTGTCAAAGAAGATGAGATTCAAAAATGGAGTCTATCTCCACATCACTCACTTTCAACCATGACAGCATGTTATATTTTTTCCCAGTAATGAGTGAATTATTTGAATACATGAATATCATCTTGTTGACTGTCACATTAGCTGGAAATGTTTTCCCACATTTTCCCCACATTTGCATTTTAATTAGTTTATTATAGCCCTTTTAATGAGTTTTATTTTATAAAAGTAGTACATGTACTCAGTTTAAAAATTCAAGTAGAACTGAAAAGATCAGTAATGAAAAATGTGGTCTTCTGCTATATTTCCCTAGCACCTCTCACTTGATTTCTTTGCCTTTTAAGTAGTCTTCTTATATTTACCTGGGTATATATAAAATTTATATCTATATCACCATTTCAAGATATATAAATCATAAAATGTGTATCATTTTCCAGTATGGAGGATGAGATTTAGAACTCTAATACCCATAGCTCCTTTCACTGGTCTTTCCTTACTCTCACAATAAGCTCTTATCACTGTATTTGGGTAAGTTAATACTTAGTATGGGTGGCAGTTATAACACTACTTTTTAATATTCTGGGAGACTATCTGGAGATTTGGGCCGGATGCCTGAAAATCATCAAGTAGAGTTCCATTTAGTTAACCTTATTTAAATCTAGCGCTCTTTTCCATAGCTGTTCTTGCTTCCCCAGAATCCATCATCCCTCCTTAGAGCAAGTCATCAGGCTCCTGCCCAAATAGCAACAGATATTGTTTTTTTTGTTTTGTTTTGGCTCATGTGTAGATAGGAGAGGGAAAGGATATTCTGGAATCTAAGTTCTCTTTTTGACTTTCAATTATTCTTCCACATATGTTCAGTCTCACCTACATTCTGCCTATAACACTTGTCTATTTGTCCTACAGCTTCCAAATTGTCTTATCAGCTTTCACCTGCTATATGACCTTCTCTCTTCTCTTATTACCATATTGGATAACTACTACTGTATGACAGAGGTGTCCAAATTATAGCATGTTAAGACAGCAAACAGTTCTGTGGGTAAAAAATTCAAAAGTAGCTTGGCTAGGTAGTTTTGGCTCGGAGTCTCACATGAGGTTATGGTCTGGATGTCAGCGAGTGCTGGTTGTCATCTTGACTGGGGCTGGAGAATCTGATGACAAAATGGCTCACTTGCATGTCTACCTGTATACCACAGAGGAAGTATTGTGACTCTCAAATGAAATAATGTACAAAAACATTTATTCTCTTTCCATATTCCCTCCTCAGCTGATATGAGAACAAACAGAACACTACTGCCCAGACAGCACTGCAGTGGATGGGGGTGAGTGTAGGAGAGAGGGGTCAATGCTAGCCTCACTAGTGGTGAAGCCGGAAAAGCCACTGGCATAATAAGTCTAGCTGGGCTAGTGGACTAACTTAAGAGTTCCCAACCCTGGCTGCATATTAGAATCAGCTGGAGAGCTTTTCAAAAATATTGATTCCCAGGCTGCACCTACAGTGATTCAGACTTAATTGGTCTTGGTGAGGCCTAGGTAACCGTGTTTCAAAAGTTCCCAAATAATTTTAATATGCAGTTGTGGCCAAAAATCAAGGAACTGAATGAATCAGGTCTTTTGTAATGCTAGTCTTTAAAGGAAACACAGGCTAGAGAGCACCTGCCTCTTGCTTACCCATTTTGGCTTTAGGTTTTATAGTTTAGGACAATCAACATTAATGATAAAATATTATTATATCAAATATCTAGCCATATCTATACATTAGATAGTATTGGGAATTTTTTATCTGTTTTCTAAAACTTACAAGTTAGTTTTTACTGCAAGCAGATATCTTGATCTAACACATCATATCACTTTTAGATCACAAAGTTTCCTTGCCAGTGGGGTAAAGATTATGTAAATCAAAATGTAGTCTAGGCTAGGCATCGTGGCTCACACCTGTAATCCCAGCACGTTGGGAGACCGAGGCGGGCAGATCACCTGAGGTCAGGAGTTTGACACTAGCCTGGCCAAATGGTGAAACCTCGTCTCTACTAAAAATACAAAAATTAGCTGGGCATAGTGGTGGGCACCTGTAATCTCAGGTACTCGGGAGGCTGAGGCAGGAGAACTGCTTGAGCCCAGGAGGCGGAGGTTGCAGTGAGCTGAGATGGTGACACTGCACTCCAGACTGGGCAACAGAGTAAGACTCCATCTCAAAAAAGAAAAATGTAGACTTACACAGGCTGAGAAATTAGACACATTTTTCCCCACACAGACTTCAATAAACTCCAGTCACAGGTAAGTGTTGCTTCTGACTGTTTTTGTGTTATTGACTATTGACACATATATGCGTGTGTGTGTGTTTAGGTATATATTCACTAAAATGTGATGATTTGCATTTGTTTATTTAAAAAAGATCTTAGAAAAATTTCGTTTCTTTCTAGTACCCAGTGCTTCAGTATCCAATAAATATTTTTATCAAGAAGCTTACGAATAAGGGTATAGCTAGAAAATTCCAGAGTACATTTTTTGAAGAAGGGGGTCTTCTAGTCTAGATTTACATTAACACAGTAACTACATGTGTGATTTCAAAGTTATTTGATTTATAACAATTTATTTGTTCATATTGGAAAATGCAAGCATTTGCCAACAATATATATGCTTTACAACATTTTTAATACTATTGGTAAAACAACATAGAAATTATGGTATTGAAATTACTCTGTTTAGACTTTATAATCAACAGCATAAATGGGTTCTTTGGATGGGAATATAAAATGATAAAATGTTGCTATTGAGAAAACGCTAAGAATTCTCATGATACTCATAAGAACTAAAAAGGCAAAAGATTTATAAGATCTGAAGAGAAACCAGAGCATACTCAACAGAATTAAGATAACTATTCTTAGTCATTATTCTAGCTCAAATTGTATGTCATTTTTACCTTTTGCTAGTATTAGATCTATTTGTTTACTACAACTTCCCCTTGTTAGATGACTGAACTGAAACACCAACCACATAGACTTGATATGTCTAGAGAGAAGAGAAAATGAAAATGAAACTTAGTTATCATTATATGGCTAACTTAGGTGGTGTTTAGTTAAGACAAAAGAAAATCACAACTAGATACAAATGAATATTGCACCAGGAAAAAGAAATTCTGGCAAAATCGCTTTGACTTGACAATTTTGTGATGAGAAAATCACATACATTAACATGTAATAATGTTATGCTTGTCATATATGATAATATTTATTTATTGTCACCTTATTCAAATACTGTTCTAAGTATTTAATGCTGATGACAACACTTTGATTCATGAATCATTACCTCCATTTTATAAAGGAAAAAAAAAAAACCCTGAGGGACAGATAAACTACCCAGAGTCAAACAGATACTTTCCAAGTGGAGTCAGGATTTGAAACCAGACAATTTGACTCCTCAGGCTAATAAATATTTGATTTCATATAAATCAATGCTTCTCAACCTCAGTACTATTGACATATTGGACTGGGTAATTCTTTGTTGTGGGGAACTATCCTGTACACTGTGGGATATTTAACAGTGTCCTTAGACTGTACCCACTAGATGCTAGCAGCTCCCCAAACCCCTCATTGTGCTAACCTAACATGCTTCAGGTATTGCCAATATTCCTTGGAAGCAAAAAGCACTCCCAAATGAGCAATGATAATATAGACCTATCTGTTCTACATTTACAGTCATTTTATCATAATTTAAAATAAGATGCCATATCAATGGGCTTGATCAGAGAATATAAAAATGGATGCAATTAATGAAGATTCCTGTTCATCAGATATATCACATTCTTTTTTTTTGTGATGAAGTCTCACTCTGTCACCCAGGCTGGAGTGCAGTGGTATGATCTTGGCACACTGCAACCTCTGCCTCCTGGGTTCAAGCAATTTTCCTGCCTCAGCCTCTCAAGTAGCTGGCATTATAGGCGCCCGCCACTACACCCAGCTAATTTTTAGTAGAGACGAGGTTTCACCATGTTGGCCAGGCTGATTTCGAACTCCTGACCTCATGATTCACCCAACTCAGCCTCTCAAAGTGCTGGGATTACAGGTGTGAGCCACCACACTTGTCCTTTTTTTTTTTTTTTAATACTTAAGTTCTGGGATACATGCATGCAGGTTTGTTACATAGGTATACATGTGCCATGGTGGGTTGTGGCACCCATCAACCTGTCATCTACATTAGGTATTTCTCCTAATATTATCTCTTCCCTTGCCCCCAACCCCCAACATGTCCCAGTGTGTGATGTTCCCCTCCCTGTGCCCATATGTTCTCATTGTTCAACTCCCATTTATGAATGAGAGCATGTGGTCTTTGGCCTTCTGTTTCTGTGTTAGTTTGCTGAGAATGATCCCATTATCCATTTCCCTGGGAAGGACATGAACCATTCTTTTTTATGGCTGCATAGTATTCCATGGTGTATATGTGCCACATTTTCTTTATCCAGTCTGTCATTGATGGGAATTTGAGTTGGTTCCAAGTCTTTGCTATTGTGAATAGTGCTGCAATAAACATACGTGTGCATGTGTCTTTATAGTAGAATGATTTATAATCCCGTGGGTGCATACCCAGTAATGGGGATTGCTGGGTCAAATGGTACTTCTAGTTCTAGATCCTTGAGGAATCATCACACTGTCTTTTACAATGGTTGAACTAATTGACACTCCCAAAACAGTGTAAAAGCATTCCTATTTCTCCAGACCTTCTCCAAAATCTGTTGTTTCCTAACTTTTTAATGATCATCATTCTAACTGGCATGAGATGGTATCTCATTGTGGTTTTGATTTGCATTTCTCTAATGACCAGTGATGATGAGCCGTTTTTCGTGTTTGTTGGCCACATAAATGTCTTCTTTTGAGAAGTGTGTGTTCATATCCTTTGCCCACTTTTTGATGGTGTTTTTTTTTTCTTGTAAATTTGTTTAAGTTCCTTGTAGATTCTGGATATTAGCCCTTCATCAGATGGATAGATTGCAAAGATGTTCTCCTATTCTGTAGGTGCCTGTTCACTCTGATGATAGTTTATTTTGCTGTGCAGAAGCTCTTTAGTTTAATTAGATCTCATTTTTCAATTTTGGCTTCAAGTTGCCATTGCTTTTGGTGCTTTAGTCATTAAGCCTTTGCCCACGCTTATGTCGTGAATGGTATTGCCTGTTTTCTTCTAGAATTTTTATGGTTTTTGGTCTTACATTTAAATCTTTAATCCATCTTGAGTTTATTTTTGTATAAGGTGGAAGGAAGAGGTCCAGTTTCAGTTTTCTGCATATGGCTAGCCAGTTTTCCCAACACCACTTATTAAATAGGGAACCCTTTCCCCACTGCTTGTTTTTGTCAGGTTTGTTGAAGATCAGATGGTTGTAGATCTGTGGTGTTATTTCTGAGGCCTCTGTTCTGTTCCATTGGTCTATGTATCTGTTTTGGTACCAGTACCATGCTGTTTTGGTTACTGTAGCCTTGTAGTATAGCTTGAAGTCAGGTAGTGTGATGCCTCCAGCTTTGTTCTTTTTGCTTAGGATTGTCTTGGCTATACAGGCTCTTTTTTGGTTCCATATAAAATTTAACATAGTTTTTTCAAATTCTGTGAAGAAAGTCAGTGGTAGCTTGATGGGAATAGCATTGAATCTATAAATTACTTTGGGATATATGGCCATTATCATGATATTGATTCTTTCCATCCATGAGCATGGAATGTTTTTCCGTTTGTTTGTGTCCTCTCTTATTTCCTTGAGCAGTGGTTTGTAGTTACCCTGGAAGAGGTCCTTCACATCCATTGTAAGTTGTATTCCTAGGTATTTTATTATCTTTGTAGCACTTGTGAATGGGAGTTCACTCATTACTTGGCTTTCTGTTTGTCTATTATTGGTGTATGGGAATGCTTGTGATTTTTGCACATCAATTTTGTATCCTGAAAATTTGCTGAAGTTGCTTATCAGCTTAAGAAGTTTTGGGGCTGATACGATGGGGTTTTCTAAATATACAATCATGCCATCTGCAAATAGAGATAATTTGACTTCCTCTCTTCCTATTTGAATACATTTTATTTCTTTCTCTTGCCTGATTGCCCTGGCCATAACTTCCAATACTGTGTTGAAGAGGAGTGGTGAGAGAGGGTATCCTTGTCTTGAGCCGGTTTTCAAAGGGAATGCTTCCAGCTTTTGCACATTCAGTATGATATTGGCTATGGGTTTGTCATAAATAGCTCTTATTATCAATACCTAGTTTATTGAGTGTTTTTAGCATGAAGGGGTGTTGAATTTTATTGAATGCCTTTTCTGCATCTATTGAGATAATCATGTGATTTTCGTCATTGGTTTTGTTTATGTGATGGATGACGTTGATTGATTTGCATATGTTAAACCAGCCTTGCATCACAGGGATGAGGCTGACTTGATCATGGTGGACAAGCTTTTTAATGTGCTGCTGGATTCGGTTTGCTAGTATTTTTACTGAGGATTTTCACGTTGATGTTCATCAGAGATATTGGCCCCAAATTCTCTTTTTTTATTGTGTCTCTGCCAGGTTTTGGTAGCAGGATGATGCTGGCCTCATAAAAAGAGTTAGGGAGGAGTTCCTCTTTTTCTATTGCTTGAAATAATTTCAGAAGGAATGGTACCAGCTCCTCTTTGTACTGGTAGAATTTGGCCTGAAATTTTATTTTTCTGTTGTGTCTCTGACAGGTTTTCGTATCAGGACGATGCTGGCCTCATCCAAAGAGTTAGCGAGGAGTCCCTCTTTTTCTATTACTTGGAATAGTTTTAGAAGAAATTCTACTAGCTCTTGTTTGTACCTCTGGTAGAATTCGGCTGTGAATCCATCTGGTCTTGGGCTTTCTTTGATTGGTAGGCTATTAATTACTGCCCCAATTTTAGAACTTGTTATTGGTCTATTCAGGGATTTGACTTCTTCCTGGTTTAGTCTTGGGAGGGTGTATGTGTCGAGGAATTTATCCATTTCTTCTGGATTTTCTGATTTATTTGCATAGAAGTGTTTATAGTATTCTCTGATCATAGTTTGTATTTCTGTGGGATCAGTGGTGATATCGCCTTTATCATTTTTTATTGTGTCTATTTGATTCTTTGCGCTTTTTTATTAATCTGGCTAGTGGTCTATCTATTTTGTTAATCTTTTCAAAAAAACAGCTCCTGGATTCATTGATTTTTGAAGGGTTTTTTGTGTATCTCCTTTAGTTCTGCTCCGATCTTAGTTATGTCTTGTCTTCTGCTAGCTTTTGAATTTGTTTGCTCTTTCTTCTCTATTTCTTTTAATTGTGATGTTAGGGTGTTGATTTCAGATCTTTCTTGCTTTCTCCTGTGGGCATTTAGTGCTATAAATTTCCCTCTAAACACTGCTCTAGCTGTGTCCCAGAAATTCTAGGACATTGGTTCTTTGTTCTCATTGGTTTCAAAGAACGTCTTGATTTCTGCCTTAATTTCATTATTTACCCAGTAGTCATTCAGGGGCAGCTTGTTCAGTTTCCATGTAGTTGTGCAGTTTTGAATGAGTTTCTTAATCCTCAATTATAATGTGATTGCACTGTCTTAGAGACTGTTTGTTATGATTTCCATTCTTTCATATTTGCTGAAGAGTGTTTTACTTGCAATTATGTGGTCAATTTTAGAATAAGTGCGAGGTGCTGAGAAGAATGTATATTCTCTTGATTTGTAGTGGAGAGTTCCGTAGACATCGATTAGGTCTGCTTGGTCCAGAGCTGAGTTCAGGTCCTGAATATCCTTGTTAATTTTTTCTGTCTCATTGGTCTGTATAATATTGACAATGGGGTGTTAAAGTCTCCCACTATTATTGTGTGGGAGTCTAAGTCTCTAAGGACTTGCTTTATGAATCTGGGTATTCCTGTATTGGATGCATATATACTTAGGACAGTTAGCTCTTCTTGCTGCATTGATCCCTTTACCATTATGTAATGCCCTTCTTTGTCTTTTTTGATCTTTGTTGGTTTAAAGTCTGTTTTATCAGAAGCTAAGATGGCAACCCCTGCTTCTTTTTGCTTTACATTTGCTTGGTAAATATTCCTCCATCCCTTTATTTTGAGCCTATGTGTGTCTTTGCATGTGAGATGGGTCTCCTGAATACAGCACACCAATGGGTCTTGACACTTTCTCCAATTTGCCAGTCTGTGTCTTTTAACTGGGGCATTTAGCCCATTTACATTTAAGGTTAATATTGTTATGTGTGAATTTGATCCTGTCATTATGATGTTAGCTGGTTATTTTGCCCATTAGTTGATGCACTTTCTTCATAGTGTCGATGATCTTTACATTTTGGTATGTTTTTGCAGTGGCTGGTACTGGTTTTTCCTTTCCATATTTAGTGCTTGTTTCAGGAGCTCTTGTAAGGCAGGCCAGGTGGTGACAAAATCCCTCAGCATTTGCTTGTCTGTAAAGGATTTTATTTCTCTTTCACTTATGAAGCTTAGTTTGTTTGGATATAAAATTCTGGGTTGAAAATTCTTTTCTGTAAGTGTGTTGAATGTTGGTCCCTACACTCTTCGGGCTCGTAGGGTTTCTGCAGAGAGATTCGCTGTTAGTCTGACGGGCTTCCCTTTGTGGGTAAACCAACCTTTCCCCCTGGTTGCCCTTAACATTTTTTCCTTCATTTCAACGTTGGTGAATCTGATATTATGTGTCTTGGGCTTGCTCTTCTCAAGGTGCATCTTTGTGGTTTTCTCTGAATTTCCTGAATTTGAATGTTGGCTTGTCTTGCTTGGTTGGGGAAGTTCTCCTGGATAATATCCTGAAGAGTGTTTTCCAACTTGGTTTAATTCTCTCCATCACTTTCATGTACACCAATCAAACGCAGATTTGGTCTCTTCACATAGTCCCATATTTCTTGGAGGCTTTGTTTGTTCCTTTCTATTTTGTTGTCTCTGATCTTGTCTTCATGCTTTATTTCATTAGGTAGATCTTCAATCTCTGATATCCTTTCTTTTGCTTGGTCGATTCAGCTGTTGATACTTGTGTATGCTTCAATAAGTTCTCACGCAGTGTTTTTCAGCTCCATCATGTTATTTATGTTCTTTCCCAAGCTGATTATTCTAGTTAGCAGCTCCTGTAAACTTTTATCAAGGTTCTTAGCTTCTGTGCATTGGATTAAAACATGCTCCTTCAGCTCAGAGGAGTTCGTTATTACCCACCTTCTGAAGCCTACTTCTGTCAATTTATCAAACTCATTCTCTGTCCAGTCTTGTTCCCTTGCTGGCCAGGAGTTGTGATCCTTTGGAAGAGAAGAGGTGTTCTGGTTTTTGAAATTCCCAGCCTTTTTGCTGGTTTTTCTCATCTTCATGTATTTGCCTACCTTCGGTCTTTGATATAGGTGACCTTCAGATTGGGTTTTTGCGTAGTCATCCTTTTTATTGATGTTGATGCAATTGCTTCCTATTTGTTAGTTTTCCAACAGTCGGGCCCCTCTTCTGCAGGTCTGCTGGAGTTTGCTGGAGGTCCACTCCAGACCCTGGGTATCACCAGTGGAGTGATACCCAGGGTATCACCTGGGTATCACTTTTGCCTGGGTATCACCAGTGGAGGCTGTTTGCCTGGGTATCACCAGTGGAGCCTGCAGGTCAGCAAAGGTTGCTGCCTGCTCCTTCCTCTGGAAGCTTCATCCTAGAGTGGGGCCTGCCAGATGCCAGCCAGAGCTCTCCTGTATGAGGTATCTCTTGACCCCTGCTGGGAGGTGTCTCCTTGTCAGGAGGCACGGGGGTCAGGAACCTACTTGAGGAGGCAGTATGTCCCTTAGCAAAACTCGAGTGCTGTGCTGGGAGGTCTGTTGCTTTCTTCAGAGCTGGCAGGCAGGGATGTTTAAGTGTGCTGAAGCTGTACCCATAGCCACCCTTTCCCCCAAGTGCTCTGTCCCAGGGAGAGGGGAGTTTTATCTATAAGCCCCTGACTGGGGCTGCTGCCTTTCTTTCAGAGATGCCCTGCCCAGAAAGGAGGAATCTAGAGAGGCAGTCTGGCTACAGTGGCTTTGCCAAGCTGCAGTGGGCTCTGCCCAGTTCAAACATCCAGGAGGCTTTGTCTACACTGTGAAGCCTCAGTAATGGTGGACACCCTTCCCCCAACCAAGCTCGAGTGTCCCAGGTCAACTTTAGACAGCTGTGCTGGCAGGGAGAATTTCAAGCCAGTGGATCTTAGCTTGTTGGGCTCCATGTAGGTGAGATCGGCCGAGCTAGACCATTTGGCTGCCTGGATTCAACCCCCTTTCTAGGGGAGTGAACAGTTCTGTCTCGCTGGCATTCCAGGTGCCACTGGGGTATGAAAAAACCTTCTGCAGCTAGCTAAGGGTCTACCCAAATGGCTGCCCAGTTTTGTGCTTGTAATCCAGGGCACTGGTGGGGTAGGCAGCCGAGGGAATCTCCCGGTCTGCGAGTCATGAAGACCATGGGAAAAGCGTAGTACCTGGGCTGGAATGCACCATTCCTCACGGCACAGTCCCTCACAGCTTCCCTTGGCTAGGGAAAGGAGTTCCCTGACTGCTTGCACTTCCTGGGTGAGGTGATGCCCCACTCTGCTTCTGCTTGCCCTCTGTGGCCTGCACCCACTGTCTAACCAGTCCCAATCAGATGAGCCAAGTACCTCAGTTGGAAATGCAGAAATGACCCACCTTCTGCGTTGGTCTCACTGGGAGCTGCTGACTGGAGCTCTTCCTATTTGGCCATCTTGCCTGGGAGTCCATA
Organism: Pan troglodytes; assembly: GCF_028858775.2. Taxonomy (NCBI): domain Eukaryota; kingdom Metazoa; phylum Chordata; class Mammalia; order Primates; family Hominidae; genus Pan; species Pan troglodytes. The sequence goes on from NC_072401.2 coordinate 138,315,474, forward strand.
TATCACATTCTTATGTTTAAAATGTCAGTAAGGGACAAAATGAAGGTAATAGATAAGAAACCAATTTCAAAGTGCTATTACATATATTTTAAAGGAAGCTGATTCTATACACATGGAAGAGGAAAACTTAAGGAAGACAAATACAGTCAGAAAAGCTTCAGCTGGTGCATTAGAGAAATGTAGTGATAAAAAAGAAACACTGGGGCTGGGCATGGTAGCTCTTACCTGTAATCCTAGCACTCTGGGAGCCTGAGGCAAGAGGAACACTTGGGGCCAAGAGTTCAAGAAAAACCTGGACAACATAGTGAGACCCCATCTCATTAAAACAAAAACAAAAACAAAAAATGATAAATCTAAGCGACTTGCCTAAACGTCATACAAGTCAGGAGGACCCAAGTTGACTGGAGAATGCATACCAACACTACGTTCATTCACATTTAATTCTTTAAAAAAATTCAGCTAATTGTTTTTTTGCAAAGAATATTCTTAATGACACTAATTTTTGAGATATGAAGTTGTGGATCTGCTAGGAAGAAGAATTATGTAAATAGGCCCACATTTGTGGAACCTGAAAGTAGTATAATGTATTTGGGCCTCAAGATTTGATGTGAAGATAAATATTTGAATATTTATTGCAAGAAAGCTGTTGCAATAATTTGCCCAATACTGATCAGCAGCCTTACAGAACCAAAAATGGAATTGGGGAACAATAAGGAAGAATTTGAACATTAATGAAGAGGTAGCAGCGGGTTTGGGCTAGAGGTAGCAAATGCATGTAAGCATTTTGTGAGTAAGTTTCTAAATCTGCTCTCACAGTTCTTATTTTAGAAACCAGGTGGTTGGATTCATTCCTAGTAGATATATAGGGGGACAAGTACAGAAGGAGGGATGCATGATGAGTTCACAGATAGCTAGGTGTGGATACCAAAAATGTTTATCAGGTAAAGGTTTAATTGTAGCCCTCATTTTGTCTTATTGTGATGTAAAAGCAAATTGGCTTTAGTGTTTAAGTTTAAGCAATTTCCAGCTTTAGTTTGGCACCAGCTTTTCCTGTTGGCACCCTTTAAATTTGCCCTGGCTTCAGTGCCAATGCTGCCAGAATGTACTTGGCAGTCTCAGGATCTAGGTGTCAAATTGTTAAATGATTCTGTCCCACTTTCTTTTTAAGTAAATTATTTTTGAAGCTGACTTTGCTTTCTATTTAGTGATTTAAAGAGAATTTCTGAAAATATTTTTAATAAAATGTTTATTATTTAAATTCAGCAGCTTAACTATTTTTTTGTGATGATCCTGCCCATTTCACACATCTCAGTCACACTATGTCCTGTCCACTACTCAATCCACTGAAAAGTGAGCCTTTTCAAAACAGCACCATGTACCTGACAAGCCACTCTCTTGCAAGTATTGCTTCAGTTCTCACTGATGGTCTTATATTGGGTTCCCTGGAAATAGATTCTGAAGCAGGGAGTTGTGAGCAGAATGCTTATTGGGGAGCACTCTTGGAGACAGAACTATCAGGCAGCGAAGAAGGCAGGACTAAGCAGAGTAAGGGGCTATAGCAAAGTTATTGCACCAAAGGCTTCAGCAAATCCTGCATATTAGTTCTGCAGCTAAGATGGACCTTCAGAATGGTCCGAAACTTAGGCAAAAGGACCAGAACCTTGCATCTTCACATGAACCCATCTTCTGGTCACTCTTGGAAAGGTGAGTCATCTTAAATAGAGCAGTTTCTGAGGACTAAAGTGATTTGCAGAATCAATACAGCAGTAAAAAGCCAGCAACCAAGAAAGTATGCTGGACAGCTGGAGAATGATGACTTGACTTTGAATAGGGAAGACACCACAGAATCTGCCACTGTATTATCCACGCCATTTCCAAAGCCCTAAATCCTCCAGGAATTCTTATTGCTTGAATTTTCATTGTCCAATTGGAACTCTGGTCCAATTATATCTTCACCTTCATCTGTATAATCTGTAAATTAGATTCCTGTCTACTTTTTCACTTGGTAATTTTTGTTTCTTTCTGTTTATTCTGTATGTTTGAATTTAAGACTCTGAGAAAAAAGTGGCCATATCTAAACAGAACATGGTGTAGAATTACACAGAACCTTAAACACGAATTGCTTATTAATCCTAAAAGAATTTTATAATACTAGAATATAAAAGCTTGAACAGAATGTATAGAAAGAAAAGCTTGAGAAAAATTTAAATAACTTATGTATGTAAGCACCAAGCCTAGTCCCTGTCACAAAAAATCTATTTCCTTTATTTGATGTCTTTTCTAACGTGACTCAAAACAAAACTGAGTTAAGTTACATTACCTATTTAACTAGTTAAAACTAGTTTTGTGTTCTTTTCATTGCATAGCAATGAAAATCATAATTGATATGTCAAATATTAAGTGTAAGTATAATAAATGTTGAGTACTAAGTAGCAAATATTAAGTATAATGGTCAGAATCCTGAGCATATTGTAGTAGATAGTTTCAGGTGAAAAATACGTGTTCTTTTTCTCCCAGAGAGAAAGTACTCAGTGTTTCACCAATAAGTATCATGTTAGCAGTAAGTTTTTCATAGATGTACTTTAGCAGTTTGAGAAATTGTCTTTGTATTTATAGTTGCCTGAGAGTTTTTATTTTGACTACACATTAAAGTTTTTCAAGTACTTTTACTGCATATTCTGAGATAATCGTATGATTTTTATTTTCTAGTTTATATTGTGAATTACACTGAATTCAAATTTTAAACCTTGCATTCCTAGGCTAAATCTGGTCATAATACAGAATACTCTTTTTAAAAACTGTTGTATTAAATTTGCTAAAAGGCTGGGCTTAGTGTCTCGTGCCTGTAATCCAAGAACTTTGGGAGACCAAGGCAGGTGGATCACTTGAGGCCAGGGAGTTCCAGACCAGCCTGGCCAACATGGTGAAACTCCATCTCTACTAAAATACAAAAATTAGCCAGGCATAGTGGCGCACGCCTGTAATCAAAGCAACTCAGGAGGCTAAGTCATGAAAATTGCTTGAATCTGGGAGGTGGAGGTTGCAGTGAGCTGAGATCATGCCACTGCACTCTAGTCTGAGTGACAGAACTAGATTCTGTCTCAAAAAAAAAAAAAAAAAAAAGAAGAGGAAAGAAAAATTGTTAAACTAAACATAGTTTAGTTTGAGAATTTTTGCATCTGTATGCATAAGGTGAGACGTGTTTGCTGCTCTTCTATTTTCTGAATGTCTTTCTTAAAAACTGTTAAATATTTCTTTTTTAAATATTTGGTGGAGCTCATTATTCAGTACACCTGGGCCTGGAGTTCTCTTTGTGGAACTATTTTAAACTACTAATGTAAATATGTGAATGACTATCCTATTTCTTCTTGAGTGAGCTTTGATAGTGGTGTCTTTTAAGAAGTTTTTCTATTTAATCTAACTTACCAAAGTTATACTTTTAATGTGTATAGGCTCTATAGTGATGTTTGTACTTTCTCTATTAATATTGGAAATTTGCATTTTTCTCATTTTTCTTATTCAGATAAACCATAAGTTTATCAATTTTATTGATCTTAAAAACCTACACGTCATTTAGTTCATTCTATCTTTTATCTCATTAATTTCCACTTTCATATTCCTTATTTTGTTTCTTGTGCTTATCATAAACTCACATTGCTTTGTCTTTTTTAGTTTTTTTTTTTTTTTTTTTGAAACAAAGTCTCGCTCTGTTGCCCAGGCTGGAGTGCAGTGGCACGATCTGGGCTCACAAGCTCTGCCTCCCGGGTTCATGCCATTCTCCTGCCTCAGCCTCCCAAGTAGCTGGGACTTACAGGTGCCCGCCACCACACCCATCTAGTTTTTTTTGTGTTTGTTTTTGTTTTTTGAATAAAGCTGAGATCATTTATTTAAGGACTTTTTAACATAACTATTTTAATACAATATTTTTTCCTAAGAACTATTTTAGCTCTGTCACACTAATTGTAATGTATTGTGTTTTCATTTTAATTCAGTTCAAAATATTTTCTATTTTTCTTTGTGTATCATCTTTACCCATGGTTTATTTAGAAGTATATTACTTAATTTCCAAATACTTGAGGCTTTTCAGTTCTCTTTCTGATACTAATTTTTAGTATAATTCCAATGTGATCAAAGTTCATACTTTGTATAATTTTAGTACTCTTTATTTGTTAAATCATTTTATTGACAGCATGTGGTTTATCTTGGTGAGTGTTCAAATTGTACTCAAAAAGGGTATGTATTTGGGGATAGAGTAGTCAATTTGCTTAACTTGTTGATAGTGTCCAAATTCCTGATTACTTATTTACATTTTCTTTTAATTAGTGAGAGACTTAAAAATTTACAACTGTATGTATGGATTTTTGTATTTTTGTATTTCTTCTTTGAATTCTATTTGGTTTTCTTTTATATATTTTGAAGCAATGTAACTAAGTCCTTAGACATCTAAGATTTTTTTTCTTAAATGAAAAAATGGAATTAAATATCACATTTTATTTCTTAAAATATTCTTATTTGTAAATATGCTTTGAACTTATTGGTTCTTAAATCAGTTTTTCGAAAAGGAAAAAATGCCTTTAAATTGCCTTTTGTAATTACATAATTACCCTTACCAGTGCTCTTTCTTTGTTCTTATACATTTGGATTACTGTCTGGAGTCACTTACTTTCAGTCTGGAGAATTTCCCTTAGCTTTTCTTATAAGATAGTCTGATAGCTATAACTTCTCTTGGTTTTTGTTTATCTGAAAAGGCCTTTATTTCACCTTTACTTTTTAATAATATTTTTGCCGGATATAGGGTTCTTGGTTGTCATTATTTTATTTGAGAACTTTGAATATATTTTCCTTTTGCCTCTGGACTTGAGCGTTTCTGCTGTTAATCTTACTGAGTTTCCTTTGTAAAGATGTGCCATTTTTCTTTTGCTGCTTTCAAGATTTTCTTCTTGTTTTTGAATATCAGTATTTTTTTCCATGAGGTGTCTCTGTGGTTTTCTTTATGTTTATTCCACCTGGACTTTATTGAGCTTCCTCTGCGTGTTGTTCAATATTTTTCAATAAATTTTTGAAATTTCCAACCATTATTTATTTCTTTGAACTTTTTTCTCTTTCTTCCCTTTTCTTATGATACTGTTATTATGTGTATATTGGTGCACTTAATGGTGTTTTACCTTTCTCCAGGGCTTTGTTCATTTCACCATTTTTCTCTCTCTACTTTTTGGCTCACATAATCTTGATCAATCAAACTTCAAATTTGCTTATTTCTTCTTTGACTGGTTCAAGTCTTCTGTTGAACCACTTCAATGAATCTTTAAAAACCATTTTAGCTATTGAACTTTCAATCCTAGAATTTCCATTTAATTCTCTTTTAAAAATAGTTTCTATCTCTTTATTGATATTCTCTACTTGAGGCAACATTGTCAATACACATGTCTTCTTTAATTACTTTTGTGAGTATGCTTTTAATGGTTAATTTATTTATTTATTTATTTTTTGTCTTATTTTCTTCTTTCTTTTTGTGGAGAACGGGTTCTCACTATGATCCCCAGCAGGGGGCTCAAGCTATTCTCTCACGTCTGTCTCCTTAAGTGCTGCAATTAACAGGTGCAAGCCCAGGTAATTTTCAATCTTTTATTTGAATATGATATCATTATTAGTTAGAAAACTACTCTCACGGGCACTACCTCTTGCCTGCTTTTTTTTTTTTTGTAGGGTACAGGTCATACTTTTCTATTTCTTTGAATGTCTCATAATTTTTTGTTGGAAAGTGGAAATTTTAGATAATATATTTTAGGTATTCTAGGTACTATCTGGGTATTATCTCCTCTCCTGGGCTTGTTATTGTAATTTGCTTATTTGTTAGTTTAGCGAATGTCTGGATTGTTTTAGTGAAATATTTCTCTATTCTCCTCTTTCAGTGTTAGCCCTCATATAATCCTCTTTAAAGAGGAGCAGCCTTTAGTATGCCCTCAGTCATCAAGGGATAACCACGGTACTGGTAGGACTCTCTTCCATTCTTTCTCTGACCACACCCCTTTATGAAAGTCCACTATTTTCCTTTCTAGTCAATTCCTCTACTGTTTTCAGTAAGTCCTTGGGACATAACTTACTCTACAAACTAATCCAGTCAAATTGTGTCTCCTTTGAGGGAAGAATGTCTGAAGTTATTATCTGATATTTTGAGTGTTCCCCTCAGCTGTCTTATTCCCCACTTTTCCTGTACCAATCAATCTGCGTCTTGTATAGGCTGTATCTTTGTTAGATACATTGATCTTTTCCCAATTGACTTTCACTACAATTTCCACTGCTCTTAAGAGTGCCATTGGGCTTAAACTTCTCCAAATTCTGTTGCAAAAAAAAAATGTCAGTTTATTTGGGAAGAGACTAGGAGCTGTTTATCTTACATCCTGCTCTCCCCTGAGGAACATCCCTTATCTAGAGCTCTAGAGCTGGAGATGAGAACAATGGCAAATTTCCTTCTGAGTGACATCCCTGCTTTAGGAGCTGAGCATGCAGTGGAGGGAGCAAGTAACAGCCTGTTGTTTCTCTCCTGGTGTGAGTTCACCACCTCACAACTGGAGGAAGAGAAATGAAGGTCCAGTATCCTCAACATTCCACGCTCATAGCAGAACCTGGATTCCATGAGTAGGGGTTGTATAGAGGGATCCCCCACCTTTGGATTGCACTTGCCCATGATTTAGCCTTGGCACCAGGTAGCTGAGGTCAGGATGAGAAGCTCTAAGGTCATTTTCCTCCTGGGAAAAAAACTCTTCTGTCTGGGAATTGGGAAGAAAGGGAAACCCTGTATTCTTGGCTTCAGGAGTCTGGAGTGTAGATTTTGCTTTGCTGAACTTGGGGTAGGGGGAATCAATCTTGGTTCAGTCGCCACAGACTTTTGCTTTTCTTACTGAAATTTGTAGGTTTTCTTGAGTAGATGTTTCTCTATTAGCCACTTCCCTTGAGGACCATCTCCAGAGGCTTTAAATGATTGTGTGGGTGTGTGGGTTTTTAAATAATGTCCACCAGTTTCACTGGGAAGCAGGTCAGAGAAGCTTCTGATGCTGTCACACTAGAAATCAACCCTTTTACCATTATTTTAAAAAAAAACTTTTTGGGATATAGAAATATAGCTTAATGGTTTAGTTTTCTTTCATTACTTAAAAAATTACCTTCTATTATCTTTTGGCCTGTGGGAGTTCTTTTGAAAAGGCTGCTGTCATTCTTATGTTGATTGTTCTGCAAGTCATAATTCTTATTTCTGGCTCAAGATTATTCTTTGTTGCAAGTTTTGTCGATTTGATTTAGATATTTTCTGGTGAAGTTTCCTTTTTTTTTTTGTTTTTCTGCTTGAAGTTTGTTGAGCTTCTTGGATCCATGAGTACATAGTTGTCATGAAATTAGAAAAAAAAACTTGCAATCATCTTAAATCTTTTCTGCCTCCCCCAACTTCTGAGACTCAAATTGCATAAATGTTGTATTTCTTGATAATGTCCCAAAGACAATATGAAATTCTGTTCATTTTGTCAGATTTTTTCTCTTTGCATCTTCACAAATCTTATCTTGTGGGGTGTCCAATCTGCTCGTGTACAAATCTGGTATATTTTTTATTTTATTTTGCATTTTTTATCTCTAGCAGTTTGAGTCATTTTTTTATATCTGCTATTTCTTTATTCATAATGTTCCTGCTCTCCTATACAATCTTGAACATATGCAATAAAATTACCATAGCTATTTTGATATTCCTATGCTAATTCTATAGTCTTAGTCATGTTTTCTATTCTGTTACTATTAATTGATTTTTCGCCTGGTTATTGGTCTCATTTTCTTTCCTCCTCGTACGCTTGTTTTTTTTCTTTTTTAAGAATTACACTTTTTTATTCCTTTTATATCCACTGTCTTTTTATCTTCTCAGACAGGTGCTGTGGATGATACACTGCAGTGAGACTACAAAACCTTTAAAGTTTTAATTTTGTAAGCAGTTAAATTATTGACACATTATTTTCACACTCTCAGACTTGGTTTTGTTCTTTGTGGGAGCTATTTGTGTATTTGCTTTTGTTTTCCTGCTTTTTAAACCTGGGTATGGTTTTTTAATTCAAAGATAGTCTTTTCTCCCAAGTTTTGACATGTCTACAATCTCAACTGGATGTCCACGTTCAGCAAGGTTTCTACCATCTGGCTCGGCTGTAACTCCAGTGTCTTTCAGGACTTTTCAAACTATGTTACTTCTCTCAGTTCTTAGCTACCCTGCAGCAATTACTTTCCCACGGCCTCCAGAGGAATCTCCACATGTGCAAATTATCTTCAAGTCACGAACATATGGAACCCTCTGCAAATTTTGAGATCTCACTCTCAGCACTCCCTCATTTCCAGTAACCTGCCCTACTAAAATTTCAACCACTTCAGTTGCCTGAACTCCATTTGTCTTCAGCTCAGTGAGGCTGCTGTACTTTCATTGGAGTCCAATTTATTGTACTTTGGTGAAAAAGGTTTCCCCAGCCAGAAAGCCTAAGTGAAAGTTGTGCTAACTTTGTTTGTTCTCCTTTTCTCAAAATCACAAGCTTTCTTTAAAAAAATTTGTCTCATGTCTTTTTCTGTAATTTAATTATTCTTTAAAGTGAGAAAAGCAATTTGGTCCTAGGTAACATAACATATATGAGATAAATTTTTAATTTTCCTATTTTAAATAAACATGTCTATATTTACCACTTTCAAAATAAACATATAAGTTAAAGATTCACAATAATTTTGAAAAATAATTCTTTTTAGTAACTATCTTATTATTTATTTGCATAAAAATAAATTGGATAAATATTTTAATCAAATTACATTAATGCCTCTAGATAGAGAGCATGTGATTTGGTTAGATTTAATCTTTAAAATGTCAGCATCCAAATATGGCATCAATTCTTACTAAATATTATGAATAATATAAACTAAATATATTTATATATATTAAACTCTCAAATAATACTCCTAACCACAAAATTAACCCAATGATGACTTCTTTTCCAAAACATTGCAATGTGTCAATATCTTTAAATTGCTTAAAAATTAATGAATGAATCTAATTGAGTATACTTCTACCAATGATATTTTTACATGTGATAGGTAAAACATTTGTCATTTTGAGCTTAGGCCAACTGGCAAGTCATTTTTATATCATATTGGCTGTTTCTAGGCATTTTTTTACTATTTTAACCAAGAGTGAGTCAAACTATATTGCTCAATTTATACAGTAGTAATGTGAAAATCATTATTACACATGGAAAAACTCACGAACAAGGATAATTATTTTCTAAAGTCACAGGTAGATACAGCAATATTAACAATAACTATGACTTGTAGACTAACATTTAGTATGTAAACAGAGTACTCTATTTTTAAAAAATATAATTAGAGGGCAGGCACTGCATTGCTCAGTATATTCCCAAAGTTAAGTGGCAGTTTGATAAGAGTTGCATTAAAGTAAAGGTCAAATAATGATGACAAGATTCCTCCCATTTCACTTTGCCACAGTTTGACATAAGCTGAGATTTATGCGATGTCACTAACCATCAATCAATCACTCATGCAATAACAAATAAAGAGATGAAATGGCTAAGTAAATATATCTTTTTAAAAATACAGGTAAAGAAAAGAAATAACATCAGCTACTAGGCTCTACAAAGAGAAGAAGCAACTCAAATACTGTTTTATTTGAAGCCCTTGTATTTAAGGAAACAAAGTATGGCCTATTTTTCTTTCTCTTGGATGATACATAACTATTTTAGTCCCTAGAATAGTTTTGTTAAAATACTGCAGTATCAGTTAATTTTGTTTCTTAAGAAGACCTGAAAGAGGTTTTTGGTTTGTTTGTTTGTTTGTTTGTTTTTTATCCTTATGTAGTTCTTATCTTATTGGTAGGCTTTGAATAGCTATCCTATAAATATTATTGGTTTCATAACATTTTAGGTACTTATTTTTAATTCAATATCTTTGTTATTGAAGCAAGTCAATTCAGATGAGTTGAAGAAAATGGTAATAGTAATGATTTTAAAATTTGCTAATGGTTTTCAGCATACAGCGTACACCCAAAACACTTTTAAAAACATATGGCTTAAAATCTCTAAGGGGAAAATGTTTTAATGTCTTTATTCTAGGTGAATACAGATAAACTTAACAGAAGTAATCATTCTGGCACAAAGACAGAGATGTAGGTTGGCATGAGGACATGTGAAAAGATTAGCAGGAGATGAAAGCAGTGGAGAGACTGAACAACACTGTAACAACAGTGCATCCAATCATACCCAGTAAAAGCTACACCAACCTTTAAGGAGGAGGAATTGCAAGTTAATGTCAAAAACATAGTGTAATTTTTGTATGTATGTAAAAATTTGTATGTATGTAAAAATTTTATTTACATGTAAATAAAAATGCATAAAATGTCACAGCATAGTATATATTATTTTCTATAGTATAGATAATTTTACAAATTGTTTTTAACTTTAAAATATTTCATGTTAAAATTTATCTACTTTGTGTACTTGAAAAGACAGGTACATATGCTTGATGGATCTGTGTGCTAATTACAATCTAGTACCAGGGGCAGCATAGGAGAATACTTTGACTTTGTTTTTTTTTTAATAGAAAGTATTTTTTTAGGCCGGGCGCGGTGGCTCACGCCTGTAATCCCAGCACTTTGGGAGGCCGAGGCGGGCGGATCACGAGGTCAGGAGATCGAGACCATCCTGGCTAACACGGCGAAACCCCGTCTCTACTAAAAATACAAAAAATTAGCCGGGCGTGGTAGCGGGCGCCTGTAGTCCCAGCTACTCGGGAGGCTGAGGCAGGAGAATGGCGTGAACCCGGGAGGCGGAGCTTGCAGTGAGCCGAGATCGCGCCACTGCACTCCAGCCTGGGCGACAGAGCGAGACTCCGTCTCAAAAAAAAAAAAAAAAAAAAAAGAAAGTATTTTTTTAAATTACACTTTAAGTTCTGGGGTACATGTACACAATGAGCAGGTTTGTTACATATGTATACATGTGCCATGTTGGTGTGAATACCTTAACTTTTGACTGGATCCTTCTACCTTTAGATACTAGAGGAAGCCCAGAGTAGGTCCCTAGAACATGCAGATGCTGATTTGTGAGATGCTGCCTTATAAGGCCCATAAACACATACTCACACCAAAATTGTTAAAAAGAGAACAGGTGCTTTAAAACAACCATAACAAGAAATCAGTTTCACATTTTTAATCATTTTAATGGCACTTAAAATGTAGTGTAATGACACAAGTGATGTGTAATGATACAGGCCTATACTTCACTATATTCTTTTTTAAAAATTTTCTCAAGCCCCTGTGTTTTTAAGACCCTTTTGTCACATATATTTCTAAGAAAATAATAGTTTTATTTCAACCACATAATTGGATATTCAAAAAGAAATGTGATCATTTCTACACTCAGAGTTTTATGTCTGGGTACTACACAGAAAAATGATAACAACATGTCTTGCCTTGAGAAAAAAAATGCAGGAAGCAAATCATTTTTATTTTGATGTTATTCTTAGCAAGCAATATAAAAGTATATGTGTATTTGTATTCAAACGTGAAATATACCAGAAAGAACAAAATCTGATTTCAGAAGTCTTTGATTGCTGGTCAAAAAGAATTTTTTTTAAAGGAATGTAACTAGCAGCTATTAATCACTTTCTCAAAATGTAGTGAGATTGTTCCTAGTTTTGTGCGTTTTTTTTTTGCATTTTCTCACAAATGTTTATCAAAATCACCCTTTAAAGAACTTTTCAGTTGTATGCCTTAATGAAAATAGCTTCCTTTTCTTATCTATTGTTTTAAAAATAAAAAGCAACAAAAAACTAAATAAATTTTTCTATAATAATCTTTCTATAATAGCTCACAACTGTATTAAATAAATCAAAATAGCTTGTCAAGGGCTATCGTATTTCACTTGTTACTCTCTATAAACCTTGGAAAGCTTTAAGAGAGAAAACACTGCATTGCATTTATGAGCCCTTTACTAAACATCTGTTCCCTAATATTTTATATCAGCCACTGAATTAGCTTCTTGAACTGCAAAAAATGGTAAAAAGTCATGGTTTCTTTACCCAAGGAATTGGCAGTACTTTCACAGTCAACTGAGAGGACAGAAACATGAGTCATTACTGTAAAAGAGAAGGAATGCAACATTGGTGTGAATGAAACACAATACAGGAGCATAGTAGAACAGGTTTTAAAACATGATATAAAAAGACCTACTTTTAAACAAACTGTATATACCTATACCTACATTTATTCAGGAATATAATGTTTAGTAATAATTTTAATAAGGAACAGTTATAATTAACTTTATTTCAAAGTTCGTAATCTAGAAAAATATTCTTTTAAATGAATGAGGAGAACGTGTTGTATTCACGAGAGAGGATATTTTTTAAGTTTTCCAGAAATATTGGTATGTTCTCCACATGATCACTGTCATATACAGTCTCAGTGCCATTAAAACTTTGTACCCCAGAAACACTGTTAACTTACATAGCTGCAACTGAAGGAATCTATATCTATGGATATTTGTTTTATGTTTGAACATGGTACAGATTGTGATATCTAAAATCAGAAGAATTAGCTATAGGTGCATCCTGTTGTTGTGCAAACAAAACTACAGGTGGCTTATTGGCTGATTTTCCTCATCATATGGCTAATTTACCTAGACCTTTCTTCTAAAACATTGAAAGTTACAATATGCCATATGATCATTCACATAGTAAATACCAGTAAAAAAAATCCTGTGCCTCTGTTTTGCCAACACTTGCTTTGTAAATGCATTTTTTCCTCAAAATTTAGATTAAAATGGAATTTTTGATATGACTATCATTTGTAGTTTTTAATTTATATCCCTGAACACTGTCTAGTATTTAATTACATTAATATATAAAATATCTATCCATTTCAGGGCAAGATAGAGTGACTGTGGAAATTTTGACAGCTTTTCATTTTTATTCCCCTGCACTATTTTTTGAAGGAGCTGGCCATGCCTGAATATAGATGGGAAATTGCCCATCATCTCATTGATCCATTCTTTTCATCTTCCTTACTATTTTCGAGCAACATATTTCACAGTGACCAATATTAATTTTTCATGATTTAAAAGAGGATATATATATATATATATATATAAAGTTTTTCTTTAATTTTATTTTTGTAATAATGAGAGTTTTTTCTTTCTTTTACTTTGATTCTTGGCGACACTGTTATAAAACAAAGCTATTATTAGAGCAATTAATTTATTCATAGGTAGCTTGTGTAAATATAAAGTTTCATTCTTTCATAAAAATATATTGTTAAACATAGAACAAATAAGTATAGTGTGAGCTTAAGGCGAAGTGAGCTGGTTTGCATAATGTATTTTTTTTGGCTATGGATTATAGAATTTTACACTTATGAGAGTTTGAATAACCTGCAAGTCACAGTGTCTATGTTTTTCATAAGATGGTGTTTGAGGTAATAAAATCCTCCCTACAAACTGAGTGTTAGAAGTCTGATCGATATTCACTTAACAGGAAAAATGCCCACATATTATTAGCATCTCTTGTGACATCACTTGTTACTGAGCTGTAAGCTACATAAGGTAGTTTATAATCACACAGCTACAAGGTACCAAAGATATGTGATTAGCCATGAAAATCAGCTTTCTCACCACCAAATGCCACTCTAGTTATGGAAGGTCACGCAAACAGAACGTCCAGAGTTGATTATCTCAGGCTGGGTAACATATTAATAAACTTGTCAAGGTCAAAACTATGACTGTAACTTAAAAATAAACCCTATATTTTATTTTTCTGTGTCTAAATGAGATTACTTACTAAAATTTCAAAATCAGTCTTCCTTAGTTTGACTTCATGTACTTTTTATATAGTTGTAAAAAAGAAATAAGAAAAACAGAAAGAATAAGAAACAGAGAAAGAAGACAAGGAGAAAAAGAAATCCACCAAGCATCTAGCAAGTTTAATGTGCTATTAATATTCTCATTTGTTTTTACTTGCAACAACCATCAGCTACTAACAAAGATATAGAAACTTATACAAACAAACACAACACAATGTATCAACTACAAATTAAACTCTATGCTAATAAATCACAACCTAAAGAGTAGCACTCTCTTCTATTCACAATTTTCTTCAAAGGATCACAAAATCTTTATTAAAAAGAACAAAACCAACCTTCAATTTATTGAATTATTATTATTTTCTAGGGACTACTTTAGGTGTGGAAATACAAAAGAAAACAAGATCTGGGGCCTTTTGAGCCCTACATTCTAGTAAGGAAAATAACAAACTAATAAATTGATAAAAAATTAAATATATTATTTGCTAATGTTGATTAGTGCAATAGAAAAACTAAGAGAATATAGATAGGAAAAATGACAAGGGGAGGCAGGGGTTGCAATTATATTTAAGATGATCAGAAACCTCATGTACTTTCACTGCTATGGTGACATTTGTACCAAGACTGAAAGAAGAGAAGCAAGCAATCCTTGAAAATCTTTGGGGCCAGAGTATTTTTGTGAATACAAAAGCTTGAGCCAGGCCTGGAAAAAACTTGGCTCCCTCTAGGAACAGCAGCAACCTTGTGTGTTAGGAGTGAAATAGCCACAGAGGGAGCTTGGTGAGGAGTTCAGGAAGGTAAGGAACAGGAAGTTTGTGTAGGACTTTACTTCCCTCTCTAACAACCCAGGCTTTATGTGTGTAGAGATACATTCTGAATAACAATCAAAAAACATTCTGAGAGATTCAAGACCAATGGTTACTTAAGCTGACATCTCATCGTTTAAAGTGGTCATAGCAGCTGGCATTGACTAGTCATTTAATCTAATAATGTTATTGGATTAATCATGTTTCAGTGTTCAGAAAAAAATGACTGCCACTTATCAATGGCCTTTTGATAATTTTATCTAACCTTACCAAAAAAAAGAGGGAGAGAGAAAACTTTTTACTTTAAAATATGAAAAAAGTATGAGTAGTTGTCTGTATTCTCTAATTTATATTTCAACACTGTTGCAAAAAAACTTGTTCCAGATAAGTTTTAATGAAGATGAATTTATTTCTATAACTACTTGTGGTTGTACACATGGCTTCAACTTTCCTGGCTTCTATTTTTTTTTTTTACTTCTTATCTGTAAAACGATACAGTTGAAGTAGAAGATTTATAAGTTTCTTTTTATGCTTTAAAATATTAGGATTTTAAAAAGAAAATTATATTTTAAGATAGCACACATATTACAGAATGTGTTTGAAAGGGCAGAGCAGATTACTAATTTTCTGTAAAACTAATATAAATATTATATACTCATGTATGAATATGGAGTGAAAATAAAAGAAACATATGAAGCATACAGAAAACCTTTTTTCTTCTTTCTTTTTAAATCACCAGTGAGGAGAGTGCTTTCAGCTACTTTCAATTTGAAACCGTTTATTTCAAGCAACCAAAGAGCTATGCTGCCACCTACTGACCATATGATTAGCATCCATAAGCCTGCAATTCCTTAGAAAGGAAGAGTGATATTTAGAGTCCTCACTTTCAAAAATCAGGATTATGAAATGTCTATTCATTTAAAACAATGCATTAGTGAAATACCATTTAGATTATTGCATTTATCGTAAACTACAACAACACTATTTTTCAGCTGGTCTTTGTTGATAATGCAATGCACTTCTCATGGCCTTTCTAGGAGGAAAATATCACTGGTATTTTGAGCAATGTTCCAGTATGATTTCACAGTAACAGAAATAATGTATTTTTTCGATTCCTAGAAATAAAAGCATTTAGTTTTAGAAGCCAACATATAAACTACCTTTAAAAAAGAAAAATTCCAAAGTTAGCCTTGGTGAATGACTAGCTATATTAAAAGTAAGTCACGTAAGAGCTAATAATACACTGGTAGTTTGAGCACTGATGTTGCTTAAAAAGCTTGACACTTAAAGCCCTTTCATTTAGAAACATTAGCACCTAAATATTTTACAGAGCTGTCAAGAAAGTAGCCTTTTGCTTATCCCATAAGGCTTTCTTTTTTTTTTTCCAGAAAAGTCATAGCAGTGTGTGCAGTTTTAGGTGTTTTCTTGCTATTATACACTAGTAGTGAATCATGTTGATGAACTGATGCAGTGTAATCCCCACCTTGTTAATTGTGTGATAATGCAGTCCTTTGACATGATTCTTATCCTTTCAAAAGTTGTCACATTCAAAACAAGCACTTTTTTAAAACAAATAAAAACTTAATTTTGATAAGGCAATAGAAAAAACAAAGAATGAGAGAAAAATAGTGAATCAGGCCTTTAAGACATTTAAACTAGAGTCATTTGTATTCCGGGCTTGGTTCCAAAATTAAGATCTTGATGTGTGTGCTTTCTGACTTTGGTTTGAAACACAAATTGTAGAAATTGGAAAGGGAAAGGGTGCATCACATAATTTCCATGCCTGCTTTCTGAGCAAAGCCACTCTGAGAGAGCCTGAGTGCTTTGAACAACCTAGCTTTAATGTTTCCACCCCTGAATCCTTAATCAAATAGATTGCCTCATCAGAAAGATTTTTTGGAACACTAGCTTAAACTTTAATTTTCCTTTAACAAAGCAAACTCCCACATTTTTCCCAAATATGTTTCATGCTCTGCATGATACTTAAACCTTTGGTAAGAATTACATCACTTCTCATTTTATGTTACTATATACAGGTATCTTTTCTTATTCTCTTTTTTCTTATTCTCTTTTTTTCTTATTTCTCTTTTTCATGGTTCGTTCTTTCCTTTCTTTCTTTCTTTCTTCTTTCTTTTCTTTCTCATTATCTCTTCTTCTGTGTTCTCTTAAATTTCTTTTTGTATAGATCCATATTCTAAGAAATCGAACCACCAAATCTACAGAAGCAAATGGTTACCTTTCTTCATTTTTATATTCAACAACATTGATTAAAACCCATGGAATACATCTTACAACTTAAACATCATTTTAAACCTAGTATTTTAAAAATAATTTTATCTGTGTTTGAGGGCTAGAGGACATTTGAATAGCACCTTTAGTATCCTTATCTTTTATTCTGTCTCTGAATTTTCCCTGAACTATAGGGAAAAGATTCTTTTCAAAATATGTTCTGGTTATGATTCAGAAAACAAAATGTGGATTATCCAAATAACATGATTTTTAGTTTTTTATTAACTGGAAGGTGTATGTCTTTAACATTATTGTGACTTTAAGAAAACAATTACATTATTCAAATGCTCATGTAATTATTGAAATTAATCTAATATGTTTTTCATTTTTACAAAGACTCCAAAAATATTTTATTGCATCTATAATATACCATTAATTTTGAGTACCATAATTAATTTAACTTATATTTATATATTACTATAAATATTATGGATATATTACAATATAAAGTATTTTATGCATTTTAATTTTTCATAGGCTAGATCTTCATAAAAGGGATCACTGATTTAAAAGATATTTGACATTTTACGATTTTGGTAATTTTTCCAAAATTTAGGTTAAATCATCATGTACCAAGCAAAACACTTGGGTTCTGTCGTTGCTAAATAAAGAACCCAGGAGGGGCTAATTAGCCACTTTATATAAAGTAAAAGTCACACCTCTAGAGCAGCTTTTAGGGTAGCTGTGTTAGCCAAGGAGGTGTTTCTCTTTGGAGGCTTCTGTTAGCTCATAAATCTACAGCTTGAGGAGGAAAGTTTTTCAGCCCTTTTTTCTGGAAGGGTAGAGATATCCCTGAACTATATGTGGTATTGACTTGGGGGTGGAGGCGCAGGGAAGTGCTGGGTAAAGAAGGGCAAGGTCCCTGGTGAAGGCTCCACCCTCGGGCCTGTGCCCACGGACCTAAGTGAGGACAGGCACTTCTGTTTTAGCGCCCAAATGTTGCATTTTCCAAGACCACTCTGGCCTGCCATACTCCCCATCCTTTGCTTATAAAAACTCTGAGACCCTAGAGGGCACACACAGAGGTGGCTGGATGGCAAGAGGAGCACAGTGGCAGAAGAACACACCAACAGATGCCGACAGGCCATGGACTGAGGAATGATATGCACACCCGGGGAAATTCGGCCGAGGGCAGTCAGAGGACAGCCCAGCTGCTGAATGGCCTGGCTCCAGGGGAAGACCACTTTCCCATTCCATCCCCCTTCTTGCTTTGTATCCATCTTCTGAGAGCCGCTTCCACCACTCAATAAAAAACCTTGCACCCGTCCACCAAGCTCACGTGTGCTCTGATTTTTCGAGTACACTAAGGAGAGAACCAGGGATACAGAAAGCCCTCTGTCCTTGCAGTAAGGCAGAGGGTCTAATTGAGCTGATTAACACAAGCTGCCCGTGGACCGCTAAGCTGAAAGAGCGCAATGTAATACACGCCCACTGGGGCTTCAGGAGCTGTAAACACTCAACCCTGGATGCTGCGCTTCCCATACCTGCCCGTCTGCATGCTCCCCTTAGGAGTTTGAACTGCCGGGCACCAAAGAAGTGAGCCACAACCCCCATCACACGTCCTGTGAGGGGTATAGGAGAAAATGTTTCCCATTTCAGTATGTATAATACAAGCCATATTAAGTAAAAGAATAAAAATATTAGGTTATTTGTTTGGTTTGTAATCCTATAGACTTCGAATGCGGATTTAAATTTAATCTAAAAGAAAATGAAAGTTTTAAATCTGGTGAGATGTGTAATCTGGGAATAATGATAACCTAAAGCCTTGTTGGGTTGAGTTTAGTGCATTTCCTAAATTGGTTGTAGTTCAAATATTGATACATTTGCTATAGGCTTGAATTAAAGAGATTTTAGTCAGGAATTAAAATACTTTTAATTCCTGACTATAAATATGTATTATACACATATCAGGACATTCTAATTAACTACTGCAAAGCAAAGCAGCAGATAATTGAATCAATCTGTGTTGCTTTTTATTAGTTCTATGGTAAAGGAATTATTCAGTTAAGAACTTTGTGTTTTCACAACTGTCACGTAATTGAAGTACATGAAGACCTAAACAGATACCTCTAATGTTCATCACATTATATATGTGTATTGGATAAACTCTAAAAATTGAATAATATGACTAATGTAGTATAAAGAGAAATAAAATATAATCAATGTTTGAAATATTATAAATATTTTAAATATAATTTAATATATACACAACGATTAAAATTTAATCATTCTATATGTTGGATAATAATATGAGTATAGTATCTCCTTCCATTCCACTACCATTATAACATTTTTCACATATCATGTTGTTATAACTTTCATTTGTCATTGTTGATGCAGAACACAAATTGAGAACATGAAGTATATGTGACTGTTTGTATACAAATATTCAGAGGAATGAATCAGTTATCAAGGAATCATGTAAAACAAATGAACAAAATGATGTTTAAGGACCACAGAAGTTGAATATGTTTGGTGACCCCTTTGCTTGCTAAATTCAGTTACAAAGCTTTTTCAATATCAAAAAATAAGGTTTTGAGCAGTCAATGGTTTATAAAATATCACCAGAATGCATTCACCTAATCTTAACCTTTAATACTTCTTTTTTAAGTTTAATGCTTTTGGAAGTTTATTTACATACGTATTTTAAGAATCCGGAAAGACACTTGGGAGAATTGTAAATGGAAGAGAGACAAGAACACCCACACTTGATGGCACAGAGTTGTTCATGCTTCTATTTCTCCCTATTAAAATAGGGCTCATCGGCCCAGGGTGGCGGCTCACACCTGTAATCCCAGCACTTTGGGAGGCCAAGGTGGGCAGATCACTTGAGGCAGGAGTTCGAGACCAGCATGGCCAACATGGTGAAATCTTGTCTCTACTAAAAATACAAAAATTAGCCAAGCCTGGTGGTTTGTGCCTGTAATCCCAACTACTTGGGAGGCTGAGGCATGAGAATCCTTTGAACCTAGGAGGTGGAGGCTGCAGTGAGCCAATATTGTGCCACTGCACTCTAGCCTGGACAACAGAGTGAGACTCTGTCTCAGAAAAATACATAAAAATTAAATAAAAATAAAACAAAATAGGGCTCATTGAGGACAGAAGCTGGGTTTTATCCATGTTTTGCTTTTTCATAACATATCACCTGGTGCATTAAAGCTACTTATTCCTGTTCACTGAGGCAAGACAAGGTAGGAAGGGAGGAAGGGAGGTGGGGAAAAGGATAAAGGACTGAAGAAATGGTTAAGAGCCCTATGTAGTTAAGTCAATTTTATTCTCACAATTTTAAGAAAAAAGCTGTTAAATAAAATTAGAATATCTACCAGGTGAGATCATTCTTAAACGATAATTTGTAGCCTTAACTTTCACACACAGTTTTCCAAAGACTAACTTTATCTTGGGTTTAAAGTTACTTCAAATTTCCCAAAGCTATCATACCACTATTGAGTAAAATATGAGGAAGACAAAATTCCGTTTAAATTATCCTTATTCTTTTAACAAATATAGTTTAATTCTAAGTGAATTAAAGTTCTGATGGCCTGCAAATTTCTCAATCTGCTTCTGGTAGTTATAATCGGGTAAAAATAACCTTCTTTTTTCTGTACCGTTTAGTGCCTGCCCTGGGATTGAATTAAAGATGAGTCACTTGTCTGCTTCAACCTTCTCCAAATGACCCTATGTATCCTTCAATGGAAATCTTCCCAAGAGGTCTCAGTTTTCTCTGTCATTACGTTTATGGAAAACCTCGATGTAAATAATTTGGGTGAAAATAATAAAGAGATCATTTTCTTTATAGCATAGTAATTATAAAATGCAGATGATTAATGGAAGGGATAATTCACATGACACTTGGTCTTAATTTTGCATTAAGCACAGAAAAAAAAATGGTTTCACAAAGAGAAAAAATACCCTCAGGTGATATCTCTAATCTCATTTAGTTATTCAATAGCTGCTGTTGTTAGTAAAAAGAAAAACTGACAGAGAGTATTTGAGGGCCAAGATTGTCCCCAAATGTGTTAAAAACCCCTCTACTCAAAATAGGTAAGATTGTTTATCCTATTGAGGAATTGCAAAAAATATAAATAATGTCAACTTTTTCCCTAAGGGAAAATGTCAAAGGCATTGTTTCTATATTTAGGTTATTGACAATCCAGTTGGAATGATAGATCACACACATGCACATGGACACAGAAACTTTTTACACTGATACAGCTTCTCAGGGGCATAAGCATTGTAATGTTTGAATTGGGATGTGGAAAGGGGAGGGAAAGCTGTAAATGAAGATTCTTTCATCCACACCAGCTTCTCAGAGTTCTTGAAATTAAGACTGGAGAGAAAGGCAGATTACAGTAGCCAAAGATACTTTTGATGTGGGAAGGAGGAGGAATACAGAGTCCTTGGTGGCTCTACTCCACAAGTCAGCATTGTACTATGTGATGACTTATACAGAATTCCTGTATCTTACTGTATTATAAAATTTTATTTTAAGTTCTGGGGTACATGTGTGGGATGTGCAGGTTTGTTACATACATAAATTTGTCCCATGGTGGTTTGCTGCATCTATCAAACCATCACCTAGGTATTAAGCCCTGCATGCATTAGCTATTTTTCCTGATGCTCTCTCTCCACCACCCCCACAACCAGCCCCACACACTCCCCCACTACCGACAGGCCAGTGTGTGTTGTTCCCCTCCCTGTGTCTATGTGTTCTCATTGTTCAGCTCCCACTTATGAGTGAGAACATGCAGTGTTTGGTTTTCTTTCCCTGTGTTGGTTTGCTGAGGTTGATGGCTCTCAGCTTCATCCATGTCTCTGCAAAGGACATGATCTCATTCCTTTTTATGGCTGAGTAGTATTCCATGGTGTATATGTGCCACATTTTCTTTATCCAGTCTATCATTGATGGGCATTTGGGTTGATTCCATGTCTTTACTATTGTGAATAGTTCTGCAATGAACATATGCATATGTGTATCTTTATAATAAAAAGATTTATATTTCTTTGGGTAAATACCCAGTAACTGGATTGCTGGGTCAAATGGTATTTCTGGTTCTAGGTCTTTGAGAAATTGCCACACTGTCTTCTACAATGGTTGAACTAAATACATTCTCAGCAACAATGTAAAAGCATTTATATCTCTCTGCATCTTCACCAGCATCTGTTGTTTCTTGACTTTTTAATAATTGCCATTCTCATTGGCGTGAAATGATATCTCATTGTGGTTTTGATTTGCATTTCTCTAATGACCAGTGATGCTGAGCTTTATTTCATACATTTGTTGGCTGCATAAATGTCGTCTTTTGAGAAGTACCTGTTCATGAATTTTGCCCACTTTTTAATGGAGTTATCTGTTTTTTTTCTTGTACATTTGTTTAAGTTTCTTATAGGCTCGATATTAGATCTTTGTCACATTGATGGGTTGCAAAAATTTTCTCCCATTCTGTAGGTTGTCTGTTCACTCTGATAATAGTTTCTTTTGCTGTGCAGAAGCTCTTTAGTTTAATTAGATCCCACTTGTCAGTTTTTTTGTTGCAATTGCTTTTGACATTTTCATAATGAAATCTTTGCCCAGGCCTAGGTCTTGAATGGCATTGCCTAGATTTTCTTCTAGAGTTTTTATAGTCTTGGATTTTACATTTAAGCCTTTAATCCATCAAGAGTTAATATCTTACTGTATTTAATTTCAGTTGTTTATATTTTACTGAGAAAAAACATAAACAACCTCTAGGCAGATTTTTTATGTATACATCAGTTGTTAGTAAGTATATTTTACAAAAGGAGAAAGGGACTTTTTTTTAATTAGTTTAAAATAAATTAAATAACTCAAATTATGCCTCCTGTGTTACAGTGAGTGCTTTAAAAAAGGTCTAGGTGTGCATTATTTTACTCAAAATACTTGGGAAAACTTATGTCACAGCCAAAAAGTTTGAAGCATATTCAACACATTGAACACTAGAGGTTTTGCAGACTCCACTTACTCACTTATTGGGGTTGACTTTCCTTCTAAAATGACTGTGTTTTGTATATTAATGAATACAGTAATCAGAACATATTTGCATATAACATCAATAAGCAATTTTTTTTTTTTTTGAGACAGGGTCTCACTCTTTCACCCAGGTTAGAGTGTAGTAGTGTGCTCAGAGCTCACTATCATACTGAAGTCCTGGACTCCTGGGCTCAAGTAGTCCTCCTGTCTCAGCCTCCCAAGTAGTTGAGACTACAGGGATGAGCAGCATGCCTGGCTAATTAAATTTTTTTTTAGAAATGGGGTCTTGCTGTGTTGCCCAGGCTAGTCTTGAACTCTTGGCCTTGGGTGATCCACCTGCCTCGGACTCCCAAAGCATTAGTATTACAGGTGTGAGCCACAGTGCCCAGCCATAATAAACAAAAAACTAAATGTCAACAAATACACAAATCAGAAATAACCATCAAATATCTCATCAAACAAAGGAATTATGCAGGTAATATAACTGCAGGGTTATCTAGGTCATCTAATCATAGCCCATGTTTTCCTGCTTCTTGGTCTATGATATTATTTCTTTATGGAGTAATTGAAATAATTTGAATTGTTTTATTTAGTGCTTCTCTATAGAGATAGTATTGCATTTCAAGCAGATTTTACTTAAAGAAAAAATTGTGAGCTGAATATCTAATTTTATTTGTACTTAATAGCTTTCATCTTATTGCATGTAGTTATGCTTTCTTTATTGTTTTTGATTATTTTCACTCCAGATTTACCTGCATGGTGGGGTCCACTAGGAACAGTTTCTTGTGAATTACACAAATATTAATTGATTTCTGTTCGAATGCCTCAGGTATATGTTGTCAAAAAGTGAAACATATTTTCATATTTTAATGAATATAAACAGTAGATAACATATCCATTGTGGAACATTAATAAAAGCAATTTTTGATACTTCTTAAATTAAGAGGAAAAAATAAAAATTCAAATAACCTAATTTTTTTTCATGGGGGATATGGACATAAAAATCAGCTCGTTTTTGCATTTTGGAAAAACACTGAAGAATGGATTATAAGAGAATCCTGCATTGTATACATTATGTAACAGTAGATTACATCTCTTTTCTTTTTCTATGCCACCCTCACCGTTCAGAAGAGTTTGTTTATGGGAGGCCTCATTAATGGTTCTTTACAGCTGACCCCTGCTGTAGAGGGTATTACCACTCCACAGGTTTCTATCACACAATTTTCTGGGTATGTCAAAAGCATATGTCAGAGCAGAAAGGGCAGAGATAAACCTTAGGGATTCTAAAGAGTGACACCTGGCTGGAATTCAATTTGTCAGGAAATGTAAAGCTCTGTTGCAATGCACCAAGAAGCTTGGGTTAGCTTAAAATGACTCATTTGCCAGAGTTTAAAATTAACACTAAGGACCCTCT
The DNA here is from genome assembly GCF_028858775.2 of Pan troglodytes. Taxonomy (NCBI): domain Eukaryota; kingdom Metazoa; phylum Chordata; class Mammalia; order Primates; family Hominidae; genus Pan; species Pan troglodytes. The sequence continues at coordinate 138,339,842 of NC_072401.2, forward strand.
GTGACAGTGTTTAAACTCTGTACAAACATAATACTGAAATATTTAAACCCAGTGCAAATTATGTTTTGATTCAAGACAATGAATATGTTAATTAAACTGGCACTGAAAATGTAAATATTTCAGCTAGTTTCACATTAACTTTAAAACCCTGGGAATTATATTGTACATTTCTAATCTTTCATAATGATGGAATTCAAAATGTTATTGTTGTGTTTATAAAGGAGTCCATTTTTAGGCAGCATATTCATTATGAGACAATAGTTACACATCTAATTCCACAGTAGGGAATGGATTCAATGGTTCAATATTGTATACAATGATAATAATAGATTTTATTGAAAATGTCAATGTGACATAATATGGGATTCTGAAATCTAAAGTCATACAAAAAAGAAAGTATCACAAGTATGTGATATTTTAAATTATACTTTAGCAGATACCGTAGGCGACTTATTTTGATAATAAAGTAAATTGCCATTCTCATTAAACTAAAAGCAGTGTTCCTTTTAGGGGAAAAATGTTATGCTTTATCTAAGAAGGAACAATAAACAAAAACAAAAACAAAACACATTGATTTTCTGAAGTATGTGTGTAAATGTGTTTAAATTACTGATAGATCCACATTTCCTTGAAAATCCACTTGATTTTATTTCTGAGTTTTGCAATTAAAGAAAATAGATAAAAATGAACAGAAAAATAAACATACAGTCAAGATAATCCTATTTTGTGAAGGTGGTTGTGGGATAAGGAAGAAAAAAGGAGATGATTAATAAATATAAACGCTGCAGATACAAACTGCCTCACTTCCAAAATAGCAATTCCAATTAAATATTTTTAAATATCAACAGATTCCACCAGCATTTAAGCCTATTTTTAAAATTCAACAAAAGATAACTAAACTTCAAATTACAGAATTTTTAATAAATTGGGTGGCATTGATTTTCTAATATTGAGTAAGAGATACCAAGTTATTATATTTTTTATACCAAATTGTTAAGCAAAGTGATGTCAACATTAGATCAAGAAAAGATGAAAGTACTTTACGTAAAATGGTAAGAATTATTTGTTTTTTGGCAAATAGTTCCTTCCATTCCATTGGTTGCCTTTTCACTCTGTTGATGGGTTCTTTCGCTGTGCAGAAGTTTTTTAGCTTGATCTCGTCCCACTTGCCTACGTTTGCTTTTATTGCTTGTGCTTTTGATGTTGTATCCATGAAATCATTTCAAAGACCAATGTCATGGAGCTTTCCCCTTGTTTCTTTCTACGAGTTTTCTAGTTTCAGCTCTTACATTTAATTGTTTTATTCATTTGAGTTGATTTTTGCATACAGTAGAAGGGTCTAATTTCTACCCTTCTCCTATTGTATACTCTTGTGGGAGGTATCCTCTAACATAACCCCCAATAATCTCTGCCTACTTGTAATCACGCCTTTGTGTTTCCTGCCCTTGAGTATGACCTAGGCCTATAGATGAAATAAAGCTAAACTGATGAGGTAGCTTTTCTAAGATTGGGTTATAAAAAGAGACTGACTTTAGGCTTTGATACCCCCTCCTGTTCACTTAGAAGGAAGTCAGCTGCCATGTTTTAATCTATGCTGTAGAGAGGCCTTCATGACAAGGAATTAAGACGGACCTTCAACAAACCACCAGCAAGGCAAATCCTCTTCTGGTCAAGTCTTCAAATGAGATGACAGCCCCAGCCTACACCATGATTAGCAGCCTTCTTAGAGACCTCAAGATAAGTCAGACTTGAATTCTTTACTGATTAAAATTGTGACAAAAATGAATACGCATTATTTTAAGCCCCTAAGTTTTGGGATTAATTTCTTACGTATGAATAGACATCTAAAACAACCTTGTTTACTCTGATGTTTCATACAGAACTTGTCAATCAGTGAACAAAGATTACAGAGTCCACAATGGGTGTTAAAAGGAAATTTGAGAGTTAATTTCTGCCATTGAGTTAACTAACTGAGATCTGTTATTTAATCTGTTGCTGCTGATTATTGGTGACCATGGGAAGCTGGTGCTAGAGACACATATAAATCATAATGTGTGTCATTTTATGTTTTATTCTAATTGTCAAAAACTTAATATGGCATTATAAGATCCTTATAGTAGACAGAGGTTAATTTTATTTTTTAGTATACAATACACCGTCTGAAAATCAGCCCTAGGTACACAAATATTCTGAAAATTAGAACTGTATTTCTTTTTTTCCTGTTGTTGACTTGCAAGCTTCCCCTGTTCCCAAACTGATAAAGATCAAATAGATATAAATATAGGTATAGATATAAAATCTTTTACTTTCATATTTAACAAGTATTTACTGAATGCCTCAAATATACCTGCTATCTACTGACTGACAAACACAGAGTCAAAGAAGATTCTTTAGAACTTCTCAGGTGCCACAAGGTTTCACTGGAAAGAAGAGGTCTGGGAAGGTTAGGAAGGGGGACTGTTGTGGCAAAAACTCCCACTGCTTTGAAAACAGGATTTGAAAATTATGGGCATGGTCACATTCACAAACACATACAAACATACAAACACGTCCCTCAATCCTAGTTAGAAATGACTAGGAAAATGTTAGTACTGATCACGATCTGCTTCCATACCATCCAGCCATTTATTTATCTCTGTATCAAATCAAGATAAACTGAAGTGGCCCTGGGGCTTAAGTGTTTTCACTTATGTGTGATAACATATCAAGAGCCCCATAAGAGGACAGAAAGATTGCTCACTCTCTTTTTATCATGTGAAGATACAATGAGAAATTGGCAGTCTGCAGCCTGGAAAAGGGCCCTCACCAGAACACAGCCATGCTGGCACACTGATCTTGAACTTCCATTATTCAGAACTGTGAGAAATGAATTTCTGTTTGTTTATAAGCCATGAAGTCTGTGGTACTTTTGTTATAGCAGAACAAGCTAATATACTACAGTATTTAAAACTCCTTGCACAAGACTGAGATTCTCTTTCTTGTTGTCATATGCCATCCTATAAAATGTATTTCCAGTGATTTCACTGAAGGTTAAAATAACTTATCTTACTACAGCAATAGGGTTTAATCCTACCCTATTTAATCATTAATTCATGTAGACTGTATTTCCTAAGATTCCATAAAATGTATGCAGGGCAACATAACTCGTAATTCTTAGTAAAATGTGTCTTTATAATGTAAAAGAATCAATCAGAAAGACATAAATTTTTAAATGTATATGCACCAGACAGCAGAGCCCAAAAACACGTACAGCAAAAACTCATAGAATTAAAAAAGTAGACAAATCCATAATTTGTCTCCACCTCCCCCTTTTGGCAATTGTTATAATTATTGAACAGAAAATCAGCAAGGATATGGAAGAAATTAATTACACAAACAACCACCAGAATCTAACTGACATATAGAACACTCTGGGCAACATCGGCGAATAAAGAATTTTTTATCAAGCACCTACAGGATATTCACCAAGGTGGACCATATCAGGGCCATAAAACAAACCTGAAAAAACATAAAGAACTAAAATTATGTAAGGCATATTCTCTGGCCATAATGGAATCAAGCTAGATTGGAGAAGGAAGTCTCCAAACACATGAAAATGAACAAAACACTTCTAAATAACTGATGAATGCAAGAAAAAGTGTCAAAATAAGTTTCAAAAACATAATTGAATGAAAACAAAAATAGAACATATCAAAATATGTCGAATACAGGTAACATAGTACTAAGAGGAACATTTTAAATATTTGCATTCGAGACAAAGAAAGGTCTTAAATTAATAACTTACGTTCAAACTTCAGGAGAAAGAAAGAAGCACAAAATAAACAAAGCAAGCTGAATGAAGGAAATTATAATTGTGAAAATCAATAAAAATGACCAGAGAAAAACAATTAGAAGATCAATGAAACTAAAAGCTAGTTCTTCACAAAACCAATAAAATTGACAAATGTCAGGAAGATAGAGGTAAAAAGAGAGAAGACTCAAGTTACCAATAGTGGGAATGCAACCAGGAATATCCATTAGAGACTCTGCAGACATTAAAACGATAATGAGAGATTACTTTAAGTTGCCTTATACCATAAATTATACAATTTAGAAGAAATGGTCTTAGGATCACACACTACTAAGACTTAGCAAGATAAAACAGATACTCTGAATAGTCTTACAACGACTTAAAAATGGAATTTTTAAAAATTAAACTCCTCCCTCAAAAAACTCTAGACAAGATGATTTCACTGGAGAATTCCATCAAATAATTAACATAATTTTAGACAATGTCTTCTAGAAAATAGACAATGAGAAACACTTTCTAACTCATTTTATGAGGCCAGTATTAGCCCGATAACAAAGGTAGACAGTACAAAAATTAAATTATAGATGAATAGCTCTTATGATCTTAGGAAAAAATAATTCTAAACAGAATGTTATAAAATTTAATCCAGTAATTTATGAAAAAATTATATCCCAATATCAAATGGGATTTATTCTAGGTGTATAAGGCTGGTTTAATTTTAAAAAGTAATACACCACATCAACTCTTTAAGAGAAAAGCTGTATAATCACAACAACTGATACATAAAAAGCATTTGGCAAAATCTAGCACCCATTTTTAATAGAAAATCAAAGCAAATAAATAAGAACAGAATTTCTTATGTTTGTATTTTCCCCAAATTCGTATTTTGAAGTCCTAACTCCCAGTACCTCAGAATATGACTTTATTTGGAAACAGGGTATTTAAATGAGTAAGTTTAAATGAGGTCACTGGGGTGAGCCCTAAGGCAATATGACTAGGGTCATTATAAGAAGAGAAGACAAGTGCACAGGCACACACAGAGGAAAGATCACATGAAGACATAGAGAAAAGACAGCCATCTACAAGCCAAGGAGAAAGACTTCAGAAAAAGAGACCTACAGACCCTTTATCTTGAGCTTCTAGCCTCCAGAACTGTAAGAACATAAATTTCTGTTGTTTATACCATCCAGACTGTGGTGCTTTGTTATGACAGTCCTGGCAAATTAATAAACTTCCTCAATTTGATTAAGGAACAGCTACAAAGAATCTACAGGTAACATCATAGTTAACATTGAAAAGCTAAATGCTTTTTCACTAAATTTTTGAGCAAAGCAAGGATGTTGACTTTCACCACTCTCTTATTAAACATAGTGCTGGAAGTTCTAACCAGCACCATAAAGCAAGAAAAGAAAAAAAGGGTTTACTGATTGATAAGAAAGAAATTCTACAAAAAAAGTCTTAGAACTAAGAAGTGAGTTCGGCAAGGCTGAGTGATATATCAATATATGAAAATAAATAACATTTCTATACACTAAAAATAAATATGTGGGGCTGAAATTAAAAAAAATACTGAAAATTGCTTTAAGGAAAGTGAAACATTCAGATAGAAACCTAACAAAATATCTATAGGATTTATACTCTGAAAATTACAAAATTCTGATGAAAGAAATCAAAGAAGATCCAAATAAATGTAGAGACAGTCCACATTTGTAAATTTGAAGACTAACAGTAAAGGTGTTAAATCATTCCAAATTCACCTATAGATTAAATGCAATTCCTTTCAAATTCCTAGTAAGTAGTTAAGTAGCCTAGAAAACTTTATCCTGAGATTTACATGGGAAGACAAAAAACCTAGAAAGGCTAAAACATATTTTTATATATGTGAACTAAATGAGAGGAATAACTGTTATCTGATAATAGGTCCTATTGGAATCTGAATGAAGACTGTGGTATTAGTGGAAAGAGGATCACATAGATCAATGAAACAGGATAGAGAGAACTGGAATAAAAACCAACAAATATGTGCCTAGCGGAGGTGAACAAAAATGGAAAGGCAATTCAGTGGGAGAGGTATAGTCTTTTCAACGAACGGTGTTAAAGCATTTGAAGATTCACAGGCAAAAAAACAAAAAAAAACAAAAAAAAACCTTGAACCTAAATATCACACATTATTACAAAACTCGACTAAAATGAATTATGAATTCAAATTGAAAACCTGAAATTGTAAAATGTTTACAAAAATGCATAGGAGAAACTCTTTGGGACTTAGAGATAGGTGAAAAGGTCTTAGACTTGTCTAAGTCTATAAAAGAAAAATTTGATAATTAGATTTCACAAGAATTAAAAACTTTTTCTCTGTGAATGACCCTGTGGAGAGGGTAAAAATGAGCTACGGACAGAAGAAAACAAAACAGAAACACCTGGATAGCCACATATCCAAAATAAGAATTGTATTTAGAATATGTAAAGATATCAGGTCAACAAAAACAACAAAATGATTCAATGAGAAAACAGGCAAAAGATAAAACAGATATTTAACTAAAGGGGGTATAGAGATAGCGGATAAACACATGAAAATATATGAACATTGTTAATCATCAGAAAAATGCAAATTAAAATGATACTAATATTTACTTCACACCTATTAAAATGGTTGAAATATAAAATAGTGATTGCATCAGATGCTATCTAGGATGTGGAAGGCCTAGAGCTGTGATACACTGTTGGTTGGAGTGTAATGTAAGACAGCCATTCCCAAAATTATATATAACAGTTAAAAAATGTCCACATACCATATGACCAATCAATTGTATTCTTGATCATTCTTCCAAGAGAAATGAAAACATGCTCACCTGAAAATCTGTACACCAATGTTCACTGCAGCTTTAAGTTTAATACTCCAAATACAGAAACAACAAATATGTCATTCAATGGATAAATACGTTAAATACACTGTAGTCCATCCATACTACGGAATATTAGTCTCAAAAAGGAAAATTTGAATGGATTTTAAGGAAACTATTCTGAGCGAAAAAATAGTCTCCAAAGGTTGTATATGATTGCATTTATATAACAATCTTAAAATTATAGAGATAGAGAAGAGGCAGAGTAAGGGAGGAGGATAGCTGTCACTATAAAAGGGTAACAAGCAGAAGCTCTGTGATAGAACTACCCTGTGTCTTGACTGTGGTGATGGTCACACAAATGTAAGATAAAATGTTTTAGCACTAAATATACACACTGGTGAATTCTGAATAAGCTTTAGTGACTGTAGCCATGCCAATTTCCTGCTTATGATATTACTGTGTACTATAGTTATACAAGATGTCACAATGGGGAAAACTGGGTGAACTGGGTGATGGTTATACAGAATTTCTCTAACTTACTTCTTCAAACTACATGTTAATTATAATTACCTAAAATAAAAAGTAAAATAGTATCTTTAACAATAATTAGAACTCAGCGAGCATAAACATAATAGCTGTTTACCACACAGTGCAGTGCTAAGCTCTTACAAATATCATAATTTTTTATTGTTGCAAGAGCTGTATGACACAGGCACATGCTATCAAAATCTAATTTACAAATAAAAACATTGGTGTTTTGAAAGATAATAAAATTTGCCTAAGAGGATATAGCTTAACAGTAAGAAAGGAGGAATGTAAACTCATGTTAAGAGGACAGAGAGGTCCTTGACTATAACACCTTTCTGTTTTTTTAAAAAAGCAAGTTTATTATCTTATATGTCCTTTATATTTATACTTGGCATAATTGTGGCACTAAATCTATAAATATTTATAAGTAAATGAATGCAGTCATTAAACCATCAAATTTTATTCTCTGAAAGCATGGACGTAATGGTGTAAGGGGAAGAATAAACTCTCAATTCTGTCAAGTCATGTAATTTGGAAAACTAAATGCAAATCTCAGCTTCAGTTTCATGATTTCCTGACTAGAGAAATGGATGCTTCATATATCTTTTAAATTCTATCTCTCAAATATCAGATGTCTCAAGCAAGTTTTTGGCATCACAGTTAATTTATGATTGACATTTTTAATGAGTGTCTGAAATGCCAATATTTTGTGTTGTTGATAAAACGATCCATATGTTTTACATTTCAAACACTCAGGCAGCTGAATTGACATTCTGTTGTGAAATGTTAAGTTCCTAATATGATTTCACATCCAGGCAGTAGGCTAACCCATTTCCATAAGGAACTTAGAATATGTTCAAGATTTCATTCCTGTTTTCATCTGAGACTTGGCGTTTTTAAGTACCTAGAATGTGCAAAGACAAATGCTGCAAATAGGTTGATCTTTATCAAGAATTGCAAATGCTATGTAGAAGAATTAACATTACTTCATAGTACAGGAGACTGAGCCAGTAATTTCATATTGGAGAGCTTAGGAGATCTTCAGTCACTGGCACTTTAATAGGGACTTGTTGCTTGAGTGTAAGCTTTCCAGGCAAGAACTGTCAGCTTCAGGAGGGCAGGAAGTCGGTGTGTTTCCTTCATCAAACTATTTCGAACATTTAAAACAGTGCTTGGCATATAGTGAGAGGCACTTTATCAACAAAGCAGTTGAAAAATAATCTGGCAGATTTAATAGGCAAGCACATCTAAATTTTTTTATCTAATTTTATGCCAATCCCTATTGCTGTGTTTATTTGAACTGTATCCCAATTAGCTTGGAATTAATATTCATACATTGTCTTCTCTCATTCTTAAACTTTGACTCAAATGCCTGAATATAGTATTTCAGATTTTTTTTCAACTTCCTTTTCAAACTCTCTTAATAATACCATAACTCCATTTCCTAGAATTTTCTAATTTATCTTTTGGTTTAAACATAGCAGAAGATAAAAAAATAATTTTTCTCAAGATGTCTTTTAAGATTGAGAGCACAAAAAATCACCTGTGCTTCTCCCATTCAAAATTTAATTCTATATTTTTCCTTCTTTAGAATAGCACAGATTAATACATTTCCCCCTTACTAATCAACATAAATTTGAAAAAAGATAATTTGCCAAAATTTAACACCAGAACATATTTTTTTAAAAAACACACACAAAAAATAATTTTTTAAAATAGAAACACTATTTTCAAATTTGAAAAGGTATCTCTTACAGGAAACTCTTCCTGTCATATAGGAAATTAGCACTAATTTCCTATATGACAGGTCTTTCTGTCCTGCAAATGGACCAGACACAAATCAATAATGTCTATTAGTGGCATTGTCTTCCAAGTTTTGCTATACATGATCCATCTCTTTTGTCACACTTTTTGTTTTTCTATATCAGGATGGAAATGTCATTGCAAATAATTCATTGTCTCACTTTCCGATATTAAAAGCTGAATCAAAGGATTTCATTCATTCATACTCATTTGCCTAAAATATGCTGAGTTAGATAATTAGACTATAACAATAATGTAGACAATTATGGTTTCTAACAAAAAGGATTTAATGGTGTCCTTCTTGATCTGTAAGAGTTCGTAGCTATGGCAAACTTTCTTTCTTTTTTTTTTTTTTTTTTGAGACGTAGTCTTGCTCTGTTGCCCAGTCTGGAGTGCAGTGGTGCCGTCTTGGCTCAATGCAACCTCTGCCTCCTGAGTTCAAGCGATTCTCCTGCCTCAGCCTCCCAAGTAACTTAGATTACAGGTGTGCACCACCACACCTGGGTAATCTTCAATGTTTACATTTTTAGTAGAGATGGGGTTGCACTATGTCGGCCCAGCTGGTCTCAAACTCCTGACCTTTGGTGATTCACCAGCTTTGGCCTCCCAAAGTGCTGGAATTACAGGCATGAGCTACTGTGCCCGGCCCAGCTTTGTTTCTATTGTGCTCATCATGACTAGTATGAAAGACCTTTAACATTAAGAGTCATTTTGGAGAAACTTTCTAGTAGCTTTATGGTTTTAATTCAATCCTTCCAGAAGTTTAGGTCAGAAGTTTCTTTGCCTCAGCTCTCATTGTTATATCTATCCATCTGCACACACATAATTGGATACCAAACACATATTACAAATCATTGTAATTATACATTCAAGAAGATTTCTTGAAATTTTTCTCCTCCTCTTTTTCCTCTAAGATCCCATCATCTTTTGCATGAATTCTTACATTCTAACTATTCCTTATTTCTGTTTTATCTCTGCAATCACGCTTTACATTGCTATTAAAATTATCCAAGTTAAACACACATTTTTCAATGGTCACTTATTGTCTATAATATGATGTTCAAAATTCTTATAATGGCTAAGATTAATTTAGCATCTTGTCAAAAACCACTTTTTCAGGCTTGTTTCTTCCATCCACCATCCATACCACACTACCCCAGACTACATACAAAACTCTTGGTGGCTCACGCCTATAATCCCAGCACTTTGGGAGGCCGAGGCGGGTGGATCACGAGGTCAGGAGATCGAGACCATCCTGGCTAAGATGGTGAAACCCCATCTCTACTTAAAAAAATACAAAAAAAAATAGCCTGGCGTGGTGGCAGGCGCCTGTAGTCCCAGCTACTCGGGAGGCTGAGGCAGGAGAATGGCGTGGACCCGGGAGGTGGAGCTTGCAGTGAGCCGAGATTGCGCCACTGCACTCCAGCCTGGGCGACAGGGCAAGACTCCATCTCAAAAAAAATAAAAAATAAAAAATAAAAATAAAATAAAATAAAAACTCTTAAGTTCATTTTGCATTTTCATATCTTAGGTAAATTTCTCAGGTGAGTCCTTCTTTATGGGCACATTCTAGCCTAACCACCTTCCTTACTCTGCCAGCCACTTATTTCCAGTATCTATTTCCATAAAGAAAAAAAGACAGAATGCTAAGAGAGGAAGGGACGAAGGGAAGAAAAAATAAATAAAGAGTTTCGAGTAAAGAAAATATTATTGATAGGTTCCAGGCATAGTTCTAATGATGAGATAACTCCTATAAAATGATATTTTTGTGTGGTACTTTTCCTTTTTCGTATGTGATTTATTCATCAATATATCTTTCTGCTTTATGTAATTAGATATGTACTATATATTTACAATTAATAAGGAATTAAATATTCTCTATGTATTTGCTTCTCTACATTTTTTTAAAAAATGTAAAAAAAAATGGAGGAAAGGTAAAAGAATGTTAATTCACTTGTCCAGTAAAAATTTTAAGCAAAAATTTAGGAAGTTCATTCTTTTACCTTTTAACATTTGTTTTTATTGATTATAAAATAACTACATTGAAAATACAGAAAAAAAATCAATCTGTATATGTATCTTTCTATCTAATCTACCTAATCTATCTACCTACTCATTCTCTAAAAGCCTTGCTATAAGCCAGAGAAATTAACTGTCAAAGTTTTGCTATATTTCATTCATATATTTTTATTTAAAAAATAATTGGAAGCATATTAATACAATATCCTGCAAGCTTCATTCTTTCCTAACAATAAATCCTATATATGCTCCCAAAAACATTAAATATCCTTAGGAAACATGATTTTTTAATGAATAGAAAGTTTCCATTAAATAAGCATACTGGATTTATTGAATCAAATTTTATTAATAAATATTTAGATTATTTTCACCTTGTACTTACTAGAATTAAAATATATATATATTTACATTCTCTATAAAAATGATAATGTAGTACCTAAAAGTTTTACAAACACTGCAAGCTGAAGTTTTACAAAATATTATTTTAAAATGTTTATAATATTAAATAATGAAATAAATGCAAATTACTAAGCAGTACAGTTTTTTTGTGTGAACCAGAATTTTTTATTGATTTCCATTCAATTTTATAATTGTAAACATAAATATGTAAGTATTATAAAGTGCCTTTATATAATACTTTAATGAAGTTACTGTACATCATTTTGTCCACTTACACGGGATAATTTGTTGGACTCTTTATCAATTAGAGATGTTAACATTTGGAATGAAATATATAGTTTGTGTATCTTTTCCTCAGCTGATAATATTAATTTAAATTTAATTTAGTTTTAACACAATTCTCATTGAACCTAACATCAATTATATCTCAGATATACTTTATGATTTTTCTCCTTAGATTTTTTTCGTAGAATGATATTTCTTGCTTTTTGACAGGACATTCATTTTTTAAATTATTCTTTTAACTTTTAATTTAATTCTATTTAAGAATATTTTAATTTTTCACAATACATTCCCATTAAGAAATTATTGTAAGCTTCACTTCTGAGAAGAGGAATGAATATGTTAATATTAATCGTACTTAGGTTATGTCATTATATTTCCATTAACTTGTATATTTCACTCGGTTTTTAATACTTTGAGTACCACGCTTTCTAGGACTTATGATTTTTCTTGTTCAGTGTGAATGGTCATCTTTTAAATTAATTTTTTTCTTTGCTAGTTATTGGAAAAATATAAGATATTTTTACTAGTAGTGATTTTTAGAGCTCATACTTTTAGAATAAACTTTTATATTCTGGAATCATTTTAGATTACAGAAGTTTAAAGATAGTCCCATTTTCTCTATTGTCAGCATCTTACATTATTACCAAGTTACATTTTTTACAACTAAGAAGACAAATTGGTGCATTACTATTAACCCAGCTCCAGATTTTATTTGTATTTTATTTTTCCACTAATGTCCTTTTGTTTCAGGATACCACACTGCATTTAGTTGTTATGTATCCTTAGTTGCCTCTGGTTTATGACAGTTTATTTTCTTGTTTATCATGGTCTTGACACTTTTGAGGAATATTGGTCAGGTATTTTGTAAAATGTGTCTTAGTTTGAGATTCTCATATTTCTTTTCTCACGGTTAGACCAGGGGTATAATTTTGGGGAGGAATACCACAGAGGTGAAGTACCTTTCTTATCATCTCATATCAGCAGTGCAAGCTATCAGCATGACTTATCATTGATAACATTCGCTTGATCATTTTGTTAAAAGTTTTGTTTGCCAGGATTGTCCACTGTGAAGGTACCCATTTTTACCTCTTTCCCTACTATATTCCTTAGAAGCAAGTCTAAGTGCAGCCTACACTCAAGGGGGAATGGGTGAAAATTAATCTTTATCTCTCAGAGAGGCATTTATCAATATAAATTATTTGCAATTCTTGGAAGAAAGAATTTCTCGTCTTCCTATTATTTATTTAGTCAATCAATTATTTATGTTAATTATGAACTCAAAGTTTACAATTAAGATTCAAAGTACATTGTACTTGGTCATTGTGGTGATTTTACATGTAAAAAATATAGCTAATCTATTTCTCTGACAATGTCAAGGATTAAACAATATTTGTTAATTCTATCCTTACTAATTCCAGGTCTCAGATACAGATTATTTTGAAACTCTTATTTTGCAATCTATTTTTTTCCATTTCTTCTTTCCTTAGTCAATAGGAATTGCATTCTACAGTTACTGAGAGAAAAATCTTTTGAGTTACCCCTGACTCCTCTCCCATTCTTACCCCACATCAAATCAGTCACTAATTCTTTCAACACTTTCTTCAAATATATACAGAATCTAAACACTTCATACACACTTCATCTCAATCACCCATGATCACACCACTGCACTTCAGCCTTCATAATAGAGACCCTAAAACAAACAAACAAACAAAAAAAAAAAACAAAAAAAAAGGCCAATTGGCTAAATGGCAGCAACAACGATAATTCTTCTAATGTTATGTCATGTCATAGCACTTTTCACCTCAGAAATCTCTTGTGGCTTCTCTTCTCACTCATATTAAAATTCAAAACCTAATAATGGCATAAGCCAAGTCCCAGTAAACATTTTTGGTCAAAGGCAAGTAAATAAACACTAGTTGCAGCTCTGCGGGCAGTAAACACTATACACAACTATCCAGCTCTGCTGTTGTTGGCTGAAAGCATTCATATACGATGTGAATAATTGAGTTGTGTGTTTGTGTTCCCATAATACTTTCATTACAAAAATACTTGTTGAGAAGAATTTAATCAATAGGCATAATTTGCCAACTCCTGGCCTAAATAATCAGTTTCTTACTTTGACCTTCTTTCCTAACTCACTTCCTTCTTTTCCTTGAAACCAGCCAGGCAGTCTTCAACATCAGGTTCCTTGCTCTTTGCTGTTCCTTCTTTCTGGGAAGATCATCTCCAGGCTCACTCCATCACTTCCGTCAATTAAAAAGTCTCCTTAACACAAATAAGGCCTTTCATAATTGCCCATACTCTTTCTTCCCTTTTTCTGCTTTATTTTTCTTCGTGGCATTTATCACTACCTGATGTATTTTTTTTATTATGGCTCCATTCTCCTCAGTAAAAAAATGTTACACAAGAGCAGGAAGGTACATGTTTTGGTCATTGTTGAATCCATAGAACCTAGCACATTGTTATCTCTCAGTAAATATTATTGAATTGATTTTTAAATCAATAATGCAGCATCTATTTCTGACATTAGTACTGATATACATAAGAATTTAGAATTTTTATGGTTTTATTATTTTTAATTAATCACTAATTCTTAACAGAGTTGTGATATTATTGAATAACTTGTTTTGATTCATTTCACTATTGGCTCCAAAGATGACTTTGAATTACTTTTTTTTTCTAATAAGTAAATTTTATAAACATTTTCATGGCTAGATATAAAAACTTTGAATCTCAATTGGTTTTACTCAAATTCTATGGAAATGGATTATATGGTTTTGGTGTTAATTTTTGTCTTAGGCAACTTTCAAGTCTATTATTTTTAGTCACCAAGCTGTTTTTGGTTTTGTTTTGTTCTAGTGTTTGTTTTCAATATTTGTATATGAATAGTTGTGGCTTTTTTTTCTCTCTGAAAGTGCAGTCACTTTACTCAGGTGTGGGTCTCTTTTAATCAATAGAGTGTGGTATAGAGGCGATCAGAACGAATGGATCAGGAAAAGGCTTCATGAGTTTGACTGAATCTAGGCTTTAACTGTCGTCTTACACTTTAATTTCTGCCTGGGCAAAAATGCTGATATTAACACTAATCCTTTAATCAGGTTCAACAGGGTTAATAAGTTGAGAACATTAAATGAGTTTATAGACATATAACACTTTGGAAGTTAATAATTACTATTAGTTTAATGTCAGTTATCATCATCATCATCAATTTAATCTAGTATATAGTGAAAACTTTCATTAAAAAAGAAAATTTTCTTGAACCATTTTCCTATAATTTCTTCAATATTGATTACTTCCATTTTTCATCCTGGGATTCCTCTAATAACATTATTAAAAATTGCTAATATTTCACCCATAATATTTTCCCTTATTATACAATTTATCTATCACTTATTTTTAATTATATGGGAACTTTTCAAGATTCTTTATTACTTTGACACTAGTGTTATTTTTTCTAATAACCTAATCTATAATATGCTGCTTATATTCTAAAAGTAGAAATTTGTGACATAGCACTCCAGCCTGGGTGACAGAGTGAGACCCTGTCTCAAAAAAGTAAATACAATAAAAATAAATAAATCAATAATATTCAGAAATAGTTTACATTTAACAAAATCAAGTCCACACATATTTATTGAGCTGGTTCTACCTGCAACAAATTATACTAGAAGCCATGATCCTGTTTTGATCTCAGAGTTTTCTCTCTTTGTTTCTTCCACTTTTATTTTCCAAACATACTCTTGGTGTTTCTTAAGAATAAAAATGACTATAAATCATGCTGCTATAAAGACACATGCACACGTATGTTTATTGCGGCATTATTCACAATAGCAAAGACTTGGAACCAACCCAAATGTCCAACAATGATAGACTGGATTAAGAAAATGTGGCACATATACACCATGGAATACTATGCAGCCATAAAAAATGATGAGTTCATATCCTTTGTAGGGACATGGATGAAATTGGAAACCATCATTCTCAGTAAACTATCACAAGAACAAAAAACCAAACACCGCATATTCTCACTCATAGGTGGGAATTGAACAATGAGATCACATGGACACAGGAAGGGGAATATCATACTCTGGGGACTGTGGTGGGGAGGGGGGAGGGGGGAGGGATAGCATTGGGAGATATACCTAATGCTAGATGACGAGTTAGTGGGTGCAGTGCACCAGCATGGCACATGTATACATATGTAACTAACCTGCACAATGTGCACATGTACCCTAAAACTTAAAGTATAATAAAAAAAAAAATTTTTTTTCAATAAAAAAAAAAAAAAAGAATAAAATTTGTGAAAATGAAATTAGGACAGAAGTTATTATGTTGGCTAAACATGTTAACATTAATAAAATGCTTAGAAGAGCATTCAGCACATAGTGAATGTTTTGAAAGTAATATGAAGTTTAGTAAATGAAAAAATACAAATAACAAAAGTATGCATTTCTATGCATTTTCTTAACTCTTATTAAAATCGTCATAGGAAGACATGTTTTGTTTCTTTATATTGTGCTCTTCCTTTTGAACAGTAAATTTTTCTTTGTGTTATGTAATTTTCTCTATATTTCATTATTATTATTATTATTGTTATTATTATTGAGGCAAGGTCTCGCTCTGTTGCCCAGGCTACAGTGAAGTGGCACGATCACAGTTCACTCCAGCCTTGAACTCCTTGGCTCGAGTGATCCTCCTACCTCAGTCTCCCGAGCAGTTGGGACTTCAGGTGCACATCACCATGCCTGGCTAATTTTTTTAATTTTTGTAGAAATGAGAGTCTTACTATGTTGCCCAGGTTGCTCTCAAATCCCCGGGCTCGAGTGATCCTCCTGGCTTGGCTTCCCAAAGTGCTAGCGTTACAGGCATGAACCACCATGCCCAGCCTATTTAATTTTTAACAGCAAGATGAATTAACTTTGGCTACATTATAGGAAAACCTCATCTCTTCAAGTCCCCATGTAGGTGAACATTTAGGTTTCCGGCAGTCCATTTGATCGTGAGAGATTTTGCAATAAGCAAGATGTTGAGAGAACCAAGAAAGAGAGGTTGGGTAAGGTTCCTTTTTTGTGGAAGCAGCTGGATTCTAACTGGAGCCAGCTGTTCATCAGCTGGAATAAATGCACTAATTGAACACCAGCGATGCCAATTCACAGCCACTTTGCCTGGCCCAGATTCTAGCTTTAAGCTGCAGCCTGGAGGAATCACCACATCAGGCTCTCTGTTCAGCATGGCCTCCCACACCTCCTGGGCTTCACAGAAGCATTAATGGAAGGGCTGCTCTGGTCCCTACCTGATCCAATCTTGTCTTTACCTTTCTAATTATGAGAGCTCCATTATCAAGTTACAGGTGATTTGTGGCAAGTCATGTGTCATATTGGTCCTTTCTTCTATCTGGCCTTATCTATGCTTCTCTGCCAGAAATTTCTTTGAATACTTGGCATGTATGTATACATTTTCTATAACTTTCTAAACTTATACATTTTCTAAACTTTTTCTAGTTTCCAGTGCTATTCTTTTACCTGCATTATGGCCACTTGCTTATTTGAAGATTAATTGGCTTATCGGCAACTTAAGAACATATTCTCCCATCTCACACCATAAGTTTGATTCTTACCAGTATCAAAATTACATCTTGATGGAATGTCATTGTTCCTTCCCATGCTTACAAATAATAATTTCTTCCTGCCTGCAAATAGAACAAACTCTTGAGGAATGACAGGAATTTAAGACAAAACTTTTCCCCTAAGACAACCTTCTATAAATTGTTGTCCCATAGATTTTGCTGCATGTATTTCATGTCAATGTCATGTGTTCCTTTGAATCGTGAAAGAATAATTCAGTGTATTTTAAATGAAAGCAAGGCTTGGAGTGAAGTGTCTTAATTATAAGTGTTATGAGTCCACTGTTTGAGAGGGCTTTCCCCCAGAGATTACAAATAGAATGAAGTACCTCCAATTAAATATCAGATTGACAAGAATTTTTCACCATGCTCACTGACAACACTCAGATAACTCATTCAGAATTAGAGATTCAAGTACTCTTAATGACAGCAGGACTCTGCTTTCTACTCATTTGGCATTTCTGTCTCTGTGTACAAAAATACTGGAACTCTTATTCTACTGAAGTGTGTTTGTGTGTGTTTCTCTGTGTGTGTGTGTATAGTAAAAAGTATCAAAAAAGAAAAAAATACGTTGCTGTTTATTTTTATCTGCATCCAAAGAGATTTTAAGAATTTCTTTCTGAACATATTATCCACAACTACATAGCTCAAAACCAAATTAAGGACTATCTTAATAATAATGGCTTAGTGTTTAAGTGCAAGGAATTTATATAAAAATATACATTGCATATATGTGAAATAAAATAAGGCAGATATTTTTTACAAATTATATGTACATATACATATTCTCTGGAATTAAGATAGTATGATTTATAATAAAAAGAGAAAGACCAAATGAACCAATACAGAAACTTCCAAGAGAGCATCATTTCATCAATAACTTTACATAGTTTTACCTTCCCGAAATTATGAAAGTTTAGTCTTAAAAATAAACAGATGAATTGCCTGTCTACTATTTAGCAAAGATGAATACTCAAAACAAATAGAAAAAAAATGTTGACAGCTGGGATAATGTGCCTTAATGGTTCATTGACAGGCAGACTGGTTTGGAGCATCTGCATATTTATTTCTGCTTCTGTGGTAGTCCAGCTATAAGTGTTACCACATTTGATAATGCCTTCAGTTAGATCCGCACCCTTAATGGATATCAGAATATCATTATTTTTTACAACCACCCTCCCATAGGTTTCATTCAAAGTAGGCAATAATAAACATATATGAGTGATAGAATTAACATTCCACAATTTTCTGTCCCATTTTCCTGTGGGAGTGACAAATATTGATAGGTGAAAGCAAACGTGTGGCCATGTACTGACTCAGTGTATCTCAGTTTGCTTCCCCAGTGATTTTGCGAATTAATCCTTTATTACCCTTTTACATTAAAATGTATAATAATCCGACACATTTTCCATGAAAGAAGTAGGTCATGTGTATTAATGGACCCCTAAAGATGCATTCCTACTTATTTTTCTTTACCTTGTGATTGAGTTCTGCCTTCTTAGTCAGCTTTCCCTTTAATGCTATGGAAACACTTAAGGTTCTCCATGAAGTAAGATGAAAGCTGAATTAAAATTCATTTTTTCCTCAGGGCCTCAAATGATAAAGGTGGCTTCAGAAATTTGAGACATGCTGAGATTTAGCTGAAAGCAAGAAGAGACTTAAATCATTCCCCTAACAGAAAAGCCTGCAGGCAAGTTAGGTGGACCAATTAAAGCATTCCAAGTCATTCCCAATGGTTGTTTAAGTCAGATGTTAATTATCACTAGACTCAGTAGGGACTGAGCATTCTTTCTGTGTATCAAGATCTACTTGGTCCTTAATTTGGCTTTGTCAAAATAACCTTTGTCTGTGAGGAAAGTCTTCTTTAACTTGTCAGACTGATTAAGCTCTGCTATACAAGAATGTTGAACTAATTTTATTTTGAAGCCCTTTGATATCCACACTAAATTTCTGTCCAGAATACATCTGCCAGTTAAATAGTTTAAACTGAATCCCCACAGATAATCTTGAGCCATTTGGAATTTTTTTTATTATGTAGAGCCAATATTATTATGATATTTATAATCATAAGACAATAGAACAGGAAATAACTTTATGGCTATATTTTTGTTAAAATAATAATTAGAAAAGGTAAACAATGATGCTATCTTTTTATACATGACAAATATCATGGCTCTAGTTTATTTCTTGGAGAAGAACAATTATATAATTGTTGGGTAGTATCTTTGACTGTCAGCCCTGAATTAAAATCTTGTTAGAGTATAATAAATATGTAGAATCTGTCTGTTACTTTCTTTTGAGTCCTGAAATTCTCACCAGTCCGTTTAAACAAACCAAAGTGTATGTTCCATAATGTATCTATTTCTCACTTATAATTTATTTTGTGACAAAAAATTCTAATCGTACTGATACTTTGAAGCAGAAGTTGGTGCTATAGCTGAAAAGGCATAAGTTTTAAAGATAAATAAAACTGAATTTATGTCTCGACCCTTTGTCTTACCCGTATGTGGCCCTGGGCAAATGACTTACATGAGTCTCAAACTCCTCAACCTTAAAATGTGGATAATGACTCCAACTGTGTAGAATTTGTTGAAAGTATCAGAATTTAACTCATGTGATGTGAACACAGTGCCTGGCAAAAACTGGAAGCATGTTAAGATGTCTTACTGTTATTATTAGAATTTTCATTCTGTTAGGGCATTTCAAATTATCTGTTCATTGCCACATTAAGAATTCTATATAGCTATGGAAATTTATTATTATCCTGTTGTAATATTTTATATTTGGAAACATAACAAAGAATAATACTGCCTGGACTTTTTGAAATGTTGCAGCTTCAGAGTTGCCTGGAAAATTGTGTTTAAGGTTGTTTTTTTTTTTTTTTTTTTTTTACAAATCCATCCATGCCAAAGAGTGTAATTTAATTGTAAGCACATGGTGTACGTGGGCACATAGAGTACTGTCTCATTTGTGTCTTTCTGTCTGCCAAATAATATAGAACCTACTAAAATAAGTGAAATGGAGAATGAGCCAATTTTCTGAGAAGCTATAGGAAGGACACATGTGACACACTGGGAGAATGCAAGGCCAGAAATAAACAGTAGTAGAGCATAATCTCTTGCTGAGAGTGACATTTCCAAGTTTGGACTAAATTTCATCAGTTCCCTAAGATGCAAGCCAGGAAGCTATTGGGACATAACTCTGTATATGGCCTAGAGTTTCTCTCAACTTTCAGCTATGCAATTTCAGTTTCCTTCAAAACTCAAAAGTTTCAGTTTTTTAGAAAATTAGGGTGAGTAAAAACTGTGTGAGCAATAGGAAATCTGAACAATAATACTGGTGGGTTTCAAAAGTTTCACTAGACTGTGAAGTTAGTAGAGACAGCAGACGGTGAGGTCAACAAAACAAGTATCCTCACCTGCCAGGTAATTCAGCGAGCAACTTTGACACGAGTTAAAATTAAAGGCTTTTATACTTAAAGGAAAACAGTCATGTTATGTTTATGGATAGATACTTTCTACAAAAAGATAACAATAGCTATATGGTAGGACCACTTTCCATCAAAAGAGCTAAACCCAGATCATCATCATATGCAAGTAAAAGGCTGGTTACCAGAAAGTTTTTGTTAATTTTTATAACCCACTAAAAGATTATAGAAACATTGAATGATTCCCGACAGTAATTGTAATCACTTGTGCTGTGTATAATGTTGTTCTGAGAACATCAACTGCTTAAAATTGATAACAGGTCCACCCTAGCATTTTATAGCCAATTATGTGTCTCTTTCATTTGTCACACCAGATTAGATTTCTGGCGCATCTAGTTAGGCAGATTGCCTCTGCCAGTGGCCAACGTAAGCAATGTTTCAATGTGAGGAAAAGAGAATGTAATGATAGAAGAAGTGAAATAAGTGAGCAGGACTCACTGGGTATGCTTTCCATCAATAATAGCATGCAATCATTTATCTAGGGACTATTTACATATATAATACAAACATATAGTCTGATACAACACTTAATGGAAAAACTCTGACACATTTTGACATAAAATTATGTCAGAACATCTTTAAGGACATTTGTTTCTATCACTTTGAAAATTAGTTAAAAAGCATTGTCATATCTATGGTTTAAATGAAAAAATATATACTCAATTGCCTCAAACAATAAAGTCATATTGGTTCTTATGATTGAAATGTTTAGAGTTAAGACAATACCTAGGCACTGATGTTTATTGGGACTCTAGCTCTATTCCATCACCACCATTCCAGTGTCAGTTCTGTCTTTAGGATAGCTTTCCTCATGCTAGCTTTAAGGATCCCTTGAATTCCTGTGGGCACACCATGATGGTTAATTTTATGTGTCAACTTGACTGGGCCAGAGGATGCCCAGACATATGGTTAGACATTATTTCCAGGTGTGCCTATTAAGAATATTTCTGAAATAAATTAGTATTTGAGTCAGTGGACTGAGTAAATAGGCAGCCCTCTTCAATGTGGGTGGGCATCACCCAATCTATAGAGGGCCAGAATAGAACAAAAAGCTAGAGGAAGGTATAATTCACTCTCTGCCTGAGTGTTTGAACTGGGCCACTGATCTTCTCCTCCCCTCTGTGCTCCTGGTTCTCAGGCCTTTTTTTCTAGACTGGAATCAACGCTGTCAGCTCTTAGGCCTTGAACTGCATCCCTGGCTGTACTGGAAACAGGTTGCAGACGTCAGATCATGGGATTTCCCAGCCTCCATAATCACATGAGCCAATACTTTATAATAAATCTCTTTCTCTCTGTCTCTCTTTCTCTGTGTCTCTGCCTGCCTCTCACCTCTCTCTCTCTATATATATATAAAATATATATAATATATAATATATATGATATATATCATATATATATATACACACATATATATAAAATTGGCTTTACTTCTCCGGAGAATCCTGGCAAATACAATTTTTTTTCGCACAAAAGGGGATATAAAGCATCCTTTTCTACCATCAGAAAACAAAAGACTCATTTCACTCTAATTTGATAATTTTAGCACACATGTTAGAAAAGAAGTTCTATTTATTCAATTTCTCATATATTTTATGAGGCTTTTGCAAGACTAGCATCCCAAGCCATTCTTTGGCATCTTCTATTCTCATTCTGATGAAGGAGGATTGTCCTATTTAATTAGAGGAGATCTTAAGGTCTTCCATTCATTAGCAAACTCTCCTTGAGAAAACAGGAGTTCTTTCCTGTATTCTTGTAACACCCTGTGCTTACGTTATCACAGGAAATATGACAATCTACTTTGGATTTTTCTCCCTTTATTGGGTTTAAGCTTCTCTAAGGCAAAGATAAGACATTTTTGATCATATGTATAGTCTGTTGTATGGCACCAAATTCATAGTAGTCAATATAAGGTTGGTGATTAATACCCTAAACTATAATATAATTAAGTAGAATCATGCCATGCTTTAGAAATCCCTACATGAATTCATGTTGTATTTCTATGTGAAGAGACAAATAATAATCCTAATTGTGCCATAAATATTAAGCATTAGATTTTGATTAGATGCTGTTGAGTTGAGGAATAAGAATGGGGGCAGGAGAGCGACAAGCTTTCTGCAAAGGAAAATGATATCTTAACTATAACTACATGAATTTATGCTGTATTTCTTGTACTATTTCTTCATGTTAACTTTCTTCAGCTTCAACTTGCTATGTGTTACTCTCTTCTCTCAAGGAGAAGGGGCTATAGTGTGAAAACCCAGTCCTTACTCAATCAAGCTTTTGAAAAGATCCTCACTTAACAACTGATGAATTGGTGCTCTAGGTTGAAGAAAAAACCAGATATTCTCATATAGGATGAAAATGTCTAGGTCTTGTGGACAAAGGTATTGTTCAAGTTCCTGCGTAATTTTCTAATGAGAATACATGATTAACCATTGCATCTATCTATGTTTCAGCTATCTATCAATATTCTGGGTAATTCATTTATACTTCATTTAGGGACCATCCATTAAAAATGTTTAATTATTAATCCCACTTGAGGATTTCAAGTGGAAGTAGAATTAATTCTGGAAAGGAGAGTATAGAATCAATGAAGGAGAATGAATTCACAATGAGGAAGAAGCTTGCAAAAACTTTTTGCTTGGGTAACAGACTTAACCTGAGATTATCTAAATTTGGGATTTTGCTCTAGCAATAAAGACAATCTTTTAGATTATACCATCTTCTATAGGAAGCTTGTGCTATAGTTTTCTCACAGCATTGAAGGACAGTAAAAGAGTTTGTTGCTCTTTCCACCAGCCACCTTTGATTACCATCTCCAAAGCTGGTAGATTTATTTATTGAGCTCTCGCTTTTTGTCAGACATTGTATAGTCTTCTATAATACAATAACTAATTCACTCAAAACTAAGATACACTCTGTTTATGGCCTCCAAACTATATGATTTCCTTTGAGAAAGGGAAGGTTAAAAAAAGATAAATAATAACCTTAATTGTGTCATAAATCTTAAGCATTAGATTTCTGATTAAACACTGTTGGGTTGAGGAAAAAGAATGGGAGCAGGAGACCAACAAGCTTTCTGCAAAGGAAGATGATATCTTAACTATAAAACTGGAATATTGATACTTTAGCTTTGAGTCCAGTATTTTAGCTATAACAACACAACTCTGTTGCAAATAGCCACTGTAGCATATCAATAAGTTAATTTTTTGAGTATGACAATGTTGAAAGTCTACCTGACTCATTTCCATCACTAGATCTATGATTTGGCGGGCAGCAAGTGTGAGTGTCAGCCTGCAGCAAAAAGTAGCTGGAGTTTCTGTACTGGGGGAGGAGGTAGCCTTTGCAGTATCCTGGAGTCTCATAACGAAGAGTAATAAGTCACCATTCATACATTGATGGCATTTGTTGCCTAATGAATGTTCAATATTCACATAGCTGAATGGCATACCTCAGTTGATTTGTGTATGTGTAGATTTTTAAATTGAAGTTTTGGTCACAATGTCTTCAGCACAATGAGTCTAGCTCATGTTCACTGAGAGCATGGTTTTTATAGAAGAGAAATAATACAGGACACTTTGCAAAAATCTTAGGTAGCTTAAGAACAATAAATTTAAATGAGTGTTTTTGTATTTAGAAAAAGGGATATAATCAGGCCTTTTGTTTTATGAAGTTTTAAAAGAAAAACCTGCCAAATATTTAGAGATGGATACTTGGGAGTAGAAAAGAGTTCAGTAGTTCCCGGTATGTGAGGTGATAAACTCTAGAACGAGTTCCACTAGAAAATTTCTGCATGTGAACATAAAATAATTCATAAAATATAAATCAGCACTACTCATTTACATATATCTGAAGTATGACACCATATATTAACAGGTAGAAGCAATAGATAATAATGAGCTGATCCTATTATTCTTACCATTTAGTTTAAATGTAGAAACAGAACATTTTGGACAATAAATTTTTCACATAGCCTTTGGAAAATTCAAGGAGCAAATATTGGACTTCCTGATAGTATGGCCAAAGGTAGTTGTATCAATTAATGGAAAAAAAAAGTAAAAATTTAGTATTCTGCTTTAGTGGGATATTTTATTCTTGTAATTAAGGTATTTGCCTATAAGTAGTTACTTGAAAATTAGTATTCTATAGTCCCTTTGTTAGTTGAGCGAAGTCCTTCAGAATTCCCATAACATCGTGTCTATCACTTTATTATAGCTCTTCTCAGATCATATTAGAACAGTCCGTCTGTGAGCATTTGAGGGTGAGGTTTCTTTCTTATTTTCACGGGAATCCTCAGTACCTATTGTGGCTATTAGCAAGCAGTAAGAACTGAATCATTTTTTCTTAAGTAACCAGATTTCTAAAAGTCTGTGGTCAAGTGAAGACCCTCAGCAAACTACCAGTCTGTTAAAAACATATGTAACTGCAACTGAAAAATGAGAAAAACAGTATATAGTTATTTTATCTTGCTTTCTTTCAATACAGTGGGAACTCTAATCCTTATGTATGCAGAAGAAATATCTCAACAAAGTACCAAAATTAGGCTGAGTAGAAAGGAAGGAAAATGTACATATTAAGTTCTTTTTTTTTTTCAAAGCAACTGTGCTAATTTAATTTAGATTTTGAGACATCTGGACATTATATGAGGCAGGCATAAAATTTTGTCTGGGAGTAACCAGCAAGAAAATGTTTTACTATCTGTATATTTCAAATGTAATTTTCAGCTGATAATTCTACCCAGGTCTGTTATTTACACTACCCAGATGAGTTAGCAGGTTTATTCCTAGATGTGACTAGTTAATCTCCCACCTTCCCCCTCCATAGCCATGCCTCTGGATTGAATCTTTTTATGCCGTCCTGTTATTCAACAGTTGGAGGCTCTTTGTATGCCTGAGTGACTGCATTCCTTCAGAAACTGGTGGTCAGGATACAGCAGTTACAGTAACTGAAGGGGCTGCTCTGTCTTTGGACTTTACAAATTCTGGATGAGTCTAACTCACAGTGGTTTGAGGCAGGTAATAGTTGGTTTCCACTTTATTCTGCATATGTAAACCTGCACACAGTCCCTGTGTCTGCTGCACTAAGAGTTGGTGTGTGTCCATGCTAAGCAACTGTTTTTCCTAGTTGCAATCAGGATTGCGTTTTGGAATCACATGTCAGGTAGAAATGTCGATGCAAAGAGTCAAACTCTGTGAAATATTCGCAGAGACTTATTCCAAGCCAAATATGAGTGACAATGTCCTGTGACACAGTCCCAACATGTGCCCAGGATGGTCAGGCTACAGTTTGGTTTTATACATTTTAGCGAAATGTAAGTCATCAATCAATACATGTAAGACGGTATATTGGTTTGGTACAGAAAGGTGCAACAACTCAAAGTGGGGGCTTCCAAGTCATAGGTGGATTCAGAGATTTTCTGATTGACAATTGCTTGAAAGAGTTATTATCTAAAGACTTGGAACCAATAGAAAGGAATTTCCAGATTAAGATAAGGGGTTGTGGAGACCCCTTTATC
The DNA here is from genome assembly GCF_028858775.2 of Pan troglodytes. Classification (NCBI taxonomy): domain Eukaryota; kingdom Metazoa; phylum Chordata; class Mammalia; order Primates; family Hominidae; genus Pan; species Pan troglodytes. The sequence continues at coordinate 138,366,140 of NC_072401.2, forward strand.
ATGCAGATAAAACCTCCAGATGGCAGGCTTCAGAGCTCTTATCAAACCTAAAAAGATGCCAGACTCAGTTAATTCTCTCTTGGATCAGGAAAAAGACCTTGAAAGGAAAGGGGATTCTCTTAAAAAAAAAAAAAAAAAAAAAAAAAAAAAGGTATATTCTCCACTCTTTACAGGGTCATTTCAAAATATGTCAAAGAAATATATTTTTGGGTAAAATACTTTAATTTCTTCCAGTGCCTGCTATCTGTCATGTGATATTACACTAGAGTCAGGCTAGAATTTGGTGTCTTATTGCTACACAAAGTCTATTTTGTCAGTCTGAAGATCTCTGCTTTAATGTTGAGGCTAGTTAGCTGTGCTTGAATTCCAAAGAGAGGAGGGTATAATGAGGCATGTCCAACCCTATCTTTCCATCATGGTCTGAACTAGATTTTCAGGTTTACTTTGGAATGCCCTTGGCACAGAGCGGGTACTTTCAGTTGTTTGGGAGGCTTAGGATTTTATTTGGGGTTTACAGAAGTATGAAAAATGACCGAACAGATGCATGACTTGAGATATGAAAACTGGCCAGGAAGTATTTCTGTTGTTTTAGAGAAGACTCAAGAAAAGGTGCAGCTAAGACCATGGCATGGAAATGCAGACGAAAAGGCCATTATGAGAGAAAGAACCGAATATCTTGGTGAACAAAAGGAAAGGAAAAGTCCTAGGCCCAGGGTTTTAGAACAGACAGAAATTAAGCCCTGATAGCAATTTTGTTGGCAAATCTGTATGGGTTTTGGCCATATGAAGATGAATAGTTGGCCAGGTCCAGTGGCTCACACCTCTAATCCCAGCACTTTGGGGGGCCGAGGGAGGCGGATCACAAGGTCAAGAGATCAAGATCATCTTGGCCAACATGGTGAAACCCCATCTCTACTAAAAATACAAAAATTAGCCAGGCATGGTGGCATGCGCCTGTAATCCCAGCTACTTGGGAGGCTGAGGCAGGAGAATCGCTTGAACCCAGGAGGCGGAGGTTGCAGTGAGCCGAGATCGTGCCACTGCACTCCAGCCTGGCGACAAAGCGAGACTCCGTCTCAAAAAAAAAACCAAGATGAACAGTTATGGTGAAATGAAGAGTCAGCCTCAAATTGCAGAGACAAATAGTAAAAAATAAATGGAAAGGAGTTCCATATGGGCTTCTTACTCCAGACTGCAGATGCTGAGTCACTGCCAATGGCACTATCTCTGAACAGGAAGTCCTTCTTGATCATTTGTCTCACAGTGGGTTTATGAAAGCTGGAGTTCCCACAAAAACCAATGATGCTGACAAATACAAATGAAAAATGTTGTTCCAAATAACTTTTATTTAGGGAGAATATTCATCACATGAATTTTAGCAGGTAGTGTAGGAGTCACAACCTATGACCCTTGGGCCAAATGCAGCCTTCAGCCTGTTTGTAATAAAGTTTTTTAGGACATGTCCACTCCCGTTCTTTTATGTCTGCCTGCTTTCAAGCTACTGTAGCAGAACTGAGTGGTTACACAGAGACCATCTGCCCTGCAAAGCCTAAAATATCTACTACCTGCCTCTTTATAAGATGAAAATAATTGTCAATGCCTGTTAGAACATCAACTCCCTCAAAGTTTCTTTCCTTGGCAAATTTTAATACCTTCTATAAAATTCTTAAATTTTATATGGTTTTGCATACTTTTATAATTAAAAAGAGTTGTATCAACAGGACTGTTCCATATTATCATCTTCAATTTACATTTCTAAACATTTTTAGTAGGCTACAGACTAAGGTTTTTTGGTGCTGTTATGGAATCTTAATTATTTGAATCAAATTGGTTACATATATTTAACTATTTAGGCCAATATTTTTTATTCATGTAAATCAGAAACCCAATACCTTTCCTGGGGAAAAGAGTGAATGATCAGCCTTTCTGATCTTTCTTTAAAGAAGACATTTACTGTTTATATTAATATGCTTTAAACCTAAAATTATTATATTTTCATATATAACAGGAAAATTGGCAGAGGGGGCACATACTCATATCATGAGACTTACAGTTTCCAAATTCTGACTTAGAATTACTTGACATTCCTTCCCCAGTCTTCTCCCTTTCATTTTCTCTCTTTCTGTCCCAGCATTGGCAGGACAGTCTTTTCTAGGATCCACAAGGTTTTATCTCAGGGAGTGGCAGAGGCAGAATTGGCAAGAATTGACTAACTGGGATGACTTTATTAAAATTCCCTAGTACAGATTGAGAGATCAGGGACAATATAACAACAAAGGAAGGGATGTTCCATAATGTTGGACGGCAAAAATTACCAGAGGTACGGTTGTCCTGACATTAAGAATCTCAAAGTAAAGTTAATTGTCCTTTACTTCTCCTCAAAGTGTCCTGAAATTAGGAAACTGCTTCACTTTTCTTTGGAAAGTACCCTTTGCATCTGATCAAAGTTTCTCTTTTTTCCTAGACCAAACTAAAATTAGAATAAAAACTCAACAATTTTTCTAACACATATGTACCCAAAAACTTACACTGTCCTTTCAGGTTTCCTCAAGGTTGTTTTATTTAGACAAAGAAGGAGGAAAAGAAAGAAAAACACATATCCTGGCTGATGACCATCAGTATTTGAACATTAAAACTTGTTCTCTCAAAGAAGCCTTTATTAACTCAACCATCATTACACTTGGTTCTTTCTCTCTGCCACAAAAAAGTTAAATTTTTTGAAATACACTAATAAGTCATCTCTCCTTTTTATCCTTAAGTTATTATTATCAGTTTTCTGCCCCCATAATTTCTCTGAGCCGGAAATATCCAGAATCATTGAACAAATTCACCCTAAATTACCTGAATATTTTCTTCCTTTTCTCTTTGCATACAAGTGCCATTTTAGTAGCATTTGTTTCTTTTGCTCCCTTATTCCATCTTAAAGTACAATTTTACTTCTATAAAGCTACAAAACTATATTTCACACCACACAACTATCTTGCTTGCTAAATATATAGGTTGAATTGCCTATTTGACATGTACCCTTGAGTCATAGACATATCACACTCGATGTTTGATCATTTAAATGCATTATCTCTCAAACCTGCCTCTTTTCCAGTGATCCCCCTTTTGTTTTTACATTTTTTTGTAGAGATGAGGCCTCACTGTGTTACCCAGGCTTGTCTCAAACTATTGGCCTCAAATGATCTTGCTGCCTCAGCCTCCCAAAGTGCTGGGATTACTGGTGTGAGCCACCACTCCCAGCCTGATCTCTCTTTAAGTGAATGATATTAATGTTTACCCAGTTGCCTTACGTGGGAGACAAACGTCTGATTATAGCACTTCTCTCTTTGCAACTTTTCAAAGGCTTCCCTTTCCTTTAAGGAGAAAGTCTATACTCTGAAACCTGACTAACATGTCCCATCATGGTTTGGTTCCTGTTTTCCTTTCCAACTTTGGCTCTTAAGCTAGTATAATTTTCCCTCCATAATCCAGTAACTATCACTGAAATTATTTCCATTCCTTAAGAGCCCTGTGTTTTGTTGTCATATCTAAATTTTAAAATATGCATTTCCCTGCGACTGTAAGATATATTTCCACTCTGCGTTATAAGTATGGTGCAGACAGTGGAAGACATGTCTGCTTACCGTTATATTCCCACCCTCAAGATGGTGCATGGCATTGAGTAGACAGTAGAAGATGGCACAATAACACTCAGCCTTGTTATCAGTTATTCTGTTCTGGAAATTTTGACCCTATAAATGTTATTGTTGTGGTTGTTGTTATTATAACTTGTTTATTTGTTTGTTTTGAGGCAGACTGGTACATCTTTTAATGTGCATTTATAGGGTACTAAAGCAATTTGAAGAAAAGCAAGTATACTATTTATCACAACTATATTCTGAACAGTCTCTGAATTTTGATAAAAAGCTACAGCCATTTATTTTTAGGGACAGAGTCCCAGCCAGAAGCCCTTATTTTCCTCACTGTATGAGAGTCTCACTCGCAGTGAGAGCTATGGGGAAGGCCAGTTAGCCATGGGTGTCACCACATGGGAAAACTGATCTTTTAAATATGAGTGAAGTATATAAGTTATTTATAACTAATTCATGATATACCTGGGCAGAAAAGTTGTGTTTTCAATGGTTTTATTAACGTTGCAAACAATTTATCATTTTTCTTTTTTTTTTTTTTTGACTGGGAGTTTTGCTCTTGTCACCCAGGTGGGAGTGCAATCGCGCGATCTTGGCTCACTGTAACCTCCACTTCCTGGGTTTAAGTGATTCTCCTGCCTCAGCCTCCTGGGTAGTGGGGATTACAGGCGCCTGCCACCATGCCCAGCTAATTTTTGTAGTTTTAGTAGAGATGGGGTTTCTCCACGTTGGTCAGGCTGGTCTCAAATTCCCGACCTCAGGTGATCCGCCCACCTTGGCCTCCCAAAGTGTTGGGATTACAGGTGTGAGGCACCATGCCAAGCCAATTTATCATTTTTCTCTCCATTTGCCATACTTGTTTGTTGTTTTTGTTTATCAATTTAGTTTTAAGACTACGGACACTTAGAGTCAGAACAAATAAATTAACATTATTTTAACTTTCATATCTCTACCTTTAAATTGGTGTTACTAGTGATTTGAATTTGTTAATTTGCTTTACTTTGTAATATTCATTACTTACTGGATGCTTCTGAATTTTAACAAAAAGTACTCTATATTTACAAAGGTAATAACCATCCTACACAACATTTTCATTAGTTCAGGCTGTTGGGAAGCTTGAAGACTTCAGTGTAAGCAACATATGCAATATGTTCTAATTTTTCCACATGAAGTAGTAGTATAGACTTACAGAAGTTACTCAGACACCGTGAAAATGATATATGTTCTACAAATGCATTAATACTACTACTGATTCTAGAAAATAGCCCCAGTGTTCATCTATAGTATTCTACAACTGGAATTAAAAGAAATAATAATAAAAAGATATGTGAAGATAATTTAACATGATGTGTGCAATTCAATTAAAACCCAAAATATTTCTTCAAGCTTTTGCAGATTTATTTCTATTACTCTTAGATTTTAAAACTAAATTCCAATAGCTAGATGATTCTGTTAGCACCACCGAGCCTATCAACGTGACAAAATATCTTAAAGACATACTAACACGCATGCATCATTAGCCATTAAAAATTCTCCCTTAGTTATTGGAACAGATGGTAGGAATAGCACATCTTGGAAACTACTTGGCTAATAGGAATATAAACTATCCAGAATAAATAAAACCACAAATTAATGTACTTTACTTCAAATCTTGTTGAAAAGATGTTCAAAAAATGTAAAAGAAGAGATTGAAAAATAAAAATTAAGTGTATATTTTTATCACAAGGCAAAACAAGAAACCAAATGTGATCCAGGAAATATATAGAAGATTGATTGCAGAAATGAGGGCATATAATCTACATAAAACAACTATGGTAATACACAGTAGTGATTGTATCTGGTTAATACATTATTAGAGTGGCAACATGTCCAGCCAAAAACAATAGTGTTTAATGAAGAATGTTAGTGTTTAAGTAAAGATAACTATTTTTCCTGATGATGCTGCTTATATGAATCGATTTTTTAACCTCACAGAATTTAGTCACTGATTGGTGATATGTACTTTTATAAAATTTAATTCTGTTTATAAACTTTAAGGATCCTAAGCTAAATAAACATAATGAAGTTTATTATAAAAATAAAGCAGTTCAACCTTTTGAAGACCCACAGATTTAGCAACTAATCTACTCATTTACTAATCATTGTATTAAATTTAATTCACTTTCCAGAGTCTATATGATGAGCTCGTAAAGCATAGTGGTCGTACATTATTTGCATACATTGTAAGAATGCTTGAAATTCCATTTATAGTGCATTTGAAGGAACTTTAGTTTATCATTGGAAAGATGCTATGATAATTAGAAGGCATTGTAAATAGATTATTGCTCATGACAACCGCATTCTTTCATCCTGGCCCAAATTCATGACTTGTCCATTAAATTCACACACACACACACATACACACACACATTGGATCTGTGCAAATAAAAATGCATTCTTAAGTAACATTTGAAATGTAGAATACATAACACTTTAAGACTATGTTCTATTACATATTATTTTTGGAAATGGCAAATAGCATGGGAATTGATTATCTTAGGCATATGACCCTCACACGCTCTTCTAAATCTTCAGATTTATTTGAAAAGGTGTCTGGTAACTGTTACAAACACCAAGACCCATCAGCTATCTACTTGTGTTTTCTTAAGACAAAAACAATTTAGCTGGCAGAAATAAGAAAATTGCCTCCGAAGTAAATTCACCAAATTTACACTTACAACCAAATGATTTTTGACAAAGGTGCTAAGAATATACACTGAGAAAATGAGACCCTCTTCAATAAATGGTCCTTGGAAAAATGGACATCCACATGCAGAAGAATAAAGCTAGATGCCTATCTCTCCTCAAACACAAAACTCAACTCAAAATGGATTAAAGACTTAAACATGAAACTATAAAATTACTGAAAGGAAACATATGGGAAATGCTCAGGACATTGGTTTAGGCAAAGATTTTATGGCTAACACTTCAAAAGCACGGGCAATTCCCCCAAATTCTGATGAATGGAATTAAATTAAACTAAAACACTCTTTACAGAAAAGAAAGCAATCAACAAAATGAAAAGACAACCTGTAGAATGAGAAAAAAAATTGCAAAGTACTCATTTAACAACAGACTTATATGTAACATCTGCAAAAAACTCAACAGCAGGAAACAAAACAAGAATGAAAAAAAAACTGACTAATGTAATTAAAAAGTGGGTAAAGGAAGTGAACAGATATTTCTCAAAAGGAGATATACAAATGGTCAATAGGCATATGAAAAATGCTCAACATTATTAATCATCACTGAAATGCAAATAAAAACCACAATGAGATAACAAATATATTTTAACTGGATTAGTTAGAATGACTTATCAAAAAGTTAGAATGGCTATTATCAAAAAGACAAAAAATAACAAATGCTGGGGAGGATGTGGAGAAAAGGGAACTCTTGTGCAATGTTGATGGGAATATAAATTAGCACAGCCATTATGGACAAAGCATGAAGATTTCTCAGAAAACCAAAAAGAGAACCACCATAGGACCCAGCAAGTCTACTACTAGGTATTTATCCAAAGGAAAGGAAATCAGTATATCAAAGGTATACCTGCATCACCATGTTTATTGCAGCACCATGCACAACTGGCTAAGATATGGAATCAACTACAATGTCCATCAACAGAGAGATGGATAAAAAATGTGTTATACATATAAATGAATGAATCCTGTCATTTGCAGCAACATGGCTAGATCTGGAGTATATTAAGGGAAATAAGTCAGGAACAGAAAGATAAATATCACATGTTTGCACACATATGTGAAAGCTAAATTTTAAAAAATTAAAGTCATGAAAGTAGAGAGTAGAATTGTGATTATTAGAAGCTAGGAAAGGGAGAGGGTATGAAAGATTAGGAAATATTTGTTAACAGATACAAAGCTACAGCTAGATGACCAGAATGAGTTCTTGTGTTTTACCGCACTATAGGTTGAATATGATTACCCATAGTTTATTAAATATTCTCAAAAGTCTGGAAGACAGAATTTTGAACGTCCACAAAACAATACATGTTTGAGGTAATGGATATGCTAATTACCCTCATTTGATCATTATAATTGTATACACATGTGGAAATATCAATCTGTATTCCATAAATATGCACAATTGTTATGTGTCAATCAAAAATAAAAGGAAAAAATAAATAAGAGGAGTACATTAGCTATGCCCTCGCCCCCTCCTTGGCCCCCACGCTCACCATTTGCCACAGTAAAGAATTTGCTCTGGGCAAGAGAAATATTTTCACTAACTACAAATTTTAACATCTTCTTAATAAAAACTGACACCAATTCCATTTTTTCCACCCAGAGGATGAAGTAAGCATCTCTTTTCATATTAAAAGGTCGGGGAGGGGAGTGAGTTTGTCCGAAGGCAAAGATAATTTCAGCAGAGGAAGACTGATGCTACAGTCCTATCCCATCTCTGTCCTGGTGGGCAGTCTCTCCTCTCCTTTCTCTCTCTCTCTCTTCCCCACTCTCCTTTGTGTGTGTGTGTGTGTGTGTGTGTCATAATTCTGTATTTTTCTCTACAGTTTTTGTCCTCTGGCATACTTTATAGTAGTCTCTAAATTTACTTCTCTATCTTCTCTCTAAACCATAACCTCCATGATAAAAGAATTTTGCCTTTCCCGACTACCATATCTACAGTATCTAGAGCAGTGCCTGCAAAGAGTGGACCTTTAATAAATACTTATTGAATTAAAATTTCCCCTTTATCCTGAGAGTTCCTGTCTCCCAAATTAATATCCCAAGTCACCTATGATCAGATTTTTTTAATCACTTTTGCCAAATGTCAAAAGAAGACTGGCTACATAATTTAAGACCAGTGAAAAAATGAATTGTCTAAAAATTATTAAGAATTTCAAGACAAAGACAGTAGAGCATTAAACCAAGCACAAGTACTTCTGAGTGTGGGGCCATTGACAACTGTACAGACCTCACACGTGTGAAGCCACCCTTGTTCAAAACCCTTTGTGTTTAGACTTTTACATAACAAATAAGGAAACAAAGATATTCTTTAACATTCCTAATACCATTGTTTATAGATAGCCAACTATAAAAGGGACCAGAATTGGGATACTGGTTGAAGTGATGTATGTAAATTGAATCAGTAGAGAAGAAAATTTTACATGGAAGCCAGGGCAGAGTGATATTGTCATTTACAGTACACTTATTTTAAAAAATTAAATAAATTTTTGCACCCTCCAAGTTCACTGTTAGTTATATGTTAATACTAGATCTCTATATGATCAATAATATTACACCTCAACACTACACACGTTGAGTTGTAATATGGAGTGCTGTGATGGCTGCTGTGATCTTCTATAAAAGGGTTTTTAATCTCCGTTTAGCAGCCAGTGGACAGCCAGGAGTGGTATAATTAGACATCATTCAAATTTGAGGGAACAAACTTGAAAATTGAAAAATTGCAGAGAAGATAATTGATATGCCAAGTAGGACTTCCTAGGCAGAATAAGAGACAGAGTTAATCAAGACTCATTAGTGTGGTCCAAGACAAAATGAGATATAATGGATGAAATGAGAAATTTTGGTGCTAGTGTCATAATTGCAATTCTTCCATTACAGTATCCTTTTATAAGCAGTTTGGTTCATCATACAGAGGTGAACTTAGCAGGGCTAGAATACAAAATTGTGTCACATACACCTTTTTTTTTTTCTGGAGTTTAGAGTTTACATAATCACAATACCATAAATGCCAATCATAATTACATAAGTATTTTTAATCTATTATAAAACCTAACTTATGCCCAATGAAAAGCTATATTTAAACCAGGTGTATAATGTCAGACTTTCACCCAGTGTTTATTTCAGTGTTTTTAAGTGCCACTCCAAAAGAAACTCTTCTTTTTCACACCTCCACTCCAGGACTGTAGAATACAATTCTGTGTATAGTGTTTCTGAATGTTCATAATATCCAGAATTAGAAAATGCAGTCAGTTGAAGCACATTATGAATAAAAAGAGGCACTTTCTTTTTAACATATAAAGAAGTGCAAACTATTCATTTTTAAAAGAAAAAACCTTCAGAATAACACAGGTTTGCTTTCTACTCCAATGTTTGTTTCTTCTTTGAGAGTGAAAATAAAACAATAGAAAGAGACATGAAATTAGCATGTTTATTTCAATATATTTTACATTCATATTGTTTCTTTGTTCTAGAAACTTCTCCACCTTAACTTCCTAACAATAAAGTACAACTCTTCCTGTGACACTTGAGATTAGATAGTTTCTGGTGATTTACTTTATAATGATATCACAGATGAGTAATAGTTGTGAAAAACAGTCAGTAGCCTATGTTAAAGATTTCCCCAAAGGGAAAGGATTTTTGTGTAAAAGAGCATAAGAGAAGTTCTCATCACAAATTTACATTTGAAAATAGCGTATTTAGAGGTGAAGAAAACAGTTTTCTCAAAGCAGTGATTATATAAGAACAGCTGTGATGACTGGATCTCAGCCAAAACCTTCACATAATCTCAACCCTGTTAGGATACAGCAATAAGGTATCAAATTTAACCATTAGTTAATAGGAGATAGGTCTTAATTAAATATTGGACTCATGCCATCATCGTTACAGTGAAGGCAAATTAGGAAGTAGATGCATGTGAAAATAATTATAAGACAGAGTGAGAGATGTACCTTGGTAACAATGTTTAATTCAGGTGACTCAGAGCCCAGAGTTGTGCCCTATTTGATCCGTATATAATTCTGACACATTTTGCCACTTGACTTAGAAATTAAAAAAAAAAAAACTAATTTGACAATTAGACAACTATGGGTTAAAGAAAAAATAGTGGATCGTTTTGTAAGTGACCCACATTAGACCTAAGGTTGCATATTTTTTCCTTAAATAGTTTGGTCATATGCATGTAAACAGGAAAGGAAGAAAAAAGTGCTTTTCTCTTATCATTCTACATCATTCTGTCTCTTTTTGAATTAACAATAGTTTCATCAAGAAAAGACTTTTTAAAAAAATCAGAAAACCAAAAGTTAAAGCAGAGATGAGCCCAACTATCTTTTCTCTCTTCCTTCCATTCACTCAATCTGTTAAAATTTTCTTTACTCTTTTGTGAAACTCTACTTGTTGAGAAATGTAAAAAGTAATTTGCAGTTACAAGATTCACTACTCTTATTAATAAAACAAAATAAAAACTGGGAAAATGTAATAAATTACAATATATAACATTTAAAAAATGAAGGTAATTTAAAACAAAACTTCACCTTTTAATTCAGAATTTTAGTTTTGAAAGATGGCAAAAAACAAACACACACTTGACTATTGCTTATTTTGTAACATGTGTGCAAAACATAATATAGATCTCTATCTTTATGTATATTATACTAGTTTTAAAAAATATTCATATTTTTTTTTAGTTGACAAAGTAATTGTACACATTTATGGGGTTCAGTGTGATGTTTCAATACATGTATATATTGTATAATGATCAAATCTGGGCATCATGCATATTCCGCACTTCATATATTAAGCATTTATTTGTGGTAAGAACATATAAAATCCTCTCCTCTGGCTATTTTGAAATACACAACAGTGTTAACCATAGTTTCCCTAATGTGTACTAGAACACCAAAACTTATTTCTTCTCTCTAGTTGTAAATTTGTACCCATTGACAAATCTTTCCCCCACCTCCCTCCCCTCTCCCCTCCCCACCCTCTGCTAACCACTATTCTACTCTCTATTTTCATGAGATTCCGTATATGAGTGAGATCATGTGGGTATTTGTCTTCCTGTGCCTGGCTTATTTCCTTTAACATAATGTCCTCCAGGTTCATCCATGTTGTTGCAAATAGTGATATTTCATTCTTTTTATGGCTGAATAGTATTCCCCTGTGTATGCATACCACATTTTCTTCATGGATTCATCTATGGGTGGGCACATAGGTTGATTTCATATCTTGGCTATTGTGAATAGTGCTGCGGTGAACATGGGGTGCAGATCTCTTTGACACAGCTTCATTTTCTTTGAGTATATAACAATAGTAATGTTGGTGGATCTTTTTTTCCCTTTTATACTATGCTATTTCACAGTGTCTGAAAATAATTACTTTTTACATATTGCCCAATGGCAGGAGTGTATGGGAGGACCCTCCTAACCTCTCAATGCAGGAAGGAGAAGACTCTGTTCTTCACTGAAACAGGTAGCTCAGTCCTCCCACTATTTTAAGATTTTAATGTAAAATAGCTTTAACTTTTAGAAAAGTTGCAAGAATAGTTCATAGAACTCCTGTGTATCATTTAGCTAGAGTCTCTACACACTTTTCACCAACTGTCCCAGGAACAGCCTTTGGAGGAAAGATTCCAGTTCAGGATCATACATTGTACCTGGGTATCTTGTCTCTCCAATCACTTTCCATCTAAGTCAGTCCCTTGATCTTTCTTTGATTTTTAAGTACTTTAGTATTTTTGAAGATTATTGCTGAAGAAGTTAAGGATGAAATACCCCCAATTGCCCCAACCTAGCATATGGATTATTTTGAGCTGAAAGCACTTGAGAAGCATCAGTATCAGAGAGACTTATCTGAACTTCCCTTTCTCACCTATAGCAAGCCATTAGAATTCCTGTAAGAATGCCGCCTTCCCTCACCAACACAAGAACACAACCTGTATTACCAGTGATTGAGAAGTGATGCTGCAATGGATTTTAATATATAAATAAAAGTAGTAAATAAACCCTTATCTTCTACTTGGCTTTATACCCCTCTGTGTAGCTCCTAGTTACTTCCCTAGAATTCACAACAACTAGTCCAGACTCCAAAGTTTTTATCATTTTTTTCACAAGATTTATCATTCTTTGTTTAAAAAGAACTAAACTTCCTGCTTTGGCTATTACTTCAGGTCTTCCCTCTCTCATGAGGATCTCCATGTAAAATTAAGAAAACTTGTATGCTTTTTTCCTTGTTAATCCGGTTTGTGTCAGTTTGGTTCCTAGACCCAGCCAGAGATCCCACTGAAGAACTATAATGGCTGGCTGAGATCTTTAGGCACCCCTACATAATCCAGTCATTTTGTAAAACATCCCTCAATTTGGATTTCTTCAATATTTCTTTATGATTAGACCCAGGGAATGCATATCAAATTTGCTATGTGCTTTCCCTTGCAATCTCTGGGTGGCACCTGATATTTCTCCGTTCCACGACTGACGGTAATGACTATGTCCACTTTATAAAGATGATACATCAAGGTTTTTTTCCTTTTCTGTAAATTTTCTTTTTTGTTCCTTTGTATTTAATAAATGTTTTGGTGGGAGATACTTTGAAACCATTTAAAACCCTCCTATTCAACCCTTTCACCCACTCATTTTAGCACACCTTAATGTTGCTGGAATTAATTGTATAGTGACTGCCAAACAGTGATGTTCGAATGTACCAAATCCTTATAGCTGTTAGCTGGCATTCCACTGTGTGGAAGAATTTGCTATTATCATATAATTCATTAATTCATTCACTTAGATGCATGGACTTCCAGATTCTCATGTTACTGAATGAATTATAATTTGTTACTATCATTAGTTGTTTTGATGCTCAAATTCTCCCATATTTGGCTGCTGGAAACTCATTAATGTTGGCTTTTCTGCCTTTAAAAAAATCCCTACATTCTTTGCACACTTCCTAATTCTCTGGCACTCATGATGTTCCAAGTTCTCTTGTACTTGCACTTCCCCAGTCCTAGTATCCGCCATTTCTCCATGGAGCCCTGGTTCGTTTTAGTGGGGAGCAGTGTTTGATACAGAAAAAGAGATGCACAGGACAAGGTTGTGTGGGAAAGAGCATGGGACTTCCAGATCCTCTCCAGGCATGCCTCCCTTCAGGAACTTCCACATTTTCACCTATCAGGAAACTCTCTGGTACATTATAATATTAGTAAGAAGGAATGCTGTGCAGCACAACATTATTTAATAAAAGCAAAAGATCATATGGAAAGAAATGCTCAAAGGATTGTCTCCCCACCAAAATGTAAACACCACATAGGTGAGGGCTTTGTACTTTTTATTCACTTCTGAATTCCTACCCACCCCCCCCCCACACACACACATGCACACACACACAGACACACAGAATAAATAACTTGCCACAAAACATAAATGCCATAAGATTTAGTTGAGAAAAATCTATTAAGGATTAGGGTACTCAAGAAAACTATCAATTTTCATGTTTGCCCTAGGTCTATACATTTAGTTTTTGAAACATAAGCAGCATTTGGGTAGGGAAACTCCAGACAGGCATTTCAGACAATAGAAACTATAGGAAGAAGGACATAGAGACATAAAATGAACCTTATGTTATTGTTGGGTGGTGGTGCAACTAGACTGGGTTGAGAAAGCAATTAGTGTGAGCTTGAGGTGTGTTTTTGTGTGTGTCTGTGTGTATATAGGGAAGGGATAGAGAGATTATGCTAAAAATAGATTGTAAGGGGTTGAAAGTCAGTTTGAAAAGTTAGGCAATAGAAAAATTACATGTATATATGTTCAGGATAATTGTATTTCCTGTATTTTTATATTATAATTTATTTCAGGATAATTTAAAACTGAATATATTTGTGGCAAAAGAAGATGAATAGTGATGCACCAAATCAGGAGTTAGCAGATTATAACCCATGGGGCAATTTCATCAGCCACCTGTTTTTGTAAATAAAGTTTTATTAGAACATACCCACATCAGTTTATATTATCTATGGCTGCCTTCACACCACAATGGCAGAGTTGAATAGTCATGACAGAGAACATCTGGCCCATAAAGCCTAAAATATTTAACATCTGGATCTTTACAAAATATTTGCCAACTCTTGCTCTAGATAAAAACAGAAAACAGGGTGCTTGCTGGATGGGTTATATTTCTACAGAAATATATATGCCGTATTTCACAGAGAACAGGGCAAAGAGTTCTTTCTGAATTTGGAGGAAATTAGGTGTACAGAGTGTGAATTAAAGTCTTGGAGTCACAGTCACATCTTTAATCCTTGAGTCTCATGTCCCAGGACATGGAAGACAATGCCATCAATTTATGTGGAAAGAGTAGTGTGAGTAGACTGCAGGGCTCAGAATATATTGTGATATAGCAACCAATGCAAGAATGTCAAGAAGCCAGTGTGTCTCGCCTGTTTAGTGCAATAATAGATGCTCTCTGCTGCAACAGATAACCCTTTAGGTAAATCAATCTGTGTCTTTCTCTCTGTCTCTCTCTTAAACACACACACACACACACACACACACACAGACACACACACACACACACACACAGTAACAGCAGGAGAAGCATTTCACAAAAGCCCAAACGAGACTGATATGGAAAAAAACATGTTAGGTGATCTGAAGTTCAGTTGCTTCAGCCCGTAATTTCTTCATAATTCAGGACATCTGTACTTTTAGTAAGTAGTATTGGAACGTTCAGTTTTATTTGGAAGATGAAAGGTATTTTCATTGTCTGTTTTCTAACCCAACAGGATTGGAGTAGAAATATGAAGGAACAAATGGACAAATAAGTTTATGATCTTGCTCTCAAGTGGTGCTAAGTAGATGTGTTTGCTATAGATTATGAGACTGGCAATAAAAATACGAGAATAAAAATACAAAATATTATATTTGAAATATTTGATTTAATTAGCCATGTTTTCAAAACTAATCTGTGAGTTTTCACTATGTCATTCTTCAAAAAATTCCACAAGGGATACATCAGGGTCTTTAGAACCAAATAGATTTAAGATTAAATTTGAGATCTCCCAGTTATTAGGTACATGGTTTTTGCAATTTACTTAAACTCAGTAGGCCTTAGATTCCTAATCTATAAAATGGGATAAAATGTCTGTGAGGCAGTATTTCAGTGAGTAATAATTAAGGAAAAATATGGAAAGTGTCAGACACAGTGACCTACACAGAACAAATGCTCTATAAATAGCAGTTACTATATTTTTGTTGTTCTATGACATATTAGGTTTAATTTCTCCAATAGCATAGTTCCATTACTATAATCCAAACCGTTAATTCAAACAATAGACTTTTAACTGGTCTCCTTGTCCCAAAGGATATTCTTCTCCAAATCCTCTTCATGCTGTTATCAATTAGGATATATTTGTACTGCCCAAACCCTACTCAGTTGGAATAAATGAGAAGTTGGAAATCCAGAGCTGGTTCAGACTTCCTACAGATTGACTCAGAAGTCCAACTTCATCATTTAAAATATAAGTTCTTTCCATCTTTCTGTTCTGCTTCCCAAATTGTCAACATCTTAATCAACATAACTTTTCTTCAAGGTTCTAGTGCCAGTAACGACCTGGACCTGGTTTACATTTGGCAAGGAAAAGAGGGAACAGTGCCTTTATACAATTTGCTGTTATAAATGACAGATCCAGTTTCTTGGGATTATTTATACTGAGACCAAAAAGTTTTACCCTTGAGGTTGAGAGTACAGTTTCTTTTTAGACCTTTGAGCTGCATCTTATGTGTTAGCATGAGGAAAAAACATAAATACAGACTAGCTAATATTCACAATAAAATATTTCATACAACATTACTTCAGGATCTCTCTTAGGTCTGTTTAGGGGAAGTGGCAAGCAGGTTTCCTACCTTAGTCCCATGCCTGAGTGTGGCGTACAATTTGGAGTGAATCCTCTTGTATCTGGAATGATACAAGCCCGAAAATAAATAGGTTTCTTTCACCCTTGGGCTTGAGCCACATATCTTGGCTCTTGCCTTCTCTTTGCCAATGGTATGGACCACTTTTAATCTATAGCACCTGTGGATAAACAGGTCCCTTATCTTGTGCAGCTTCCATTGCTGGAGCTTATAGTGTTCACTCTATGTCTTCTGCAGATTCTGTGCCATGTGGTTTACAACCCACCCAGTGGTGAACACATATATCTCCTGAAAGGGCTTTTAAGATTGTTGCTCTGCAACATCAAAAGGTCCTTCCAATTGATATCCTCAATTATCTCCAATGATGATACTGTGCTCTCATGGGTCAGTCTGAAGCCAGACCCAAAGAAGGATTGGCATTCCCTGTGCAAATTGGACTCCTCCTCATGCTTCACCTACAGGCTGTCTGCCTATCCTCCTCACTAAAGGCAAGCAGGGGTGCTATTGGTGTTGTAGCAATTCAATGATTATAGTCTAAAGTGTTCAAGAGAAGATGTGGCTGGCCAATGGGCTGTTCTACATTTATACTATACAATTCTAAATGGTAAATTTAGTAAGACCAAAAAAAAAAAGAATTATCATTCAAAGTTTCCTGGATACTATGGGCAGGATTTATATCTGTGGTCATCATCAATAAATCATAGTGCTAGTCTTGAGAAAATCATTAAAAGCCAGCATTCATCGGTGACACTTTAGATGATGCAGCCTTATGTGTATTAGTTTTATAGTGATACTGTAACACGTTATCACAAACTGGGTGGCTTATTTCAACAGAAATTTATTATCTTACGCTTCTGGAGGCCAGAAGTTTGAAATTAAAGTGTTAGGTTGGTTCCTTCTGTAGACCTGAAGGGAGAGTGAGTTCAATTCCTCTCTCTAGCTTCTGGTGGTCACTGGCAATCCTTGGTGTCACTTGGATTGTAGACGCATTGCTACAATCTCTGCCTCTTTCTTCACATGTCATTCTTCTCTTCTGTGTCTGTGTCCAACTTTCCCTCCTCTTACAAGGACATGGGGCATTGCATTAGGGCTCACTCTAATCCAATGTGATCACATCTTAACTTGATTGTATTTGCAAATACTATTTACAAATAAGGTCTCAAATAAGGCCCAATAAAGCCCATCTGGAGTGGCTGCTGCCATCACACCACTGCAGCATGGTGGTGTGGTTGGGGCTGCACACTCTGTGGAGCCAGCGGGAGCCAGGGACAAGTGGGAGCCCTGACCCTTCCAAGTTGGTGGGGCAGGAGCTCCTGGGTGCAGCTGCAGCTACCCAAGTCGTGGCTGTGGATCCTGCCTCCCGCTCCATGAAGCAGGCAGGTGTCCCACCCTCTCAGATGCAGCTGCAGCCACCCAATTCGTGGCTGAAGACTTGGGCTTTCCTGTGCTCTTGGCAGGGGGCAGGAGCAGGCAAGAGACCCGCCCTCGTGGGCACAGCTGCAGCCACCCAAATTGAGGCTGCACACTTGGGCCTACTGCTTCACAAAGCAGTCAAAAGCACCCAGCCCCACCCTCCCCCAAACAGCAACTGCAGCTGCCCAAACCGTGACTGTGGACACAGGCATCCCTGCACTCTAGGGAACCCGGGAAGGCCCCCCTTGCCCTTGCAGGTTCAGAAGTGCATGCTCCAAGTGCCTGGCTTTTCCCTGCTATTGGTGCTTACTCTGATCTCAGAGCAAAGTCAAGGCTGAGCCTGGGCACTGTCACAGCCCAGCTGGGTGTGCATGCCCTTGGGGGAGTGCTGATACATAATTCCTCTGCCAACTCAGCCCCCTCTGGACTTTGGTTCCCAATGAGCATAGGAGGGAAGCTGATGGGGGGCTGAGGGCAGCTTGGTACTGGCCTGCAGGTGCCCCTTGGAACCTAGAGCCTGGGCGCCAGGAATGGCAGCAGGAAGCAGACAGGCTCTTGGGTGGAAGGGAGTGGTCCCCTGTGAAGCCCCACCTTCAGTCCAGGGTGGGCTTAAAGGCTGAGGGCCGGGCTGTCAGACCCACTGACTGGAGTGGGAACTTGTGGTGCCTTTTCAAGGCCTGCCCATGGTTGTCCGTGGACCAATCAATATGCACTTCCTCCCTGCTAAGGCCCACAAAATCCCTGGAATCAGCCAGAGCAGAGCGCACGTTGGGATGACCAGCTACCCACCCTAGGGCCTCCTCTCTGCTGAGAGATGTAGACATTAGGCCAAATGGCTGCATAGAGAAGCTACCCACTCCAGGGCCTCCTCTCTGCTGAGAGCTGCAGACGTTGGTACAACCAGCTGCAGAGAGGAATTGTCTACTCCAGTGCCTCCTCTGAGCTATTCTGTCACTCAATAAAGCTCCTCTTCACCTTGCTCACCCTCCACTTGTCCACATACCACATTTTTCTTAGATGGAAGACAAGAACTTGAGACCTGCCCAATGGCAGGGATGAAAGAGCTATACCACAAACAGGGCTGAAACATGTCCCTTGCTCAACACCTTGTGGGTAAAGAGAAGGAGAGAAGAACTGAAGCCCTTTGGGAAGCCCAGACCTGAGAGCTCACCAAGCCAGGACTGTGACTCCCTCTTTGGGACCCTGAACTTCCTGGAGTCTCCAAGCTTCCAGGCAGCACTTCATTCCCTGGTGGCAGACAGGGAAGCTGCTTGTGGTCCATCTGGTCCAGCCACAGGCTCGCAGAGAACCAGCACACATGTCAGCACCTGGTGCTGCCCACTCTGCTGCAGCAGCTGGGATGACTCACTGTGTGGAATAGCCAGACCACACGCTCGCTCACTCACATACCCCTCACCACTCCATACCTGACCTGCCCTTGGCAGATGTAAGATCCAGGTTGGTAGCATGAGCTGAGCACAGACTGTCAGGCTAAGTGGGCAGAATTAACCCAGGGAGCCCAAGCCAAACTTGGGCAAAGATGCCACTGGCCACATAGATTTCTGGCAAGAAAAGGGACACCCCAAGAATCCTGCAACATTACGGGTATGAGGAGTTAGTACTGGAATATATCTTTTTGGGGGAAGAGAACACAACTCTACCCACGACAATGAATAATGATGTATACAGCATTAAGTACACTGTATTAAGGATCTTCAGAGTCAAAAAGATCTGTATCATTGAATACTGGCAAGTTCTAAGGAAACTTGCCAGGGGTAACAACATTGCTACTTTTATTTCTTGGCCAGAGATATGAAATTAGCCAGTAATGCACAATTAATAATAGAGAAAAGATGAAGCAAGGGCACTATGAAGACTCTTTATGTGTACTCATTGGGTGATAAATACATAAGAGCCTCTTTTCTACCCACTATTCTTAATCTTCATTGATAACTCACTATCTCACGTGGTCTAAATAATTTTGTAAAAATGGTTTTATGAATCAAATTGTTTATATAGACAGGGACTTCCAAAAGTAATTTTGCTGGAACCTCAGCCACCTAGTAGACTTAGTAGCAGCCCTAGTCACTCCCTTCATAAAATAATACCAAAGACTACATTGCCTGTGGTATATACCCAACACCTCTAAAGCTATATAACATGAATTTCTACACTTCTACTACACAAACTAATTCAGAGTATTATGTTGGGTTTAAATAGCTAGCCTCTAAAAATACTTTAACTCCAAGAGTTATTCCTAGGAAAGAACATGAAAATAAATTTTATTTATTTCACCATATTATTTGTGGATGTAACAGTATATTCATACATCTTTATTCATACTCACAGATTGTAACTAGATTACACTTTCCTCCAAATTTCAAATTTGATTGATGGTAACTCATTAGAGAGAGTATTTCACCAAGTCTTCTCAGCCACATGTTTATAAACTATCTCTTTGGAAACAGCACATCTGCACACGATTATGCCACTTGTTTTAACCTAATTTTTATAATAGATTTGCCCTCTGAAATTGTCATTTTCTAGACCTTGTACTGTAAATCACAAGACAACTTATAGTTAGATACCTATGTACACAGTACAATACTGACACTGACATCCCAACAAGCTGTAAAGTCCATGTAGAATCTCTCACATGAATAATCCTGTAACAGATTATGGATCATTTTAAGGTGTCAGCTGTATGCTAAGGACTGACAACTACACTGTATCTTATACACAGTCAAATATCTTCATAAGGGATACAGCCCTGAAAGCTGTCACTGAATTCTCATGCCTCAGCAGTAAGCTTTTAACTGATTCACTGGAAGTCAAGTCAAATCAAGGCTTGAAAGATAAGATGAAGAAAAACCAGATCAATAACATGCTCATTTCTTTTGGGAGAACCACTGACAGACTGTGGCTCCAATGCAGCATGAAACTCCTAACTAAGAAAATCTGTTGTTAGCACAGTTCTATTCTACAGCTGTTCATGCAGGAGAGTAATGTTAGTGTTGGAGAGACAAGGAAAATATATAATCGGGGGAAGGGCAGTGAGGTTGAGATTGTTAGGGTTCTTCTCATTAAGTTAATCTTCTACCTAGGATACCAAAAAGTTTTATGAATATAATCAGCAACAACCAACAAGTAGCCTATTAATCTACTAGTTTGGAACACAACCATTTAGAATAGAGAGGGGAGATTTTACAAAATATCTACATGAAATTTGTTTTGATATAGACCTTATATTGTATTTCACTTGTGATCTCTGTTTGTAATACAACTAGAATATAATGTTTTCTTTCTTAAATCCAGTAGTATATTTAAAAGATTTATTTGGTAGCATTGAGAAGGGAATTTGGAGAAGGAGTTCATCATGGACAAGTGGTTTTAACTCCAGTTTTAAAATGAGACACCCTCTTTGATTCGATCTTTTTATCACACACACAACAGTGTATTATTTATTTTAAAATATCTCCCCTATGCATTATTTCCTTTTCTTTCTGGTAGTCACAGCTATAATACAAATGCCATCAATAGGAAATTATTACCTATTTTATAGAATTATTTAAAAACTACTTATTGAAATAAAACATGTAATACAAAAATAGCCTATTTCACTTGTAATAAGAGATATCACATATCTTTCAAAGCAACCATGAAAAAAGAAATAAGAAATATGTATTAGTCTGTTTTCATTCTGCTGTTAAAGTCATACCTGAGACTGGGAAGAAAAAGAGGCTTACTTTGTCTTACAGTTCCACATGCCAGGGGAAGTCCTCAGAATCATGGCGGGAGGTAAAGTCACTTCTTACATGGTAGTGGCAAGAGAAAATGAGGAAGAGGCAAAAGCGGAAACCCCTGATAAACTCATCAGGTCTCATGAGACTTATTTACTATCACGAGAACAGCACCGGAAAGACCCGCCCCCATGATTCAATCGCATCCCCCTAGCTCCCTCCCACAACACGTGGGAATTCTGGGAGATACAATTCAGTTGAGATTGGAATGGGGACACAGCCAAATCACATCAAAATATAAATCCATACATAATATATTACCTACCATTTTTTCTTTCATAAATTACCTAGGATTTGATGCTGAAAAGAAAGGCATTAACAGTAAAATGTTTTAGTCCAATGGGATAAATGGACATTTTGAAAAGAAAAATATATTTGGGTCACCATAGCATTTTGAGGCATGAAGCTTTAACAAGGCTTTTGAGAACTAGGATAATTTAAATTAGAGGGACTTGATTTCAGATACAAAGCAGATCATAATCAAAAGTTTCTCTTTCATAAATTTTCTGATTAGGAATCTCAAAAAGGGATATTTAACATTCAGGAGTTGTTTAATAATAATGAGTCTATGGATAATTTGCCATAAAATGTAAGCACTAGATTATACTTCATAGATACAGAGTCAGTACCAGTTCATTTGTGAAACTCAATCCTTCACAAGAGAATTTTGTTTTAACCACTATTCAGAGGTGGTCAGAATGTAAACACCATACTTACATATTCTATGTTTTAATTTCTCATTAATTTCATACAGGTTTATTGCAGATATAACATTCAAATTCCTATAGGACACAGACGGGAAATTGCACCATTGAAATGGTTGTAAGATTTAACAACAGAATCTCTGGACCATGACAAACAGGACTAACCACACAAGATTTTTGTAACTACAGAGCAGCTGCTCTTTGATGATGACTTTTGGGAATGTGGATGAGTGTTTTTAATATTTTTTTTTCAGACAAGCAAGATTACTATGCAAATTTTCCCCAATTTTACAAAATTTATTCCAAATAAAATTTAAATATTATGAAATACTGCAGACCAACACAAAATGTCTACAGGTGGAATCTTGCCCAGGGACAATAAATTTGTTAGTTCATGTTGGACAAATCCTACTAAATAATTGTTTTAAATGCCAGGCTTTGGAAAATAAAGATAATTAAGCATTTTTTTTGTCCTTCAAGAAGTACACAGACTTAGTAAGGAAGACTAGGCCCACACATAACATCTGTGTTTGCAAGTCCAAGTCAAGAGTACAAATGTAGTCACCCAGCATTTCCCCTTCTATTCCTCTATAACTCTTCACTAAAAGGAACATCTCAGCCCTCGCATCCAAGCTCCATCGATAGCCACTGAGTCAACCACAGAAGCCTCATGCTTAACATCAGGGCTTAATGGTGAGCACACTAGTAGTAAAGTCACCTTTCTGTAGCCTTGGGGAAATGAACTATGGAGGAATAAGAGGAGGAGAGCTCTGAGATATAAATTCCATGCAGAAGGTACAACAGGCTTCAGGTGGGCAGGAATCCTTAGCTCCTGCCATCCAGTCACACTGGAAAGTGGGATGACAAATGGAGGGCAAAACAGAAGTACTCTAAAGCATTGTGTAGGGAGCAGGTGCTTGATGGTTAACTCTAAGGGTTATATTAAGGGAGGACAATGTACAAACAAATATTTTGGGCATTAGTTGATCACTTACACTTATGTCCTCAGTTATAAGTCTACAGAGGTTTATCTCCTATGTAACATACTTGGCAGCTACTTACTCTCTTACAAGCACGCTGTATTCAAGTTTAGAAAAGCTTATATAATCCACTCTTAATATCTGAGTGAACAAGTAATCTGCTGCATTGTAAAGAAAAATTATTTTGCCCAGAAAATGTGCCTTTAAGAAAACAGCTTAAAGATGTCTTTGACAGAGGACATAACTACAAATATTTTCTCTATGAGGCTTTTGCCTTTCTATGTGGAAGCACTCTTAATTCAATAACATGCAGCACTTCAAAATCATAAAATGACATATTTTGAGCTTATATGGTTTTTGAATGTTAAACTTTTACTGCCTCTTATATGTGAATTTCAGATGTTAGGTGTTTGAACACTTCATGAAAAAAATGTTTTTCACTAAGATGTTCTTGAGAGAGAGAGAGAGAGAGAGAGACACTAATATCCCTTAAAGAAGAAACGATGCTTTTAGGGCTGCTTTTGGAAATAATTTTACAAGACAAACAGCTCTCTGTCCCCATGTTTAATGGCTTGTTAGTCCACAAAGAAGATAGTGCAAGGGGAAAGCAAAATGCACAGGTTAAGCATCTTCAATAGCATAGTAATAAAATCAAATCAGCTGTCCTAAAAGTCTTGGCAGTTTTCAAGTGGAGTCAGTAACACAGGTCCAGAAAAGGGCATGTTGGTATCACACAGAATAATTTTAATAGTTTTTCTCAATCTCAGTGCATTGAACATCCTCATTTTAGAGCTGAAATAGCAGCAATAAAGGCAAAAAAGTTGTGATAAAAATAGATAATGAAGTTTATTTGCCAGTATTTTCCTGTTCACTTTAGAATTATATTGCTCATGAACACTAAAGCATTGATGTATTTAAAAAAATTATTTTCGTGTATACATTAACCCATAAAAGACTTGAACTTAGACTTTTAATTATTAATATGTTTTCCTACAAGGGAATACTAGGCAAAATTATGATCATAAGTACTTTGGAAACTGAATTAGTAATAGGGAGAAATTTAATGAATATAAATAACCTTGACAAACAAAGGTCAAATTCCAATGAAACAGTTCTTTAGGAATTTATGAGCTTTTCTTGGATATAAGAAGTATACTGAAAAATTGGTTTTCTGTGTTAGACAACTTGAACTTCTCATTTATCTATGTTATTTGAGGAAGTCCATAGGGTATGAAAACAACTCAGTAATAAATTTTTGAAATCAAGAATTAGATTAAGTAGGTCAAAATATCTAAAGAGAGCCTAAAAGGGTTGGTTATCTTCTGGTAAGGTATTATATTTGCTAGTTATCCAGATTTTAAAAAATCTATCATAATTGAGATATCTCAACTGGAGTTATAATGATGGTGTTGTTTGGCACAGAGGTAGGTGAGACAAAACATAGGCAAATAGAAATGACAAACAGCACAGTATTCTCAATTAATACAAAACTAATTTTAGAATAATATATGTAAAATTCAAGTACTCTTTTAATGTTTTATGTTGATTATAATTGTTTTCTAGGCAGATGACTATTTTCATCAATTAATAAGGTATCCTAAATTTCAAATCAGTACCCAGTGCATGTAAATTATTATGAAATATTACCTCTGAAAGTATTGTTTACATAATTTGTTTCTTTATCTCATCTGACATTAGAAAAGATTATATAATTGTTAAATACATAAATATAATTATGTAGCTTAAAGTGTCTAGCAGTTTTAATATCAAACTTGTGAAAGTGAACGGTTTGTCTCTTTAAGTGTTTCTGGGCATTGCTATATATTTTTCTTACCTAATATTTTTATACAGCACATTGTCATATTGTTTGCAAATACACTACAAAAATAAAACCTTGAAAATGTGGAAGCAGGACTTGGTAACTCACGACTTGGGGAGGCTGAGACGGGCGGATCACTTGAGGTCAAGAGCTCAAGAGCAGCCTGACCAACATGGTAAAACCCCGTCTCTACTAGAAGTACAAAAGTTAGCCAGGCTTGGTGGTGTGTACCTGTAATCCCAGCTACTCAGGTGGCTGAGGCATGAGAATTGCTTGAACCCAGGAAGTGGAGGTTGCAGTGAGCCGAGATCGCCCCACTGCACTCCAGCCTGGGCAACGAAGTGAGAGACATCTCCAAAATAAATAAATAAATAAATAAATAGGAAAATGTGGAAATTGCATGTACAGTAGAACGCTTCCTTAATCATCTGTTAATTAAGCAACTTGCTGGATTTCAACCTTTTTTCTCCATTCCCAGGGTAAAATATTTACTAATGAGCAGGCCTTTGGAATATTGATGGCTATTAGGTTATTTATTAAAAGAACTTGGCACTTACAGTTACCATGAGTTGAGATACTAAGAGTCCATCAAGGTTATTCTCAATTCACTTACACCAAATAAAAATATGAAAGGTACTAGATGATTTAATTACTATACAATTTTCTGATATCTTGTTCCAAAATCAGTGTGTGTGTGTATTTACATGAAAATGCTGTTTAATGCTTAGTAAATAATAAATAATTTTTAAAAGTTGATAAACTAAGCTGTGGTTTAAAAAAACTAGAAAATATTGGAGAAAACAAAAAGATTTTTAAAATCTATATTAAAATAAAATAGTACATCAATTTCTTAAATTTTTGGTTTGTAATACTTATTTTGTCTTTTTAATTTCTCACTTCACTTATTTAAAAAAAAAACCTAAAAATTTACCATTAACACATTGGATTATAAAATGGGGAGTGTACCAATCTATAGATCTATTTCAATAAAAATTGTCCTATTTAAAAATATTTGCCAATGACTGCATGTTAATATATTTTATGCTAATTATTATTACAAAATATGCATGAACATTTCAAAAAAGTAATCAACATCTATGCAACTATTTCAATTCCAATGGCGGCTTCTCTCTGTTCTTTGGACCTTTTTAATACACAGATCTACAATATGCTCTTTGAAAGATAAATACCCCAAGGATTAAATTTGATTTTATTAACTTTCTAAAATGATAATGCTCAAAATAAATGAATTAAACAACACATGCACAAGTAATCTTCCATAAATACTTAATTGTGAAAAACATGGAAAGTTAACTCGACCGGGTTGAGTCAAATTCATGCTTTTATGTTATCTTTCTGAAAAACTGTTCATTTCTACTGCATGTATCTACTCAATCCTTTTGTTTATTGCCAAGTAGATACCTCACCTAAAATAAATCATCTTCATAGTTCAGAGACCTCATTCTTTTGAATTTGGAAGGATTTGAGTGAGGACAGGAACTGCGCTCCATTTAGACACATTGATTGAATGAACCGGTGGATTCACGGTGGAGCAGGGGAACATCTGAGGAAGATGACGATGTGAGCAGGTCTTCTAACTCCGTTTGCAAAACCAGAATTAAATGATCAAACAAAATAAAATAAAAACCCATATCCGTATAAGCGTGAAAGTCAGAAAAGGCTGCCACTTCCTACCCTAAGCTTCTAGGAATTTTTTCCTATTAAGTTTACATTAAAGAACATCATCAAGAGGAACCCCCAACTTTTCTTCAAGAGAAAGTAGGACGGAGGTAGAAAAAATACTTAGCAGGGCTTCTCTAAAATGTCTTTAATCAAAAAAGACAGAATAAAAGACTCTGGGAGAATGGAGGACACTCCAATTTACACAATTTTCTATTGAACATTAGACAGAACCTTGGAAAGCCGTGAAAATATGCCTCTCAGATCTCCTGCAGCTACTGATTCATGGTCCCAGCTTCTGCCTTTCTGAATCCATCACCACTTTCACACTGTGGTTCCACTTTCCAAAGGCTTCTCCCAGGCAATGGCTAGAAGCAACCCTGGTCCTAATAAAGTTTCATTCCTGTGAGACATGAGATGCTACCAATTGGAGATTTGGGCCCAATGGCTCCCTTTCAGCCTGGCTGAACCTGCTTTGGAATTGTTTTGCACTCTGTGTTTCTTCCTGTCCAACCCTCCTTCCTTTCCCCTCTCCTTCACTGATGGAAGACCTACTAGTGTTAGATGGCTCTCCCTGCCTTCTTTATTTGCTGGTTATTCTTCACGGTCATTTCCATATATCTATATATCTATATATCTGTATCTATCTATCTATCTATCTATCTATCTATCTATCTATCTATCTATATCTTATACATGTACTCCTATCTTTGTTTCCTCCTTTTCGGAAGATCCAAGAAAATAGACAACAGGATAGGAATCTAGCACTGACTCATTCACTCACACCTGGTAGCCAAGAAAATGCCATTCTGAGTAGTATGTGGTGACTGATAGTTTCTGGAAAAAGGTGGTGACCAAATTGCTAAAGAATTCACATGTCTATGGGTGACCTGAGAAAACTTCTGGCTTGGGAAACTGCCACCTGGGGTGCAATATTTCAGGCATTTGAAAAATATGGGGTCAACAGTGATTACTACAAAAGCAGTGGAGTTGATTCATTATTATGTCAAATTGATGTCTGTTGTGGAACACTGTTTTTGTGGAACATGGTTCTGGTTTTCAAAACCAGAACCAGGTTCAAAAACCAGGGTTGGTTGGTTGGTTTGTTTTTTTGTGATGGAGTCTTGCTCTGTTGCCCAGGCTGGAGTGTAGTGGCATGATCTCGACTCACTGCTACCTCCACCTCCTGGGTTCAAGCAATTCTCCTGTGTCAGCCTCTCAAGTAGCTGGGACTACAGGCGCATGCCACCACACCCAGCTTATTTTTTGTATTTTTAGTAGA
Organism: Pan troglodytes; assembly: GCF_028858775.2. Classification (NCBI taxonomy): domain Eukaryota; kingdom Metazoa; phylum Chordata; class Mammalia; order Primates; family Hominidae; genus Pan; species Pan troglodytes. The sequence goes on from NC_072401.2 coordinate 138,394,093, forward strand.
GATGGAGTTTCATCATATTTGTCAAGCAGGTCTCAAACTCCTGACCTCAGGTGATCCACTCCGCTCCACCTCCCAAAGTGCTTGGATTACAGGTGTGAGCTGCCGTGCCCAGCCCATTAATTGTTATAAGCTAAATATGAGACCCTTTATCCTCTGTAAAAGAACAGACAATGGCCCAACAAGCTGAAGAATCGATAGTTCGAGTCACAGAGTATCAGAGATATTTACATGTAAAATATAAATGCTCAGTCAAAGCAGGTCTATCATGTTAAAATCAGGGCTGTGGTTGAAAATTCCTGTGCTCTTGAAACATGAGATGGGGAAATGCCTTCAGAGCTTGTAGAGCTGACATATTCTTCTTTAGTAGGAACAAAAACATACCCAGTGTTGGTAGATAATGCAGAAACTTCTCTCTGTTAAGTCAACAGGTGTCCCCCAAATAAGATTTCCCCACTTCCTCTCCTGACATCAAGGCCAATAGCTAGGATCAAATCCCAACATAATATTACTGAATATATGCTGGACTTGACGATGGCAGAAAGACATTATTCACTAACAGAGTCACAAGAGTGAAATAGTATGTTTCAGTAGGCAACCAGAGTGTATGAACTGATTGGATTTTGAGGATGCCATATTAAGAAGGGCAAAATGTAGATTAAACATTAATTCACTGACATGGGGGCATTTTTTGAGATACCTGGCAAGTAATCCAGCGGATGGAGCAAGTTTACCACTAGAGAGGCTCTGAGAAGGCTAGAAAAAAAAAGATATCTAAGGTGAGTGACGTCAAAAGAATAAAGAAGCTAAGGGAATTAGGAATGCTAAAATAGGAATATTATATAAACCCAGAAAAACCACCCAAGGATTATGTTCCACAGAAGGGCTCACTGAACGCACAGTTCACTAAGGCCTTCAGGAATGCACCAGTGATGCGGCACTAGCACCACTAAGAAGTTCAATAATAGCAATTCTCTGAAAACCAGGAACAACAGAAGGAGAGGTATTTACATAAGTGGGAATTGTTAAAACTCAACAAATTGGGAGGTAACAGCGTGCTGGCAGCCCTTGCAGCCCTCACTGGCTCTTGGTGCCTGCTCAGCCTGGGCGCCCACTCTGGCTGCACTTGAGGAGCCCTTCAGCCCGCCCCTGCACTGTGGGAGCCCCTCCCTAGGCTGGGTGAGGCCAGAGCTGGCTCCCTCAGCTTGAGGGGAGGTGGGGAGGTGTGGAGGGAGAGGTGCGGGCGGAACCAGGGGCGTGGTGCTTGTGGGCTAGTGGGAGTTCTGGGTGGGCGTGGACTCCACAGGCCCCACCCTCGAAGCTGCCGGCCGGCCGGCACCTCCGCCCTGTGCAGTGAGGGACTTAGCACCAGGGCCAGCAGCTGTGGAGTCCCTCAGCAGTGCTGGTGCTAGGCTCGAATTCTTGCCGGGCCTCAGCTGCCTCCCTGTGGGGCAGGACTCGGGACCTGCAGCCTGCCATGCCTGAGCCTCCCCCACCACGCAGTGGGCTCCTGCACATCGGGAGCCTCCCCTACTAGTGTGGCTCCCTGCTCCATGGTGCCTGGTCCCATCCACCGCCCAAGGGCTGAGGGGTGCAGGTGCATGGAGCAGGACTGGCAGGGAGCTCCACCTGCGGCCCCGGTGCGGGATCCACTGGGTGAAGCCAGCTGGGCTCCCAAGTCTTGTGGGGCCCTAGAGAACCTTTATGTCTATCTAAGGGATTGTAAATACATCAATCAGCACCCTGTGTCTAGCTCAAGGTTTGCAAATGCACCAATCAGCACTCTGTAGCTAGCTAATCTGGTAGGGACTTGGAGAATCTTTATGCCTAGCTAACGGATTATAAATACACCAATCAGCACTCTGTGTGTAGCTCAAGGTTTGTAAACACACCAATCAGCACTCTGTGTGTAGCTCAAGGTTTGTAAACACACCAATCAGCACCCTGTGTCTAGCTCAAGGTTTGTAAATGCACCAATCAGTGCTCTGTGTCTAGCTAACCTAGTAGGAACTTGGAGAACTTTTGTGTCTAGCTCAGGGATTGTAAACACACCAATCAGCACCCTGCTGAAATGGACCAATCAGCTCTCTGTAAAACAGATCAATCAGCTCTCTGTAAAATGGACCAATCAGCAGGATGTGGGTGGGGCCAGATAAGGCAATAAAAGCAGGCTGCCGGAGCCAGCAGTGACAACCTGCTCAGGTCCCCTTCCACACTGTGGAAGCTTTATTCTTTCGCTCTTTGCAGTAAATCTTGCTACTGTTCACTCTTTGGGTCTGCACTGCCTTTATGAGCTGTGACACTCACCGCGAAGGTCTGCAGCTTCACTCTTGAGCCAGCAAGACCACGAACCCACCAGAAGGAAGAAACTCCGAACACATCCGAACATCAGAAGGAACAAACTCCGGACACGCAGCCTTTAAGAACTGTAACACTCACCGCGAGGGTCCACGGCTTCATTCTTGAAGTCAGTGAGACCGAGAACCCACCAATTCAGGGCAGAAAATGACAAAGCCACCAAGAAGCCTGGTGATGAAAGCCTGAACACCAGAAACCAGAAGGTCACACCATAAAGATAGGTAAGCTTGATCCACTGGGAATTGAGAAAATGGTTCAAAGAGCGTGGATGAAGTTTCTAAGAACAAAATAGGCATGTAGTCAACAACAGTCTACCAAAGACATACAACCAGAAAGAGGTAAGAACCTAGGAACAAGAGATTAATGGCAGGCACCCAAACAAGAAGCCATACTCCCTCATTCTGTTCTCAGGCTGAAGTCTATTTCCAGACCCAGAAACCATAGACTGAAGAAATGGCTGTGTTCCTGAGTGGAAGACACCTCTAGTAAAGTGGCAATATCCAGATAGTTCATATTATTATACATAGAGTCTAAGTTAACATTAATACCTAGAGCCCCAAAGCATCATCCTGGGCCTATTGGTAGAGTCAGAGCTGATAAGGGCGAGGTAATAAATGAAATCCTTACAATGTGAACCTGGCTCATATTCAACCCAATGGGTCTGAGAAACCACTCAGTGGTTATTTCTTCAGTCTCCAAATGTTTAATTGGAATTGATTTAGTTGACAATTTGCTTAAACCCCACTTTAGTTTATTGGCCTCTGGGATAACAGTTATCTCCCTAGGGAATACCAAATAGAAATGGCTTCCTTTCCCCAGTCAAAATGATAACCCACATATAATATTTAGTGGATATGAATAATGATAGAGACAAGTATCACGACTTGTGTTAGTTTGTTAGGGCTACCATAACAAAATACCACAGGCTGGTTTGCTTAAACAACAGAAGTTTATTTTCTCACAGTCGCGAAGCTAAAGCTCCAACATCAATGTATTAGCTGGTTTGATTTCTTCTGAGGCCTCTCTCCTTGTCCTGCAGATGGCCATCTTCTCTCTCTCACTGTCCTCAAATAGTCTTTTCTCTGTGCATTCACACACCTGTTTAAATCTCTTCTTCCCATAAGGACAACATTGATATTGTATTAGGACCTACCGTAGAATCTTATTTTACTTCACATACCTCTTTGAAGGCATTTTATCCAATTGAAATCACATTCTGGGCTACTAAAAGGACTTCAACATACAAATTTGAGGGGACACAGTTCAGCCCATACCACAACTAAAGTGTAAAAAGCTTCAGGGGTGGCATGTGGTCTCTATTAATGATCTCTATTTAATTCTTTTGTCTGACCTCTGCAGCCACTGTGTGAATCCTGGCAATGACAGTAGAGAGTGATTGTTACATAAGTGCAACAAAGGAGCAACCTGATAGGAGAGGCTATGCCAGGCATATTAACATTGCTCGTGTACATTGATAAGACCTCAGGTACATGGTATTTGGCCATTGATTTCTTGACCAATTTCTATTTAAATTAGAAAAAGCATCAGGAAAAGTTCATATTCACTTGGGACAGGCAACAATATTTACTTACAGTTTTGTGTCAGGGCTCTGTTAAGTTGCTCACCATCTGTTATAACATAGTCAGAAGAGACCTGAACAAACTGAACATCCCACTAACATTATAATGATTAATTACACCCGTGGAATCATGCTAATTGGATAGGATAAGCAAAAGATTGTCTTGGTAAGACAAATGTGCTCCAGAGAATGTGAGATAAATCCTGTGACTATTTGGAAATCTCTGTTTTAGGAGACCAGGGGCCAAGAGTGTGCTGTGACTTCCTCTTCAAACTGAAAGACATATTACTGTGCTCTGGATTCCTTGTCATAGTAATCATGCTCTGGATGATACAGCAAGTAATAGGGAAGGCAGCCAGTTCTGAGTGCTCCCCAGGTTGGGAAAGGGCTTTTTGAAAGATCCAAGCTGTAGTGAAGGTATTTCTACGGGTTGGGTCATACAATTCAGCAGATACTTTGGTGAGTCATCTATAGCGGAAAAATATACAATATGGAGCTTATATCAAAATCCAATTAGAGCATCACAACATTTTTTTTTAGATTTGGGAACAAGGCCATCTATCTGCACCAAAAAAATTATATTCCTTTTAAGAAACAGCCCTAGCAGAGACAGATGGTTTGCTCATAGTGCTCTAAGTGACAGTGTATACAAAAGTACCCATTATGAGTCCAGTTCTGTAAGACCTAATAAATCATAAATTTTATCAGGCCCAGCATTTTACCATAATAAGCAGGAAAGGTGTATCTGGATTAAGCCTTAGTAGAACAAGAAGGAAGGCATCAGTAAGTTATATGAGCAAATACCCCAGACCCTCCCATCACCTAATAGCTGTGTTATGTCCCTTTCCCAGTTTATTCTTTGGGCTGCACTGGAGAGCAAGAGGTCACATGCAACCAGCTGCAGGTGGAGACTCCATCTCAAAAAAAAAAAAAAAGTCAAAATTAAAATTATATTTTAAAAATGTGATCAAGTCAGGTTTATTACAGGGAAATGTGGATAGATAACATTTTTAAATGGTTTCACATAATGACAATAATTTCAAATAAAGAATATACCCTCAAAAAATATATGCACCACATGAAGATATCTGCACTCCTATGTTCATTCCAGCATCATTCACAATAGCCAAGATATGAAAAAATCTTAGGTGTCAGTCAATGGGTAAATGAATAAAGAAATGGTGGCACTTGTATACGTGTGTATATATATTATGTATGTATATATATTTATATATATAATGTGTGGTATAAATTTATATATAACACACACAGGAATATTATTTAGCCTCTAAAAGGATAGCTATCCTGCCATTTGCAACAATATAGATAAACCTGGAGGGTATTATACTAAGAGAAATATGCCAGGTAAAGAAAAATACTGCATACTCCATTTATAAGTGTAATCTTTAAAAAGCTGGGTATATAGAAACAGAGAGTACAACTGTGACTACCAGGAGCAGGAAGGGAGGGGAGATGTGGAGATGTAGGTTAAAGGGTACAAAAGTACATTTATGTAGGATGAATACATCTAGAGATTCAATATATGGCATGAGGACTATAGTTAATAATTTTGTACTAGAGATTTGCTAAGAGATTAGAGTTTACATGCTCTTACTACAGACACACAAAAGTAACTATGTGAGGTGAACATGTTAATTTGCTTCACTATAGTAATTATTTCGCTAAATACACGCATATTAAAACAGCATGTTGTGCATTTTAAATATATATAGTAAAACAGGAAAAAAGAACATAAGTTTCAGATTCCATTCTGGAATCAAAAGTATGGGTAACGTTGAAAAACAAAAACTGAAAATTCTAAAACTCATATAAATTTTATGAGGTATATAAAAGTTTTGGCAATGCCCAAAAAACTTCCATGAATATAAAGATAATATGTACCAAATTAATGTAAAAATAATGTAAATATTTAATTAAAAATAGTCTTGTAAAGGAAGTAAACACATTGATTTGGTTGAAAAAAGTCAAGTAAACATATATTGATTAATAGGAATTAAAACTTAAAAAACCAGAACAACTTCCCAAAGTATATAGATTATTCACATTTTGATGGCTACCTTACATCCTACACCAATGTACATTTCAGACATTAAATGAGCAAACATCAAAAATAAAAGAAACAAAAGCTAAATTAAACTACAGAAAATATAAATTAGAATATGCATATATCTGTTCATGGACACAAGGAGGTTTTCAAAATTGGATATAAATAAAAATATAATATCAGAAAATAGTTGGTAGAAATCAAAATGTGACATTTTCAACATGATACAAAATCTAGCATAAACATAGAAAGCAAAAGAATATGAGAGACACTATTTGTCACATATCTAACAGACCATAAACCAGTCTTAAAGTTATATACAGACAATGAATGTTCCAGCTGAAACTTGGAAAAGTTAATGAGTACACACAATTTGAAAGGCTAAAAATATATAGCAATTAATTATGCTAAAATATATTTCACTTCATACTTAGAATAAGTCAGAAAAATCAATCATTTTACATTTCTCCTTTGAAAAGACAATTTTTTATCAAACATGATAATACCAGGATTAGTGATTGTGCCAAAAAATATAAAATGGCCCACATGCAAAATTTTCCCTTCTATACTTTTTTTCTTAGGAACTACTAATGCCTTTATATGAAACAATATTCACTAAGTTTTGTTTTGATTATGAGAATTAGAAATAGCATACATGTTCAAAAATAGCAATTAGTTTAATACATTTAAATGTAACCCCATCGTAGAAGCTACATTTTAAGAGATTCCAATGAGAAATACAAAAATGTTCACATTTCGTTGAGCAAAAGTTTAAATGTGCAAAGTTGAATTTGCACTTGTTTCTATTTTTTAAAATAAGACCATATGAATATGGGCGAAGATCATATACACATATATATATATTTTTATATATTAAGTTCACATTGTTTTTTCCTAGGTGAGTGGCTTATTGATGTGTTTGAATAAAATGTGTGTACTGGGAGTGGGCAGAATCAGTTCTCAGATTTCTATAAGCTTATTTGGTAAGAGATTAAGTGAATAGACAGACATAACGGAAAAAAAAAATCCCCTGGGACCTCCTTTCTTTTCCTGTAAGGAAATAGAATGATCATTTTCATTGAGAGCTATTTGGTAAAGCAAAATTACTTGCTTGATTTTTATCCATCAGAAAGCTGTTATATACCCAAAATCAGTCAGAATAAAAAGCACCACATAGGGTTCTTTAGGTCTCTACATGCTATACAAATGTTGGCATGGCTTTTTCTTTTTTTAAAGAGCAGCACATGGTGATAACTACATAAAATGATTCCCGAAGTCCAGTAAAATATTGGTATTAGGACACTGGTGATTGCAGAGCTAGCACTTTTAGCAAACCAAAAAGGCAGAAACACTAATATTTATTCTAGGAAAGAGACAAAATGTGTGAACCAAATTGTGTTAAAAATGAACCTTCTACAAAAGAAAGCAAGATCAACACTGAAATTAAATAACTATTCTATTTAATATATTGCGACATTATATCTACTCACCACCGACATTTTTATAAGTTGATAGACTAAATAACTTCCCAATTCTTTAATATAAAAATATTTCTCCATTAATTAGTCCCTGATATAAACCAGTTTTTAGTACATTTGGGGGTGGGGGAAGTGGGTAGTGAGTCAGGAATGGCAAGGACTGGAGAATTTTCTGAGGCATTGTTACATGGAGAATGTAGGTTTTAACCTTTGTGAAATCACAGATTCATTAACTTTGACTTTACTATTATGCACAGAATTTCTCTCCTCTCTCTTCTGTCTTGCCCCCAGTAGAGAAGTTCAACCTTTTAATATTTAACAAGTCTATTTCTGGGCTATTGAGAGAGATTAAGAAGGAAGCAGTGAAAAGCAATGTTATTAATTTGATCTGAAATTTAGTAGTGGCTAGAGGCTGAGCTGGGGATCAAGTGTTAGGATTTATAGTTACAAGAATAACTTACCCTGCTGCTCCCTCACTTTCTCCATGCACACACATATGTGTGCATGCACATACATACATATGTGCAAATATATACATAGCACACACCCACACCCACACCCCCACACCCCCTCCACACACATACACACACAATGTTCAGTTGATATTTAGCAGACAGCTTTGGGGAATAAAAGATATCGATACTCTCAGTTTCTAGGCAGATAATAAATATGGAGAAAAGAGTAAAAACATCGTTGTTTCACAAGCCGGTGCAGAGAAGTATCTCTAAATAGAAACGTATTTTAGTGCTTTCTGTTCCTCTGTGGGACAGAAAATAGGAGGTCCAAATGCCTGAAATGTCTTTATAGATTCCAGGCTTAGGAAGTATTGGTGCAGGGCCAAAATATCTCTATCAAGGGAGGGGTATGTTCTTGTTAAACAGCCACTGAATTCTGATCAAGCAATTATAAGTTGAAATAACATATTTGAGACGATAAAGTACATTTGTTTAAGAGGGGAACAGGAGAACAGTAACCTCAGGCTGGACATATAGAATTATGAGTAAAGGCAGGATGAGGAGGAGAAAGGCAGAAATGTGAATTGTTGGACTTAGCTTGAAAGCGGAAAAGGCAGCAACGAGAAAACTTCCCAGGATATGGTTTTGAAGATGCCAACTGATTGCCAAAGTTGATGACTTAGTAATATTATTTGGAAGACCTCTAGACCCCTCTAGGTTTATCTGTCTGCCATAAGGCCCCTCCCATTAGTAGCCTCCAAAGCACATTCAGTTTGGTTCTTGAGACCTCTAATTTGTCTTGTGGAAAAATGACACATCAATAAAAACCCATTACTCCAATCAATATTTCAGGAAGCCTGGAGAGTATATGCAAGCTACTGACGATCCATGTAATAGCCCCAAAGGAAAGGTGGGCATTACTTTCTAGCCATTTTATAGACATCGATATTCCATCAGAAAATATCACACCTATCATTTCACTGACAAAGAAGTGCTGTTTGATTGAGGAAACTATTGATAGCCCAGTGAAAAAGAAATGACACATCCAGGGGAAAATGATCATTTTTAAACAAATATCCCACACATTAGTGTAGAATACTTACTGAAGAAGAGGTATCTTTAGAAAAACTGAAATCTCAAGGTCTCTGTAAATGATATTGTGACCAAGTCCAGCCCTTATACACTCATTCTAATACTTCCACTTTTCAATATTGACCCTTCACCACCATCGGGTTGTTTCCTCTTGTTCATAACAGATTTATTTATGTATTTAGGAGTATACATGTTTTGAAAACATTCTCAGAGCGTTTTACTTCAGCTTCTTCTTCTCTTACATACTTATGTATTCAACCATCTGTCTCTCTACCTAGCTATTTAACTGCCTACTAAACTACCTATGCTCTATCATCTAGCCATCTATCTCATTATCTTTTTGTCATCTATGTCTACCTTTATCTTAGCAAGAGTTGCATATGATAAACTTTAATACAAATTATATTTCCTTGGTTGTTTATAAGATTTTGAAAGCTCTGCAATCTTCTATTGAATAATGGTGGGTTTCATTTCCTATTATTAACAATTCTCTACTTTAGAAACAGGTAGAAAATCTTTATGCTTCTCTTTGTGATTTTGTATCCTTTTAAAACATTTAGGTGCATTTAAGGTGATATGCAAAATCCAGGAATTTTCGGTAAAATAATATCAGGATAATTTTATACAGAGATTGTCACTGAAATATGACTATCGTTATTTGTCTTGTTAGGTAAAGCCTCTTGGTTAGTTTTAGTATTAGCCTGAACTCAAACATTTACCCTTACTGGAAACTTTAAGCTTGTAGTCAAAATTATTCTTAGTTAAGTGAATCTACTATCATCGGAGTTTAATTAATTTTATTCTTGATAGGATGAGACTAATTTTCTTATTAAGTTAAATTCAGTTTAAGGCATTTGCACAATACTTAACAATAAAGATGAAAATTTCTGAGGTAGAGTTAGATCTGATAGCTTTATATTTTTAAAATCTTCATTGTTAGTTTTAATCTTTCTTGTATATTTCTCACAAAATTCAATTCAGTGTTTGAGGCAAGTTTAATTACTGAACACCTCGGTGTACAATAAACTTTAAACTATGTTTAAAAATACCTGTGAGATGTGAGGAAGCCATGTAGAATGTTATAGGAAACCATACAAGGGAGATTAAAATGAACATTATTTACTCAAGGGGAAAATGTGTAATTCCTCTTGAGATTTGCAGAATTATTTTATATGGTCTATAATCCTTTTCAATATTATAAAACATATAATTCTTGGAACTTTAAAGGTATTTAAAGCAAAAATGTTTAGAAAATATGTATTGCTTATTTCCAATTTATATCTGCATTTACTATGTTTTATAGATTGCTAATATATTATTTTTCTAATTTGTACACTATTTCAAAAGTTTTAATTCATCAGAAATATTTTATAAATATGAAACTTGCTTTATATCTTCATATCTAATCTTTTATCTCAAGAAGTAGAGATATGTAATTATAATAATATTGTCAGTGCATATTTTACATTCCCCTATCTCCGTATTTCTAGGTAAGTGGAAAGAGAAGGGTATGGCACTGGGAATCAAGAGGGAAGAGGGGAATTTTTTAAAGTTTAGTGGTTCCTAGAATGAGAGAGGTGAAAAAATGGAGAAAGGAAAATAAAAAATATAAGGCCCTTTTTAGATCAAAATGCCTGCTATTGGGGTTAAGAGAACAGAAATGACTAGAGATATATGATTGATTGATTGATTGATAGATAGATAGATAGATACATACATACATACATACATACATACATACATAGATACATAGATACATAGATACATAGATACATAGAGACAGACAGATGTTATGGGCTAAATTGTGTTTCTTCCAAACTCACATGTTGAAGCCCTAACTCCCAGTACCTCAGAATGTGACTGTATATAGACATGAGCCGTTAAATAGGTAATTATGTTTAAATAAAGTCCTTAGTGTAGGCTCTAATTTAGTCTTATTGATGGCCTTGTAACAACAGGAAATTTGGACATACAAAGAGACACCAGGTGCATGCATGCACAGAGGGATGACCATGTCAGAGACACTAAGAGAGCAGCTGTCTGCAAGCCAAGGAGAGAGGTCACCTGAGAAACTAACATGGCTAACACCTTGATTGTGGACTTCCAGCCCCCAGAACCGTGAGAAAATCATTTCTGTTGTTTCAGCCATCCAGTCTGTGGAACTTTGTTATGGCAGCCCCAGCAAACAAATACAATAGATATTTGCCCCGTCTTCCCCATTTGGGATTCTGTGAGAAGACCTTTTAGAATGTGTCTCTGTCAATCTGGAGCAGGCTCAACAGAGACATTTGCTACCAGGATTTATGCCTCAAATTTCCCCAAGCTCCTGTAATTTAGAAAGGAGAGGTTTTCCCTTTTTTTCTATGTGCTCCTTGAGAGAGACACAGAAAGTGGCAATGGACCTGTTATTGTGATGATCCCCCACTGAGGTAAGGGGTAAGGTGACCCCAGAGTGGAGGCTGTGGGGTAGGATGGCATAAGTCATACATAAAATAGAAAATATGACTGAATCACAAAAAACCTGCAGGGTCGGCCAGAGCTGATCAGCAGAAGCTGGCAGGGAACCTGGTATTTAATATGACATATTGCCACAGATACTACCAAAGCCCCAGAGGAAGAAAAAAGGGTGAACATTTGGCTCCAAGGGCACCATCTCTTGGAAGTGGAGGCAAGTAAGCTTTCCTTTAATACAGATGCCAATTTGGGAAGAAAGAGAGAAGCAGAAATCCTTTAAAGCTATGTATTTACAAATTACTAAATAGAGTGTTTAAAATGGAAGATATTATGATATTTTAAAATCACAGCAGTGAGTCAGCTGTCCCTACAATGCCCGTAGTACTCTGGACTAAGAGGACTCAGATATAAGAGAGAGAACTTGTTTCTTGATTTAGTCAAGTATACAATCAAATAAACCACAATTCCCTATATAAGCCCAATATTTGTATATAAATATAGGGCCCCACTACAAGTTCATGCTTCTCTTTTGTTCAACTCATAAAAGATAGTGTTAGACTAGGCCATTATAAGTATTTGAGCAATTGAAGTTGCTGCCTCAATGATGTTTGAGTTGATATTAAAATAGCACCATGTATTTTATATTTTACAAGAAATTAAGTCTGACAGATGGAAGTAAACAAGTCTAGAAGGGTGACTAATTACTAACCCACATTGAATGGAGTTACTAGAGGAGCTTAAGCACTGTCAGTGTCAGCTACAAATCTCTTAGCAAATGGAGTGAATGTGTCTTCAGTGTGGAAGCAAAAATAAAGTCAATTATAAGAAGTTGAGGAAGTAGAGAAAGGAAAAGAAAAACAGTGAAAAAAGTACAAAGCAGAAAAATTAATAACTACTATGGCTCACCCCTATTTAAGTTATAAAATTGCAAAATATTCCCACAAAAAACATTTGTAAATCTTCATTCCTTAAAGATCTATGACAGGAGTTAGCAAACCACAGTAGATGGGGAAATCAGAATTTCCATCTAAAGTTTTATTGGAATACAGTCATGCCCATTATTGTCAAAGGCTACTTTATCACTACCAATGGCAAAGTTAAGTAGTTGCTGCCGAGACTTATACCTCACAATGCCTAAGTATTCACCATTTGGCCCTTTACAGGAAACGTCTGCCAACTTCTGTCCTAATTTTGGAGGTCCTATTTTTATATGGGAATATAACTGGTTTCTACTTATACATTTTCCATACCAAAAAGCAGATATCAACTTGATTTGAGGCAGGTCAGTAACTCCTTTTTCTTCCTTATTGTCATTTTGGCAAAAGGACCCGAAATTCCAGCTGACAGTATCAGCTTCCAATATTTGTCCACTAATATTAGAAGGATTTTTCTTTATACTGACATGATTTTAGACCATCAAATGCAGAGTTGTTATGGTGGAAATGAAAATGCTTGTGTGTCATTAGATTCTCTACCATTATTTTACTTTTTGGTGGTAAGTGACATAAACAAATATTTCTAACTCTCTGATTTCTGGGCATAAGACAGATTATAATTCTGGCTTTCTTGTGTTTGGGAGAAGCCATGTGACAAGGTGTGGCCATGAAATGTGACTGGAAGTGATATGTACCACTTCTGCAAAGCATTCTACTATATACGAAAACCCCAGGGCTGTGTGATGGTTAATATTGAGTGTCAACTTGATTGGATTGAAGGATGAAAAGTATTGTTCCTGGGTATGTCTGTGAGGATGTTGCCAAAGGAGATTAACATTTTAGTCAGTGAACTGCTAGTTGCACAACTACCCACAATGTGGGTGGATACCATCTAATCAACTGCCAATAAAGCTAGAATAAAGCAAACTTGCTGAGTCTTCCAGCCTTCATCTTTCTCCTATGCTGGATGCTTCTTGCCCTTGAACATCACACGCCAAGTTCTTCAGCTTTTGGACTCTTAGACTTACACCAGTGGTTTGCAAGGGGAGCTCAGGCCTCTGGCCACAGACTGAAGGCTGCACTGTTGGCTTTCCTACTTTTGAGGTTTTGGGAGTCATACTGATCCACCATTGGCTTTCTTGCTCCTCAACTTGCAGAGGGCCTATTCTGGGACTTTACCTTGTGATTGTGTGAGTCAATTCTCCTTAATAAACTCCCTTTTACGAACATGTATATTCTATTAGTCCTGTCCCTCTAGAGAATCCGGACTAATACAGGCATATTACCACTAATACATATCACCACTAGTACAGGCTTAATACCACAGAAATACAAAAGATCATTCAAGCCTACTATGAACACCTTTTTGAAACAAATCAAAATGAAAACACAACATACTAACCCTGTGGAATGCAGCAGAAACAGTGCTAAGAGGGAGGGAAGGTTATAGCATTAAATGCCTATGTCAAAAAAAGTAGAAAGATTTTAAATTAACAATTTAACAATACATCTCAAGGAACTGGAAAAGCAAGAACAAATCAATACCCACCGCCCCCCCCAAAAAAAAACACAGAAGAAACGAAATAACAAAGATCAGAGAACTAAATGAAATTGAAAAAAAAAGTACAAAAGATAAATGAAACAAAAAGCCGGCTCTCTGAAAAGATAAACAAAATTGATAGACATTTAGTGAGATTAACCAGGAAAATAAGGGAAAAGATCCAAATGAGCTCAATTAGAAATGAAACTGGAGATATTACAACCAATACCAAGCTAGTTTAGAAAACACCAAGCAGGATAAATACCAAAAATTTACAGCAAGGCACATCATACGCAAACTGAAACAAAAAGAAAGTGAAAATATTAAAAACAAACACTTGACAAATAGAGGAACAAGGATGAGAAGTTGCATCAGACTTCTACAAAAAAATATTCTTCAAGAGTGAAGGAAACATCTGAAGGAATTTGTTGCCAGTAGACAGGTCATGCAAGAAACGTTAAAAAGAAGTACTTCAGAGACAAGAAAAGTGATATAGGTCAGAAACTTGAATCTATGTAGAGAGAAAATATGGAGAAGGGACAAATGAACGTAAAGTGAAATATTTTATTTTTATTACTCCTAGTGCATCTAATAGAGTAATGTTTGTTCAAAGTAATAAGACCATCAATATTTCAGGTAATTATAGCATATAGATAAATAAAATGAATGACAATGATGTTACACCAGTGCTACCTGTGAATCAGTAGGTTATAATGTAAGAGTTAACTTAGAGTAGGCCAGGCACGGTGGCTCACACTTGTAATCCCAGCAGTTTGGGAGGCCGAGGCGGGCGGATCACAAGGTCAGGAGATCGAGACCATCCTGGCTAACACGGTGAAATCCCTTCTCTACTAAAAAATACAAAAAATTAGCCGGGCATGGCGGCGGGCGCCTGTAATCCCAGCTACTCAGGAGGCTGAGGCAGGAGAATGGCGTGAACCCAGGAGGCGGAGCTTGCAGTGAGCTGAGATCTGAGATCAGGCCACTGCACTCCAGCCTGGGCGGCAGAGCGAGACTCTGTCTTGGTGGGGAGGGGGAAAAAGAAAAGAGTTAACTTAGAGTAGTTGTAAATGTATATTGCAAACTCTAGGGCAATAATTAAACATGTTTATTTCTTTCTTTTATTTTGTATTTTCTTTTCAGGACACGATTGGACTGTGTAAATATCTTTAAATATAAATTATGTTCTATGAAAGGAGAGAAAATGAAAACACATTAAAATGCTCTATTAAGAATAAAGAAGGCAGTAAAAGGAGGGACAGTAAAAAATGACTCAAATACACCAGAGTCAGAGACTGTCAGAATGGAAACAAACAAACAAAAGCCAATACACAATTATATGCCATCTACAAGAAACCTATCTTAAATATATACACAGACAGATTAATATAAAAGGATGAAGAAAAAAATATTATACTAACACTTGTGTAAAAAACACTGGAGTAGCTGCATAATTGCAGAAAAAGTAGAATTCAGGACAAGGAAATTATCACAGATAAATAGGAGCATTAATAAAGAGGTTAATTTTGTAAGAATGCATAACAATCTCTAGCATGCATGCACCTAACAACAGTGTCAGAATACCTGAGTCCAAAAGTGATGAAATCTGTAAAAAGGAATAGGCAAATTCACAATTAAAGTTGAAGACGTTAACATCTCTCTGTTAGTAATTGATAGATCCAGTGAGCAGAAAATCAGTAAGGTTAGAGAGGAAGTGAACAGCACCCCCAATAATAAAGGGTGTCTAAAGGATACTTACAGAATACTTCATCCAATAACAAAAAAATATAATTTTTTTTCAAGCTGACATGGATCATTCATGAAAACAGACCACATTCTCGGTCATAAAAATATACCTTCACAAATGTAAAAGAATAGAAAATATACAAAGGTACAAAGCATGTTCTCAAAACACAATGCAATTAAACTAGAAATCAAGAAGAATAAGATAGCTGGCAAATCTTCAAATATTTGAAGATTAAACACACACTTCCACATAATACAGTATTAAAAAAAGCCTCCAGGGAAATTTTAACATTGGAACTAAATGAAAATGAAAACAAGACTTTCCAAAACTTATTAGCTGCAATGACAGTATTGCTTGAAGGAAAATTTATATCATTGAGTGTATATTAGAAAAGAAGAAAGTTATAAAAATCAACAGTCTAAGGTAGCACATTAAGAAAAATATGAAACTAAAGAAGGAGAAAAGAGATAATAAAGGTTAGACTAGAAGTCAATGTAATTGAAAACAGGAAATCAATAGAGAAAGTGAATAAAAACAAAAAATGTTTTTTTCTTTTGAGAAAGGTCAACAAAACTGATAAATCTTTACCAGGGTAACAAATAAAAGATGTATATATATAGAGATAAACAAAGTGCTAATATCATAAATAAACAAGGGCTTTTACTAAGGATTTAGTGGCTACTAAAAAGATAATATTATAATACTGTGAACAACTTTGTGCCCAGAAATTAAATAACTTGGCTTAAATAAACAAATTTCTTAGAAAACACAAACTCTCAAAATTTATAATATAAGAAATCTATAATGTGAGTAGGGCTGTATTTATTAAGGAAATTGATTAATAATTACCTTACAAAAATAAAACAGAACAAAATATCAGGTCCATACGATTTTACTTGCAAATCCTACTAAATATTTAAAGAAGAAACTACATTAATTCTCTATGATCAGTTTCAGAAGACAAAATTGGGGTGAAATGCCCTAATGCATTCCATGAGGCCTGTATTATCCTAATACCAAAACCAAACAAAAATATTACAAGAAGAACAACTACGGACCAATATATCTCATGGACATAAATGTGAAATCTTTAGTTAAATATTACCAATATAATACAACAATGTATACAAAGAATTATACACAGTTATCAGGTGGGACATATTAGAGTTATTCAATAGAGGCTGAGATCTGATTTATGCCATCACGTGCCAAGGGACACCTGGGGCAACCAGAACCTCGAAGAGGAAAGGAAGAATTTTTTCCTAGAATGTTTGTAGGGAGCAGAGCCCTGCTACAATCTTGATTTCAGACTTATAATCTCCAGAACTGTGAGATAATACATTTCTGGGATTTTTTTTAAGCCAGCAATCATGTGGTAAATTATTTTAGCAGTCACAGGAAAAGAATTCAAAGCCTAATTAATTAATTCAAAAATTTAATTGAGTTTTTTTAAATTTGTATAACTGTATGGAATACATGTGCAATTTTGTTGCATGCATAGGTTGGATAGTGGTCAAGTCAGTGCTTTTAGGGTGTCCATAACCCAAATAACACACTGACTTATATTCATCCTCCCCTCTCCCACTCCCCATTCTTCTGAGTTTCCATTAGCTATCATTTCACTCTGTACATTCACATGAACCCATTTTAACCACATAATTATAAGAGAGAATATGTGATATCTGTCTTTCTGTGCCTGGGTTGTTTGGCTTAAGAAAATTACCTCCAGTTCTATTCATGTTGCTGCAAAAGACATAATTTAATTTTTTTGGCTCAGTAGTATTCCATAGTACATATATACCACATTTTCTTTATCCAACATCTGTTAATGGACACTTAGGTTGATTCCATATCATTGCAGTTGTGAATAATGCTGTGGTAAACATACTAGTGCAGATATGTTTTCTAGCTAATGATTTCTTTCCCTTTGGGTACATACCCAGTAGTGAGATTGCAGAATCATACTATAGTTCTATTTTTAGTTCTTTGAGAAATATCCATACATTGTTTTATAAAGACTGTACTAAATTATATTCCCACCAACAGTGTATAAGTGTTAACTTTTCTCCATGTTCTCGCCATCTTCAGATATTTTTGTCTTTTTAAACAATAACCATTCTGACTGGTGTAACGTGATATACCACTGTGGTATTTATTTGCATTTTCCTGAAGACAGTAATGTTGATAAATTTTTTATATACCTGCTGGACATCTGTATGTCATTTTAAAAAAGTCTATTCTATACTTTGCCCACTTTTTAATAGACTTATTTTTGTTGTTGAGCTGTTTGATTTGTATATTCTGGTTGCTTAGTCCCTTATCAGATGAATAGTTTGAAAATATTTCCCCTCATACAACAGATTGTCTCTTCACTCTGTTGATTATTTTGCTATGCAGAAGCATTTTAGTGTAATTAAGTCCCATTTATCTATTTCTGCTTTTGTTGCCTAAGCTTTTGCAGTCTTATTATAAAGTTTTTGCTTAGACCATTATCCAGAAGAGTTTTCTCTATATTTTCTTCTAGTATTGTTGTACTTTCTGGTCTTAAAATTAAGTATTTAATTGATCTTGAGTTGATTTTTGTATATGGTGAGAGGTAGAGGTCAAATTTTATTCTTCTGCATATAAGAATCCAATTTTCCCAACACCACTTATTGGAGAGGGTGTCCTTTCCCCAGTGTATTTTTGTCAGCTTTGGCAAAGATAATTTGGCTGTAAATATGTGTCTGTTTCTGGGTTCTCTATTTTTTCCCATCGAACTATGCATATATTTTTCTTCCAATACTATTGATGGAAGTGGTGGCATGTCTGAAGTGGCTGCTGTGAAGACACTGGCTGCACACTTCACGGAGCTGGTGGGAGCCAGGAACAGGTGGGAGCCCTACTCTCCTGGGCGCAGCTGCAACCACCCAGCCATGGCTGCAGACCCATGCATCCCTGTACTCTCGGGAGCCTAGGAAGTACCCACTGCCCCTGCAGGCTCAGAAGTGCCTACTCGCACTACCTGGTTTCTCCGCACTCCTGGTGCTTGCTTGAATTTCAGAGCAAAGTTGAAGCCGAGCCCAGGTGCTGTTGTGCGCCGTCTGGGTGTATGCATGCTCAGGGCAGCATTGACACACCAGCTCCCCTGTCACCTCAGCCCTGTCTGAAACATTGGGCACCAACGAGCTCAGGAAGGGAGGCCAGTGGGGGCTGAGGGCAGCTTGGTGCAGGACTGCAGACATCCCTTAGCACAAACAGCCTGGGTGCCGTGGATGACATGTTGATGGCAGCAGGAGGCAGACAGGCTCCTGGGTGGAAAGAGGCAAGTTTCTGGTGAAGCCCTACCTTCAAGCCAGGAATAGCCTGAAACATGGGTGTGGGGCTGTCAATTCCAGGTGAAGTCCACTGCCTGGAGTGAGAACTTACGGTGATTTTTCCAGGGCTGCCCATGGTTTCCCATGGACCAATCAGCACACACTTCCTCCCTTCTGAAGTCCATAAAAACATTAGTCTCAGCCAGACTCACACAGACATCTGGATGACCTGCCTATGGAAAGAAGCTACTCGCTGTTGGGCTCTTCTCCACTAAGAGCTAGACACTCATCTGGACGACCTGCCTATGGAAAGGAGCTACCCACTTCAGATCTTCTGAGACCTGTTCTGTTGCTCAATTCAACTCCTCTCCACCTTGCTCACCCCCTGTTGTCTGTGCACTTTATTCTTCTTGGATGTGAGACAAGAACTTGTGACCTGCTGAATGGCAGGACTAAAAGAGCTATAACACAAACATGGCTGAAACATGCCTCCCCCACTCACCACATTGCGGGCAATGAGAAGGAGAAAAGATCTGTGGTCCTTTGGGGAGCCCAGACCTAGAGGCTCCTGTAATCAGGGCTGTGACCCGCAGCCCCCCACAGTGCTGGCACCTGTGCTGGCACATTGAGCTGCCTGCCCTGCTCCAGCAGCCAGCGTGCCAGGCTGTGTGCAGTGTCTGAACCCTGAATTCACTTGTCCACACACCCCTCATCATTCCCACGCCTGGCTCAGTTTTGTTTCCATTTTTATGGAATATCTTTTTTCACCTCGTTGCTTTCAGTCTATATGTGTCTTTACTGCTAAAGTGAGTTTCTTTTAGGCAATATACAGTTGGATCATGTTTTTTTCTTTTTCTATGCATTTAGCCAATCTAGAACTTATAAGTGGAGCATTTAAACTATTTACATTCAAGATTATTATTGATATGGGAAGTTTTGCTTCTTTCATATTGTTAAATTTTTTAGTTGTTTTATAAATTCTTGGTTTCTTTTTCACTTAACGTTTCTCATTGTGGTTTGATGGAATTCTACAGTGGTGCCATTTGATTCCTTTCTTTTCCTCCTTGGTGAAATTGTTTTACCAGTGAGATTTATAATTCCATTTTTTAAATAATTTTTCCTTTGCTTTCACGTTTAGGACACCTTGAAGCATTTCTTGCAGGACAGGTCTGGTGGTGATGAATTCCTTCAGCATTTGCTTGTTTGGGAAAGGCTTTATTTCTTCTTCATTTATGAAGTTTAATCTTGCTGGATATTTAATTCTTAGCTAAATATATTCTTACCTGGGTATATAATTCTTAGCTAAAAAGGATTTTTTGGCACTTCAAATATATGTATATATATTCACTTAGAATATATCCCATTCTTTTTTTGACCTATAAGGTTTCTGCTGAGAAGTCTGCTGTTAGTCTGATGGTATTTCTCTTACAGGTGACTGGACACATTTCTCTTGCTGATTTTATAACTTGCTCTTTGACTTTAGACAGTCTGATTATAATATGTCATAGCAAATCCTTTTGGCCTTGTATTTTCTTGGTGACTAATGAGCCTCCTGTATATGGATCTCTAACTCTCTCGATATTCTAGGGAATTTTTCATTTGTTATGTCATCAAATAGACTTTTTAAACCTTTAGTTCTCTTATTACCCATGTAGATAATCATAATTCATAAATGTAGTTGCTTTATCTTGTCTCAAACTTCTTGAAGTTTTCTTTGTTCACTTTTAAAAATTCTTTTTCTTTATTTTTGTTTGACTAAATTATTTCAAATAAACTGTCTTCCAATTGTGAAATTCTTCCTTCTGCAAGGCCTAGTTTATTATTGAGGCTTTCAAGTGTATTTTGGGCTCCCATCAGTAATTTCTTTGTAGTTACAGAATTTCAGTTTTTATTTAAGAACTAGCCCCTTGGTAAATTTCTTATTTACAATTTGAATTGATTTTTTTTTGTTCTTTCTCTTGGTATTCAGATTTCTTTTTCATCTTATTGAGCTTCTTTAAAATAAATATTTTAAATTTTTTATCTGAGATTTTGAGAATTTCATTTTGATCAAAATCTATTGCTAGAGAATTATTGTGTTTCTTTAGGGTGTCACATGTCCTGCTTTTTCATGTTTGCTGTGTCTTTACATCGATTTCTGCACATGTAGTGTAACAGTCGCTTTTTCCTATTTTTGAGTTTACTTTTGTTCAAGGGGGACTATTTCTGAAGATGTGTCAATGGTATTGGCTGGGTAGGACCCTTTGGCTTTCCTTCTGAATGCATGTAGCAGTAAAGTCTCCATATTATTTCCTTGCTATAAACAGCATCAGTGGCATCTGTGGTTTCCTTGGCATGTTAGAGTGGAATTAATAGTGGAGGCTGTGGAAGAGTTGTGCTGGGGACTGCAATGCCAGATGAGCCTATCTTCAGGATTCAGCACTGGCATTGGAGAGCTAGGCATTTCTATTCTTGTAATCTGGGGCAGTGTACATGGGCACCTATGTTGGCATTTCCAGGCCAGCTGATTATTGGGCTTCTGGGTGGCTTTCCCAGATGCCAGTTATGGTAGTAGTATATCAGGTGTGTGAGTATTCTCTTGAGCCCCTGGGTTGCTAGTGCGGTATGAGCAATGGCAGTAGCAGTGGTAACATTCTCTTCTAGATCCCAAGCAATGTGTGCTTGTGTTGGTAGTGGTTGCAGTGGGCTGTGCAGGCTGGCCCCTAGACCAGCACATGTATGGCAGTTGCAGGTAGGAGACAGCTGAGGTGGAAGTGGTGGGATGTACAGGTCCAACCTCAGTGCCCCAGAAGGAGTGCTTGGTTGGTGGATTGGAATGTCCAGTCCCTCAGACAACAGACAACCCTGTATTGTCTTAAGAGTGGAAATGAAGCCAGGTAGAGCTGGACTGGGCAGGCTTAAGCTCAGGCCTCACAATGCGGAGCACATGCTGCAAAGTGATCCTTAGGCCTCTGGTTGATTGCTAGGGTTAAGGGCAGTAGGTGCTACACTAAGGTCCCGCCATGGGTAGGGTGCAGCCAGCTCCAGTGGCCACAGTCTTGGCTCGTGAGTGGGGGACACATGTCCTTGTCATGCCCGTCTCAATGGAGCTCATTCCCCAGTCCAGGTTATTGCAGTGGACCCAGGGTATCTGTCATACCTAGAAGTGTGCACCATGCTCACAACTCAGGCCCAGGCCTTAAGAGTGCCCACCCAGTTCAAGATCAATAATTCATGGCAGCTTGATTCCCCCTCAATCTCCAGAGGATAAACCCCTTTCCCACCACCAGCAGTAAAAGCCCAATCCACAGTCATTTCCAAGTTCTTGCTGTAAGAGCCCACCCCCAACTTATATCCCAGGTGTGCAATCAATAGCATGAGTTTTGATAATGCCTAGGACTGATGATGCTGGTTCTCAAGAAAGAACACAGTCTGTTTAAAGCTAGAATAAAAAATGGCATCTTGCTGTAGCTGCTTAGGTTTCAGAAAGGGTCTGGGAACCAATGTGAGTTCTTTCCCTGGAGCAGATCTTTCTCATAGTCTCCCAGCTGCTCCCTAAGTTAGTTTCAAAGCTTGGGCGGGTAATGGAGCTCCCTGTGGCCTTGATTGTTTGATTCCCCAGTAGGAAACTAGACCACAGAAAGATTCTCATGCACCTCTTTCCCATATTGGGGAGTCATTCCTGGTTCCCAGCTAGTCCTGGCCAAGTATGCTGCTTGTTTCTTTATCCTTTATAGTTTTAATGTTTTCTATCACTTTTCTGTTGAACTACCATGCTCTCTCTTTGACAATAGATCCAAAGTGCAGTTATGTACACACTATTTTGGTTCTTGTAAGTAGATGAAGTATACATGAAGTGGTGTTAGCCAGCCATCTTCATGAATTGGAGACATAATATTCTTAAGGTGTCAACTCTTTCCAAATTGATTTCAACCATCTCTACACACGGTTCTGAGTTTGGTCTGTAACTCAATATTTTGAATATATGTGTCTTACACTCTTGTAAGTATTCCTAATGTACTCAAGATTGTTAATTTGAATCTATGGATTCAAATTAATAAAGTTGTAACACAATTATTTTTATGCTTAGAAATCTCCAGGATCTTTATTGCCTGTGGGATATGAGCTTTGGAGACATATTTAGTAATCTATTAAAACAGATTTTTTGAAAAATAGTTGGAACAGATGGTAGAATGAACCCAACAACTCAGCAGGGTTTATTGATTCCTAAAATTTTACAGCAGTGCTCATTGTTGCAGATTTATGTGTTATTTTCCTAGATTTTTGAAAAGATATCTTTAAAAAATATTTTCAAAATAAATCATTCCACAATTATAACAATAACAATCAATAAAACAGTTAACCCTCTCTTAATAAATATAGGGCCATTAATAAAAGCTCTAGTATCTTATAGGTTTGAAAAGAAATCTTTACATACAGGTACTGTCATATTATATTTATAACCCTTTTTTTTTTTAAAAAAAAGGGAAATTTACAAGGTATACACAGGAAAGTACATACAATTTGCAAAGTATACAGCAGAGAATTCCAATACACCTCACACTGAGTTTTTCCTATTATTAACATCTTCAGTTATTAGTATGATAAATTTACCATGAATCAACATTGATACATTATTATTAACTAAAGCCTATATTTCATGTAGATTTCCTTAGGTTTTAGCTAATGTCTTTTTTTGTTCCCATAATCCCATCCAGGACATAACAATACATTTCATTGTCATCTCTGTGTAGGGTCTTCTACTGTGACATTTCTCAGTTTTTTTGATGACTTTGATAGTTTTAAGAAATACTGGGAAGGTATTTTACAGAATGCCTTTAAATTTGGGTTTGCTTAGATTTTTCCCCTCAATGTTAGATAATAATTATCATTTTAGGGGAAGGAAAATCAGAGAGGTAAAGTGCCATTCTCATCACATCACATCAAAGAAACAGACTGTCTATATCACTTATTACAACTGAGATTAACCTTCATCTGGATGGCACTGTGCCTGTCATGTTTCTCCACTGTAAAGTTACTATCATTTTCTCCATTTACATACTTAATTTTTTGGAAGGAAATCACTTTATGCAGCCCACACTTGAAGAAAAGAAAGTTAAGTTTCACATCTGTGAATAGAGAGTATCTATATAATTTTTTGGAATTATTTTACACGGATTTGCCTATGTCCTCTTATTCTATTTATTTATTTAGTCATTTATTTGTATTAACATGGACTCATATGCTTTATTAGTCTGTTTTCATGCTAATAATAAAGACATACCTGAGACTGGGAAATTTATAAAGAGAAGTTTAATGGATTTACAGTTCCACATGGCTGGGGAGTCCTCACAATCATGGTGGAAGACAAGAAGGAGCAAGTCACATCTTACATGGATGGCAGAAGGTAAAGAGAGCTTGTGCAGGGAAACTCCCATTTTTAAAACCATCAGATTTCATGAGACTTATTCACTATCACGAGGACAGCATAGGAAAGACTTGCCCCCATGATTCAATTATCTCCTACTGGGTCCCTCCCACAACACGTGGGAATCATGGGAGTTACAAGATGAGATTCGGGTGGGGACACAGAGCCAAACCACATCATATGCATTTATTCTATATTTTACATTATAATACAACTATATGAGTTATTTTATTGCTCATATTCTTCCAGCTTTGGACACTGAAAGTTCTTTAAGGTGGATCCTATATCTCTTTAAAATGTCTCCACCATTGTGTCCATCCTTACTTCCTGGCATGGCAAGATGCTCCATGTTCTTTGATTTCTCATACCTCAGCACTAGAATCAGCTACTTATTCATGGAACCTTGGTTATTTTTACTGGAGAATAATATTGGAAATCAAGTTCTGGGAAGTAATAGGTTCTTTTTATTTTAATGAAAAAAAAAAGACTCAGTAGATTAAGCTATTTAAAAAGCCCATATTACAGAAAATATATTCAATGAAAAGTAAATATTTCTCCCATATCCGCATCCTTTTCCTTTTTTAAAATGCAGCATCATTTCAGGTGTACCTTGATATTTTGTAGACAAATATGCATCTCTCTAATCATTTTCTTGTCTATTATTTCTAGTTATCTACATGGAAGGAGAGGTGGCCCACTTCAGTGATCCTTGTTTCTTTTCACATAAGTTCATATAAATATAGTATTTATGTAAGTATATAGATGGCCTGGGATATGCAGTCCATTGTTAAGATATGCTTTATTTTTTTAAATGAAATTCTACAAATTACCTTTAGTTTATTTCCTTCCTATTGATATTTTGCAAGCGTAACTATGATCACTATTTCATAGATTCATTAATATGATTTTAATGGAAAGCATATATGGATGGTGCTAGGGTTATATTTGGGAGCTTAATCAAAATTAGCTGAGCAGAACAACATAAGGCTTTTGAATAATACCAGGAGAAGGGTCTTGACAAAGCTTTCTCCTTGATCAAAAAGCTCTAATTGTGATATGGTTTAAACCATGTAACCCATGTTTCTTGTCCCTCCTTCAAGTCTTCTACAAACATGTAAATTATCACAGTGTGAAATCTCCTTCCTGAAATTCTTCCACAATTTTTCAGTTATGTCTAGTCCCAACTGATCTTTTTGTAGAATACTTAGAGCTTCAAGATCATATGTGTTCAGGTGCTCTTTTTGCCTCTGAGTTTCTCCAGTAAGTGCTACTTTACATTAATACTGCATGGCAATACTGGTTCATGACTATGTACCTCTGAGCAATATATTTTGGATCCTAACAGTGGCTTATGCATATTACTTGTCTGAGCTAAGCTAGAAGCTACAATGTTTACAACGATGGTGAAAATCAAAAGTACTGAACTCGAGATTAAGTCAGGAATGGATTGGGTTACTTCCATTTGGCAGAAACATGTATAATGAAATCGAGTAATGTGAAAATGCAGAAATAATTTTTCTTTCACAGTCAGAGGCAAAAGAAAACAGAGACATTGACTAATTTTGAAACTCAGTTTTCCATTCTTTCCTCCAAGAGGAGGCTAAGTACTGAATCCTAAGCCAAGTACTGCACCTTACAAGATTGTAATTATGGTTATAATACTGGTCATTATTATCATTATTATCATTATCATCTGTACAGGTTATGCTTGCTTTTCTTTGGAGACCCCATATATTTTGTATGGATATTTTGTAGAAGCAAGCATGTGAATATAGTATTTGAGCACATCCACTATGACACTTGCTAGTGTTTTCTAGAATGGTAACTCAAATGCATAGTGATACAGTTTGGCAGTGTCCCCACCCAAATCTAATCTTGAATTCTCATGTATTGTGGGAGGGACCCTATGGGAGGTAACTGAATCACGGGGGCACGTCTTTCCCGTGCTGTTCTCATGATAGTGAATAAGTCTCATGAGGCCTGACGATATCAAAAGGGGGAGTTTCCCTGCCCAATCTCTCTCTTTGCTGGCTGCCATCCATGTAAGACGTGACTTGCTCCTTCTTTTCTTCCACCACAATTATGAGGCTTTCCCAGCCATATGGACCTGTAAGTCCAATTAAACCTTTTTCTTTTGTAAATTGCCCAGTCTTATGTATGTCTTTATCAGCAGCATGAAAACGAACTAATATACATGGCCAAGAACTTTCATACTTCTTACAGCTGCCAAAGTCATATAATGAACTAATTCAGGAGAAAAATAAATAGTATTCTCTTAAAAGATTTATACAAGTTGAACACTATACATCATTTTCTGGAAGCTATTGCTACTTGGCACAGCACTGTAAACTATCAAAGCTTTAACAAGAACATGACCATTGTTGAATCTACAGTAAATGAATATTTTGCTGCCTCTGTTAGCATTTAAATACAGCCTTTGATTTTGCTAATGCCTTCTTTTCTATGCTCATCTAAAAGACAAATATCAGCATATCTTCTCAGGAAAGGGGTGCAATACACATTTGACATGCTTTCACAGGTATATTTTAATGATCTTAAAGTATGTCATCAATGGGTTTGAAAAATATTTACACATTGTGAACTGTTGGTATCCAAATGTTTCATTTGTAAAATTTTTACATTGTCTACCTTCAGCAGAAAAGGAACCAACATCGTATTTATGCTTACCGAGTCTTACCTATTCAAACGTGAGACACAACCCAAGGTTACACAATTTGGGCATAAAACTTTAATCCCTACTGAGAAATAAACCAATTGACTTGGCAGATATTGACTCTAAAGAAGTTGGTTTCTTTGAATGTATCAGGTGCACATTTTATACCTGGATAATTTACTAAATTCATATACCAAGTAACCAAACAGCATCTAAGATTGAATGAAGAGTCCCTGAATATAAATTAAAAAGTCAAGAAACACCAGATGCTGGTGAGGTAGCAGAGAAATAGGAATGCTTTTATACTGTTGGTGGTAATGTAAATTAGTTCAACCATTGTGGAAGACAGTGTGGTGATTCCTCAAAGATTTAGAACCAGAAATACCATTTGACCCAGCAATCCCATTACTGGGTACATACCCAAAGGAATGAAAATTATTCTATTATAAAGATATATGCACACACATGTTCATTGCAGCACTATTCACAATAGCAAAGAAATGCAATCAACCCAAATGCCCATCAATGATAGACTGAATAAAGAAAATGTGGTACATATACACCATGGAATACTATGCAGCCACAAAAAGGAATGAGATCATATTCTTTGCAGTGACATGAAAGAAGCTGGAAGGCATTATCTTTAGCAAACTAACACAAGACCAGAAAACCAAACACCTCATGTCCTCACTTGTACGTGGGATCTGGACAATGAGAACACAAGGACACAGGGAGGGAAACAACCACACATTGGGGCCTGTCAGGGTAGGGAAGGGAGGTGGGAGAGCATCAGAAAAAACAGCTAATGTATGCAGGGCTTAATACTTAGGTGAGGGATTGATACGTGCAGCAAACTGCCATGGCACACGTTTACCTATGTAACAAACCTGTACATCCTGCACATGTACCCTGGAACTTAAAATAAAATAAAATTAAAAACAAAACAAATAAAACTGCTAGAAAGTGTCCTACTTCCAATAAAAAAGACAGGCTTTAGATCCCCTCTATGCCTTAGATTTCATGGAATTATATTGGTATCTATGACTAATTTCACAGTTGACAGAAACCTTTATCTACAATATCATTTTTGTCTTCTTGTTTTGTTTCCACAAACCTCTAAGCTTTTTAATTTAAGGACTTTCTCTCAAAAACGACAAAAAAATAAAATCCCTCTGGTAAGCTCTTCCTGAGACAAAGCATCTCATTTAAAGAAAAGATATGAACTCCTAATTTTTCATAAACCTTTTACAATGGGTGTCCAAAGTTCTTAAGTGGGACCAACTTCAGAAATTTCCATTGTGGAATGAAATTTGCACATTCAATCAGAGGCAAAAGCTTGCCTCTAAGTATAATCCAATGTTCTGATATTTGGCTGCGTACTTGCCACTACATAGCCACAGAGATAACACTCCCTACGTGCATGTCACTGCCTGGAAAAGGGCATCACTCACAAGGTCTTCCACTAGTCAAGTAGTCATGCATTAATAATTAATACCCCAAGATTTTTTTAACTGTATATTAGGCAGTTTATTCAAAGTTGACAAACCCGAGTCTTGGAACTATCCGTGATGGTAATGGGAAAATGCTGAGAGCCAGGGCATTGAATATTTTCACAATAAACTGAATTTAAGGCAGTACTCTTGATATAAAACTACTGAGGCAGTCCACGTCAAATGACTGACAAATGCCTGGACATCCAGGCCTAATGAGATCTAACTCAGAAGGGATATTCTGACTCCAAAATTTTGAGACCACTGAATTAGTTGTTATTTGG
The DNA here is from genome assembly GCF_028858775.2 of Pan troglodytes. NCBI lineage: Eukaryota > Metazoa > Chordata > Mammalia > Primates > Hominidae > Pan > Pan troglodytes. The sequence goes on from NC_072401.2 coordinate 138,422,944, forward strand.
TCTGCATTGCAGACCCACCTCACCCTCTGCTCAGTCCTGCTCCTACTGTTACTTTCAACAGATTTGAGTTGGAAGGATATTACCTAATAAAGGGCTTGAATCTTAAACTCCACCTCGGAGAGTATGTTTCTTGAGAACCCAACCTGTAACACCTGACATCGCTATTTAAAAACATTAATGTAAAGTCTTTATAAAATCTGAGTGTTTCAGTAGGTGAAAGCTCAGGCACAACTACTCCAGAACATGTGATGCTGAAGTCAGATGTTTGCACCTCTGTGTAGAGTAAATGTGAATGTTACAGCTATAAATACAGACTTGATGTGGCTGTCTACTTTTACTTTCTGTTATTTTTTTGAAATGGTAAAAAAAGAAAAAAAAAACTAACAAGTAGAGATACAACAAATACAGCCTTCCTACACTTTCATGTGATTTATATTCCTAAATTGTTTACTTTCTATTAAAACTGTGCAAAAATATTTAATATCCTCAAGAAAATGGAGTAGTGTTTTAGGCTCAAAACTCTTTTGGATAAATGCCTAGCAGGAAATTCAAATGTTTTTGCAGAATATCAGAAAAATCATTTTGTGGAACTTTTCTGAACATTGTAGAACATTTAGCATCCCAGTAAGCACGAGTAGATCTCCAGTCATCACTGCCACAACAGTATCCCGTTTCTAAAACTTCTCCTAGGGATCAGTACATTGGGAAGCAATGGTGAAAGAAATTTTACACCCCTGAAAAACATTGACAAAGATGGGAAATTAATTGAAGTATGGAGCAAATGAGCATATTATCAGACTTATTTTTAATAGCCCGCTAGCCCATTGTAATAAGAATTGTCTAAAGGCAGGTGGGTGAAAACATAATATGTACCCATTTATTGTTTATGCTTCATTTTAAAATATATTTATAGTGGCATAATTGTCAAATGATAAACTTCATATATTAAAAGTGTATAATTTGATAAGTTTTAACATATATATGTCTGTAAAATCATAACCATAATTGATACATAAACATGTCTATCATCCGTGAAGGTTTACACATTTCCCTTCATAATCTCCCCGTAATAACCCTCCTTATTCCCTGCTTTCCCATCACCAGACAACTACTGCACTGTCTTCTATCACTATAAATTAGTTTGCACTTTCCAGAAATTTATATAAATGAAGCCACCTAGTACGTATCCTTTTTGTCTGGTTTACTAATAATAATTGAAAATTGGCAAAATAATTGAACAGATACTTGACCATAAGACATAAACGTAGCAAAAAGCAAATAAGATGCTCAATCTTTTTCATCAGCAGATAAATACAAATGAAAACATGATACGCGACACAAATACATAAGTGGTTAAAATGATATTAAAAAATAAAACCATCTCAAGTTAGAAAAGATGCAAAGTACCTGAAACAATCAAACAATGCTTGGAGGCATGTAAAATGATACAGTTACATTGAAAAATAGTTTGGTAGTCCCATAAAATTAAACATAAAATCACCAAACAAACAGAAACACTTTACTCACCAGATTTTAGCCAAGTAAACACTAGTTTATAGAAAATCCTATACAGAAAGGTTTATAGTGTCATTATTTGTAGCTGTTCTCAAATTGAAATTAACCCAAAGTTCTTTCAACTGGTAAACAGAGGAATAAATTTGGGATATCCACAAAATTGAATATTACTCAGTGGTTAAAAAAAACTACTCAATATACACAACAATCTGCACAAATCTCAAATGAGTTACTGCCTGAAATATAACAGACTCAGATTACCGGGTCTAAGGATATGATTAGATTTCAGTATATCATATCATTTATATGACATTCTGGACAAGACAAAACTACAGGAACTAGAAACGGATTGCTGGTTGACAGGAGCTGGCAGTGTGAGGAAGGGTTATACAAAGCATTAAAGGAAAATAGGGATGGGAGTGGATGAGATTGATGGAGTTGTTTTACATCTTGATTATAGTGGCAGTTAACATGATTATACATTTATTGAAACTCAGAGAAATGCATAGTCAAAAAGGAAAATTGTATTGCATAACTCTAATACAAAAAGTGGAATAAAGAGATATGCAATTATATATTAGATTTTGTATAAAGTTCAAATTTATTTGTCACAGCCTCCCTTTCTTTCCTTCCTTCCTTCCTTCCTTTGAGACCACTGAATTAGTTGTTCTTTCCTTCCTTCCTTCTTTCTTTCCTTCCTTCCTTCCTTCCACTCTTTCTCTCTCTCTATGTATATATGTGCATATATCATTTGCATATACATACATATATATATGTATATACAGAGTAGATTGGCTTACTCTTGGCTTACTATATATAGAGAAGATTAGTTTACTCATGCTTTTTATATTTATTTCAATTTTCTAAATTTATAATATGCCAACATAATTATCTTTAAAATTATTAATTATTCTAAATTCACATATTCATTCTTGTAGCCTCTACACTTTTATTTTTATTAAAATATTTTAATAATCTATGTTTCATACCTTTAAACATCATTTAAAATCTAATAACCTTGGTAACTAGAACAAATGGTGGCTTTTGCTTTTCAAGAATAACAAAAGAAAATAAAACCCCCCATAATTATGAATTACTTAAATCACATATATGACAGAGAATATTTTCACTATATATATTCTATAAGTTATTACAGTAATCAAGTACATTTATATGTGTTTTAGGTAGTTTTATCTGTCTAAGACATCATAAAACAACACTAAAAATAATTACATTAAACATACAGTATTTTAACAAAAAAGTGGTCTCCATATGATTCTGAAAAAATAGTGCTGTCTGTATGAGTATTTATTTTTCAATTGAGATCTTTTAAAAGCAGCCTAATTAACACAGCATATTGTTTTATAGAATATTGTTGGAAGAATATCAAATACCATAAAGAAAACATAGAAACTTGGAAGAGAGTTTTAATGCGTATGAGGTAAAAAGCAAGAAGAACATTGCTGGTTTAGCTTCTGCTAGTGCTAGGTTCTCTCTTTATAGCTCCTGGATGTACACTTTTAAGAAGTTTTATATACTTTATGTTTTCAGTCTCCACTTCTATAAACTGTCTTATTCTTAGCACGCTAGACTCATGATCCTGGTTATTGTAAAATACGATTGTTAAAATATTGATTTCCCAAATGGGCAAAACAAGTGGCACTACATAAATATTTTATGCTCTCTGTTGTCCTCTATCATTACCTCCTCCTTGTAAGCAAACACCTAAGGGATAGAATATAACTTCCCTCACCGTTCTGTTTACCATGGTTAGAAGAACCCGTGATATAATACTGTAGCTCTGTCTAATTTCAAGAGGTCTAAAATAATGATTATTTTTAAAATTTTTTTCGTTGATACTATAAACCAATTACTATTTCTGTATAAAATAGCAAATTTAGTAATAATATAAAATTACTGACGAAATTTGAACTCAAAAATACCTTGTTGTTAAGTAACTGAACGTGAAAGGGACAGAAAATTGATGCCATCTAAAAGCAGCAAACATCCAGAATGGCTTGTGGGATTTAATTTAAACATGATATGTGTAAATTTAATGAGGTAGGGGATGTATTACAGGACAGAAATTTGACTTTCTTCTTCCCATCTAATCCAATTTTTTATGCTCCAAAACTTACTGAGGACTCACAAAATCTTTTGTTTGTGTGTGCTGTGTCTATCAATATCTACCACATTGATATCGAAAAGAAATTTTTAAAATATCTAGTAATAAATTAATTAGGGAATAATAATAAATGTACTAGGTACTATGAATAATGATCATAGTAAAGTCAGTATACTTTTATTAAAAACATCTGCATTTTTCAAAATAAAATATTCAGTGAGAAGGGAGGGACCGTTTTATACATTTGCAAATATCTGTGAAGTCATGTAGATTCTCCTATTTGTTTCTTCATTCAATATTTTGTTTTAGTTGGAGTATTTGGATAAAATCTGTTCAATTATTAATGTAGTTAAAAAAGTTAGAATGACCTTTTTAGGTAATTGTGAATATTATTCTTTGGTTTTCACCAAAATTTAACAATTGATAATTTCTTAAAGATTAGTTGCAATATGGGATCAGAAACCCTCTCAGTGAACTTTGGTACTCTTTGGTACTCTTTCACATTACATTGCATTATAATTTCTTGGCTTGTTTGGAACTTCAAATGAATTATTTACCAATGCATATTTTCAAAATATCATGCATTATTTTAAAAATATTAGTTCACTAAGTTATGTAAATCTTTCAAATTTTAACACAGTACAAGATATGAAAAGTTCACATTTATTAATCTCATTACCTATCTCATTAAAAAAGTTTCAAGTATTTGAAATTGCCAAGCACACAGTAGAGAATACAAGATTTCCAAAATTTTAATTGTTGCTCAAGAGCTCACGTTGTATTAATGGTAATGAAGACTGCCATTTGCTTTTCTTGAGGAGTCAGTCTCCCACTTGTTCATGTTCCCAAAACTATCTGACAAATATCAAAGTCTAAATAATCATGTTATTTTTCTTTCACTTATCAAGTAAAAGTTACATTCCATAAAAACAATGGCTGGTTCACCCAGCCACTCAAAATAGTCCACAAATTATTTTCTCTGGGACAATCATCATAATACGTATTCAGCATTAAGTTACTTTAGGCATGCTCCCTATTTCTTCACACAGAATATTAAACATGCATAAATCAGTGGTAGATAACTTTAAAAATAACAATTTTAAATTTATCATTTAAGGCATTTATTTGAACTAGAATTGAAGTAGAATTTTTAATTTTATTCTAAGTGTAAGGCAGTGAAGAATGCATTGACTACACGTACAGTTGGTGTCTCCACTTTGATTCATGCTGATGTAACTGCAGTTTTAACTATGTTGACTCAATAATACTCCATTTTGTATAAGCATCACATTTTTTAATCCATTCATCTGCTGATGGACACTTAGATTGCTTCCAAATCTTATCTATTGTGTACAGTGCTGAAACAACTTGGGAGTGCAGATATTATTTGATACAGTGCTTTTCTTTCTTTCGGACATATACCTAGCAGAGGAATTGTTGGAGCATACGGTAGCTTTATTTTTAGTATTTGAGGAACTTCTACATAGTTTTCCATAGTGGTTATAATAAGTTACATTCCTACCAACAGTGTACAAGGGTTTCCTTTGCTTTACATTCTTGCCAGCATTTGTTCTTGCCTGTCTTTTGGATAAAAGTCATTTTAACTGGGGTGAGGTGATGCCTCATTGTAGCTTTAGTTGGATTTTTCTGATAATCAGTGATGTTGAATACTTTTTCAGATATTTCTTTGCCATTTGTACGGTTTTATTTTTTTTTTTGAGAAAAGTCTATTCAAAAACTTTTGCCTATTTTAAAAATTGAATTATTAGATTTTTATCTATAGAGTTTTTTGAGCTCCTTATACAATCTGGTTATTAATCCGTTGTCAGTGAGTAGGTTGCAAAGATTTTCTCCTGTTCTGTGGTTTGTCTCTTCACTTTGTTGATTGTTTCGTTTGCTTTGTAGAAAGTTTGTAACTTGATGTAATACCATTTGTCCATTTTTTGGGGGGTTGGAACAGCTAAAATATTAAGATAAATTTCTTGGTTCTAAGAGCGCTTATCTCTAATTAATTATGTAATATATCATCACTATTTTTTGAAGTAAGAAATATTACTCTATAATTAAAATTATTCAATTACTAGAATGACTCAACTAAAATGATATGATGAAGAACTGTAGCTGGCTTCCAATTACAATGGACTATGGACTAAATAAGACACATAAAGCCTATATCTGTAAACAAACAAAAGAAACAACCAAAGGACTAGACAAAACTATTTTCTGATGTTACCCAAATGCCAGATTAAGACTCTGGTCCCGGAGAGAAAGGAAACAAGCAAATTGATCTCTACCATCGCCTCAGTTTTCTTCCAGGAAACATATTCCAGAACACTCATCAAGAAAGGAGATTCTCAAGAGAACGTTAGTTACTCTGAATTACAGACAAAATGATGCACTTTAGGTATAGAAGTTGCTCCAGAGAGAAGGAAGGAAGCTATATAGGAAAAGAGTTTTAAAAATAATATAATTATTTAGACTTTGGTATTTGACAGATATTTTTGAGAAATTAATTAATTAGATTGACACTTCAAGAAAAACAAATGGCAATATTCATTACCAGTAATAAAATGTGAGCTTTTTTTTTTTTAGATGGAGTCTCGCTCTGTCACCAGGCTGGAGTGCAGTGGTGTGATCTCGGCTTACTGCAATCTCTGCCTCCTGGGTTCAAACTATTCTCCTTCCTCAGCCTCCTGAGTAGCTGGGACTACAGTTGAGCGCCACCATGCCAGGCTAATTTTTGTATTTTTAGTAGAGACGGGGTTTCACCATGTTGGCAAGGATGGTCTTAATCTCTTGACCTCGTGATCCTCCCACCTTGGCCTCCCAAAGTGCTGGGATTACAGGTGTGAGCCACCACACCTGGCCAAATGTGAGCTTTTCAGTAAACATTAGAATTGTGGAAACCTTATGTCTTCTATTGTGATCTTGGCAAATTCAAATAAACCATGTGCTTATGGCCAATTGCTTTACAACCAAAGTGCCCACATGCAATCAATAATAATGATAATAGCAATAAAATTCTCCACACCATATACAAAAATTAAATAAAAACAAATCACAAGACCTAAATGAAAAACCTAAAACTATTTACATAAAAGAATTAGGAGAAGGGCCTCATGATCTTGGGTTAGATAAGGATTTCTTAGATTCTTCCTAAAAATTATGATCAACAATTTTAATAGACATTTTACTACAGAAGATATACAAAAGATTAGGACACACATTTAAAGATGTTCAATGTCATTAATCATTAGAGAAATGCACATGAAAAGCATAATAAGATACCATTACACACCCACTAGAATGGTTATGGAAGAAGGAGACAGAAAATACCAAGTGTTGGGGAAAATGTACACAAATGGGAGCCCTCATGCATTGCTAGTGGGAATACAAAATGGTAAAGTTACTTTGGAAAACAGTTGGGCACTTGAAAATTTTGACATCAACTTATCAGACAGCACAACAATTCCACTCATAGAAATCTACCAAAATAAGTGAACACACAAGTCCATTCAAAGACACATATGTGAACATTCACAGCAGCATGGTTCATAATAGCCAATACCTAAAAAGAATACAAATATCCATTAACTGGTGAATGATTAAAAATATGCAGTATAGGGACAAATTGTAATAGTATGCAATAAAACTTAACAAACTACTGATACATGCTGCATCGTGTATAAATCTAAAAACATTGTCTAGTGAAAGAAGTCACATATTGCATGATTCTATGTATATGAAATGTCCAGAGAAGGCACATTTATTGAGACAGAAAGCAGATCAATGCTTAGGGTGAGAAGGGGGATTGACTGCAAAGGAACAAGTTGGAAATTTTTGGAGTGACATGAATGTTCTAAAACTGAATTGTGCAGATTTGCACAATTGTATACATTTAGTAAAATTCACTTAATTGTACATTTACAATGGGTAATTTTGGTACCAGTGCTATCCCTCAAAATCTGTAAGACTGGCATTTCTCAAGATGAAGATATCTTGGCACTAAAACTTTTCAAAATCTGTATGACTCAGTAGAGTCATATTCAAATAGGTGTTTTATAACATTTCCCAATATTTACATAATTAACAATCTTTCTCAAACTTGCTGGGATATTTCCCGATTTAAAAAATGGAAATAATTAAATGTAAGTGAGAGCAGTGTTTTGGCCAAGGTTGTATGTGTTATGTAGGACCTAAACCTGACATCAAGTTAACTGGCTTAGTTACTTTAAATTTTACTTAAGCTAACAACTTTCTCAAAAGCAATAAAGAAAGTAATATTTCAGTACAATTCCTCTTCTCTACTTTTTAATTTTCTTTACTATTCTGTTTCTGTGCCAACCTTTGTTTTCCATACAGTTAAAGTGACATTATTTCTAATCTTTCAGCTGGACTTTATAGGTCTATATTAAGAACACATGTCCCTCCTTCATTTCATTTCCTCCTATGCTCTCTTTTACGGTGTTTGTTAATAAATTTTGTCTTTACAAAAATCATACAATTTTTAAAACCTGAGTAAAAGATTAAAAGGGGCAAAAAAATCACCCTTGATTTAATCACTCACTAAGCTTTCTCACATGAAATTTAAGCACCACTGATACTGACAGTTTCCTGGTTTTGCCAGAAGATTCTAAGGGAGATTTTTTCACATGTCTATGTCATGACTTCAACCAGCTGGCGGTGACTGTAAAATTCAACTGACTGTAGAATGCATCTAGATTTCTCAGAAGTGAATAGGTTGGAAACATGCATATTGATAGTGTTTGGCTGTGTCCCCACCCAAATCTTATCTTGAATTTAACTCCCACATGTCATGGGAGGAACTTGGTGAGAGGTGATTGAATTATGGGGGCGGGTCTTTCTTGAGCTGTTTGTGTAACTACATATTTGAAATATGAGTTAATTTCATGTTCCGATTTTTATACATGCTTGAAATTACTAAAAATCATATATATATGTTTTTTATAAGAAATTTAAAGTGTTCTACTACCAGTAAAAAGCCAGGCTTTGGATTCTCTATATGCCTTAGATTTCATGGAATTATATTGGTGTTTATGACTAATTTCACAGTTGACAGAAACCATTAGCTACAATATCACTTTTGTCATTTGTTGTGTTTCCACAAACCTCTGGGTTTTTTAATTTAATGACTTTCTCTCAACATAAAAAATAAAATCCCTCTGCTAAGCTGTTCCTGACACAAAGCATCTCACCAAAATAAATGATATGACTCCCTAACCTTTCATAAATTTTTACAATGGGTGTCCAAAGTTCTGAAGTTGGGACAAACTTCAGAAATTTCCATTGTGAAATGAAATTTGCACATTCAATCAGAGGCAAAAGCTTGCCTCTAAATCTAATTCAGTTGGCAAATCACTTGAGCCCAGGAATTTGAGACCAGCCTGAATAACATGGTAAAATGCGATCACTACAAAAACACTAAAAGCAGCCAGTCATCATGGTGGCAGCTGTGGTCCCAGCTACTCAGGAGGCTGCAGTGGGAGGAGTTTAGCATCATTGTAGTCCAGTGTGGGTGACAGAGTGAGACTTTGTTTCAATAAATAAATAAATAAAAATAAAGTATTTGCCAAAAGACCTTCTGCTCATTCTTTTTGGGGGGAAAAAAATGAGTAGATTTATCATTTATTCAGTGTTAGTAATTACAAATTATTTCTGTCCCTATAACATTTATAAAATAAGAGAAAAAAACTCCATTTATCACTAGGACAATTAGATAGATATTCACAGTTTATACATTTTGATTTCAAATTGTAAACATTTATTCTTCACAAATAGCATTTTTTAAAATGTAAAACTGGCAATATATTATGAATTAGTTTTAAAAAAAGCGGACTCTCTTCTGAGGTGGCTTCCATTGGAGCTACTGTTAAGGCATGCATTGGTGGATGGAAATATTTGACACTCTTAAACCTCTGAATCCTGAGTTAATAAATCTATAAGAAATCATAATATTATTTATGCATCATGCTTTTATTAATTTATTTACACTATAATATGCTCCAGAAGATTTAAGGAGAAAAAAGATTAAAAGATGTATAAATAATACACACCTAATTTACAGTCTTGGCAATAGCTTGGCTGAAAAAAAGTATAGAATATATGACATAAGATTATTTTTGGAATTGAATACTTGAAAATATTAATCACTGTTGCTGCCTCTGTGTGTGTGTGTGTGTGGTGTGTACATACCTGTCTGTACGCAACTGCAGCTACACTTCAATCAGGGATTGACAATACTTTCTTGACTACAGTCTGGTAATGTTTGACTCATATGGGTGTTTATCTCTCAAGGGCTTTACGCACTCCTCCTTGAAATACCGTAGATAATAAAAATGATTACATATTAAATAAATATTTGTTGTATTCAATTGAATTTTATTTGAATCTAGGAATAAAAGGAAAAAACTGTCATAATTCAGTACATTTAGTTTCAGGCAAAAAATGCAGCAAGCTAACATTTCACGCATTTGTCTTTGTAGAATTAAAAAATACAAATTAGTGATTCTAATTTCTCAAATGATCACTTCTAAGTCCTTGGTACTTAAAGTAATAATAAAACTTTAAAATACTTTATCAGTAATGTTTCCATAATCTTAAATTTTATTGAGAGTCTTGTGGTTGAAGAAGAAATTTCTCAAGCTGTTATTTTAAATTTATAAATCTTATTTAGCCACATGCTATGATTAATTTTTATCCTTTTTTTTTTTTTTGGAGGCAGTCTTGCTCAGTCACCAAGGCTGGAGTGCAGTGGTACAATCATAGCTCACTGTAACCTTGAACTTCTGGCCTCAAGAAATATACCTGTCTTAGCATCACAAAGTGCTGGGATTATAGGTGTGAGCCACTGTACCCAGCCAGATTCATTGTAAACAAGAAATATATTGTGAAGGACAGAACGAAGTATTTTGATGTATTTTATTAGATAGGCCTCATAGAATTATACTTATTAATATTAATATTTATTTTATTAAATTGTAAGAAAATTTGCACATGATTAAATTACATAAATTTAATTGTACAGAAATGACTAGAAAGAATACAGAAGCCTATTTTTTTTTTTTTTTTCAGAGACAGGGTGTCAATATGTCACCCAGGCTGGAGTGCAGTGGTGCCATCATGACTTGCTGCAGGCTCAGCTTCCTGAGTTCAAGCAATGTACCTGTCTCAGCCTCCAGAGTAGCTGGGAATACAGGCACTTGCTACCATGCCCAGCTAATTTTTTGTATTTTTAGTAGAGACAGGTTTTCACTATTTTGTCCAGTCTGGTCTTGAACTCCTGAGTTCAAGTGATCGCCCCCTCAACCTCCCAAAGTGCTGGGATTACAGGAATAAGCTGCCATGCCCAGCCTGAAGGCATTTTTTTTTTTAACATTTCAAATAGCCACTTTTTTCCAAAGACTTCAAATGTTAGTAATGTTAAATGGCAGTTTTATGCATGCACTGGGAGAACAGTAAAGCTGCCATGTGTAATTGATTCAAGATTCTGGCTGATTATACTTTGCTACTTTTAATCAGATACCTAACGAGTGTGATTACTGGAAAATATTCTCTATAGAATGTTTGAAAAATTCTTCATTGCAATGAGTCTGTTATTTATGGTATATAACTTCATGACGGGAAAAAGTGTAATAAACCAATGTGTTCATTAACAGTGCACTAACATAAAAAATCCTTCACATTACATAGCTTATCTAATTTTTATCAATTTGATCTAAAAAATACTTTTCCTAAAATTCATCATTTGTGCAGTAAACATAGCAGACATGTATGTAGTTTGCTTGGAGGGAATTAGCTTCAGATGTCTCTGAATGCTGGCAAGAAGCTAGCAGCTACAGGGAGCACTCTCTATATCTACAGTTCCAAGATGTTCTTTGTGGGCACAAGAAGCTGCTACTGCCCTCGCTCTGTGCAGATAAGAGATGGGAAAGAGTTTCTGTCCTGTTACTCTGAATGACATTTTTATTAGTACTCTCTGGCGACTAACACAAAACCAAACTCCACACTCTTCATCTATAGACTCTGACTTTCAAGTTTCTTCAGAAAAATGCACTACAAAAACTTGTGTTCGTCAAGCCAAGTTTGTTGGAGTTCTACTTAGAGAAATTATAAAAAATTGAGTGCACTGTTTCTGTTACCTAGGACTATAAATTACTTATTTTCAATTTAAAATTCTGTGTGTGTCTGTGTGTTATAAAATTTGGCAGGAAATGTGGGCTGAGCCTACCCTCTTTATTCATTTTCTCACTGTCCCTGCCATTGATAGATATGTGGATGATAATCACAGCTACTTCCAGGATAATAGTTGCCAGCAATATTTATCAACAGCTACTAGCATATCATCAACAGAAGGAATTTCCTCAAGTGACCAATCAGTTGATGATGACACTCCAATTATTTCTCTAGTATATAATCAAATTTTACTATTAATAAAATAAATTGCTTAAAATTTCTCCACAAATACTGAATATCAACTTCTGGGCCTCAATAACAAAAAGATCTACTATTGAGTTTCAGACAAGTATTACTAAGAAATCCTTAGATGAGAGTGATAGTTGGTACCAGAAAAGGAAAGAAGAGCCTCCTACAGGAAGTAGGGCTTGAGTCTGATAAATCTGCAGCAGTTGGTGCTGTGAGATATTTTTAAGACTAAATAAGAGAGGTACTTTCATAAACTGTGCCTTTATCAGTAAGATCTAATCTTGACTACAATATATTACCCCCCATTAAAAAGATGGAAAGGTTAAATACAAAATGTTTTATCACACCCATCTTTACTTTTGAAGCAACTGCTGTATAAAAAAGCCATGTAATTTGCTAAGTGTGATACAGCTACCCTCAAGCGTCCAGCCATCCGCCAGAGCAGGATAGGATTTAAGAAAATAGACTCTGGAGTCAGCCCTCTGAGTTTGCATTTCTGTTCATCCTTTTTTAATTGTGCATACCTGGACAAGTTATTTAAACTCCTTGTGCTTCATTTTTCCCAACAAAGGAAAAAGGGCATTAAAGTACCTAATCCCTGGCATTGTTACAAGTATTAAATATTTTAAACTAATACATGTAAAACAGTGTGATATGTGTGGTTTTTATTATAATTAGTCTAATGGTAGGTATAACTTGGGCCTAGATGCATACTTACTAGCTTATTTATTTATGTATTTATTGAGACAGAGTTTTGCTCTTGTTGTCCAGGCTGGAACATAATGGTGTGATCTTGGCTCACCGCAACCTCCACCTTCTGGGTTCAAGCGATTCTACTATCTCAGCCTCCTGAGTAGCTGGGATTACAGGCATACACCACCATGCCCAGCTAATTTTGTATTTTTAGTAGAGACAGGGTTTCTCCATGTTGGTCAGGCTGGTCTTGAACTCCTGACCTCAGGCGATCCACCTGCCTGGGCCTCCCAAAGTGCTAGGATTACAGGCTTGAGCCACCGCGCCCAGCACACTAGCTCTCTTTTATACTACTCCTACTACATTCATGGGCTACATCATTATTCTCCTCTGTACTATCAACAGTCCATTCTCCATTCCTCAATTTGAAGTGAAGTACATATCTGATAGGCCACTTCTCTACTCTCTTACCTGAAAATGAGTCTGCATATCCTCTCTCCTCTTCCATTCCCCTAGAATGTGTGGAGTAGTTCTTTTCATTGTTTTTTAACCTTCCTCTCTTCTTTCCTTCTGGCCTAGAAACTTTTTACTTGTTTCTAATCTTATATGCTGTCCCCTCCAGCCTGCCTTCTGTTATCCATCTAATTCCAGTAGGTTTACTTTTGAGAGGTCTTCTTACATTCTGCACTCTCATTAAGCTGCATGATATCAACATTTCTGGTGTACTTGGGCTGAAGTTGTTTCTCTCTCTCTCTCTCTCTCTCTCTCTCTCTCTCTCTCTCTCCCTTTATCTTGTGCGTGCGTGTGTGTTTTATGCCATTATCTCGTAAGGACTTAGTATAGCCTGGGCTTTTGTTTTGATTGTCGTTTTTCTGGATTTGTTTGTTTCACTTGCTAAAAACATACAGTCTCAAGGAGAATACAGCAATTTGTTCTACAGGAAGCCACCACACAAGTACAGTATAATTTTAGCTTATGATGTGGTGAAATTGATGATGTGTTTGGAATCAAAACACCCTAGCCCCACCATTTATTAACTAACAGTATAACTTTGTAAAAAGCTTTTTCCTTAAGCCTTTTGAGTCCTCTACTTTAAAATATTAATAGCCATTATATAGGGTAAATAATATAATTAAATAAATTATAAAGAACTCTTCAAAATTTTTGAATAAAATTTAATCGAATCTGAAAAACACATTTGCAATGGATAATCACCAGTGAAAATTATTAGTGGATAAAATATTTATAAGGCACTTATTTTACTAACATTTTAGATCATCTTATTAAATTTATATAATTGCTTTATGTTTCCATTTAGTTAATTGACCTGTATTATTCAATAATTTGAATTGTGGGAGTTAGACAGTAGTTTTCACAACTACATTTTAATGTTACTCACAAATTTCATAAGTATAATTTGGACAAATACAAAGCAATGCTTGTGAATCGCAATAATAAAATAAAACATGACATATCTAATACATTACAAAATAATTTTAGCACCATTTAGTATAAGACTAAAATTCTGATGTTGATAATTTGGAAAGCAAACTCTTGTTCACAGAAGACCAATCATTTGTGTGCAATTACCTAATAAAATATCTGATGACTAAAGTATCATATGAAATAATAAATATGTAATATCTTCACGTAATAAATCTAATAGATGTGTATTATATTGTAACAACAAATGTTGCAAATTCTCCAGTGGCTAAACATCAAGTTATAACTCATGATATATTTATGTTTCCTAGGTTCACCTATAATTAATATTTTTTAACTATATTATTAATTGGAAAAAATAAACAATAAGATATATCTTGAGCTTACTTTTTAAACTGTGCTTGATTCCAGTGCTCCCCATTCTACCCAATATGTGGAGAAGAAGAAGAGGAAGAAAAGGAAGAAGAAGGATGAAGAAGGAGGAGGAAGAAGGAGGAAGAAGGAGGAAGGTGAAGGAGGAAGAAGAAGAAAAGAAGAAGAGGAAGAGGAAGAGAAAGGAAGAAGAAGAAGAAGAAGAAGAAGAAGAAGAAGAAGAAGAAGAAGAAGAAGAAGAAGAAGAAGAAGAAGAAGAAGAAGAAGAAGAAAAAGAAGAGCCAAATAGCTTCATTCCATACTGCTCACCTTTTCTAGATTTTTGGTTTTGCTTCATTACCAACATACAAAAAAAGTGAATTGAATAAGGTAGCTTCTGTTGACACTGGCTTAGGAAGCAATTGAGCTGTCCATTTTTCAAAGATCACAGAGTGTATTAGTTTGTTATCATGTGGCTATGAAGAAATACCTGAGACTGGGTAATTTATAAAGGAAACAGGTTTTATTGACTCACAGTTCTGCACGGTTTAATTGACCCACAGTCCTGCATGGTTTGGGAGGCCTCAGGAAACTGAAAATTGTGGTGGAAAGCACCTCTTCACAGGGCAGCAGGAGAGAGAATGAGTGCCAGCAGGAGAAATGCCAGACACTTATAAAACCATTAGATCTTGAGAGAACTAACTCACTATTACAAGAACAGCATGGGGGGCACTGTCCCCATGGTTCAATTACCTCCCACTGGATCCCTCCCATAACACATGGGGATAATTCAAGATGAGATTTGCTTGGGGACACAGCCAAACCATATCATTCTCCCCATGGCCCCTCCCAAATCTCATCTCCTCACATGTTCAAAACACAATAATACCTTCCCAACAGTCCTCCAAAGTCTTAACTCATTCCAGCATTAACCCAAAAGTCCAAGTCCAAAGCCTCATCTGAGACAAGGCAAATTCCTTCAGCCTATCAGCCTGTAAAATCGAAAGCAAGTTAGTTACTTCCTAGATAAACTGGGATGCAAGCATTGGGTCAATACACCCATTCCAAATAGAAGAAATTGGCCAAAAATGGGGGCTACAGGCCCCATGCAAGTCCAAAATCCAATACAGCAGTCATTAAACCTTAAAACTTGAAATGATCTCCTTTGACTCCATTTCTCACATTCAGGTCATGCTGATGCAAGAAGTGACTCCCACAGTCTTGGGCTGCTCTGCCCTGTGGCTTTGTAGGAAGGGTACAGCCCCCTCCCAGCTGTTTTCACTGGCTGGCATTGAATGCTTGCAGCTTTTCCAGGGCACAGTGCAAGCTGCCAGTGGATCTACCATTCTGGGGTCTGGAGGATGGTGGCCCTCTTCTTACAGCTCCACTAGGAAGTGCTCCAGTGGGGACTCTGTGTGGGGGCTCCAAACCCAGATTTCTCTTCTTTACTGCCATAGCAGAGGTTCTTCATGAAGGCTCTGCCCCTGCAGCAAATTTCTGCCTGGACATCCAGGCATTTCTATACATCCTCTGAAATCAAGTTGGAGGTTCCCAAACCTCAATTCTTGACTTCTGTTCACTAACAGGACAAATACCATGTGTAAGCCACCAAGGCTTGAGGCTTGCACCCTTTGAAGCAATGACCCAAGCTGTACCTTGGCCCCTTTTAGCCACAAATGGAGCTGAAGCAACTGGAACACCATGTTGTTCCACAAATGGAGCTGAAGCCCCAGAGCACCATGTTCTGGGGCCAAACAGAGCAGGGGGGCCCAGGGTCTGCCCACGAAACCATTTTTCCCTCCTAGGCTTTCAGGTCTGTGATAGCCGGGCTGCCATGAAGGTCTCTAACATGCCCTGGAGATATTTTCCCCATTGTCTTGGTGAGTAACTTCTTAATCCTTAGTTATGCAAATTCTGCAGCAGTCTTGAATTTCTCCCCAGAAAAAGTTTTTTTTTTTTTTTTTTTTTTTCCTATAGCATCAGCAGGTCACAAATTTTCCAAATGTTTATGCTCTGCTTCCTCTTGAAAGCTTCACAGCATAGAAATTTTCTCTGCCAGATACCCTAAATCATCTCTCTCAAATTCAAACTTCCATAGATCTCTAGGGCAAGGGCAAAATGCTGCCAGTCTTTTCGCTAAAGCATAACAAGGATCATCTTTATTCCAGTTCCCAAAAAATTCCTCATCTCCATCTGAGACCACCTCAGCTCGCACTTTATTTTCCATATCACTATCATCATTTTGGTCATAGTCATTCAACAAGTTTCTGGGAAGTTCCAAATTTTACCACATCTTCTTGTCTTCTTCTGAACCCTCCAAACTGTTTGAGTCTCTGCCTGTTACCCAGTTCCAAAGTCACTTTCACATTTTTGGGTATCTTTGTATCAGCACCCCACTTTCTGCAGTAACAATTTACTATATTAGTTTGTTCTCATGCTGCCATGAAGAAATACCTGAGACTGGGTAATTTATAAAACAAGAGGTTTAATTAACTCACAGTTCCACATAGCTGGGAAAGTCTCAGGAAACTTACAATCATGGTGGAAGGCACCTCTTCACAGAGTGGCAGAATAGAGAATGAGTGCCAGCATGGGAAATGCCAAGACACTAATAAAACCATCAGATCTTGTGAGAACTCACTCACTATCAGGAGAACAGCATGGGGGAAACCACCCTTAAGATTCAATTACCTCCCATTGGGTCCCTTTCATGACACATGGGGATTATTGGGATTACAATTCAAGATGAGATTTGGGTGGGGACACAGCCAAACCACAGGGGAAGGGTGAAACGTAAATATTTGGTAATTTAGTGTTGATACTTTTTTCCAAACACTATCATTTTCAAAAGAAGATTTGGATAATTTTTTTTTTTGCTCTGTGCAGAATATTTGTATTATGGAAAGCACTTCTTCATTACCAATTATGAATGTTTGCAACATTATTTTGTTCTCTTGCTATAAATAACTGTGGGTTTCACTCACAATTTATATGGATCACCATTTAACCTATATGTCCGATAATTAGGTTTTCCCCAAAATAAAATTTGAAAACCTTAGACAATTAGCTCCATCAATGACATATGAGGTGGGTCTATTAGACACCTCATACACATCATCTGAGCCATTGGATACTCCCTTCACTGTAGCCACCACAGCAGCAGCCCTGTGTGGACTGACAGGTTTCATTGACAATAGCTGCCTTAATAATGTAGACTGAGTGGCTTATAAACAGAGGAAATTTATTTCTAATAGTTCTGGAGGCTGGGAAGTCCAAGATCAAGTCGCCATCAGATTTGATGTCTGGTGAGGACCCAACTACTGACAATGGGCTGTCTTCTTGCTTTTTTCTCATATGGGCAAGGGTAAAAGATCTCTCTTGTGTTCCTTTTGTAGATACTAATACTATTCATGAGGGCTCAGCCCTCATGATCTAATTACCCCCAAAGTCCCCACCTCCTGATACCATCCCCTGGGGGCTTAGGATTTCAACATATAAATTTTGATACAAGTGGGGGAGACACAATTATTCAGTCAATAGCAAAAGCTCTGTATTTCATGTCTATAACTCTCGACTTATTACTTCACCTTAGGGCTTCTTTATTGCCTCTGATGTATTAGATGCCAGAGAATGCTGGGCGCAGTGGCTTATGCCTGTAATGCCAGCATTTTGAGAGTGGAGGCAGGCAGATCCCTTGAGCTCAGGAGCTGGAGACCAGCCTGGGCAATATGGACAGTCCCTGTCTCTCCAAAAAAAAAAAAAAAAAAAAAAAAAAATTTGCCAGCGTGGTGGCACGTGCCTGTAGTCCCAGAAACTCAGGAGGCTGAACTGAAAGAATCATTTGAGCCTAGGAGGTTGAGGTTGCAGTGAGCCGTGATCATGCCACTGCACTCCAGCCTGGGCAACAGAATTAGACCCTGTTTCTAAAAAAAAAAAAAAAAAAAAGCCACAGGAACTGCCTGCTTTTCAATCATGAACAACCTAGAATGCTTTCTTATGCTCTGTAATATGCACATAATGCATGATTTTTATTTTAGGCTCTGCTTTTTGGGCCACTCAAGCTGAGACTAGTGGTAACATATTATGCTTAAGATCGCAGATTTTGAAATCAAATAAAGGAACTATTTTCTAGATGTGTAGCTTTTGAGACTGTTATTCAAATTCTCTGGTCTTCATTTATTACTTAATATATAAA
Organism: Pan troglodytes; assembly: GCF_028858775.2. Classification (NCBI taxonomy): domain Eukaryota; kingdom Metazoa; phylum Chordata; class Mammalia; order Primates; family Hominidae; genus Pan; species Pan troglodytes. Next base: position 138,441,708 of record NC_072401.2, read on the forward strand.
ACGAAAATAATAATATTTATTTCATAGAACTTGGCGAGAATGAAGAGGAAATTGTGGACAAACCTTTTGGTAACCTACCTGACACATAGTAAGGGCACAATAAATATTATCCAGCTATTTGGTGACCATTAACAATTTCTATTTTGCCATTTTTCTGAAAAGTGTACAAAATTGTATTTTGGAAGAAAACCTGTAAGCCAAGTGAATCTGAGGATTTTGTTTTCAGGTTTATGCATATGCAATGCAATGAACTATGCTGAGAAAAAATTTGAAGTGGAGAGTGATTTTTAATACTTTGTACATATATAAAGATAAAAATGTACATGAAATTCGTTATTTATTTATTTTTTTTATTATACCTAAAGTTCTAGGGTACATGTGCACAACGTGAAGGTTTGTTACATATGTATACATGCGCCATGTTGGTGTGCTGCACCCATTAACTCATCATTTACATTAGGTATATCTCCTAATTCTATCCCTCCCCCCTTCCCCCACCCCATGACAGGCCCCGGTGTGTGATGTTCCCCTTCCTGTGTCCAAGTGTTCTCATTGTTCAATTCCCACCTATGAGTGAGAAATGCGGTGTTTGTTTTTTTGTCCTTGTGATAGTTTGCTGAGAATGATGGTTTCCAGCTTCATCCATGTCCCTGCAAAGCACATGAACTTATCTTTTTTTTATGGCTGCATAGTATTCCATGGTGTATATGTGCCACATTTTCTTAATCCAGTCTATCATTGATGGACATTTGGGTTGGTTCCAAGTCTTTGCTATTGTGAATAGTGCCACAATAAACATACCTGTGCATGTGTCTTTATAGCAGCATGATTTATAATCCTTTGGGTATATACCCAGTAATGGGATGGCTGGGTCACATGGTATTTCTAGTTCTAGATCCTTGAGGAATCGCCATACTGTCTTCCACAATGGTTGAACTAGTTTACAGTCCCACCAACAGTGTAAAAGTGTTCCTATTTCTCCACATCCTCTCCAGCACCTGTTGTTTCCTGACTTTTTAATGATTGCCATTCTAACTGGTGTGAGATGGTATCTCACTGTGGTTTTGATTTGCATTTCTCTGATGGCCAGTGATGATGAGCATTTATTCATGTGTCTGTTGGCTGCATAAATGTCTTCTTTTGAGAAGTGTCTGTTCATATCCTTCGCCCACTTTGTAATGAGGTTTTTTGTTTTTTTCTTGTAAATTTGTTTGAGTTCTTTGTAGATTCTGGATATTAGCCCTTTGTCAGATGAGTAGATTGCAAAAATTTTCTCCCATTCTGCTTCTTTTGCTGTGCAGAAGCTCTTTAGTTTAATTAGATCCCATTTGTCCATTTTGGCTTTTGTTGCCATTGCTTTTGGTGTTTTAGACATGAAGTCCTTGCCCATGCCTATGTCCTGAATGGTATTGCCTAGGTTTTCTTCTAGGGTTTTTATGGTTGTAGGACTAACATTTAAGTCTTTAATCCATCTTGAATTATTTAAAAGAAAAAAATGTTTGCTGAATACTTACGTATTTTCAAGTAGTGTTTAGTATTGACCTTATAGTGTTATTGAGAGAATTTGATAAGAAAATTCATGTAAAACACTAAGCATCGTTTCTGTCATAAGTGATCAATACTTATTAATATCATATGTAATGGTTCAGTGAAACTATAAATATTGTATTTCTTTTGCTTTTCATCTATTTTGGCATCACTTTGTTGTAAATGGTCTTTAAATTAATATACAAAATTATTTAAAAATCATTAGATTTAAGTAAATTAAAGCAAAATGATATGTGATGTATAAAGCCGTTACATCATTTTAAGAAACAATCAACATGGAAATAATAAAATGTATACAGATAACCATGTACTTTCTACATGTTGTAAAATGTCTTCGTTACCTTTAACTAAGCAGTTACTATATGCCAAGCGTTGTGCTTTGCTCCTCTTTCAGTTCATGCTGAAAATCCTGACAAACTCTTGAGAAAGGCATTATTCATTACCATTAAATAGCATATTAGGGAACTGAGGTATGAGAAAATGAACGTGTTCAAGAATAAATGATAAGTATTTTTACTAGCATGAAACCAAAGCTCTCTGGCTTTAAAGCATGTGTGTTTTATCACTATAAATAAATGTTTGTTTTTAGTTTTAAAAGGAGAAGGAAAGAAAGCAGGAAGGAGAGAGGGGAGAGGGAACAAGCAAGACAAAAGAGAACAGTAAGTTCAGGTGGGTTAGATTCAACTTCCGTCACATAAAATCAGCATTTTTCATCTGAAGGTGGCAATCTTTAAACAAGAATCCTTGTAACCTCTATGTGGATGTGATTAGGTTACTTTTTGACTTTAATTGACTGGGAGTTGTATTTTTATCAATTTATTGCTATCACAATATTTCCTCTGCCTCTTTGCATTCAGTTTAAACCCATTTATTTATTGGGGTTGGACATGTCAACTTCTATAGATTAATTTGCCGTCATTAAAATGGCAATTCGGAGTTAATTATAGTAAAATCTCATAGAGATTATAAGACAGAATTTAGAATTATATTTGACTTAAACTATCACTGAAAATGAAATCTAAATAGTTTCACTAAATGATTACATGGGAATTATATGCAGAAGTTTTGTCGTAACTCAGTCTTAGTAGTGAGGCCTATTGATACAGTGAGTGTAATATTTGCCTAAAAAGTTTCAACACCATGTTACCCAGGAGCTACTGCAGCCAGAAATATTGAAAATTTTTTATTTTTGTGATACGCAATATTATATCCTATTTCAGCAGAAACTTATTTTTCTCAACCATTAAAATATGTGCTCTGTATGCCTATAGTTCTTTCTGTAAGGAGAACAAAGACAAAAAAGTCACAGAATCCTCAAGTCAGAGAGATAAAAAACTGGAGCAAGACACAACCACAGACAGCATTGTTTCAAAGCCTATTGGTGAGGAAATAAGTATTTCCTTAGAAACAATTGATAAATACCTAAATTCAGTACTGCAGTCCAAGCATAAGCAAAGGTAGGGACTTGATATTTAGATCTGTGAAACAAGATGGAGACATCATACAAAAATGCTATGGGAGAATAGCCATGGTTTCTTTAGTCTTAATAATCAAAGGCGATTACACTGATACCTCAATAAAAAAACTGGATATTCTTACAACCCATTGCATATCCTTTAGATTTTGTTGAACTTAAGCATATCAAATAAATAAGAAGTATTATATTTCATCACTTCTAAGAGACACATTTTCCCCCAAGTAAAACTGGTGTAAAAATTGGAGTAACTATTATAATCTAAGGTACCCTGTCATAATAATTAGCAGTATTGTTTTCTTCCTCCTCCCCCTCCCATTTTCTAAGAGATACATTACATCTGGAGTGCATTGAAGATGGACAGTAAAAAAGCAGGTATTGGAAGCAAGGAGCAACATAAAACAGGCTATTTGGAGAATCCAAGTGACAGATGATTATAATTTGAACCAGAGGGTAATAAACATTAACATTCTAGTGATATTTGGTAAGTAACATTTCAAAATGTAGTCAATCCAAATTATTCAAAGATTTAATATTTATGAATTTGCCTACTTACTAAATTATTTGTAACCCCAATAGCAATACTTGTGCTGCTTTCATGCACATTCATGTACATGCACAGAGCCAGGAATAATTTGAGTTGCCCAACATCCATATTCCTAAGTTGAGGTCAAATAAAGTGATGCTACTTTCTTGTTTCAGTGGTTCCACTATAAACAAATCTTTTCATGGTTTATTTAGTACCATGGTTTTGCCTTTCATGCTTTTGGTTTGTGATCTTGCTGTTTAAAATGGCCCCAAGCATAGTGCAGAAGTGCTGTCTAGTGCTCACAGGTGCAAGAAGGCTGTGATGTGCCTTATGGAGAAAACACCTCTGTTACATAAACTTTGCTCAGCCATGACTCACAGTTATATTGGCTGGAAGTTCAATGTTAATAAATCAACAGTGCATATTAAATAAAGTGCCTTTAAACAGAAACCCCCATAAAACAAAGTTATATATTGATCAGTAAACAGAAAAGCTATAACCAAAGGCTTGCAGAAACTCTCTTCTCCATGTAGGAGCAATGGTTTAGTATTTCCTAACTCAGTGTTTTTGTTAACTTCGTAGAACACATTATCCTGAATAACAAGCATTGATTGCGTTCTCACTTCTTATGGAGTGTGAAAGAAAGAGAAAGAAAATAATTTCTCCGAGCTTTTTGCACTAGTCCACTGAAATGATTGAACTGTCATCCATGGTTATAAAGAGTAATGTGGATGAAGCTGGTTTCAGAATGAACAAGAATTTAGTTTTCATCGTGTTGTGCTACAAATGTCTATCACATGACCAATAGGACGTGGCAATAAGAAAGTCATATAAACAAATAGGACTTTGAGATGGAGAGTAATTGGCTGGAGTTATCTATTGCTGATTCATCACCATACAGAATGTAATGCAATCATTGAATCTGGGTAAAATAACAACAACAAAAAAATTAGTGTAGTCCAACGCGAGTCAAGGACTAAGTTTTGCATTGTTACGTTAACTTACGCTTTGTAACAGTAGTCAGAGTGAAAAGAAGATATAATCAAAAGAGACTAAACTGGAGCAATTACTGAGAAGGAATTAAAACAGAGTTTGATGTCCTAGAATACAAGTTAAATATATATGTGTACATATACACATACACATACATATACATATCAAGGATGAGAAAATAAGTCACTGCTGTGAATTAAGTAAAAAAAAATGATGACATATAATTACTTGCTGGATTTAGCAACTTTAAGGTCATTGCTAATCTAGTAAACCCTGATTGGAATGCACTGAAGAGAGACTAGAATAGGAATTAGAAATAACTCTCTTGAGAATTTTACAATGAAAAGAGGAAAGAAGAATATAACTACAGAGTAAAAGGGGTCAAAGAAGTGTCTTTCATGTGTATTGTTTTTAACACAGGCAATAAAAACATGTTTGCATACTGATGGGAAACATTCAACAAAATTACAGAAAAAAGTAATGAATCAGAAAATAAAGAGAGGTTTGCTGAAGCAATGTCTTTAAGTAAATGAATAAAGATGGAACTTAGCAAGCATGTATGTGGGGGAACCGAATTTAGATGGAAGCATCAGAATGATCAGTGATAGATGCAAAGATAGGATTTGTAATCCTTAATGAGGTTCATGGACATATATTTAAAATTAAATATGAAATATAAATTTAAGTTAAGAGTTAAGTTTGCTTTACGCATTTTTCCACCTACATGTAAGGACATAGGTGCAAATTTGGAGTAGGCAGTGTTGAATCAAACCAGGGTTGTGGTTTTGTCAAGAGAGGGTGGGGATGTTAAAGAAGAAAGAAGAATTGAGGGATATGTAAAGGAGTAATTATGAAGGAACCAAACATCATTGCCTGAGATAACTTAAAAATAGACTTTTGAACATCACAACTGTGGGGAGTGTGGACTCAAAGCAGGACAAGGTATGGAGAGAAGCAGACACTAAGTTAGGAAAGAATGGTTAGGATATTTAAAGCAGTGCATTCCTGAGTTGTACACAGCTCTCTGAGACTGTGTGGCCAGCTTGGGAGTGATCCCTGCAACTCTGAACGGTCTTTACAGTAAGTGAGCGGAATTTAACTCTTCTCTCCTTATTCTCAGTGGTCAATTTTGTTCCACAGAGTGAGCACTAAGTCCCTGAGTTTATTGAGTTGTGTTACCTGGCCTTTCTGGTAACCTGTGAGGAAGTCTGATCCCTCAAAACACAGAGCTTCAGGTGAGCCTGTGATTGAAGGCAGAAATTCTGTCATTTCTACATGGATTTGGCTGGGCTGCACAGGACCCTGGATCTGCTGCTTTCTAATGTTTTATGCAACAGAGCCCATGATGAACTGGTACATTAATAACAAAAGAAGTGAAGATTGATATAACCCAGTGTACATCCTTTAGATTTTGTTCTCTTTAAGTATACAAAATGAACAGAATATATTAGATTTTAACAATTCAAGTGTAGGAAACTGCAGAAATGTGAATATGTGACTACAGGTGGATACCCTGAAATTGCCAAAATTGCCAAGCAAAATTCCAACCTTTGATCAGATACATATTAATTTAAATAAAGAATTCTTAATAAGTTAAGGAATATGTGGAGTAAAAATGAACTCAGAATTAGTCTTGGTTTAGGCATTATTCTTAATTGTTCAGTGGAATTCTCTGGACCTGCTTTTGCCTTCCGAAGACTGCAGATGTTCTTGGCTATACTGTACATAAAATAATAAAACCAACCAACCAACAAAAAATGACATAAAATTTAAAAATCCCCAAAACAAAATCTATGAAAGAAAAATAAAAACTAGAGAACAAATAAGGGAAACTATCCAAAAAAGTAGTATTGAACGAATACAAATTAAACAAGATATCATTTTGGCTTTACTCTAAAATTTGCAGACACAGAAATTATAATATCAGTTTCAATTTATGTAAAGTATGTTGTAAATTGACCCAATTTTTGCAAGATAAATTGTATTATATGTATCAAAAACCTTAAGTTGTTTGTAAGGAAATATTGGGTACATTTGCAATATTTTTGCAGAATATAACTTCATGAATTTTTAATTTAACTGACCTAAATTACAAATGTCCAAAAATATTGTTTGAGTTGTCAAAAATGGGAAAAAGAGAAGAAAATACTTAAAGCACATTTTAAATGATATTGTAAAGATAATTTAAATGTGAAACTTGAGCAAGTATTTGAAAATCAAATCCAATTAAAAATCAAATATTTGAAGAGAAAATACTTCAATATTTCTCTCAGATTTTTAAGAGAAAAATATAGAGGCAAAAGTGACGAGAGGACAGAAGGCTAGGGATTTACAAACATATAACTACTAAGCAATCTATGAAGAGAAACAAAATTAGGCATAATAAAAGAATTAGATAAATAGACAAAATGCATGATATTTCGTATTTCCTATTTTGTTAGGCATGGTGGCAATGGCCCTGCAGCAGACATCTCTAGCAATAGCATGAAATCACTGATGAGAACTGATACTCAGAAAAATACTTTAAGGTTTAAATAAATTGCATAGTTTGCTGCCAAGATGTGTTCAGCCATGATTTTCTTTTGTTCTAAACACTCAGAGACTGAATAAATACGTTTTCTGTGGAAAGAAGAGATGACTAGACAGTTGACCATCATTCAGTTCGATTTGGAATAACCTATTTTTTATTATTTCAAATAAGCAATAATATTTACTTTTAATAAAGAACATTTCGAACATTACAGCTTTTCTTCACACTCACAATTTCTTTTATCAAACAAATAACAAATAGTCTAATATAGAAGGTTCCCTCAAGAGAAAGCTAAAGGAAAGTGGTAGATTATGTCAACATAATACGACTTTTTTAAAGAATTAGGAATAAACAATTCTATCCATGAATCATATGATGATTTTAACCTGAAACTAAATGTTTTATAGCGTTAAATATGCAAGTATTAATGCCAAAACAATGTAGAAATTCCACATTAATTTTAATCCTCTATTGTAATTTGCAGCAGACCAAATAAAAGATATATTTTTATGATGATCTCATGCTGCATAATCATTACAGACATTCAAAACTAAGTAATAAACTAAGTAATAAAATAAACTAAGTAATAACAAGTAATAAAACATTAATTAATATTCCAGTATTAATTTGATAAACATTTTTGAGTTCTTCAGATTGATTTATATCTGTTAGTCAAACAGCTGATATATAATTTTTACATACTTGGAAGGACACACATAATTTAATTCACTTAGATTTGCATGTTATATGAAAATTAAACAAGGCTCCTATTAGTTGGTATTTTTGAGGTTTTATATTAAATTGGCTATCATGGGATTTTAATATGTAGCCAAATATATTCAAAATCTTACTGAATATAACAAGTACACTGCTCTTTTAATTCTTCATGCTGTAATGTATGTTTGCGCGAGATTGGAACTCCTTTTTCCTCATTTATTTAAGATTGTTTAAGACATTGGCATTGACTGTAACACCTGGCTGTTAGAGGTCTTTCCAATTTTATGGGTTCTCTTGGAGTTTGTGTGATTTCCAGAAAGGAGAGAAAGGAGTGGCACCATTAATATTATGTAGTGAGTTTCCCAATACCTTAGAGAAAAGTAAAATTGTAGTTATATTGAATTTGCTTTAAGAAAGTGAGATAATTGAAAGTCTTTCTAAATTTGAATTTTTAGGTTATGATAGCTGCCTGCTACATAGTTATTATTGCTGTTTTTCATATTAAATTATCCTACAAACATTTGTCAGGTGACATATTTCCACTTTATTTTCTGTGTTTCCAAATCACTAAATTATTATTCTGTTTTCAAATCTTTGTATCATGAATAAATAAAGGCATTTTATTATCTCCGCATATCAAAATCCCTCCTGCACCCCACTCTTACCTTGCAACGACATAATATTTTCAAATATTAGGGATTTTACATTAGTTTCCAAGACGTGAAATATTGTGCCAGAATCCCAAACAGCTGAAAAGCACCAAAACATAAACATAAACACTGTCTAACATAAGTAGAAATGTACAAGTTACAGATGGAGTATTTCCGTACTTATGTCGAACTTATTTGATACTTTTGATTTTTCTTTTCTTTCTCTTGAGACTACACAGAAGGAATAAGATAGAAGGAATACGATGTAACTTTAGATAGAAGAATAAGATGTAACAAATTGACATGGAAAATTCATATAGATCAGACACAAATTTTCCGCTATTTCCTAAATAATTACATTTGCAATTTAAAAAATTAACTCTTGGAAGAACTAAATATTAAAGCTTTAATAATACCATTTTTTAATGCTGCATCAACACTAGAAAGAGATCATTGTGTGTTATGGGCACTGTCAATGACTAAGTAAATAATTAAATAAAATTAAAATGCCAAAAGCACAAAGCCAGTGGTCTATCTTAGAAGTGTTAGTTATAATTAATTAGGTTTTGTTAACTTTTAAAAATGGGAGTAAAATAGAAAGAAAATACATTTAGAAAAGTTTCCTGAGTATTTGGATTCCTAAAGATAGCAAAACAATGACAGATTGAAATCCGAGTTACGGATTTCCACTAAACTACCTATTTCAATCTTCAGCAAGTCTTTTTGACTACGTGTTATATTGCATTTTATTGTGTTAGACCTGAGCTTGAAAATAGCCTATCATTTATAGGGGTGAATTGTTGAAGAATATCCCGAATTATTCCCTGAGGGAGCAATTATAATTGTTGAAGGAGGATAAGTAAGAATAGAAAAAGTATCCATGTCACAGGTCACATTAAATTCAGCATTGCCCATATGGGTGTTGGAAGATAACTATGGGAAAATTGTAGATATAATTTCTGCTGTATTTGCAGAGTTATTGATTGAAGACATTGGTTTTGAATAGAAATGTTACATTTAGGTTGAGATGTCCAAAGGGCAGCCCATTTTCTTGGTGAGTTCTTCACTCTGTCTGCAGCTCAAGCATAGTGCTCTAAAAGTCAAACACTTTCTCACTTACCACTGAGCGGCAGCTCTCTCTTTTTAACCTTTTTAACCAAGCAACCTACAGTCATCTCTAAAACATGAATATAATGTTCCTCTTAATTCTTAAGACATTTATCTTCCCATCAAGCAAGAAAAGACTTCTCTGAATTCCTGTCAGCAAACACACAAGTAGAATAGTTGCAAGAACTATTCTGATCATAACTTCCTCCCAAACTAATCAGTACAGCAGCGTTAAGTGGCATGTCATTCTGAAATATGCCACTGAGAGTGACACTTCATGTCGGAAGTTGTGCTGCTGTATTTGAAATGGAAAAGGAGAACTGTTCTCAAAAATTATTCTACTGTCTTTTTTACATAAAAGACTATAATATGTGGTTATTATTTCTGCTTCCTCAGCATACACTCTTTTCTTCTGGGACTCCCAATTTTCCTTTAGGCAAAACAGAAAACCCAAAAACCAAAAACCAAGACAAACAAAAACAAAATCTTCCCTCACCCTCATCCCATATGATGAAGATAACACTGGGTCTAGTAGTTAAGAATGGAACAAAGACAGAACTAAACAATGTAATTTTCAATCCCTGGCCACATCCATTGTTCTGAGATAAGCCTATGACCCAAGCTGGTTTAATTACTATTAATTAACAACAGACTTGTATGGACACCAAATGAAGACTTACTCTTTTTTATTTCTACCTAATTTGAGGCTGTGATAATGCAGGCATACATACTGAGATCCGATGCTATTAGTGAAGACTCTGGATTCAAATGCTCCCTGAAGCTAATTCTATGTCTGTGCTTTTCTGTGCTATGTCTGTGCTTTTCAGTAATGTGAACAAATTAGATCCCTTCTTAAGCCAGTTTTAGCTGAGATTTTTTTATCCCTTGCTATGGACACCACCCTAAAATAATAGAGTAATTTATCTTGGGAATAAAATAGAAAATAAAGATGTGAGCCTCAATTCAGAGAATGTTGAGCTAGTTCATGAATTCATGAATATATTCACAGAGGGCTTCTTTTTGAGGTCCAACTCTATCATAAATCTGTACTTTCTACCAAAACTGACTGTAGGTTTTAACACCCACCACCCAAATTTTATCACAGTGTATGTCAGACAGCACTTTAAGAGACACTCTTACAGGCATACAATGTACTTGTAACAATCATTTTGTAAATAAGTGCAACTTAGCAAAACTCAAATTCAAGCATTTTGTGAAGCTGGGCTGCAGTTATAGATATAAACAAACAATAATGACTCAGTACATAAAGTATGAACTTTGAGAAATTGCAAACAGAGATGTTGAGAACTCTCTATTCTTTGTGATTAAGGATCTGAAACTGCAAGATCTTCTAACTGTGAATTAAAGAAATCTCAGCAAAATTAGAAGAATAAAATCTTTCTCATTCTCTCAGAGATGAAAGAAAAATGTTTAATACCCTGAGTTTTATAAAAATGAAGTGTCTATACATGTATTTTTCTAATAAGTAAGACTTGTAAGACATTCAAACTTTGGAAAATGTTACTATGACTTGTGTAACTTAACTTTAACCATGGATAGGTTGTCTTAATTAATGAAATGTTGCCATCATTATAGCATTTAATTTGGCATCTCTGATTTCTCAATGACATATATCTTTGCAATTCTTCTTTGATTTATGAGATGAGATTGGAACATATATCTTCTCTATACCTGAAGGAGAAAACAAAAACATTCTGCCAAATATCTTATTTAAATGAAGACTCTGGTAGTCTTCTCTCATTTAAATTAACCCAGGTGAAATATGTAAACTTTCAGGCTAGTACTTAGGAGTTTTCAGATCAAGAAAGGCCTAGATTCTATTCAATTTCTGCCTCTGTGCAACTTTGGGCAAATAAATTAAACTCTCTGAGTGTTAATCTACTCATTGATAAAATGCAATTGGTTTTATAATTCACTTCAATGAACAGCTTTTAGCTTCATTTAAATTGTTTATTTTCTTTGGTTTCTCCATTGAATTTTGCTCAATTCTTTATGATTTTTTCCACTTGTTTTGAATTTTATTTGCTTTATTTAGGTGGAATCTGAGATTATTGATTTGAGAATGTAATTTTTGCTTAAAATGAGAGTTGAGTGCTATACATTATACTCACATGACAGCTTTAGATGGATTCCACAAATTTGGATATGTTCTATTTTCATGTTTAATCAATTTATGTTTTCTTTTTCAATATCTCTTCAGACTTCCTTGTTAACCCATGGGTTATTAAGAAATATGTTAATTTCCACCAGGTGTAGTGGCTCAGGCCTGTTATCCCAGGGATTTGGGAGGCCCAGGGGGGCAGATTGCTTGAGACCAGCATGGTGAAACTCAGTCTCAAAATATATATACATATATATATATACACAAAAAAAATTAGCCAAGTGCCTTGATCCTAGCTACTCAGGAGGTTGACTTGGGAGGACAGATTGAGCCTGGAAGGTGGAGGTTGAAATTAGCCAAGATTGTGCCATTGCACTCCAGACTAGGAGACAGAGTGAGAACCTGTCTCAAAAAAAAGTATATTAATTAATTTCCAAATAGTTTGGACTATTTTAAATAATTATTAATTTTTAGATTAGTTCTGTATGGTCAGAAAAAAATAATTTGTATTATTTCTAGTGTTTATATTTGTATAGTTTGCTATATGACCAAGGATATGCTCTGTCTAGGTAAAGGTTTCATATACATTTGAAAAGAACATGTATTCTGCTGACATTAGGAAAGTGTTCCATAAATGTCAATTATTTCCTTTGGTGAAGTTGTTCAATTCTTCTAAGTTCTTACTGATTGGCTACTAGTTCTGTCAATTACAGAGAGAGGAGTGTTGTAGTTTCCAGAACTAATTTTGGATATTTTTTTCTATTTCTTCTTCAACTTCTATGAGTTTTTGCTTTATATAACTCAAAGCTCTGTTATTAGGTGCATGCAGATTAAAAATTTTTATATCTTCTTAGAAAATTGACACTTTTATCATTATGTAATGTCACCCTTTATCCCTGGTAACATTTCTTGTTCTGAATCTATTCTGTCAGATATTAGTATAACTAAAGAGGTTTATTTTGACATATGTATGGTATAAAGATTTTCATCCTTTTCCTTTTAACAGCTCTAAGCTCAGATATTTAAAGTGTGCTTCCTGTAGCTAACATATAATTGGTTCTTTCTTTCCTCATTCAATCTACCAATGTTTTTATTAACTGGTATCTTCTAACCTTTTATATTTAATGTGAATATAGCTATAGCTGCTTTCTGCTTGTTCCGTTTTTATTTGGCTTTTTTCTCCATTTATGCCTTCTCTGTGTTACATGAACATTTTACATGGTTACATCTTATCTTCACTATTGTCTCATTATGTACACCTGTTTAATTTTTTTAGTAATTGTCCCAGATTTGAAATATACATTTTTACTCAATTGTAGTCTAACTTCCAATGATATCTTTCCACTTCATGTGCAGTTTATCTTATAACCATATGGTCTCAACTATTCTCATCTTATTCTCTGTACTATTGCTGCCATGTATTTAATTTTTAAGTACTCATAAGCATACAATATATTACTATTACTTTTTCCCTACACATTCAGTTATTGCTTTGCTTTGACTTCGTTTACAGTCTTCACTACCCATCATATTCCATAAGTTAATTTTAAATAGAAATTATAATGGATTCTTTGCACTATCAGAGAAAAAGAAAAGTGTCATTCTGGAAAGAATATGGAATTTCAACGTTAACAAACTGGATTTTTTTCTGTAAATGGGAAATCATAGGCCATAGATAAAACCAAACCAAAAAATCAGTTTCAGTACTTATTAATGGTAATTGCAATTTCTCAAATTTTCTAAGACAATTAGTTTTTTAATCAGGTTACCAGAATGGCAAATGAAAGAAAAATATATTAAATAATAATTTAAGGAATTTTACCTATAAGAGAGAAAAAGGAAAACAAAACTAGGTAGAAGAAGAAATTTAACTATGATACAGTTGCAACAGATCCCCTGATCTCACTGTGAGCTCTAAAACTGGGTTGGACCTTCAGAAATATCCCAAATTGAGGAAAAGTATTGAGGCTTTATGTTCCTGTACTAATTACTTTTGTTATAGGTTTCTTCCCATTGAGGAGATGTAAGAGTATATGAGGATGCCTTTTTTGGCTGAGAGAAAATCCTTGGAAGGGATACTTCTATGATACATCAGCAGCTATTATTCTCAGCACCCAGGGTAAAAAGCATCTTTACTCTGAAAGAGGACTTAAACAGTACACTACAACTTCCATTGCAGTTCACCCTTTGTGTCTCTTAGAGCCTTTGTTTCCAATAATAAATTTACTTCTTCTGGAAATAGATTTTTCAGGTCTTATTTCCTGAGGGAAAATTATTATTGAGACTTACGCAAGCCTTTCTTCCCTGGCTTCAGCTGGTCTCAGGGCCACAAATGATACGTATAATCTTCCTCCTCTGCTACCCTTTCTAGATTCCCCTCAACTTCAACTATAACTTCCCCTAGTCAAGAGAGACAACTTTTCTTCTGAAAAGCTGATTCTCTAGGGCATGATGCCCCTCTCTAGTTAAGGCTGCTATGGTCACGTATTTATTGTCAAAATTGGGCAGATATTTTGTGGTTCCTCAAAAAGCTAAACATAGAATTACCATGTGACCCACTCCTGAGTATATACCTAAAAGATTTGAAAATAGAGACTCAAACGGATATGCTTATGCCAATATTTATTTCAGCATTATTCATAATAGCCAAAGGGTAAACACAATCTGAGTGTATTTAAACTGATTATTGGATAAATAAAATGTACTCCAAATATACAATAAAATATTACTAACCAATAAAAAGGATGAAGTTCTGATACATGCTACAACATGAATGAATCTTAAAAACATTATGCTAAATGAAATAAGCCAAATACACGAGGCACCCATTATATAATCCCAATTATATAAAATATTTAGGTAAATTAATTTATAGAGATAAAAAATCGATTAGATGAGAGGGGAGATGAAAGGAGGGAGAAGTGGAAATTGTTGATTAATGGTTATAGGATTTCTTTCCTGGATGACAAAAAACTTTTCAAAATAGGTAGAGATGAAGGTTGCATGACATTCTAAATGTAGCTAATGCTATTGAATTGTATACCTAAAAATAATCAAAATGGTAAATTTTATGTTAATATATAAATATATAAAATTATATAGATTATGTATATAAATTTAATTATAAAATATATGTTACATATACATTTTATTAAATTTATAATATATACAGTTTTTTCATATTTTATCAGAATTAAGAAACAATGAAATACTCTAAAATCATTGACTTGAATGGTTTAACTAGGAAAATTGTATTTTATGTCAATCATATATCAATAAAATTATTTCAAAAATGGCAGACGAGTTCTAAGTTATGACCCAATGAATCACCTGGATGCCAAATATATTTTTCATTTTACCTATCATTTAATAATAACCCTATCTCTTTCTTCTGATGATTACAGTCACTATCTCTGCGAAGATAGTGACTTTTTTCTTCCCTGCTTGTTTTTAGTATTAGGAGACTAACATTATGTGGCAGCCATACCTTGAAATTTGCTGAAATTCTGGCCGTCATCCCTGGTAGAAGTGTATCCTCATGGGGAACCTAGACTTTCAGATCTGAAGAGACTACAGTTGTAGATATGGCAAGCCCACATTCACCAAGTCAATCACTGAGAGTAATGGTAATTACAGTCATTCCTACTTCCATCTCTTGGTTCTGAAGCTTACTTATTTTAGATAATGAGGAAAGACACCACATTATTATATTGATTTAGTGTGTATATTGTTCCTAAAATATGGTGCCCCATCTGAGCAGGGCGTTGTTACCAACCTAGCTTCTGTAACATGCCTCAATTTTCCATTTCTTCATATCCTTTCCTGTAGAGTTCCTTGTTATAATATAATGTTATGCAGAATACCATATTAGTGGATCAAACACTCTATGCACTAAAATACTAGCAAAAACTGAGGCTCTGTGGGAAAGGAAATGCTAGCAAAAATTGAGGCTCTAAAGAATGTGTGAACTCCAGTCATGACGAATTACTGTCCTTTTCAGAATGTAGGTTAGTCTCTGTAGTCAATTCGGCATTAAGTGTCTAAGAGGTATATTCCTATATCAGAAATTTAGTATTGATTTCTATTGCTAGCAAGATGAATAATTAGCAGCAGCATTAACTAGGTCATTCTTGGTGAGTAGAAACCCAAGCTATTCATGCACCCATTGTGCTAGCTCGGGAAGGGCTGCTGATAGAGTCTGAACATTAACTGGCTGGAGCATGCTATTTATTAATGCCTCTTTCATGGTGAGCATCTCTGGTAGAGATTTGTGATGGCTAATTTTATTTGTCAATTTGGCTGGGCCACAGTACTCAGATATGTGGTCAAATATTTTTCTGATGTTTCTGTGACAGTATTTTGGATGAGATTACCATTTAAGTTGGAATTTGTGTAAAGCAGATTGTACTCCATAATGTGTGGTGGACATTAACAAACCAGTTGAAAGTCCAAAGAGAATAAAAGATCTCCCTCCACTGGGTAATAAATAATTCTGCAGCAGAGGGGCTTCAGACTTCAACTGCAACACTGGCTCATTCCTGGTCCTTAGCCTGCTGGTCCACTATGCAGATTTTGGACCTGTAAGTTTCCATAATTGTGTTAGCCAATTCCTTAAAACCGACCTATATCCATTGTCTATCTCTATGTATAAATTTAAAATATATATTTATACTTATAATAAATCTTTATGTTTCTGTCTCTCTCTACATACACACACACACACACACACACAGACACACACACACACACACACACCATTGGTTGTTTCTCTGGAGAACTTTGACTAATAAAGCATCATAAGGTAACATAAAGATCTTCACTCTTTTTGCTTACCCCCCTCATTTATGCACACGCCTTTTCTGTAGACCTCTCTGTCTCAGTCTTCTAAGCTGTCTGCTTCTAGGCCTCTGATAAACAAAGCAAGTCTTTCCCCACTGCCAATGAGTTCATATATGTTGTCATCTATGGAAACTATTCTTGCCACACAATGTGAATGACCAAGTATATCACCTGAAGCTCTGCCCACATGAAAATTCCTCTTCACCAATGTCATTCATGACCACTTCTTTAGAAATGAAGTCTACTAAACATGTTGCTTATTTCTTTATGGTGGGAGTTGTGAGATACTGTAATTTGGGTTTCTTTATGTTTGAGGAACATTTCAGAACACCCCAGGTCATTGGACCCCCAAACAATGCACTTATCGATACGTTGAGTCCCAGAAACATTATAGAGTATATTTCTCACACTCTTGAGTGCATGAGCTTTAACAAGACCCACCTTATACAGTAGAATTAGCGCATTTTTAATTTGCAACCACAAGCCAATGTATTCATAATCTTTTTCTTGGCCTTTGCCTTCAACATAGGCTGTTCTGAGTGGCTGCCAATGTAACCATAGGGGTGAGCTGAGGGACAGGGCCCAGTGCAGTGGTGTCTGATAAATTGAAATTCTAAGCCACTTTATGCAAATTACTTGTAGCCCTAACTTTGATTCTGCCCAATTTCAAGTACTTTCCTTCAACCTTGGAATAGATAGCTGGATCTACATGACCACATGATGTGGAGGGTCTCACAGAAGCCGGTTCATAAAGGATGGGCTGCATGGTCACTTGATATCCCATGATCAGCATTTCTCTCATGGCTAAGTAGCATTTTAAGATCTTTTTTGAGTGACGTATGAATGTTTTTCTTTCAATTTTGTTTTCTTTTTTTTTCTTTTTAAAGTCTTTATTTTGTAGCCAAGTCTATCAGTTTTATTTTTTATTTATTGTTTTGTTTTATGTTTCTTTGTCTTTTTTTTTTATTCTAAAAAAAAAACATGCTTGTGCAGAACGTGCAGGTTTTTTTCCATCAGATATACATGGCCATGGTGGTTTGCTGCACCTATTGACCTGTCCTTTAAGTTCCCTCTCTCACCCCCCACCCCCAACAGGCCATGGCATGTGTTTTTCCCCTCTCTGTGTCCATGTGTTCTCACTGTTCACTCCCACTTATGAGTGAGAACATGCGGTGTTTGGTTTTCTGTTCCTGTGTTAGTTTGCTGAGGATGATGGCTCCCAGCTTCATTCAGGTCTCTACAAGGACATGACCTCATTACTCTTAATGGCTGTGTAGTATTCCATGGGGCATATATACCACATTTTCTTTATCCAGTCTATCACTGATGGGCATTTGAGTTGGTTTCATGTATTTGCTATTGTAAATAGTGCTACAATGAACATATGTGTGTATGTGTCTTTATAGTAGAATGATTTATATTTCTTTGGGTATAAACCCAGTAATGAAATTGCTGTGTCAAATGGTATTTCTGGTTCTAGATCCTTGAGGAATTGCCATACTGTCTCCCACAATGGTTGAACTAATTTACATTCCCATCAGCAGTGTAGAAGCATTCCTATTTCTTCACAGCTTTGCCAGCATCTGTTGTTTCCTGACTTTTTAATAATCACCATTCTGACTAGCATGAGATGGTATCTCGTTGTGGCTTTGATTTGCATTTCTCTGATAATCAGTGATGTTGAGCTTTTTTTCATATGTTTGTTGGACACATAAATATGTCTTCTTTTGAGAAGTGTCTGTTCATATTCTTTGCCCATATTTGATGGTTTTTGTTTCTTGTAAATATGTTTAAGTTCCTTGTAAATTCTGGATATTAGACCTTTGTCAGATGGGGAGAGTAAGAAAATCTTCTCCCATTATGTAGGTGGCCTGTTCACTCTGATGATAGTTTCTTTTGCTGTGCAGAAGCTTTTTAGTTTAATTAAATACCATTTGTCAATTTAGACTTTTGTTGCAATTGCTTTAGGCATTTTTGTCATGAAGTCTTTGCCCATGCCTATGTCCTGAATGGTATTGCCTAGGTTTTCTTCTAGAGTAGCTGTGGTTTGGAGTTTTACATTTATGTCTTTAATCCATCTTGAGTTAATTTTTGTATAAGGTGTAAGGAAGGGGTCCAGTTATCAGTTTTCTGTGTATGGCTAGCCAGTTTTTCCTGCACCATTTACTGAATAGGAGATCATTTCCCCATTGCTTGTTTTTGTCAGGTTTGTCAAAGATCAGATGATTGTAGATGTGTGGAGTTAATTCTGAGGTCTCTGTTCTGCTCCATTGATCTATATGTCTGTTTTGGTACCATTATCATGTTGTTTTGGTTACTGTAGCCTTGTAGTACAGTTTGAAGTCAGGTAATGTGATACCTCCAGCTTTGTTCTTTTTGCTTAGGATTGTCTTGGCTATATGAGGTCATCTTTGATTTCATATGAAATTTAAAATAGTTTTTTCTAATTCTGTGAAGAATGTCAATTTTGATGGGAATAGCATTGAATACATAAATTACTTTGGGTAGTATGGCCATTTTCACAATATTGATTCTTCCTATCCATAAAGATAGAATATTTTTCCATTTGCTTGTTTCCTCTCATTTCCTTGACAAGTGGTTTGTAGTTCTCCTTGAAGAGGTCCTTCACATCCCTTGCTAACTGTATTCCTAGGTATTTTATTCTCTTTGTAGCAATTGTGAATGGGAGTTCATTCGTGATTTGGCTCTCTGCTTGCCTATTGTTGTTGTAAAGGAATACTTGTGGTTTTTGCACATTGATTTTGTATCCTGAGACTTTGCTGAAGTGGTTTATCAGTTCAAGAAGTTTTTAGGCTGAGATGATGGGGTTTTCTAAATATAAAATCATGTAATCTGCAAAGAGAGAAAATTTGACTTTCTCTCTTCCTATTTGAATACGTTTTCTTTCTTTCTCTTGCCTAACTGCCTTGCCAGAACTTACAATACTATGTTGAATAGGAGTGGTGATAGAGGGCATCCTTTTGTCTTGTACCAGTTTTCAAAGGGAATTCTTCCAGCTTTTGCCCATTTAATATAATATTGGCAGCGTTTTTGTCATAAATAGCTCTTATTATTTTGAGATATGTTCCATCAATACTTAGTTTATTGAGAGTTTTTAACATGAAGGAATGTTGACTTTTATCAAAGGCCTTTTCTGCATCTATTGAGATAATCATGTGGTTTTTGTCTTTGGTTTATGTGATGGATTACATTTATTGAGTTGCACATGTTGAACAAGCCTCTCATCCCAGGGATGCAGCCAACTTGATCTTTGTGGATGAGCTTTTTGATGTGCTGCTGGATTCAGTTTGCCAGTTTTTTATTGGGAATTTTTGCATCAATGTTCATCAGGGATATTGGCCTGAAATTTTCTTTGTTGTTGTTGTGTCTCTTCCCAGTTTTGGTATCAGGATGATGCTGTCTTCATAAAATGAGTTAGAGAGAAGTCTCTCTTTTCAATTGTTTGGAATAGTTCCATAAGGAATGGTACCAGCTCCTCTTTTTATTTCTGATAGAATTCAGCTGTTAATTTGTCTGGTCCTGGGCTTTTTTTGGTTGGTAGGCTGTTAATTACTGCCTCAATTTCAGAACTTGTTATTGGTCTATTAGGGGATTTGACTTCTTCCTGGTTTAGTCTTGGGAGGGTGTATGTGTCCAGAAATTTATCCATTTCTCCTAGATTTTCTAGTTTATTTGTATAGAGGTTTTTGTAGTATTTCTGTGTGGTCAGTGGTGATATCCCCTTTATCATTTTTTATTGTGTCTATTTAATTCTTCTCTCTCTTTGTCTAGCTAGTTGTCTATCTACTTTGTTAATTTTTTCAAAAAAAAACACCTCCTGGATTCACTGATTTTTTGGAGGGTTTTTCTTCTCTCTATCTCCTTCAATTCTTCTCTGATCTTAGTTATATCTTGTCTTCTGTTAGCTTTTGGATTTGTTTGCTCTTGCCTCTCTAGCTTTTTTGATTGTGATGTTAGGGTGTCGATCTGAGATCTTCCTAGCTTTCTGATGTGGGCATTTCATGCTATAAATTTCCCTTTTAACACTGCTTTAGCTGTGTCCCAGAGATTCTGGTACTTTGTGTCTTTGTTCTCATTGGTTTCAAAGAACTTCTTGATTTCTGGCTTAATTTTGTTATTTACTGAGGAGTAATTCAGGAGCAGGTTGTTTAATTTCCATGTAGTTGTGTGGTTTTGAGTGAGTTTCTTCATCCTAGGTTCTAATTTGTTTACACTGTGGTCTGAGAGACTGTTTGTTATGATATCAGTTCTTTTGCATTTGCTGAGGAGTATTTTACTTCCAATTATGTGGTCAATTTTAGAATAAGTGCCATGTGGCACTGAGAAGAATGAATATTCTGTTGATTTGGCCTAGAGAGTTCTGTAGACGTCTACTAGGTCCACTTGATCCAGAGCTGAGTTCAAGTCCTGAATATCCTTGTGAATTTTCAGTCCCATTGATCTATCTAACATTGACATCAGGGTGTTAAAGTCTCCCACTATTATTGTGTGAGTCTAAGTCTGTCTGTAGGTCTCTAAAAACTTGTTTTATGAATCTGGGTGCTCCTATATGGGGTGCATATGTATTTAGAATAGTTAGCTCTTCTTGTTGAATTGCTCCCTTCACTATTATGTAACGCCCTTCTTTGTCTTTTTTTATCTTTGTTGATTTTAAGTCTGTTTTGTCAGAGACTAGGATTGCAACCACTGCTCTTTTTTCGCTTTCTATTTGCTTGGTAAATTTTCCTCCATCTCTTTATTTTGAGCTTATATGTGTCTTTGCATGTAAGATGGGTCTCCTGAATACAGCACACCAATGGGCCTTGACTCCTTATCCAATTTGTCAGTCTGTGTCTTTTAATTGGAGCATTTAGCCCATTTACATTTAAGGTTAGTATTGTTATGTGATAATTTGATGCTGCCATCATGATGCTATTTGGTTATTTTGCACACTAGTTGATGCAGTTTCTTCATAGTGTCATTGATCTTTATACTTTGGTGTGTTCTGTAGTGGCTGATACAGTTTTCCTGCCATATATAGTGCTTCTTTCAGGAGCTCTTGCAGAGCAGGCCCAGTAGTAATGAAATCCCTCAGCATTTGCTTGTCTGGAAAGGATTTTATTTCTCCTTCGCTTATGAAGCTTAGGTTGCCTGGATATGAAATTCTAGGTTAACAGTTCTTTTCTTTAAGAACATTGAATATTGCCCCCCAGTCTTTTCTGGCTTGTAGAGTTTCTGCTGAAAGGACCACTATTAGTTTGATGGGCTTCCATTTGTAGACAACCTGGCCTTAATCTCTGGCTGCCCTTAACAGTTTTTCCTTCATTTTGACCTTGGAGAATGTGACGATTATGTGTCTTGGGGTTGATCTTCTTGTGGAGTATCTTAATGGTGTTCTCTGTATTTCCTGAGTTTGCATGTTGGCCTGTCTTGCTAGGTTGGGGAAGTTCTCCTGGATAATATCCTAAAGTGTGTTTTCCAGCTCATTTCCATTCTCCTCATCTCCTCTAGTACTCCAATCATTCATAAATTTGGTCTTATTATGAAATCCCATATTTCTTGGGGGCTTTGTTCATTCCTTTTTATTCTTTTTTCTCTATTCTTTGTGCATGTTATTTTAGCAAGGTGGTCTTCAAACTCTGACATCCTTTCTTCTGCTTGGTTGATTTGGCTGTTGATACTTGTGTATGCTTCCTGAAATTCTTGTGTTGTGTTTTTCAGCTCCATTGGGTCCTTTATATTCCTCTCTAAACTGGTTATTCTAGTTAGCAATTCCTCTACCCTTTTATCAAGATTGTTACCTTTTTTTTGCGTTAGTTTAGAACATGCTCCTTTAGCTCAGCATAGTTTTTAATTACCCATAATCTGAAGCCATCTGATCCTCTGTCCAGTTCTGTGCCCCTGATGGTGAGATATTGGGATCATCTGGGGGAGAAGGGGAACTCTGACCTTTTTCAGCATTTTTTCATTGACTCTTTTTCATTTTCGTGAGTTTGCTTGTTTCAGTCTTTGAGGCTGCTGATCCTTGGATGGGGATTTTGTGGGCACCTTTTCTTGTTGTTGTTGATGCTGTTATTGTTTTCTGCTTGCTTGTTTTTCTGTCAGTAGTCAGGCCCCTCTTCTGTAGGGCTGCTGCAGTTTTCTGGGGGTTCACTTTAGGCCCTATTCATCTGATTTGCTCCTGTGCCTGGAGATGTCATTCAGAGAGGCTGGAGAGAAGCAAAGATGGGTGCCTGCTCCTTCTTCTGGGACCTCTGGCCTCAAGGGGCACCAACCTCATGCTAGTAGGATCGCTCCTGTATAGGGTATCTGACAATCCCTGTTGGAAGGTCTCACCCAGCTAGGACCCATTTAATGAAGCACTGTGTCCCTTGTTGGAGGGGCTGTGTTTCACTGGGGGATATCCCACTCATCTGGGCTGCCTAGATTCCTCAGAACTACCAGGAGGAGAGGCTAAGTCTGCTGGTCTGCAGAGACAGTAGCCACCCCTCCCCATTGGGGCTCCAGCAAAGGGAAATCCAAATTCCATCCCTAAGCCTCTGGCTGGAGCTATTGGAGTTCCTGTAGGGAATCCTGCCCAATGAGGAAGGATGCATCAGGGTCTGGCCCAAAGAGGCACTGTGGCCACAGACTACCACAGCCAGTGTGTTGGGCTGTGGTGATAAGTCTTGGGACCAAGACTTCCAGCCATCCTGGCTCAAGCAGAGGAAAAACAACACCTGAAGCTATAGAAATGGGTGCTGCCCTTCCCCAGCCTAGGAAGCTTAGTATGTTAGGCAGTTGCAAGTCCTAGTGCTGGCTGCTGCCCCTCCCCAAAGGAGCTCAAAAGGCTTAGACAGCTGCTGACCAGCTGCTGCTCTGGACCCTGGCATCCCTGTTCTCTTGGGGGCTGGGAGCAGGAGGGAGCCCTGCCCTCCCAGGTATAGCTGCAGCTGCCCAGCTGAGGCTGCATACCTGGGCATCTCGGCACTCTCAAGGGCCCGGAAGTCCCCCTCCTCACCCCCACAAGCTCAGAAGTGTCTGTTCCCTCTGCCTAGTCTCTCCCAATTTTCAGTGCTTGCTCTGATCTTGGAGAAAAGTTGAGGCCAAGTCCAGGTGCTGTTGCAATGCAACTGGGTGTGTGCACGCTCGGGGCAGCACTGATATGCCAGCCATCTGTTGCCTCAGTCCCCTCTGGAATTCAGGTCTTGATGAGCATAGGAGGGAGGCCAAGTGGTGGCTGAGGGCAGCTTGGTACTGGCCTGCAGGCGCCCCTCAGCACAAACAGCCTAGGTGATGGCAGGAGGCAGATAGGCTCCTGGCAGAAAGGGGAAGGTCCCTGGTGAGTCCCCACCTTCAAGCCAGCGATGAAGTCTGGGGGCTGGACTGACAGACCAGTATGAGAACTTACACTGCTTTTTCTGGGCCTGCCCGTAGTCACCCATGAACCAATCAGTATGCACTTCCTCCCCTCTGAACCCTGTAAAAACCCCCTGGACCCAGCAGAGGTTGGGACTACCAGCTGTGGAGAAGAGCTACCCACTCCAGGGTCTCTTCTCTGCTGAAAGCTGACCATTCATTGGGACACCCTGCCTGTGAAGAGGAGCTACCCACTGCGGGTCTCCTCTGAGCTGTTCTGTTGCTCAGTAAAGCTCCTCTTCACCTTGCTCACCCTCCGCTTGTCCACTTATCTCATTCTTCCTGGATGCAAGACAGGAACTTGGGACCTGCCGAATGGTGGGGCTAAAAGAGCTGTAACACAAACAGGGCTGAAACATGTCCCTTGCTTGCCATGTTGTGGGTGACGAGAAAAGAGAGAAGGAAAGAAGAGCTGAAGCCTTTTGGGGAGCCCAGACCTAGGAGGTCCCTGAGCCAGGGCTATGACATCCTCTTTGAGGTGCTGCAGTTCATGCCATCTCCAAGCTTCTTTTTTTTTTTTTTTTTTTTTTTTGAGACAGAGTCTTGCCCTGTCACCCAGACTGGAGTGCAGTGGCGTGATCTCGGCTCACTGCAAACTCCGCCTCCTGGGTTCACGCCATTCTCCTGCCTCAGCCTCCCGAGTAGCTGGGACTACAGGCGCCCGCCACCACGCCTGGCTAATTTTTTATATTATTAGTAGAGATGGGGTTTCACCATGGTCTCGATCTCCTGACCTCGTGATCTGCCCGCCTCGGCCTCCCAAAGTGCTGGGATTACAGGCGTGAGCCACCGTGCCCAGCTACCATCTCCAAGCTTCTGAGTGCTATTGCGTTCCCCGGTGCCAGCCATGGAAGGTGCTTGCAGTGTGTCTGGTCCTGCTGCAGCTTTGCAGGAGCCAGCGCCTGGAGATACCCACCCTGCTGCAGCTGACATGCCTGGCCGTGTGCAGCGGCTGGAGCCCATGCATGCTCCCTCACACAGCCCTCTGTGCCTGGCTTACCCATGGCAGGTGTGAGATTCAGGTTGGTAGCATGAGCTGAGCACAGACTGTCAGGCCAAATGGGTGGAATGAGCTCAGCAGACGTGAGGAAAATCTCAGGCAAAGGTGCCAAGGGCCACAGAGGTTTCTGGCTAAAAAAACAACATCCCAAAGATTCCGTGACAACACAATTAATTTCTCACACTCTGGAATGCATGTGTTTTATCAAGGCTTCCCTTATATTAGCTGTATCTTGCTCATCATCATTTTAATAAACATAACCTTGTTTGTTCGTCTTATAAGGAAATGGAAGAAATAGGACTGGGCTGAAAGGGGATTTGAATTGTGATGTGGTTGCAAGAGGGGCCTCAACTTATAGGGAAATGTAAACTGAGATAGTTCTTCAAACATATCCTGACTTAAAGTAAGAGGACCAGGTTTTTGTACAAATTGACCACTTCTTAGAAGTAGACTGTTCTCAGGGCATGGGCATAATATTGGGTGAGGGCAATTTTGAGGGATTAGCTCAGTTTTGAGACTTCAGCAGTCAAAACTCCTGAAAAAGGAGTTTTCTCCTAGAGAAATCTGGGAGGCACATCACAGTATCTATTTCAACAATGAGCATTAACCTAGTAAATATATTATTCTAGACAGCAAATACATACACCAGTTTTTTAAAAATCAGAGGTGATTTGTGTAATCAAAGAACATATTTGCTCTGAAATAATACTTTTTAAGATTGGCAATATTTCACGTATTCCCTTTTAATGGTAGACATTATAATAATAATATATAACAAATGACTATTTGTAAGCACTAATTGCTCATTATTTTATATGAGTCATCTGACTTTTAGAAGTAATTATATTATTACCACCATATATATAGATTTCATTGTCTCTCAATACTAGCACCTCTGTCCAACTTGCAAGCATGATTAAAATTCTCTTGAGTAGAAATGAAGCTTCTAATTCAAGTCATTCTAAAATCAATTTATTGCTTAATTTAGGAATATTTCTACATTAATAACTTAATTTGCTAATAGTTTAAGAAGTACCTTCAGTCATTGAGAATATATACCTCAATGAGAAAAATAGACTGCCTTTTTTCTCAGCATATTATTGAAAACAAAGATTTTGTAAGAAAAACTAATTTGAACAATGTATTCTAAATTGAAACATATGCAATGAATAAGCTAAATTAAATTTATATTTGATTAGAGATAGCAAAGTCTTGTTAATAAATAATTTTAAAATATTAAGTTCAGAGATGATATAGTATCAGATATTATTTAGTGGACCTCAACTATGTGACATATTATAACTACAGAATCATAGTGGAAAAAAGCTAAGGACAATATAAGTTAAATTTTTAAATATTAAAATAATTAACAAATGTATAAGAACATTTTCATTGTAAAGTAAAAGAGCTGGAAAATACCTTCTCAGCAGACCTATATTCCCATACTATTGAACAAGCAAATATGGCAATCTTAAACTACATCATATATACATGAAATGATATACCCCTAAAGGATAGAAGAGATTTATCAATAAGTTGGCCTATAAAATTTCATTGAGTTGTTTTTATTTAAATTTACCAGATGACTCCTGGGGTGGGGCTAGAAGTAACACAAGTGTACTTCCTTTTTCAATGTTCGTGACATGTCACACTTCTGAGTGTCAATGTTATTTTTTAGGCCAATTGTTACCAATAGGATTTTATAAAAGCACCGATCAATAAGAATATTTTCATCAAGTCACAGATAAATAAGGGGAAAATACAGAAGAATGATAATTTAAAATTTTTCTACAAGTAATATAAATCTGAGGATATAGTCTCTTACATGTTTTGATATTAAAATGCTGTATTTTTTTTTCTGAGCAGAGGATGAGAAAGGCCACATTAAAGAATCAACTGCTTTAAGCTATTCTGTCCTATAAAAGAGCTCTTCCACTCCCTATTGGTCTCTCACTCCAACTATACCATGAAGCCATAGTTTGCAGGGCCTTTATGGGGGTTTAATGTGTAAAGAGACAGGAAATTGTTAAATAGGAAAAAATTCTGAATTAGTAAGGTGGGTAAGAAGAGAGGAATAAGATTAAATGCACAGTAATTGTAATAATCATATTTCTGCGTTACAAGAAATATTTTATTTTACCTAGGAGTTCAAGCAAAGTGACTCTTTCTGGGGAAAGCAAAGATTAAAAAATATTCCTTGTATGCATAGTATTCCAAATAAAACTAGTATGATAAAAATATCATTACCAACCTAAAAAAATCATGTTAGAAAATCTTCTGGAAAAATCCATTAATAAAGATTCATTTACTAAAACCAGCAGTTAAGAAAGCCAAAATTCTACCTCTGCTAGTAATATGATCTTTGATTTAAGATCAGGATGTCAATCCATTGATGACGTGTCACAAGGCCATAAGTAGCAAGTGAGAAGTAAACTGAACCAGAGAGTTGCACAGGTAACCACTGGGGCTTGAAAGGAATGTTTCATCAGGATTATAACTGTTGTCTTATACACACTGGAAATAGGCTTATTCCCTCGGAAACTCTGAAATGTCTTCATTGTGGAAATCAGGGAAGCTAATATTATAATCTGAATATACACCTGAGTTTCCTATATATAAAGATAACCAATTAAAAAAAAAACAAAACATACAGTTGGATTCATTAGGGATTCAATTCAATCATTCGGAACCAATAGTTGGAAGTTTCATCATGCTATTACTGAATAAAATGAAAAAGAATCTTATTGGTATTTTTATGTATATAAACCTGACTTGGTATTATATACTTTTCTGTTGAAAACTCCAAGTATGAAAAAACAAGTAATCACAATTTCTTAAGCTAGAGAAATTGACCTACTCCACTGCTCCAACTTTATTAAGTTTGAGTAAAGGTCATTTCTGCCAAGCCATAGTCCCAGCTCTTCCCACTTCCTTGCATTCTGTAGTTCACTTTTATTTCTTAATCTTATGTCCCTTTAGAATATGAACTAGACAGTTACTATTCCCTGGAGTTCCTGACATTACACTTGAAGGTCCCAACTCTGGCTTGCTCCTTGCCACCGCACCAGCCTTTTATAGTCCTAAGAGCTAAATATTCCACACACAGTCCTGTTGGAATCCCCTTTGGGAACCATCATTCACTGCTAGGTGGTTCCCTGGGCTTGTCATTACAAAACGTTGTTTAATGTACATTTCTAGGAATAAACACACTGACTTATTCCATATGACACAACTATTTCAGACACAATAGAGATCTCTTCCTGAAATTGATATAACAATTGACCCAAATTTATACTCTTTGTAATTTCCTTCTGATGCTTTCCAGAGACTGGACAAAACTTATGTTAAAAAGATCTTTAGTTTTTTGGACTGTGAACCCATTGATGGGTTTATGATTGAACACTTCCAAAATTAAACAGGGTGATTGACCTTGTGAGCATATTTTCAAAATTGAGGGATTAACTCTTACGTTAAAACTTCTCAAATTCTAGCCAGAGCATATTTTTTGTCCTGTTCTTTCACCATCAGCTTTTGCCAATACCCTGAACTTCAATAATTTATGCAGATCACCTGATGTTAAAAGTTAAATAATATTTACATATCTTTTTTCTTGAGCTAAACAGTTTTCCAATACCTAGGGCCCCCAAGTAATTTTCCACAGACCATTAAATTATAGGCTATCCATATTATTAAATGCAATGTGTTTTAATTAGAGTTCTCCAGAGAAATAGAACCAATAGGATAAATAGTTATATATCTATATCTAAAGATATTTATTATAAGAATTGGTTTATAAGAGTATGGAAGCTGATATGTTTCAAGATCTACAGGGTGAGTCAGCAAGCTGGAGGGCCAATGATGGAGCATCAGTCCAAAGATCCGCAGGCTCAAGATCCAAGATGAGTTAATGTTTCAGCTCAAGTAAGAAAATGCAAAGGTCCAGTTTTAAAACAGGCAGGAAAATTCTGATCTGGGAGAGGGTCAGCCTTTTTGTTCTGTTTAGGCCTTCAACAGATTGGATGAAGCCATCCACATTAGGGAGGACGATCTTCTCTACTCAATCTACTAATTTTAATGCTAATCCTATCCAAAAACATCCTCACAAAACATCCAGAATAATATTTGATGAAATATCAGGGTAACCCATGGTCCAGTCAAATTAGCACATAAAATTATAATGTGCTATAAATTACTATAATGTAATTTATAAATCTCTGTGTGCATATATATATGTGCATGTATACATATGTGCACATATGCATATATATAAGCAGGTACTAGATATACTATTATAGATTCCTAAAAGAGAAAATGTGCATATGATTCTCAAAGTAATTTTTTATTCTATTAAATAATTGACCATGCTATCCTTTCTACTGCGAGCTGCCTGGTGCCTTTAAAATGTGATTCAAGTTTTAAAATGCAAGCTTATATACCAGGTATGTTTCTTTTCCATACAGCAAAGAACACCCATGTTTTTATGTTAAATATAATTAATCGATAGCTGGAAATATAAAAAATGAATTTATATTAAAATATTGATATTTACCTGATTTTTAAAAATTATTAGTTTGTTTTGCAGAGAAATGTGTATTTAAAAGTAGATAGGAAAATTATTGGTACATTTATTCAGTGCTGTTATTTAATTCATGTTTGAGAATGTTCTTTCAAAAATTCCTAAATTATTTTCAGAAGCAACAATAAGTAATCTGCCCAGTGCTACTATAAACAATTTTTCAAAAAACAAAACCATTTCAAGAAAAGTCTAGAATTATGTTCTATTAATGCAAACACATTGCAAATGTCAGGGATTTAAATGGAAATCAAAAGTGCACATTGTTAACACATTAAGATGCAGAAAGCGAGTTGTGATTATTTCTCTTAATACTTAATAATGTGTTTCTTGATGTTATGTAAAACTTGATTCATTTTATTTTTTACTTATGTTTATATTTTTAGTTGAAAACAATTTTATATATGGATTATAATATAATGTTTTGATGTATTTATATGGTATGAAATGATTATATCAAGCAAATAAACATCACATAATTATCTTTTTTTGCGATGAGAATATTTAAAATCTACACCTATTGCAATTTTGAAATATAAAATTCATTAATATTAAATATGACAATCTTGTTTTGTTAAATCGTGAAAACTAAATCTTGTCTAATTTGAACTTAGTATACTTTGGTCAATTTATCCCCATGCTCTCCTCCACCTCCCAGCCTCTGGGGAGGGTGTTGTGTATCTCTAACATTTTATTTATGCATTCATCCCTTGATGGACACTTAGGTTGATTCCAGATCTTGGCTATTACAAATAGTGATGCAATAAACAAGAGTGCAGATTATCTTTTCAGTATACTGATTTCAATTCTTTTGGACATATACCCACAAGTGGAATTGCTGGATCATATGGCAATTCTATTATTAGTCTGTTGAGGAACCCTCATGCTATTCTTCATAATGGTTGTACTAATTTACATTTTCACTAGCAGTGTACCGGAGCCCTTTTGCTTTACATTCTTGCCAAAACTTATCTTCCATCTTTTTTATAGCAGCCATTCAAACACGTGTGAGATGGTATCTCATTGGGTTTTTAATTTGCATTTTACTGACGATTAGTGATATTGAGCATTTTTAAAATAAACCTGTTGGTCATTTTTCTTTTGAGAAGTGTCTGTTGAAATCCTTTGTGCATTTTTTTTCTTGCTATCAAGTTGTTTGAGTTCCTTATATGTTTTGGAAGTTAACCCTTTATGAGATACATGGTTGGCAAATATTTATTTTACCACTCTGTGTGTTTTAATCACTCTAACGATTGTTTTCTTTTCTGTACAGAAGCTTCTTAGTTTGATGCAATCCTATTTGTCTATTTTTGTTTTTGTTACATGTGATTTTGGGATCATATCAAAAAAATCATTGCCGAGACCAATGTTGTGGAGCTTTTTTCTTATGTTTTCTTCTAGTAGTTTTATATCTTAGGTCTTACATTTAATTCTGTATTCCATTTTAAATTGGTTTTAGCAAATGGTGTGAGATAAAAGTCCAATTTCTTCTGCATGTGGATATCTAAATGTACCCACATCATTTATTGAAGAGACTGCCTTTTATCTATTGTATGTTTTTGGTATCTTTATTAAAAATCAGTTGTCTGTACATGCATGACTTTATTTCTGAGTTCTCTATCTCACTGATGTATCTGTTTTTATGCCAGTACGAATGCTGTTCTGATTACTATAATCTTGTACTATATTTTGATATCAGGTATTGTGATGCCTCCAGCTTTTTTCATTTTGCTCAAGATTATGTAGACCATTTGAGGGAGTTTGTGGCTCCAGGCAAACTGTAGATTGTTTTTTCTGTTGCTGTAAAAAATGACATTAAGATTTTGACAGTAAATACATTGAATTTTTAGATAATTTTCAGAAGTATGGACTTTTAAACATTAGTTCTTTCAATCCATGAACATGAGACATTGTTCCATTTATTTGAGCCCTCTTTAACTCCTTTCATCAGTGTTGTATAGTTTTCAGATCTTTCTTCTCCTTGATTAAATTTACTTCTGGGTATTTTGTCATTTTTGTCTATTGTAAATGGGATATTTTAAAATTTAGTTTTTGACTAGTTCATTATCAGTGCACAGATATTCTACCAATTCTTCTATGTTAATTTTTTATCCTGGAACTTTACTGAATTCATTTATTGGTTCTAGCTGTTTTCTGTGGAATCTTTAGTTATTTATATATAAGATCATGTCATCAGCAGAGACAATTTTACTTCTTCCTTTCTGATTAGAATTCATTTTTATTTCTTTCTCTTGCCTTAATGCTCTGTCTGGGACTTCCAGCACAATGTTTGAAAAGAGGTGGCAAGAACAGAAATCCTTGTCTTGCTCCCGATCTTAGAGAAAAAGCTTTCAGAACTTTTATTTTTTTTTCCATTCAGTATGTTAAATGTGGGCTTTTCAGATATGGCATTTATTGTGTTGAAGTACATTATTTCTACACATAATTTGTTTAAAGATTTTTATCATAAAAGGATATTACATTTTGTAGAATGATTTTTTCTGCATCTACTGTAATGATCTTTTTTTGTCCTTTGTTCTGTTAATGTGGTGTATCACATTTATTAACTTGCATGTCTTGAACTATCCTTGCTCATCACACTTGGTGATGGTAAATGATCATATTAATGTACTGCTGGATTTCTTTTGCTAGTATTTTGTGAGTATTTTAAACATTTGTGTTCACTAGGAAAATTGGCCTGCAATTTCTATGTAGTCACCTTATCTGGCTTTGTTAATAGAGTAATGTTGGCCTAGTTAAATGAGTTTGGAAGTGTTCCTTCCACTTTAACTTTTTTGGTCATGTTTGAGAAGAATTAGCATTAATTCTTTAAATGTTTGGTAAAATTCAGCTGTGATGCCATCAGGTTCCAGGCTCTTCCTTGATTCAAGAACGATTGATTTTTTTGTTACTGATTCAATGTCCTTATTTATTAGCCTCTTCAGATTTTCTCTTTATGAGTCAGTCTTGGTAGGTTGTATGTGTCTAGGAATTTCTTTCTTTCTTTAAGGCTATCTAATATAATAGCATATTGTTAATAACTCTCTTATAAAGCTCTTGATTTTTGTGCTATCCACTGTAATGCCATCTCTTTCATTTCTGATTTTATTTGAGGCTTCTCTCTTTTTTCTTAGTTAGTCTAGCTAAGGGTTTGTGAATTTTGTTTTATCTTTTCAATTAAAAACCCTGTTTTATTGAGTTTCAAATTTTTTTAAACTATATTTCATTTATTTCTGCTGTTATTTATTTCCTTCTTTCTGTTAACTTTGGATTTAGTTTCTTTTTCTATTTTTTTGAGTTGTTACATTAGGTTTTTTATTTTAGATCTTTCTTCTTCTTTGATACAGACGTTTATTGCTATAAATTTCCCTCCTGGAACTGTTTTGCTGCATCCCATATGTTTGAGATGTGTGTTTTCATTTTCATTTAAGACATATTTTTTTAATTTCTCTTTTGACTTATTTTCTGACTCATTGGTTTTCAGGAATATGTTGATTAATTTCCATGGTTTTGTGAATTTTCCAAGATTTCTATTGTTATTGATTGCTACTTACATATTTTGTGATTAGAAAAGATAATTCGTATCATTTTAATCCTCATAAATTTGTAAAGACTTCTTTTTTGGCTAAATTACCTATCCTGAACAACATTCCATGTGTACTTGAGAAGAATGTGTATTCTGTATTTGTTAGATGGGATGTTCTGTGTATGTCTGTTAGATCCTGTTGGTCTGAAGTGTAGCTGAAGTCCAGTGTTTCTTTGTTGATTTTTTTCTGGATGCTCTAGTCAGTGCTGAAAGTGGGGTATTGAAGTCCTCTACTATTATTGTATTGCCACCTATATTTCTCTACAGATCATTTAATATTTGCTTTATATATTTAGGTACTCTGATGTTGCCTGCATATGTAATTGCAATCGCTATATTTTCCTGATAAAGAGAAATTGTTCACTTTACAACTATGATCTTGAAATACTATAGATTCAGGACAAAAAAGTTCTCTGTTTTCTAAGTATTATGATCAGTCTTCCTTCGCCTCCGTAGAGCCATGTTTTAGCTTTCTCCACCTTGGTCTCTACCCAGAAGGCAGACATTTGTTAAGGTATAAACTAGATGGTCTTACCCTCTGGCTTCTGATTTGGCCAATGAAATGCATTACCAGAATATTGTGAAGCAGGAAGAATGTCAGGCTATTCTCCCCACTTCAGCTCCCATTTCACTAGCCTATAGGCTTGCAGTGGATGTAATGCTCCACCCAAGATCAGAGATAGTTTTCTTCTATAGCTAGGTTCTTACTGTGTTTCTGGTCTAGGTTATTAAGTTTGATCTACTGTTGGTAACCTTGTTGGGGTGACTGTAAAACCATTATTCCTTTTTAAGAAAACCAAACATGCTTTTGTAAATAGATTTTCCTCAAACTCTTTTTTAATTACATATGTTAATGCATTGTAAATTTCTGCCATTGATTGATACATAAATAATTATTGAATTAGTTTTGTGATGACGTTAGGATGACATAGAATATTATTGAAGATAAGATTAAGGAAGGGATATATATATATATATATATACACACACACACACACACATACTATTTCTGAAAAGACAAATATTAGCATATTTGAAGGGAAATTAAGTAATAGTCATTGAAAATAAAATTTGCATACCATAAAATACAAAAAAGTTTTATTTCCAATAAAAGTATGTGTCAAATATGCAATATTTTCAAGTTTTTATTTAATCATTTTTATAATTGTAAAAAATCAGAAAGCAATCTCAATGTCAGTGAGCAATAAATTGGCTAAATATAATATTATAGTAGTCTTTACTAATCTGCAGAAGATACAGTCCATGATGCCCAGTAGATGACTGAACCTGCAGATAGTCCCAAACCCTAAATATATTATGTGTTTTTTCTAAATACACATATGTATGATAAAGTTTAATTTATAAATTAGACACAATAAGAGATTAACAACACTAGTAAAGTAGAACAATTATAATAATACACTGTAATAAAAGTTATGTGGATGTGATCTTTCTCAAAATATCTTATTATGCTATAATCATTCTTATTTTATAATAATGTGAGATGATAAAATGCCTACATGATGAGATAAAGTGAGGTGAATTATGTAGGCATTGTGAGATAACATTAGGCTAATATTCACCTCTGACAATATGTCAGAAGGAGGATCATCTGCCTCGGGAGACCCTGGATCTTTGATCCATGATGTTGACAATGGTTGAATGTCCGGAGTAGAGGATGTTAATGACTGATGGACAGGGAACATATACTGTGCGGATACGGTAGACAAAGGGGTGATTTACATCCCAGGTGGGATGGAACACGACGGTGTAAGATTTCATCTCACTACTCAGAATGGCACACAATTGAAAACATACAAATTCTTCATTCCTGTAATTGTCCATTTAATATTTTCAGACTGTGGTTGACCGTGGGTAACTAAAACTGCAGAAAGGCAACTACAGTATATCTATGAATTTAATCATCATGGACGTCTAAAATAAATGGTGAATTTCTCTATTTACTTATGGAAAACGATTTACAAGACTATCATCCTTTATTTTTTAAGAAAGCAAAATGCACTATTTTTATATAAAATAGAGTACCATTTTGTTTTACTCATATATCCATGTAATAACATATATTAAATGCCACTTATTTCCCACATTTTATATATTTTTCTGAAGCACAATAAATACAAAAAGTTATCCTGTTTATTTTGAAAGAAAGATATGTTTTATAAGAAGTTTATAAAAACAAAGGAGAAAGCTATAGAAATATTTCATCTATGTAAAATTTTAAACATGTATTAAATGTATTTTCTGTTAAACACCAAGTAATAAACACCTTCTTTTGCTATTGATGTTGTTCAATAAAGGTACTTGGGAGATAAACTCTGTGTCTTTCTATAGATTGAAAATGTCTGTATTTTAACCTTTTAATAAATATCATTTTATTGAATATAAGATTCTCATTTTGAAATATTTTTCCCTCAGGATTTTGAAAGCTTTGCTTTAAGGTGTTTTCTCACTTACACTTAATATTAAGATACATGGAACATATTTAATTCTTATTAATTTCTAGATAATCTACATTTCTTTCCTTAGAATGTATTTGTCTTTTTCTTTTCTTTGATTTTTTAAAAACATTTTGATGAGCAATATCAGGTAATACTTAATATAATTTTTATAAAGATGTGTTTGATTTGAGGTCTTTTACTTTTCCTGCTATTCCACAGTTAGTAGAGCTCTTCCAAGCTAAAAAAAAATCCCTAATATTTATACATTTCTGGAAATTTTTCTTCTATTATTTCATTGACGTTTTTCTTGCTCCTGTATTCACTCTGCTCCCACTATAAAAATCTTATTCAATATAAATTAAATATGGTTATATTTCCCCAAAGAGACACAGCACCTTGTGTCCGGACTTTAGAGAAAGACAAAATCTGTTTAATGTCTGTTGTTAGGGAGAAGAGACTTACTTTCATCTTGAAAGATTAAGGAAGCTGAAGGAATGGGCATTCCTTTCTTATGAAACAAAACAATATGGAACTTGAAGCCAGGAATAAATTTAAAGGATAATACAGGCAAAGGCCTAGGTGTGATTTAACATAAAGCATTGTGTCCAGGTAATATAATATATTCTGAGTATTTATAAATAAAATTATTATGTACAAATTGGCATTGCAAACTCTAACAACATATGGTAGCAAAAGATTTGTTGTTAGTTACGTTTGGCTAGAAAAATTCCAGGTTATGAAGAAACAAGTAGTATGGTAACTAATTATGAAAATTATCCTTTTAGGACAAGAGTGTCAAATTTAAAATGTATTGCTTTAAAATTAGTCTGAGAATAAAATGGTATAACTGAACATGGGAAACACAGAAAAATTGTTCTTAATAATTTGGGCCTAAAAACCCTTAAGAAACTCAGCAAATATAAATGCTTTCTTCCTCTGAAATGTGTGCAAATTTAAGTGCAAAATTTGGAATTCTATTTCAGTAGGACATGCACCTCACTTTCCCAAATCACCCGAATATATTATCACTAGAATAAGAGTGCAATTGAAGAATATATAAAACAAGAATATTAAAAGAAGGACATAAGTTCTTGGTAAACAATTGGTTGTACGCTCAAATATGTAAGAACTAAATGGTAGCATGGTAAGATCTAGAGAATTCTCTTTCCCACCTGTCTATATATTTGTTCTATCAGGGATTGCTGCAAAAATAAAACAAAATAAGGATGACAAGCTCTTCATCATCTTTACAAAAATGAGTTCTAGTGTCTAAGCTATATGCTGGAGAAATGTTCTGTTTTCCATTATCTATGACATAAACAGGTACTTTTGCCTCTGTTTAAAACTGATCATTGATCTCATATATTTCAAAACTTAATGGTGATGGCAGAAAACTGAAAAGCTATAATCTCAAATATATGCATTCTTTATAATTTGATATGATATAGAATATTGAATTATCTTTTTATTTAGACTGATACATCTTGGAAAAATTACCCAAATTGCCTTCATTTATTTATGTATTTCTTTAAAAGTACTCAATGTCAGGACCACGCTGAAGATACAGCAGGGATTAAAATGGATTTAATCTTTGCCACTTTCAGCCCAGGAAACAAACAAAGGCAAATACCTTTGCCAGAAACAACCCTGAGGATCGTTCACTTATGCCAGGAATTGTTGAGCATACAGCTGTGAGAAAGAAAGTTAACAGCACTTACACTTAAGTTGCTGACAATCCTGTAGTAAAAAGCAGATTGTATTCTCAAATTAGGTTTCTTGAAAGATTCTGTAGTCAAAAAACATGTGTGAAGATTTAACAACATGTAAAAAACAGAACAATAAAAGATAGTCTGTTATAGATCATAGACTAATAAAAGTAAAATAAAAAGACTAATAAAAGTAAAATAAAAGATAGTCTATTATAGAAACTTTCAAAGTAAGACCTTGGGATGAGATGTCCAGAAAATCATTGCTGGCTTTGGTGGAGGGGTATGAGTATTAGTGTGTGTAAGTCTGTGAGTGGTCACATGCAATGCCACTTTAGGTACCCAGTTAACACATTTCTGCAATGAATCGCACAGGAAAACACTCTGTCTACTTCTGCACATTGCCCAGGAGCACTCTAAGAGCTCTAAGATTGGCTCTTTAGTGAATACCAAACATAAAACAATTCTGAGGAACATTAGTGTTATCTTGATGAGCACTCATAGCAGATCTCCCTTAAAGTGGCTTCTTGAACAGAGGAAGCACAGGAAAGATGCTTATGGCCATTACAGTATAACGATGGTTATATATCTGAAACATCAGCTACACATAATGGTGCATTAGTGTAGATACAGGTTTCCAGTCTGAAATCTTTCAGAAGTAAGAGTGGGCAATATTGCAGCAGGTAGTGGAGGTGGTTCAGGTGTAGGTGGGGCATGAATGGTTAGTGTGATTTCATTTATGAACACAGCTGGAAGGATCTGCAATCATTTAGTTCATGTGTACATATATCATCAATGTCTTCACAAATAAAAGCCTCAAATTTACATTTTCTGAAACAGATTGCATACCTTCCCCTTTAAGATCAACACACATTGCAAACCTACTCTGTAATAATTAATTCTTAACAGAAAGCATATTAAAAATAATTGTATAGATAGGTCAAGAAATGAGGTTG
The DNA here is from genome assembly GCF_028858775.2 of Pan troglodytes. Lineage (NCBI taxonomy): Eukaryota > Metazoa > Chordata > Mammalia > Primates > Hominidae > Pan > Pan troglodytes. Next base: position 138,479,895 of record NC_072401.2, read on the forward strand.
GTGTTTGAAATGAGTTACTTAGAATACAATATGAACAAAATTGAGATTAGATCTAATAAACTAGAAAATAAATCTCTGAGTTTTTTTTACTAATAACATTTCAATTTCCACCCTACACTAACACTGGCTTCCTATGAAGTCAATCATTAAAAGATCACTTTGCAGTTGACCAGAATGAATTTCAACCTCCCACTGCTACCCATTACAAAACAGTAGTCTTACACTAAAGAGAAGAGATACTTTTACGGGGTAAAATAACCATAAAATGAATGAAACTCTTTCAGGGATATTAGATATTTACAAAGTAGTTCTTTATAAAAATGTTCCATTAGGAATAAAGATCAAATGTTTTGGATATAAAATAATGATGGGGTTTAATATTAAAGGTGTCAGCTATGAAGACCACATGGTTATTGTGAGAAATAACATTTAACCTTTCTCTTGTGGCTGACGGAGGCCAATGCAGTATTTTATTATCAACAATGGCAGTTGATTTATTACCACTGTTTCTACTCCAGTAAAGCCACATTAGGCTGGGCTTGATGTATCATTTGTTATCTTCAACCCCCCTGCACACTTTCTGCATGCATAATCTCTTTGTTCTAGCAAGTTTTAAACAGAGAAGAGTAAATATTTAAGTAATTCTTCCAAATTCATTAGAAACTGTAGAGGTAAAATCGACTAGCTAAATAGATTATGCCAGACAATGTCTGACGTAATCATAAAGTTCTGGCTTCAAGAAGAATGATGGTTATACATCTGAAACACCAGCTATGCATAATGGTGCATTAGTGTAGATAGAGCAGTGACAGAGAATAAATCAAAGGCACACTTTCAGATGGGAATAAAATTTTGTGGAATAAATTCAGGTCAGATAGCTTTTAGCAGTTTCTGTTTTCAGAACTTACTACCTAAAAAATCAGTCAAATTGTCTAGAATTGCTTGGCAGATGCACTGAGAGTAATTTCCCTATCTTTCAACTAGTCTGATGATTTGACATTAATGCAGAAGCAAATTTAGGTATATCAAAATAGTTCTATCTGAAATTTTATCTTTTATGTATACATCCCTGATGAATTTTAGAATCTTTGGAAATATAATTTTTGCTGTAGTAAAATATGGTTAATGATCATCATTACAAATCTAGAATTAACTTGTTTCCATATGTTTTTTAGCCAATGATCATAAATATTAACTGAACTTATGAAGTGTTAAAAAAAGATGCTTTTTGTGTGATGTTTTATTCTGTGAGAAGGGCTCTGACTTATCTTAAGTCCTAGCCTCTCTCTATCTTTTTACTCAATCTGCTAACAGGAGATGGAGTACTTTGTATGACTGGTAAATGTGGAAGTAGTTAAGTAGGCATGTTTTGCTCATCTATGCCTTTCCTTCTCTTTATAGTAAGCAAATCTGAAGAGATAAGTCATTCTCTGCTGTTCCTTAAGGAGAGCAGGTCTACTGGTTCAATAACTATTAATTTTGATATTTGCTATTAAGAATCCCATTATTGGTTCTCATATGTAATATATAATCTATGCCTTCAAATCTATTATTTATAAATTATAATAGAATATTTTTGTTTTCCATCTACCACTTTTTATTTCTCAAAACTCAGTTGAAAAATTTAGAGGAGTGCTATTTGTTGAGTTTTCCGTAACTGCAACATGCCCTATAGATGAAAAAAAAATAGGTTTCATATTTTCCCATCTCTATTTTAAGCACCTCCTTCCTCTGGGTTCCTATATTATGGCCTATCTGCTATCATGTTAATCCAAAGCTTGAATAAATTTTATGCATTAAGAAAATAATAAGCATGTATTTCCTAAAGTGCATTTATCATGAACAAGCATCTGTTAACCCCTAAAATATGTGTGCCAAACATTCTAAATGGTCTTGCATAAATAACAATGTTTGGGATGAGAAATAAACACAAAGATGAATGAATAGAGGAATCAATATAGGAGAAAACATGGAGGTGATATTAATTCAGTCAACAAATATATATAAATAAATAAACATGATGAGGGGTAAGTTTATATAAATAAACCAACATGACAAGGAGTAAGAAATATATATTTGAATTGAATGTAACTGGAACTAAATCCTGTCTGTGCTACATATCATATCCCACCTTTGAAAACCAATTTTCTTGAGTCTAAGTTATACCAATAGTAAAATTGTGCAAATAACTTCTAAGTCATATGCAAGTTAAGAGGTTTTCCTTAATAATGTATGTAAAATAATAACATATCAAGAACTCAGTATGCATTATTTTCTCTACTTCTCTCCAAAGTTTCTTAAAGTCTTTTGGAAAAGACTGACATACAAAGAGATGATGCATCTAGAGAGATATAGAATATGAATTGGAGAAAGAAAAAAGCTATTTACTATTGAGTAAAAAGTAAAATATGATTGGAAGTACAAGGTGATTATATGCAGTTGCCAAGAAAGTCTTTGTTGGATCTGAATTAACTGGTAAAAAACTTGCTGAAGGATAACAATATTTTATCTGAATTTTATACTCTGTGTGTATGTGTATGTGTATGTATGTTTGTGCATGTAGAAAAATGTAGACTAGAGAACAGAGCATATTGTTTTACAGTATGGGATCACAGAATAATGTTGGCAAAAAATTGGATATACTAAACAAGACTGAAGCTATGTGAGTTACATATCTGTGGGAGTAACTGAAGTGATAGTTAGCAAAGGGCCAAAAGTTTAAGTAATACAGAAACTTTCTACCCACATTTAAAACTTAAACTTCCTCCAGCGAACATTTAGATGATTGTTTATTTATATCATGAACAAATCTAATGTAATATGGTTGAATTAACAAAACAAAACAGCAAAACACTAGTAATAAAAATAACTATGCATTTTAACAAATGTAACTAATATGGCTTAGCTAAGTAAGTCTGCTAAACAGCATTAATAAATTTGAAGATATCTTCAGTTTTGGTATAAATTTACATGACTACATACAGAGACAGTAATTATATCATTCAAGTTTTCTCATTCAAATAATACATTTTAGAATCTTATTTAAATATATGAGTAACTGAATACACAAAAACACATACACACATATGCATGTATATATATGACTAATTCATTATTAAAAATGATTGTCCTTAATAAATGTCAATTTAGAATATGGTAAGAAATGGGAGCATTCATAGCTTCAAATATGGCAAATTTAGAGAGTCTACTCTTGAAACTAAATCTGCCTATTTAAATGTAGCATATGCAAGAGCAAAGAAAAATGACACAAAAACAAAGAGATTCCAGAAATGCAAAATAATTTATTAACTGGGACCACCAATTGGTATATTTAGGCTGTCTTTTACAGGATTAATTTTACTGTCCCAATGTGGTCCTGGAAAATCTTTGACATGCCAGCTTTCAGGAGCCTGGGGAGTCGAGTTTTGATGCTCATCAATCAAAATTAGGGATTTAGTCACATTTGCTTTACTTAGGTGAGAGCAATGGGGAAAAAATAAGCTACCCTGGTTCAATCATAAGGTGGTCAAATACATGAATACGAAGAGAGGACCAGACCATAATCATAGCTTATGGCATGGTTTGTGTCAATGTTTATTTTATGGTCGAAGTCCTTGGATTATAGAGGGGGCTCTATAGTCACAGTCACAGAAGGAACTTTTCTCACAATAACCTAGGGTTTGCACAATTTTTTGATGTTGTGCTTTTATTCCACATGGTAATTTGTGCCCCGTGTATTCTCACAGGCATACTGGATGCACTAGTTAGGGTTCTCCAGAGAAACAGAACCATAGGAGATATAACAGAAGAAACGATATGTCTTCTATAGTATAAATATACATTTGTGTGTCGGGGGGAGAGAGAGAGAGAGAGAAAGAGAGAGAGAGAGATAAAGAGATAATATGTATCATAAATATTTCCTCTGTAAGAAATTGGCCCATACATTATGGAAGCTGAGAAGTGCCATAATCTGTCAGCAAGCTGGAACCCAGGATAGCCAAAAGTGTATTCCTATTGGTCTCATTGTATTGTATTTTCATTCCAATGGTGTCAATCTGAAGGCCTAAGAACCAAGAAGACCAATAGTTTTAAGTTCCAGTTCAAGGGCAAGAGAAGACCTATTTCCCAGCTCTATCAGTCAGGCAGAGAGTAAAATCTCCTTTCCTTTACCTTTTGGTTCTATTCAGGCCCTCAACAGATAGGAGGATGCCTACTCACATTGGAGAAAGCCACTTCTTTACTTAGCCTGTCAATTTAGATGCTAATAAAATTCAGAAACACTCAGAAATAACGTTTAACCAAGTATCTGGGCACCCTGAGACACAGTCAAATTAACACACAAAATTAGCCATCACACTCAGCTATTTTATTTAATAATAATAAGGGAGATGTCTGCTTCTGATCAAGATGGTTTAACAGACACTGAACTTATATTTTCTACCTGAACATCACAAAAATGAACATATAAAACAATATTCTTCAAGATGCTGGACATCAGACAATAAGGAACAATGATTCCTGAGAAATGAAAAACAAATAAGGCAATCTCCACAAATTAACCCAGTTTATTCTCTTGAGAGAATTTTGAATCTGTCCCACAGGGAAGGCAAATGAGGTGATATGGTTTGGCTCTGTGTCCCCACCCAAATCTCATTCTTGAATTGTAATCCCCATGTGTCGAGGAAGGGACCTGGTGGGAGGTGATTGGATAATAAGTGTAGTTTCCCCCGTACTGTTCAAATGATAGTGAAGGAATTCTCACAGGATCTGATAGTTTTAAAAGTGGCAGTTTCCCATGCACTCTATCTCTCCTGATGCCTTGTGAAGAAGGTGCTTGCTTCTCCTTCTGCCATGACTGTAAATTTCCTGAGACCTCCCCAGCCATGTGGAACTGCGAGTGAATTAAACTTCTTTTATTTATAAATTACACAATCTTGGATAGTATCTTTATAGCAGTGTGAAAATTGACTAATACACCAGGGTAAAGCCTGCCAAACTTCCTGAGATGAGGTGGAGCTGAGAGTCTACAGAGAACAAGGAAACTAGAGATTTCAGGACAAATAATTATACAGTAGATATTTTCAAGAGAGAGAATTACAAAGTTCTGTAGAAGTTGCCTTAGAGTATTCAGCTGTCCATGCTCACAAACAAACCAACTTCAGTCAAAAGAAATAATACCAGAAAAAGTTTACAGTGCCTGGCATACATATACAGAACTGGTCATAGTTCCTGTGTTCTCACTAACCAAATTGAAAAATCCTCAAGATTCAAAGAGTAACGTGCATAGGCCTTCTTGCCTCAGTAGTGAGGAAATAACTAGTCCAAATCTGATCATTACTTTGGACCGCTCAACAAATCTTAGAAGACAGAAAAGGATCAAACTTAATTTCAATGTGCCCCCAGAAAATAGCTCTAGGATATTTTTGTAAATGCAAAATATCCAGCACGCAACAAGGTAAAATTCTTAATTCCTACCATTGAATGAAATACTACAAAGCTCTCAAAAACAAGTAGAAAAAACATGCCCAAATAAGAAGAAATAGCAATTGATAGATTCCAAGAACAGATGAATATGCTAGAATTTGCAGACAAAGACACTAAGGGAGCTATTAGAACTAAATTATATATGTTCAAAGAGTTAAAGGTAGATGAAATATGTAATAAAGACCTAAATAAACTTCTAGGGAGAAAGTTATAATGTGTGTGTTAATAAATACACTGAATGAGATTAACAGATTGGACATTACAGAAGAAATGGTTAGAGAATTTGAAGAGCTAGCAATAAAACCTATTTAAAATAAAACACAGCCAGAAAGGAGAAATAAATAAATACATAACAGATCATCAGTGAAGTATAGTAGAACTTCAAATAGCTTAATATAGAAGTAACTGGAGTCTCTGAAAGACAGGAAAGGGAGATAAAGGAAAATAAAGAAATGTTGGCCACAAATTTTCATATTTTACTATATGTTTAAAATAAAAAATGCTAAACAAAATTCAGGCACACAAAACATGGAAGCACACAAAACATGGAAGCACACAAAACACTATGTCATAATGAAATTGTTTAAATCCAGTGATTAAAAAAATCTTATAAGTGATCAGAAAAGGCATGTTGTGTAGTAAAGAAGAAAATAGATTTCCCATTGGAAACAAAAAAGTAAGAAGACAATGGAATAACATATTTAAAGTATAAGTATTAAAACAAAACAATGTCAACGTATAATTCTATACCCAGGGTAGACATAGTTACAATGGATGTTGTTAGTATTTTAACCTTCAGTTAATCTGAAGCTTAACATTTTTTGGTTTAGTATCCTGGTGTTTGGTGTTTCCTTTGTCCTATGCCCCAGACATGGGCTATCTCTTGCAGTTCTCCCAGCCCCAGCTGTATTCTATTCTGAATTTTTAGTCAAGGCTTGCAGGAATGGGGTTGAGTTCTCTAATATTACAACAAAGCTTCAGTCTTAGGCCAGCCTTGTACATGGATGTCTCAGTTGTATGGTCTTCACACATGTCCCTCTCCCTTCTCTAGGTATATATAATGCTGGACCTAGCACATATTCCTGGATCTTCCTCAGTGGAAGAACTCCTCTTGCCCCTCCCTGTATCCCCCTTCCTGTTTTATTCCTCACTTGTACTGAACTTTACCAGTGGCTTCAGCCTAGAGTTTCGATTCCCTTCCCCATGTAGCTTAAGACTTTTGTAACATCAGAGAGATAAAGAAAATGAGTCTGGGTGAATTTTTACAGTGACCACTGTTCCTCTCCCACTGCCAGCTCCACAGATGAGACTTCTCATAATCCATTTTGATCTTCCCTGTGGACTCCTTTTGGATTTCCAGAAGGAAAAGCCTAAAAGAGAATGTGAACCTCTCCCTGTATCTCTAGTCGTTATGGGCTTCTCAATCTCACACCAGGTCACAGTCAGACTTCAGCAACTCATTAGTCTAGTTTATTCTTACTAGTTTATATCTGAGTCTGCAGCTTCCATTCTGTGCAGGCACTTGCCATCTTGTTTCTCCCTATTGGCCTGCTGTCACTCATGATTTTGGGTTAGTCATGGTGCCAATCAAATGAACACATTTAAGTCATTCAGGAAAAGACAAGTCCCGAATGAATTTCTTGGTACTAATCAAAGAGTTATTTCTCTTGTGGATTTTAATTACAATACAAAGTTTCCTACAATTTGTGTAAAAGTCAAATAAATTATTAATATTAATATCCTTCTAAAACTTGCTAAATTAAAGCAGAAAAAACTTTTTTTTTTTTTTTTTAAGAGACAGAGTCTCGCTCTGTCGCCCAGGCTGGAGTGCAGTGGCGCGATCTCGGCTCACACTGCAAGCTCCGCCTCCCAGGTTCACGCCATTCTCCTGCCTCAGCCTCCCGAGTAGCTGGGACTACAGGTGCCCGCCACCATGCCTGGCTAATTTTTTGTATTTTTTAGTACAGACGGAGTTTCACCGTGTTAGCCAGGATGGTCTGGATCTCCTGACCTCGTGATCCACCCACCTCGGCCTCCCAAAGTTCAGAATAAAAATTTTCTTAAGCTCAACACCGTTACTGGTATTTTACACAATTTATTTCATTTATTTATTTAAAAAAATCCTATGAATTAGATGTTCCGATGTTTTACATTCCAAAAAGAAAAAAAAATACTGAATCTAAAAGACTTCTAAGAAGCTTCCCCCAAATTGGTTACTGAGCGAGCAGCAAGAATAAAATTCAAACTTATTTCCTAATTCAATGTCCATGCTTTATCAAAACAAAACGGAGCTTGTGGAAACTATTCAACAAATATCTGATGTTTAATTCAAACACTATATCTGACTACTACTCTCTTTTTAAATTTTGTACTCATTATTAGAAACAGCTGCATTCAGGATAAGTACTAATGATTTCAGTTTCAAGCCTAAAAAATTATTTATATGTGGTATAAATATACAAATATAGTAGGGTTATAGAAATTTACTTAGGAACAATGCATAGGTACAATGTCACTTATTGAGCTGTGCAAATACTCTATTTAGTAATACAAGTGTGAAAGAATTATGCATTTATTAAAAATGTATTTTACAACAAAAATAATGAAATTGTTGCAAAATGGCATTTTAATTTCAAATGCATGTTTGTAAAGTCCTCTTGAATTAAAAATTACTGAGAATTGAACACATTCTCAAACTAAAGGAATTATTTATACAATTGTCGTTCTGTAAATTGGAAAAGTGGGATGATATAATATTTTCTTGCTGAATTTGTAAGCTGAAATTGAGCTAGGAATTAAATGCACCCTGACAAACAGGTAAGTAATCTATTTTCTGAAGTTAATATTCTTACCTTGAAATTAAATTAGTGACTGAAATAGCCATTTTTTCAAATGTCAATAAACGGTGAATTAAATATACCTATATTTACAGCTTTTAAGATTGTTTTATTTTTATAATTGAAACAAATGTAATTCATTTCATACAACACTAGTTAAAATATTTAAATATTTTTATTGTAATTTACTTTTAACTTTTACGATGCACTTCATGAACACTACTTAATTTCAGAGATAAAAAATGCATAATAGATAATTATATTTATGAAAATCTATGATCTCATACCATATATACCAATTTTTTTCTGCTTTAAACCTAATACTTCATTTTTGAAAGTAAGTTATCTAATTATCACTTATGATTTTAAAAATGAAATTACCTACTGTTAAAACATTTTCACTTTTTGCATAGATTGAATTGGCTTTTCATGAAGTGATGATGTTAGTCAATTCAATCAGAAATAAATTTGAACATTAATTATGGTGCATCATATAGATTGTTAGGATACATTATTAATTGCTTACTTATAAATAGTAGAATCGAGAGTCCTGAGTTGAAAGTTAGTAATTTCTCTTTTCCAGATAAGTTTCACTCATACTAACTGACATGAAACTCATATTTCACTCTCTGTTCGGGAACTAAAAATGAGAATACAGATTAATACTCATTTTCCTATATTTAATCCCATGTAGTGTTTGCAATATAAATACTATCCAATGCACCAAACAAGTTTTTTTTTCCTATGCAAAGCTATTTGATCTCATTTTTAGTAGAATTTCTTAATTAGAAATTAGTAGAATTTCTAATTAAGGAATAAGAATGGTTACAGAGGTAGACGTTAAATACAAAGCATTGGATTTCCTCTAATTCATGCTTTATTTATATGTAGTGTTGGTTTATAAAAGAGTGTTCTAGTTTTTTATAATTTAATTGGTAGTTTTCACCTTAGCACTTTCTAAATACATTTAGTAATGAATAACCCACTTGACAACTTGGAGTCTGAATGCTTCACTACAGAAGATGGCCATTATACTGTTCACTTCAAGAGTCATTGTGAGGCTCAAGATACTGGGTGAAAATACCTCCTACTTTACAATGTTCTTTGTAAGTATAAGGCATGATTATTATTTATCTTTGTTATTCTCCTTCTATTGAAGACTTTGCTCAAGATACTTATTTGAAGACTTTAAAATTCTTATTAATTTTATTCCTTCATGCACTAAGGTTATATGTAAATCCCAATCTATGCCTCTTTAAATACAGGGATAATTTCATTTTCAAAAATAAAATTACAATTCCTTCTCTCTTCAGAACAGCTTTTACATGATTAGAACCACTTATAATACATAAAGCACATGCTGTCTCTTAAAAGTTCAAACTGAATGTGCAAGTAAGCATCAGGCTTTTTTATTAACATAGGAATTGGCAAAAAAACATAATTGAGAGAATCCAAATCAAGAATCAGCGAAACTTATTTCTATATCTGTTTCTTCCATTATTGCATTGCATTATGTAGTTAAGTTTGTAATTTGGAGCTGGTTTCTTTACTGGTCCCGTAAATACTAGGGTATATCTTATAGTTCTTGAGAGGATATAATTATGAAATTATGTACGCATGTTAAAATAATATACAAAATACTGATACCAGATTATAAGGTAAAAATACTGTGTTATATGTTTCTATGGGAGACAATGGTAAATATGTGTTTTAGAGTTGTATCTTGGTTTGAGATGAGGTTTGAGCACAGCAATTTATTGGGTAGGTAATCCCTGGAGACAATAGGGAATGGGAGAGTAAAAGGAGAGGGAGAGTAAAAGGAGAGGGAAGGCAGCTAATTAAAGGCACATATTTAAGTACGTTATCACTGCGGGAAACCTGACATTGATCATGCTGGGGAACTCTGAAAGCCAGAGTAGTATAAATGCCTCACTGAAATGCCACAGAGGGGCAAAAGATCTGAGATATTTTTGCACTTTCCATTGTTGGCTGAGGATCCCTCCTGAGGGAACCTGAGACGGTTGACACTTTTGGCCTGCTGCGCCCATGGGCAGAGCTTGTCTGAGAGCAGCAGACCTTAGACAGAGATGCAGGTTCTGCATTTGGAGTTCTGGGCTACTTGCACAGATACAGGACGAGAAAGCGGATGAAGGTGAACACAACGTATTTTCTGTTGACGTGGCCCCAGATCAAATCTACTCATGCACCATACTAAATCCATTCCAACCTGTAATTGCTTCTTAAAGGTGGTGTGCAGTGACAATATATGAAGAAAGGACTTAAAACAAGTATTAGTGTGCCAAGCTAAATCCATACTGCAGTGTATAACCCTGAGACAATAACTAATATTCATCATATTCCTCTCCTGCCAATTATCTTGATGCTCTTCATGCCTGACCAGAATATTTGCTGATTTGTGTTGCTTGCAATGTGAAGCAACTTAAATCTATATTCCTAAAGAGGTCGGGATCTCCTGCTACCACGCTATTGCTAGGTCTGATTGGCGCAATTGTCGAATCACAATTATGGATATAGAAACAATACATGGCTTCAAAGTGACTCTCTCAACTTCCAGGTATACTTTACTGCCTTCAACAGATTGTAACAACTATTTCTTCATGATTAATCAGGACTAATAAGACCTTTCTTGGCCTGCTGGTCTGCTGAAATGAAGAACTCAAATGATCAGGTGGCAGCCTTAGCTTTTGTTTTAGTGGGATGTTTATTCCGTCCGTTAATAGACTTGCTCCTCCATGAAAACCTGAACCTCTAGTCCAGTAGGCACATAACTATAGAAATTATCCAAATGGGTACTTCTTTGATTAGCTGGTTCTGAGACACCTGCATTCTACCTAACAAACATAACTCAGTACCATATGATAGCCATAGGCTCAAAGAGTCTTGAAATTGTTCAGGGTTTAATCACCAAGCCAATGTCTTAGTTGTACTTTAGGAGTCCATGCCAATGTTCTATTAGTCTAGCAACTTCTAGGTGACATGGTACATGGTAAACCAGGACAAAACCAAGTTCATCCATTTATTTATCATAAAGTAGATCCACAGTGGACCAATAGACTAGCCAGGGCGTGTTGTTCTCATGGCAAGAGAAAGACACAGAGAGAGTAGAATCACATGAGACCTCTTTTGGTCCATCACCATCACACTGTCATTACTGCCTAATGCCATAGGCCAAAGTCCAAAAGTCAAAAAGTGGAGAAATACAATATCTCAAAATTGAGGCAATGATAAGGATGTGGATTCAAGTTGGGGTGAAGAATTTGGGGATCTGCCTTCACTTTATCATACTGAGTGTTTCTTTCATCAATGTCTCATATATATTTTTATAGTCCAAGAGAGAAAAGATAATATATGATTACTCTCACATGTATTGTTTTACATATCTTTTCTCAATATTTTACCTTTGGTACATACAAAATTAAGGACTTCAACTCTATCAACAATACTTTATGAATAATTACAGTTAATCAGTATGCTGAATCCATTTATAATAGTTAAAGATATGGAAGGAAAAATACAGAAATATGCAATTTGGTTTGAGATACACAATATGTTCATTTAAAAATTTAAAAACTTTTATAAGCAATACAAAATTGGCAAGGCTGGCTTAAAATTATCTACATGTTAATAAGAAGTAATATGAAATAAAATCAGAATGGAGGACCATTAACTAGAAAGTTTGGTTTTAGAAAAATAAGATTTTAAAGAAATTTGTTTTTAAAGAATATTTGAAAAAATAAGAATTAGAGAAAAGAAAAACAATTTGAATTTTTGGTAGTGAGAAATAAATTAACTTTCAAACAGCAATGAGGGGAAAAGCATACCTAAATTGAAGCCCCAGGTCCAAGATAAAGTTTAGTTAAATGTGGTTCTACAAGACTGGGAAGAATAGAAACAGAAGCATTAGAGACAAATTAACCTATAGCCATAATAATGGCCTTCATTTTGTAAGTTATTTGAAAGTGTCTTTATTTTGGAGTTTCCGTGTGCTTTTTAAAAAGTGTTTAGTAGAGCTAAATGTTCCACAAGATTTAGTGAATAATCAAGGATTCATCTGAAGTCAGCAGCAGGTAGCATCTTCACAACTAGTAGCAAATGAACAAGGAGTATAAATACCCCATATTGAAGTGGAGATAAAGCAAATTTGGGAAAATGCATGTATAACTAAAAATAATAATAGAACATTAATACAATTTGTAAGAACTCTGAATCAACCGAGGTAATCTTTTAGACTAAGATATTATTATAAGAAGTGACATAAAACAAAATAAAATGAGTCATTTTACATATTATGAGTTCATTGCTCACAGTAAAATGACAAAAGCTCTTTGAATAATGACAAGATATTGAAGAAGATAATACAAAGGTATGTGAAAATTTCCTGAAAATTTATTTCAGTCATCAAATTTTTATCAACATAATATTACCCAAGTTAACAACTGACCTGGAAAAGTTAAGAATAATTTCAACAATTAATTTAACAAGAATTTTATCTGGATAATGGTTGAAGAATGGTTAAAAAATAAATATCCCCTTTACTCATTTAAGTAAAACCTAAGAAATATCTGGACTTTCTTTCAAAGAGGGATTCATTCACTCAATAAATCTACTCTCAGTATGTCCCAAACTACAAGAATTTTCTGACACAAGGGACGATGTAGCAGAAAATTGTTGTTAGAAAAAAATAAATTAAATTAATTGCATACTTTTTAAGTGGATAAGAAGAGTTTTTTGGCAGTAAGTAGCATTTATTTTGTTATTATCACTTTTAAATTTTTATTTCAGGTTCAGCAGTACATATGCAAGTTTGTTATATAGATAAATTGCATGTCACTGGGGTTTGGTGTACAGATTATTTTGTCACCCAGGTAATAAGCATATTACTGCTTAGGTGGTTTTTTTATTCTCTCCCTCGTCCCACACTCCAGCCTCACGTATACTCCAGTGTTTGCTGGTTCCTTCTTTATGTCCATGTGTTCTCAATGTTTAGTTCTCAAGTATAAGTGAGAACATGCAATATTTGATTTTCTGTTTCTGTGTTAGTTTGCTTAGGATGATGACCTCCAGCTCCATCCATGTTGCTGCAAAGGACCTGATCTCATTGTTTTTTATGGCTGCACAGTATTTCATGATGTATATGTACCACATTTTGTATCCAGTCTACCGCTGATGGGCATTTAGGTTGATTCCATGTCTTTGCTATTGTGAATAACGATGTGGTGAACATACACATGAATATGTCTTTATGGTAAAATGATTAATATTCCCAGTAATGGGATTGCTGAGTCAAATGGTAATTCTGTTTTAAGTTCTTTAAGAAGTTGCCCCACTGCTTTCCACAAAGGTTGAACTAATTTACATTCCCATCAGCAGTGTATAAGCTTCCCCTTTTCTCTGCAACCTTGCCAGCATCTGTTATGTTTTTACTTTTTAGTAATAGCCATTCTAACTTTTGTGACATGGTATTTCATTGTGGTTTTGATTTGCATTTCTCTAATGATTAGTAATGTTGAGCATTTTTCATATGCTTGTTTATCACATGTATCTCTTCTTTCGAAATGTGTCTGCTCATGTTCCTTGCCTACTTTTTTAATGGGGCTGTTTGTTTTATATTTGTTCATTTAAGTTCCTTATAGATTCTGGATATTAGATCTTTATGGGATGCACAGTTTGCAAATATTTCCTCCTATGCTGGTGGCCGTCTGTTTACTCTGTTGATATTTTCTTTTGCTGTACAGAAGCTCTTCCATTTAATTAGGTCCCATTAATCCTTTTTGCATCTTTGTCCAGAAATATTTGTCAGGGCCTATGTCCAGAATGCTATAATACATCATTTCCTAGGTTATCTTTCAGGGTTTTTATAGTTTTAGGTTTTACAATTACATCTTTAATCAATCTTGAACTAGTTTCTGTATATGATGTAAGGCAGGGTTCCAGATTCAATCTTCTTCATATGGCTAGGCAGTTTTCCCAGCACCATTTATTGAACAGGAAGTCCTTTCCTCATTGCTTGTTTTTTGTTGACTTTGTTGAAGATCAGATGGTTATCAGATGGTTGTAAGTGTGCAGCATTATTTCTGAGCTATCTATTCTGTTCCGTTGATCTATGTGTATGTTTTTGTACTAGTACCATGCTGTTTTGGTTACTGTAGACTTGTAGTAGAGTTTAAAGTCAGGTAATATGATGCCTCCAGATTTTTTCTTTTTGCTTGTATTTGCCTTGGCTATTCTGGCTCTTTTTTTGTTCCATGTGAATTTTTTTTTTTTTTTTTTTTTTTTTTGATGGTGGTGGTTGGGTGTGTAGAGTCTCACTCTGTCACCCAGGCTGGAGAGCAGTGGCACAGTCATGGCCCACTGCAGCCTCAACCTCCCAGGCTCAAAGTGATCCTTCTGCGTCATCTTCCTGAGTAGCTGGGACTAGAGGTGCACACCATCATGCCTGAACAAATTTTTTGATTTTTCATAGAGACAGGCTCTCACTATGTTACCCAGGCTGGTCTCGAACTCCTGAGCTCAAGTGATCCTCCCACCTCAGCCTTCCAAAGTGTTGGGATTACAGGCATGAGCCACTGCTCTTAGCCCATATGAATTTTAAAATAGTTTTTCTAATTCTGTAAAGAATGTCATTGGTAGTTTTTAGGAATAGCATTGCATCTGTAAATTTCATTGAACTGTATGGCCATTTAACGATATTGATTCTTCCTATCCATGTGCATGGAACGTTTTTCCATTTGTTTGTGTCATTTCTAAGGAATAAAATAAGAGAGAAGATCCAAATAAATACAATCAAAAATGACAAAAGGGACATTACCACCCACTCCACAGAAATACAAGAGAAAAAAAAAAAGCTCAGAGACTACTATAAACACTTCTATACACACAAGCTAGAAAACCTAGAAGAAATGGATAAATTCCTGGAACATACAGCCAGAAAAAAATTGAATTCCTGAGCAGACCAATAATGAGCTCCAAAATTAAATCAGTAATAAAAAGCCTGCCAACCAAAAACAGCCTAGGACCAGAAAGATTCACAGCTGAATTCTACCAGATATATATAAAGGAGGGCCAGTATCATTCCTACTGAAACTCTTCCAAAAAATGGAAGATTAACTCCTCCCCAACTCATTCTATAAGACCAGCATTATCCTGACACCAAGACCTGGCAGAGTCACAAAAACAACAAAAAAACTTTAGACCAATATCTATCATGAACATCAATGCAGTAATCTTCAACAAAAATCTAGCAAATTGAAACCAGCAGCACATCAAAAAGCAAATCCACCACTATCAAGTCAGCTTCTATCCCTGAAATGCAAGGTTGGTTCAACATATGAAAATCCATAAATGTGGTTCATCACATAAACAGAACTAAAAACAAAATCCACACAATTATCTCAATAGACGCAGAAAAGGCTTTCAATAAAATTCAGCAGGCTTGCATGCTCTTAGCAAACTCTTAGCTAAAAACTCTTAGCAAACAAGAAAATGAAAGAACATACTTCGAAATAATAAGAGTAATAATAACAATAATAATCTATGACCAACCTACAGCCAACATCATACTGATTGAAGCAAAATCTGGAAGCATTCCCCTTGAAAACTGGAACAAGACAAGGATGGCTTCTCTCACCACTGCTAGCTAGAGCACTCAGGCAAGAGAAAGAAATAAAAAACATCAAAATAAGAGAATAAGTCAAACTATCCCTGTTTGCAGACAACATGATTCTATAACTAAAAAACTCCATAGTCTCTGTCCAGTAGCTTCTTGATTTGATGCACTACCTCAGCAAAATTTCAGGATACAAAATCAATGTACAAAAATCAGTAGCATTCCTATACACCAACAACATCCAAGCTGAGAGTCAAATAAAAAATGCAGTCCCATTCACAATAGCTATAAAAGGAATCAAATACCTTGGAATACAGATAACAAAGGAGGTGAAAAATCTCCACAATGAGAACTACAAAACACTATTCAAAGACATGAGTCCTTATCATGAATACACAAAATAAATACTCTGTCTAGAATGACTGTAAAAAAATAAAGATCACCATAGCACATTATAGTAGTTTATCTTCAATGTGAAATCAGAAAATAGATCATTATTTCTTTGGGAATCCCCTTAGAAGGTTTACAGGAGGATAAATTAATTATTTAGTTTCATGCTGTTATGTTGTTTTACAACACATAATTGTCAAATAGAAACTATTGTTTTCAGCAGAAATCATCCATCATTGTCCCCCCAGCTCTAACCAATAAATTTATTCTTTATAACTTAGATGCTAATTTACATTATTTCCCAATTTTCCCTGAATAATTATTCAAAATCATCACTGAAATCTAGAAGGATAATTAATTTTTAAACTATTTAAACAGCAACAGCAATTTAGAACAAGTTAGTTGCCACAGCAATTCTTGCCACTAGGGACTAGACTCCAAAATGACCCCATATGCCATCAAATAAATTGCATAAAGATATGAGCCCAAAATAAGTTGCTCTTAACCTTAAATGTGTGAACAATTTTGCATATCCATAATTGTCAATATGGCACCATTCAGGATACACTAGAATATCTGGGCAGAGAGCCAATCAGCCTTATGTTCAGTGATATGTGAGCCAGCTGGACATCTGACAGGTGCATTGTGGTGGTTAACTGCTGTCATCCACACTCTTTAACCCTCCAGTGATTCTGTTGTTCTGAGATGATTCCCAAGGGAATAGGCCATGACACAGATGAGTAAAGCATAACATGCATACCTTATAGTGATGAGGGCACCAGAAAGGCCCAAAGATAATATCTAAAAAAGTACTAATAATCCAACTCTGTAGGCTCTCATTCATGCTCACTTATGGAAGAAGGCTATTCCCTAATTATCCTTTTAAATAGAGGTAACTAGAAGTTCATCCAAAGGTTTCCACTCTAGGAAATTAGAGAGTAGTACCGATGTGGATTTCATGCTGGATCAAGGTTACAGCATAGGCTCTATTCCTAAAAGTTTTCTTAAATTTTTAGGCCTTCTGAAGTCAAGTAAACTACTATGCTATATATCTTCTTGAGCTATCACTCCTCCCAGAGAGATTTTACTGGAAGATGCCCAAATGATTAGATTAGCCTTTTTCAAAAGTCAGTATGACTGTTAAAAGTCATATACTCACTGAGCCTCTAAAGGCAAAAATATTATTTAAAGTTCTTGAATAGACAATGAATTGAATATATTTTGTCTAATAGAAGGATTCATTTTCAACTCTAGATGCAAAAAAATTCCCTTTAAACAACATGTTAACAGATTAGCAATATAATCCATTGGAGAGATTGTCGGGAAATACATATTTATATACTGCTGAGGAAAATATTTCTATATACAACTTCTATGAAAAGTAAATTTGGAATACCTGAAAAAAACAGCAACCCTTCTTTTAAGGCTATCCAGGCAAAATGTTAAAGTGGCATATGCAAAAGGCTATATGTTTTTGTCCAATTTGTCCATAAAAGAGTAAATAATAAAAATGTTCATCTACAGGGGACTGGTTTAATAAACTATGGTATATCCGTGGAGTGAAGTACTATATATCTCTAAAAAGAATGAGAAACATTTTTCTAGATGCTTATAAGTTAATTTTTAAAAAATATTTTAAAGTTGCCGACTAATGTTATTAATATGCTACCTTTTGTTTCTGAAAGGGGGTAACATGTATATATAAAATGATGTAAATATATACACATGTGTACACATATATAAGAAATATTCTTATTTTATAAATAGAAGTAAAAACAAAAAAACTAGTGAAAAGTGTTATGTACACCATAGAAACATCAGAAAAAGGGAAATTACCAAACAATACATTTCTCTGTAGGTAATTTCTCTTATGGATTACAATTTAGAGCCTTCTAATTATTTTGCATAATTATAAAATAAAATTCAGCTTAAATTAATAAAAAAATCCTAAAAAATAGTAAAAAATAAATAAAACTAAACTAAATTATATATCAATCTGATGGCTTAACTATGCAAGAATAGTTTTGAATTACCTTAAAACACGGTAATTTGACTGTACGTTTTTTCTTTTTAAAAGCTTTTAAAAATATTTCTTTATGTAAATTATAACTTTAAAAACACTGCACATTTATGACCTACACAAGAATTACAAGGCATTGACAATAACCTAGGGAAAAAATAAACCATTTGGAAGTAGCAGCAACAGTGAAATTGAAGCTAATGATACATTGATGATTTCCCTAAGGCACAAGAGAATCTTGAAAGAATCTGCAGTCACAAATGTCCACTGCAGCACTATTCTCAATAGCAAAGATACAGAGTCAACCTAAATGCCCATCGATGACAAATTGGATAAGGAAAATGTGGTACATATACACCATGGAATCCTATGCAGCCATAAAAAAGAATGAGATCATGTCTTTTGCAGAAAAGCATATGGAGCTGGAGGTTATTATCCTTAGCAAACTAACGCAGGAACATAAAGCCAAATATTTCATGTTCTCACTTATAAGTGGGAGATAAATCATAAGAACTCATGAGCACAAAGAAGAGAACAGGCTGGGTGCGATGGCTCACACCTGTAATCCCAGCACTTTGGGAGGCCGAGGCCGGCAGATCACGAGGTCAGGAGATCGAGACCATCCTGGCTAACAAGGTGAAACCCCCGTCTCTTCCAAAAAGAAATACAAAGAATTAGCCGGGCGTGGTGGCGGGCACCTGTAGTTCCAGCTACTTGGGAGGCTGAGGCAGGAGAATGGCGTGAACCCAGGAGGCGGAGCTTGCAGTGAGCTGAGATCGCACCACTGCCCTCCAGCCTGGGTGACAAAGGGAGACTCTGTCTCAAAAAAAAAAAGAAAAGAAAAAAAGAAAAGAAAAGAAGAGAACAACAAACACTGGTCTCTACTTGCGAGTGGAGGGTGGGACGAGGGTTAAGGGGCAGAAAAAATCACTATTTGACAATAGGCCTAATATCCGGGTGATGAAATAATCTGTACAACAAATGCTCATGACAAAAGTTTACCTATATAGCAAACCTTCACATGTACCCCCGAAATCGAAACTAAAAGTTAAAAGAAAGAAAGGATAAAAAAGTGCAGCCAGCCACTCAGGCTGTGTAACATGGACTGGTCTGGCAGACATGTTGGGGATTTTTCTCAGATGTTGTTATGTATGACTTGACTGTACATCTTTCCTGGGATATATCAAGGTTAAAAAGGAGCTGAAATAAAATATTAAACAGCATTTGTTGATCATGTTAATACTAATAATATTAGTACTATTATTTTGAAGATTTATATGTAGATAGACAAATAGGTAGAAAATAAGCAATTATATTAGTGTTCTTAGGAAAGAAGATTTTTCAGAGTAATAACTAAGAGTGAAAAAAACAAAAGACAAAGAAATCCTTTACTGTTAATTTTTAATTTCAGTTAGTGTACAAACTATGTGTGATTATTTTCTCTTATGCAATAAAATACATATTTTCTAACTAGTACACAGGAAAGGTCTGAAAGTAATGGTAAATCCAGATAAAGAGAATTCAGATTGTGGTCTCTAAATACCACTTCATAGTCAAATAAACCAAATCTTCTTGGAGAAATGACAGGTTTTCCCTGTGATAAGAACTGTACAATGTAAGCCTGGAAATATTTTTATACCAAATTGCAAAACAAAGAAACTATCAAAGGCTATAAAAATCCTATTGGAAGGTCACAGTAAGAAAGTAAAGGGGCTTTACTAGTTTAAAACAGCATGATTTAAATATCAAATAATATAACTGCAATGAACATTGCAAAAATGTTAAAAACCCATGAGTTCATAATAATCTGAAAAATCTCATTGATCACCACTGAAGCTTGCTTGGGAAAAAATGCATAATTCTGGAAACTGATGCTTAAGAGTAGACACTGAAGAATTCATCATTCCTTTAGTGTGTGAATATTTATTCATTTATTTATTTATTTGAGACAGAGTCTCACACTGTCGCCCAGGCTGGAGTGCAGTAGCGCGATCTTGGCTCACTGCAACCTCTGCCTCCCTGGTTCAAGTGATTCACCTGCCTCAGCCTCCTGAGTAGCTGAGACTACAGGCGCCTGACACCACGCCTGACACCATGCCAGTAGAGATGGGGTTTCACTGTGTTAGCCAGAATGGTCTCGATCTCCTGACCTCATGATCTGCCTGCCTCGGCCTCCCAAAATGCTGGGATTACAAGCATGATCCACAGCGCCTGGCTGCGAATGTATTTAATGGTAATCAAATAGTTAACGAAGAAAGCTTTTGTATGGAATAACAGCTGATATCCACAGCAAAACTAATAATGTTGGACCATCACCATTTTTTGTCCCTTAATAAGATACTGGGCTATTGCTAATGACCTACAATGACCGCTGAAACATTAAGTGAAAAGCTGATATAGAACTTTATATCTGAGGATTGCAAAAAGGAGAGATGACCAGACATCATTGTGCATCATAAGGTATTTCTAAAAAGTCAAAGTTGAATTTGATCAAGCCCTTCAATTTAATGCATTAATATAAAATAAAGGAAATAGAGGAATATGTTAAATGATATCATAGGGATGCAATTTAGCTCAAAAATTATATAAGATAAATGACATAATAATTATTTCTTGTTGAAAAGAAATACTTTTTCTTTTTTTTTCTTTTTTTTTGAGACGGAATTTCACTCTTGTCGCCCAGACTGGCACAATCTCAGCTCACTGCAACCTCTGCCTCCCAGGTTCAAGCGATTCTCCTGCCTCAGCCTCTCAAGTAGCTGGGATTACAGGTGCCTGCCACCATGCCTGGCTAATTTTTTGTATTTTTAGTAGAGACGAGGTTTTGCCATGTTGGGCAGGCTGGTCTCAAACTCTTGACCTCAGGTGATCCACACGCCTCAGCCTCCCAAAGTGGTGGGATTACAGGCATGAGCCACCGCGCTCAGCCTAAAAGAAAGTCTTTAAAATGAGGAGATTTTATAGATTAAAAGAGGCAAAGAGATATGCAAAACATATAAAATGTGTTTTCTTAATACTGCTATAAAATAACAAAGTATTTAAAAACCTTTATGAGACAGTGGAGACTTGCCAACATGAAGATATATTAGGTACTATCAATAAATTTTCCTTTTTTTAAAAAAAGGCATTTTTTGAGACGTATACTGATTTAAGGTTAAAATTTTATGCCATCTACTTTTGCTTTCCAATAATGGAGCTGGTTGGAGAAGGAAACTTGGATGTAATACTAGGCATGTCCATCACCATACTCCACCGAATGTGAAGGAAGGAGACAGAAAGATTCAGGCACTTCAGAAAACTCATGGATAAAGAGCTCAAATTGGAAAGGCTGGAATTATTTAGCATTAAAGCCATTCACTGTGTATTTTTAAATTATTTTTCTGATATATAAACACCATATGATCATGGCGGAGGAGCAAAAGTTATTCAAGAAATCAATTGGTGTTTGACTCTTAATATTAAGGCAGATTTTGAGTAAGGACACAAGCAAATATTAAAACTAGTAATAAGATCAAGAAGTAAAAAATAAATAGATCTCATACAGCATGGAGCGAGATGATATGGGAAATTTATGAACTCAAATAAAATAAAATAGGAACAGAAGAGAGAATGTTGTCTTCATTATAGTATAGGTTCCCTTTAGTTAATAAAACATGAACAATTAAATCATTTTGCCTTTCAGTCTATTCTTTATATTTCATACACTTCTTCACATTGTATTACACATGCTGTCTTAGTTCATTTTCTGTCACTCATTACAGAATACCTAAAACTTGGTAATTTACAAAGAAAATAAATTAATTTTTTAGAGTTATATAGACCGGGAAGTCCAAGGTGAAGGGAGTGCCTCTGGTGAAGGCCTTGTTGCTGGTGAGGGCTTTCTGTGGCATCCCAATATGATGCAGAAGATCACAGAGTGAGGAGGCTCAGGGTGCTAACATCTAGCTCAGGTCTCTTTTTATCTTCTCACAAAGCCACAAGTTTCCCTCCCGTGATAATCCATTAACCCTATAATCCATGAATCAATGAATGGATTAATCTGTTCATGAGGGAAGAGCCCTCATGACCTAATCACCTTTTACAGGTCACCTTCTCCATATTGCCACATTGGAGATTAAGTTTCAACATGAGTTCTGGAAGGAACAGTTAAACCATTGCACATTTCATGTAACTACACTTACTATTTTCACTACAAACTATGAATTAATTATACCACTGTGAACAAATTTCATTATTATTTTAATAATAATTTCTAAAAAGAACAACAAAGTAGTTTAGAAAAAAACTGCATCTGTGTAAATGTCCTCTCTGCTTTGTGGTGAGAGAAGCAGAGACACGAGAAGCTGGATGTCTTAAGTCTTGTTACATGTAGTACAGTGACAAGACATTTCACAGTATAGTGCTAGCCAGATTTGCTATAATTTAACTGCAAAGTACTAAGATTCTTTCAAAAGAGCATACTTAAAAAGCTTCTTAAAAGTTTTAAAGGGTTGGGTTTATTTTGAACTAAATCTAACACTATTAGAGGTTAACATTGAAGCAGGCTTCATTCTTGAAAGTTCAATTAATTCCTAAGGATTGTCATACCTTAGAAATAAAGCATTGACTATAAGAACAAACTCTTCACTTTCTTTGCCCTATCCCCTGACACTTACAGACACTAAGATCCTCACAAGAGGTAATTTCAAAGTTAAAAAGAGATTCTCCTAACTAAGTCTAGGTATAGGTTCTGGAGAAAGTTCAATTATTCTGTAGAAGAAATTGGGAGAGTTTTATTATTTTCTGCTAAACATTGCTTTTACAAAAATATATAAAATGAATAAACCAAGAAATGAGTTTAAATTCAATAGGATTAACTACCTGAAACATTCAATTTGGTTATTGATATTAATTTTCTTCCGGATAATTTGTTGGCATAAATTGAAAAATACCTAAAGAATGACAAACCGGAAATATAACTAAAAGACATCAGCTTAGGAACTATTAAAAATGCATAAACACTATTCTAAGTATCTGATGCTTAAAATAGTAATTAATAAATTGCCCAGGCAAAACTTTGCAACAATCTTCAAAATCTGTCAAAACTCTTCAACAACAATATGTATCATAACAAATTTGAAAAAAGAGTATGTAGAGATGAGTTTTTAGTAGGTATATAAATACAAGTATGGGAACTATGCTATTTAGATGTTGTGATTTATTATTTTTGTTTTTAATTAATTTGCAGAGCTTTCTTTTCATTCACTTGAGTGTATTCTCTGATAAGAAGTGACTGCTATACAGTCCACTATGATTTTCCTCACTACTGATTTTAAACAGTATAGTTGCTTTATTAATATTAATAAATATTAATTTATTTAGTATTAATATGACAATAGAGTATTTAGTTGACCTGCATTTTATGACTGAAAGCAAATGTAATTAGCACTCCAAAGATGCCAAGAAAGCTTCAAATCTAATCCCAGGTGTAAGAGGAAGAAGCAACTATAAAAACCTAAAGAAAAACCGGCAGAAGCATTTAAAATTCTTTTTTTCTTATAGAGTAATCATTCTGATTGCTTAAGTATTATTTTAACTGTAAAATATATTTTTGGCATATTATTAATCAAAGTTCTTGAGAAAAGTAGAGGGAAAAATCTTACATATGACAGCTGCTCAACATTTGAAGATATCAATTATATTTGTCCCTAAGGCTTTTACAAGCTGAACATTCCAAGTTCCTTCAAGTGTTTCATATGTCACACTTACATATTCTCATGTCATTCTCTAGCCCTCTAAAAATATGACTAGAGCTGGACTCATGTTGCCAATGTGATCTGACTGGCACGTTTGGAACATCACTTCTCTATTTAACCTTGTAATTTTTAATGCATCCTATTCAGTTTTTTTGTCACCTAATCCCTTAATAGCCATAGTGACTTCACTGCATTTGTGACCAACTGAATTCTTTAAAATTTTTCACAGTAGTTGTTCTTAGATGCTCTGCTCTGCATTTATGTACAATATTTTAATAAAGCGGCAATTTTTATTTATTCCAAACAAGAATTTATTCAATAAACATCTACTGAATACACGCTATATTACCAGTACTATGTCAGGCACTGGAGAGGCAGAGGTAAACACATCGACACCCTCTCCCACTTTATTAATTGCTTTCAAATAGATAAAGCACAGAAAAAGACAAAAATTTATAAAAACCACAAAAGTACATTTTACTAGTATATTGCACATGTTGATAAACAAGCAAACGATGCTCTGAAAGAAATGTAATTGGTGAGACACACAATTTGTTTATTTTCTTCATATATAGTTTTTATTCCAATAGCTTTTGGGGTACAAGTGGTTTTTGATTACCTGGATTAATTTTATAGTGGTGAAATATGAGATTTTAGTGCACCCATCACACAAGTAGTATACACTGTGACTCAACATGTAGTTTTTTTAATCCATCACCCCTCTCCACCCTCCCCCATTCTGAGTTTCCAATGTCCATTACACCACTCTGTATGTCCGTGCATACCCATAGCTTAGCTTCTACTTCTAAGTGAGAACATACAATATTTGGTTTTCCATTTTTGAGTTGCTTCACTTAGAATAATGATCTCCAACTCCATCCAAGTTGCTGCAGAAGACATTATTTCATTTTTTTTATGGCTGAGTAAAAGTCCACATTTTTTATCCCCTCATCAGTTGATGGGCACTTAGTTTTGTTCCATTTCTTTGCTAATGTGAATTGTGCTGTGATAAACATACACAGGTGTCTTTCTCATATAATGACTTCTTTTCCTTTGGATAGATACCCAGTAGTAGTATTGCTAAATAGAATAGTAGATCTAATTTTAGTTCTTTGAGATATCTCCATACTGTTTTCCATAGAAGTTGTACTAATTTACATTCCTGCCAGGAATGTATAAGGATTCCCTTTTCACCACATCCACACAACATCTGTTGTCTTCTGATATTTAATAATGGCTATTATTGCAGGGGTAAGGGGGTATTTTATTGTGGTTTTTATTGGCATTTCTCAGAAGATTAGCAATGTTTAGCATTGTTTCATGTGTTTGTTGGCCATTTGTAAATATTCTCTTAAGAATTGTCTATTCATGTCATTTGTCCACTTTTTAATGGGATTATGTATTTTTTCTGCTGATTTTTTTTGAGCTCCTTGTAGATTCTGGATCCTTTGCAAATGTATAGTTTGCAAATACTTTCTCACATTCTGTGAATTGTCTGTTTACCCTGATGATTATTTCTTTTGCTGGAGACACCCAATTTAAATGTGATACTTAGGGAATCACATTTTTGCAATATTTAATTACTAATTTACTTATCCTGACTTTAATGTCCTAAATGATCTAACTCTTGTCTGTCTCCTCCACCTTATCTAACAGTCCTTTTGCCTATCTAAGCTATAGCCCTACTGATAGTCCACCGGGTTCTCAAATTCTCAAGCTCTTTACTTCATACATTTAGCTGCAATGTTATAATATTTACTTTAAAATATTTACCAAATGAGATCTACTTTTGTGACTGTGTCAGAATTAAAAACATTTATCAATTTATTGAAAATTTTCATATAAAGAAGAGAAGTTTATATTTCCTTGTCTTGAGTCTGAGGGAGACGGTCTGTTTTGATCAATAAAATGTGGCAAAAGTGAATGCAAGTTTCCAGACATTAGCTTTAATAGACTACCTTGCACTACAGATCTTCTTGAACACTCTCGTAGTCTTAAATGGCTATATTCAAGTACCTTGCTAGAGAGGAAATCCAAAAATTATGCCAAAAGAAAAAATGGGCTGGCTAAGGCAGTCCTTCCCCGACTGAGACACCAGCCTCTAGACTAGGTCAGCCAGAACTCTATGTCATTGAGCAACTCCAATTCATGCATGTGGCAGAAAATGATAGGCCAGCCAAGGACTGCCTCAATTTCCAATCCACATAATCATGAGGTGTTTTTAAATGGTTATTGTTTTAAGTTCCTAAAAGTTAGAGCATTTGTAATTCAGTAACAGATACCCAGAGCAAAAGTGGAGGATGGAGCTTTCACTCAAGAGGAAATGTTATGTACCAAAGTTTAATACTAGGAAAGAGCTTGGCATTTTGAGAAGCACACGACCACCCATGCTATAGCTTACCTAGGGGAAAGGGCTGCTAGAGAAGGCAGATGAGATAGGAAAGAGTTAGCTCATTTCGGTCATTAAGGTCAGGGTAAGTTGAATG
The DNA here is from genome assembly GCF_028858775.2 of Pan troglodytes. Lineage (NCBI taxonomy): Eukaryota > Metazoa > Chordata > Mammalia > Primates > Hominidae > Pan > Pan troglodytes. The sequence continues at coordinate 138,506,474 of NC_072401.2, forward strand.
GAATGTATTCCAAGTGCTATGGGGAATAACTGTGCATACAGAAGAGCTTTCTAACTGTAGATACAGTTTGAGATAGAGGAAATTAAGAGTGACTATATGCAAACAGTAAGGAGACTATCATAGTAGTCCAGTAAAAAGTATGAGTATGATGATAGCAATGGAAATGAAGGGAAATGTTTGTATTTGAGATATATTGTTGAGTTTAATAAACAAGACTTGCATTCACACATAAATTGGATGTGAGAGATGACAGAAAAGGAATCAGTGATTACACTGAGCAGAATGATGCCACTTATTAGCCGGTAAAATTAGAATTAGAAAACATGTTCAAAAAAGAGTGAACTCAAGAGATCTATTTTTGGACTTTACTGTGATTCTTGCATTCAAGTAGAATGTCTTACAGTGACATGGCAATAAAAGAGTGGTGTTCTTTGATTAATCTAGACAAAGGATTTATATTCAGTAAGATCTAGGCAAGAAATTTGTATTAGGAAGTAATGAAAAATCAACTGGAAGACAAATGTCCACAAATAATTTACATGTCCTAGGAAATGAGTATACAGAAAAAAGAGAAAGGGCCAAGAAACAAACTCCAAGGTATTTTGAAATTAAGAGTATAGACAGAGGAGGAGAATGTAGCAAAGTAAACTGAAAATTTGTGAACAGTGAAGTGGGAGCAAAACTAAGATTGATGATATAAAAGGCAAGACTTGTATTTCCAAAAGAGAATTGAAAGAAGGTGAAATATCTGAAATAAAAATAGAAATGTGCTTATTGCATTTGTCAACATTAAAGATGGTATTTTGATACTAATAAATAAGTTGTAGAGAAGGTTGTAAAAGTCAGACACTAGTTACAGGAAGATTAATTCGGTATTGAGTCATTTCACACAAGTGTAAATATCTCTTGGTTTTGAAGGGAAAAGGAGAAATGTCACAGTATTTAGATATGAGGTTGAGGATTTGTTTTTGTATCTTTTTAACAGGAGTGGGTAGTGGACATTTTCATGCTAAGTGTGGTCCTGCATTAGAAAATGCAATATTGCTGAAGAATAGAAGTGAGATTATTGGAGTAATAAAATTATCAAGATGGTAGAACAGTAGAATCTATAGCATACATAAAGTCATTGAACATAATATGATTTCTCCATTGAAACAAAATAAGATAAAATAAGATAAAAGAAAAATAAAAGAAGTAGATGGTTACAAGCTTAGGGAATTTGATTGATTGTCTGATTGGCCAATTACAGGTAGGCAGAAGAGAAGTTCATTTTGATGATTTTCTAGTTTTTCAAGGAAGGAAAAGAGAAAATCATCTGTCAAGATTGAAGGTAGAAGAAAAATGTAGAAGATTTAGTGTATACACATAAAAGGTGTCCATGTTCTTCACTGAGATTAGAATAACATTCTAATTAGGATTGACAATACCACTTCATGTCATTTTTTCAATTCTGATAAATCTTGTATGTAAGCTTTACCTCTATTTTTATATTATGTTTTCCTAAGGAAAGGTAATAATACGTCTTTATCAAAATCTTGATAGATACATTAAGAAACAGGCCAAGGTCAGAAAGGTGTGGTGATATTCCACAAGTTAACAACTTTAATGAGGTATAACTGAAATACAATAAACTGCACATATATAAAGAGCACATTTTAAAAGTGTTGCCATATGTATACATCTGAGACACTATTATCACTGTCATCATGGCAAATGTACCCACTATCCCAGAAAGCTTCCTCATGCTTCTCAATAATCCTCCTCTCCCACTCCTCAACACAACACATATTACCAAGAAGTATTGGTTTAGGTATACTTCCTATTTCCAAAGATTTGTTGGGTGTTAAATTTTGTCAAATACATCTTTTTTCCTGCGTCATTTGATAAGATAATGAGTTTTTTCTACTTCAACAAGTTAATAAGGTGAGTTACATTGATTTATTCTTGAATACTGAATCAGTTTTGCTTTCCTGGAATAACATAAGTCATGGGTTATTTTTTGTATATAGTGCTGTTTTTTATTTGCTAATACTTGAGAATATTTATGTCTGTCTTAATGCAGGATATTGATCTGAAATTGGTGTTTTTGTTTTTATGTAGTTTTGGGATTAATAAAATATTGTTCTCATAAAATGAATTGAAAAGTGTCCTTTACTTGCTATTTTCCGGAGGATATTGTATAGGAGTGATATTAATGCTTTCTTAAATATCTGGTAAAATTTTCCAGTAAAAATAAGTAGGCCAGATATTTCTTTTATGGAATGTATTAAACTAAAAATTGAATTTAAAACATAGTTATAGGACTATTCTGATTATTTAATTCAACTTGGGTATAATTTGGTAGTTCAAACTTCTTATTGACTTTGTCCATTTAACATATCAAATTTGCACAGATTTGTTCATAGTGCCTCTTTATGATCTTTTTGATATATGTGGGGTCTGTAGTATATCCACACTTTCATTCCTTAATATCGGTCATATTTTTTCTCTGTCATTTTTGCTAGGTGTTCATCATTTTATTGATATTTTTAACAAACCAGCTTTTACTTCATTAATTTTTAAGCTATTTTTATTTTTTATTTTTTGGCTTTGTTGCCCAGGCTGGAGTGCAGTGGCATGACCTCGGCTCACCGCAACCCTCCGCCTCCCAGGCTCAAGCCATCTTCCCACCTCAGCCTACCAAGTAGCTGTTACTCCAGGCGCATGCCACCACACCTGGTTATTAAAAACAATTTTTTTTTGTAAAGATTGTATTTCACCATGTTGCTCAGGCTGGTCTCAAACTTCTGAGCTCAAGGGATCTACCTGTCTCTGCCTCTCAGTGTGCTGGAATTACAGATGTGGAACACTGCTCTTGGAACTTTAATTTTAAATTTCATTGCCATGCTCTTATCTTTTTCTTTTTTATTCTTCAACTTGCTTTGATTTTATTTTGCCCTTCTTTTTATACTTTCTTGAGGTGGGATCCTAGATTTTTTACTTGATAATATTCTTTTTTTTAATGTAAATTTTAGGTGCTATAAATTTATCTCTCAGTACTGCATCAGCCATATTTCATAAATTTTGATATGTTATATTTTCATTTTCATTCCATTCAATGTAATTTTTAATAGTCTTTAGAATTCCTTTTGATTATTTAGAAATTTGTTATTTATTTCTGGGTATTTGCAGATTTTTCTCTTACTTTTCTCTTATGGGTTTCTCATTTGTTTCCATTTTGGCCAGAAAATACACTCTGTATATTTGCAGTTATTTTAACTTTGTTTAGATTTTTTAATGGCAAATGATGTGATCTATCTTGTTGAACATTTCATAGGCACTTGTAAAGAATGTGTATTTTGCTGCTGTTTGGTGGAGTGTTATATGAATGACAATTACAGTCTGTTGGTTGATGGTGTTCTGTTTTTTTCATACCCTTGATAATTTCTGTCTAGTGGTACTATCAATTTCTCAGTGATGTTTTTTTTCTTAACTATAACTGTGAATTTGTTCATTTTATTTTAAGTTTTATCAGTTTTTGCTTCAAGTATTCTGAAGCTTTGTTTTTACTGTGTACATACTTAAGATTGCTATGCTTTTTGTTAGACTTACATATTAATTGTGTGTAAAGTCCCTTTCTGTCCCTAGCAATTTTCTTAGCATTCTCCTTTATCTGTTATTAATATTTTTTGTTTAATGCTTTCATGTTATATAACTTTGCACTCATTTACTTTAAACTGACTTGTATTGTTATATTGTTACATTTAAAGTGAGCTTCTTATAGACAACAAATAGTTGATTATTTTTTGTTTGTTGACTTTTTATCCACTATGCCAAACTTGCCAAGTTATAAACTTAAACCATTTGTATTTAGTGTAATTATTTATATAATAGGGCCTAAATCTTCCTTTTTCTTTTCTGTTTTCTGTTTGATTTCTTTCTTGGTTTTTTAAAAATTTATTTGTTTTTTTTTTCCTGCATATCTGCGTGTTACGTAAACATTTTCTAAAATTTTATTTTTATTTATCCATAGTGGTTTTGAGTATATCTTTCTATAAATCTTTTAGTACTTGTTTTAGATATTACATTACATGTGCATAACTTATTCTAGTCTAGTGGTTTTGTTATTTTAGTGGTCAGTATAAGATAGGGAGGAAGCCAGTGTTGTGTGTGGTTATCAAGGGTAACTTAAAGGATTTTTGGGGTAATGGGAGAGTTGTATATCTGGAGTTTAATTGTTGTAATGGAACTTTATATGTAAATATAATTATACAAATACACATATTAGTGTATGTAAAATGGTAAAATTTGAATAAGGTCTGTGGATGGTATTATTGCCAATTTACTGTATTTGATTTTGTACTATACGCAAACTATCACCATTGGGGAAACTGGATGGACACACAAGACTTTTCCGTGCTATTTCTTTTTTCAAATTTCTGTGAACTTATGAGAATTTTGATATACAAAGGTAAAGAAAATAAAGGTGATGCTTGATTTTTATGTGAAGTGAGGATTAAATGGAATCTTATGAAGCTCTCAAGTATAATAAAATATGCTAAATATAACCACAAATAGTATCAGCCAAATAGTGGTTTTAACTGGACTTATTAGCAAAAATGATTTATGTTGCAGTTCTCAAATTGTGTATTAAAATTACATAAACATCCCATACTTAGCACTATGTCTTCTCTTTTTGCTCACTACAGTAGCAAGTCATTCTTGTTCATAGCATGATTAATATCTTTGCATTATTTATATAAACATTATCTTAATGAATAATCAATCATGCATTCTAGCCCAATGAACATGGGCTATATGACAATAAAACAAATTTTTAGAAATTGGATTACTTTCATCTAAACAATTACATTCATGTAGAAAGCAGGAGGGAAATAGCCCATCATTTTGAAAATAATGTTAAATTGCTGAAGGATAGTTTCTTCAATAATTGATAAAATACGTATCGCAGATAAACAGTTGATGAGTGTAGTTAACTTATATGGTAAAGGTATTTAATAAATGCACTTTTAAGGAAGGAGAGTAAAACAATATAGGAGTTATACATGCCTCTATTTTATTCTGACAGGGCCAATTTGGTATAATTTTGTGTTTTTCTATTAAAATTTAATATAGAAAAAGATGATTTTAACACCTGAACTGTATTATAACATTTAACAGTATAATCAGAGGATCATTAAACGGTCTTGCCTTTTTTCCTTTTTCTTTTTCCTTTCTCTCTTAATATACTTGTTTATATGCACTTGTAAGTGTACACATATATTTCAGGTTGCAAAATTAGAACCACCTTATTTATTTCTCACTTATGTACCAACACTATAGATATCAAAACCCAAAGTGTTTGTAAGATAGTTCCCTATATGCTGAATTTATAAATAATAATAGTAAAAAATAGTAAAAGAAAAGTCAATTGGTTTCATGTTACTGGACCACTTTCCAACTTAAAAATAAAAAAAAAAAAAATCAAGATACAGAGAACAAAGATGCAAAGAACTTTCCAACTTTAAAATTTTAAAAAGTCAAGATACAGAGAACAAAGTAGGAATTCTGGGAAGATTTTCTTCGAAGAGAACTGTTATCAGATATGATTTCTTTTCTTATCACCTCTACAATATTACATTCGAATTCCAAGCACAGTAAAGGCAGCTTCGATGATATTACTCAGCGTCCTTGATTTAACATATAAAAGTGATGGTTTTTTTTAATACCTGAGAAAGCTAAAGGCCCTACATTTCCTACATCTATTGATGAAAAGATTGGATGATTCCATTTGCCAAGGACTAGGAGTCAGTTGCAGAACAGGAAAAAGAGAAATCATTGTCCAAGAGGTCTTAAGCCAGAAGACCTTAACCAGAGAACTGGAAAAGTGGACAATCAGATAAATGAGGGCAGAGGAGGTCCAAACAGAAAAGCATCCACAAGCCCACAAAGCACTCCTGAGTGAAATTAACTTTAAATACTGCCAGATCCAGAGATCAGCAAATAAAAAAATCCCCTGTCCCTTCACTTTTAATTTCTCTATTTCCACAAGGTAGCAGAGGAAGGAAAACAAAACAAACAAACAAACAAAAACAAACAAACAAACAAAAAAATGCCAGACCTTCTTTCCTAGCTACAAGTCTCCCCAAACTCTGTCTTTAGTTGCATATAGGAGAGAAGGTCTTATCTTTTGCCATAGCTTGAAGTGTTGCTTTATATCTTGTATTAGATTTCTGATTAAGACTATATTTTGAGATTTTAAATAACTATAGAATGATCTATTAAATAGAAGTAAGCAAAGTATTATGGGCACTGGTCCAATTTTTATCCAGGACCACAGAAAAATTACTAGTGGTAGAAAAGAACTAAAAGACAAGAATAAAATATGTATTTATTAGGGTCATTCATTATGCTTGTTCAACATACAAGTTTTACGTTTTTATACTCAAACGTGTGTACATTTTTACTACAGTAGGCTTTTCCTATTAATTCGATACCATAGTCTTGTTTTCATCCAGCAACGTTTCATGGATATTTTGTATTTCCCAAATACATGGAATTAATAAAATATTTTAAAGACTCATTAGTTTTTTTAAAAAGTTGATGACCTGTTATTTATCTGTTTGTTTTTAAGCAGCAAAATAAAGAACTACTTTTCATATCTCTAAATGACCACATTCTATTACCAAATATATTTGATTAAATAATCTGTTCTATGAACCAGAATTTGCCTTTATAATAGACCCCTTGTAGTCCTTCTGCATATGTTTCACAAACACACTTTAAGGAAATAAAAGACTAATTTGACCAAAACATTTGAAGAATTATTGTCCAATGTAAAACAACACTTACGTTGTATTTTAAATAACTACATATGAATAGCACTCTCTATAAGTCATTCTCCCCTTACTGTTTGTCTCTCTTCCTGGAATCTGCTGTTTTAATATGAGCTATCAAGAGAAATGCAGAAGTATTTTTTTAAAAGACTCAAATTTAATAGAATTGTATCAAATTCTCCTGCTTTTATTACATATACATTTATGGGCAAGATACTTAACTTCTTGATACCAATATTTCCTTAATTTTAAATATGAAATACACGTTATAAAGATAAAGTGTTTTCAGGCATATACAGCACATAGTGTTAAGAATATTTATTTTATTTCTTCTGCATTATTTTCTTTACTTCTTTGCTGCCCAGTATCTTATTTGCTCATAAGATAAATTTGTAGTAGTCATCTTCTTCCATAAAAGGCATGCTTAAATATCTTTGAATTAAAACCCCAAATTACTTAATAGTTTTATTGTAGCATTGTCTCCTCTGTAGTACAGCCCCTACACTGAAAAGATATTTGTATTCTACCTATTTATGTCCCTGGATTTCACTTTAATTTCTTTTTTTGGTGGTCACATAGGTTAAATCCATCACTATTATTACAGGCTCTGAAAAACACACCAGTTAAAAAAAAGAAAACTACTAAGAGACTGCACTGTGGCTATTTCACATTAATGTATGTAACAAAAATAGCTACCAATTTTACACATTTATTTATATAATGAGAGGAAGAAAAAGACACAGCAACCCTAGGCAAAAAGAATTGCAGTATCATGTTACATTCGTTAACCATATAAAACCAGATGTTATTTATCACTTCTGTAGTGAATTGCCAAGAAACCTAAGTGATTAGAAAACAGGATGTTTGATTAATTACTTTCTTAGTTGATTTTTAAAATGTTGTTATTTCAATTCCTGTTGCTGAAAATATATCAGTACATTTTCTACCTTAGCAAATATAACATGATAAATATAATTTATCGTTGTGAGTAAATTTTTGTTTCACATAATCATAATTTTAAATTAATTCAAATGATATATTGAATATGAAGAAATTTGAGAGTGGATATGACTTATTGTGAGAAAATAACTAAAAATATATATATTTTTAGTAAAATCATTTTACCATCCCTTTTTTCTTTTAAAAAATACTTATTTCGTGTTCACATTAACTGGATTGTCTTAGCTGAAATTTCTTTAAACATTGCTCTTCTTTACCTAGTGGCAGTATTTTTGCGCCCTGAGATATCATACTATTCATAAGAAAGAAACAAATAACAATAAACTATGTCTTCTATCAACTTTTCTTCTAAGTTATGAGTCACATGTGGGCCTATTCACACTAGAAAAATATAGTACAATATATGTGGTGATGCATAATAAGCATCCCTCTATGAGATAAATTAGCATTAAGCTCAATTTCCAAAGTTGCAATTTCTGTAACACATAGCACTGTCATTTATACTTTCACAAGTTGAGCAGCAACATTTCCAACCTGTATGTTGTAAAGACTGAATCTGATACTATATTTTGATTCACAGCTGTTTGATTTTTTCACAGATGCTTTCACTACTAAGATGAGCTCTTAAGAATAGATGAAAAATATGTCAAAATCTTTGTCTTTTATAGAGAAAATAAAAGTAATTTATTTTAAAAATAATTACCCCTTTTAAGACCAGCATGTACTGAGCTCTTGGCACTAAGATTAGACAAGCCGTAAGCATGTAAATCAGGACATTTCCTAGAAGGTCATTTCAGAGAATAGAGAACCTTAAGTTTGCAGGTTTCTGTTTCCCTTGAAAAGATATCAATACTGAGATTACGTGACAGACGAATTACTTAATTTCTACTGATACTAATTTGTCTCTGATTTATATAAAACTATTTGTTTCTTCCATGTTAACATAAAATGCAAGTGAGGTCAAATGAAAAGTAGGTCAGGAGCTTATAACAAGACCACTATCCTTTATATCAGATATTGATTCATGCCCTTTCAGTAAGGCACTGAAGAGCAGAAATTTGGAAATGAGACTTCTCAACACAGTCACTTTTTGGTCATACAAGTGGTGGTAGTTATTTAACTTCTCTGCTCTTCTATTTCATTTTGTCTGTACAAAGCGAGATGAAATAATAATGATACTTTGTTAAGAATTTTTTTTTTTTTTTTTTTTTTTGAGACGGAGTCTCGCTCTTTAGGCCAGGCTGGAGTGCAGTGGTGCTATCCCGGCTCACTGCAAGCTCCGCCTCCTGGGTTCACGCCATTCTCCTGCCTCAGCGTCCGGAGTAGCTGGGACTACTGGCGCCCGCCACCACGCCCGGCTAATTTTTTGTGTTTTTAGTAGAGACGGGGTTTCACCGTGTTAGCCAGGATGGTCTCGATCTCCTGACCTCATGATCCGCCCGCCATGGCCTCCAAAAGTGCTGGGATTACAGGCGTGAGCCACCGCGCCCGGCCAAGAATTTTTTAAGAATTCAGTTACATGTGAACATAAGTTTAGTACATAGTAACAGTAAAATAGCTTTTTTAACATTATTACTGTTTCCTTATTTGTCTTATCATAAAAACTCTTGCACATATTATAAACTAAAACAGTAAAAAGCTTTATAAAAGGTAAAACATCTTCCCAAACTTGACTTATAATTTTATTCTTGAAAAATTATCACTACCAATAAGGTCATTTGTATCAGTACAGAAAATTTTCCCAATTGTATGTTTCATTTTTATACAAGTGGGAGTATGTGACCCACATTTTCAGTACTCTCCTGTGTAATTTAATTAACAATATATCTTAAGTACTTCATCCTACAATAATAGTGTAGAGTCCTTTAGAGTCTATATTGGTAATCAATAATTTAATTAGTCCTCTTTTAAAAGACATTTGTGTTAATTATATTTTGCGTGTGTTATTACAAAAATAATATATAAAAACCTCAGTTTATGAGTATCTTTGGGTACAATTGAGAGTAAATATGTAAAACACATTTCTACTAGATGAATTGCAGGATGAAATAATGTGTGTTTATTTAATTTAATAACTACTACCTGGTTACCAGTATAGGAGTGCCTATTTCCTCAAAAATTATTATTATAATAATTTCAATTCTAATATATAAAATAGGTATATCTTGATATTTTAATGTTATAAGAGATGTTCAGCATCTTTTTTGTTTCAGTCTATTTTTGATTATGAATTATACATTCATATATTTTGTATTATCTGTTAGCCTGTTGATTTTTTCTTATTGATTTTGATCAATATTTAAATGACAAGCCTCACTACTCTACTACCTAATTGCATATATGTTTAGCTATTTGAAATTCAAATTAAATATCAAATTTAATTATCTTTTTCTCTGTGATTTATGGGTTCATGTCTTGCCATGAAATATTTTAAAATTATCTCTTTTTTCTATTGTATGGCTTATTTTTATGTTTACATTTTTGATCATCCTAAAACATATTTTGGTTTAAGGAGATAAGTATGGTTCTTGTTTTATCTACCTGTATCTGTCTTTCTATTTATCCATTTACTTTCCATTGTGTCTAATATGTTGTTCCACATAATTGGCAGGAATGTTTTGTCCATCTTAAAGATTGTAATGGCACCTTTTTCCTGTTCTTTCTTATTTTCTATTCATCTCTCTCTCTCTTTCTCTGTCTCTTTTTCAACGTGTATATTGCCTTTCTGTATTATTTTTTATTTCATTGACATTTCTATTTCTAAACAGTATTAAATTACTTTACTATTGCTTTTATCATTTTTGCTATAAGACTTAAGATCCATTACAGCTTTAAGTGTATTTTGCTATCTAGAATTTTATATCAGTACCTTAGTGGAATTCTGACATTAACCAAGTAATTTGTCACAATGGTGCTCCTTTTTCTTTCATCTGGAAAATTGAGTAACAATAATAATAATAATATACTCCACAGGAATCTTGGCTTAACTGTTAACTGTTACAATACTTGCAAGGGGTCTTGTATATTTCAAATTCTCGTTGAAAGAATAAATTATTACTTATTTTTATTAATGAAGGTGATACTTATTAAAATCTAGTTTTCTGTAGTAAAGTTAAGTGGTATAATTCTTTGGCATAAAGGATTACAGTGCAAGTCATGCTTTAATAGCTGCTAGACTCACTACCTTGACTATGAATGTATTAATATTGATAAACTTATCTCAATGTCAAACATACCTGGGACTTTTCCAATGTTCGGTAAAGCTAGTTGGGAAAAATCATGATGAATTAAAATTCTAAAAGGGATTTTGACCAATATATTTTTGTGCTATAAAAAGAAATTCAGAATCAATAAGCCCATGTTTGCTTTCCCTTGTATATTGTTTAATTCTGAAATCCTGAATTGTTCAATCCTGACAAGATGTTATAGGTAGTTTAGTAGTTAAGGTTACTGTTCCCTACTGTTTTTTCTCCTTCTTTGTATTCCATACTCTTTGCCACTTGACTTTGTAGTACTTTCTATTTTAGCCAGTGATTGTCTCTCCCTCTTTCTCCCTCTCTTTCTCTTTTTCTATCTCTGTCTCTCTTTTCTCTCTCTATCACAATTGACTTTAAACAGATCATTAAAATGGTTTTTTGTAAACCGAGACCAACAATGAAAATATAATTGGTAGGAAAATGGTTTTTAAGTCTCTGGAATTATGACTTCATTAAGAAATACAATTACTGTTTTTCAGAAGTTTTATCTTTCATAATTATAGTATCTATTTTGGCTCTTTTCATATATCTGATATATCCATAGTAAAGGTATCAAGTCTGGGAAAAGATTGAAAAAGGTCTAATTACTGCCATACATTATTGACCTCTCACTAACTTGGAAATCTGGATAAAGTAACTCAGTTAAAACATATTTCTCTCAATAACAGGTATCACAGAATTCAAATAAATTATTTGATGTAACTGAAAAATATTAAAATAATTTTATGACTATCCTTATATATATGCTAATATTTTCCCCTTGGCCAAATTCCAGCAACCTTTATCTTATAGTCTAAGTTGTTCTTGATATATAGTGGATTATCAAAATATATTTTTATCAAGTAAATAATAAATACATATAAACAATTAAAATGTACATTTAAAATAATTATTTACATTAATTCTTCACATATTAATTATATATAAATAACAAATCATGGGCTGTAAATTATTATGAAAATTCCTGTTAGAATAACTCAAATATATTAAAACAACATAATAATTGCTTGAATAGCAATATTTTAACCACTTCACTATAGTAATGTCTAGCCTAAAACAAATTAAAATACATTTTTAAAAGTAAAATTCTATATGAAAAGTAGAAACAGAATTAGTTTATTTAGAGAAGATATTCTTTAACATCCACTGGTAGAATAAATTGTGTTGCTATTATTCCAAAATGTAACTTCTCAGATCAATTTAGTATTTTTGCCTCTGAGAAATATTTAAATAATTGGAGATCTCATTTTTTTCTCAGACTTGCTGTCTGCTGAGTTTGATAAATCTAAAAGTTATATACCTTTCTAGCACCTCAGAATTTATCTTTTAGAATGTTCTGGCACCCCTACAATCCTTTGGCTTATTGAAAGCTGAAAATTCAAATATAATGCTTAAAAAAGAAAATAATCTAAGCTGTGACTAAAAGGAGTGATTTTAGCCCAGCTGATATATTTTAGTGCATTTATCTTCTGTAAGTTACCCCGACCACAATGACATGCAAAAATACAGCACAGAAAGAAACCTGCTGAGATCTCCACCTTCTCATCCTTTTATAGACAGTTAATAAAGTGTGTCCATGTCATAGAATACCTTGATTGTTTTCTTATGAAACCTCTTGGAGGTAAATGATCTTATATTTCAGGTTTCTGTTGAGCCTTAGCTCTTAGAAAAGAGCATGTCTATTACTTAAACAAAGTGATTTACAGCATATGGATTTGGTAAGACACTGATTCCCAGAATGCTTGACTATTGTGAGGCGTGCCAACTTAAACAAGATGATTATGTCTACACATTGTCATCTTGGAAGCACTAATAGTTCTTTGGTTTAAGGCATCATAGCATCCCAGTAGGCATACTAAAAGTAAAACTCCCTTATAAGAAATTCAATTAAATGGCAAGAAAGAACCATACCAGAAGCAAATAAATTTTTTTCACTCTGGACTTATTTTACTGTTTCTTTTGACTATTGTGGTTATTAAACCATTTTGTAAAGATATTATTTATTTAAAATTGAACATTTGAAACAATATATAATTTTTAAAATAATGTTTTATTTGCATGCAAATAGGATTTTATTTCTACAAAGTGAGCAAACATTAAAATATATTGTGAAATGTTAATTTTTAAAAATGTACTCCTATCCCAGAAATAAAGTGTATACAAACAGGTGAAGGCATGTGTAATAAGATTAACAATCTTAGTAACCAATGTAAGGTTTTAAGTTTTCATTATATAAGAAAGGCAAATGGGCCTTATCCATCTATTTGTAATCTGTAAAATCAAAGTAAATATATCAATCAAATCATACAGGTAATTAAATAGTCCACTTTTATATGAAGACAACTCATACGGTTTTAGACACAGAAGAAATCTATGGAATTATCTAACCACCAATTCAATAAAGTACCCCTACAACCCTGCAGAATAGATCTAGTGATAGGGATCTCACTAGCTAATAAAGCACCCCATTTCTTTATTGTATGGTATGTATTTAAAACACACGCACAATATTACTCTGTAAAGCTAAATTCAGACTTCTGAAAATTCAACTTGCTAATTACAAATCTAATCTCTTGAAATAGAGTAAATCTCCTCCAAGTACAACAATGCAACCATTTAACCTTATGAAGAAATACCAATTATTGTATGAATTACATTAATTGAAGAGCAAATATAGCAAGGTTTTAGCATTTATGTGCAGTAAAATAGCAACATTATAATAAGCAAATAGCCAAGACAGGTCCTTTATTTATGATAACTCCAAGAGTTTGGCAGTTGTACTTATCACTACACTAGGAGCAAAGGAAATGAAAACAAATGTCACTAAAGAATATTAAACAACATAATATTTTAACATCAATATATGAAACATCAATATATAACATACCTAAGTAGAGATTCTCTTGTCTTTTAAGTAAAGATTGAAATTCTATGGGTCAAGGGGACACATACTGAGCTTTTCACTCACCTTACCTCCTGCGACAAGCCAGGTTCACCTCAGGCGAAACTCTTGTCTCTAAGGAATATAATTTGAAATAGTTAAACTAATGAAATTTGATGTGAGAACTTTTTCTATGTTGCTTTTTGATTGTAGTGGTCCTTGTCTTAATAAAGTAAAATATATATATATTTTTTCCTTTTGACGTTTGAATCCTCAAGGGGGAGAGAAGCTATGGACCTATATACCTAAGTAGAATATCAGATACCCACATGCTCTAATTCCATAACCATTAAGAAGATAAAATATGAGAAACAAATAAAAAATTCTAATCCTTTCAATAAATGTAACCAGTGAAGCAGCAAAGTAGGGCAGCATTAAAAACAATTTTGTTAGTCTTATGAGTGTTTATCTACCTCTAAAAAAAGGAAGTCATTTTCTATTCTTAACGTGGCATGACTGATTCCAAGTGTTGATATTAAAGTGATATTGCCCAGTGTCAACCCTGGAAATTGTTAAGCACTTGTATTATGCAAAATTCTGCAGCAAAGACCTCTTTGCCAGGCTACATATTGTCCATGCTTTCTTTAAACTATATTGATATAAATGTAATTCTATTTAAAACATTGTAATGCTTGAAGTTGATTTGCTTCAATTTGGTCAATTCAATGTATGATTTTTGTAGCAGTTAGAAGATAAAAATAAATAAGTATTTGTATACTTTATAATAGCAGTGTCATCTAATAATAATATTCACTCCTTGGAAATACTCTCACAAAATCATTCATTCACTTTGAAAGTTCGAATTCAAATATATTTGTGGCATTATATGGACAATGCACATTCATATACAACATTTAATCTAATTAACTCATTTATTCAGCTAATATTCCCTGAGTGCTTATAATATTTGGTGCTGCAGTTACAACAATGAATTTTAATTTGTGTTTCTCTTCATTGAATTAAAGTATAGCAATGAAGATAAGCACTGAATGCATAGTTGATAAAAAAACAAAAACAAGAAACCCTAACATTTGCAGCTCTTAATTTTATACAATTAACTCTCTGTCTTTGTGGCATTTATATGGTAATCCAGGGCCTCTCTCCGTCTTTCTTTGGAGGTTGCTTTAAGCTCATTGTCTCTATTTCCAACATAATTCTGTCTTAATTAGATGCCTAATCTCTCCAAAATCTATCATCATTAAGACTTTTTTCTTTCTGTTTTCCAATGTTCTTCCCAACTGCCCAATCCAGCCATTCACCTTCCACAGGCCAAAGGTCACCTACCTTAGATAAATGCCTTAAATTAATATACATAGAATGTGTCCAGTGAATAAAGATGTGGCAAGTTGTATAATAAATGATAGAGTCATTTGATTAATAACAAGCAGAATATTCTCGATAGTCTTAATTTCAACCATCTAACTCTCTGACTGATCACCCAAGCTTTTGATCCCATTTGGACTTACTGTCCATTGATAGTTTAATTTTATTCCTTAACAAGCTTAAATTTTAGGATAATTATTACTACATAGATAGATATAAGCTCAACGTGTATCTACTCTCAACTGTACTTACTTCTATTAGTAAAATAAAACCTAATATTTGGCCTTCACCTACTTTTTGCCTGCACTCATACAGTTGAACATGGCTGAACAAAAGTGTACCACATTGCTGGCAAGTTTTATTTTAAATTATAAAGCAATTAGTCGTATAAAGATCTTAATTTTATCCAGCATTCATAGTATACATTTGTAAATGATTCATTTTTGCATTATTCTAGATGATTAATTCATATTTTCTTTTCTCTCTTCTACCAAATCCACCTCTAACTCTTAGCTGATGACTGCTTGCTATTTCCCCAAAACACAGAAAACATTCATTGCCTGTCTGCTGCACATATATTAACCTAACTCAATCTGTTCTTCGTTTCCTTTTCTTCTAATATTTTACACACTTTCTTTATTCTTACCTTGAGTAACCTTTCTGCTTGCTTACCAAATTCTATTCTCACTTTTTGACTCAATAACAAAATGTAGTAGTTGAGTATTCATTCAACATAAACTGATAGAATGCCAATTCTATGCCCCACATATTGGGAATGTACCAGTCCTTCAAGAGTCATTATGACATAACTTTACTCAACCACTTCATACTATCGCCTACTCTTCACTTTTGCAGATCCCACAGTGTTCAGTAAAAGTATAATCAGGTTCAGACTCAATTCATGTTAAAATTAGTAGGGCCAACCCTCCATATCTGTGGGTTCCAAGTCTCTGGATTCAACCAACTGAATATCAAAAATATTCAAATTTAAAAAAGGTTGCATTTTACTGAAAATATACATGTTTTTCTTATTATTCTCTAAGCAACACAGTATGACAATTGTTTATATGGCATTTACATTGTATTATGTATTCTAAGTAATCTAGAGATGATTTAAAGTACATGGGAAAATGTGCATAGGTTATGTGCAAATACTGCACCATTTTATATAAGACACTTGAGAATCCAGGTATTATGGAATCTACACAAGTTCCTGGAACAAATCCCCTGTGGATACCAGGAGATGAATATTCATATTAAGAACTAGGAATTGAAGACACCATTCCAATAATCTGTAAATTATATGTAGACTAAATTTTAAATTCATATTTTAAAGTAATGAACACCTTTATAATGCTCAGTTTTCCCAAATAAGGAATTGCATATTACCTCCAGGTATGTATTATCTCCCAATTAAATGTTGTGGTTTTCCTTATTTTCTTACATTACACGCAGTATTTATCAGGTTAATTTATTTTGCAATACTACTGTAAATGGATTATTTCACAAAGTATATTCTAACAGGACATAAAAGATATAAGGAAGCATACCTGCCATCCACAGAAAAATTTAGTTTGAAAATAATGACATATTTTATCTATAGAACCTCTTTGAAAAGGGTAATTATAAAATAACAGAATATTTGACTTGAAAATCTGAATTTACATCTTTATATTAAGAAAAATGAAAGATTGCCACAGCAAACATGTTTTTCCATTGGGTAGAACTCAGTGGAAATTATTTCTTTTTCACAGGACAGGTTTTCTCTTATCAGCTCTGTTTTACAAATGAACATTACCAAGCCTAACCACTGTTGCTATTTGACAGTCTGTTATTCAGGACATTTAAGGATTTTTGATGATTCACTTTAACAAGTTTTCTAAATGACCATATTAAGTTTTCACCTATTTTTTTAGATTATTAAGAAAACCATTATCACTTGTAAAGAATTATGATCTGGTCTTTTTTTGCCATAAAACATCATTATTTCTGTCGTGAATCATACCACATTAGCCAGAACCATTGGAGTCATGTTTAGTAGTCATGATGAGACCCATTATCTTTGATGACAGAAAATATGCTTCCTCTGACAACATATAGAAAAGTCTATGTATTTTTAAATAATGCTTTTCAAAACATCAGAGAGTTGTGGAAACAATGAGGATTAGGTGGACTAAATTAACAAAGAGAAAATTAAGATTTAGAGATGAGCTGAATATTGTAAGCTCCCTCCCACTAAGAGGGCATTTGCTAGTTCAGACTGGGGCTGAGAATCTGAGAATCACTCTGAGGGATACTCTTGGGGGAAAATGGAAGAAAGAACCAGCAGAATGTTCATACAGGGCTAAAGTGATAAAACTAAAAGCCTGAAAAGCCTTGAACAGATTGCTTATTTGCCCCAGAAGATATTTCTGGAAATGTAAGTCTTTAAGGGAGGCTAACAAGAGCTAAGGTAAAAACTTGCAAATGGAAAAGATGTATTTCCATCAGACCCTCAGCACTTAGGAAACAACAATAGCACTGAGCATAACGGGCCCGAAGGTAAAATATGCAAAAGATGAAAGCTCTAAAAAGAGAATAGGGAAATAATACTGATGATATACAGCCAGTTTACTGATTACAGAGCTGGTTAGAATCTGAGAAAACAGGCTTGCCCTCTGGCAGATGCTTATTTTGAGTTACAAAGAAACCAGTACAGACTTTATAGCTCATTCAGGGTTGAAGTGACAGATAGATAAGGAAGCCATCTCAAAAACACAGCTAGTCCCTCCTCAAATTTAGTACTAAATTTTGAATCTACAAGGGAAAAATAAGTTAAAGAGCTTTGCTGATAATACTCTGAAGAGTTTAAATGAATTTTCCTGTTTTCAGGGTTATATAAAGGAAGACTTAATAGGGTTTCAATTGAAATCTCTAGAGGGCCCCCTTCTAGTAAAAGGGATAAATTGGAGGCAGGCTCTATCTTGCTAAACTGTAATCCAACACAGGCCCAGGTCCACACCAGGCAAAACAAATATGGTCAGTCACCTATCCATGTTTCAAATACAGGCAATAACGGATGCTTTCTGAGGAATGGTAATGTCATTTATACAAATATATAATGCATAATAAAAAATGTAGACATATGAAGCAGCAATAAAATGAGACCAACATTCAAGATATTGTTCAAGAAGAGAAGTATGTTACAGAAATAAACCCTGAGATAATCCAGGATTTAGAGTTATTCAAGTGAGAATTTTAAATAACTATGTTTAAGACAATACAGGAAAGGATAAAAAACTAGGTATAAATTTTTTTCCCACACATTGCAAATTTTATTAAAGATATATGGAAATAAAGATGTATGAAAAAGAATCAAACATTCTAAAACTAAAAATAACAATATTTGAAATTAAAAAATTAATAAATGGATTATTGACATAGTAGGTATAGTGGTACCAAGTAAAAGTGAAATGGACAAAACGTCAATAAAAATGTCTAAATTAAAGCACACACATGAAAAAGAATGAAAAATAAAGATATAAGACATGTGAGACACTCTCTAAAATGAGCTAAGTAAACACATTAAGTACACAGAATAAAATAATAAAAATTAGAACAGATACCAACAAAAAAGAATAAATATACAATGATGAAATCTATAAACTAGTCAGAGAGAGGAAGAGAAAGACAGAGATTCTCAGGAAAAAAGATGAGAACATCAATAGAAATCTTACAGAAACTGAGAAAAATGAGGTATTATGAACTTAAAATGAGCAAGTTTAACAAAAATTTAAAAATGGACCAATTCCTTAAAAATCTACAACTAAACAAAGCTGGCAGAATAAGATGTAGAAAATCTGACTATTTTCTAATGAAATTGAATCTCTTATTACAAGTCATTCTCATAAAGAAAACACACTTTTAGATATTTCTTACCAAACTAACTCTTACTGTAGGATTGATCCAGCAATCACATTAATCAGTATTTACTCACAATTTACTTCCACACAGAACGTGCACATGGATGTTTATAAAACTTTTACAAGTCTTATACTTGTCAAAACTTGAAAGCATCCATGATGTTCTGTAATGGGTTAATGGATAATTAGTGGTACATCCAGACAATGGAATATTATTGTGTGCTAAAAAGAAATGAGGTGTCAAGCCAAGAAAAGACATGAAGGAACTTCAAATGCACATTACTAAGTGAAAGAAGGAAATTTGTAAGTTACATACTGTATGATTTCAACTATACGACCTTCTGAAAAAGGCAAAACTATGGATACAATAAAAGGATCAGGGGTTGGTTGACAGAGGTTAGTGGGAAATGTGACATAAACAGACACAGAACAGAAGATTTTTACAGCAATGAAACTACTCTGTATGACACTACAGTGTTGAATACATGCCTTTATACTTTTGTCCAAACTCATAATATGTACACCCCAAGAGTGAACCTTAATATAAAATATGGCCTTTGGATGATGGTGTGTCTCTGTAGGTGTATTGATCGTAAAAAAAAAAAAAAAAAAAAAAAAAAGTACCACTCTGATGTGGGGATACGGATAGTAGGAAAAGTTGTACAGGTGCTCGGGCAGTGGGTATATGGGTATTCTGCTCAATTTTGCTGTGAATTTCAAACTGCACTAAAAATGTAGTTGATTTACTCAGATTGTTTCAGAAATACAAAGGTATTTCTCAGCCTATGCTTTACCACATTAATTGAGAAAAGCAGAAAAATTATATGATTTTTTATACCTGTAGAATAAACTTTTGATAAAATTCAACAACTACTCATGATTCTAAAATATTTATTTTGTTAACTACAAATACGAGAAAAACTTTGAAACCTGTTAAATACTTTATATCAGTAAGTTCCAAATATCATATGCAATGATAACAATATTAAATATTTTATATGTTGTCAATGAGACAAAAATGGCCATATTTTCTCATATTGTCTTAAAAGAGTCTTTCTCTTTTAAGAACTTTATTTTCTTAAACAAATAGTTGAGAATATTTTTAAAGTTTTTTAACTTTTTTTTAATTCAAGTTTATATGTGCAACTTTATCACATAGGTAAATTTGTGCTGTGGGTTTTATTGTGCAGATTATTTCATCATCCAGGTATTAAGTCTAGCACTCATTAGTTATTTTTCCTGATCCTCTCCCTCCTCCCACCCTGCACCCTCCGAAAGGCCTCAGTGTGTGTTGTTCCCTTCCATAGGTCCATGTGCTGTCATCATTTAGCTCCCACTTTTAAGTGAGAACATGTGGTATTTGGTTTTCTGTTCCTGTGTTAGTTTGCTAAGGATAATGGCCTCCAGCTGCATCCATGTCCTTGCAAAGGACATGAGACCTTGTTCTTTTTTTATGGCTGCATAGTATTTTATCATGTATATCATACTATAGTCTTTATCAGTGCATTGAAATGTAAAATATAAACTAAAGACATAAATATTGGATATATAGTTTACAAATTAGTAGTGTCTTTATACGCCAGGGACAAATGGTACAATAAGGTTTAAAATATTATTTACAATATCATTACATATAATAAATACCAAGGAATAAATCTAAAGTTGTATGAGATCTCCACATTGACAACTATAATGCATCACTGAGAGAAATTAAGCACTAAATACATAGATTGGGAGCCTCAATATTTTACAGATGTTGGCTTTCTACATTTTAATATATAGAATAAATTCAATATAAATTAAAATTTAGTCAATTCAAACATGGAGAAGAGCATAGCTATGAGCTATAAGGATTTAACATAAGCTATAAGGACTTATACTACCTATTTAACCTGAGTTATTAAGACAATTTGGCAGCGGCAAACATTTAAACAAACTGTGAGTACTGAAACAGATCCAACTCTCATTTATGACAATGGTTACACTTATGAAAAAATGCATTTTGAACTCTACATATACTATACATACTCACATATACACACTCATACACACACAGCTCAAAAGGATTGCAGATCACAGTGTGAAAATTTTAAGACGAATACTTTAAAGGGAAATATTTAAGAATATCTTCCTGACTTTAAACATTTTTTAAGCAGGAGAGAACGATACCATAAATGAAAAATTAGTTTATTTGATAGAATAAAATAGAAATTTCTGTTTTTCAAAGTACCATAACAAGAGAGAAGAGAAACCTTCTAAAGTGTTAAATGTTATTTCAATACAAATATTCATGAATGTAATCAGAACCAAGATCAATAAACACAGTGTTACCAGTACCCCACAAATAACTACTCATATTCATTTCAGACATTATTAAAGCCCCTCGCCATTAAGAATAATACCATTGTGACTTCTAATATCACGTTATTCTTATTTCCTTCATTTAAGTGGAATAATAGAATATGCATATATTTTGTATTCAGTTTATTTCACTCAACATTTTATTGTAAGACACAATATCATAACTATATAATGTTCATTGTCTTTGCTATACGGATTTGCATTATATATCACATTGTATTTATTGATTCTACTACATTGTAGACATTTGGATATTCTAGAAATAAGAATATTCTACACTACATGTTTTTTGGAGCTGTTATGAACATTGTTGCTATAAATTTTAGTACCTATATTTTGGTGACTATATGAACAAATGTTTGTTGGTTTGATACCTAAGATGATAACTTGCTCAAGTATAGAATTTACCTGCTGCTGGTTTGACAGGTAGCTTGTACCAATTTACATTCCTCCAGCAGTGCATGAGATTTCCGGTTGTTCCACATCTTCACAACACGACCACCACTTTTACAGGCTGTAAGAGAGTTGATGATGTCATCAGATGAAAATTTGTTTATGTTAAGAGTTGATGAAAATGCTCAGAGACATGGTTATGGATGCAATAGTTTTTTAGGTTAAATATGGTCAGTTCAGGATAGCACAGATGAAAAGTGTGGGCGGTAGACTTCATTAAAAGATAAGAAACTGTAGAGAATTTAAGGAATAAAGTTGGTGTAGGAGATGTCTTTACTTTGCACAGTGAGAGATAACTCATGATGGGTTCGCTGCAGCAGTTCCTTTGAAAAGTGTCAGCACCGGGGCTAGAATCAGAGGACGTGTCTCACTTCACATAGTTTATATGATCTCTAGGTCTTCATCAAATAGGATAAGATTAGTAACAATAATGTTGATTTTTTAGACTTACAGTAAGATGTAAAGAAGAAAACTTTAACTATAATAACATCTGGAAGACGATGGAAAGTGCTAAATAAAATGATAACATTCTCTATAGGCAGTCCAGTATCCTTCCTTTTTAGTAGCTGTAACAATTGACTATTTGAAAGCTAACAAAAACAGTAGTCTGGTTCACTTACTATTAGATTTTGTTGTTTCCCTGGTGCTTCATAGCATCATAAGGGCATGTTTAACCTCTGTTAGCTTATGGGGTAAGCTTTTAGCACTATAATCTCTTAAATTACAGATTTAAACGAAATCTATAATTTCATTTAAATATTTGTCTTCTCCAAGGGGTGGAATGTTTGTGTCCCCTTCAAATCCATATGTTGAAGTCCTGGCCCCATTGTGATGGTTTCAAGATTAGGTCTCTAGGAGGAGATTAGTGCACTTATAAAGGGACTTCAGGGAGCTCTCTGAAATCTTCTACCATCATGTGAGGACACAGTTAGAAGATAGCAGTCTGCAACGTTGAAGAGATCATCCAATATAACCTAGCTATGCTGGCACCCTGACTGTGGGACTTGTAGCTTCCAGACTGTGAGAAAGAAATTTTTGTTGCTTAAAGCCATCCAGTTCATGGTACTTTGTTATAGCAGCACTCACTGTCTAAGACAACTTTTATATAGTTAATGTTTATTATATCACTGGGTCTCTGGGTCTCTACTGAATAAAAATTTGTCAATGATTACTAAGCACAAAAATGTCCTCTGCTTTTTATCTCAGTATGACTTCCTTTGGAGGCACAACTCAAAAAGAGGAACTGTAAAGAATATTCACAAAACAGAACAGAGATATTGCTGAGCAACAATAGCTGTAAAGACAAACAACTGGAATAGGGATCAAAGGATATTTCATTCTGAAATTTAGATAGCCATTCACACTAGTGGGTTACCCAACTGCTAGGGAGAGCACTTAAGTGAGAAATTTGGGGCCCATGGAAACAAAAGAGAAAACAGTGGCAGTCTCGCTAGTCTGTACAAAGTCAATAGCATGTCAGGCACAAGATCGTTGATCTAATCCCACAGGAATTTTTCCATGGAATTGGAGAATTTAAGGTTTAGAATACTTTGTTCCTTGCTATTTCTTTTTAATTTTTTTTAACTTTTATAGATTTATGGTGTAGAAGTGCAGCTGTTACATGGATATATTGTGAAGTGGAGAAGTCTGGGCTCTTTGTGTACCCATCACCCAAATAGTAAATATTGTACCCAATAGGAAATTTTCAACAATCACCCCCTTGCATTCTCCCCTGGAGTCTCCAATGTCTATTATTACACACTATATGTCCACTCATTGTTTAGCTCTCATAAGTGAGAACATGTGGTTTTTGAATTTTTGTTTCTGGTTTATTTCACTTAATGCAATGGCCTCCACTTCCACCCATGTTGCTGCAAACGGTATTATTTCATCCTTTTTCATGGTTGCTTAATATTCCACGGCATATATACACAGCATTTTAATCCACTCATCCATTGATGGACACTTAAATTGATTCCATGACTTGCTATTGTAAATAGTGCTATGATACACATATGAGTGCAGGTATCTTTTTTTATACAATGATTTCCTTTCCTTTGGGCAGATAAACAGCAGTGGGATTGTTGGATCAAATGGTAGCTCTACTTTTAGTTCTTTGAGAAATCTTCATACTGTTTTCCATAGAAGTTGTACTAATTTACATTCCCACCAACAGTGTATAAGGGTCCCCTCTTCTCTGCATCCTACATCTGTTATTTTTTGACTTCTTGATAATAGCCATTCTGACTGAGATAGTATCTCACAGCTTTTGGTTTGCATCTCTCTGATGATTAGTGACGTTGACGATTTTTTTCACCTCTGTCGCCCACATGTCTGTCTTTTTTTGAGAAGTGTCTGTTCACATCCTTTGCCCACATTTTAATGAGATCGTGTGTGTGTGTGTGTGTGTGTGTGTGTGTGTGTGTGTGTGTGTGTGTGTGTGTGTGTTCTCATTGAGTTCTTTGAGTTCCTTGTAGATTCTGGATATCAGCTCTTTGTCAGATGCTTAGCTTATAAATGTTTTCTCCCTTCTGTAGTTCGTCTGTTTACTCCACTGATTATTTCTTATGTTGTGCCGAAGCTTCTTAGTTTAACTAAGCCCTCTTTGTCTACTTTTGTTTTTGTTGGGTTTCCTTTTGAGGACCTACTTTTAAATTCACTGCCTAGGGCAAAGTGCAGAAGAGTTTTTCCCGGGATTCCTTATAGGATTTTTATAGTTTTAGGTGTTACGTTTAAGTCTTTAACCCATCGTGAGTTAATTTTTGTATATGGTGAGATATAGGAGCCCAGTTTCATTTTTCTACTTATGGCCATCTAATTTTAATAGCCCCGTTTATTGAATAGTGTTTACACTGTTCAATATACACTAATTCCTTAGTGTATATTTTCTGTCAAATTTGTCAAGGATCAGTTAGCGTATGTGACTTTATTCCTGGATTCTCTGTTCTGTTCCATTGATCTGTGTGTCTAATTTTATTCCAATATTATGCTTTTTTGGTTACTAAAGCTTTATAGTATAATTTAAAGTGAGATAATGTGATATCTCCAGCTTTATTATTTTTGCTTAGGATTACTTTGGCTATTTTGGCTATTTTTTTGGTTGCATACAAATTTTAGGATTGTTTTGGTTAATTATGTGAAACATAACACTTGTAATAGCTTTGAGTAGTAAGGTCATTTTAACAATATTGATTCTACCAATCTATGAGCATGAGATGGTTTTCCATTCATGTCATCTACAATTTCTTTCATAGGACTTTCATACTACTCTTTGTAGAGATCTATCATCTCCTTGGTTAAACATATTACTAGCTATTTCATTTTATATTTTGTTGCTATTATAAATGGGACTGAGTTCCTGATTTGGTTCTCAATTTGGTCTTTACTGAAGCATAGAAATGCTACTTATTTTTGTACATTGATTTTGTATCCTGAAAATTTACTGAAGTCATGTGTCAAATCTAGAAGTCTTTTGCAGGTGTATATAGGGTTTTCTAAGTATAAGATGATGTAATCAGTGAACAGAGATAATTTGACTTCCACTTTTCCCATTTGGATGCTTTTTTATTTCTTCCTTTCTTGCCTGAAGGCTCCAGCTAGGATTTCCAGTACTATGTTGTATATCAGCGAGTAAAGTGGGCAGTTTTGTCTTGTTCCAGTTCTTAGAGGGAATGCTTTCAACTTCTCTCCTCTCATTTTAATGTTGACCATGTGTTTATCATATATGAGTCTTATTATTCTGAGGTATGTTCCTTCCTTGCCTAGTTTGTTTGGGGTATTTATCATGAAGTGATGCTAGATTTTATTGAAAGCTTTTTTTGCATTTATTGAGCTAGTCATAGGGTTTTTGTTTTTAATTCCATGTGGTGAATCACATTTACTAATTTGCATATGGTGAGTCATCCTTGCACCCTTGGAATAAAACACACTTGATTATGGTGTATTATATTTTTGATGTGCTTTTAGACTCAGTATGCTAGTTTCATTGAAGATTATGACATTTATTTTCTTCAAGAATATTGGCCAGAAGTTTTCTTTTTTGTTGTGTCCTTAACTGATTTTGGTATCAGGTTAATACTGGCTTCATAGAGTCAGTCTGGGAGGATTCTTTCCTCTTCAACTTTTTGGAAAAGTTTCAGTAGGATTGCTACTAGTTCTTTTTTGTATGTGTGGTAAAATTCAACGGTGACTCTGCCTGGGCTTAGGCTACTTTTTTGAGGGAGGTGATTTTTTAAAATTTAATTTTACTACTCATTACTGGTCTGTTCAGAATTTCTATTTCCTCTTGGCTCAATCTTTGGAGGTTGTACTTTTTCAGGAATTTATCCAATTTATCTAGGTTTTCTAGTTTAAGTGTAAAGATACTTATAGTAGTCTCTAATGATCTTTTTTATTTCTGTAATATCAGTTGTAATGTCACCTAATTTCTTATTGTTCTTATTTCAATCTTCATTCTTTTTCTTAGTTGATCTAGCTAGTAGTCTGTCCATTTTTTAATATTTTCTAAGAACAAACATCATTTCATTGACATTTTGTATTGTGTGTGTGGGTTTTTGTTGTTGTTGCTGTTTTTTTTCCCCCCCTTGGTCTCAATGTCATTTAATTCTGCTCTGATCAAAGTCCCTCTTGCAGTGTATTCCCCAGGGAGTTTTCTGAACTTATTCTATCTGGATGTCTAAATCTCTAGCAAAACCAGGGACATTTTCTTCAATTATTTCCCTAAATAAATTTTGCATACTTGTTAACTTTTTCTTCATTTCCCTTTAGAATACCTATGATTTATAAGTTTGGATGCTTTACATTTTCCCATATTTCTCAAAGGCTTTGTTCATTTTCAAAAAAGTTTTTTTGTTGTCTGACTCTGTAAATTTAAAAGACTTATCTTGCAGCTCTAAAATACTTTCTTTGGCATGGTCTAGCTTATTGTTAAAATTTTCAACTGTGTTTTGTAATTACTTCAATAAAAGTTTCATTTCCAGAATTTGTTTTTTAAGTATCTGTCTCTTTAGTAAGTCTTTCTTTCATATCCTGAACCGTTTTTCTGATTTCTTTGGGTTGATTGTAAACTTTCTCTTGGATCTCATTGAGCTTCCTTACAAATCATATTTTGAATTTTTGTAGCTGTCATTTCATAATTTTCATTCTTAATTGGATCCATTGTTAGAGTGCTTATGTGACCCTTTGGAGGTGTCATAATATTCTGTTATTTAATATTGTCAGAGTTCTTATTCTGGTTCCTTCTCGTCAAAAGAAGCTGTCACTTTTTATTTTTGGATTTACTTTCATGCAGGTGGGACATTTTTTTCCCCTCTTGCAGGTGTGACTGTAATTTGTGTTGTGTATGGTTATTTGGTTTTGATTTTAGGTGCTTTCAGGGAGCTAAGGCTCTATATGAGTTTCTTCATTATAGATAGCTTTTGTGTGGTAGCTTTCTCAAATGCTGGTTGTAGTAGTGATGTACTGGGTGTATGAGCAGATTAATTTCCTTTTTCAGGACTGCAATTCGCAGAGCTTTCAGTAATGTTATCTCATTCTCTGAGGCTGTGCACTTCTGTCAGCTGGTTTTGTATTGAGTTGCGCAGTTCAACCTCCAGGCCAGTAGATGATGCTTATGAGCAAGAACCAGCTGAATAGAAGCAGATGGGTATGTGCTTGATATTTGTTTACTGGGATGTGCTCTTTGTTGCCTCAGGCGATGGACCTGTCTGTAGAATGCCTGGTGTCCTGAGTTCCTTGCTCAACACCAAGGTTGTGGGGATGAGGTGACAATGCTAGGCAGAGTTGCGCTGGAAAGCTCACTCATATATACCCCAGTGATAATCACAGGCACCATCCCTGATGGGGGTGGTGCAGCTTGCTCGTGGTGACAATCACTAAGTTCTCCACATGTCCAGAAGGAGCTGCACCAGCTGTATGTCTTAGGTAGAGAGAAAAATGATTTGTTTCCCTATCACACTCCTGTACTGGAGTACTCCTGTACTGGAGAACTCCTGACTCAGTTCAGCCCAATACTGTTGTCTATCTTCAGTCCATAATTTAGCTGAAATCTAAAAAATGCCTCTTCAGCTCTCCACTGAATTGGCTTCAGGGTGGAAGATCTTCCCTGGGCTCAAAACAAACAGCTTTGTGACTTGCCTGTTCTCTGATGCAGAAGTGCTGCTGCTTTCTGTAGACAGGGGAAGGTTGTCTGCCTTTTGGCCTATGTGGATGAATACCAGCTGGGATGGTGTCCGCTGGTTGGGTTGGCCTGACCTCAGACCCCATGGAGTGATCAGGTACTAGCGGTATTGGACTGGGCAAGGCAATCCTCAATTCACATGCCCCTAGAGAGCCCCCTGAACCGTATGCACAAGTCCTGGCGGGGAACTAGACTGGGACCAGACCAGTGTAGTTGTCCTCAGTTCCCAGGAGTTTATGTGCTGGCTATGATAGGTTGAAGTGGGCTGCTCTTAGGCTGATGGCAGAATAGTCAGGTGGGGGCAGGGTGGTTATGCTGCAGGCCTGCCACCAGGAAGGGCACGCCCCTCTCAGTGGGAGCAGCAGAGGTAGGCGGCCATGGGGCACATAGTTTACTCATGCCTCTGTCCCACAGCAGTGGCAGAGCTATCTCTACTAAAGTACACAAAAGTTCATGGCCTCCCTGCTCCCTCCCAAGCTCTGTGGCAGTGGTGGTAGTGGTAGCAACATTGGTGTCAGCCCCAGGGCAGGACACAAGCCTCTGGGGAATGGGCTGTCAGAATGGGATGAGGCTGTAGCTAAAATGCTCAGTAGGGGGCAGGGTGGCTACATTGCTGGCCTGCCACCGGGGAGGCCAAGCCCCTCTTAGAAGGAGCAGTGGAGGCTGGCAGCTGTGGGGGCACATAGTTCGCTGATTCCTTCATCTCACAGCAGTGGTGATGGTATCTGTCTTTGAGTGTGCAAAAATGCCTGGCCTTTCCACTCCTTCCCTTGCCCTGAGGTTTCAGTGGCAGCTTCAGGGCAGAACACAAGACTCTGGGGCCTGGGCTCTTAGAATGGCACTAGGCTGCAGCTGCTCAGGGCTTGAAAACACCTGGGATTCCATGTGAGTTTGAGCAATGCCTCTACACAATCTCTAGGCACCTTCCTGCGTTAGTCTGGAGGCCCAGGAGGGTTGAGGGACTTTCTCATAGCCAGGATTATAATAGTCCCTGGTGGAAGGGTGGAGTCCCAGGGGTCTCTTACCATTTACCACATCAGAAAGCTTCTCCCAGCTTCAACGCAATCTCAGCCCTGTCTGGCTTCACTCTCATATTATTTTCATGATTCCTTTTGCCTCTCTATTGAATTCCAGTGTTCTCTTTTAGATGATGTATTCAAAGTGTAAATATTTGCTTACTATTTTGATTCCTCTCCATGGAAGAGGTGCCTACTAGCTGCATCTAGTCAGTTGTCTTGAACCACCCTCTTTATTATTTTTTACTATCTCATTTATTTATTTTTTTAAAAATTGCCCCATTTTTATTTATTTCTTATTTTTTGATTGAATATATTTAAGGTGTAGAACATGATGTTTTTAGTATACATATATTAATACATGGTGATATGATTACTACAGTAAAAAATTAACATATCACCTTATATACTTTTTCACCATCAAATAGTTACCTCTTTTTTGTAGTAAGAGTACCTACAACCTACTGTCTTAGCAAATTTCCAGTATATAATGTAATACTAACTATAGTCCTTATGCTGTACATTAGACCTCTAGACATATTCATCCTACATAACTGCAACTGTGTACCATTTGACCTACATCTTCTCATCCTTCCCGCATCCACACTCCTAGGAACAACTGTTCTACTCTCTGTTTCTACGTGTTTGACTTTTCTTACATTCCACTCATAAGTGAGATCATGCAATATTTTTCTTTTTGTTTCTAGCTTATTTTGCTTAGCATAATATCCTCCCAGTATATTCATGTTGACAAAAATGATAGGATCTCTTTCTTTTTTTATGGCCGAATAATATTCTAGCGTGTGTGCGTGTGTGTGTGTGTGTGTGTATTCAATTTTTTTATCTGTCTGCTGATAGACTATATAGGTTTCTTTCATATTTTAGGTATTGTGAATAATGCTGCAATGAATAGTGTCTCTATGAGGTGCTGATTATAATTTCATTGGGTATATATCCAGAAAAGAAAATCCTGGGTCATATCATTCTATCTTAATTTTTGAGAAACCTCCATACTGTATTTCATTATAGCTCTACCAATTTACACTCCTGCCAACAGTGTAAAAGGTTTTCATTATCTCCATACCCTGGCCAATACTTGTTAGCTCTTGTCTTTTTGATAATAACCATCTTAACAGGCATGGAGGTGATATTTCATTGTGATTTAGATTTGCATTTCCTTGATAATTACTGATCTTGAACACCTTTTTATATGCCTGTTGGCAATATTAATGTCTTCTTTGAAAAAAAAAGTCTATTCAGGTCCTGCTATGGTTTGAACTTTCTCCTCAAAAATCATGTTTAAGTTTAACGGCCATTGTGATGGTATTAAGAGGTTGGACGATTAACACGTGATTAGATCATGTGAGCTCTGCCATCATGAATGGGTTAGCACCATTATCTAGGGAATAGGTTAGTTATAGCAGGAATGAGTTTCTGATTAAAAGCATAAGTTGAGCCTGCCTTCCTTCCACTCTCTCTCTCTCCCCGCACCCCCGTCTTTCTCACTCTCTCTCATGCTCTTTCCTTTATGTCTTCTGTCATAGCATAATGCAGCAAGAATGTTCTTGCAAGATACAGGCCCTTCAATCTTAGACTCCCAAGCTTCCAGAACTGTAAGCTATAAGTCTCATTTCTTTAAAAATTACTAGTCTCAGGTATTCTGTTGTAGCAGCATAAAATGAACGAAGACAGGTCTTCTTACTATTTCTTTTTAGTAAAGAATCTTTTCTTAAGTTACAGAGAGCTCAAGTCAATTAATCTTGAGAACCTATTTCCTCTTTAAAACACTGTTTCAAAGCATTTCCCAACTTTATCAAAGCCGTTTACTTATTTAGGAATTCAACAAAAGAGTCTAATTGTGGGTGACAGATTAATATATATGATGGTGAAAAAGTATCGTTACACAAAAGTAAGTGCAGGCATGAAAGCTAAATTTATGATACTGAATGACCAAGAAGATAAATTCTCATGGTAATTCTTCCATTGTATGTGGATAGAATAGAACTGCAATATACTAGTTACTAAGTAGTTTCGTAGAGCACTGAAAAATCACATCCTTTCACATTAGTCACATTACTTTTAATGTGACATCTATTTGCCTCCAATTGTCTCTTGAACACTAAAATTGCAATAACTTTTCCTAAATTGACTGAAAATAATAAAAAATTCATATTAAGTGAAATTCATCTTTGTAACTCTGCCACTTTCCAAATCTGCCTTTTTCGTTTCCCTAACGGAACACTACATTTTCTTTGATTTTAGAATCTTTGTGACTTCCAGTTCTTCTACTCTATACTCCAGATGAATTCTCATTTGAATTATCTCCTGTCATACCATTCACAAAACTAAATACCCCAATGCTGTCTGCCTTCAGTGCCTTGACTGATTTTGCTCTTCTGCTACATGTTCCAATATCGTTTTTCCTTTGAATCATCTCTCATCACATCATTAAGGAAACTCTCTTATCTTTCTATTTTTAATTATCTTGCAAGGATTACTAATTGGTAGACATTGATACTTTGCTTATCTCAAAATACCAACAGGCTCTCATCTTTGTAGACTTGCCTCCATTACTTATCCTCCTTCTGTCCTATATCTGGTGTCTTGTTCCTTTGTAGCACTAATTTCCCTCATTCAATAATAAGTCTTCACTAATTCTCCTTAAAGTTGCTTTTCAATATTCCTGTCTCTCTAATTAGTGATACATCCACTTCTTTCTGTTATTTCCCTTCTCATCAAATTGTTTTTTCATGCTCTCCTACCATCTACAATTTAAATAGAATTTGATCAATCTTTTCCAAGAATCTTATCTCAGATCAGCAACCACAGTAACATTTTAAAAACGAATAAATACTTGTCTTTGTATATATTTGTCTTCCAATACCTGTTATAGATTTTTTGAAGGAAAGTGTAATAGTGCACAGAAATACTGAGATTTGTTTCCTGGTGGAAAATGGCTGACTTTAAAAATGGTTCTGCTCACCACAGAATTGAACTAACTTATCTAGCAAATTTATCACATTCCAGAGTCTTATACACTAATTTTCAGGTGCAAACATTTATTGGATTAGCCAATATAATTATTGGCTTCAGGCCCCTAAGAATAGCAGTATGGTATTCTGTTTAAAGCACAGATTCTGGGATAGACTGCTTGGATTGAACTGTGGTCCCATGACCTTCTAGCCATATGATCTTAAACAAGTTTTATAATGTTTCTGCTCCTCACTCTTTCCATCTGTAAGATAAAGATATTAGTAGGGCTTTTATAAGGATTACTGAGATAAATACTTATAAAGTACAAAGAACAGTGCCTTCTCATTGCAAATGCTTTGTAAGTGTTAACTATTGTTTAAGAATAGAGTTTTAAACCAAAAAAAAAAAAAAAGCTAATAAAAGAGTGGTGTGGGGCAGTGTGATTTTCACTGCACCCTGATAGAATCCTTTGATGACAGAAATCCAAACTAGAATTAACAGGCAAAGCAATCTGGGCAATTCGGTATTCACTGTTAGTCAATATATGGAGTGGCTAGCAAAAGCCAGAAGATGATGAAAAAGTTTTCTCTTAAAAGGAAAAGAAATTGTCATTAGCAGATAGGAAATAGATTGAAATGTTCACATTCTTTGTAATGACAAGAGATGTTCCTTTTTCAGATAATGCATGAGAGAGCCAGTCCTAACTCAGAATCACTTGGCTATTGCTTCTTTCAGTCCATTGTCCAAAAGTTCACCCATCTGTAGTCCCTTGAGGCAGAGTAAGCACTGAGACCAAAGACACTCCTACCTTCTGCAAAGGCAGCAGAATCTGGCTGGAGAGAATGCATTGGCATTCTAAGCTCTCCTGAGTCAACAAAACTGATAAGACAGAGTCAGGATCTGAGCAGACTGGACTCAATATTACTTCTTGTGAGATATGAGAACAATGAGTTTGGGAAAGAATGAGTGTCTATATGGGACAACTTTCAAAGTCATACAGACGCTAATGTAAAAAATATATACAGAACATTAGACTGATTCATTTTTTTCCTCCACAAAATAAATTCCCTTACTTTCTTCCTATCACTAAGTTTAAGCCACATGACTTTTGCACAGAAGATGGGCAAGAAATTCCAAATACAAAAATAATTTAAAAATGTCAACAAGTTTTCCTTTGGTAGAAAGGAAAAATAGACGATTATTCTGATGTCAGAAGGAAGGTAGGAAAAGGACAAGAAAGAGGAAGGAGAAAGAAGTTAAACAATTTGTTTTCCTCTTATTTTTAAGGCAGAACCAAAAGAAAGTTAGTATATAGTGAAAAAAAACTCCTATAAAATGCAGGAAAAAATAATATGAAATTGTATTTTTACAGTGCTACTCATTTTGACCTTTGACAAAAAATTGTTCCTCATCCAAAAAACAATGGCTTAGCTGCAACACATTAAAAAGTGCAGTGACACATTTTTAGATAGATAAGGAGAGGCTGGAGTTTCTATTATTCAGCATTCATGTCATTTTGAAATGATGCAAACATTCTTGCATGTTTCTATTGGGAGCCAGAGGACCTACCATGTGGTCCTGCAGATGGTGGCCGTTTGAGCAGATTTACTGGAAACACAATGCAGAAGCAGCCAAGATTCAGAAACAAACAAACATGGTGCTTAGTCACTTGAAGGCAAACCCCCAAATTTTGACGGTACCTGGAGTGCAGAACACTTCTAGAACAAATGCTTGTGGGATACCTTGTGAACAGTTACATAAGGGACATCTGCACAGAGGTCAGGGAAGACCTCAAGTTTAGTAAAAGCATGAGCATATGGACTGACTGCTTCTCTTCAACCACCATGATGACTCTTTAGCTATTCCTCAAACACAATAAACATCCTGAAGAATCAATTGCGGACCCAATTGGTAAAAGAGAAATAGACCTAGTAAGGAGTTAAGACTTTAATAAATATTCAGAATAGCAGAAAAACAATTGTATTCAGACCAGCCCAGCTAAAGTACTCCAGTTCCCTGCTTCCCTTGCAGCCAAAATTAGTAATTTAATGTCCATAATGTTGATACCTGAGACTCTTGGGAAGGTCCTTAAATGGGGGACATTTATCATTTTCATTGCCCTCTTTTCTGCTGCCTGGAACATGGGCATCATAGATGCAATTCTAGATAATTTTTGTGACTATAAAGTTGCAACCTCATTATAGACATAGTAGATGAAAAAGATCAATGCCTGGGTTCCCAAAGGACTATGGAGGTTCCATTCCAGCTGTGATCTGCCTTTCTCCAGAAATAGCTCAGAATTACCTATGCTCAGCATAGTGTTATATGGAGAAAAATAATTTATTTAAGCCACCATTGTTATAGGATCTTTAGGCTGTCGCTTTTCTGGCTGGAAAGCTCAGTGGCTGGTGGCACCTTTGCCCAAGTTTCCGTCCTGCATCCAGGAAGAATGAGGTATGCAGACAAGTGGAAGGTGAATGAGATGAATAGGAGCTTTGAGTGTTACAACAACTCAGAGGAAACCTGCAGTGGGGGTAGCTCCTCTCTGTAGGTAGTCATCTCGTGGAGTGTCAGCTGTCAGCAGAGAGGAGGCCCTGGAGAGGGTGGCTCCTCTTTGCCAGCAGGTTGGCCTGTCATCTCCAGCTACCAGCTACTAGGTCCAGCTACCAGCAAAGAGGGTAGCTCCTCTCTTCAGCTGGTCAGCCTGTCGTCTCTCTGTCCTCTGCCCTGCTCTGCCTGAACCTGGGGCTTTTATGGACCTCAGAAGGGAGGAAGTGCGTTCAGATTGGTCCATGGGTGACCATGGGTGGGCCCAGACGAGGCACCACAAGTCCCCACCCTGGTCCAGGGGACTGGCAGCCCAGCCTCCAGCCTTTAGGACCTTCCTGGCCTGAAGGAGTGGCCTTACCTGACTGCCCCCTTCCGCCCAGGAATCTGTCTGCCCTCTGCTTCCCTTCACGGTCCTGGAGCTCAGCCCCAACCCTGCTCAGAGATCAGAGCAGGCCCTGGGAGGGGAGAAGGGCCAGGCAGCCAGAGCAGAAATCTCTGAGCCTGCAGGGATGAGGGGATTCTTCCAGAAGCCCCTGAGGGTGCAGGCTGCACTTGGGAGGGCTGCCGCAGCTGCACCTTGGGAGCTCCTACCCCACCAAATAAGAAGGGGCAGGGCTCCCACTTGTCCCTGACTCCTGCCCACTCTATGGAGTGGGAGTCCCAGGTCTACAACTGCAGGTTGGGCAGCTTCAGCTGCACCAGGGAGGGCAGATCCTGCCTGCTTCTGTCCCCCACCAAGAGCACAGGAAGACCTGGATCCACAGCTGCAGTTTGGGTGGCTGTAGCCCCACCCAGGAGGGCAGGATTCCTGCCTGCTCCATGGAGCAGGAGCCCTGGGTCTGCAGCTGAGGTTTGGGTGGCTGCACTGATACCCAGGGAGCTCTCACCCCAACTCAGAAGGGGCGGGACTCCCACTGGCTCCATGGAGTGTGCAGCCCTAGCTGCACCTCTTTGCAGCAGCTGGTGTGATGGTAGCAGCCGCTGCCATCACTATTATTTGTGTTTTGCTTCCTGAGTGATACAGAATTTGGTATCTAAAATAATAATGATGCATAAAATGTGGAGTTGATTGAAGGGAAGGGCTGGCAGGTGAATAATAAGGACTCTCTAATATCAATCAGACATTTCACTGGAAATATGGTTACCCTTGTAATGTATTAGCAGAATATTTGACCAAGCATTCACCTTTCTCATCTTAAACAGCAGACTGAGCCATCAGGTTACATTTTTATTACTCTTTGAAAATACTCTCCTATATTGCCTCCTCCCTGCATTACATATTACATATATTATTTATTTTGAAATATTTCAGACATGCCAAAGGGTATTATGTAAATAATTACCCATATAATTATGTTATATATGGTATATAATATATAATATCATATATAATATATATACTTTTTGTTATACATATAATCATATATATTAATGTATATAAGCATAAATTCTATACATATTAACTGTGTATTAATCTGTTCTCATGCTGCTAATAAAGACATACTGAAGGCTGGGAAATTTATAAAGGAAAGAGATTTAATTGACTCGCAGTTCAGCATGGCTGGGGCGGCCTCAGGAAATTTACGATCATAGCAGAAGGGGAAACAATACATCCTTCGCATGGTGGCAGCAAGGAGAAGCACAGAGCAAAAGGGAAAAAGCCCCTTATAAAACCATCAGATCTTGTGAGAACTCACTCACTCACTATCACGAGAACAGCATGGCAGTGACTGCCCCCATGATTCAATTACCTCCACCTGGTCACTCTCAAGAGAAGTTGGGATTATGGGAACCATAATTCAAGATGAGATTTGGGTAGGGATACAGCCAAACCATATTAACAGGCATAATGTCATGCATTTGTTATATTTTATGGGCTTATTATCATCTATATGTCATATAACAATATAGCCACCACCCAGCCTGAGAAATAAACTTCTAAAAGCACAGTTGAAGACCTAGTTCACCTTCATCTCCCTACTCCCCTCTCTTCCCAGAGCTAACTACAATCATGACTTCAAGTTGTATTATTTCCATGTTTATTACACATCTTCTACTTATGTACCTGTCTCTAAATAATGGTGTGCATATTATGTACATAAATGATATCCTATTTTATGTGCTTGCCTGAAAATTATTTTAGTTCAACTTTGTTTTAGGTTTATCCATGTTGATAAATCCAAATCTATTTCATTAGTTTTATTAGGTGGATTTCCACTGGATGACTATACCAAATGTATTGGTTTGTTTATGCTGTTTCAGAGTTTTTTATGGTATTGTTTTCCTATAAAAATGCTGATACAAACATTCTATATTTTTTCTTGTGCACTTGTGGGAGAGTTTCTCTATGACATAGGGTATGCACATATTTAGCTCTACTAGAGATTGCCAAATTGCTCCCCAAAGTGGATGCAAAAATTTAAACTTCCACCAGCAGCTACATATGAGATTGCCTATTTGTCTACAGCCTTGCCAACACTGTTATTGGCAGACACTGAAATTATTGTCTAGTTTAGGAGCATGACAGATATTTAATTGTGATTATAATTTTGTATTTTCATGGTTTCTATTGAAATTGAAAATATTTTCATATATTCACGGGCTATACAGTCCTTCAACCAGGAAAGTGAGTTAATATATTTGCTCTTTTAATACTTTAGTATTTCTACATTTCATTTTTGATTCATAGGAGGGCATTAAGTTTAATGTATTTTAAATACATTATTTCAGCCCAAACTTAATTCTTAACATTTTAATGGTGTAATTTCAGGCAAAGCACTAAATTTTTAATAATCAAAATTAAAATGTTTAATATTTTCGGATCTTATTAAATACTCCGTATCCTGAATTCATAAAGAAAATTCATATTTTGGGCTGGGTGTGGTGGCTCAGGCCTGTAATCCCAGCACTTTGGGAGGCTGAGGCGGGCGGATCACGAGCTCAGGAGATGGAGACCATCCTGGCTAAAACAGTGAAACCCCGTCTCTACTAAAAATACAAAAACAAAATTAGCCAAGCGTGGTTGCGGGCACCTGAGTCCCAGCTACTCAGGAGGCTGAGTCAGGAGAATGGCTTGAACCCAGGAGGCGGAGCTTGCAGTGAGCCGAGATCGTGCCACTGCACGGCAGCCTGGGTGACAGAGTAAGACTCCATCTCAAAAAAAAAAAAAAAATTCATATTTTGTACTAAAAGTTTTAAAATTTTTACACCGAATTATTTGTTACCCAGGAATTTCGTATATGACGTGAAGTATAGGTAACTTTTTGTTTGTTTGTTTGTTTGTTCTGAGAGACAGAGTCTTGCTCTGTTGCCCAGGCTGGCGTGCCGTGGCATGATCTTGGCTCACTGCAACCTCTGCCTCCCGGGTCCAAGCAATTCTCCTGCCTCAGCTTTCCAAGTAGCTGGGGCTACAGGCATGCACCACCATGCCCAGTTAATTTTTGTATGTTTTAGTAGAGACGGGGTTTCACTATATGTTGGCCAGATTGGTCTCGAATTCCTGACCTCAGGTGATCTGCCTGCCTCGGCCTCCCAAAGTCCTGGGATTACAGGCGTGAGCCCTGCCAACTTTTTAAAATGGAAAACCACTTTCATCCTCATTTGTTAAGTTGTTGTTCTTTCTACATTGATCTATAATTACACCTTCTTCCTACACAAACTGTCCAGAAACACATAGTTCCATCTGGGGACTTTCTTATGTGGCACTGGTCATTTGTCTGCACCACAGCCAAATTCACTGTCTCAATTTCCATTGTTTTATGGTAGGTATGCCTTAACAGGTGTCCATGCATCAATCCCCTCCATGTTCCTCCTTAAAATTATCTTGTCTATCATTATGTCCCTACAATTATATATATTTTCAGATCAGTTTGTCAAGTTCCATCAAGGAAAAAATGAGATTTTTATTAGAATCACATTGACATTACTCATTAATTTAGGCAGTTGGCATCTTTGTGATACTGAATCTTTTTTATTCATGAATACCATCTATATTCAGTTTAGTCATCTTTTATGATTTTAATAAAGTGAAATAATTTCTCCATAAAGGATTTGGACATTCCTTGTCAAATGCATTCTTATGTACATCATATTTGTACATCTTGTACTTTTAAAATAATCTTTTCTTATTTTTAACCTAGTGTATAAGAATGTAATTAATTTTATACCAAAAAAACTACTTAAAATCGTATCTACTCTGTTAATTTGTCAGTTTATTATTATTGTTACCTCTCTCCAGTCCTTATGCTTGCTATTTTTTTCCATCTTCATGAATTCATTGAGGCCTCAGACATAATATTGACTACAAATGGTGGTAGGAAGAGACATTTTTTTTCATTCGTTACTTAAAAAAAAATGTTTCCAACATTTCACCATTAAAACTATGTTGGCTTAGGTTTGTTCTTTATTCTCTTTAGGTGGTGTCCTGTTATCTTTAGTTTGCTAGGAGTTTCTTTTTGTTTTTGTTTTGTTTGTTTGTTTTTGAGATAGGGTCTCGTTCTGCTACCCAGGCTGGAGTGCAATGATGCAATCATGGCCATCTGCAGCCTCGAACTCCTGAGTTTAAGAGATCCTTCCACCTTGATCTCCCGAGTAGCTAAGACTACTGGCCCACACCACTATGCCTGGCTATTTTTTATTATTATTATTATTTTTATACAGATGGGAGTCTCGCTATGCTGCCCAAAGTGCTGGGATTACCGGCATAAAACACTGCCCAGCCTGCTTAAAGATTTTATGATACATGGCTATTGACTTTAGGTCAAAGGTTTTTCCATGGTTATGTACCTACATTTTCCCCTTTAATTTAAATAAGGAAAATTATATAAGTAGATTCTCTAATCAGTCTAATCCATCCTTGCATTCCTGGGATTAACCTTACTTGGGCATGATATACTATATTTAATATATTTCTGAGTTTATTTTGCAAATATTTCTAGGATGTTTACCTTTATCCATACTGACATTTTTCCTATAAAAACAATCCCAGATTTTCTGCCAAAAAAATTTAAAAAAAGAAAACATTTAGAACACTATATAAAATTTTTGAAGTTTTTATATGACTCCCACTTAACATTTATAAAAGCTTCATAAGGTAGGTGGTCTTTTTATACTTACTTTTCACCTACAGTAAAAGGCTGAAGTTTAAGAAGGTAGAATAATTTTCTTAAGGCCTAAAATGGTTAGAGAGCAGATGCAGGATTCCTCAAAACTCAATTACTGTATCTGTTAGAATCATCTCTTTTATTCCCTATTTAAACAATGGATTATCCAATAAATCTTTAAAAATACCTTAATCTTTTTT
Source organism: Pan troglodytes (assembly GCF_028858775.2). Lineage (NCBI taxonomy): Eukaryota > Metazoa > Chordata > Mammalia > Primates > Hominidae > Pan > Pan troglodytes. The sequence goes on from NC_072401.2 coordinate 138,546,505, forward strand.
TTGTTTTGATCCTTTATTTCTCATCCCTACTCTATCTCCTCTCAGTCCTCTGAATGTGTGTATAACTACGTACTTTTCCTAGTCCTATCATTTTACTTCATCTGTAATACATTTAAATGAATGCTTATTTTCATGCATTTGGCAAGACTGTAAGCTCTGGAAGGCCAATAACTGCCCCATATCTGCTTTTTGTAGCCATATGCAGTGCCTTGCATGTTGCTTTGTAAATACATAGTGATTACAAAACAGATATTTTGGTAGTGAATTGAATTATTCCTCCTTGAAGCTAGTGTTTGTTTATATTTTAGAGAAGTTGTTGGTTTTTCTTTTACTGTGTGAGAGAAAGAATCCCCTTGAGTAGTGAAGGAGAAAATTAGTTTTAAAGAGAAACAAAGTAATTAACATAGGATATAAAACAAGCCATAATGAGTCAAAATATAACAAACATAATGAAATTAAAATGACATTAAGGGGAGTATCTAAGTCATAAGAATCAAAAACGGTAAACTAAAACTACAATTTATTAAATTTTATATAATCAACATTCTAAACATAAGATCTTACAGATCATTTCTGCAGATTCCACTGGGTAAAGTTTCTGGAAGCTGAGGTAATTCAAGATCCCAAGAAAAATAAATAGGAAACTAAGGGGGAAAGGCTGCATTTTATTAGCCTAGGGATAAGATTACAAAGACTCCAGAAGAAAGAGAGAGAGGGAATGGACATGTAAGCACCAAAATCTCTTTTATTTTTGTTGACTAGCTCCATTTTGCTATATGAAATCTATTTTTATTCCTGTATTGCTGCAAACAACTGCAACTTTGAAATCACAGTAGAAGAAATAAAACATTTCCATTACATAATAGTTTTTTACATTGTTTATACGTTTTATTCTCTTTAAACCTGCAATTGTGTGCAATTTTAATTCAGGTGCCTTTATTCTCTCTTACTTTATAAGAAGATAAACATTTATTCAGAATCTATGTGTAAGTTATCTCACCTCTCTATTTTAAAGATACATTTTCATATTCAATCAGTCATTTAATAGTGTCTTTTGTATATTCACCATTACCCTTGAAGGGGCATACACAAGATACAACTCTAGACCTAATCAGCATATGCACAGACTTCATTGAGCCTACATTCTGAACATGAAGCCAAAACTTGGTGAGGCACTTTTGGAAATAACAGAATGCTAAACCACAGTACTAATTATAATTACAAAAGAGTTTCAGAAAAAACGTAGCAGAGTTTGGTTCTAAATATTAAAGGATGTTTCATGATCTGGATCTTAAAGAATCTATCAAATTAGAAAATGTTGAAGTCAGGTGGGATATTACTCTGAACAGGAACATAAATTAAGAAGGAAGCTGAAATTAGTATGGTATAGAGTGTTAAAATATATACTTAATTAGAGTCCAAAATAGTTATTTGATAGATGTGGGAAATTGACTGTATGAGCCAAATGGTAAAAGATTTTAAAAGTTGGTAAACTAGTTTGACGTCATTTCTGCTGGATTATAAATTCTTAGAACATAGCTTACCCCCAGTACCAGTGAATGTAACCTTATTTGGAAATACTCTTTGCAGATAATCAAATGAAGATGAGGCTATACTGAATCAAAGTAGGCCCTACTCTGATGACTAATGTAGTAAGTGAAATGAAATTTATAAACACACACACACACACACGGAGAATGCTATTTGACAACACTGGGCAGAAACTGGAGTGAAGCAGCTGTCAAGAAAGTACAAGGATTGCAGCAGACACCAGAAGCTAGGAGAACAAATTCTGCCTCAGAGATTCCAGAAGAGAGACTCCCTTCTGATTTTGGACTTCTAGCCTTCAGAACTGTAAGAGAACAAACTTCTGTTGTTTTAAGTCAGCCAGTCTGTGGTTATTTATAGCACTGCCCTAGGAAACTAAAACAGATCCCTATCTAACACCTCCTATAAAAATAAAATCCAAATGCCTCACTTAAAGTTTAATTTTTTTATTTGAAATAAATATAGATTCATGGGAAGTTGCAAAAAAAAAAAAAAAAAAAGTACAGGGAGTCCCCATGTACCCTTTACCCAGCCTCTTCCTCTTCTAACATCTGTGTAAATAGAATGAGGTAGCACATCAAGGAAACTGATGTTGGTACAATCCATAGAGCATATGTACTTTTCACCAGTGGCACATGCATTCATGTTGGTGTGTTTCTGTGTGTATAGCTTGATATAATTTTATCACAGGGTAGCTTTATATGACCATTCCACCAATGAAGATACTTATCCCTAGAGCCACACCTAGCCCTTAACCTTTCCCTGACCTCTGGCAATCACTAATTCTCCATCACTGTAGTTACGTTATTTCATAAGAACTGGAATCATACAACATGTATGCCTTTGACATCAGCTTTTTTCACATCACATAATTTTCTTGAGGTTTATTAAATTTGTATATCAATATATCATAATAGTTTGTTTCTTTCTATTGCTGAACAGTATTTCATGATGTTGATGTATAACAGTTTGCTTGACCATTCACCTACTGAAAGACATTTGGGAAGTTTAAAGTTTTACATTATTAAAAATAAACCTGCTATGAATATGTATGTGCAAACTTCTATGTGAAAATAAATTTTCATTTCTCTGGCATAAATTCCCCAGAATGAAAATGCTGGGTCATATACTAAGACCAGTTTTAAAAATAACTGATAAAATACTTTCTAATGTAGCTAAACCATTTCACATTCCCGTGTACGAGTAATCCAGTTTCTCCACATTCTCACCAACATTTAGTATTATCACTATCTTTAATTTCAGCCATTCCGATATATGTATAGTGATATGTTATTGTGATTTAAATTTTACTTTCCTAATATTTAATAAATTTGTACATCTTTCATCTTCTTTGGGGAAACATCTATTCATGTGTTTTGCTCATTTTCTAATTGTATTTTTTTCAATGTTGATTTTTGAGAGTTCTTTATATAGTAGAAATGCACGTTCTTTGTTGACTAAGATTAATAAATATACTCTCCATGTCTGCATCTTGACTTTTCGCCTTAAAAAAGATTTTCACAAGGCAAAAAATTATAATTTTAATGAGGTGAATTACCAATTTTTTCTTTTGTGGATTGTCCTTTTGGAGTCATATCTAAAAACTCTGGGGTTAGGCCATGGATGTTTTTCATACATATATTATAAATGTATTTTTATATATACATATAAATATGTGGTATACATCATACTTTTATATGTACATATAAGTATGTGGTATACATTATAAACATATGATTTATAGTTTATAATAAATGTATACCACGTATTTTTATGTTGTATAATTTTACTTTAAGCCCATGATCTATTATGAGTTAATTTTTGTATAAGGTGTGAATTTACATTAAGAATCTTTTTTTTTCTTGATGATGGATGTTAAATGGCTCTAGTGCCTTTTTTTGGCAGGAAACCACTCCTCCACTGAATTACTTTCATTTCTTTGTCAAAGATTATTTAGACATATTTGTGTAGATATATTTTTGGATTCTCTATTTGGTTCCATTGATCTATAGGTATCTTCTTCTGGGAATACTACATGTTCTTGATTACTGTAGGATGAATGAAGTAGATCTTTCCAAATGTATTAGTCAGGATTCCCTAGAGGGACAGAACTAATAAGAGAGAGATGTATATTAACTTACGCAATCACAAGGTCCTACAATAGGCCGTCTGCAAGCTTGAGGAGCCAAGAGAGCCAGTCAAAGCCTCAAAACTGAAGAACTTGGAGTCTGATGTTTGAGGGCAAGAAGCATCCAGCACGAGTGAAAGATGTAGCCTGGGAAGCTAGGCCAGTCTCGCCTTTTCATGCTTTTCTGCCTACTTTATATTCGAGGGCAGCTGATTAGATTATGCCCACAATCAAGGGTGGGTCTGCCTTTCCCAGCCCACTGACTCAAATGTTAATCTCCTTTGGCAACGCCCTTGCAGACACACCCAGGATCAATACTTTGCATCCTTCAATCCAATCAAATTGACACTCAATATTAACCATCACACCCAAATAGTCTTCTTTCATTTCTCTCATTACCACTTTTGTAGCTTTAAGCCCTCGACTCCTACAGATGTTTTGTCAGATTTACATGTAATAATTTTACTTTATTTGGTGCTACTGGGAATTGCATTGCATTTTCTATTTTGTTTTTCAATTGTTTATTGTCAGTGTATAGAAATGCATTTAATATTTGCGTTTGCTGAGTCATATGGTAGTTGTATTTTTAGTTTTCTTCTTCTCCTTTTTTTGAGACCGAGTTTCACTCTGTCACCCAGGCTGGAGTGCAATGGTGCTATCGTGGCCTACTGCGGCCTCAACCTCCTGGGCTCAAGCATTCCTTCCACCTCAGCCTCCCAAGTAGGGAGTCCAAGTAGGACTACAGGCATGAACCACCACATCCAACTAATTTTTATTTTTTATAGAGATGGGGCCTCACTATGTTGCCCCATTTTTAGTTTTTTGAAAAACCTCCTTAATGTTCTCAATAGTGGCTCTACTAAGTTACCTTTCACCAACAGTGTACAAGGGTTCCCCTTTCTCCACATCCTCACCACCATCCATTATTGCCTATCTTCTTAATAAAACTCATTTTAACTGTGGTGAGTTGATATCTCACTGTGATTTGATTTACATTTCTCAGGTGATTAGTGATGTTAATTTTTTTTTTAATGTACCTGTTGGCCATTTGTATGTCTTCTTTTGAGAAATGGCTACTTAGATCTTTTGCTCACTTTTAACTTTTTTACTATTGAGTTGTTTGAACTTCTTATACATTCTGATTATTAATCTCATGTCAGCTGTGAGTTTGCAAATAATTTCTCTTAGTCTGTGGGTTGTCTCTTCACTTTGTTTATCTCTTCAAATATTTTAGTTAATTTAAGGCATGGGAAGGAGATTAGTCACCTTGAATATTTGGCAACTCCACTTCCCAAATTAATGCAATTACGAAAAAGTCTCTTGGTTATCTTTCCAGGTTTTCTTAGAGTTCTCTATACAATGATATGTAATGATATCTCTATACAATGATATGTATTGTATTTAAGATATGATTGTATGATTTGTATATGCTCCAGTCGAATATAAGATACTATGGAATATTTATCCATGATACCACTTCCAATTAAAAATAACATAATATTTTGGCTGTCATAAATATGCATTTGTGCTATAATTACAATTTCCAGGACTAACACTCTTAGTAGTTTCCATGTAAAATCACTGCCCTCATTGATCTTGCATTCTAGTGGAGTGATGGAATTTTCTCTGGAAATGCTATTCCACCTCTACCACTTGATAGCTGAGTGTCTTGGGAGAAATTTATTAACCTCTCTGGGCTGCAGTTTCCTCATCTGACAATTGGGGAACACGTCTAACCGGTAGTATTGTATGAAAAGTAAATAAAATATGTAAATGTCATTAAATGAGACCTATATAGTGAAAGGCAGTACAAACATGGCCTCTGGTGTTTGATTCCTATGTGTGTGGCCTTCCTTAACAAATTGCTTAACATTTCTGCCTCAATGTCCTAGTTTTTAAAATTGAGATAATAATGGCGCCTCTCTCATAGGACTGTGAAGAATAAAAGAGTTAATAAATGGAAAAATGGTACAGTTTAGCTCCCAACAAAAGTTAACTATTCTCTATTACAACAAAATAAGATGTAGAATATACTTCCAGTGAATAGGAAAACAAAAAAGCCCATAATTTGATAGGTACATTTTAGAAAGAAGTATGGCTAACTCAGAAGTCAAGTTCAAATAATTTCTTACCAGAAATCATTTAAACTACTTAACCAGGTTTAAAGCTTGAATTGCACTTACCTAAAATATTCCTTCTAATGAAAAATAAAAAGATAATAAACCATAGCTTACTCTTATCTGTTCGCTCTTTACTTTCTATGGTAAATACTAAATCTTCTGATCTTTAATTATATGTGCTAACAGTAGTCTCACAAAATCTAATACCGATCTGTAAACATGAGTTAGACAATATTTGTAGAACTTGATATAATGTTAATTTACAATTTTCGGCTCTACAAATGTTTGCATAAATAATGAATTGAGGTGTTGATGTTTCCATGATCTTTGTTTAATTAGACACTTTAGGCAATTCAACACAATTGTAAGGGAAAAAATGACAGATAATTTCTTCTTTGCATTCAATTTAATTATGTAAGCTGTTTGGAAAATAAATTTCCAAAAATCTTTCACATGCCACTGTAGCTTCTCTGTCCCATCTAATGAAAAACTACTATGTTTAATTTGTTATAAAATATTCACAATTCATTTTAATAGTTTCAGAAAAAAAGATTAATGGTATTGTTTTAGAAAAGCATTAATTACAGAGATACTCCCTTCTCTGTAGATCTTTCACACACATAGGAACAAATAAATTTCTCTTTCTTCTAGAAATCTATAGATCAAGAGGTGAGGGCAGCATTCTCTAATTTAGAATATTCATTATAAATCTATAAATGAAGGCAGTAATAAAATGTGAACTTGAAATTTAGGATGAATTTAGTTCTCTCTCACAAATGCTTTGTGGTGTGGTGTGTATTGGTATACACCCAAACATATGTACAAACACTTGACTAGAAGACTGAAAATGAAGCCCCTTATCCTAATTCAAAATATTCTTTTAAAAAGTGAATACACTCCCAGGATACAAATAAAACTGTTAATGTGTATATCACCATGTTAAAACAGTGTCCTTGTTATTATTCCATAGCAACTGACACTAAAGTAATGCCATGGGTTGCCGCATTCTGCCTGTTAACTTCAAGCATCCGGTTAAACTTATTCCTTCATTATTAAAAAAAAATAGGGTTAAAAAAGTCTGAGGATTCAGAAAGAAAGATCAGAATAAACAAGTCTACCTTCAAAGGCAAAGAATGTTATAAGGAGATGTGTGTGCACGTGTGTGTGTGTGTAAGTATGTTCAGAGGATTCCAAGATGTTCTAGAAATTCAAGAAGCTTTAACTTTGTAACACAAGGACAGGGAATTAGGAAAGAGAGGAAAAAATAAGAAAGTGTTTTTGAAAAACTAACTGCCACTTTGAACACAGAAATAACTGTATAGAAGGGAAACAATTCTATAAAAGAGCAACAGATTAACTGAGCATCGAACACCAAATATGACTTAAATAAATCACATGTACATAAATTATTGTGTAATGTTACACATTAAAGGCAAAAATAATTTTCCCAATGGTTTCAGACAGAAGACAATAAAACAACAGGCAAGTGAACTTTGAGGAAACCAGAATCAGAACAGCATTATGTTTTTCATCAGTGAGAGGAAATGTTAGCAGATAGCGGAGCAAGGTCTCAAAGCAGAGAGGGAAAATGTGATAAAATCTAGAATTCTATATCTCAACAAATTATTAATCAATTTTTACTTGATAAGCAAAGTTCATTAATGCAAAATTATTCAACATTTACTTACATAAAGAGTTCTTCCCAAGGAAATTATTTGCACATCAATTCTGGAAAAGTGAGAGAAAAAAACAAAAATAGTGAATATTTTTTTAAGGCCTAATTCTCAACTTCTTTTCACCCCTTATTCTAAAGCAACAGTAGGGAATGGGGGAGAGGTCAGTTAAGTCCTTTTTAAATGCTGCTATGAGGAAAAGTTAAATGCTAATAAATTAAAACTATATGGTAAATTGGTTTTTAGGAGATGACTCTCCAGCTATCTAAAAGATGTTAGGACTTAGGGTTCTATGAAGAACCAAAAACAACTGTAATCAGCGATTGTTGATTGACGATTATACTGTTGTAAAATATACTCATAGTTCAAAAACATGTAAACAAAAAGTCAGCATGATTTTAAGAGTTAGTGAAATATAAAAAGTAAAAATACACTTGCCATTGACAGTAAGACTATTCACTATTGAACGGCACAGCTGCAGTGACATTAGAAACTAGAAGAGGAAATGGAACTATGTACAATACTTGGTTCTGAATCAAACAACAGTTACACAATCATCATAATAAACCAATTTTTAATTTTCAACTTTTAGGATCAAACTGTGCAGAAAGCAAAACACAGTTAACTATTTGTAACATAATAGGTTATAAATATTATCAGTCTTAAAGTGAAAATTAATGTGAGGATAGAGGCACTAACATGCTTCTCTCACAAAATAGAAATTGGAAATATGATGTTTATAGTTGTTAAAATTTGGACATTTCAGTAGGTTTTCTAAAAAAGTAACAAGAAAAATTAATTGAAAATTTTTAGGATATTAAAATTATCAAGAATTGGAATAAAGAAGGTGGGAGGGGAGTTGAGGGTAGAGAAATAAGTTAATAGCTCATCTGTCACAAGCCAAAGACAATAGAAAAATATCTATAGTCGACGAATCAGAAAATAACAGTATAAACATATGTGTTAGCTATGTGAAGGCAAGCAACAGAACAGCTCTGAGCAGACATTAATACAGCCTCAGTGAGCAGAGCTGAGCATGCAGAAGGTTAGGGCAAACAATTGCTGAGTTTAACTCCATCAATAACATATAATTTATTTTTTAAGACTATGTATACCACTCTGAGGTTGTTTTTAAAAATTAAAAAAACAAATATATATGTCCTAAGTTTTAATGGTATTTTACTTATTGTGAGATAAGTTTTGAACAAACATGGTGTTAAACTAATACTTCTAATAAGTTCAAATAAATGATAAATTGCATTCTTTATATTGCTATCCAAAAAATAATTGGAATTTTTTAAAAATACTTTTGTTAATACTTTAATATTTCAGATATTATTTTATGACATAAAATATCATTGTTCACTTTTGTGAAGTAAAAAATATATAACTATATTATAAATTCTACCTACAGATATTTTTCCTAGATTTTTCTCCTTAAGTTTTTTCATCCGTGTACAATTAATAATTAACAACTTAGGTTTCTGAATCCTAAAAATTTGGAAAATAATAACATGATTAACAACGGGAGCTAGCATTATTAATTGAAGATGATGAGTCAGACACTGCGCTGACTACTCTAAAGGCATTATCTCATTTATTAGTCACAATAGCCTTCTCACTTAGGAATTCTTGTGACCTCTGCTTTGAATACAGGGAAATAGAGGCTAAGATGGCAAAGCATCTTGCTCCAGATTTCCTCTTTCATTTAGTCAATACATATTTATTAAAAATGCATCATTCAATGGGTTTGGTACACATCAATGGGGAAAAAAAAAACAGACAAAACAACATTTTCCCCTGATGGAACTTACATTTTAATGGGTGGTTATACCATTAACAAATAAATGAAATAAATAAATTGTGTAGTTTTCTACAAAATAATAAATATTATGAAGAAATGGATGTCATAAAACAGATTGGTACACAACTGCAATTTAAACTACGGTTGTCAAGATACGTCTCGTTAAGAAGGCAGAATCTGAGCAAAGATTGGAAGGTTGTGAAGACAATAGCTATGTGGATGTATGCATGGAGGTCACTGAAGGCAGGAGTAACCAGTGGAAAACTTTAAGACAAGAGCATTAGGACATGTCCGGAGGAGAGAGTTTATAAATAACAGATGTGGAGAAATAGGAACACTTTTACACAGTTGGTGGGACTGTAAACTAGTTCAACCATTGTTGAAGACAGTGTGGTGATTCCTCAAGGATCTAGAACTAGAAATACCATTTGACCCAGCCATCCCATTACTGAGTATATACCCAAAGGATTATAAATCATGCTGCTATAAAGACACATGCACACATATGTTTATTGCGGCACTATTCACAATAGCAAAGATTGGAACCAACCGAAATGTCCATCAATGATAGACTGGATTAAGAAAATGTGGCACATATGCACCATGGAATACTATGCAGCCATAAAAAAGGATGAGTTCATGTCCTTTGTAGGGACATGGATGAAGCTGGAAACCATCATTCTGAGCAAACTATCTCAAGGACAGAAAACCAAACACCGCATGTTCTCACTCACAGGTGGGAACCGAACAATGAGAACACTTGGACACAGGGTGGGAAACATCACACATCGGGGCCTGTCATGGGGTGGGGAGAGCGGGGAGGGACAGCATTAGGAGATATACCTAATGTAAATGATGAGTTAATGGGTGCGGCACACCAATATGGCACATGTATACCTATGTAACAAACCTGTACGTTGTGTACATGTACCCTATAAAGTGTAATAATAATTAAAAAAAAGAATTTCAACTTTTACTAAAAGTGTAATAAGCTACTCATAATTCTCAAAATGTTATGAGAAATAAAACAGTGACTATGCCTGAGTGAATGAGGCAATTCTCAGCAAGAAAGTCACACTGCAGCTTAGACTGGAATTATTATTAAGAGCCCACTGCATGGTCTGGAGAGAGGAGTGTGGGCAAAGGAATGAGCAAATGACATGTTAAAGATACCAAGTCATGGCCGTATGTGGGTTGTGAGAGAACAAAGTTTCTGCACGAATGAAAATCAGAAGACTTGGATAAAACCAAACATTACAATTTAAATGCTATATAGAGATTTAGAAGTTTTTTTTTTTTTTAATGTAGGCTATTGGGTACCAGAGAACATTTTTAAACAGGTTGTTTAGGTGTCACTTCTTATTGTAACCTATTCTGTCAGGCAAAATTAATAACCTTCTATTCATTCACTTGTAGAAAGTGGTTCTTAAACTTGGAATCTAATGTGGTGTTTTTTTTTCCCAAGAAGATTCCACTGGTGGTGCTGTGGAGGATATGCTCAGCAAACAAATTTTAAAAAATTTAAAAGCATGTACTGTTATAGGGTTTCAAGCTTAGTGCAATGGCAGCCCAGAGAAATGAAGCAATTGATAATTATGATAGGTGGTTGGGGTGACATATAGGGGTTGGTCTTCCAAGGACAAAAGAATCACAGGGGTATTTAAGGGGAATACTTGCATACAGAAGACAAAATGAGGCTTAAAAACAAGGACTGGATGATGACTTGGTTAGAGTACAAAATTGTATGCAACCTAAAAACCTAGAACATATTTCACAAGCTACAAAACTATTTACCACATTTTGCTTGCATTTAACAGTTAATAAAGATGAGGCTTCCATCTGTGAGCACCTTTTCCAGTACTAAGATAAGCTTTTCTGATTCTCATCTGAAACGTTAGAATTTTGAATTTGGTAATATTTAATGTTTCTATCAGTTCTATAAGTCTACAAAATACCAAAGGTAAAATTGTATTTTTTTTTTTTTGCTAACCTCCAAATCACTTTCACCATTTAGACTAGTTATTTTTCTCTAATGTAGAATCTGACTTGTATTAGATGTCATTTAGTTCTATAAAGGCAACATGAAGGCTTTTATGATGATTTACGTAATCAAATAAATATTACAAATGCTAATTACCACAATTACTTTTATCTCCCCTAAAAATCAAATATTCAGATGACCTTTATGTTGCTTGTTAGATGTCCTCCCTCTTTTGTGAGCGTCACACAAAATTGCTTGTTCTCTGCAACAATTTCCTCTTCTGTCACTAACAGAAGCAAAAGCTAATTTTCTCATAGACAGAGAAAAAAACTTATTTAAATACTATATTACTCAGTAAGAGGTAATGTAAAATTTTCAGCCCAAGGTATCTTGTATCATTATTGCCCCACTCTTGTGGATTTCTTTGAATAGAAAGATACTAAGTAGGCTTTCTACAGAGGAGAGTGTAATAAAATACCTAGTAATTCTTTTACAATTAGTGGAAAAACCAGAATAATAAAAATATATGAGGGTTAGTATATTTCCCTCCAAAGGATATACTCAGTGCCTGCTCAAATTTATATTTAGGATTGAGCAATTGTGTTATATATTTTTTCTGTATGTGAATTTTTTGGTGATGTCCACATAAGTGCTATTTATCCCAATCTTTCCCCATATGCTGGGAAAAAATTATTTTCTTAAAATGATCTTGCATATAACACATTAGTGTTTACTTTTTACTTTTTAAAAAATAAATTATACAATTTGATATGTAATGAAGAAATAATATTGATTTCTAGTCTTCATGAAAGAGATCTAAAAAACTAATCTATTACTTCTATTAGTGAAATAAAACACTACATTTCAAAAAACTTAAACATAGTTTAAATCAATAATTTATTTTAAATTATTAAAATATTAAAAATATTTTAAATTATAAAATCACAAATCCTTATTTAAAATTCTGAGACTATGACATTTATCAAAAGCTGATGATCCCTCATATAGAATAAAACAAACATTATATTTTAGACTCCATGTGATTTAGAAAATACTAGGGTATTAAAAATAATTTATGAGTTTTGGTTTTCTTTCTCTCTTCCCCCAAAATATTAATTATATATTAGACATTGTTCAAGAGATTACTATAGATATAGATATATAGATTCATAAATACATAAGTAGAGTATGTTTCAGATTCACTCATTGAAAATACCTTTTCTGGGCCTACTCCATGGAGATGTAATAGTAAACGAGAGAAAAATTCTGCCCTCATGAAGTTCATGTTTTACTTCAGTAGACAAGCACAAATAAATGAATACATAAGCATGTCATTTTTTAGTAAGGGAAATGAGGAAAAGAATAAAGCAGAATGGTGGGGAGTGATGGAGCTAGTGGACATTTTACATTATGAAGTTAGGGAAGGTGTTCCAGTAAGTGTTCATCAGAGAGACTTGGATAAAATGAGGAAGCAAGCTGTGCAGTAAAAGATTAATGGTGCCCAAAGAAAAGTGGCTCTTTGCTCCCACCCCTAGGAGGTAACCTCTAAGTCCTTGAAAAGTTCCATCTTATGAATGACTTTGTTTTCCTGAGGGCCTGGGACCATGCTAAATATTCTATATTAACGATGTGATTTATTATACAGGGTCTTGGGCCACAGAGTAACAGCTCAACTTCTAAAGGGGCTGGAGTCTAAGGTCAGTAGTGTGTGTTCAGCCTTGTGTATCTGATGCATCCCCAATAAAATCTTTGGATATTAATGCTTAGTATAGCATTCTTATGTTGACAACATTTTATGCATATCATCAAGCGCTGTTTTAGGGAGAAATGAACACTGTCCACATGATACCACTATGAGGACAAATGAAAATTCTACCTTTGGTTATCCTAAATTCTGCCCTGTTTTTCTGTTGCTAGTTTTAATCAATATCCTTTCAGTGAAACACTATGCATTCATGAGTATAATGGCTATTCTCAGCTCTATGAGTCTTTCTAATGAATTATGAAAACCTGAAGTAGTCTCAGGAACTTCCTGAAGTTTGTACAAGCCAGATGAAAGTCTCAATAAAGTTCACTTTAAAAGAGAAACAGTAAGTACAAAGAACCTGGGGTAAAAATTAATTTGGCACCTTCAAGAAAGTAAAATGAAAACTATGACTACAGCAAAATTAGGAGTAGGAAGGAGAAAGCTAGAAAGTGATGACACCAACAGACTTACATAGGTCCATGATAAGGTATTTGGAAGTTGTTATGAATGTGAAGTGAAGCCATTTGAGAGTTTTGATCAAGAAAAAGACATAATCTGTATTTATTCTTTAAAGCACAAGTCTCACCTGCTTTGTAGAAAATTCACAAAATGGGAGAAATATTAGAAGTAAGGAGACCAGTTAGAGGCTGTTGCATTAAAGTGTGAGTAAAATGATGGTCTTGTGTACTTGGTGGTGGTAGGGGAGTGGGAGGGTTAAGATTGTGAAAAGTTGTCAGATTCATTACATATTTTGAGATTACACATGGCAAACCTTACTGATGGATGGGATGAGGGTAGAGATAGAAAGAGAGAGATCAAACAGGTACTCCAAGATTTTTGGCTTGAACAAGTAGGTATCTGGGGCTGCTAATTACTAAGATATGAACACTGAATGACCGAGATGTTAGGAAGATATCAGGTATACTACTGTGGAAGAGTTTAAGTTTGAGCTAAGTACTGGATATTTGTGCAGAGATATTTAGTAGACACTTAAATATACGTATCCAGTGCTATGAGGTAATATCATAAAGATATATAATTGAGAATTATTAGAATTTAGATGGTATAGATTAGGATAAAGTATGAAACATGGGTCAAATCTATGCCACCACCTTTTTTATGAATAAAGTTTTATTGAAACACAGTTATGCCTATTAGTTTCCCTATTGCCTATGGCTGCTTTCACACTACATTGACAAAGTTGCACAGTTGTGATTGAGACTGTGTGACCCAATAGCCTCATTATTTACCATTTGACAATAAAGTTTGCTTATTCCTGGTTAAGATATTATTTTAAATCATGAGACTTGATGGGATCACCTAAGACAGTAGTGCTTCTCCTAGAATCTTCTTTTTGTGCCTATGTATATGCTAAAGTATGTGGTTACACTGAAGATACAAATTTTAAAGCCATCAGTAATAAAAATATAGTGAATAATCAGTAACTTAGGTCTAGATGAGATTGTCTATGAAATAAGAATAATTGAATAAAACAGTCAGCAACTGAGTCGTGGGAAATTCCAATATTTAGATCCTGGGATGAGGGCAATTCAAAAGGGAAGTACCTTAGATGTGTCAATAAAGGTAAGGTGAGTGCATGTGTCCTGAAAACAAAGTGAAGAAAGATAATTTAAAATTTCCTTATTGATTCTGCCAATGTCCTCTGATTTTATTGTGGTTCAATGTGATATGAGTATTGTGATTCACTAAGTAAACAAACCCATTAAGAGAATGGTAGCCTTGCTGAAAACAATCAAATGAATAACCCTCCTCCCCAGAAAAATAAATAAAAACAAACTCAACATAAATACGTTGATAAGGTTTGTGATTTGGAACTTTCTACATACATTATTTCACAAAGTTGTCTCTGAAAAAAGAATGTATTACTCCCCAATCAAATGAAGTTCAGCAGGGTCAATCTTATTGAAAATTGTAAGGCTCATAAAATTATATTTTTCTTTTGTTTTCATTCTTACTTCCCCCCAAAATGAATCATTTTCTCACATCATATATTCAATACTCTCTTTCTTTATTGATTATGTCTTCCTGGAATTTAATAGCTGATAAAAGTTCTTCTGGCCAGCTGATAAGTATACTGAGTGATATGGTTAAGTTTTGTGTACCCACCCAAATCTCATCTTGAATTTTAATCCCCATAATCCGCATGTGTCAAAGGAGAGACCAGGTGGAGGTAACTGAATCATGGGGGCAGTTTCCCCCATGCTGTTCTCATCATAGTGAATGATTTCTCATGAGATCTGATGGTTTTACAAGGGGCTTTTCCCCCTTCTCTCAGCACTTCTTCCTGCCACCTTGTGAAGAAGGTGACTTGCTTCCTCTTCACCTTCTGCCATGACTGTAAGGTTCTTGATATCTCCCCAGCCATGTTAAATTGTGTCAGTTGATCCTCTTTCTTTTAAAAATTACCCAGTCTCAGGCAGTTCTTTATAGCAGTATAAAAACAGGCTAATATACTATGCCTAACAAAAGTGTAAACATCTCTCTTAGTTTATTCATTTATATATAATTACAAATCATATTAATTGAAAACTCTTTTTTTATAGAAAAATTATATACAGAGAATGATTCTTAGAAAATGGCAGAGTAGGAAGTACCAGGAATCTTTCTTCATACCTAGATAACAATTGCACTGGGAGAACCATCTGATGTAACTGTTTTGGAACTCTAGAGTCCATTGAAGGCTTGCAACATCTAAGGGAAGACCTGAAAGGTAAATAGCCATTAATTTCAGTCAATTTCAACTCTTATCACAGTATCAACTGTCAATCCTCTCCCACCCCAATGGCAAGCAGCAGTGCACATTGCAGGAGTGGCTTACACAAAGTTTTTGAGAGTCCAGGTTGGAAAAAGGACTCTGTCTTCCAAATACAAGGGATCTGTGTTCTGATCTTTGATTGATGCTTCTGATCATTAAGATGCAAACACAAAAGCAAGTGACTGTTGTTTTTGCACCTCTCGCCATTGTTGTGAGACCCTACCCCTCCCACTGAAGTGATTTTCAGGAGATTTCATAGGCCAGGGCCTTCTTAAAACTTTCACATATTTTTTCTCACTTAGTCACCAAACATTAAGGAACAACACTTTCAAAAAAAAAACACATACATGGAGGAAAACAGAAAGTTACTGTACATGCCCAAGGAAAGAAGCCACCTCAGAAAAGACCTGTAAAGAGTTTAAGGTTATAATTCAAGCTGATCCTCAATACGGAGGCAGCCTATAGTGATACAAACAAAAGGAGCAAACCCTAGAGAAAGGGAAGTCTCTGATTTTCAGAGTCATCATATTATTGAAATCAAATACTGTTTTCAATAACAACAAAACAAATCACAGATCACACAAAGAAACAGAAATGTATGGTCCATCCAAGGGAAAATACAATATAGCAACAAGAACTGCTCCTGCAAAATACCTGATGGAGAATCTACTAGCCAAAGTTTTTGGGCAACCCTTTTGAAGATGCTTAAAGAATTCAAGGAAGACATACAGAAAGCTAAAAATCAGCCTGAATAAGATAACAATATAAATAAAGAGATAAAACACCTAAAAATCAACCAAAAAGAAAATCTGGAGCTGAAAAGCACAATTACGGAAATGAAAAGTTTATTAGAGAAAGTTAAGGCAATTTTGAGCATCCTATATCTAGCAAACTGTCAATCAAAAATGAGGAAGAAATTAAGACATTCCCAGATAAACAAAACCTGAGGGAGATCATTCCCAATAAACCTGTTCTGCAATATGCTAAAGGGAATCTTGCAGATGAAATGAAAGGTCACTAGACAGTAACTTGAAGCTGAAATAACTAAATAAAGATTTCAATACAAGTAAATACATAAGCAATTATGAAAACTAGTATTATTATAACAATGCTCTGTAACTTCATGTTTGTTTTCTACACAATTTAAGAAGCTAATAACATCTAAACATATTAGTTTAGGTTTATGGACACACAATGTGTTAAGATGTAATATTTCAAAACAACAACTTAAAGGGCTGGGGATAAAGATATAAAGAAGCAAAGTTTTTATATCTTACTGAAGTTAAACTGGCATAAATTTAAATTAGAGCGTTTTAACTTTATTGTGTTAAAAGTACTCCCATGGTAACCACCAAGAAATAGCTAAAGAATATGCACAAAAGAATATAAGAAAATAATTTAAATCTTTTACTACAAACCAACAACACAAAAGAAGATATTAATGCAGGAAATGAAAGACAAAAATGTTATAAAACATATGAAAACAAATAACAGAGTGACAGAGTCCCTTCTTATCACCTGCTACTTTAAGCATAAATAGATTGAACTCTCCAATCAAAAGACAAAAACTTCAGAATGAATTTAAAAACAACCATGATCCATCTATTTGCCATCTACAAGATATTTTAGATCTAAAGACATGTGCAGGTTGAAAGTGAATGGGTGGAAAAGAATATTGCATATCAATAGTAATCAAAAGAGCATATAGGTGGCTATATTACTATCAGACAAAATAAACTTTAAATTGAAACAGCTTACAAGAGCTAGAGAATACTGTATATTAAAAGAGTTTCAATACAATAATAAGATATGAGAATTATAAACATGTACACACCTAATCACAGACCAAAACATATAAAACAAAAATGGACAGAATTGAAGGAAGAAATAGGAAGTTCTACAACAATGCTTGGAGACTTCAAAATTCTACCTTCACTAATGATAGACCAGACAGGAGATAAGTAAAGAAAAAAAGGCTTTAATAATGCAATAAACCCTCTAGATCCAACAGACATATACAGAACACTTTGCCTAACAATAACAGAATACACACATTCTTCTCAAGTGAATATGGGACATATTCCAGGATAGACCATATTATGATATGAGCCACAAATTAAGTCCCAATAGCCTTCAAAAATAGATACGGTACAAATTATCTGCTCTGACTATATAACTAAATGAAGTTAGAAACCAGTAACAGAAGGAAAACTGGAAAATGCACAAACAAATTTGTTTAAGTTAAGCAGCACATTCTTTTTTTTTTTTAGACGGAGTCTCATTCTGTCGCCAGGCTGTAGGGCAGTGGCGATCTTGGCTCACTGCAACCTCCGACTCCTGGGTTCAAACGATTCTCCTGCCTCAGCCTTCCAAGTAGCTGGGATTACAGGCGTGTGCCACTACACCAAGATAATTTTTGTAAGTTTAGTAGAGACGGGGTTTCACCGTGTTGGCCAGGATGTTCTGGATCTCCTGACCTCGTGATCCGCCCGCCTCGGCCTCCCAAATTTCTGGGATTACAGGCGTAAGCCACCGCGCCCGGCCATTAAGCAACACATTCTTAAACAACCAGTAGATAAAATAAAAAATCACAAGGGGATTTAGAAAATACCTTTAGACAAATAAAAATGAAAACTCAACATACGAAAACTTACGGTGTTTGTCAAAACCAGTTCTAGCAGGGAAATTTACATCTATAAACAAACAACCCCATTAAAAAGTGGGCAAAATATATGTACAGACACTTTTTAAAAAAAGACATACATGCGACCAACAAGCACATGGAAAAAACCCCTGCAACTGTTGGTGGAAGTGTAAATTAGTTCAACCATTGTGGAAAACAGTGTGATGATTCCTCAAAGACCTAAAAACAGAACTGTCATTCATCCCAGAAATCCCATTACTGGGTATATACCCAAAGAAATATAAATCATTCTATCATAAAGGCGCGTGCATGTGAACAGCATTATTAACAAGAACAAAGACATAGAATAAATCTAGTTGTCCATCAATGGATGAATGGATAAAGAAAATGTACATATACATCAAGGAATACCACGAAACCATAAAAAAAGGACAAGATCGTGTTCTTTGCAGGAGCATGAATGGAGCTGGAGGCCATTATCCTTAGCAAACTAATGCAGGAATAGAAAACTCAATGCCACATGTTCTCACGTATAAGTGGGAGCTAAATGATGAGAACACATGGACACATAGAGAGGAACAACACTTGCTTGGGCCTATTTATGGGTGGAGAGTGAGAGGAAGGAGAGAATCAGAAAAAATAACTAATGGGTACTAGGTTTAATACTTGGATAATGAAATAATCTGTGCAACAAATCCCCATGACACAAGTTTACCTATGGAACAAACCTGCACATGTACTCCTGAACCTAAAATAACAGTTAAAAACATTAAAACATTTAAAAAGCAGAAAGATCTCAAGTGAACAATCTATCTTTACAACTTCAAGAACTAAAAAAAGAACAAACTAAATACAAAATTACAGAAGGAATGAAGTAATAAAGATTAGAGCATATAAAATGAAATAACAGGAAAAAAATAGAGAAAATCAATTAAACCAAAACTTAGTTCTTTGGAAAGAAGTATAAAGTTACAAACCTTTAGAGAGACTAAGAAACAAAATAAAGATTCAAATTACTAAAGTCACAAATGAAAGTGAGGACAATACTTCCAGTATTATGATTACAAGAGGGTACTATAAAAATTATGTGCCAACAAGTTTGTTAACCTAGATCGACTGGATAAACTCCAAGAAATAGAAAATCTACCAAGATTAAATATTAAAAAAATCAAAACTCTAAATAGACCTATAAATAAAAAATCTCCTGAAACAGAAAAAAAAACACCATCTGATGATTTCACCAATACATTCTATCAATATCAAACATAAAAAAAAAAACCTAACACCAATCATTCTAGAACTTTCTGAAAAAATTAAAGGAGGGAATATTTTCTAAATTATTCTTTGAGGCCAGCATTGCCCTAATACCAAAGATGGACAAAGACAGTACAAGAAAAGAAAAATCAATATCATTTCTCAACATTAATACTAAACTCTTCAAAAAATATTAGTAAACCAAATTTAGCAGCATATTAAAATAATTATACACCACAAAGTGGGATTTATTTCTGGAATTTAAGAATGGTTTCAGATATAAAAATGGATTAATATAATATATCACATTAATAGAATAAAGGAAAAAATAGAATAATTGCAATTGAGGAAATACATTTGTCAAAATTCAATATCTTTTCATAATAAAAACACTTAGCAAACTAGGAATAGAAGAAAACTACATCAACATTTAAAAAGTTATATTTTGAGGTGGGTGGATCACCTGAGGTCAGGAGTTGGAGACCAGCCTAACCAACGTGGGTGAAACCCCGTCTCTACTAAAAATACAAAAATTAGCTGGGTGTGGTGGCGCACACCTGTTATTCCAGCTACTCAGGAGGCTGAGGCAGGAGAATCGCTTGACTTTGGGAGGCAGAGGTTGTAGTGAGCTGAGACAGCGTCACTGCACTCCAGCCTGGGTGACAGAGCGAGACTCTGTTTCAAAACAAACAAACAAACAACCTGCAGTGAACATGATATTCAGTGATGAAAGATAGAAACCTTTTTCTCTAAAGTCAGGAACAAGGCAAGTGTACCCATTTGGCCACTCCTATTCAACAACATACTGGAAATTCTAGCCAGAATTTAATGAAATAAAATGCATGTAAATGGGGAAAGAAGTAAAATATCTGTTTGCAGATGACATGTTCTTATATGTAGAAAACCCTAAAGACTCTACAAAACAACCTGTTAGAACTAATAAATGAATTAAATAAAGCAGCGGGACACGGGTGAGTATACAAAAATTAGTTGCATTTCTATATACTAAAAATGAACAATCAAAATATGAAATTAAGAAAACAATTCCACTTATAATAGCATCAAAAAGAATGAAATAATAAGGAATTAACTTAATCAAGGAAATAAAAGACTTGTACAATTAAAACTATAACACGTTGCTGAAAGAAATTAAAGATATAAATAAATGGATGGGAAGACATTCCATATTTATGTATTGGAAGGCTTAATATTATTAAGATGTCAATACTACAAAAACCCATCTATAGATTCAATATACCTGCTATCAAAAACTCAGTGACATTTTTGTAGGAATACAAAAACTTTTCCTAAAGTTCATATAAACTCTCAAGGGACCCCCAGTGGCCAAAACAATCTTTAAAAGTAAATACAAAGTTGGAGGACTCACACTTCCAGATTTCAAACTTCACCACAAAGCCACAATAATCAAAATAGTGTGGTACCAGCATAATGACAGACATATAGATCAATGGAATTGGAGAGATTCCAGAAATAAACTCACATATTTGATGAAATAATGTTGACAAGGATGCCCAAACTATTGAATAAAGAAAGGACAGTATTTTCAACAAATGGTGCTATGAGACTAGATACACACATGCAAAGGAATTAAGTTGGGTCCGTTCCTAATGCCATGTACAAAATTAACTCAGAATGGGTCAGAGATGTAAACATAGGTTCTAAACCTCTAAAGCTCTTAGAAGAAAATATAGGGGAAAAGCTTCACAGGCTGGATTTGACAATATCTTGGACATGACACCAAAGGCAAAAGCAACAGAGGGTAAAATAGACAAATTGGGCTTTATGACAATTAAAACTTTTGTGCCTCAATGAACACTAACAACAGAGTAAAATCCAACCTACAGAATGGGAAAAAATACTCAAAATCACATATCTGATAAGGTATTAATATCCGAATAGGTAGACAAATCCCAAAACTCAACAACAAAAAACAATCTGATTCAAATGAGGGAAAATTACTGGAATAGACAGTTCTCAAAGAAGATATATGAATGGACAATAAGCACAGGCAAAAAGATACTAAACATTATTAATCACTAGGGACATGCAAATCAAAACTGCAATGAGATACCACCTCACACCCATTAAAATACTGCTATTTAAACAGCAGGAACGTTTTGGCAAGGATGTGGAGAAATTAGAACACTTGAGTTCTGTTAGTGAGAATTGAAAACTGACCAGCACTGTGGAAAATAGTATGAAGTTTCCTCAAAAACTTAAAAATACAATTACAATGTGATCCAGCGATTCTACTTGTGGATATATACCCAAATAATTAAAAGTGAAGTCTCAAAGAGATATTTGTATAACTATGTTTGTAGCAGCATTACCCACAATAGCTAAAATGTGGAGGCCACAGATGAATGAGTAAACAAAATGTGGTATATACAAACAAAAAAAAATTATTCAACCTTAAAAAAGGCAATTTTACATATCCTACAGCATGGATGAACCTTGAGAACATTATGCTAAGTGAAGTAAGCCAGTCACAAAAATATACTGTGTAATTGTACTTATATGAGGGATGTACAGTAGACAAACCATAGAGACATAAGGTAGAATGGTGCTTGCCAGGGACTGGAGAAAGAGAAGAATGGGCAATTATTATTTAATAGATACAGAGTTCCAGTTATGCAAAATGAAAAAGCATTCTGCAGTTGGATGGTAGTGATGGCTGCATAACAATACGAATGTATTTAATGTCACTGAACAGTACACTTAAAAAGGTTAAGATGGTAAATTTTATGTGTATTTTTCCACAATAAAAATAATTTTTAAAATTATATATATAGATTTATATATAAATATAGAAATTTATATATATATCTTCTGAAAAATTATGGAGATAAGGACTTTGGGGTATATAGTAGTCAATAATGTATCTAACATCACCATTATTAATAGTTATTCTTTAGATTTCTACTTACTGTTGGAATACAGAAAACGACTTTAATAAAAGTATAATTCTACTCACTCCATGTCTTAGATTGCCTGAGATATTTGGTTATTTTCTAACCTTAATTTTATAGGCTATTAGACAAGCTATGAATAATATTCTTTGATAGTGGTAGTCACCATGACTGCCATGACTGAAAGATGGATTCACTTACATATAAATAAAAAGGA
The DNA here is from genome assembly GCF_028858775.2 of Pan troglodytes. Classification (NCBI taxonomy): domain Eukaryota; kingdom Metazoa; phylum Chordata; class Mammalia; order Primates; family Hominidae; genus Pan; species Pan troglodytes. Next base: position 138,569,327 of record NC_072401.2, read on the forward strand.
ATAAATGTGTAAAACTGTTACAGACAAACAAAATACTTGATAACTTCTTGCAATGTGCAGTGTTTAAGAGAGAAAAATCACTGTGATGTATGGCTATTATGTAAAAGGGCATTGTATAAAAATTATAGCAAAGATTATATGTGTGTGTATACGAGTGATTAGTGTAAGTACCCTAACAATGTGAATTACATTTTCAATTAAACAGAATTAAGGCATTTGTATATTAGTTTCCTTTTTTGAGGTCTGAACAGATTTTTCTGAAATTGTATTGGCAAAGTTTAAATATACATGGCATAAAAAGTGAGTTATGTTTCTTCAATCCAGTGTTCTCAAAATATGGTCCCTGGACTGGTGGCATGAGCATCACCAAGAAACATGATTGAGAAACAGGAAAAGAGGCGTCAGCAATGTGCTTTTTAACCAGGCCTTCTAGGTGATCATGATGCACCTTTGAAAACTATGGTCTTATCTTATTCAATGGAGACAAATGAAGAGTTAAAGTTTGAGTTGAAGAGTTAGATAGAAGGATGTGTTTTGTGGGATCTTTGCAAACCAGAGCAATAACATTTCTCTGGAAAATGACTCTGCTTTTCAACTATATTGAGGAACATTGAGCTTGGTTCAAGAACCAGAAGAACATAAAGTCTGTAAGTTTTATCTTCCATGGAAACACACTTTGTATTAGTATACATTCCTGCAGAAAGATAGTGTAGACTAAGTATAAAGGACAATGGCATCACAAGAATTAATCTTAACACTGCATAAAATCTCACCATTAGTTGAGCATTCTCACAAGAAATCTGGGGGCAAAGGAAAAGACCCCTAACCATTTTCTGTTTTTCAGCCCTTCTTCTGTGCACCCTCTTTCTGCCAATAAATGCTTTATCTGTTTAGCTAAATAAATCTAAGTCTTATAGCTGTTCATGGCTTCCTCCTCCCACTTCATGACCATCAAGAACGCTGCAAAATGTCACTGATGAATTTGGGTAATTTCATAGGCCAATGAACAATTTGCGATCTTAATGATTTAAACTTTCTATCCTTCAACTTTATCTGAAATTGAGAATAATTCCATTTTGTTATATGCTATCATCATATTACGAACCCACATCTATTATTTCTTATCCTTTTGTAGAATTACAATATTATCTTACATGAACATAGAATATATGGTAGTAACATTAAGACTGATGGTTAATTTGGTCTTTTGAGAAAGCATTAATTTATACACAATTTTCACATCAAAATAGTAAAAATTCAGTAAAAAAATGATTAAGTTAATGTTTAAAAACACTATTAAAATGAAAACTGACAATAGTTTTGTACCACTTATGTTTATGTCTAATCTTTTTTGTAATTAATGACAGACTAGAACACATCAAATGTTCTGAGTGAGAAATAACTATGTTGATAAGGCCAGAAATACATTTCATTCCTTTAATACACTGGAAACTTTAAGTTTCTAAATACAAAAAAAAAAGAAAAGAAAAACACTAGTTGGAGTGTATTATAGAATGTGGCCAAAGCAAATAGTCAAGTACTCCCCCAAGTCCAGTTGTTTTATGCCATTGCTGTGAATTGTGACATTCCATTTTACTCTTATCTTGTAGATTCCCCTGGTATTTAGCAGTGGAGGTAATTTTCCATCTCTGTAGTTAGTTTATAAGCTTCTCTTGCCACTTCCAAAATTGCACTATTTCGTCTGTCACAAACAGCTGGGCTGAGTAAGAAAATAATACTGGTCGATTAAAAAAATGCAATCTAGAAATGTGAACTATTTGATTACACTAAAATAGAAAGTTTAAACTAATCATTTGCTAATCTTCTCACATCTTCTTTGAAACAGCTTTTGATGAAAAGGTTAGCAGAAACATCAATTTTGCGGGTTCTGAACGGTTGGTTTGCTGGGAAAACATACACAGTATTTTCTAAATGTGTTGTTAAGTAAACTACGGTTGATTTCAGTGAAATTATTTTGGTTTACAAGAGGGATTCTACATAAATACTCACAAACTGAGCGCCATTCCTTTCAACATCAAACTATATTTGAGTTAGTTTAGTGTTAGTCATATAAAAAATGTAAACAAAACAATTCTAAAATTACTAAATTTGGATCTAAAAATGTAAAATGTTCTTGTGTATCTAAATTGCTCATTGCCTTATGTTACTAAGGAAGAACTGTTGAAAAACTCATTTCTTATAATGAGTTTCTTAGGATCAAGTGTAAATTAAAATGCACAAGAGATATACTGCTTATGCTCTTTTAGTTGTGAAGTTAGCTTCCCCCCATACTGTCTGCCAGGCTTTGAAAAGCAGAGGTTCCTACTTTAAACTTTATGTTAACCACTGCCAAATATAAGAGTGGCATATGTCTCTCAAAGCACTGAATAATATGAATAAAAGTGAAATACAAACCACATAGGAAGAAATAGAAAAAAAGGGAAATACAAATAAGAAAAATACAAATAGGAAGTCAGTAATACCAAACATGTAAATTACAGCTGTAAACATAAAGGATTTCAGCTCCCCTATTAAAAGAGCACTATTAAATTGAATGTTGTAAAGGTCTAAATATACACTATGCACAAAATAAACACCTAAGAGAAAAGAATAGAGATGTATAAAAATAAAAGAATAAACAGTGAAATAAAAATAAAGTAGAAGTAGCAAAATATATCTCAGGCAAAGTACAATTTAAGATAAAATTAGGTGCGGTGGCTCACACCTGTAATCCCAGCACTTTGGGAGGCCGAAGCAGGTAAAACACTTGAGTCCAGGAGTTTGAGAGCAGTCTGGTCAACATGGAAAGACCCTGTCTCTGCAAAAAACTACAAAAATTAGCCAGGTGTGGTGGTGTGTGCCTGTAGTCCCAGCTACTGGGGAGGCTGAAGCACGAGAATTGCTTGAACCTGGGAGGTGGAGGTTGCAGTGAGCCGAGATCGGGCCACTGCATTCCAGCCTGGGTGACAGAGCAAGACTCTGTCTCAGAAAAAAAAAAAAAAAAAAAGATAAAAGATAAAATCACCCAAGAGAGTAAGTAAAGCTGGTTATTTAATAATGGTAAAATTTACAACACTGAATAGTACATGTTATTCATAAAATTATACAGGTCAAATAATATAACCTCCAAATATATGGAGCCATGTTTGAATTAAGTAATAGGATTTGTTGCAAGTTTTTTTTTTTCCCCCAGTGGGGAGCAGATTCTGAAATAATTTAATGTTCAGAGTACTTACTGAGGGTCCTCGGAGGGGAGGGAGGAGAGGGAGGATTGAGCAAAAAAGTCAAGTTAGATTCAGGCCTCAAAACTTCAGTCAACATTACAGGAATTTGTAGAGCTGGAATGGTATCTCAGAGTTGTTGATCTCGAGTTAGATTTTATATCACCACTTGGACCAGTTACTGGATGTGAGCTACTACCTAAGATCATGACTGGACAAAGCAGCCATCCACATCTGAAGCAATTCTGAAGGGGCTGTAGCTAAAGCCTTTTTTGCCAACAGCACTCCCTGCATCTGAGGGAACAAGCCATACTGGGTGAAATCAAAGCACATGTAAAGGACGACTGACACCCAGACCATGGTTTATTCAATAAGTCATTTTATTTTGCATGTATTTTATCTGCATAGTTTCATGTTTTCTTCAACTATTTTCTCAGAATTCAATAATGCCAATAATACCTTCACTTATATTTATATAGATAAATTAAATTTTCACACCGTTGAGAGAATTTTGAACTTTATATTCTCTAGATGTGTAGTGCAAAGGTTCAATGCATACTGAAGCAAATTGGTGTCCACTGAATAGTGTATGCCTATATAATTCCTTAAATATCCCCAAAGATGTGTATTTTTTAAAATGTTCACTAGATTTATTACTTGTTAACATTTACTGAAGTATAGAATGCAAAGTAAAAGAAACAGGGTTAATTTGAATACATCACAATTGAGTAGTGTTTGAATTAAGGAAAAGATATTCTGAAATTTAGTGCCATCTTTTTTTTGCCCAGTCAATACGGAGGTATATATTTTGGAGAAACAAAATAAATGCAAACACCAAACATCGTTGCTAAATATTTCAAATGAGAAAAGTACTGGAAAGTTTAAGCTTTACAGGTAATGCGATGGCTTCTCTAAGTGTTGTTAAATACCTATTATTACAGAAACACAATCTTGGCTTCCCATACCTGCAGATTACAGGACCCCATGCTTCTGGTCAGCTTCTCTGGTCTACAAGATGAACTGGCAGTGGGGCTGCAGACACCAGTACTCACAAACACACCCCTCACCCTTGGGGATGAGCTCCCTCCTGAGACATGTGATTAATACCCTTCTCCAGGAAAGTGTTCATGGGACCCTAAAAGCCAAGGATGGAGAACCAGTGACTTTTAAGTCTGTGGCAATAGACACCACACAGAAAGACCGGGCCTTGCTAGAAAACCATAAAAAGAGGCCTCAGTGGATAAAGTCACAATTGCCCATCTCCTGGAGTTGCGATTTATGCTTTGTGGCAGGGTTGTTGTCTTCTGAACAGTAGTTCAATTAATATATCTTCACCCATAGAAAGATACCAAATTTTTCCTCACAGTTGGGATGATGAGAACAGCATTTAGAAAGAAGAAGCAGGTTGCCAGGCACAGTGGCTCATGCCTATAATCCCAGCACTTTGGGAGGCCAAGGTGGGCAGATCATCTGAGGTCAGGAGCTCTGAGACCAGCAAGGCCAACATGGCGAAATTCCACCTCTACCGAAAATACAAAAATTAGCCGGTTGTGGTAATGAGCGCCTGTAATCTCAGCAACTCGGGAGGCTGAGGCAGGAGAATCGCTTGAACCCAGGAGGTTGCTTTGAGCTGAGATCATGCCAATGCACTCCAGCCTGGGCGTCAGAGCGAGACTGTCTTTAAAAAAAAAAAAGAAAGAAAGAAAAGAAAAAAGAAAGAAAGAAGCAGGTTAATAATTCTTCAGTTCACTTAACCCTTTGAAGAATTGAAATACAAGGAAGATAGGCAATTTAGCAACAACGGGATTAAACAAAAAGAAATAAAAGGAAACCAAAAAGGCAATAATAATTTCTTGGTAGATTAAAATTATTATTTACTGTAATTATCATAATAAATTCTTGTTATTAAATTAATTCTTTAAAGTGTGCTAAAGATCCACTACACTGAAAACTACAGAATTTTTCTGAGAGAATCCAAGTGAGATCTACAGGCATGGAGAACAAGAACTATGTTAAGGAATTGCAGAACATAAGATTTTAAAATATCAATTATCCTAAATTGAACTACACACTTAAAATAATCCCAATCAAAGTTCCAACTGGTGTTTGTGTAGAAATCAATAAGGATAATAAAAATTATATAAAAATGCAAAGACACATATAAAGATAGAAAAAAAGAATAGCATCCAGAATAGATCTTCATGTACAGAATCACTAATTTATAACAAAGATCCCTATGCAATTCAATGTGGAAAGAAAATCTGGGAGACACTGGATATGCATTTAGAAAAAAAAATGAATTTTAGCTCTCCCACATACCATATCCTGAAATTAATTCAAGATGGATTTTATACTAATATGTGAAAGATAAGACCACAGAGTCTATAGAAGAAAACATTGGAGATTATTTTATAAGTAGTTCTTAAACTAGATTCAAAAAGCACTAAACATGTGAAAAAATTCATCAGACTTCATCAATACTCAAAATTGTGGCTTAGCAAAAGACATTGCTAAGCAAATGAAAAGGCAGGTTAAGTCAGGCTGAGACTGACTAAGAACTCAGATCTATACTATATAAAGGACTTTAACAAATTAATCAGCAAGCACATAAAAAAGCTGGTCAAATGCTTGAGCTGACACTTCATCCAAATGTCACAAGTGAAACGTCAATTAAAACCATGAGACACCATTACAACCCATCAATTGCAAACTTTTTTAAAGTTCTATTTTGTTTTTAATTGACATAAAAGTATACATTTTGGGGGGATGGTGTGATGTTTCCATATATGTATGCATTGTGTAATAATCAAATCGGGTAATTAGCATATACATAATATCAAACCTTTATTATTTCTTTGGGAACATTCAAAATCTTCTCTTTGGGTTACTTGAAATATGCAATACATTATTTTTACCTATAGTCACCTCATAGAGCCATAAAACACCAGAGCTTACTCTTTGTATGTAACTGTATCTTCATTCCTGTTGACCAGCCTCTGGTAACCACTATTCTACTCTCTACTTTACATGATTAACTTTTTAATATTTCACATGAGTGAGATCAAGTGGTATTTGTCCTTCTGTGTTGGTTTATTTCACTGAACAATGTCCTCTAGCTTCATCCATGTTGCGTCAAATGACAGGATTTCATTCTTTTTTATGGCTGAATACTATTCCTTTGTGCATATATATAGAAATCTATTTATCCATTAATGGACAGTTAGGTAGATTCCTTATCTTGGTTTTGGGAACAGTGCTGCAATAAACGTTGGAGTACACATATCTCCTCAACATACTGATTCCCTTTTCATTGGGCATATACCCAGTAGTGGGATTATTGGCTCATGTTACAGTTCTGTTTTTAATTTGTTGAGAAACCTCAATGCTGTTGTCCATAATGGCTGTACATTCCCACCAACAGTGTATAAGAATTCCCCTTTATCCACATCCTTGCCAAGATTTGTTATATTTCGTCTTTTTGATGATAGCCATTCTAACTGGAATGAGGTAATATCTCCCTACAGTTTTGATTTGTATTTTCCTGATGATTAGGGATTTTGAGTATGTTTAAAACACCTATTGGCCATTTGTATGTCTTTGGTTGAGAAATATCTTTTAAGATATTTAGCCCATTTTAAAATTAGATTACTTTTTCTTTTTTTTTTTTTGCTATTGAGTTGCTAGAGTTTCTTATATATTCTGGATATTAACCCCTTATCAGGTACATTGTTTGCAAATATTTTCTCTCATTCTCTAGGTTGCTTTTTCACCCTGTTGAATGATTCCTTTGCTGTGCAGAGGTTTTTTTGTTCAATGTAATCCCATTGGTCTATTTTTGCTTTGCTACCTAAGCTTTTGAGGTCTTATCAAAAAAAAAATTTGCCCACACCAATGTCATCAAGTGTTTCTCTTATGTTTTCTTCTAGTAGTTTCATAAATTGGGGTTTTATATTTAAGTCTTTAATCAATTTTGAGTGGATTTTTGTATATGGTGAGAGACAGGGGTCTAGCTTCATTCTGCATGTGGATATCAGGTTTTCCCAGCACCATTTAATGAAGAGACTATCCTTTCTCCAATGTGTGTTTTCGGCAGCCTTTTTGAAAATCAATTGATTGTTAATGCATGAACTTATTTCTAGGTTTTCTAGTCTGTTCCGTTGGTCTTTGTATCTGTCTTTATGCCAGCACCAGGCTGTTTTGGTTACTACAGCTTTGCAGAATATTTTGAAGTAATGTAGTATCATGCCTCTAGCTTTTTTCCTTTTCTCCTTTTCTTTTTCTTTTTTTTTTTTTTTTTGAGAGGAAGTCTCACTCTTGCCCTTGCCCAGGCTGGAGTGCAGAGGCACAATCCCAGCTAACTGCAACCTCCGCCTCCCAGGTTCAAGTGATTCTCCTGGCTCTGCCTCCTGAGCAGCTGGGATTACAGGCATGCAAAACCACACCCAACTAACTTTTGTATTTTTAGTAGAGATGGAGACGGGGTATTGACTTGTTGGCCAGGCTGGTCTCAGCTTCCCAAAGTGCTGGGATTACTGGTGTGAGCCACCACACCCTGCCTAGCTTTGGTCTTTTTGCTCAAGATTGCTTTGAGTATTCCAGGTTTTTTGTGGTCCCATACAAATATTAAGATCTTTTTTTTTTCTATTTCTGTGAAGACTGTCATTAGTATTTTAATAGGGATTTCATTGACTCTGCAGATCCCTTTGGATAGTATGGATATTTTAACATTAATTCTGCCAATCAATAAACACAGGATTTCTTTTTATTTGATTCTGTCCTTTTCTATTTCTTTCATCAGTGTTTTACATTTTTCATTGAAGATGTATTTTGTCTCCTTGGTTAAATTTATTCCTAGGTACTTTTTTATTTTTGTAGCTATTTTAAATGGAATTGCTTTTATTGATTTTTTTAGATAGTTTACTTGGCATATAAAAATGCTACTTTTTTATATGTTGATTTTTTGTCCTGCAACTTTATGAAATTTATTAGTTTTAATAGTTTTGGTGGAATTTTTAGGGTTTTCTATATATAACATCATGTTGTCTGCAAGTAGGAAACATTTTACTTTCTCTTCCAGTTTATGTGCTCTTTATTTCTTTATCTTGCCTAATTGCTCTGGCTAGGACTTACACTACTATATAGAATAGAAGTAGTAAAAGTGAGAACCCTTGTCTATTTCCAGATCTTAGTGGAAAAGCTTTCTACTTCTCCCCATTCAGTAGGATGTTAGCTGGGGTATGTCACATATGGCCTTTGTTATGTTGAGGTTTGTTCTTTCTATACCTAATTTGTTCAGAGTTTTACCATAAAAGGGTGCTGAATTTTGTTAAATGATTTTTCCCATGTTTGAAATGATTATACAAGTTTTGTCCTTGGTTCTATTAATGTGACATCATGTTTATTGATTTGGGTATGCTGAATTATTCTTACATCCCTGAGATTAATTCCACTTGATTATGTTGAAAGATCTTTTGAATGTGTTGTTGAATTTGGTTTGTTAGCATTTTGTTGAGGATTTTTGCATCTATGTTCATCAGGAGTATTGGCCTGTAGTTTCCATTTTGTTGTGCTTTTCTCTGTTTCTTGTATTAGAGTAATTAATGATGGCCTCAAGCGATTAGTTGGGAAGAATTCCCTCCATTTCAGTGTTTTGGGATAGTTTGAAAAAAATTAGTATTTGCCATCAGGTTTTGGGCTTTTCTTTGATAGGAGACTTTGTTACTGATTCAGTCTCATTACTTACTATTGATTTGTTTACCATTTTTTATTTCTGTGTAATTCAATCTTAGTAGATTGTCTGTGCCCAGAAATTTATCCATTTCTTCAAGATTTTTACAATTTATTGGCATATAGTTTTACATAACTGTCTTGTAAGATCCTTTATATGTCTGAGGCATCAGTTGTAATGCCTCCTTTACATCTCTGATTTTATTTTTTGAGTTACTTCTTTTTATTCACAGTCTAGTTAGAGGTTTGATTATTTTGTTTATATTTTCAAAAAACCAAGTCTTTGTTTTATTGATCTTTTCTATTTCATGTAGTCTGTATTTTATTTCTTTTCTCAATTCTCATTTACTTTAAAATTTTTAAAAATTATTTTTTAACCCATTGGTTGCTCAGAAGCATGTTGTTTAATTTTCATGTATTTATATAGTTTCCAAAGTTCCCCTTATTATAGATATCTAATTTTATTCCATTGTAGTCTAAAAGATACTTGGTATCATTTTAATTTTTTAAAATGTGTTGATACTTTTCTTGTAGACAGATATGTGATATATCCTGGAGAATGCTTCATATGCTTTTGCGATGAATGTATATTCTGCAGCTGTGGGATGGAATGTTCTGTAAATTTCTGTTAGGTCAATTTGGTCTAGAGTATGGTTTAACTTCAGTGTTTCTCTGGTAATTTTCTGACTGAATAATCTCTCCATTGTTGAAAGTAAGGTATTGAGGTTCCCCATTATTACTGTATTGCAGTCTATCACACCTTTTAGCTGTATTAATATTTGCCTTATATATTTGGATGTTTCAATGTTAGATGTATATATATTTATAATTGTTACATCATCTTGATGTTTCCATTCATTTAATACTATATAATAGCCTTCTTTTTATCTTTCTAAAATATTTGGCTTAAAGTGTATTTTGTGTGGGTACAGCTATTTCTGCTTTTTTTTTTTTTTTTGGTTTCCGTTTACATGAAGTAACATTTTTCCATGTTTACCCTCAGTCTGTGCACATCCGTGCAGTTGAAGTGAATCTCTTTTAGGTGATTTTAAGTGTTAGAAAGGTTGTGAGCAAATAGAACTCCCCTTCATTTCTCATAAGAGGGTAAATTTTTACAACCTCTTTGAAAAATTATTTTGCATTTTTAATAAAGTTAAATGCATGCCAAAACCATCATCCAAGAATTACACTCTTTGGTGTATACATAAGAAATCCAAAGATAATGACACATACAATAATGTTAATCAAAGTTTTTAAAAAACTCTGAATTGGAAACAACCCACATTTCAATCAAGAGAATGGATATGAGGATTATGGTTTTTATTTTTTGTTTTGTTGACAAACGGGGATTCAGCATAACCATGCGAGGGATATATTTCTCATAAAAGAGAATATTGAAAAATTTGAAAACCAGATTGAATAAAATATCAGACACAAAAGTGTAAATATTTCATGATTCCCTTTATATAAAATTCAAGGACAGGCAAAACTAATCAATGGTAACACATGTGAGAATAATATTACTTTGAAGAGGCAGAATTTTTCTGTATTTATTTTCTTGAGCAGGATGTTAGTTTCCCAGAGATATGATTATATGAGAAATTGGGTTATGGACTTCTCCAGTGTTTATATATGTGCATAATAAAAATTTGGCTGGAGCCATAAGAGGGCAGAGCATGACAGCGAAATAGAAGCTTCCACCAATCATCCCCCCCTGCAGAAACACCAAATTTTAACAACAAACTACAGACACAAACGCACCAATACAAGAACCAAAAACCTGGTTAGCAATCATAGTACCTTGTTTTAACTTCATATTGTTGAAAGAGGCACCGAAGAAGGTTGGAAGGACAGTCTTGAATTACTGATGCACCTCTCCTCCATTCCCCAGCAGTGGTTTTGCGGTGTGGAGGGAGAATCTGTGTTCTTGGGGGAGGGAGAGCACAATGACTGTGGAAATTGGCAATGAACTCAGTGTTGCCCTATCACAGCAGACAGCAAAGGTGTGCTGGGCTCAGCTGGTGCCCACCCCGAGAGGCAGCATTTGACCAAGCTCTTGCTAGAGAGGAATCACCCATCCCAGTGGTTGAAACTTGAGTTTATCAGCAAGCTTCACCACGAAAGGTCAAAATGCACTGGGGCCATAAGTAAAATTGAAAGGCAGTCTAGGACAGAAGCATTTCAATTCCTAGGCAAGTCCTAGTGCTGGGCTGGGCTTAGAGCTAGTGGACTAGGATGACATGGGACTTAGAGAGACACCAACTAGCATGTCTACAGGAGTGCTTTAACCAACCCTTTCCCAACCTCAGGCAGTGCAGCTTGCAGCAACAAAAGTGACTCCTTACTTCTACTTAAGGAGAGAAGAGTGAAGAGTAAAGAGGATTTTGTCTTGCATCTTGGATACCAGCTCAGCCGCAAAAGGATAAAGTAATGGGCAGGGTCATGAGGCCTCCAATCAAGGCCCTAGCTCCCAGACAGCATTTCTAGACACACTATGAGCCAGAAGAGAACCCACTACCTCAAAGGAAATGACTCAGTTCAAGCAGGATTCATCACCTGCTGACTAAAGAGCCTTTGGCCTTGAATAACCAACAGTGACACCCTGGTCGTATAAAAAGGAAGAAATTAAATCACACCACCAGAGAAAATCGCCTTCACTAAAAGGAATACAAGAAGGAAGAAATGAAGAAAGAGAAGACCACAAAACAACCAGAAAACAAATAATGAAATTTCAGGAGTAAGTCGTTACTTATCAATTATAACATTGAATTGAAATGGACTAAACTCTCCAATCAAAAGATAAACAAGATCCAATGATCTTTCAAGAAACACACTTCACCTATAAACATACACAAAGACTGAAAATAAAGAGATGGAAAAGGACATTCCATGCCAATTGAAACCAAAGAAGAGCAAAAGTAGCTATACTTATATCAGCCAAAATAGATTAAAAGGCAAAGCCTGTAAGATGAGACAAAGAAGGTCATTATTTAATGATAAAAGGGTCAACTTACCAAGAGGACATAACAATTGTAAATATATATGAACCCAATGCTGGAGCACCCAGATATATTAAGCAAATATTATTGGAGCTAGAGAGAGATGGACCTCAATAAAATAATAGCTGGACACTGAAATACCCCACTTTCAGCACTGGACAGACCATCCAGATAGAAAACCAACAAAGACAAATCAGAATTCACCTGTACTATATAATCAATATACCCAATAGATATTTACAAAATATTTCATCCAATGGCAGTAGAATATACATTATCCTCCTCAGCACATGAATCGTTCTCAAGGATAGACCCATATGTTAGGTCACAAAACAAGTCTTAAAACATTCCAAAAATTTACAATAATATCAAGAATTTTTTCTGACTACAATCAAATAAAACAAGAAATCAATAACGGGGAATTTTGGAAAACATACAAACACACGAAAATGAAACAATAGGCTCCTAAATAACCAATGGATCAATAAAGAAATTTAGAAGAAAATTGAAAAAAATCATTTAAAAAAAAGATCATGGAAACACAACATACCAATACCTACGGGATACAGCAAAAACAGTACTAAGAGGAAATTTATAGTTATGAATGCATACTTCATAAAAGAAGAAAACTTTCTAACAAATAACCTAATGATGCATCTTAAAGAATTAGAAAAGCAAGAGCAAACCAAACTCAAAACTAATGGAAGAAAATAAGTAATAAAAATCAGAGAAGAGATAAAGGAAACTGAAATGAAGACTACAATACAATAGATTAATGAAATGAAAACTTGTTGTTTTGAAAAGTTAACCAAAATTCACAAACCTTTAGCCAGACTAAGAAAAGAAGAGAGAAGAACAAAACAAAATCAGAGTTTAAGGAGACATTACAACTGACACCACAGAAATTCAAAGGATCATTTGTGGCTAGTATGAGTAATTATATGCCAATAATTTGAAAATCTAGAGGAAAAGGATAAATTCCAAGATATATACAACCTAACAATATTGAACTATGAAGATATCCAAAACAGGAACTGACCAATAAGAAGTAATGTGATCAAAGCTGTAACAAAAAGTCAGATGGTAAAGAAAGGCCCGAGACCCTGTGGCTTTACTGCCGAATTCTACTAAACATTTAAAAAATATATATCCATCCTGCTCAGACTAATCTGAAAAATAGAGAAGGAGGAAATACTTCCAAACTCATTCTATGAGGCCAGTATTATCCTGATACCAAAACCAGATGAAGACACATCAAATAAAGGATAACTACAGCCCAATATCTCTGATAAATTTTGACACAAAAATCTTCAACAAAATAATTCAATAATACATTAAAAAGATCATTCATCATGACTGTGTGATTTATCCAGGGATGCAAGGATGTTCAACATACACAAATCAATCAATGCATACATGTTAACAACAGAATGAAGGACAAAAACCATATGATTTTCTCAACTGATGCTGAAAAAGAATGCAATAAAATTCAACAACCTTTCATGATAGAAATCCTCAAAAAGCTGGGTATAGTACAAACATATTTCAACATAATAAAACCCATATACAACAGACTCATAACTAGTATCATACTGAATCCGTAAAAACTGAAAGACTTTCCTCTTAGATCTGAACCATGACAAGGATGCCCAGTTTCATCACTGTTATTTAACATAGTATTAGAAGTCCTAGATAGCGCAACCAGACAAGAGAAAGAAATAAAGACCCTCCAAATTGAAAAAGAAGAAAACAAATTATCTTTGTTTGCCGGTGATATAACTTGTCTTTGGAAAAACCTGAAGATTCCACCCCAAAAACTTTTAGGCTGATAAAAAAAAATTCAGCAAAGTTGCAGGATACAAAATCAACATACAAAAATCACTAGCATTTTTATATTCCAACAGTGAACAATCTGTAAGAGAAATAAAAAGTAATCCCATTTACAATAGCCACTCATGAAATTAAATACTTAAAAAAGTGAAAGATCTCTACAACTAAAACTATGAAATATTGAAAAAGAAATTGAAGAGGACACAGAAATATGGAGAGATATTCAATTTTCATAGATTGGAAGAATCAATATTGTTAAAATATTTATACTATGCAAAGAACTCTACAGACTCAATGCAATCCCTATCAACATACCAATGACATTCTTTACAGAAATAGAAAAAATAATCCTAAAATTTATATGTAACTACAAAAGAGCCAGAATAACCAAAGCTATCCTAAACAAAAAGAACAAAACTGGAAGAATCATATTACATTATTTCAAATTATGCTACAAGGTTATATAGTAACCAAAAGAGCATTGTACTGGCATCAAAACAGACACATAGCCCAATGGAAAAGATTAGAGAACCTATAAACAAATCTATACACCTACAGGGAACTAATTTTTGTCAAAGGTGCTAAGGTCATACATTGGGGAAAAGACAATCCCCTCAATGAGTGATGCTGGAAAAACTGGATGTCCATATGCAGAACAATAACACTAGACCCATATCTCTCACCATATACAAAAATAAAATCAAAATGGATTAAAGATGGAAATCTAAGACCTCAAGCTATAAAACTACTAGAAGAAAATGTTGAAGAAACTCTCTAGAACATTGGTTTGGGCAAAAATTTATTGAGTAATACACAGTCAACCAAAGCAAAGAAATAAACAAATGGGATCACATCAAGTTAAAAAGCTTCTGCATAGCAAAGGAAACAATCGACAAAGTGAAGAGACAACCCACAGAACGGGAGAAAATATTTGCAATCTATCCACTGAGAAGGGATTAATAACCAGACTATATAAGGGGCTCAAACAACTCTATAGCTAAAAATCTAATAATCAAATTAAAACATGGGTAAAAATTTTGAATAGAATTTTTTCAAAATACATACAAATGGCAAACAGGCATATGAAAAGGTGTTCAATGTCACTGATCATCAGAGAAATGCAAATCAAACCTACAATGAGATATCATCTCGCCCCAGTTAAAATGGCTTTTATCCAAAAGACAGGCAATAACAAGTGCTGACAAAAATGTGGAGAAAGGGAACCCCCATACACTGTTGGTGGAAATGTAAATTAGTAAAATGACTGTGGAGAACAGTCTGAAGGTTCTTCATAAAACAAAAAACAGAACTACCATAGGATCCAGCAATCCCACTGCTACGTATATACCCAAAAGAAAGGAAGTCAGTATATCAAAGGGATGTCTGCACTCCCATGTTTATTGCAGCACTGTTCCCAATAGCCAAAATTTTGAAGCAACAGATGAATGGATAAAGAAAATGTGGCACATAAATACAATGGAGTATTATCCAGCCCTAAAAAAGAGATTCTGTAACTTGCAAAAACATGAATGGAACTGAATATCATTATGTTAACTAAAATAAGCCAGTCACAGAAATACAAACTTTTCATGTTCTCATTTATTCATGGGAGCTAACAAATGAAACAATTGAACTCATGAAGATGGAGAGTAGAAGGATGGGGAGGGAGAAGTGAGGATGGTTTATGGATATATAAGTAGTTATTATAGGAAGAATGAATAAGACCGTGTATTTAATATCACAAATGGATGGCTGTAATCAATTATAATTTAATTGTGCATTTAAAAATAATCAGAAGAGTATAATCAAATTGTTTGTAACACAAAGGATACATGATTGAGGGGATGGATACCCCATTTACCAAGATATTATTATGATTGCATGCCTGTATTAAGGTATCTCATGTACCCTATAAGTATATTCACCTACTATGCACCCACAAAAACTAAAAGTTTTTTTAATTAAAAGCTTAAGATTAAAATTAAATTATGACTGGAGATTGAGCCATAAAAACAACTCCTAACAAAATGTATTTTTTTTGAAAAAGGGATTTGGCTAACATTTCGAAAAAATTTCTTCTTGTCTTTTTCTTTGTCCCAACCAGATATACAAAAATCAAACAAATGTTATTAATGCAAATAAGATAATTGAGGATCTTCCCTGAAAAACGGTGGTGAAATAAGGAAAGTTTATGTCTTATTTGCACCAACTTCAAACTCAGTAACCACAGGTTTCTGCCCTCATTTAAGAGAAGGCTATTCCCACGGTGCCCCTTGCATTCTCTGACATATCTGATTTCAGAAATACATCTCTTTATCAGTCAGTTACAGTTAACCTGAAGTTATATTAAGACGGTCTCTCTCATATTCAGTATGCCTTGCATGGGCAGTACCAAACAAATTTCCATCAACATTGATAACTGTTAATTCCAATTAGCAGCTATTCCAGCCATATTACTGCATAGGGTAATTTGATACATGATTCCTACTTTCAGATGAAAGAAGGCTCAGAGATAAAGCTGTTCTTGTACTTGTCATTATTTGTGATCCCGATCCTTTACAGTCTATTTCCTAAATAGCCCTTTCCATTTTGGCAAATATCTGTGCCCTGGTACTTTTTATAGCTACTTTTATCAGCACTGTACTCATTTATGTTTTTATTTTTTTGTCTGATTTCTCCCTCAATATTTTCTGCGTTCAGATTTCATCTGGCCCATCTAATGCTGCACCTCTGTTTATTTTGTATTTAAATACTTCTCATTCAATTTTATATTACATTTGGATTCAGGATGAAAAAAAATCAGTCCATTAACTACAGATCATGATTGCAATTTAGCCTTAAACTACTTAGCTTTAAAACAAAACAAAACAAAACACAGAACTGTTGTTCAGAATTTATCTATGTGTTTTACTAGCTATATTAAAAATATCTCTATTAGAGACATACAGATTCTGATGTAGTCTATCAAAAATATATAGATGAGGGATTATATTGCCATTTCCTCAGGTCTTTAAGGAATTAAGAAGTATATAGACTAATGAATGACTAAAGAAAACATGATACATATACACAATGAAATATTATTCAGCCATAAACAATAAGGAACACCTGCAACAGCATGGATAAACCTGGAAGACATCATGCTGAATAAACTAAGCCAGGCACAGAAAGACAAATACTGTATAATCTCACTCACATGTGCAATCTAAGAAAGCTCAACTCATAAAAGTAGAGTAGAAAGGTGATTTCAGGAAGTGGGAAGGTGGGGGACGTGGAGAGATGCAGGTAAAATGGTGCAAACTTTCGATTGCTAGATGAATAAATTCTGAAGCTGTATAGCATGGCAACTATAGTTAATAATACTGAATTGTTTACTTAAAATTTGCTAGAGTAGATCTTAACTGTCTTCAGCACTCCTCCCCCAACACATAAAATGGCAACTATGTGGGGTGATGGATGTGTAAATTGATTGTGGTAATCATTTCACAATTTAGACATAGACTCAATAATCATATTGTATATTTGTAATATATTGAAATTTTGTCAGTTATACCTTAATAAGGCTGAAAAATAAATATAATGATCTAAACATGTTTTAAAAAATGTATACAGACTTTTCACCAGTTACTCGATCCCCACTTGGTAAATCTCAAATGATTATACACTGTATTCAAAACTACTAAATGTAGGTTTTACTTCTGGCATGAATACTAAATTGCAATATGATCTTATACAAGCTACTTTATGTGCATGAGCAATTTTTTTAATTAGTCAAATGAGTCCATAGTCATATTCTACTCATTGCATATTAAGAGAATGCAGATGCCTATCCAAAAAAGAATGATGAGGAAAGTACTCTCAGAAATATGCTATCATGTAATATACAAATAGTATTCACAGATTTTAAAAGGAAAAGTCTGTGAGTATTTTATATCAAATTCATATTTAAATATATAATGGTGGCTGAAGACAGTATCACTAATATATTCCAAGTATTTTTGCATAGGTAATATTAATTAAATTTCAATTTCAAACCAAGATGACACCATTTTGTGTCAATATAACTCAAAACTAATTATATTACTTGGGATTTTAAAAAATAAAAGATTATAAAATTATTAGCAAGCATATTATCCTTATTTATATGCTCAATAATAAATGACATATTTGGCTTAGAGTATCTTTCCAGTTTTATTTGAAATATTAAGGAAATATATCTCAATCAACTCTTCGCTGGGATCTCCACATGTCTACAAGAAAAAAATCTGTAATCAATGAAAACATATCTGTCTGGATTCAATAACTAGAACTTGGGTGTGATTATTAAAATAGTTTAATTATAAATTTAGCTTTATTCTTCAAGAAGAAATAATAAAAGAATATGGTAGGCTGAACATCAGATAGCAGTGAACTTTAATTGCAAGGTAGGCATTTTGCAGTGTTTGTCTTTCTGAGAAATATTTTACTGTGATTAGGTAGAATTCTTAGGATATATCATCACTAGTTATTGTATAATTGTATTATTTGTGTGTATATTTATGTTAATATTTTGCTTGCTTTGATTTGCTTTGGTTCACTTAGAATAGTCAAATTTTATAAAGTTGTCAGAATTACTCAGTTCAATGGTCAGTTTTATGTGTCAACTTGGCTACACCATGGTACTTAGTTTTTAGTCAAACAGTAGTCTAGATGTTGCAAAAAAGTTATCTTTCCGATGTGATTAACATTTAAATCAATAGACTTTGAGGAAGACAAGATTACTCTCCCAAATGTGAGTGGGTTTCATCCAGTTGGTTGAAGGCCTTGAAAGGAAATTTGCCTTTAGATTGCCTTTGAGCTAGAGACTAAAACATCAATTCTTCCCAGGGATCTCAAGCCTGTCAACCTGACCAGGAGATTTTGAACTTTCTAGTCCTAATAATAAAATAAAATAAATCAATCTCTCTCTCTCTGTCTCCCTCTCTCTCTCTGTCTCTCTATCATCTATCTATCTCTCTCCCTCTCTTCCTTGAGACACACACACACACACGCTACACCCCATATTGGATATTGGTATTGTTATTTGGGAGAACCTCGACTAATACTAATGGCTAATACACTAATACGTATGTGTCTGCCAGACAGAGAGAGAGGAGAAGGAGGGAGAGAGATGGAGACAGAGACAGAAGTAGAGCAGCTATTCTTGTTTATTTGATCTGTTTCTTTGTAGCAGGAAATATTCAACATTTATAACTTCGTGCACAGAGCAAAAAAATTAGTTGAAATGAAGACAGAACTGATTGTAAACTGTGTTATTTCCATTCCAATAAGTTCTTATAGGATTATTAGTGAGTATTTAAAGAAATCTACCAGCCATAATCAAAGCTATCAAAAGGAGGAATCCAATATATCAAAAAAGGAAAATAAACGTGATAACGACAGCTTTTCTTTCCAAAACAAGTAAGTAAAAGCCAAAGTAAATAGAATATCCTATGCCATAGCAGCAGGTAAATGCTTACTACGTTTTTCTAAGAATAAATGTTCTGCACACATTGATAATTTATATGTTTTTGGTATGAACATCTGTGGTTTAATCATTGTTTTTGCAGTAGAGCAAATGTAAAGCATATTTTACCTTAATTAAATCATTAAAGAGAAAATAGCCAAAAGCATAAGGCTTTTGAGAATGCTGATTTTAACCACATCACTAGGAATAGAATAGTACCTTGTTCTCTTTATAGCTGTGTTATAGCTCCCTGAGTAATTCAATTACAGTACAGCATTGAAGCCTATCTGCATAGTATTAACTGTAGTTAAGCTTTCCAGTCTCTAGAGGTCTCTGTACATCACTTTTTCACTCACTGCCATCCTTGCAGGAAAACAGACACTTCAGCTTTGTCTGGACAGACTGCAGCTCTCCAAGGAACTTAAATGTTTCACTACTGTGTTTTTCCCCATCCTCATATATTCTAACATAAATTAAATTATAAGGCTTTAGGTACAGTCAAAACAAAAGAGAAAAACGTTTTCTATTTATTTTTAAAATTTTTACAAGGAGAATGTTCCCTTTTTGTGATTATCTCAGGTGTCCCTATTCTGAAACTGTTTTGGCTACCTTGTTTCCGAAAGTGTACATAGCACTCATGATTCTCTATAGTATTATATATAGTGCACAGGGTTTAATTTGACAAATAGTATTTTCATTTATAAGTGCTTTAGGATGAGAAAGACATTTATTAATGCCACAGTTCTTTGTGAAATTACCTCGAATGCAGCATGAATATTGAATTCAACACTTGAAGATGATCGGCTCTTTCATTAACATTCTCATTTTTTACCAAAACTTTGGCACACCATCAGGGAATAAAACTTGCATATAAATTAGCATTTGCCACTGTGACTCAAATCCTGAAAACGGCAAATAAAGTAGAACCTTGTCTTCAAGGCTTAAGTTTCATTTTGCTTAGTTTCTTTAATAAGATTGGACAAACCCCTCCCCCTAGGATTCTGGTTTATGGGGAAAGCTGCGTCACGTTGTGTGACTTGCAAACCTGGTCGTATCTGTCATTTGGGGTTGGGGACCAGCAGGAGGCAAGCAGCATATTTTGTTATAGTAAGCAAAAAACATGAGTCAATGGGAGATCTAACAGTGCTGGGGCAAAGTTTTGACCAGAGTTCTATGCTATTGAAAAATGCTATTTGGGACATATGTAAAGTTATTTTCTAATTTTTGGTGACACTCAATATTTATGATCAAGTATATCTTTGATTGCAAAAGTTAAAGCTTAGGATATACTGGACACTAAGAATAATACATATATAAACTCATCTAATCCTCATAACAATTCATCTTGTAGGTGGTATTATTAATAACTCCATTTTAAAGGTGAAAAAACTGAGGCAGATAAAGATTAATAAATTTTCTCTTAGGGCTGTGGAAGTAAATGATGGAGCTGGAATGTAAATTCAGTCTGTTTTCAGAACCTGGACCCTTAACACCTAGATTCAACCACCTCTCAGGTAGATATATCCTTCCACAAATGAGGAGAGACATAGAATCAACTAATTGAATCAGCTGAAGGAAGTGCCTTGCCAAGTTTACGGTTGAGACCAGAGCCAAAAAAGAGAGAGCAAAAAACAGTGCAAAAACTTCAGAGGCTTTCTAATCAATAGCATCTCTGACAAAATGGCTATTTGATACAGGTATTGTGCCATTAACTATAGACTTTTCTCTGCTTGGAGCAAAATATTAAAGTAGTATTCCTTCTAACGTCTTTTTTCTTTTTTTTTTTTTGAGACGGAGTCTTGCTTTGTCGCCCAGGCTGGAGTGCAGTGGCGCTATCTTGGCTCACTGCAAGCTCTGCCTCCCGGGTTCACGCCATTCTCCTGCCTCAGCCTCCCAAGTAGCTGGGACTACAGGCGCCCGCCACCATGCCCAGCTAATTTTTTGTATTTTTAGTAGAGACAGGCTTTCACCGTGTTAAGCCAGGATGGTCTCGATCTCCTGATCTCGTGATCTGTGCTGGGATTACAGGTGTGAGCCACCGCGCCTGGCCTCCTTCTAACATCTTACTGCAGAAGAGATGTCACCTATTTTTTTCCTTTCTGTAGAAGATAAAAGAGATTGAGAAAGAGAAAGAGAGATGTAGAGAGATTGGTGCCACATCTACACCTGTTTCATTGGTCTGTTTCTTTGTAACAGGAAAATACTCAACATTCACAATTTAGAGAATGGAGCAAAAAAATAATTAAAATAACTACAAAATTGACAATATTTGTAAGTGTGGTATATCAATATTTTGTGATAGAAAAAACAAAGGCATGAGTTAGCCAAAGTTCAAATAAAAACTTTCACCTTTGCTTTTTGTGTGACCTTTGGTGACTTCCTTAGTTTAATTCCTAGACCTCTCTTCTATAAAATGGGAAAAAATATTAACAACAGTGCCTCCCTGATAGCATTGTGAAGATGAAATAAAATAAAATTGTAGCAGAATGCCAAGTAATCAATATTAACTTTGATACTACTGTGTTGATAATGGTAATATCTTACATTTAGTATTTATAATTAAGCTTGTTATTCATCATGTGAACAACTGTCACAATCTTCTACTTGTTCCTGTTCCCAAGATGTTCTTGCTGATTCTCAGTAGATGACTTTACAACTTATTTTAATGAAAAGGATCAGGTGCCACCAAGGAATTTAGAATACGGCCTCATATTCAGCAAGTTCCAAAATGTTCTGCCACAGCCTTTGCTCTTGTTTCTCTCGCATTCTGGTTCGAGTTAATGTGAAATTTCCCACAACCTTGCTGATAATTACTGATCTTAAAACTAATTCTGGTCCCACTGATACACCAAAATATCCATGGACAAAAATACATAAAACAATTTTACTCCACAAATGAACTTTACCTAAATTAGCAATATTACTATGCTCCAAGCTTTAAATCTAAAAATCGTCTAAACCATTTGACTGTTGAGTCGCCTTAATTACTTTCAATTATCATAAAATTTTGATGTTTTTTTAAATGAAATATTTTATTTTCTCATTTTCTCCACACTAGCAGAAACTGTTCACATGCAGTTTATTACTACCTCAAATACACAAATTGAAATGATGCCCTACTTAGATAAGAAGTATTAATTAAAGACCTGATATTTGGCCAATTACTTTCTGGGTACTGGCAGCTATAAAGACAAATCTAATATAAAAGTTTAGTTCTTGTTTTCAAGAAGTTTAAAATTTATGTTCAGAGACAAAAACTACAAATACAGTAAGCTATGAAATAATATAAGTTCTAAAAGAAAGTAGACTAAGGGAAAAATTCATCATTACTATTGAATGGAAGCTTTACTTTAAATCTCAGGCAGTAAGCAAAAGTTTTTATTTTGGCCTCACAATATAGATAAAAGTTGGACAAGCATAACTGAAGATCAGATTTCTCCATGAAGAATGCCATGTAAACTAAAGCTTGGTAGAAAAACCATGGCTGCACGCTGTTTAGCTATGAAAAATATCTTTACTATTCTATTTTGAAGCAAGTTTGAAAGCCAAAAAACTAGATAGTTTTAAGATAGGTAAACATGCTTTCGTTCATTTGTTTTGCTATTATCTCATGAAGCAAGTAGAAACATGAAAGATCACACTGTCTAGTACTTAGAAAATAAAACTCCTCCACGCATGAACACAGTTCCCCAAAAAGACATTTGGGGGAAAGATGAAGTCTCTTTAGGAATTTAAAAATTACAAAAAGAAAAACATAACCTGTCCAGTGTCTGTAAATTGCTGCAGAGTTCGTAACATCATCTAAATGAATGTGATTGCCATATTTGTGTATTTCTAATATATGGAAATATTGAGACAGATTTCATCCAATAGTTGCATAAATTTTCCTGAAAATATGCTAACATTTAAAATGGAATAAAATGAAATGAAAAGATAGATAGTCATGTTCATTAATCTTATGTGTGAAAATAAACTCCATCATTGCCCTCTCTCTGTACAGCCAGGATGTAAGATCCTCCTTATACATATTAAATTTACATACTTTTCTATTCTGGCACTTGCCCATTATTTGGCACCGCAGGGTGTCTTAAATAACTCTGGCCTAATTTAAAGAAAATGTGCTTAATGATCTCTACAAATTCTTTCAAAATATAGAACTCTGAATAATCTTTTACATTTACTTAATCAAAAGATATTTAAGTAGATAACAATCAGTCATCTGTAAGATCTCAAGTTTCTGCAATGTTAGTTTTTATTTATTTGACTTTGTTTTTGTTCTTACTCCTCCATCCCTTGCAATTTAATCTTTAAATAACCTATTTAGGCATCTCTGATATTAATATTTCTCTCAGAAAATATGATTTTCTGTGCAGGCAAATTGGATTTTCAATGGTATTATTAATCTTTCTACAATTTCCCAGTCTTCTGGCTCTGATTTCTTTAATTTATAAACACTTGTATTTTTTCTATGTCCTTCACATACTAAAGAGATAGATTTTCTATTATAAATTGTGAGCTTTGCAAAGCAAACGTGAATAGCGATTACCTATAACCTTGCAATCTTTACATATGCACACCCACAAAGAAATTTAAATATGATTTCTTAAATTTACCACAGAAAATGTATGACTTGAAAAGAGCAGTTATCTCCACCCTTCACTTTACCCACACACATGCACAAATTATCTTGGTTAAATTTTCTCACAGATTTTAAATTTTCTAAACACAGAAGACAAGAGTGAGGTAGGGAGCAGGCTGGTTTGGGTAAGTAGATAATAGTAGATAAGTAGGTAAGTAGATTACAATCAGATTTGTGGAGTATATTTTAAATTGACTTTAATTTTACATGTGTTTTAACTCTTTCCAGATATTTATTACATAAGCAATACAAGTATGTTGAGCAGATGAGCACTTTTAATGTATAGGGACACGTAAATGCACACTTTTCAAATGCTGATTAAATTGAAGCCAATAACAAAAATTCCCATGAAATCCCGCCACCTTATATACCTACTTCCAGAATTGGTGCCTACATAATTCTGATCATCCTCCTATTGATAAGGATGAACCCTCTGTTCTTAAGATTTTCCTTTCCTCTAGATCCCATTCTACCTTACCTACTTAAGAACATTGCTCCAAAGATTCATGTGTCTTTGGTCTGTTTTAATATCTCCCCTCTGTACTAGTAATTCTTATGAATTAAAAATGTCATTATTCTCTTTATAAATGAAAAAGAAAAAGAGAGGCTTCTCTTGACCTCACATTCTCCTTCCTATTTATGGTAACTTCTTAAGTGTTATACTCTCCATCTCCTATTGGATTATTATTTTCCCATTCTCTTTTGAGACTATTGTAACAGCTTCCATCAGCCACACTTCCACCAGAATTCGTTTGTATATTGCTGTGTATGACTCTTTTACAAATCAGCGGGGACTATCAATATTGCTAATTCTAACTATCTGTTTTCTGTCAGCAATCTACTTGACGTATAAACATTATTTCACCCAGTAGATTACTCCCTCCTTCTTTAACCACTTCCTAGACTTGACTGACCTTGGTTTCTGCTGACCATACTCCTATCCTTGTTTCCTCTGACATCAGCAGCCACTTCAAGCTTCTCTCCCTCTTTCTTCCTCCTTTTCTTTGCCTCTTTTCTATATATACTAACTCATTGGGTAATCTGATTCAGTGTTAGGGCTTTGAATACCATTTCTATGTAGACAACTTTCAAATTTATAACTCCAGTATAGACTTATCTGAATTCTGTCCATATATATTTAAATGCCAGGAAACAGATGGCAAACACACACACACACACACTCCTAGATAACTAATAAGCAAATTACACTTGACATCTTCAAAACTGAACTTCTCACCTTTATGAGATGCACTTGCTGTCAAAGTCTTTCCATGACACAAATGGCAATGTCATTCTTCTATTTGACTAAGCCAACATCCTTGAATTGTCTCTAATAACCGCTCTTTCTTTCATATCCTCATCAAATCTTTCAGAAAAATTTTCAAAAATAACCAGAATCAAATCATTTTTTCTCATCTCTACTACTTAAAAGCAACCATCATCTCTTACTTGGATTATTGTCATGCCTTAAAGCAATATCCTAATCAGTTTACAGTCTAGACTCATCGCGGAGCTCAGAATCTATAGTGATGGTGATAGAATCTAATTTAGCACATCATATATCTGCACAAAACTGTTCAACATCTTTGTTTGATTTATTAAGCCAAATGATCTTATGATGTCCTAAATGCTAACAAAAGCTGGGTTTCAGTTAGCTTTTTTACCTCATCTACTACTCTGTCTTTGGCACTATTTCTCCAGTCACAGTAACTCCCTTCTTGAGCTCACTAGCTAGCCATGTCCCAGTCTGGACTGTTCCCCTGAAATCTGCAGGACTCACTTGGCCTAGGGACATATACCCTTGCTGAATATCCAACTTTTTAATTTACATTTCCTTAATGTATATGCCTCTGTTATTTTACTGAGATTCAGAATTTAAATTTCTTTCAATCTACATAATAAAGAATTTGGCAAAAGAATAAAATGGTGTTTTAAGTGCTCATTTAAACTTTGAAGTTTTTATAAAATTGGAACACAAAGAGCAGAGCTGGAATAACTAAACTCTGTAAATTTAACATCTCAGAAATATCAATCAAAATGGAATTTCAATGTTAGAGGCTTACTGTGTGCCAGGGGGAGGCGGAAGACATAAATTAATAATCAATGGGCATAGATTTGCTTTCCAAATACTCTTTTTATTGTTGCCATGTAAGGCTAGAAATCTTCCACAACTGTTAGATTAATTGCCAGAATTTCAGAGTTTAGAAGGCACAATCTCTTTCTCGCCTCCATCATAAATCAACCTTGTCTTTATAAAAATAATGTTAATAAATGACTATAAAAAATTACTCCAGCCTTTGAGAGGGGGTAGCCATAGCCTTGATGGATAGAGACCAAGAACCACTGATATACACAACACATTTCAAGACCTGTTAAGACCTTGCTTTCCTTAGTGCTTATTCTTACCTACAGAATAAAGTGTACACATACAAATAATGAGACTGATTCAGTCAAACTGAGACACAGAGTTTGAATAATTCTTCAGTCAGAAAGGAAGGCCACTTGAAAATATTTTTGACTATACAAATTAGTTGAGCCTTGAGGCTTGTAGGAAAATAATGGTATAATATTCTCATAAGTATAGCTAATAAAAGAAGGATTAAGAAGTACAAATGGCATGGTGAGCTTACCAGATCTCCATATAAATTAACTGATTCATGGGTAGAATTTCAGAAGAAAACAGAACATAATTATTACTGATTCACTATCCTCATGTTGCTTATTGAATGTGGTGATGGGTGGTGCTGATAGTATGCAAACATACAGTAATAAGATGTGTAAGAATAGCTCTAATTTCCCTAAAAATGGAATAATTCTGGCATTACATAATCAAAATAAAATACGGCTTGTGATTAAATTATCTAGACTATTATGTATAGAACTCTTAATTCCCTTTAACAAAACTTAAAAAAAATTTCACATGTATTATAAAAGTCTAAAAATGCAACTGCATATGAAATTTATGAAATCCTATACTTTTAAGAATGGAAAGAGCAGTGAAGTGGCAAATCCTATATTTTATTCTCTCTCCTTGTGTGCTGCTTATTCAAGTAGATACATGTTTTATTCTTTAATAAATAAATACCTACATGCAACAGAAATAAATGTTTTAATCTTACTATCAAATGGCTTTTTCATCCTTGTTTTCTCCCTCCCATTTTTCCTTTATCTTCAACTATATTTTTATAATTTGAATCACAAATATGTATTTTTTCAGATACTGTCAGGTATAGGATAACTGACAACAGAAATAAGAAAAGCCATAGCTTATGGCTCTCTAGAGCTTGTTAGTATAAAAATATAATAATAATGCATATTTTGTCAGCCTATTCCCTGGCATGTTTTTGTTACAAATAAATAAATTAAGATGGGAGTGTGATTTATTTGAGCAAATATGTGGTGTCAAATATATTCTAGGGAAAAAATAATGATCAGTCAAATTCCATTATTCTTAAGAAACCAAAATCCAAAATAAAAATGAAAGTAAACTATAAGTAACTGTATTTTGCTTACATTCAACCTAATTATTTGTTTACCATGGATATAGTTTTAGAAACTAAAATTCACAAATTTATTTTATGAAGGCAGAAAGCTACTGATGTACTCAGGGTTGGAGAAGGTTTTGCTTTTTTAGGTTTGGCCTATTCATATACAGTGCTTCCTAAGCAAGTCAAGAGCAATAATTATGAAACATGAAAATAAACATTTAATTGCTTATAGTAATACACAATTGCAAGCACAAGATATAAATATTCTGTTTCTATGTTCCAGATTTATACAGAGACCTAATAAAGTACATAAAATAAAAAGCTAAAGACCTACCTTTGAATTATGATAGAATAATGAAGAATAGTGGAAATCTACAACTGTGGGACAGATAGAGAAGGCAAATAAGATATTTCTAGAAAATCAGACTACTTTTTTAAAATTGAAATTTTGTTGTATGAGAACCACCAAGTACCAAACATCCAAAGTTATATAATTTTTATCAAATCAAACCAAAAAGTAAATAATTGAGTATCTATTATATGAAAAGCCTGTATTAGTTGATTACTTAGAATGAATTTCTTCCCTTCATGATTTATTCCCCAACAATCAGACATCTGCATGGCCATACAATTAAGATTTTAAAAGAGCTATAAGAAAATGGTAATAAACAATTATGAGAGAATAAGAGAAAAATCAATTTTAATTCAGATTCTATGGTTATATCTGGAATCACAGCCAATACAACTTTCAGCCAAACAATGAAAGATACCAAGTACTAGGATGAGTGTGCTTTCTTCTGTGAATAAAAAGGAAACAAAGATTTATTTAGGTTTGTGATATGAAAAGTGATCTACTTTTAATATGTCAATACAGAGGTCATGTGGACAATGAACTAGAGAAGAGAATGACAAGGTGCAGAAAGACAGAGTAGAAAGTATACAGTTAATTCAGGAGATGGTTGGGCCAAAACTGAAGCAATTGAATTAGGTGTAGAAAATAGGAAAATAATAGAAGTTTCCCATGGATCTAGCCATATTCCTTTATTCTTCTTCTGTATATGCAACTTGATCATTTCACAAATACTACCGAGGCACTTTCTTCCATGAATGTTGATGACCCTGAAAATGATATATCTATTATAAGCCACATTTCAATTCCAGACCCAACTGTATGTTGGGAAGTTATACCTAAGAAAACACTCTAGGTGGCAAAAATTTATGTTTCTTGCCGAATCTTATCGCTCCTCGCATTTGCATGTCTATTCTTCGTACTGAAATAAAAGTAACTTTTCTCTGTATAATCATCTACTTAAAGTAGTAATTAAATTAGGTGTGGAAAAGTCATCTATTAACCAATCAGAAACTTAATACCACAAATGACTGCTTTTTCATCTTTGCATCTTTAAAAACAATCATTAGTGTTAATATTTAGGAAGGATTCACAGAGGAAAAAAATAAGAGTCATCTTCAAGTCAACTCCTTAGCAAATGTAAACAATCATGATTTTGACTAAATAGTCTGATCCAAAATATTTTACACCTCTTTTTCATAACTGAGGTTTTTTTTGCAAAATATGCTGCTAGAATTTCTAGCCACTAATAGGTAGTGAAGCAATCTTGATAAGAAAGAGAAAAAAGACAAAAGTAAAGATGCAAAGGAATAATTATTAGTATAAAAGAGAAGAGCCCACAGCACATTTGCCACTATTGATTCTTGTTTTAGGAGCACACATATATTAATTTAATTTAAAAATGATGTTAAATATTATAAAGAATACAGGTTTCACTTGGAGAGGCACTCTACAAAAGTCTCTAAGACAGCATATAGAAAATTATTCTTACTTGTTAGTCTCTGCTTCACTCAAGCTAAACACAGAAATGTGGTCTGACAGTCAAAATATATTACAAAAACATCACATCTTTGTTATTATGAGCCGTAAACAAACAAAGAAACAAATTAGAGTATATCCATTATACCAATGTTTTCTGTTATTAACAAGCATTACACACTATTAAATGAGCTTTTATGTATTAAGAAAATAGATCTAAATTTTATCATAACTTTTATAAATAATATATTTCTAAATGCATATCAGAGTCAAATATAAGAAAGCTAGAAAAAACATTTTTCAATATGAAAAATAATGATATACTTATCCGATTCTAAAACCGCATTTCAGCGTTTCTAAAATCAGTGTACATTTTGAATAGATTTTTCTACTTTGAATACAGGACTGTATATTCTTTGTTAGATACTTTTTAATTGATAGTTCATCTTACAATGAGTGGTATCTTAAAATTTATAAAATACAAAATAATAAATTTCCTAAATATATCTTGACTTTTAAACAATGTATTCATCAAAGGTTTCTATTATTTTATGCATGCACTTCCTTTATTATTTTCTTTCACTATGAAACACCAACTAGTTTAAGAACAGTGAATACAAGGAATTTTAAGATTTATCGCCTGAAGCATGATAATAATTTGTAACTTTGCCTCAAAGGAATTAAATTTATGAGATGTAAGTTTTATATCAGTTTCCCATTTCCACTCATTTGATAAGTAATAACATAAAATGCAATAGAATATTCAAATAATTTCACAAATGCTGCTGTACAAAGAAGGTAGCAGGCAGCAGTACCATTTGATGACGCAAAATGATCATTCATTGGCTGGAATATCACAGTCAGAATTTGGTGTAAAAATAATAGATTAAGAGTGCCAATGCTTAGTCTATGGAAGTTTTGGCTCTATAACATTTAGCATATTGAAATGAATATCAATACATAAGATATTATTCCAATTTAACATTTAGCTCTTTTTTAAGTGCCATGTGCTAATATGTTACTGTTTTTGACATACATGGAACTCTGTGATTGGAGATTATTAGAGGCAAGTATACATAGAAAATATTTTTATATGGTACAGCAGGGGCACCATATAGATGCCAGCCACTGTGCATGCCAGCTAATCATCAACCTTGATAATGAGAAATAAATGGCTGCCTCATTACTACTACGGGAACTAATGGCATCGAATATATATATAAATGTATAGGACTGTGTATATATATACACACACACACAGAGACACACTTCTTTTCCTCAGTAATTAATCCATGCTTACTATGTGAATTTATGCATAATATTTTAAAGTTGTGTAGTGAGTTTAATTATAGTTTCTGTATAACAGATATAGAGGAAAACAAATACTGAGGAATTTTGCAACATGCTTTATGTCATAATTGTCTAAAAACAAGGCAGACATTGCAACTTAATGCTTTAAATTCAGGTCAAGTGTACTTTTCACCTCTCTAAAAAAAGCAGTAGTTTAGTAGCAGCAGTTTGCTTAGAATTATACACACTTTAGATTTCTATGATATAAAATTCAGCAATACATGCAAAACCATATTGATATGGTTTGGCTCTGTGTTCCCATCCAAATCTCACCTTGAACTCTAATAATCCCCACTTGTCAAGGGCAGGGTCAGGTGGAAATAACTGAATCATGGGGGCGGTTTCCCCCATGCCGTTCTCATGATAGTGAGTGAGTTCTCGGGAGATCTGATGGTTTTATAAGACGCAACCCCCTTCCCTCCACACTCATTCTCTTTCCTGCCGCCTGGTGAAGAGTTGCCTTCCGTCATGATTGTAAGTTTCCTGAGGCCTCCCCAGCCATGTGGAACTGTGAGTCAACTAAACCTCTTTTCTTTATAAGTTACCCGGTCTCAGGTATGTCTTTATTAGCAGCATGAGGACAAACTAATATACATACACTTACTAAGTGTATTCATGTAAAAAATATGGGAGTGCAGTAGTTAATTATTCAGGTCTAAAGTTAGATTGCCTTGGTTTAAGTTTTCTCAGTGCTAATCATTATCTAGTGCATGATCTTGGTTAAATCCCTACACCTATCAAAGTCTCAGTTTTCTCATGTACAAATTGGTACAGTTATCCCTACCTCATAGAACTGTTACTAAAAGCAAGAGAGATAATAAATAGCACTTACTAAAGTGTCTGTTACATAAGAAATGCTCAGGCCGGGCGCGGTGGCTCATGCCTGTAATCCCAGCACTTTGGGAGGCCAAGGCGGGTGGACTAACCTGAGGTCAGGAGTTCAAGACCAGCCTGGCCAACATGGTGAAATCCGTCTCTACTAAAAATACAAAAATTAGCTAGGTGTGGTGGCAGGCACCTGTAATCCCAGCTACTCAGGAAGCCAAGGCAGGAGAATCGCTTGAAATAGGGAGGTGGAAGTTGAAGTGAGCCAAGATCTTGCCATTGCACTCCATCCTGGGTGACAGAGTGAGACTCCATCTCAAAAAAAAGAGAAATGCTCAGAAATTGTTATCTGTTATGGATTGTTATCACCTGTAAAAATAGAAGACTTATACGAATACTGAAATACAGATTCTGAAATTATGAAACTGTAATTACTGACTTGTGATCTTGGCCCTGACATTTATTAACAGTATAAATTTCAGCAATTATTTTACTTCTGTAAACGTTGGTCTGCTTTTTTCTAAAATAGACACAATGATGTTTGTCTTGCAACTATACAGAGTTATTTTGAATGTCAAATGAGTCCAGAATGATGACAGCATATGCAACCTCTATAGTTCTGCAAGATACAAAATGAAAAACATAAACTTGGAAAACTGGAGAGTCATAGAAGGAATAGAGAACTTCCAAATCACCTAAAATAATAATGTAAGAGTAAATTTTAGGAACCAACAAACTTCATAAAATCTTTACCCAGCTTTTCTAACTGAAAATATATTTCATTAACCCTAAAACTAAAAGGAAAAGGTTAAAAAAACTCCAGTAAAACAAAATTAAGCCAAGAATATATACAACTTGCAAAGTAAACAAAACACAATTTTACTTGTGTGTCCCCAGCACCCTCATTCCACTTATTAACATTTTTTCAATGTGAATAATTTTTATCTGCCCCTGGATAAAAATTTTGGTGTACCTATGTCTTTTCCTTTATCCTTAGGAATAACAGGTCCTATGATAATTTACATTTCACACAATTTCAATTGTGAAATTAGAATGAACAATGACAAATATAAGTTAAAACACAGAATCTGACTTCCAGTTAAAATTTTTCCCCTTTGAAAAGGAGACCTTTTCAAGTTTGCTCCACCTAGAATGGGGAAATGGTCATTCTTTATATCTTTCCTCTTTCACTCTTTCCTCGGTGGTTTTTTGTTATCATTTTGTTGACTCTCAACTCCAAGTCAGTGGAAGAAGAAGGTGCTATAAGTTTAGGACAGTTCTTGCTTATCTGAATAGTTTGGCCATTTCTGTGCTTGGCAGATGAATAAAGCTACCCTTTCTCCTGGGTGGAGCCTACTGGACAATTCTTTCCCAAACTCTCTTGACCAGGAAGGTTGCACTCCCATCCTGGTGGTCATTTACAAATCCTTCTATACCTTCTGTGTATTCAGCAATTTATACACAGATTCCTTCAAGAGAGGACTCATTGTCCCTCTGGAGTCCTAGGAAATAAAAGCCAAGACAACCCCAAGCCAAGAGGTAACCTCACCAGTTACTTCTCTCTTCTCTCTCTCTCTTTCTGGTTTCAAATCTGGCCTGTGCAAAACACTTACTCATCTGTTACCAAGGTAAGCTAATAGAGATGGACTCTAAGATGTGACCACACTCCTTACTTCTGCTACTAAAGCCAGTCCTATGAATTTCGTGAATCAAATCATTCTCCGGTTTACATTCTGCTTCAGCCATCTTACTTTTATCAAGCCCAAATTTTTCATCTCTTCCAATTGCAGCAGGCAGGTCAAAGTTTCCAAGTAGTTCCATTGCCTATCGGCAAGAAGGTAGTGCCATTCTTCCATGCCACTCTGGGACTCCTCTCTGCCAATAAATCTCCTCCATATTCCAGCCACTCCTCTTACAGAACCCTAAGCTAGCTAAAGTTTCTTAAACCATTTCCTCTTAATTTACATGGGAACATTTTTCTTACACTCCATTCTAATATCTGCTGTTGTACAGCTGAACTTGAGACAGGAAAGAGCCATTCTAACATCCTATTACCTGTGGATAAACCTGCTTGCCACATACAGAGAGAAGCTTGCAGGTGCTGAAGCGTCTCTTCAATATGAAAGCATATGCCATAAGCATAGTTCAGCCCAGGTTTCTAACAAAGAATTTCTCCCGTGGAAAGCATGATATGGTATCACAGCAAATCAGCTAAGGAGAGGAGATTGACAGAAGAAGTAATTTCCTCATAGATGAAATAAGGTTCCAAAAGGAAAAAATTCAGTAGAGGTTTACTGAGTGGAAGGCAGAGAATACATTACATATTTTATACATAAGCCAAATTTGTATGACATAAGTTTGTCTGTGTGCAAACCATTAGACCAATCCTGTAACTACACATGTACCTGTATTGACTATCATTGCACTCTCTGCTGGATTCAGCACACACAGAAAGCAACCAAACACACTCCTAAATTTTGCCAGAGTTTTCTCAAAGACAATCTCAACTGTCTCCTCTGGGACTAGATTTTATGTCCCAAGTGCCACACCAGTCCCTGGGCTTTCACTTTTACTTTTAACTGCTTAATCCAATAGTCATTCCCTGACCAAGTGAGAGATTAAAAATAAATATGGCAAACGAGGAATGAATATTAGGGATCAATCTTGCAATGGGAACTACTCCTAGAAGCTCTCTTTTTCTTAATAAAATATCAGTATGCCATTAAAATTTATTTCCAGCTTTGAATTAGCCAATACAAAAGCAATCAATTCAGTCTTCACAAAGTGAGGAACTTCAACCACCCTTCAATTTGGCCTCCTTTTGATGCTCGCAAAACATCAATCAGTCAATCGATACGGAAAGTAAGAGAGCATAAAAGCCCAGCAGAAACAATAACTAACGCACATTTGTTTGGGATTTTTATTTGTTTGATTATTTGCCTGTTCATTGTATATTTGCTTGTTTCTGAAATAAAGGGTAATGTAACTGTTTCTTAATAAGAAGCAAGATACAAATGAAAGAAGATATTCACGCAACCAACACAAAGACTAAAACAAGAATTAAGGTGCAATCATGTAGAACAAGGCAACAGAAGATGGAGTAAACCAGGACAAAACAAATAAAGAACATCAGGAACGAAATGTGAAATCTGACTCCAAAGATACATGCAACTAGAGAGTGATATTAATCTTTGTGTGTGTGCGTGTGTTTGTTTGTTTGTTTGTTTTTTGAGACAGAGTTTCACTCTTGTCACCCAGGCTGGAGTACAGTGACACAATCTCAGCTCACTGCAACCTCCGCCTCCCGAGTTCAAACTATTCTCCTGCTTCAACCTCCTGAAGTAGCTGGAATTACAGGCACCCACCACCACGCCTGGCTAATTTTTGTATTTTTAGTAGAGACAGGATTTCACCCTGTTGGCTAGGCTGGTCTTGAACTCCTGACCTCAGGTGATCCACTCGCCTCGGCCTCCCAAAGTGCTGAGGTTACAGGCATGAGCCATCACACCCAACCAAGAGTGATATTAATCTTTACTAAGAAAACAAAGTAGACAGAAGCACCACATTATTTAATTGTCTAACTGAATGTATGTCTTAATCATTTGCTAAAATTGTGTCATTTTACGAAAGTATTATCGGTAATTCTATCCAAGGAATTATTTCCTTCTTATGGCAACCTTGATTAAAGCAAGCAAACAAAACATCATGATATAGAAATTCCTAACCATCTGTAGAGATCCTTCACGATCCAAGAAAGGGAGGGATTAGTTTCACCAGCTAACAAAAGTAGCTTAGCCTTACCCACACATGCCCTCAATCACAAGTTAAACTCTTTCTTTACTTTAAAAATATTTTTGCTGAAATATTATTGTTTTTGCAGGTGTGAAATAGCAAACAGCTGTGAAAAAATAATTGCATTCCTTTCAAAGTTTCAGACTTACTCTTGGCTTTGATCTTAAATGATCAAATCCTTGAAGAGGACATGTGCAAATATTTTAAACCTAATTTATAATATCCAGTTTCTAGTTGAGAGAAGAGGAAATTAACAAATAACATTCTACAAAATTATTTTATAGTTTTCAAAATTAATAAAATAGCCAGACAATCTTTGTTGTAACTATTTTAACAAGGCAGGAGGGTATTACAATGGGCTCATTTTGATTATTAAATCTTATAAAAACTTTAGATCTCATTTCTGTTCTCAGAAGATAGGATTATTTTTTCTTTTCTACATCATTTGGTTTGTTTATTCATATTATCTGGGTTCTTTTAAAATGAAGGTGAAAGTGGCCAAGTCATTCTGGTTAGCACAGGTGATAAAATAGTATTCTAAGTGAAATATTATTTATTACCAAATGAAAAGAAATAAGAGACCAGGAGAGCATTTCAACAGGTCTCATGAAAAATTCAAACGTCTTTCAGGGTACAAGGGTAACTTTTCCATTACTCTTACTCAGCACATCTATTTTGATTCCTTTCTCCCTGGTCTCTTCCTATTAAAGATTACTTTCACATATTCCAAACACAAAACACAAACCTCCACTGTGAGGATCTGATTGTCTCCCTTAGTAATTTCCCAATTTCATGCATATTTGTTGGATATTATTTTCAGACCTCGCAGCTGGCTCATTTATAGATAATTGCCTGTGGTTCATTTGTCCTGATGTCTTCTCCAATAAACTAAAAGCCTGAGATGTGGAATTCAGAGAAGGCAGAGTAACCAATATACGAGGAATCGTCCACAGCTGATTTGCCATCACATGTGTCTTATTCTGGTCTTAGACCTCTACGGTGTTCCAGTTAGAAACAGTCACTGAGCAAATAATCTGCTGCAGTTCCTATGCTGCAAGAATGGAATACTTTTAGAAACAAATACATAAATCCTGTTTTCAAAGAACTCCTGAGGACAGAGGAAAAGATACTTAGAGGAAAGATAAGAAATACACTGGGGAGAGGGGAAATGCTGATAAACATACATGTATAAGGTTAAAAAAAAAGGTAATGAACTTGTGAAAATTGCGTAGAGAGCAAGATGGGGAGGAACTGTCCAAGGACTCACAGAGGTGATAATACTTAGAAAAACTGAGGTATGGATAGGGATGAGGGCTTGTGGGTGGCGTGATGAAAGTTATCTCAGAAATAATGAATTCAAGAAAATTCACAAGGCTTCAGTGGCTAGCAAGTAGACTATGGATGAAGAAATTGTGGAAGATGAATCTGAAAATAAATGTGGATAGAAGTGAGAAGTTGAAGGACCTTGCGTACCACATGAAGGACTCTCAGTTTTTATCTTATAGAAATGGACAGTATCATGATTTTATGCAGAGATGCTATATTATTAAATGCATAGATTGATTTGACTTCAATAACCACCTTCTTAAATCTAAACGCTTGGTCTTGTTAACTGCTATGCTCTGCACTGCCCCTACACATGGGGGCATCTTACATCTGAGCCTTTATTTCAGCAGTTTGCTTGCCTGAAATGCTCACCCCATTACTTTCTTTCAAACCAATTCCTTTAATTATTTTCAAATCCATGTCAGTGACATGCCTTAAATGTCACCTTCTCAGCTTTCTTTCTCTGTGGCCAACTTATTTTTTTCTATTACATAATTTATATATAACTTTTTAAGAATATTATTGATACTTGTACCTTGCAACATTGGGTGTTCAAATAATTACATAGAATATGATTGTTTAACTTTTATATGTGTCTGGAACAGCTCTAAAGTTCATCAGCATCTTTAGTGGAAAAACTGCAGCATGCTTTGAATTTTTTCTTTAGATTGTGTTTTTTTTCAAATAAAATAATCACGATTGATTCTCTAAAAGAGAATCAGGTTGAGAAACTATTACGTAAGATTTTTTTCTCTATGTAAATTCACACAAAAACAAATTTTTTTTGTCATACTACATATTTTGATTTTTGAAAGAGAGAGAGAAAAAAAACCTACAAAGAAGGAAAACAAATAATTAGGAAAAATGAGCAGTTCACAAAGAGAAAAAACTAAATATTCAATAAGTATGTAAAAATATACTTAAGCACATTTGTAATGAGGAAAATAAATATTAAAACTACAAGAAGACATCATTACACACTCAGCAAATTGCCTGCTTTTATGCAGCCTAGTGGGATTGCAACTGGTAAAATCACTTTATGGAGCAATTTGGCCATACTCAGAAGTTTTGAGTGCGCTCTTAGTCTACACCCAATAATTCTTTCACATGTGCATGAGAAGACATGTACACAATATTTATTGAAATGTTTTTTGTAATATTTGTAAACAACCTAAATATCTTACCACACAAGAGATCTGAAACTATGGTATACTCATAAAATAGAATATTTTATGACAATTAAAATGAATTTAATTATTTGCAATTGTAATATTTTATGACTATTTAAATGATACATGTATCAACAGGAATAAACCAGATCTCAGAAGTTAAAGTTGCACAAACAGGAAAGTAGCTCAATAATATAATCAAATGGAGATCATTTATAAAAGTTCAAAAACATGTAAGACAATATTAAATATTACTTACACATGCAAATTAATTATCATTGGGGGGAAGACTACCAAATTCATAATTATTAGTACCTATTAGGGGAGATGGAGGAAAGAACAGAGGCAAATGAAATTGAAGAAAAATAAACAGGGGAATAGGCTCAAGCTGATCTGTATTGTTTTATGTCTTTAACAAAATGTTCCGCTGGGTGTGGTGGCTCATACCTGTAATCCCAGCACTTTGGGAAGCCGAGGAGGGCAAATCACCTGAGGTCGGGAGTTCGAGACCAGCATGACCAACATTTTGTCTCTACTAAAAATACAAAATTAGTCAGGCGTGGTGGCACATGCCAGTAATCCCAGCTACTAGGGAGGCTGAGGCAGGAGAATCGCTTGAATCTGGGAGGCAGAGGTTGCAGTGAGCTGAGATCATGCCATTGCACTCCAGTTTGGGCAACAAGAGCAAAACTCCGTCTCAAAAAAAAAAGTTGCAAAGTAAATGTGACCAAAAAAAATTATGATGTGAGGAAAAATTTAGGAGTTACTATGTGATTTTGTGTCTTATTATGCATATATTTGTACAGATTTGAAATATTGTATTATAAATGTTGGTAATAAATTTATCATTTTTTCTATAAAATATGAATTTTCTTATTCAATGACTGATATGGTCAGCAAATATCTTTCTTTGAAAGTGTCTTTTTAAAAAATCACAATATATTTCACATCTCAGCTAAAATGTAAATGTATAAATTTATAGTAATTCAACTCTCCTTGCTAATTTGTTTTCTTCTATGTTAAAAGTCATGAAAAAGAGATACCTACAGGAGTGTATAAACAGAAAATAAAAAATCAGTTTTGTTGCAATATCTACAATTATTGATCCAAGAAGTTTAAGTTGCATTGGCAGATGAAGCCTCAAGAAGGTGAGGTTAGAAGTATTCAAAGATTTATTAATTTTCTTATTTACAGCAGGGAGCGTATTAAAATCGAGGGGTTCTAAGCTCAAATATTTGATCAGTCCTTCCCACTATAAACACTTACCTTCATTGTTTTTGCCTAAGCATCACATATAAGATTTCTACCATCGGTTTCATTTACTTGCCAACCAGATGGCCAGGTTGGGTCAAAGCATGGAAAAGAAAATGTCCCTGGAGTTAAAATGTTTGAAGTTAGTTAGCATGCTATAATAAAGTTGGAATGAAATACTTGAGCATTTCTAATGTCACTAAATCTGCCTAAGATTTTTTTTCTTTTTTTTCTTTTTTTTTTGAGACAGAGTCTTGCTCTGTTGCCCAGGCTGGAGTGCAGTGGAGTGATCTTGGCTCATTGCAACCTCCGTCTCCCAGGTTGAAGCAATTCTCGTGCCTCAGCCTCCCCAGTAGCTGGAACTACAGGTGCACGCCACCACGCCCGGCTAATTTTTGTATTTTTAGTAGAGATGGGGTTTCATCATGTTGGCCAGGCTGGCCTCGAACTCCTGATTTTAAGTGATCTGCCTGCTTTGGCCTCCCAATGTGCTAGGATTACAGGCATGAGCCACTACGCCCAGCTTAAGACATTTCAGTGTATACAAATCATCTTAAAAATTAACATTGTGTAAGAGATACTCAAATGGATCTATAAAATAAAATCAAAGAATGGTATTATGTTTTAAAGCATGCAACGTTGTAACATTAGCTAGTTAGAATTCAAATAGATTTTATTTATCAATTTTAAAACATTTGAGGATTTTTGGGTGGACAGAGTCTTCCGAGAAAAGGAGCACTCTGTGAAAATAATTAACTTCATACACAGAAAACTGTATATTTTCTCAATATAAAAAAACACAATAAGACTACACTTCATACCAATCACTTTAGCATACATGTTGAATATTTGATACAATTTTGAGTCTTATTAGTAGGAGTTGGGCTTGGATCCTTGAGGAAAAAAAAATGTTGACTTTCTTTACCACTTGGATAATCTTTTTCAAATCCACATATTTTGAACTCATTTATAATCATAGCATGGATAAAGTAATAAGTAATTGAAATAAAATTTAGTTCCATTAGTTTCCAAATGTCTTTCTGAACATTAGGGTAAAAATATATGTAGCAAGCTTAAGTTTATTTTTAAACTTGATTATGCCCTTTGCAGTAGTTTAATCAGAGCACAGATAAATTTAATAAGGTATTTTTAATTTTCTTCATAGACATTTAATTACACAATAATTAATATGTTCAATATCAAGATTAGGTCCTTAATGAAAATTAAATTTGAAATTGTTTTGATGGAAGATTTCAACATATAGAATATATTCTATAATACATATATGAAGGTTTTTGTGAAGTTTTCATCTAGAAAATCATCATTATTATTATTTTCGAAACAGGATCTCACTATGTTACCCAACGCTGGACTCAAATCCTGGGCCCAAGCCATCCTCCTGTCTCAGCCTTGGGAGTAGCTGGGACTACAGA
This sequence comes from Pan troglodytes, assembly GCF_028858775.2. Classification (NCBI taxonomy): domain Eukaryota; kingdom Metazoa; phylum Chordata; class Mammalia; order Primates; family Hominidae; genus Pan; species Pan troglodytes. The sequence continues at coordinate 138,609,690 of NC_072401.2, forward strand.
CCCATGCACCATGCCCAGCTTATTAGAAAATCATTATTTGCATGGGGAAAATATGGATATTTCCCTAGCCAAATCATTACCCTTTGAATAACAACTTCAAAAATATAAATTCAACAAAGCAGTTGCTTTGATGATATATTAGAGCTAATATAATATATAACGAAATGAGCCATATATAATAAACTTTTTAGGGTGCTTGTGTTTTATTATTTCTTCCAAGAAAATATTAAAGAAGGTGAAGAAAACTAATGGACCATTACAACATTAACTTTAGTCTGGGAAATATGTACAAAATAAAATAAGCAAAAAAAAAAAAAAGAAAACACTATTTTGTCAGATTTCTCTGGCTTCTCTAGATAAAAGTTTTTCTGATTGGATGTTATTTACATTTAGATGAATAAGTGAATACACTTTCCTCTAGAATCAATTTAAATATAATACATAAAGTAACCTCTACATGCTAATTTCTGGATTTTAGGTAAGCTCAGTGGGTTAAAGTGTGGTGCTTGGCAAAACAGTTAACTTAATATTTCCATGACTGCATAATACATTCTCATGCATGAATAACTTAGCAAACATTTATTACTATTGCTGAAAAAAGGAAGAAAGTGTGCTATACTGTCAATTTTTACTAAGAAATATGTTACAAAAAAATAATATTTTGAAGGAAGATACTGGAAACACATAGATGTGCAAGAAGATAGATATTTAAAATTATTCTTATGGATAGCTTAAAAATTAGGAATATGGGAAAAGAAGAGGTCCCTTTTGTCAAATTCAAGTTAGAAGTACGTTTATTAAGTTATAGCAATAGCTCAGAGTCTATTGATTTTGGCAGTTGACAAGAAAAGTTGATTCATTCATTACTTCACTTAATACACATTATGAACACTTATACAATTGTGTAGATAAAATTTTAACATTGGGTTGCTTATCTTTTGGTAAAAAGCAGATACAAACACAGTTTGCCCCAAACATTGCTTAGAGGAGGTACAAAGTTCAGTCATGAAGAAAAGAATTCCTGCAGAAACTTATCTGAAGTTGTGACCTGAAATATTAACGGGAATAGCCAACCAAAGATACGGGAGGCTCTGTGTGTGTGTGTGTGTGTGTGTGTGTGTGTGTGTGTGTGTGTGCATGTAAGAGACGGAGAAAAAGAGAGAGAGAAAGAGAATGAGAGAGAGGAAAAACAGGGACAGAGAAAGAGGTGGCTTCATCTACTAGTTAAAAAGAGTGAGCTATTTTCATATTGCTAAAGCATAGAATCATAGAGTAAGGTGAAAGCTACTGCAAGGGTCTGTGAATCCATATGGATATGTGCATAGACTACCTGTAGAACAAATAATATGTTTTGGATCTCATATTTTTTAAATGAATGTAATGAAGTGCAAATGTATTCAAAATTATTGCTGGATTCCTATTAGATTTATCATTTTTCCCCAAATGAACACTGAAAGGTCAATGGCTGTAAAGAAGTGGTACACATAATTGTGAAATTAAGATTCTCTGTGTTGAAATGTGCAGAATCCCTAGCTAATAACATCAATATCTAATTCCATACATTTAAAAATGCATCAAAGTGTCAGTAGCTATTTGTCTGAGTCTATTCAGACTGTTAACCACAAAAATACTACAGATTGGGTGGCTTATAAACAACAGAAATTTATTTCTCACAGTTCTCGAGACTAGGATGTCTGAGAGATTAATAGGCCCACAGATTTGGTGTTTGGTGACAGTGTTTCCTGGCTCATAGATGGCTGTCTTTAGGTTGTGTCTTCACATGGCAAAAGGGGTGAGGGCCTCTTTTATAGCAGCACTAATCCCATTATAAGAGCTTCACATTTATGAAATAATCATCCTCCAAAACTCATGTTCTTCTCACAGGTAAAATACATTTACTACATCCCCAAAGCCCAGAAAGTTTTAACTCATTCCAGCATCAACTAGAAAGTCTAATGTCTCATCGAAATATCTCTAAATTAGCTATGAGTGAGACTCAAGGTATGATTTATTCGGAGGCAAACTGCTCTCCAGCTCTGAACATGTGAAATCAAAGAGAATTCAATGGTGGAATCAGCATAGGATAGATATTTCCATTCTGAAGGAGAAAAATAAGAAAAAAACAAAGGATTAATAGGTTTTGAACAAGTCCAAAACCCAATGGAGCAAACCCCATTAGTCCTTAAGGCTTAGAATAATCTTTGGCTCCATGCTCTGTCTTCCAGGACCACTGAGGCAGAGGTCCCTACCCGAACACATTGGGGAAGGGGACCTGCCTTGAGAACTTAATTGGGCAGTAGTCCTCCTACTGCAGCTTTGTCAGGCAAAAGTTGAGTTCCCAAGGCCCCAGGCTGCCTTGGTGCCATGGTAGCTCTTTGTTGGGGACCCATCCTCACTGATCCACAGGAAATTGTTCCTTTCTTTTGAAATATAAGTTGAGGCAGCCATGCCCCTAGGCTTCTCTAGGTATGTATGATAAGTGGAGATGGTGCTGTACAAACTCTACCAAAGTTATGCCCTCTAGAAAGGCAGCCACTGTACCCTGCCACAGCTGCACCTGAAACAGCCAGAGAGTGTGGGGAGCTAAACCCTTTATGTGAAGTTATACCAGGCAGTTTATGCCAAGACTCAATGGGCACGAGCCCTTCCTTTGCATTCTTCCATTGAACAATAGCTCTTGTCTTCTGTTGGGAAGGCTGACTAAGCTCCTTGCCAAATACTCCTTCAGCCATAGCCTTAGTGTTTTCTCTTGAACAGGTGTTATCCTTTACATTATGGATAGGCTAATAATTTTGCCAAGCCTTTAAGTTTTGATGCCCTTTTAATTGACAATTCCGTCTTAAAATCATGTACCTCTTCTAACATTTTACTATAATCAGCAGTGAGAAGTTGCCTTAGTTTGTTTGGGATGGTACAACAAAATACCATAGACTGGGTAATTTACAAACAACAGAAATTTATTGCTCACAGTTCTGGAGGCTGCAAAGGCCAAAGCATCCACAGATTTCGTGTCCAGTGAGGGTTTGTTATCTGTTTCAAGACAGCTCTTTCTTGTTGCATCCTCACATGGCAGAAGTAGAGGAAGCCTCAAATCTTTTTTAATAAGAAACTGATTCTATTTATGAGGATGGGGCCAATGACACCCAATCACCTCCTAAAGGCACCATGTTTTAATATCACCACAATGTGAATTAGATGTGAACAAGAATTTTGGAAGGACACAAATCTTCAGACCATAGCAGAAGCCAAGCTTCATCTTTAACATTTTGTTTAGATATTTTCTCAGCTAACTATCCAGTTTCATTGCTCTCAATTTCTACCTTTCACAAACACTAGGACACAGACACAATTCAACCCATTTATTTGCCACTTTATCATAAAGGTCCAGCTTCCAATGACAACTTCCTCATTTCTGTCTGAGACCTCCTATGGCTGAACTTTTCAATTCATATTTCTACCAACACTCTGTTCAAAGTTACTAAGGTATTCTCAAAGATTGAGGATTTTTCTACAGATTTCCACTTTTCCCCCTAAGCGTTCATGAGAATTGCCTTTAAAAACTGTTCACAGCAATGTAGACTTTTTGTAGTATGTACCTCAAATTCTTTCAGCCTCTATCCATCACTCAGTTAAAATGCCATCCCTACATTTTTGGGTATTTGTTATAGCCACATCCCATTCCCAGAACTAATTTCTCATATTTTCTCTTTTCAGACCCTTATAACAAAACACATAGAATAGATGTATTAGTTTGTTTTCACACTTCTGATAAAGATGTACTCGAAACTGAGCAATTTACAAATGAAAGAGGTTTAATGGACTCACAGTTCCACTTGGCTGGGGTGGCCTCACAATCACGGCAGAAGGTGAAAGGCACGTCTCACATGGTGGTGGCAAGAGAGAATGAGAGCCAAGCAAAAGGGGATTCCCCTTATAAAACCATCAGCTCTCGTGAGACTTATTCACTACCACAAGAACAGTATGGGGGAGCTGCCTCCATGATTCAATGATCTCCCACTGAGTCCCTCCCACAACACGAGGGAATTATGGGAGCTACAATTCAAGATGAGATTTGGGTGGTAACACAGTCAAACCATATCAATGCATGATTGAGAATCTTTCTCTGTTGAAAATATGAAGAATCTCTGGCAAATCCACAAATTGTTTAGAAAAAAATTAACAGACTAATCTCTGGTGGCTGGAGAAAGGAAAGAACACATTTGCTTCAGGTAATTTCAGGTTTTCTAACTGGAGCACTTTGTTCTATAAAATTAGGCCTAGTTTTAAGAAAGATTCTCGCCTGCATTGTTGCCAAATTTTATTTTTTGTGAACAAAAAAGTTCAAATGTGACAATTCCATGAATACGAGGAAAGCTGCAGGAGTATAGTGCCATGACAAATCCATCTATAGTAGAACCATTGGAAGGCGAATTTCAGCATTTGGGACAGATAGTTACAAGATACAGAAATAGGGATGACAGTAAATAATACACTGCTATAGATGAGTTTCTTCAACAGTTTCTTTCCCTCATATTGTATTTTTATACTTTTCTTTGTCACTGGATGCCTTAGCCTCTGATTCACCATGTTTTGCCTGCTTTTTCCTATGGGCTACTTAGAGCCTTTTTCATGACAGTATCAAAATAAGTAGCTTCAAACAATGGCTTTGGAGAAGGGACGCTTCTCAGAGATTTATTTACATATTGTTATCATCTAAACCATTTTTAGTCAGACTGAAGAGAAAAAAAAGAGAATATCCTGAAAGAGCATGGCATTATTTTCCCTCAATGAGTTTCAGGTGAGCAGTTGTCAAAAATCCAAAGTTAAAAATTGAGAGTCTCAGAGTATGTTGAAAAGTACCTTATCAGTTGAGAAAGTAAGAACTAATTTGAAAACCACATGTGTAATCCAGGAAACACATTTAGTTGTAGAGCATCCTTGGTGACCTTACTCACTACACAATGTGCTAAAGTCAGAGGTTATAAAATACAAAATTGTGACTGACTGGCATGTGGAAATGTCTGCTGACCTCATTTTTGCAAGGTAACAAATGACCGTATATAATAGTCTCATTTTGACATATCTAGGCTCTCAGATTTGCTCAGTATCCAGCACATCTCTTGTGCTTATTGAAGCCAATAATAAGCAAAATCATCCCAGATGGAACCAAAGAAGCAGTACTAATCATTTGAGAAGTATATTCCCCACTTTGGTTTCTTTTTAATTTCTACCTTGTATGCAAAATCAGATTTATTTCAGGAAGTAACATGGATGTCAATTGCTCTGTGATCTGCAGTTTTTAAATTTGGAGAACATGGCAATACATTCATAGCCAAAGAAAAACAACTTAGTCTTTTATATCAAGTATTACAAATTGCCAATATTTTATATATTAGCCATATTCTCGACACCTTTTTATGAACTTCTCAGTTATTACAACAAGAATCAGAGGTTATTTCTCCATTAGAACCATAATTGTTTTAAACAAGAGTATGAAGGGGCCAGATAAAAAGGATGGCAGTCATTGTAATAAACTATATAATTAAAGGGATGGCTGTATCATGCTATATTCACTAGATGATTAACCCAGTTTGAGAGCATAAATACTGATAAAATTCGAATAACTTTATTTAAATGTCTTTTTTTATGTTTTGAGATTACCAGGCTGGAATGCAGTAGCACGATCATAGCTCACTGTAGCCTCGAACTCCTAAGCTCAAGTTATTATCCCACCTCAACCTCCTGAGTAGCTAGGACTACATCTATGTACCACCATGCCCACCTAATCTTTATTTTTCTCCTTTAGATTTGGCAACTGCCTACATTGCCCAGGCTGGTCCCAAACTCCTGGCCTCAAGAAAACCTCCTGCCTCACCCTCCTGAGTCAGTGTCATATTTTAATAAGTGCAAAGAAAATGAACTCCATTGAAATTGGTTATAAATACACTCATAAAGTTAACTACTACTATCTTTCATCTTTTAGAAAAACAAAAAAAAGATTTTTCATATCTGAGATCTAGGAGGTTAAGTATTTTTAAAATAATCTTGGGCTTTTTAAGGTCATTCTAGAGACTGTCTTTTTCCATCAATCAATGGAAAGTCTACACCTTCTCTGTCTCAACTGAATCCTCAGCATTTTGCAATGTTGAAGTCATAACAGTGGACTAGAGGCTGGAACAGCAGTGACATCAATCCTATTTTTTTCTTCCAAAAACTTTCATTATTTTAAAGAAACAAAAAACAACTCAGGGTTAAAAGGTGGTCATACAGTCTCCGAAAATCTCAATGTTAATAGCAGAGTAGTTGTGGCAGACCTTCTATTAACTGTGTGCCATATAAGCATAAATACACAGGCGTGTTGACATCAATAGGACTAAAGAGAACCAGATATTGTGATGTTGTAACATTGTCAATCCAGGCAAGAACAAAGAAGTCAAACATAAAATGTTAAAGTAAAAGGTATATTCAGTTTTTCTCCTGTCACCACTCCAAATACTACTTTGCATTTATACAGGCCTTTCTACAGTATTTATGATGGCTTTATCACCATCATTAAGCACGACTATTAGACCTTTGTGACTTGAGTCCACCAACCTCATTTAACTTCTGAAACAGACTACTTTTAAAAACATTTTCACTGTTTTCATTTTGCTTCTCTGTTGAAGATGTTAGGAGGATGTATTAAGCAGCCATAAATAATAATGGGCAATTATGAATTAAAATAGCACACACAGAACAAATTATTCTCTTTACTGAACACTTAAAAGTAAGACCTAGGGCACTTTATTCCTGGTGTTGTATTATAAAATTCTATAACAAACCTCATGTTATGGTATAATATAGAACAAATAACTCAGTTTTATTCCCCTCATAAGATTCAGCAACTGATCAATTTACCATAATGTAAAAATGTGACATCATTGCAACTGTATTGCCCTGAGTTTGGATTAAGAAAATTAACAGTAATGAAGATACTTTAAACAGAGTGATCTTTAGCTATGCTTATTTTGAAAGCCAATGTGAAATTATTTTTTTTGGGTTGCCTAGGATATCAAGTTTGGTGGTTCTAATTGTTTTAGAAGATTATTTCTCATTTAGTTACTAAGAAGGGTTTGAAGAAGAAAATCTCACTCTGAATTTTACAGTCCTATATAAAGCAAAGTTCTAAAAAGAAAGAAGCATCCCAGCCATTGGCAGACAGACCTCCAATCTGAAAGTGTAGAAATATTACTTTATACCAGCTTTATTCCCTAAATTCTCCTCTCCTATCACTCTCCACATCAAAATCCATCTATCTAAATGTTTTCTAGACATCTGTGTGCAGGCATACAAACAATTGCAGACAAGTTTATGTATTTTTCATGACACGTTATTATTGAAATTTCAGGAAATTGAAACAGCTTTGGGAGATTTCTTGAAGTTTAACATAACTTTCTTTCCTAAAATTTGACTCAAAAAAATGTATATGTCATCACACTCTCTAGTTTTACATGCTAGAAGGTATTGGTGCCATTTGTGAAAATTACAACTAACAAGAAAAGGGAAAGAGACAGAAATCTAAGAAATTATACATTTTTAATGTTGAGTTAAATATTGCATATACACATTATTATGATGTACACATTATTATGATGTACACATTATTATGATGTATCAAATACATCATAAAAGTATAGAAACATGATTTAAATTACAGTTATATACTGATAATTATGAATTTGATTGCCACAATTATATACGCTCTCTATATATTATATTATATAATTATATATATTTATATATAATTATGTTATATATTATAATATATATTATATATACATATATAATATATATTTATTATATACAATATATTATATATAATTATATACAATATATTATATATAATTATATACAATATATTGTATATAATTATATAAAATATATTGTATATAATTATATATAATAATATATAATAAATATATTATATATAATATATAGAGAGAGTATATATATAATATATATATAAATATATACAAAATCGTAAAATCATTTTCATTTTAGGCTTAGAGAAATTGTCATTGAGAATGGCAAAGTTATGTGGCTAAGGTCACAAAGCCTGTGTAAGCATTATTTCTCTCTTTTAATGCAAGAGAATGAAGGCTCAGAGAAGTAAGTGACTTCAATACAAGGTCACATAGATGTTAGAATTGAAATTAGAAGCCCTCATTCTACCACAGCATTCTGATTCCAAGAAGATATAACTTTTATTTATTGAAAGCCAATTCTGAGTAAAACAATTTGGGGGAACTCTTACATTACCACTCATAATCACAGAGTTCTGCAACCCAGTGCTTTACCCTGTTTTTTTCTTTCACTATTTTTGATCTTTTCAAAGATGTAGAAAACTTATAATAACTTTCCCTAAGGTCAAACAGTTCAAGTTTCAGATTTAGATTCAATCTCTGGTTCTACCCGCTTCTAAACTCACTTGAAGCCTTCGTCAGCATTAGTGCCAGCCTCATTTATTTAGCAATCACTGTTGAATAGGCATTAGCATTATGCCCAAATATCCTGTAACAAAAATTCCTGTCTTAAAATTTTAAAGACTCACAAAACACATATCAGTGATCCATCCTTGTTGATTCTATACAGAAGTGCATATGGAAGTGGTTTGGCGAATGTTCTCATCACAGCCCTAGTGATGTTTCAGAGCAAAAGGGTCTGCTAAGTGTTTTGTGTTACTTTCTTACCCCATGAACTAAATTTTTAAATATTTTTTCTACTTATGTGAGACCATCATTAATTAATCCTTTGGTAGACAACAACACATTTTTCTCTATGTAAGAAAACTACATTTAGAGATTAACCCAATAAATATAAATATATAAACAAAATAAGAAAACAAAACAGTTAAACCTATTATGTAATTGCTTCAATGAGTAAATAATAGAATTCACTCTTTTTTGAATGCTGGGCACTGTTTTATTTACTTGTTTATTTTAAATTTTATTTTAAGTTCAGAAGTACATGTGCAGGATGTTCAGGTTTGTTACATAGGTAAACATATGTCATGGGGGATTGTTACACAGACTATTAAATCACTCAAGTAGTAAGCCGAGTATCCATTGGTTATTTTCCCTGATCCTCTTCTCCTCCCACCTTCCAACCTCCAATAGGCCCCAATGTGTGTTGTTTCCCTCTTTGTGTTCATGTGTTCTCATCATTTAGCTCCCACTTAGAAGTGAGAACATGCCATATTTGGTTTTCTGTTCCTGCATTAATTTGCCAAGGATCGTGGCATCCAGTTCCATCCGTGTTCCTGCAAAGGCCATGATCTTGTTCTTTTTCATGGTGGCATATTACTCCCTGGTGTATATGTATCATGTTTTCTTTATGCAGCCAATCATTGATAGGCATTTAGGTTAATTCAAAGTCTTTGCTATTGTGAATAGTGCTGCAAATAACATATGCCTGCATGTGTCTTTATAATAGAATGATTTGTATTCCTTTGAGTATATACCCAGTAATGGCAGTGCTGGGTTAAATGGTATTTCTGTCTTTAGGTCTTTGAGTAATCACCACACTGTCTTCCACAGTGATTCAACTAATTTACACTTCCACCAACAATGTATGCAATTGTAACAAAAGCAAAAATTGATAAATGGAATCTAATTAAAGAGCTTCTGAACAGCTATCAACACAGTAAACAGACCACCTACAGAATAAGGGAACAATTTTGCAAATTATGCATTGGGCAAAGTTCTAATATCCAGCACCTATAAGGAACTTAAACAAATTTACAATAAAAAAAAAATTAAACAGTGGGCAAAGGACATGAACAGACACTTCTCAAAAGAAGACATACATGCAGTCAACAATCATATGAAAAAAAGCTCCACATCACTGATCATTACAGAAATACAATTAAAAACCACAATAAGATACCATCTCACACCAGTCAGAATGCCTATTACTAAAAAATAAAAACATATGCTGGCAAGGTTGCAGAGAAAATGAATTGGTTCTTAATTGTTCTTATTATCCTCTCTGGTTTCAGGACTTTTACAAGAACAGAGGAGGCTCATAAGAGTCATCTCGAGGCACCTCAGATCTGAAAGTAAGTTTTCCTCATCCCAAATATAATTATTTTGTTAAATGCTAATTTTTTGAAATTATATTCCATTCATTTTCTCTAGACCAAACTGTGTTATTCAAAATATTAAGCAGAAAGACAGTATTTACCAAACTTTTTTATAAATCAATTTATATAGTTTATAATAAATTGCCTCCATACTGTCATAGTCATATTTCAAAACATAAATGTTAATGATTTTCAGTTAGCAAACTGCTGATCAGGAGTTGGGAGGATTATTTTCTACAGCTGACATCTTTCGTCTGAATTCTCTCTTCTAGCTCCTATTAAGTTGCCTTTATTTTCAGTCTGAATGACTGTATATATGAGGACTTTCTACAAAGGCAAATAGGCCTAAGGGTGAGAGAAACAATGGAGTTTAAGAAATTTGTAATCATTCAGATAATTTACTAAGAGTGGGATTTGAATTTTCATCTCTAGTGTCAGTCCTTTAGCGATGCTACTAAAATACACTAAATAGCAAGCATTACCAACATTGCACTCTAAGTCTGATCTTTCAAGTCAACAAAATTATGGTTCTGACTTCTGCTTTTAGAATGTGTGTTCCTACAGCTGTCCACAATTCCAAAAATATAGCCTTCTTTGGGAAACAATAACAATTACAAAGAACCTCTCAATTAAGTTTTTACAGTTAAGACAAGGGAGGGAAAGCATCTGCATATCATGACATAGGCATCTAAATATAAATTGTTAAATATTACTGTTATATCTTAATTAGCAATCATAATTATTGTTTAAATGTGTCCCTCTATTTAGTGTTGCAAAAACTACTATGTGAAACTGAGTGTGTGTTTCCATGTGTGTGTTTCCTTATGTGTAACAACATCATATCATCACGAACATACTTCTCAGTACTCTTTTGCTTACCAGTGGAGTATATTTTAGGCATTTTATGTGTCGTCAATTATTCTGCCACAAACTATTTGATAACTTTCCATTGTATGTGTAAGTGACTGCTCCTACATGAAAATCATTTGAAAGGTTGCTTTCAAAATATAGTTTCTCCATATCCACCACCAGAAATGCTGACTCATTTAATTTGAGTAAATTAGGAAAATCTGTAGCTTTCTCAAGCTCCCGAGGTGATTTTGATGAACAGAGTCTTGGGAAATACTAGTTTAATTGTACCAATATGTGCTTTTTAAAGACTTTTTTAAAAAGCAGTTTTAGATTCACAGTAAAGTTGAGAGAAAGGTGCAGAGATTTCCCAAATGTCCCCTACCCTCACAAATACACAGCCCCTCTCATTATCAACATCCCCCAGTAGAGTGGCGTATTTGTTAAAATTGAGGAATCTACATTGACACCTCATAATTACCCCCAAATCTATAGTTTGCATTAGGGTTCATGCTTGTTGTTGTACATTTTATGAGTTTGGACAAATGTATAATGACCATCATAATAGTATACAAAGTAGCTTCCCTACTCTAAAAATCCTCTGAGCTCCACCTAGACATCCCTCCCTTCCTCCCTCAAACCCTGACTACTATTGGTGTTTTTGTTATTCTCATAGTTTTCCTTTTCCAGAATGTCATACAGTTTAGACCGTACAGTATGTAGCCTTTTCAGACTGGCTTCTTTCACTTAATAATATGCATTTAACTTCCTCCTTTTTTATTGCTTAATGGCTCATTTCTCTTTAGCACTGAAAAAATATTCCATTGTCTGGATATACCACAGTTTATCAACTCACCTACTGGGGAACATCTTGGTTGTTTCCAAGTTTGGCAGTTATGAATGAAGCTGCTATAAATATCCATGTGCAAGTTTTTTTGTGAACATAAGTTTTCACTTGATTTAGATAAATATCAAGGAGATGATTGCTGGGTTGTATTGTAAGACTCTCTAGTTTTGCAAGAAACTGCCAAACTGTCCTCTAAAGTGGCTGCACCATTTTCCATTCCCACTAGCAATGAATGAGAGTTCCTGTTGTCCGACATTTTTTCCACCATCTGATATTGTCAGTGGCTTGGATTTGGGCCATTGTAATAGGTACAGTAATATCTCATTGTTGCTTTATTTTTCATTTCCTGATGACATATGATATGGAGCATCTTTTCATGGACTTCTTATCTGACATCTGTATATCTTCTTCAATGACAAATTTGTTTAGGTCTTTTGCTAATTTTTTAATTTGCTTTTTCATTTTTCATTATTAAGTTCTAAGAGTTCTTGTATATTTTGGAGAACTGTCCTTTTTCAGATACGTCTTAAACAAATATTTCCTCCCAGTCTGTGGCTTATATTCTTACTCTCTTGACATTGCTTTTGCAGACAAGAAGTTTTTTTATTTTAATAAAATGCAGCTTGTCAATTATTTATTTAATGGATCCTGCCTTGGTGTGTATCTAAAAATCCATTACCATACACAAAGACATGTAGGTTTTCTCCTATGTTATCTTTTATTTGTTTTATAGTTTTGCATTTTACATTTAGGTCTATGATTCATTTTGAGTTAACTTTTGTAAATGGTGTAAGGCTGTGTTTAGATTCATTTTTTGCATACCCCAGCACCATTGGTTGAAAAGACTGTATGTGTTCAATTATATTGCCTTTTTTCCTTTGTCAAAGATAGTTGACTATATTTATCTGGCTCTATTTCTGGGCTCTCTGTTGATCTCTATTTCCGGGCTCTCTGGCTCTCCATTGATTTGTCTGTTCTTCTGCTAATATCACACTGCCATGCTTCTATTAATTCTTGAGGTACAGTGTATAGTGAACTATATTGAGTCTTGAGGTCTGGTCGAACAGCTCTGTTCTTTCCCTTTTCCCTTCAATACACTCCTCCCTCAGTATCTGTGGAGGATTTGTTTCAGGGCTCCTGTTGGATATCAGAATTTGTGAATGGTCATGTCTCTTATATAAAATGGCACAGAATTTGCATATAAGTTATGCACATTCTCCAGTTACTTTAAATCATTCCTGGATTACTTATAGTAACCACCAATACAAAGAAAAGTAAAAGTTTTTATACTGTATAGTTTCTTATTTGTATTCGTATTTTTTTTTTTTTTTTGAGATAAGGTCTCGTTCTGTCACCCAGGCTAGACTGCAGTTGCACCATCACAGCTCACTGCAGCCTTGACCTCGCAGTCTCAAGCAATCCTCCCGCCTCAGCCTCCTGAGTAGCTGGGACTACAGACACACACAACCACACCTGGCTGGGTTTTGTGTGTGTGCATATATATGAATATATATTAGACAGCAAGACTGTCTATACTATGTATAGTACAGTATGTTGCCCAGGCTGGTCTTAAACTCCTAGACTCAAACAATCTACCTGGTTCAGCCTCCCAAAAATGTTGGGATAATAGATGCTGAGCCACTACACCCATTCTGCTTGTTATTTTTTATTGTTTATCTTTCAAAAAGTTTCCAGCTGCCATTGATTGAATTTGCAAATGTGGAACATGTATATACAGGGGACTGACTGTATTGTGCTGCTTATTCTGAGTCTTTGCCTTCTCTATATAAATTTTAGAATCAATTTGTCAATATTCACAAAATAACCTGCTGGGATTTTAAATGGGATTTCATTGACTCTATAGGTCAATTGGGAAGAACTAAAACTTGACATTATTGACTCTTACTACCCGAGAACATGGAATATTTCTTCACCTATTCAGCTCATTGATTTCTTTCATCAGAGTTTTGTAGATCCTGTTTTGCATACTGATATATTTTAAATCAATCATTTATTTTCAGACATTTAGGCTCTATGCATATTCAAAACTGTATAATGTAATCGTTTTTACAATTTATTGGCTGTGTTACAGAGTTAATTTCTCCACATAGAATTATTACAATGATTATTAGGTGTTGCTAAATAATGCTGCTTTTTTTTTCCATTATGTAATCTCCACCAGACACACTCCCAGTCACCAAAATAAGTAGGTAAATATATGTTAACTACTCCTGAATGATATTTCAGAGAATTTGTATGAATGCCATAATATCATATTTTTACATTTTTCTCAATCTGACCATCCTTTCAGTTCACACACAAAAAAGTGAGTATTTCAAGAAGATTTATACAATTTTTTATTTATTGTCTGTCTTACCACCTTGTAAAATCTTCATAAAGGCAGAAATTCCTGACTGTGTTGTAGACTGTGTTGTTGCTTATGGTGTTGTATCTTCAACACCATAAGCAGTTGCTGTTATGTAGTAGATGTTCAAAACATATTTTTGAACATATTAATTTGTTCATACACCCATTTAATCAAGCTGACAAATTTGGGTCACCACTTCCTAGATTCCTCCCTCTCAAACTCTCTTCTATCCCACGTTTAATAAATTGGGAAATTTTGTTGCTGCTGCTTCAAGCAACTGATTTTCTCCTTCACACTGATTTCATCATCTCTACTTCATTTTTTAAGTCTACTAAATATTTTTTGTAAACATGTTTCTTTAGCCTTTACTTGCAACAGTATACTCACTGTTATACCAGGATAAAACTTCTAACCTGATCTCAAAATGGCTACAATTTTCCATTCAAGTCTTATTATCAGCTACCTTACCCCATACAGAGTATGAATTACATATCAACTTTCTCATAGGGAATTGACTATCCATCCTATCTTCAAGTTGACTGAACTTTTCTTCTGCCATATCCAAACTACTATTAAGCCCAATTAGGAAAAAAAAATTTAATTCTTGTATTTCCCTATTTCCTTATGATTTTCATTTGTCTGTTGATATTCTTTTGCCATTGTTTTAATTTTACAAAATTATCTTCCTTTAATTTTATGTATATATTTATAATATCTGATTTATTATATGTTTATGATAAGTCTCAAACCTGGACCATTTGGTAGTTCTTTTCCATTAACTATGCAAAAAATAAAAACAAAAAATGAGGTTCCCATATTCTAGTTTCTTTCCATGTCTACTAATGTTTATTGTTAATATCTATAAGAAATCTATATTATATTGTCTCTTCTGGAAAAGTGCTGAGTTTTGTTCAACAAACTTAGGTAAACTTAGTTTATGCTTTATTGGATAGATGTATGGAAAGTCCAAGTTGTTTCCCAAAGTCCTACAAGTTGTCAGTACTCAACTTCAAATATCTACGTCTTGTTGGGATTAGTTTGAGGCTTTTTGTGTCTGTGGAGGGGTGTAGAGTAGGTCTTATTCTAGAGCACGGTTTTTACTTCTAGGACCTACTTTTCTAATATATCAGATATCTGAAGGGATGTTAATAGGACATTAATATGGACTCTTCACTCTTGTCAGGATGCAGTATCACCAGGACAACTTGAGTTTTAGCATCTCTGCTCACTTTTCTGCCTCATGACATTTACGCTGTTGTCAGTTTCCTATAGTCTCACCCTGAACAGATGAAGTACAGCCCTCACCCAGTTTCTTTTGGGGAACCATGTACAGAATTTGGGATCTCTTCTTGCAGGACCACCTTTTCTCTCCTGCTCTGGTCCAGTTGACTTGAACTTTGATCTCTGCCTCCTCAGCTCAGCGCTCTTTTTAGTACCTTGTCTGTTCTTCTGTGCTTGGGAAGTTTTCCTATTCTTAGACCTAGTGATACCATGGGGCACACCAGATGAATGTCCATGGTTTTAGGAATAGCAGCCTTGTATTCCCTATTACCTAGTTTCTGAAAACAGTTGATTCATATGTTTTGTCTAGTGTATGGGGTAGAAGGGATAGTTTGGTACTAATTAATAAGTCATAATCATATGTGAAATCTTAAAAACAGCTCTTTACTATTTATCTTTAAGCTTTTATTTTTACATCCCATCATAATCTGTCAGTCAACTTTTACCAAAAAAAAGTAAAACAAGAAAAAGGGAGAAAGGGAATTTAATAGAAGCAAGCTGCAAAAACCTCTAAGATGCCATATAAGATTTTAAAATTATACACATAAACTTTTTAGTGTCTCAATGAATTTCCTTTGTTGCAATAATAAAATCCCATAGTTAGCCAATTAATTTTTCATATAGCTCAATGATTGAGGTACATAATTTGCTGATGGAGCAGCATAGATCATTCAAACAGCTTATTTTTTAAATTAAATCATCTGAAACTATCTATTGATGATCCATTACTACAGTTTAATAAATAAAATTGCTTTCCCTTTTTTGCATATTTTGCTCTTTCAGTCAATTGTTTAATTATTACGCTTGCCAAGTTTTACTGAGTAAGCTATATACTGTAGCTCTTGATGTTGCATATTTTATTGCTCACATTACATATTTCACAGACTTATCCCATCCATAGTCTAGATTGTTGATAATACATTACTAGTTATGAGGGTCAGTTTATCTATTAGACTTTGCTCATTTGTATAATTTGTATAATTTAAAAACTATTTAAATAGTTTTTAAAAAGTCATCTTTCAAGCAAAATAATGTTAACATACTGTGAAATACAAAATAAAATATGAAAAATATTCATTGACATATTTCATGTCAATGAAGTTTATGAATGACATGTATTTGTAAAATATATTATTTAAGAAAATGTGGCACATATACACCATGGAATACTATGCAGCCATAAAAAAGGATGAGTTCATGTCCTTTGTAGGGACCTGGATGAAATTGGAAATCATCATTCTCAGTAAACTATCGCAAGAACAAAAAACCAAACACCGCATGTTCTCACTCATAGGTGGTAATTGAACAATGAGAACACATGGACAAAGGAAGGGGAATATCACACTCTGGGGACTGTGGTGGGGTGGGGGGAGGGGGGAGGGATAGCATTGGGAGATATACCTAATGCTAGATGACGAGTTAGTGGGTGCAGCGCGCCAGCATGGCACATGTATACATATGTAACTAACCTGCACAATGTGCAAATGTACCCTAAAACTTAAAGTATAATAAAAAAATAAAAATAAAAAAAATAAAAAAATAAAAAACTATTTAAGTGTAACAGTGTCAAGATAAAGAGAAGCTATTTTTCCAGAAATAAGCTAAAACATGAAATTATAATGACAGTATATGACATCTCAAATTATTTTGAATTATGTAGTAAGAGTATGCGTTTTGTAGAAAATGTATATCTTTTATTTGCTATGTGTTATTTGTAGGAAAAAAATCATTTTGGAAACATAGAGTATCCGTTTTTCTAGGGCTGCTTTAAGTAAATACCACAGACTGGGTGGTTTAAACAACATAAATTAATTTTTTCATAGTTCTGAAGTGTAGAAGCCCAAGATGAAGATGTCAGCACGTTTGATTTCTTCTGAAGCTTCTCTTTTTGGTTTGCAGGTAGCCCCATTTTCTCCATGTCTTCGTGGTCTTTTCTCTGTACACACCTGTGTGTGTGCACCTCTGTGTCCCATTCTCTTTTGTGAATAAAGACACCAGTCAGAATGGATTAGGGCCTACAATAGTGGACTCATTTTAAATTAATTACCTCTTTAAAGACCCTATCCCCGAATACTGAGATAGGGTCTTTAAAGGACTGGAGGTTAGGACTTGAACATACGAATTTCAGGGGGGATACAATTCAGTCCGTAACACTTAATGCTTAATTACATAATTTTTAATATCTCTATTTTAAATCAGGGGAATAACTTGATATTAATTGTAAAGTGACACATCTTGTATATATTCTTATGTGAACTTATCTGATTGTATTACACTTTTTTTCACTTTATGCCATGTTATTTGAACATACCTAAAAAAAATTAACGGCATTTCAAAAGTGTTTTATATGTGTTATACTTTTGATATAAATTAATTTTTATATAAGAAACTAAATATTAAGAATGTGAACAGTATTTTATTTAACAAATATACCCTATTAGAAATCTAATAAAACTTCATATGTCTAGAATTCTCTGAATTGGTTTTGCCATCACCATAAAGTTAACCGGAAGAATTTTGATGGAATACTTGTTCTGTGAAACGTGTATGTAATAATATACACTTTCTCTTCTACACTTAAGCCTTTGACTTAAAATTAGAATCTCATTAAAATTAATTATATGATATGTTGAAATATCTCAAGTTTTGGAATAATGCAAACATGTTATTTTGATATTTTTTCCTTATAGTAATTAGTAGTAGAACTTTTAATGTTACGGTTTTTGCATGTCACCTGAGGTTCCCATGTGTAGGTTTTAGTCAATCTCTAGAAACTATTCCCAAAATTAGTTGTCATATATATGCAGATTTTAATTTTTTTGATAAGTCTCTAAAATTTATTTTATTAGCTTTAAGATTTGGGATAAATAAGATTAAAGGTTCCTACATTTAAGGTTTTCATCTTGAAAATGACTTGTTTTCTTTCATTTTGAGATTTAAAGGAAGTTTGAACATTTGAAAAATACCTTTTTGCAGTTAAATTTGGGGTTACACAGGGAAAAGAAAAAGGGAAAGAGAGGATGATTGCTGCTCTAAAACTGGCAACCCTTCAGGATCTACAGGTGAGCTGTGTCAGCTTTCAAAATCCTCACAGATAAGGCTTATTTATGGAAAGTGACCTTATCTGCAGAATAACAATGTTTTCAAAATGCAGCAAAAGTACCATAAACCTTAGAATTTGTGCATATGCTATTTCTACTTCCTAGAATACACTCTTCTTTTTACACGACTCTTTTTATCTTTCAAATCTGATATATCTTACCTTCCAAGATATGATTTTGGCCTCTTATAGACCAAGTAGGGCCCTATCCCATTACTCGAACTCCCTTTTTATTTTCTACCACATGTATGTTCAATTTATAGTAGTTGCACAACTAATAACTATTTATTTATGTACCTGTTTATTGAATATTTTATTGAAAATATACATTTATTATTTATTGAATGAATGTATAATAATAATATGTATATAGTAAGAGGGAAATATTTTATTACATTCACCATTCCATCTTGGATTAACAAATATCTTGTATTCATAAGCAGGTAACGTGTAGCATAGCTAGATATGTTTTATGAAAACATGAATCTGATTATTACACTGTCAGAACGAATTACTTCAGTGATTTCAAAAAACCTTCAGAATAAAGGCAAAACCTTGGGATTAGCACATAATACCTTTAAGTCAGATCTCCCCTTTTCCTACGATATCCTTACCAATTTCCAGGGCTTCAACTGTGCCCTCAGCATAGCTCCATTAATAGCATGTAGACACAGTAATTTCCTTAGACAAGACCTATTCTTATTTGGCTTTTGTATCACCCATGGCCAAGATCCAGCACTTTGCACATAGTAGTTACACAATTACTTTCTGAAAAACAGATGAATAAATTAATTATTTACACCTACATTTTAAGTGAGGTTAAAATATGAATGAACCATCTTGCCCCTCACAGAATAGTGTCTTCTTTTCATCACTCTGGATACGTTAAGGATATTTTCTTTATCATCTCAAACCAACATTTGGAATTTATGTTTAATTGATCTCTATCTCCTCTACTTCTTCCAACCCCTGTTTAATCTAAATGACAATTTATTTTACTTCCAAATGATCTCTCTCATTATCCTATTTTTCATACATTTATTGCCACTTTTTTTAGAACTGTCTTTGATCCCTACTTCTCAGGTTAAGGTAGATTGGACTATCAGTGGTCTTCATGCTAATTTACATACTTTCAGATCCATTACAAATAGTTTTACTTTACAGATCCTGCCTGTATTTCCTACCTCTCTACCTCAATGTTTTTGCATATGCTAACTAACCACTTTCTCCCAATCTCCATTTTACTAAGTTGTTAAGAAATCTGCTTCATTACTATGCTCATACAACATTGTTTTTGCTTTTCAGCCCAATGTCTTCAACATAAAATATGTTCTGTAATCTGAATTTTCATATTTCTCTGTTGTATCATTACTGCAATATGTTTTATAGTTTTAGGACTATTTCTCTCTCTCTCTCTCATATATATAATATATTTATATTTCATGTATAAATATATTATATATTTATATATAATATATTTTATATATAGTTATATAAAATCTATTTTATATAGTTATATATAAATATATTTTATATATAGTTTTTTATATTTATATAAATATATAAATAAATATATAAATACAATATTTTTATTTTATATTTATATAATATATATGAAATATATTTTATATTTATATAATATATATGAAATATATTTTATATTTATATAATATATATGAAATATATTTTATATACAGTTATATATATTTTATACACAGTTATATATAAATATATTTTATATACAGTTATATATAAATATATTTTATATAGTTATATATAATATATTTTAAATATAGTTATATATATTTTAAATATAGTTATATATAATATATTTTATATATAGTTATATATAATATATTTTATATATAGTTATATACAAATATATTTATATATTTATATACAAATATATTTTATATATAAATATAAAATATAAATATATTATATATAAAAATATATATATATATTTTATGTTTCCCTTTCTGCTTTAGGAGATTATATATGGATATTTATATATACTTACCCTTCTCTTTGCAATGTTATGATGTCTTGAGGAGAGGGATCTATTCAGTGTTTTTATCTGTCTGCCCACTGCACTGTCTAGCATTATGCCTTGTACACAGTAAGGACTGAATGAATGTCCCTCAAGTAGATAAATGAGGATGCTTGGCTCTAGGTTTGGTATATAGTAGTTCATAAGCACAAAGGAACAAAACAGCAGCTATTTTTCTGATGTTTACCCCCCTCAATGAAAAATATTCCCTGGGCTTTGTTTAAGTAAAAGGTTTTAAAGTGGTGACATACAGACATGTATTCTTTGGACAGTAAAATATTAAACAAGGCAACAAAAATCTAATTAGTTGACATTTAAAACTGGCAGACTTCACTTAATTTCAACAGTCTTTTCAAAAGTGAGAAGCAGATTTGGCAATATTGGGAAAATATTCTCCTAGAGCCAAAATTTGCTGGTAATAAGTATCAACTAACCAGTTTAGCCAAGGCTACTGTGTTCTAGTTTGCCTGAATTTCAAATAGCTTATTCATCTTATTTAGATCTTTTGTGATGGAAGGTCTTGGTCAGTGTGACCTCTTCTTTTATATACTTGATCTCTGTACTTGTGTAAAATAAGATTCCAGGACTTGCATTGGGAATCAGGGTTTTAACATACAAGTCTACCAGCTATGCCAGCCAGCTGAGCAGGGGTAGAAAGAACCTGACAGCTGTGCAGATAATGAAGAAACAAACAAAAAACTTTGAATAAAATACTTGGAAAAAATGAGCCAAGTTAAGGGCACAAGCTAGCATATTCAGGGAGAAGAGAAATACTAAGATAAAGAAAATGTGCCAGATTATACGGTAGACACTATTATATTAGACTTTACTATAGCTTTGACTATATATACATGACTTATAGCTGTATAAGGAACATTTCCTAGCTCTTGCCACTGAAAAAGCATAGAAACAGTAGCACCCTAAAGGCAATGATAATATCTACTGCCCATATTTTAATTTCTAAACACCATTTTCTATTAAAAGAAGCTAGGATTCTTGGGAGAAAGAGCTGATTCCAAGGCTGAAGTGAGAATATTTTCCATTTGAAACCTGAATGACTTGTTCAGAGAAGAAGGAAGTGTTCAAAGAATAATTGAGATATGATATACATAAGACACAGAAGCCAGATTGAAGGGGCATCACTGATTAAATACAGGACAATTTGAGCACCTAAATAAATAATGGTAGTAATAGATTATAACCCACTGAACAAAATAAAGAAGTTCTTATCCATAGTGAATATCAATTTTGAAATTTATTATCTAAATTTCAAGAGGTAACAGCATATTGGCAAGATATTTAGGTCCCACTTCCACAAAATACTTACTGAATACAAGGGAAAGATTACATTGGAGAAAAGTTGTTGATACAATTGTGACTGTAGGATCAAAATTAAGGTCACCATAATGGTCCAAACTTACTTCGAATATTACCTAACAGGCTGTGGCATTTCTGTGATATTCTTTTGAAATATAATCAAGATAAAACATTGACGAAACTAAGTCAAGGAACTTCTTATAAAATTACCAGTGTATAATCCTCAAAAGTGTTCATGTCATGAAAGCCAAGAAAAGCCTGAGAAACTACTTCACACGCAAAACAATAGATACAGAAACTCAATTCAACAGATGATTTTAAATTGCATCATTTGCAATAAAGGACACTATTGGTACAATTGGTAAAATTTGAAGAAGGTTTGACAATAAAATAAAAGTAATGCATCAATGATAACTTCTGATTTTGATAGTTGATCTGTGGTTATATATAAGAATGTTCTGGTTTGTAGAGCATCTGATTGGCAACTTATTTTCAAATGGTACAGAAAACAAATTCTCTGTGTTCTACTTGCAAATTTTCTGTAAGTTTGGAACTATTTCAAATAATTTTAAAACAGTATACTTATTGCAAATGAAGAGTAATCATTTCTAGATTTAAAGTACATAAAGTTAATGTTTATAGAAAGAAATCATTTATATTTGAAACAAGAAAATTACTTACTGATTTAACACTAGAAAACACAGAAGCATGAAGCATGGCCATTAACTTTGTTCTTTCTCTTTCTTCTTTAAGATATATATATATATACACACACACACATATATAGATATATACATATGTATATGCCTATATGTATACACACACATATGTACATAATATACCTGTGTGTATGTATACACGCACATATGTACATAATGTACCTGTGTGTATGTATACACGCACGTATGTACATAATGTACCTGTGTGTATGTATACACGCACGTATGTACATAATGTACCTGTGTGTATGTATACACGCAGGTATGTACATAATGTACCTGTGTGTATGTATACACGCACGTATGTACATAATGTACCTGTGTGTATGTATACACGCACGTATGTACATAATGTACCTGTGTGTATGTATACACGCACGTATGTACATAATGTACCTGTGTGTATGTATACACGCACGTATGTACATAATGTACCTGTGTGTATGTATACACGCACGTATGTACATAATGTACCTGTGTGTATGTATACACGCACGTATGTACATAATGTACCTGTGTGTATGTATACACGCACGTATGTACATAATGTACCTGTGTGTATGTATACACGCACGTATGTACATAATGTACCTGTGTGTATGTATACACGCACGTATGTACATAATATACCTATATATGTGTATACACATATAGGTATATACATAATATACCTATATATGTATGTATACATATATAGGTATATACATAATATACCTATATATGTATGTATACATATATAGGTATATACATAATATACCTATATATGTATGTATACACATATAGGTATATACATAATATACCTATATGTATACCTACATATATAGGTATATACATATATGTATACATACACATATAGGTATATACATATATGTATATATACACATATAGGTATATACATATATGTATATATACACATATAGGTATATACATATATGTATATATACACACATAGGTATATACATATATGTATATATACACACATAGGTATATACATATATGTATATATACACATATAGGTATATACATATATGTATATATACACACATATATACACATATATGTGTATATACACATATCTGTATATACACATATATGTGTATATACACATATCTGTATATACACATATATGTGTATATACACATATCTGTATATACACATATATGTGTATATACACATATCTGTATATACACATATCTGTATATATACACATATCTGTATATACACATATATGTGTATATACACATATCTGTATATACACATATCTGTATATATACACATGTGTATATACACATACACATATATATGTGTATATATGTGTGTATATATACATATATGTATACACATAATATACATGTGTATATATACACATATATGTATATACATAATATACATAATATACATAATATATGTGTTTACATATATGTGTATACATATATGTGTATATGTATACATATACATATGTATACATATGTATACACATATATGCATATATATATACACATATATGTATATTATGTATATACCTATGTGTATATATACATATAGGTATATTATGTATATACCTACGTGTATATATACATATAGGTATATTATGTATATACCTACGTGTATATATACATATAGGTATATTATGTATATACCTATATGTGTATATATACATATAGTTATATTATGTATATACCTGTATGTATATATACATGTAGGTATATTATGTATATACCTACATGTATATATACATGTAGGTATATTATGTATATACCTACATGTATATATACATATAGGTATATTATGTATATACCTATATGTATATATACATATAGGTATATTATGTATATACCTACATGTATATATACATATAGGTATATTATGTATATACCTATATGTATATATACATGTAGGTATATTATGTACATGTAGGTATATTATATATATACATATATGTATATATACATGTAGGTATATTATATATATACATATATGTATATATACATGTAGGTATATCATGTATATACATACATGTATATATATATTCTCTTTTTTCTTTATTTATAAAGTGAAGAAAAAGAGAAGAAAGCTAAAGACATGTTCAAAGTAATTCTTTTTATTTTAACTAATTGAAAAATGGTGCCTGGTAGATCTCAGTGCAGAGATAAAGAAGTAGCTATGCTTAATTATTTCAAAACTGTTTTATTGCCTTATGATGCACATGAGATTTAATAACTCACACTTGCAGAAAAAGACATTCTCTTATAGTATCTCTCAATAGAAATGTGTTCAGAAAATGGAGCTTTTGAGGATAAACGGCTGCCTTGTCTAATATTTTTCAAAGCTGGTTTGAAAGCCAGAAATATCAGGAAGTAGTTCAATGCCTTGTAATTATAGACAGCAAACATAGTTTTGTTTTTGAAGTAAAGAAATGCCACACAACTCAGTGGCAAAGGACAGAAAGTGAGGCAAGGAAAAATCATGAACTTTACAGTTTGACACACATGGCTTCACTCCCCATTTTTCAGTTGTATTTAGGTATAAAATCATGGGCAAGGTGACTAACCATTTTGAGCCTTGAGTTTATGATTGATGACATAAAAATATAATCTGTCACAGAGCAGTTGTGAGATTAAGTGATATTATAAATGTACATGACCGGCATGGAACTGCTTGATTTATTGCTTTTCTTTTTTAAATGAATATGAATATTGATTAACTTTCATTTCAATAATCTATTTGACAAATAGGCTGTAATTCCTCATGAATTACTGGGCTCTGGGTCAGTGGAATACCAAAACTGAGGATCAGGCAGAGTGTCTCCCATGAATTATATTATTTCATGGCACTAGAGATTTAAACACATAATCTCAGTGGCTCCTGTTAATTCTGTTTAGGATGGTGGGCAAATCCAAACTGAGAGCCGTGCAAATGCCATGAAGATGCCATAAACATCATTGCATGACTTTTCTAAGCACTTACTGTAGCCTCAAGGAATATAAAGTTGGTCATGACGACTGTGGATTCTGTATTTGAAAATTTACATTTTCACTAACATTTATCCAAGCACAAATTACAGTGCTGTTGATTGTTAATAAGTAAATAGTATATATTAAAACAATTTTATAGCCAGGCATGGTGGCTCACACCTGTAATCCCAGCACTTTGAAAGGCTGAGGCGGGCGGATCATGAGGTCAGGAGTTCAAGACCAGCCTGGCCAATATGGTGAAACCCCGTATCAACTAAAAATACAAAAATTAGCTGGGCGTGGTGGTGTGCACCCTGTAATCACAGCTACTCAGGAGGCTGAGGCATAAGAATCGCTTGAACCCGGGAGTCAGAGGTTGCAGTGAGCCGAGCTCGTGCCACTGCACACCAGCCTGGGAGGCAAAGCGAGACTCTGTCTCAAAACAAAACAAAACAAACAAAACACAATTTTACATATTGATTAGTCAGTGAAAATGTTGTGACTAAAAGCTCATAGAAACCTCATTCTTTCTATCTCCTGGAATTTTTTTTTTTGATAAAGTGTCTCACTCTGTCACTCAGGCTGGAGTACAGTGGCATGATCACCACTCACTGCTGCCACAACTTCTCCGGCTCAATCAATCTTCCTGCCCCAGCCTTCCGAGTTGCTGGAACTGCAGGCATGCACCACCATGCCCGGCTAACTTTCTTATTTTATGTAGAGATGAGGGTCTCACTATATTGCCTAGGCTGGTCTTAAACTCCTGGGCTCAAGTGATCACCCTGGCTTGATTTCCCGAAGTGCTGGGATTACAGGCATGAGCCACTGCACCTGGCCAAATAAATGGTTTATTATTCAATAATTCTGTTTTTTCTTGACTTTCTAGAACATAACCACTATCAATAATGAGACTAGAGTATGTTTTATAATCAATTCATGATACTTGAAATGACAAATGAAATAAGGCATGAATATTTTACTTTTGGCAGTATGGCAGGTGAGACATCAGAACCAACTGTCTTGAAATAGTCAACATGCAATCATTAAAGTAATATATAACTCAAAGTAAACATATGACAAAAAAGAAGCCAGTTGGGAAGTAAAGCACTGCAATCGGTTTTTGTATCAATGACTTAAACAAAGGGAGTAAAACTGTGTTTAAATTTTCAAGTTGTTTGCAGACTATGTGAAGTGTGAAAATACACTGCTAGCTAATGTGAAGAGTCAATCAGAAACACTCTCTTTCCCTTAAATTTGGATCACTTAAAAACTATATTATTTGAATAATGTAAGCTAGAAATAAATCTCCAACCCACAAAACAACATTGTGTTACACTTAAAATTGCTTGACCTGACCCACATGGTTTGAAAATAAAACATAAATAAATACTCCTTAGAGGCTGTAACAACAAACTGTTGGGATACATGCGTTAAAATCACATAACATGAGTTGACAAAAAAGAAAGACATTTAATACTGAGTTTTAAGTGCTCTCACAGTATAAGAGTGTCCAGATGCAATAACGACCTGGACCCTACATAATAAAATAGCCATAAAATATAGAAAACAAATTTGGACAAAAACATAAGTAATAAATAATTTCATATCATAGTGGCATATTTTAACACATTTATTTAATGAACTTATAAAACAAGCTGACAAATTCACCTGAATAATCCCTAAGATTTTTTTATTTAATCATGAATGAACTCTCATTCACAATTGCTACAAAGAGAATAAAATACCTAGGAATACAGCTAATAAAGGAATGGTGAAGGACCTCTTCAAGGAGAACTACAAACCACTGCTCAAGAAAATAATAGAGGAAACAAACAAGTGGAAAAACATTCCATCCTCATGGATAGGAAGAATCAATATCATGAAAATGGCCATACTGCCCAAAGTAATTTATAGATTCAATGCTATTCCTATCAAACTACTGTTGATATTCTTCACAGAATTATAAAAAACTACTTTAAATTTCATATGGAACCAAAAAAGAGCTCGCAGAGCCACGACAATCCTAAACAAAAAGAACAAAACTGGAGGCATCACACTACTTGACTTCAAACTATAGTACAAGGCTACAGTAACCCAAGCAGCATGCTACTGATACCAAAACAGATATATAGACCAATGGAACAGAACAGAGGCCTCAGAAAAAAACGCCAAACACCTACAACCACTTGATCTTCAGCAAACCTGACAAAAACAAGCCATGGGGGAAAGGATTCCCTATTTAATAAATGATGCTGGGAAAACTGGCTAGCCTTATGCAGAAAACTGAAACAGACCTCCTTCTTACACTTCATACAAAAATTAACTGAACATGGATTAAAGACTTAACTGTAAGACCCAAAACCATAAAAACCCTAGACGAAAACCTAGGCAATACCATTTAGAATACAGGCATGGGGAAATACTTCACTTCATGACAAAAACACCAAAAGCAATTGGAACAAAAGTCAAAATTGACAAATGGGATCTAATTAAACTAAAGAGCTTCCACACAGCAAAATAAACTATCATTGGAGTGAACAGGCAATCTACAGAGTGGGAGAAAATTTTTGTAATCTACCCATCCGACAAAGGTCTAATATCCAGCGTCTATAAGGAACTTAATCAAATTTATGAGAAAAAAACAACCCCATCGAAAAGTGGTCAAAGGATATGAACAGACACTTCTCAAAAGAAGACATTTGGCTGGACATGGTGGCTCACACCTGTAATCCCAGCACTTCGGGAGGTGGAGGCAGGAAGATCATGAGGTCAGGAGTTCAAGACCAGCCTGGCCAACATGGTAAAACCTCATCTCTACTAAAAATTCAAAAACAAGCCTGGCATGGTGGCACACACCTGTAATCCCAGCTACTCAGGAGGCTGAGGCAGGAGAATTGCTTGAGTCTGGGAGGCGGAGGTTGTAGTGAGCAGTGATCATGCCACTGCACTCCAGCCTGGGTGGCAGAGCGAGACTCTGTCTCAAAAAAAAAAAAAAAAAAAAAGACACTTATGTGGTCATCAAACATAAAAAAAAGCTCAACATCACTGATCATTAGAGAAATGCACATCAAAACCACAATGAAATACCATCTCACATCAGTCAGAATGGCGATTATTAAAAAGTCAAGAAACAATATATGCTGGTGAGGCTATGGAGAAATAGGAATGCTTTTACACTGTTGGTAAGAATGTAAATTAGTTCAACCATTGTGGAAGACAGTGTGGTGATTCCTCAAAGCTCTAGAACCAGAAATATGATTTGACCTAGCAGTCAAATTACTGGGTATGTACCCAAAGGAATATAAATCATTCTACTATAAAGACACATGCACACATATATTTATTGCAGCTCTATTTATAATAGCAAAGACATGGAATCAACCCAAATGCCCATCAATGATAGACTCGATAAAGAAAATGTGGTACACCTACACCATGGAATACTATGCAGCCATATAAAGGAATGAGATCATGTCCTTTGCAGGGACATGGATGAAGCTAGAAGGCATCATCCTCAGCAAACTAACACAGGAATAGAAAAACAAACACCACCTGTTCTCACTCAGAAG
This sequence comes from Pan troglodytes, assembly GCF_028858775.2. NCBI lineage: Eukaryota > Metazoa > Chordata > Mammalia > Primates > Hominidae > Pan > Pan troglodytes. Next base: position 138,638,864 of record NC_072401.2, read on the forward strand.
TGCGAGTTGAATAATGAGAACAGAGGGACACAGGGAGGGAAACACCACACATTGGGGCCAGTCAAGGGGTGGGGGTGGGGTGCAAAGAGGGGGAGAACATTAGAAAAAATAGCTAATTCATCCAGGGCTTAAAACCTATATAATGGATTGATAGGTGCAGCAAACCACCATGGTACACGTATAGCTATATAACAAAGCTACATGTTCTGCACTTGTATCCCAGAACTTAAGGTAAAATAAAAAACAATTTAAAAAAAAACAGATTTTTGTTTAATTACACCAACGAAAACTTTTCCAAATAACGTAACAGTCACAGGTTCTAGGAATTAGGGAAAATATTTTGAAAGAATACCATGCATATACAAGAATATAATAATGTTTAAGCAATATAAGATGGTTATTTTTGGCACCGTGATGCTGAAAAGGAAAAAAATCCCGTTAAAAAACTGTTTTTTCTTTTATATATTTCAACAGAAATGTAATTGCTTACATGAGAGTTGAAAGTCACTTAGTTTCTAAAAGTTTGTTTTGTTGTCATACAGCCCATGTTCATTGTTCTAGAATGCATGATTGATTATCCATGAAAATAATGTTAAGCTGAATAATTCAAAGATATTAATAATGTCTTATGAATAAGAATGGTTTGTTACATTCGTGAGTAAATAGCAAAGGTGTAATGCCAATTACATGTAGGATGTTTATGTAATTTGAAAACATAATGTAAAATCGCAAGATAAAATTGTGTTTACTAATAAGTCCAACTGAGACCACTACCTGGTTGATAGCATTTTTGGCTAGAATAAGTGCAGTTTATATTACTTGAAGTTTTTATAAGATTCACTATCTCCTCACAACACAAAACCACTCATGACCATTACTTAAATCAAGACGCAGAATTGTTCCATCTCTCTAAAGATCTCTTATGCTCCCCTTTTCAGCCATGAAAAAGCCTATACCCTTCCTAAAATGTTGTAAATTATGTATATATAATCAAGTATCTAGAACAACTGCTAACAGACCTATAGAACATAATATGCTCAAAAACACTACAGATAAGCCAAAATGGAATTCTAAAAAATGATTGAGTAACCTATAAGAGGCCAGGGCAAAGTAGACAGCGATAGAGAGAAAAAAAGACAGAGAAACAAAAAACAGAAAACAAAAAATAAAATGGTACACCTCAGTTCTAATATATTACTAATTACATAAAAATCAAATGGCCTAAGTACATCAATTACAAAAAGGGATTGGCAGAGTAGGTTTTTTAAAAGCCCCCAGAACAACTAATAACCACCTCTATGCTGTCAAAAAAAAAATTAAATACAACAATGCAGGCAAGTTGAAAATATATAGATGGAAAGAGAGATACAACACAGGTGCTAGTCAACAGAAAGCATGAATGGCAATATTATTAACAGATAAAATAGGCTGCACAACAAAGAAACAGTACCAGGAGCAGAAAGGCACATTACATACTGATAAAAATAAGTCAACACAGCAAGAAAACATAAGCAATTCTAAATACGTAGGCAACAAGAAAGCTTCAAAATACTTGGGACAAAAAATAATAGAACTGAAAGGAAAAATAAAAATAAACACAATCATGGTTGAAAACATAAACTCTATTCAAGAATTACTTATCAGAATATCAGCAAGGACATAGAAGAACTCAAAAATGCCACCAACCAACAGAATCCAACTGACATTTATAGAACACAACACAACACCTAACAAAAGCAGAATATACATTCTTTATAAGAGCCATTGCAGCAGTCAGCAATATAGCCCACACTGTGGGTCCCAAAATAAGCTACAAAAATAAAGAAAGAAAAGTATACAGATTATTTTATCTGAATATAATGGAATAAAATGAACAATGAATACAGGTAAAGTCGTGTGAAAATCTCCAAATACCTGGAAATTAAAACACGGGCTTCTAAATAAGTTATGTGTCAAAGGGGAAGTCATTTAATCCTAACCTGGGAGCAAGGATCCCAGCAAGAAAATGAAACATAAACAAATATTGAAATAAATGAAAATGAAAACACACATATCAAAATTTGTGGGCTGCAGCTAAAGCAGCACTGAGAAATTTATAGCACTAAATGTTCACATTCAAAAGTAAGAATGACATAAAAATCCAGAATCTAAGCTCTTACTTCTAGAAACTAAAAAAAGAAGGGCAAAGTAAAACCAAACAAAGGAGAAGAAAGGAAATAATCAAGATAGTAGAAGCAGTTGATAAAATTGAAAACAGAAAAACAATAGTGAAATTTAATCAACTCAAATGGATCATAGATCTAAATGTAAACTTGGTGAAAGATAAATTTTGGTTCATCCATGTAATGAACTATACACAACTATTAATAAATGGAGCAATAAGAATAAATCTCAAGGACCTCTCATTGGAATGAAAAAGCCAGTATCAATATGTGGCATATGGTAAGATCTTTTTATACATCATTCCTGAAATCACAAAATTATAATTATGGCAAACAGATCAGGGATTGCTAGGGTTAGGGTTTGATTATAAAGGAGACATTTGAGAGTGCCTTTGGCGTGTTGAAACAGTTCTGTTTCCTAACTGTGTAATTATACACATCTAAATATGTGATAAAATTTCATAAAACTCTTCTGAAAAATGTGCATATAAAAGTCATTGAAATCTGAATAAAGTCCTAAATTTAGTTAACAGCATTGATCCAATGTCAATTTCCTGGTTTTGATAATTGTACTATGGTAATAGAAGATTTTATCATTGGGGAAGTTGAATGAAAATTACATGGGAGCTCTCTGGAATTTTTTTGTCACTTTTTAATATAAAAAGCTTTCAAAACACACACACACACACACACACCCCACTATATGTCTGGGCACAGAGACTCACACACAAAAAGGACACTATTTGAAGATGACAGCATAGAATGTGTAAAGCCAAAGAAAGTCAGAGTCCTAGCAAACCACCAAAAATGAGGGGAGAGACATGTAACACATTATCTCTCGCAGCCCTAAGAAAGAATCAACCCAGCTGACACACTGATATTGGACTTCTAGCTTCCAGAACTGCGAGACAATAAATTTGTCTTCTTTAACCTCCTCAGTTTGTGCTAGGCAGCCCTAGCAAACTAATATAGACTCTTTAACAGGCAGTTAGATTTCCAGAGTATATACTGTTCACCAAGCACAATACTAGAGGTTCATTTTTCGATGATACTTACTCAGAAAATCTGTGTAATGGCCTTTATTAGTTTGCTGGTGCTACCATAACAAAATACCATCAACTGTGTGGCCTAAACTACAGTCATTTATTTACTCAACAGTTCTAAAGTTGGAGTCCAGGGTCAGGGTACCAGGATGGTGGGGTTCTGGCATGGGGTCTCTTCCTGGCTGACAAAAGGCCCTCACACTGAGTCCTCACAGGGCAAACAGAAAGAGAGAGGGCAGGCTTTCTGGCATCTCTTCTTATAAGTGCATTAATACCCTTCTGAGGGCCCCATATTCACATGACCTTATCTAAACCTAATTATCTCTTAATGGTTTTATCTCCAAATCCCATCAACACTGCAAGTTAGGTCTATAATATATAAATTTGTTGGGACACAATAAGTTCATAGTAGGTCCAACAGGCACAATTGAGTGTAATGAGAGTTTATGAAATGTTGGGAGACTAAGTGATCATTTATAAACTGAAGGGATTTACTGGGCACCACAGTAATCACCAAAGAGATATTAATGATTAATAATGTATGACAGTTAAAAACTTGATTTGATCCTTGCTCCCAGGCAAGGATTAAATGACTTCCATCCTCAACTACCTCTTTAAATGTATTTTCTACTGTTATATTTGAAGTCCTGAAGCAGTTGTCCTTTTCCAATTGGCAAAGACTTCTCTTTCTCACTCTCTCTATTCTTTATTCCAGGCAGTTCTTCCCTGAGCTCATCTTTTTTTATATAAAACTTTGACAAAAGCACCCAACATCATCACTAATGTTCATGATCTACTTGACACAAGTTATTGCTGGACAGTTTTACCAAATGTTTTGCTACTGTATAACATACCATTTTTCTAGACACCACGACTCCACCACTAAAATGATGTCATATATTTAAGGTATTTGTTAGGTCAGGACCATAATTCTATACAACAATGTCCATCTCAGCTAGGATAGGCTAAATTATGTTATGATAATAAACAAATTCCAAAACTCAGTGCTTAGCAATAACAATAAAAATGTTTCTGTCTGCTGGGCATGGTGATTTACGCCTGTAATCCCTGTAATCCCAGCATTTTGGGAGGCTGAAGTGGGAGGATTGCTCGAGCCCAGCAGTTCAACACCAGCCTGGGCAATACAGGGAGACTCCCATCTCTACAAAAGAAAAAGAAATTAGCAGGGTGTAGTGGTGATATCTGTGCTCCCAGCTACTTGGGGGGCTAAAGTGGGAGGATCACTTAATCCCAGGAAGTCAACGCTGAGTGAACTCTGATCATGCCACTGCACTCCAGCATGGGCATGAAAGCTAAACCATGTCTAAAAAAAAAATGTTTATTTCTTGTACATGCTAATGTCAACTAATGGTGAAGTAACGGTCTCTGCTTTAGACACTCTAAGGATGATGGAGTCTCTGCCATCCTGTAGCTGCTGCTACATTTGGAATACTAGGGCAATTCAGTATAGTTTTTGAAGTGTATATTTTATTCTATTGCAGACAAATTATATTCTGCGTTTCTCTTCTGCTTCGTTTTGCACAGAGTAAATATCGTATATAATTACTTCTTGATTGAGAAATAAGAAAATAAACAAAAATCAAAACAAAACAAAACAAAAAATTAAATTTCCACAAATAAGAAATCTATACTCTTGAGTTGCTATTATAGTGTTAGCTGAAAATAATTTTCTACATTTTCCCAAATCCAGTTAGATTTCTCTGCTCTATTCAGCCTAAATAATTTTTTGCATTTATTATTAATAAATAATAGGACCATGTATGCAGCACCCATAATGTTTCACATATTATAGGCACTATAAATACGTAAGGGAAATAGAGACAGAAGTATTCACTTTATAAGAGAATGAATATAAAATATATATAATATTCAGATAATTTAAAACATCTTATACCATTATATAGTTATTTTTGGTTTATTTAGAAAATAAAGTATAGAAAGTATACATCTAATCCGTGATTTCAGGAAAGGTTAACCTTAGTGGGGAAAAAAAATTATTACGTGAATAAAGTTTATTCTGACATCATCTCATGGAAGTTTGTCATACAAATTAGGTCATTCTAGCCATACCCAACTAAAACAGAGTAGAAAAGCCAGGGGGAAAAAAGCACTAAGGGCACGTAACATTGCTCCAAAAATGTAAGTTCTTTGCAAACTTGGCTGCTGAAACTGGCTGCTGTAACCTGAAACCAGTTTTATCTAATGGCTCCTGAAAGAATCTGCTGAGACTCTAAAACTGCCCACTTGCCAGTTCCCCCAAAATTTACTAGTGCCAATGAACTTTCTTGCAAAACAATATGTAATATTTCCATGTTTTACTAAAACTTCCAGCCTGCTCTTTGTTCTTTGGACATACCAAAGACCACCTGGTCTGTGTTTATGCCCCAAATTGCAGTTCTTGCCTCCCAAATAAAAATGTTTTAAATTTTAGAGATGGATCCATATTTTATTTGATTTTGACAATCTTTTTTCATTTTCCCCAACAGAAGACTTTTCTTGTTTCCTACTTCTTCAACCTAGATTCTCCAGAATTATAGCTGGTTGTCCCAGGAAGTTATCATGGAGTCATGTTAGGCATTACCTCCCTGCAGTGATCCACTGTAAATATCTTTTATTTCCACATGAAACCTTGCCTGGAAAAATGTCAATTCCCAGCTTATCACATACATCAACAAGAATGCAACTCAATAGAAATATGATTCCTGATGAGTTGTTTATGTGTTAAACAATGACCATCTCTATTATCGGAAGAAAATAAGTCATAAACATAAAATAAATTTTAAAAATAGGCTATTTTAACCTAAAGCAGTCCCTAGGAGTCATGTATAGGATAGTGGGGTAGATAACTTTGTCCAAGAAAGACAGATGATAAGGAAATTTGCTTTATTAAACATAAGTTTCAAGTAGTGTGTAAAGCTACTTTTACATAGATTATCTCAAGTTTGTGTAGACAGTATTGTCATTAAGTAGCAAAGTGGTAAATTAAAGATTAGGACTTGCGCAACAGAATGAAATTGTAGAACAGGTATCCAAATCTGGGTTTCTGTGATTTTTAAACTTTTATTTGTATTCCAGCATACTATCTTTCAGCCCTCATGAAACCATGTTATACTGGCAGTTAAATGGAGGGCATTTTACAGCAAACAACTCTAGAACATCATATGCACTAATACCCTCCAAAAACTTTAGCCAGTAGAAAAACATGAATTTATGTCAGAAAAGCTGAAGAAATACTGGGTTAGCTTTCTATACATACAGTGACAAAGTATGTATAGAAAGTTAACCCAGTATTTCTTTTCTTAATCCCACATTTCATTGGTAAAAACAACACAAACTTCTTTCTCACAGTTCTGTAAATCAGAATCCAGTGTACTTGGCTAGTTTCCCTGCTCATATCTCACAAGGCCAAAACCAAGGTTTCAGCAGAGCTATGTTCCTCTCTGAATGCCCTAGAGGGGAATCCGTTTTCAGACTCATTCAGGTTGTTGGCGAAATTCAGTACCAGGCAGTAGGGGTCGTATTTTCTTGCTGGATTCCACTCTTTGCTCCCAGCAGCCTCTCTTCTGGTGCTTCTGTGTAGGACGCTGCCTTTCAGAACAAGCAGCACCTGGAATACTTCTCACAGTGCTGTGTCTCTTCTGCCACATCTTTCCATAACTTCAGTAGAGACAGGTTCTCCTGAACCACTTTTAAGTGGTCCCATAATCAGATTGGAGACACCCAGATAATCCAAAATAATCAATCCATCTCAATTTCCACAATCTTAATCACATCTGTAAAGTCCCTTTTGACATATACTAACAGGTTGCAGAGATTAGTGTGTGAACATTTTTGCAGGATATATAGTAGTCTACTACAAACAATTCTATTGACAACTTAAAAACCATAAAATGGAAAGCATGAGATTTTTCTTACACTGAAAACAAAATTACCATCACTAGGAATTACTCCAACTCTCTCTGTGTAATATCATAACTATGATAATATCTTCTGACTATCCTTTTGAATTAGTTGTTCTAATTACCAGCTGAACTCATTTAAGTGAATCCAAAACTAGTTTGACATTTTCTAAAATGGTCAAAACAGACTTGTCTGTATATTCTTTCAATGAACACTTTTATTTGCCAGTTTAAATCCTGGGTCACAAATGTTGCAGTTGCTATTTTTCTTTTTATCCAAGTGTTTGAGGTTGCTTTTTTTCTATACAGCCATTTAAAAGAAAAGAATATGCTTAGCACCATATTATCATTTCTTTCAATGTATATTTTAAATATAATTACTACTTAGTCTGAATGAGAGATGCATATGGTATGAATGTTACCCATCTTTATAAATAAAAGGGAATAATACAGCGATGATATAATAAATGCCAAAAGACATTGCTTTCAAAAACATCAGCTTACTAATTGACCTTTTTTCTGCATTTACCATACTATTTGTCATTTCAGCAGTTAGCTGTCTTTCTGACAAGTAAATTCCTTTCAAATGTGTATGACATTTAACTGGATAGAGTTATTTGTCATTGAATAATTTAATGTCATCTCTTATTGCCTCAATTTAAATGGTTGATCTAATTTTTATTTGCAATGTGAAATTTAGATAACTCATATTATATTGGTTAATGTCTAAATACTTTAAAAATTTAGATGAATGTGCTTTTGACTTGTCAGCATAATCAAATGGGGCATATGGGATTGAGATTAAACAGTTGATTAAGTCCCATGATAGAATACATTTAGTTTCTCTTCTCCTTTTGGTCTTGCTTATTCACATCTCTTCAATCTTTCTGAGAACTCCCTTTACAACTCCAGATCTACAATAATTTTATGAAATCATCAGTTAAGCTCCTTGGATTAATATCCTTATTTTCTTTCTTTATTCTAAAGTTCCAAGGTACATATTAACTGCCTCCTTCAATCTTCTGTATTCAAATTACACCTCCTTTCCCTGAATTGAAAGGGAATTTCAATGTCCTTTATGAAAGCTATAGATAACCCTTTCTTATTTATCTATCTTTTATTCCCTACAATTTTCATAGGTTTTATGTCCTGATTAAATTATTTATATCCGCTTCTATTAACATTAACTTCTTCAATACTTAATGGCTTATATAGTGCTTTTCTGAAGTTAACAACTGGTTTTAATCACCCTTTTCTGATTTATATGACATTACAAATAATTTTGGAAATTGTAGATAATTTGTCATAGTACTAAAAGTTTGTATGCAAGGGGTGTGTGTGTGTGTGTGTGTATGTGTGTCACAGAGAGAGAGAGAGGGAAAGAGAAAGAGAAATTGATGAATAAATCTAATTAATCAATTTGGTCCTGTACAGATAATGAAGCTGTAAGTTATCTCTCTACTGTGATAGTAATTAATATATTCCCTATGGTCTACTTTGCTTATATCTAATAACATTCAGGCAAAATTATAATCTCTCATGACACCATTTCATTCCTTCTCCAGCTTTATCCTTCTTGGAAGAGTGGCTTATAGCAGCCACTCTCACTAACCCAAATTTTTATTGGTTGCTAACATGAAACAGGTCTTCCATTCCCAAACCTCTTCAGCCATTTGTCTTTCCTCAGCCTTCACCCCTCTCTATTATTCTGCATCACAAATAACCATACCCTACTTATAGGAAAAATCTTATCCCCGTTTCTCCTCAAAATCTCCATCTGACATTTCATTATTCCATTATTCTCCTTATATTAGTGAATGTGTAGCTCATATATATTGAGGAAATATTATTTTATAGGGTATTTTCTTCCACAAAGGAATGGAAATGGCTTACAGAAAGACATACGTCTCACAAAGCACAAAAATATATAAATATGAGTAGTAAGTTGGAGGAAAGGAAGGATGAGTTGCTAAAGTTAAATTGCAGGTTTGTTTCTGAATTTCATAGAAGCCAATACAAAAATGAATATTAGTTAGTGGCTGTACAGCATAGTGGCTAAGTGTAGACTCCAGAGTTAGTGAGCTGAAATGATGGCTTCAACACTTAACAGCTGTATGATTTTAGATATGTTACTTAGCACTCTGAATCTCATTATTCTTCTCTTTAACATGAGGACAAAGAGTATATTTTTAACAAACTTGTGAATATTAAATGCATATGAACTTATTAACTGTTCCTGCCTACTACAATGCAAACTTTATAAGGTATTACTATAATTCTTTATATTATTTTATTATCTGAAAATTAGAAACACACCAGTTCCTTAGAGAAAATAAAGCTTTTCTCAATATTATATAAAAAAAAAATTCCTCCATGGTTGCTTTGTTTATGGAAGTTCCACTTATGAGAAATTCAGTCTTATATTTTCCATTGTCTTTTGGAATATCTACCTGAAATTTCCAAAGAGAACCTTATACCTAATTGTTTTTCTCAAACTAAGTTTGGCCCTTAAGTTGTTTTTTCCTTAGGGAATTTCTTAAAGGAATCTTGGAGATTATTTCAACAATTAAAGAAAAGGAAAACATATTGTCAGTCTCATTTTTTAAAAGAAAAAAGCTATCCATCCTAACTATATACTAGAAATTGGATATACTTTATTTAGAAAACACAAAACATTAAATACAAGGCTGTACTAGTCAGTGAGACCTAGTCAGTGTATACTTTTACTCCTTTTGGGAAGATACTTATGATAGCTGCTCCCAGCTTTTTGGATTTTGTCTTCAGTTCAGATGAACCAAAGCGAGATATCTACATATCCACCCTAGATATCCTAGTTTTATGGGACATGGCTCAGGGAGAATGTGGCATATTCTGATGCACACTGCAGGTGTGTGGCTAAGCAAAACATAAACCTGTTGAATGTAGCTTACTTATCTGTTCAGATAAAAAACTAAAGAAGTTTGCATTTCACGGCAAGCCTTATGGCTTTTCCAGGTGCATGGTGCAAGCTGTTGGTGGATCTACCATTTGGGGGTCTGGAGGATGGTGGCCCTCTTTTCACAGCTCCACTAGGCAGTACCCCAGTGGGGACTCTGTGTGGGGGCTCCAACCCCACATTTCCCTTCCACACTGCCCTAGCAGAGGTTCACAATGAGGGCACTGCATCTGTAGCAGATTTCTGCCTGGATATCCAGGCATTTCCATGCATCCTCTGAAATCTAGGCAGAGGTTCCCAAACTTCAATTATTGACTTCTGTGTACCCGTAGGGCCAACACCACATAGAAGCCACCAAGGCTTGGGGCTTGCACCTTCTGAAGCAATGGCCTGAGCCGTACCTTGGCCCCTTTTAGCTATAGCTGGAGCTGAAGTAGCTGGGACACAGGGCACCAGGTCTCAAGGCTGCACAGAGCAGGAGGGCCATAGGCCTTGTCCATGAAACCATTTTTTCCTTATAGGCCTCTAGGCCTGTGATGGGAGGGGCTGCCACCAAATTTCTGACATGCCCTGGAGACATTTTCCCCATTGTCATGGTGATTAACATTCAGCTCCCTGTTCCTTATGCAAATTTTTGCAGCCTGCTTGAATTTTTCCTCAGAAAATGGGTTTTTCTTTTCTATCGCATTGTCAGGCTGTAAATTTTCCAAACTTGTATGCTCTACTTCCCTTTTAAATATAAATTCAAATTTCAGATCACCGCTCTCAAGTTCAAAGGTCCACAGATCTCTAGGGCAGGGGCAAAATAATGTCAGTCTCTTTGCTAAAGCATAGCAAGAGTCATCTTTGCTGCAGTTCCCAACAAGTTCTTCTTCACCATCTGAGACCACCTCAGCCTGGACTTCATTGTCCTCATCATTGTCAGCATTTCAGTCGAAACCATTCAACAAGTCTCTAGGAAGTTCCACACTTTCCCACATCTTCCTGTCTGCCTCTGAGCCCTCCAAACTGTTCCAACCTCTGCTTGTTACCCAGTTCCAAAGTTGCTTCCACATTTTCAAGTATCTTTATAGCAATACCCCACTCTCCATGGTATCAATTTACTACACTAGTTCATTTTCACATTGCTATAAAACTGACACTGAGTAATTTATAAAGAAAAGAGGCTTAACTGACTCACAGTTCTACATGGCTGGGGAAGCCAAAGGAAACTTACAATCATGGCAAAAGGGGAAGAAGTCACATCTTACATGCTGGCATGCAAGAGAGAGCCAGAGCCTTATAAAACCATTAGATCTCTTGAGAACTCACTCACTATCATGAGAACAGCTTGGGGAAACCACCCCCATGATCCAATCACCTCCCACCTATTTTCTCCCTCAAGGCATGGGGATTAAAACTGGAGATGAGATTTGAATGGGGACACAGAGCCAAACCATATCACCATCTTTTCTTTAATTGCTTCAAATAAATTAAAAGTTATGGTTAGGAAATACTCTCTACCCCTAGGTTGTAAAAAATTTCAATTTAATTATTATTTTAATACTTATATATTTAATTTCAAAACTCTGACCCATTTGGAATTTATCTTGACAGATTTGGTGAGGATTATACACAATTTTCTCTTTTCCATATGATGAATTATTGCTTCAAACATTATTAATTAGTAAAGGCTCAATCATATCACTTAATGATAGCACCAATTAAATACTAACACCTGGAGGTCTGGAGGTGGCTGAGACCTATTCTATCTGATGTGATATATTTTGCTGTGAATCTGAAAACTGTATATACATATATCATTTGCCTTATATTTAGGATATAGAGGCCTGGAAACCAAGAGATGGATTTAAAAGTACTTCCTCTCAACTGTACTTCAAATGGCCCTTCAGATTCATTTTTCTCCTGTTTAATAATGTCAGCTCTGTTAGTTTAGAGATCTACTTCCCAACAGAATAATGTTTCCACCCAGGGACACAGTGGTTGCATTTAGTGGTAAGTCAGGATTGTCATCCTAGTTTTTTGTACTTTCTGAGTCTCTGAGCCAATAGAGAAGTTACTGTACTGGCTTGAGTGATCAGCTTTTATTATTAAGAAGAATGTGAGGTGGAGAGGGGGCAGGAGCAGTAGCTCAAGCCTAAAATCCCAGCAAAAGATCACTGGAGGCCAGGAGTTCGAGACCAGCCTAGATGACATAGAGACCTCATTTCTCCAAAAAAAATTAATTAGGCATGATGATGCACACTTGGAAGGCTGAGGTGGAAGAATCACTTGAGTCCCAGATGTTGAGGCTGTAGTGAACTGTGATTGCTCCCCTACACTCCAGCTTGGGTGACAGAGCAAGGCAGAAAGAAAAGAAAAGAAAAGAGGAGAAAAGAGGAGAAGAGAAAAGAGAAAAGAAAAGAAAGAAAATAAAAGGAAAAAAGTAAAGAAAAAGAACGAGGGGGTTCCTGTTACATATAACGGCAAAGGAGGAGAGTGGATGGAGTCTAGAAAATTGTTTAGATTACCATTTGGTACTTTATGTCCAGTGGTAAAAGTTAGTGGAAGACTATGTCAACTAAATACAAACAGGAGAACTAAAGCTCATCATGTGTCAAAATAAGGGTTTTGAGTCACCCTGGCAAGCACAGACCCTTCAGTAGGTATTTTGACTGAGAACAATGGAAAATATAACAGCTAGTGGCTGCTGGAAGTCGTAAGTAACAACAATGATAAGATTAGAAGAACTACTGAAATGTCCAAATCTGAGGCACTATTCAAGAGTCATTCATATTGGATTCTATGTAAAGGCACACACTCACAGCACAAAACTAGTGCTAGAACAAATATGAAATATCACCCCAAAAGTTCTTCAGTGCAGTCTCCTGAGCTATGATTTCATAACTAACAAGGACTGTGAAAATGATACAAATTTTCTTTGTTCTATAGTCTGTCTATGCCATGATGGTGGTCATGAAAATCAAATTTATCAGCTCCCAATTTATCAGCTAAATTGACAGGATGTCAATTTAGATTTGTACCTGAGCCACAGGAATAGTGATCATCACCAAAAGATGAAAGAACTCTTTCGTAGGGGAGAAAGATAACCCATCCCTGTTTATGGGTAAGAGGGTTGCATTATATCAGGAACATATTACTGTTGCAATTCCTGCTGCTTTATTAGGTTTGTTTGTGGAGTTTCCTAGCAGGAGAATTAGGAAAGATATCATCAAAAGGTTCCTTCTGAAAACATTCCAGTTCCCTTTAAGTATGCCTTTGGTGTTATGGATTCTAGAATGCTAATCTTTGTCTCTCCATGATTCCCACATAGCCTGGGTCCTGGATAGGATTTAGATTCCACAGATACTCTCACAGTGCCATTTGGCTGTAGAAAAGAACTAAGTGTGAAGAAAAGCAGGATATAAAACATTTATTTGCTGGCATGTATAGAAATATAACTGGTGTCATTCTGCTGTCAGCATGTCAGAAGATTTTAGACTTTTCTGCAGTGGTTATGAAAGCTTTAACCATGTTACAGGGGCAGACTGATACTGGAGTTTGAAAGCTACTCTTGGAGACATGGGCTGCCTACTATTTTGGCCTTCCAACAATTTTATAAGAAACTCAATAGATGACGATAAATACCTTCAAGCTTAAAATCGCGATTATGATTTCTGCTGTGCACAATGAAACTCTGAGTGAAACAGGTAATATATTCTGCTTATCAGATTTACACCACCTTTGCTAAAACAAATTTCTTGCAAAGATATGATACCAAGTTCTGTAATTAAACAAGGAAAGAGAAAAACTATCAAATTATAATTTTAAAAAAGAATTAAATAACTTCTTAACATCTCTAGTAGAGAACTGCAATATGTAATTGATTTCAGAAAATATAGTTTAAATGAAAGCAAACCATTTTTTATGATGCTCTACTTCATACACAATGCAAAGTATCAGGATTCTACCATGTTGGTTACATTTCTGTTTTTCCTGTTTTAAATTCAAGAATTATAGAAGAGAACAAAATCTTAAAAGGTCATTCAAATAAAATAGTCCAGAGAATATTTCTAGATCTATACTTCATCATTATAAAATTTTAAAGTAAAAAAAGTTTAAAAAGAGACAATTATTTTATTAATATGATGAAAAAGTGAGACTTAACATACAAAACTTTAGTATTACAGTTCTTTGTGATTGTACTGAATTCATATATATGTATATATATGTGCTATGTTATTTACCTTTAATGTGAGTTGATTAATAATAAAGACTTTTAAGTGCTGTGAAGAATAAATTAACAAAAAGGACTATTCTGAAGATGAATGATGTGACCTAGGTACCCAGCTAAACAAGTTATGTAAACACTGCATAGAAGGGAAGCATATAAATCTATCATACATATTTTATACTGGACAACACAACCATCTGGGAGAATGCAAAGATTTATTGTCCAAGTGCTGTTGTTGTATGTAGTTCTCTGTCTTTTTCACATCGCAGTAGTTTTGTCTGAAATGTTGTCTTAGCCATAGTTTCTCATACTTTATCATTAACAAATGTCTAAGCTATGATTTAAGTCATCTAAATTAGCCATTTATTACATTATTCACTCATATTGTGGACAATTTTTTATTACTTTGAAATCTATGGTAATAAAAATCTATACAATGATTTTAAGCCCTAAGTATTTCACTTATAGTCTTTCAATAGTCTACTCAATTAGCTTGTTTAAATATTATTCTTAGTGTTTTAGTTGTGTCAGAATTGACAAATAAATTGTAAAAATTGATGCTCCTGATAAAATGGTACTTTACCATGTCTTATGATTTCACTTTCTATAAATGCTTCAAGAAAAAATGTGCTAAGTACTATTGCAAAAAACTCTTTTGTCACTTTTTTTTTGATGCATGATTAGAGAGGGAAAGATAAGAAGGTTTTCTAGATCTGAATCATTGATGGGTAAATTGGAAAACATCACTTCATATGTCACGTGAGGAATGACTCAACCAGAGCTCAGTAATTTATTGGGTTACTCTATCCCAAATAGGACTAGACTTTGTGGAACAAAGATGAAAAAAAGATAATTCCTAATTTCAAGGATTTATGATCTGAAACTCATATATCCAGGTCTCACAAAAGAATAAGTAGTCAAGTATTATAAGAGATGCAGAGAATTACACACTTGAGTATGATTTTATTTTTCTGTGATGTAGTGGAAATCACAGACTTCAGATAAACTTTAAATGATCTTGAATAATGAATAGGTTTTTGGAACAAAGAAGATACTTCAGGTAGAAGAATCATGAGCATGAACAAAAGAAATTATCTAGAAAAAAATTTGGTCATAAGTGTCTAATATAGTAGTACCCTGAATAATGAATGTGGCTATTCATTCATGATAAAATCAAATGTGTGGTTTATGTTTTTTCTGAATTAAACACAAAAATTCAAAAGTTACAAAAAGCTTGCCGTGAAATGCAAACTTCTTTCTCTTGTATTCCAGGTCAGAGAATAAATCACAAGGCTTTTATATTGCTTTTCACATTGTTCTATGTATATGCAAGTATATACATTATTCCTCTTTTTTTTTTTTTTTTTTTTTTTTTTTGAGACAGAGTCTCGCTCTGTAGCCCAGGCTGGAGTGCAGTGGCGTGATCCTGGCTCACTGCAAGCTCTGCCTCCTGGGTTCACACCATTCTCCTGCCTCAGCCTCCCGAGTAGCTGGGACTGCAGGCGCACGCCACCATGCCCAGCTAGTATTTTTTTTGTATTTTTTTAGTAGAGACGAGGTTTCACCTTGTTAGCCAGGATGGTCTCGTACTCCTGACCTCGTGATCCGTCCATCTGGGCCTCCCAAAGTGCTGGGATTACAGGTGTGAGCCACCGCGCCAGGCCTCCTCTTTTAATTTTTACACAAATAGTAGCAAAAGACATATTATTCTCTATTTTTACTTTAACACAATACCTCTCTGAGATTGTCCTCATCATTTGTATTCTTCTTAAATCTGTGAAAATGAAAGTTGAATTGCCTAGTTTCAGCAAAATAATAGATTACAGTCTGATTACAAGAATCAGTAGAATGCATTGTTGGCCAGAAACTGGAAGCATGATGTATAGACTACTGTCAAATACTGGCGGTGAAAGGAAAAGGCAAAATGAAATATTTGCATAATGAGCTATTTTAGAAGACAGCAAACTATAGTGGAACAAAATTACTTTGGTGGTACAAAAGTTTCTATTAAATTTCAAAATCCTATATTTATCAAGTCTAAAACTTTGGGAAAATTCTCTTCAGTTACTACATTTGTATAATGAAGGAAAATAATAACTAATTCACAGGATCCTTGTAATGTTTAAATGAACCTTTAGTTCCTGGCCCATAATACTTATTTTTATGGCATTTTATACTTATTTAGTAATTATCCATAATTTAATAACAAAAGCCTACAGCCTTCAATGTTACTAATGTCTCTTAATTACATATGCACTATAACTGTATTTAGATTTTATTGTTTTGCATACTTACTAATTTAATGTTTGAGTTCTATGAAGTACAATTACAGTGATCAGTAGTTTCTTTAGGATAATTCTAGCTGCTGAAACAAGGAAACCCCAAAATAACAGTGGCATCACATAATAGTTTGTCACTTATTACATTGCCTAATGCAGGTGTTCTCAGTTAGTGGGTAGATCTCTCCCATGCAGTGACTCTGAAACTTAGTTTTCTAACATCTTTTGACTCCCCAGTCCTCCAGGATTTTGAAGTCCTCTGCATCCGGGCAGTGGAACAGAAGTGTGGAGAAGATTCATCATCTGCTTCTTAAATGCCCTAGTCAGAAAGGGATACTCATCATTTCTGTTCATATTTTATAGGGCTACAAATAGATGTGAGAAGAGCAAGAAAACATAGTCCTGGCAAGGTAGTTGCCTTCTGATGACAACTCTGCACTCTGGAGGTAGACAAATTTTGGTCAATAGCTGGCAGTTTTGGCCATATTAGTCCAGTACTCACCTTCACAAATGAGGAAACTTAAGACTCGGCCATTGTTGATCTAACACATACTTACTGTTTTTCATTGTGTTTTCTTGATCTAATGGTATTTTGAAACACAATGGGTAGGACTAAAATATGGACCATTTGAAAGGAGGAAATGTTAGATTATTATACTAGGCAAATAATGTTGCCAATATATTTGCACAATTATGGGACATAGACTTTCATTTTCCTGTTTAAAATAAGTATGTAGTATTAAAGAATTAACATAAAATATGGCATTATTAAGAAGATCTATGATTTTGGTGCCTGGTCCTTATTTAGGAGTTTAGCACCCTGGTTACATATATCATGATAATGAAAAAGCATTATTCTGTTTTATGCTGCCTGCAGAAAAAAAAAGGATGAAAAATAAATACTGTCTGTGCAGTATGAGCCACAGTATAAATGTGCAGAATATGATCTAAGTGGAGGATGATAAAAATTTTGAAAGCAGTATTTGCAAAACTTGTTCCAAACTTCCTCATTAATCAGCACAAATATTTTTCTAAGTATACATTGGAAGGCCTTTGCACTTAACTCAATTATTGAAGTAGTAGGAAAATTATGCTCTACTGTGTGTAAAATATTTCTAAGCTATTCAAAGAAGACACTACAAAGATATTTAAAGAAGATACTATAATATAGAAAAACACTTCATGCAGATGTATCAATTATTAGTATCTCATCACTATATGGCGTTCTTAACTAAGTTGAAATTGTTTTCAAATACTGGTTGAATAAGTGAAGAAGGAAAATTGTATTGTGTTAACAGAAATATGTGTTCATTCACCCACCCACTAAACACCTATTACGTGCCAGACGTTGTTCTGGACACTAGGGATCCAGCAGGGAATAAAACACATGAGTTTCCCACTTGCTTATTTTTCCCTTACTTTACAAACCTGGAACTCTTTAAACAACAAACTGAAAAACACCACACAAAATTAGGCAGCTATGTTTGAAGAGTGAATTTGCTTGGAATTGCCTGCTTTGAGCATCATAAGTTTGATGAGGTATGAAGCAAAAATACAGATGTACAACATTAATTAAAATAACCAGCAATTCCACCAGAGGATTCCAAAAGGGATTTAAAGACTCACCCTGCCAGAACAGAGACGGAGCCAGAAAAGGGTGATGAAGCAGATTTACAAGACCGGCTCTCAGAAAATTTGCTTGGACATGCAGAACCATGCTTTCAAGTACTATTGTTACCAACGCGAATCTGCAGCGAAAGTGATCCTTGCCTCCCTGGAGGAAAGAATTTGGCTGAGGGGCAGAAGTATGTTTAAGGCAGAGGGAGAGACTGAGGCAAGTTTTAGAGCAAAAGTGAGAGTTTATTAAAAAGTTTTAGAGCCTGAGTGAAAGGAAGCAAAGCACACTTGGAAGAGGGTCAAGTGGGTTCCTTGAGAGATCCAAGTGCCCCGTCCAACCTTTGGCTTGGGATTTTAATACATTGGCTTGGTTCCGGGATTTGAGTTTCTCCTCCCTTGATTTCTCCCTTGTGGCAGGCTGTCCACAGGCACAGTGGCCTGCCAGCACTTGGGAAGGGGTGCATACACAGTGTGTTTACTGAAGTTGTGTGCATGCTCACTTGAGGTGTTTTTCCCCTCATTAGACAAAAATTCCCAGAGGAAGGTTATATACCGGTTCAACTTTGCCATTTTGCCTCTTAGTGCATTCTTGAGCCCACTAGCCCAACCCCTGAGATCTTATCGAGAAGCTGCTGCTCCTCCACAGCTCTAGGAGTTTCCTATTTATTGGGAGACTGTTGGTCCCTAGTACCAGCTGTGACCAATTATAATTTCAGAGACACAGTTTAACAACCACCTGAGCATACCTGATGGTCCCCTGAAGTTCTCTGGGGTTGGGAGAGGCTCTCCTGCCTGGCTCATGTCTGCCTAACTACCTACTCTAATATTATGACTTGGAGAAATACTTATTGGGGACTTTTAAAAAACTGCAGAGTATCATAAGACTTTTGGCTATGAGGATTTACCAGTTGCAGAAAAAAGAATTTTAAAATAATTTGTCTTTGAAGATATTACCTTCTGATATATTGCAAGTAAGGTATTGAGAAGTCAATAGAGTTTGGTGCCAGGTTTCTGATGGAGAATTTGAAGATATGTGTTTACATTTCTATAAAGTAAATTCGACTGTTTGAGTCACATATATCTTGGTCATAATTCACAATTATTAGGAAATTTGAAAATAATTTTTTTAACAAAAGCAAATTTGAGAAAGTCTGTTTTTAAAGTTGCTAAAATAAGGGGCTCAGTATATTTTTAGTAATTGGAAGACTGGTTGATTGAGAAATACAAATTATTCAGTAAAAATGTATTTTCTTTCCAAATAAAATAAAAATTTATGAAATATAATTTCTAAAAATTTGACAATTAAGTATAAAAATTCTAACTGGGTATTGGCTTATAATTAATAAATGTAATTTAAATATGTTTTATGAGTTAAAAGCTTATAAATCTTTTTATTCATATATTATGCTATTGCTTCTACATTGTATTGCTTACTGGTAAACTATAAGTTTATGTGCCTATGTGGACAATAAACACAAATTAGGTTATATAATGATATTTTATACATATATAGAAAAATACCCATTTGTTTGATTTCTTGGTCCATTTTAAAAAGAACTTCAAAATTTACATTTTGGTTTCTATTTTCCCCATCAACATCAGCATTCTGCATTACTTGAAAACATTACTATTAAACAAAAAAGAAAATATTATGAAAGGAATACCTGTGGCAATTTAGTTGGTAGTTTATTCTCTTTCTATTTAAACTGTGGCCCACAAATTGGCAGCATCAGTATCACCTGGGAGCATATTAAATCAGCAGCTGCATTTAACAAGATCCCCAGGTGATTGTATGACCATTAACATTTGAGAGGCCCCTGTCTGGTGTATGCAACAACTTTTTTTCTGCTTTTTCTTTGCTAGCAAACCCGTACTTTGTACTTTGTTCACATTTTGGGTGGTCATGTTAATTATGATCCCTTCCCAGCCCCAGGGGACAAAGGTTGATAAGACTAACCCAAGCATGATAATTTAATTTCCCTTTCCTGTGACTGTTTAAGCAGGGGCATGTGTTGCAACCCTAAATAAAACACCATAGGGAATATTTTGAAGACAGAATAACGTGTTGTTACTCTGAAAAAGGTACACCAAACAAACAAGAGCATGGATCCTCTTTTGCTCTGGATATTTTTCTTTTGCAAGTAATATCTAACATGGCACAGCCTTCTTCGAACTATGAAGAGAAGGCAAGGGGAAAGCAGAGAAGCTGATCTAGGGTCTTTAAGGCCAAGCTAGAGTTCTTTCATTTGTTCCACGAGTCCCTCTGCTGCAAGCGTTCTTGTTAACGATATAAAGAACCCTTTCTTGTTGACCTCTTTCAGTTGCCTGTCTGTTACTTATCCCAACACAGATATCAATTTATAATTATCACTGGTATCAAATAGCTAGATTAGCCACTTTATTTGCCTTTAAATCACCACCTTCTTAATCCACAGATGGGATAATTTGTGTAGATTTGTGTTAGTGAGCTACAGATGGATGATGAGATATTCCCAAAAGAATGGCAGCCTGTACAGCAAATTTAATTGTTGGACTATGATTGAAATAAACGTATACTCAAATTTCCCTATGTGGATTTTCATGCTATTTAAAGATTAAATGTATTGGTTTTCTATATTCTATTACGTGAGTTTGGAAGAAACAATAAAACAGTAACCAAATTTGGATATTAGTTTTGATTGAATACATGTTTACAGGTTTCAGTGACTTCCTTAAATAGCTTATAACAATAATTGTTGCATTTGACTTCTTATAAAAATCATTCTGGGGAGCTCAATTTAAGAGCAAAATTAATGCTTACATTCTACTTATACTGTGCATTGCTAAATAAGCTTTTTCATTAGATATGTGTTTTCATTGATATATATTTTAATTACATATAAGTTTTCATTAGATGTATGATCATTAGATATACAGAATTTAAATTTTACTGGACAGTATTGATCTAATATATTGTACAAGGCATTTAAGATATATACTTTATTTGGAAAATATTCATGAATTTTTAGCTCACTAAGGTCATCGCATTTTCACATTAGAGTTTATATGTGCATCTTAATTGTTTGGTTAAAATAATTATTATTTATAAAAGTATGGTCCGGGCATGGTGGCTCATGCCTGTAATGCCAGCACTTTGGAAAGCTGAGGTTGGCGGATCACCTGAGGTCGATAGCTTGAGAACAGCCTGACCAACACAGAGAAACCCTGTCTCTACTAAAAATACAAAAATTATCCGGGCACGGTGGTACATGCCTGTAATCCCAGCTACTCAGGAGGCTGAGACAGGAAAATCATTTGAACCCAGGAGGCGGAGGTTGCGGTGAGCCAAGATGGCACCATTGCCCTCTAGCCTGGGCAACAACAGTGAAACTCCGTCTCAAATATAAAAAAAAAAAAAAGTACGACAGATGGTGGTTTTCCAGAGTTTGCCACAGGATTCTTTCTGGCCCCAGTGTGTTAGATGTGTTTTCAGTAATATATTTATTATGAATTGATGTTATAATAGCCATATATGTATGTATATATTAAACACATATTTCTCCTAAAATTATTTTAGCTTACAATCTTATCTATAGTCATGATTCTCTACCCAGGTTACATATTCAAATTACTTAGGTTATTTTACAAAGTACTAATGTTCTTCCCAAGCCAATTAAATTAGAATCTCTGGGGAATGGACCTGGACACTGATATTTTTCAAAAGTTTCTGTTCCATTTAAATGGGCAACCATTTTAGAAGCATTCTAAACCATCTTTTAGGATAACAGATCTAAAGGATGCAATAAAATAGGTCTGACTGACTTAGTTCATTATTAGCCAGTTATTTGCTTCTCCCTGCACCCAGCATATCAGTGGCTTGATTTTTTATAGACACAATCTGAGACTGTTTTTATTCATAAAATATATTTTTGTAATGCATTTTAAAGATTATATAAAGCAGCATTAAGATCATTAACATTAGAGATTAAAACAAGTTATTGACCTCTCAATTATTAGTGTCCTATTACCATAAAATGCATGTTTTTAAAATAAAAGTTATTAAATTTTGATTTAAAACTAGTGATTTCAAATTAAATTAGAAATTGACTCCACATTATGTTTACTGTATTACTGGGAACAAATTCAATTTAGTAAAAAATGCAGTTACAGTATATTGATAATTTTTATAAACATCTCGAATTTTATTTGGGAGTCTATGCTACTTGAATTGCCTCTATAACTGACCATCATATTAATGCTAACATCTCACATAAGAAATAAAATTAGATAAATACCATTGTATTTGTCCATTCTCATACTGCTATAAGGACATACCTGAGACTGGGTAATTTGTAAAGGAAAGAGGTTTAATTGAGTCACAGTTCTGCATGGCTAGGGAGGCCTCAGGAAACTTATAATCATGGCGGAAGGGAAAGCAAACACATCCTTCTTCACATGGTGGCAGGAGAGAGAAGTGCAGAGTAAAGTGGAGAAATACCCCTTATCAAACCATCAGCTCTCATGAGAACTCACCCACCATCACAACAGCATGGGGGGACTGTCCCCATGATCTAATCACCTCCCATGATGTCTCTCCCATAAAACATGGGAATTAGAATTCAAGATGAGATTCGGGTGAGGACACAGATCCAGATCATATCAAGCATATAATTCTGTGGGCATTTAAATTTAAATTAACTAAAATAAAGTTTAAAACATAGTTCCTTAGTTGCATTAGCCACATTCAAGAGTTCAATAGCCACAGATGGCTAGCAGCTACCTTTGGACATAACAGATATAAAATATTTTCATTGTCTCAGAAATTCAACTGAACTGTATTGATCTAACATATTGTATAAGGCCTTTAAGGCAGTACTCTTATTGGAGAAAGCTTAGTAAATGTTTAGCACACTGGGCTATCACATTTTTACTTCAGCGTTTACATACAAATGATTTCTTTGTTTTAAATAATTACTATTTATAAAAGTGTGGCAGATGGTAATTTCCAAAATTTGCCACAGGATTATTTCTGGCCACAAATGCTGTTTTAGAACTTTGCCACTTCTCTTCATGAGATACAATTTATTGTCTCTTCCTTGGAACCTCAGTGTGCTTGTGACTATTCAAATCAATAGACTACAAAAGAAGTGATGCTCTGTGATTCAGGAGGCCAGGTCATGAGGAGGACATGCCTTCGGTTTGACCCTCTCCTTTTTGGTATGTTTGCCCTGGAAACCAGCCACTTACTGTAAGAAGCCCAGAATACATGCAGTGGCCACATGTAGGTTTCAGTCAACAGTCAGCCAGAAAAGTGAGTGAGACATCAGCTGATTCCAGTCCTTAGCATTCATGTCCTCTGGTGGATAGATGTTTTATTCCACTACATTTTGTGATTCCATAAATGAATTAAATGTACTTAAACCTTAAAATGAAACTGTATTCTATGCTTGTGTTTATCTAACATTTGGATAATAGTAATTTGGCTGGTCAATAGAGAGAAGCTGGGCTTAAAGTCAGACAAAATCAGATTTGAATTCTGGATTCTGTGATTCCTGGCCAAATAAAAAAAAGATAAATATTTCTCTTTCGAAGTTGTGATGAGATTACTGTTAAATATAAAACATCTAACCTAGTACCTGGCACATAGTCAATAATTAATAACTGGTGTGTTTGTCACTATAATGTTTTGGATGACCAGAAACATTATAGGAATAGTAGTAATTATGAACATTTACTTGAGTGCTTATGTATCGTGTACTAAGTTTGATGTGTTGTCTCAAGTAGTAATGAATTTATTTAATTCATTAAATCATTTTATACACACGTAAATCATGTTGCATAAACTCATCCTTTTTTATTACCAAAAACTGTACATATTTAATATATGTAATTTTTTGGTTGGAACAAATACATCTTTGAAACCCTCACCACCATCCTGTCCTTCACCTCTTAAAATTTCCTCCTATCTCTCTCCCTCCTTTTTGTGGTAAGAACACTTGATTTAAGATTTATCCTCTTAACACATTATTTCAAGTATGGAATACAAGATTGATAACTATAAGAACTATGTTTCGCAGGAGGTCTCTAGAACTTATTCATCTTGCATAACTGAACCTTTATACCCACTGAACAAACTACTATTGGCTCTGCTTCTCTGAGTTTAACTATTTCATACCTGTTATATAAGTGAGATCAGGCAGTATTTGTCCTTGCGTGCCTGGATAATTTGACTAATGCCCTCCAGGTTCATCCATATTATTGCATATGGCAGAATTCCCTTTTTTTAAGGCTGAATAATATCCCATTTTATTTATATATCACATTTTTAATCCATTCACCTGTTAATAGATATTTAGGTTGTTTTTATATCTTAGATATTGTGCATAATACCACAGCGGACATGGGAGTGCAGATACCTCTTTAAAAACCCGATTTCAATTCTTTTGGCTATATACCCAGTGGTGGGGATTGCTGGGTCATGTGGTGTTATATTTTTAATTTTCTGAGGAACCTCCATACTTTTTGTCCATAGGGGATGCACCATTTTATATTCCCATCAACAGTATAAAAGTATTCCAATTTCTCTACATTTATCAACACTTTTTATATGTTGCCATTTTTATAATAGTAATCCTAAGAGGTGCGAGGTAATATTACACTACAGTTTTGATTTGCATTTCCCTGATTAGTGATGTTACACATCTTTTATTATACCTGTTGGTCATTTGTATGTATTCTTTATAGAAATATCTATTCACATACTTTGCTCATTTTTTAAAAAGCTTATTTGTTTTTACTTACTATTGGGTTGTAGGAGTTCTTTTATATTTTGGATATTAACTCATTATCAGGTACTATTTACAAATATTTTCTCCCACTCAATAGGTTCCCTTTTCACTCTGTTGATTGTTTTCTTTGCTATGTAGAAGCTTTTTATTTTGGTGTAGTCTCATTTGTCTAATTTTGGTTTTATTGCCCATGCTTTTGGTGTCATATCAAAAAAAATCATGTTCTAAACCAATATCACAATTTTTTTCTATTTCTCTCCAAAACCTTTATAGTTTCATGTCTTATATTTAAGTCTTTAATCTATTTTGAGCTTATTTTTTGTGTATGGCAAAACACAAAGCACCAATATAGTTATTTTGCATGTGGATATTTAAATTTCTCAATGTCACTTGTTGAAGAGACTATGCTTTTCTCATTGTTTATTCCTGGAACTCACTGAAGATCAATCGACACTATAAGTGTAAGTTTGTTTTTGGGCTTTTTATTGTTTCCCTTGGTCTATGTGTCTGGTGTTCTTTATTTTGCCAGTAATATACTGTTTTAACTACTATAGTTTTGTAATATGTTTTGAAATCAGAGTGAGGCCTCCAGCTTTGTACTTTTTTCTCAATATTGCTTTGTTTATCTAGGGTCTTTTGTGGTTCCATGTGAATTTCAGGATTGCTTATTTCTATTTCTGTAAAAATGCCACTGAGATTTTGATGTGAATAGCACTGAATCTATAAATGACTTTGATTAGTAAGGACATTTTAACATTAAGTCTTCCAAGCCATGAACACTGGATGACTTTCCATTTATTTGTATCTTCTTTAATATCTTTCATCAATTTCTTTTAGGTTTCAGTGTGCAAAAGACTCATACAATCAATCAATTTAATATAGAGACATGTCTTTCTTCCAAATAATGTGTCAGCTATTGTTAATAAAAATAAAAATTGTGAGAATACTCTTTAAATATAAGTGAAAGATCAATATATAGAATACTAATAGGAAATCTCTAATTGCTGTGTTTATCTTTTTAAACAGGTGAGGAATTCTAGTTTAAAGAGTAATTTTTAGTTTCTTTTGTAACATTCAAGGGTAATTATTACTAAATAATAGAATTTACATAATTTCAATGTGGTATAGCCAGTGCCTGCCTTATACACAAAAAACAAGAACAAAAAGCATCACATAACCTGTAAATATTTAGGTTTAAAATATTAAACCCAAACAAAAAAAGTTGCTTGAGTTTCCATGTGCTATTTATATTAATATGGACTTTATTGATAAAGACCAAAATATTACACTAATGATTCATTATTCCCTGGTTTCGTGTGTAAAAGCACAGGCTATGAAAACTAATTGTATGTGTACACATGCATTTTCTAGAAAAAAAAATGTAACCATCTGGAGTAACTTTAGCAGCAGAAGCCAATATTCGTGCTGTTATTTTCATTATAGGCCTTTCAATGAAACTCTCTCCATAAAAGCAGGCAGTCAAGAAAAGAAACTAGTGGCCATTCAAGGACATGGCTCAAAGACTATTCTATTGGTGTGTGTGTGTAGCTTTTCTTAAAGCTGTGATAATTTTTTCAAAACGTGGTTTGTCCAAGAGCAACATCTATTCAGACCATAAAATGGAGAGAAAAAAACTCCATGGTTCATTTAAACCACCTTCTTACTGTCAGAGAATTTTTAGCTGAAGAAAGGCATTGCCTTTATTGCCAGCTTATGTTGAATGAATAATTCAGAATGAAAGCAGTTGCAGCATAATGATAAAATTATATAAATCAAAGAGTAGCTGCTCAAGCCAAATATCTGCAGGAAAAAAAATAACAGTCCCTGCTCTTCTGTTTACTTAGATGGTTATTTTGTTTGTGCAGATGTTCCAAAAACTATCATTACATGAATTTCTTTGTGATATTTATAACCTACTTGAAATACTTGCTCTGAGAAATTTTACTTCTCTATTCAACATATCCTTAAGCCTGATTCCTTTCTTGTTGTCCAGAAGAATCTATACATTAAATGACAGGCAAAGTTCAAGGCAATTGCCCACTTGAGATCAGAGTGGAGAGTGAGAAGAAAGAAGGAAATTGCTAATTACCAGATGCCTATTTTGTCCTAGGCACTGTACCAGGTGTTTTACCATTTTATTTTCTTTTACTTCTCACGATAGCTTTCTGAATTATAATAATTATTCTTGCTTTCAGACAAAATTACCATAATATCATGATTTATTGTTTAATGTTACACAACACAACTATATATTATTGGAATTACATTTGAGTGGCCTGTTTCACCCAAACCTCCGGTTCTTTTGAATATATAAGAAAGCAATCCAAGCATTTGAAGTCATCATTAAAGCAAAAATGGCTTTAAAATAAAATGTTTTATAAAACCAGAAATTTAAAAGTTCTCAGTCCCAGATAAAAACAGGATGGCCAGTACTTGGATGATGTAAGTAAACGTTATTCCAAAAGTCTTAATTTTGGGAGGTACCTTTCAACAACATGATGTTTTCCCTTGCTAAGGCAGAGTCATATTTTAATACAAGGATTTCTAGAGCTATTTGCAAGGAAATCTTAGCCTGGAGCTCACTGCTTGGAAATGGCCTCTCCTCTGATTAGATTCATGCTAAAATTCAACACATGTTAAATCGACTTAAGAATTAAAAGTCATATCTGCACGATTGCCTGAATAGCTTATTGATTCAAAATTTTTTTTTAATAGTGAGTTCAGCAAAATGAGAAGGGTGACAAAAACCAATCATTTCAGCCAAAATGGTTTATTTCCTGGCTGCATGCAGTCACAAATAGATGAGAAGGCTATCTCCATCAACATAAGGCTGGCACGTTGTCACCGACTATGTGCATTACCTATTTCCTTGCTGAGGAAGAAATCAATGCTGCCACTTTTGGCCCAGCATTGCTTGAAATATTCATAGAAATGTATTCTAGAGGAAGCCTAATTTGATGTATACATTTTTATATTCTAATTCCTTATATAAAAATTCTTACAGTATTTCTAGATAAAATAATCCTTAGTAATAAAAATATAAGTTTATTATATTAAAACTATTGGTTTTAAAAGTATGCCAATTCCTATCCTGTGGTTTTCTTTTTATTATTCTGTAATAAGGCAAATTACTACATAAAATTATCAAAACATTCAAGTATGGGGGAGCATTAGATTTTAATAGGGTCAATAGTCTACATTAATGTATTAAACAATAAATTCTCTTGGAAGTATTTCTTTTATATATTCATTCACTTTGGCTATTCTAAGTAAGGTGTATTTCTGCCTTCATAGCAAACAGACCCTGTGACTGACCATTAAAATCTTTCAATTCTTCTCCTAATACTTTAATTTTTTGGACCTATAGTTATTATTTAAAAGTTCTATAACCTCATTTACATGCAAATATACACTTGGTTTGCTACGAGTTAAAATAAAAATACTTATTGGGGCTGGGAAATTATTTTTTCATAATAAACAAAATACTGACATAAGACATTTTTATTGATTCTGTATGGAGACTGTTGTTATACAGAGTAATATTTTAACATATAAAGAATAGTTATTCAGTACATTAGGCATCTGGGTGTCAAAGAGAAAGCTAGAAAATAAGGGAATATTAAATTGTTATTTCCTATGTGATCTGGGTGTAGCTAAAATAGAACCAGTCATAATCATTACTACTCCTTCAAAAAACCTCAACCAGTTATTGACTAGATAACTAATATTAAGTAGAAGATGGAAATAGTTTTCTGGAAAATAATACTTTTTTTGAAGAAATTTAGGGTATTAGTTTTCAGAAAGTGAGTGAACAATAAATAAAATGAACAATAAAATAACCTATTAGTGCAATTTAAATTTTAAAATGAGTGAACAATAAATAACCTACTAGTCTAATTTAAATTTTCAAATTTTCAACATCGATATTAGTTATCCCTTTATTTGAAGTGTATTTCATATCATATGAAATGTGGTGCATCAAAATAAAAGATAAAGAGGACCATTATATAATTCATTACTTTATACCTTTTTTTTCTTTTGGAAATTCATAGAAAATGAGGATTTGATACTCTAGAATTGAGACGCAGTTGCCATGACAACCATGAGGCACAATACTGCATACCACTGTTGAAATGGCATTTGAATATCAGAAAGAATCTACTTCATTTTGTATTATTATTTTTCTTGGATTAAATGATAATAATATAATCTTGTATTTTGTTTTTAAGTAGGTGCATTTGTTATAATTTTAGCAAGGGAGGTTGATTTAAGAAAAAAATATGTAACAAGTGAATAATTTATAAGAGATTCCATGATTTTTCTAATATTTATTATTTACATAAAGATGTCACAGTAAAAGATATTTGCCTCATATAAAAGATGGCTTAAATTAAATATTTTAATTAGTATAATATTCAGTAATTTGAATTGTTTCATGACATTTACCCTAATGTAAATTACTTTCAATGCACATGTATCAGCCTGACCCTCCTTAAATCTTTATGGTAACATTTCCAACTCTGCTATGTTGTCTCTATTACTGTGTCCTCATAAGCAACCTATTTCCAAACTGAACATATTACCTCTGCCTAAATCTCCCTCCTTGCATAGTCCCTGAATTCTGCTACTGGCAACACTGTGTTACCAATTGCCCAGCCTCAAGCATTAGTCACCTTTGACTTTTTCTTCTCCTTGTCATCATTTAATAAATGATAAACTAATCCTACTTAGTCTATCAGTAGAATATTCTGGTGATCTTTTAATGTAAACATTAGTGCAATATTCATTTAGTATTGTCAGAAGAAATATTAATTTTCTATTAGTAAATTTTTACCTATTTGTACACGAAATACAAGCATTTCCTGGAGTCAAAGATATTATCATGATGTAGGAATGAAGACACGGAGGAGTGTAAGAAGCCAGAAGGGCAAAACTGGAAGAATATCCATGTTGCAGTGCTTGGTATTATTCTGTAATTGTGAGCAAAACAAGATACGTTGTTTGGAAAGGAAATGATTTTTAAAAGTTATGTGGAGAATAGTTCTTATAGAAGAACAGGGAATGCCTTAAGAGGGAAAGATTAGTGGCAAAAAAAAAATAAACACACACACATACATAAATATCCTACCATAGTTCAAGAAATAGACAATGCAGATGTGGACTAGGATATTGTCAGTGAGATTTTAATAG
Source organism: Pan troglodytes (assembly GCF_028858775.2). NCBI lineage: Eukaryota > Metazoa > Chordata > Mammalia > Primates > Hominidae > Pan > Pan troglodytes. The sequence goes on from NC_072401.2 coordinate 138,668,990, forward strand.
ATTCGATGAATTGAAAACTTGTCTTGGTGTTTTAAAGCAAGGAGATATATTGACTGGTTAAAAAAGTGGAAAACGTATGGTGTTTTGTAAGTATTTGGAAGAATAGTTAGGATTTCGATAGATAAATGGGAAAAATGGAAAGAGTCCTTGAAACAAAAAGAAAAAAACATAAACAAAAGAATTGTATGAACAGTGTGGTGCTTGTTTATTGAAAATAATATTATTTTTAAAGTTGAGAACCCTAGAAAGATAAGGAAGCAAAAAGTAAAATTATGGTTAGTCTCTTTATAAAAATGCCAGATCATAAGGATACTTTTCATAAAAAATATTTGCTATTAGACTTCTTTAAGATTCTGAATTATTTTCATACCAAGCAATTCAGTTAAATGAATAAACAATATAATTTCAGTGGGCAATTTTGACAAATGAGTTAATCTATAATTGTACTAGCTATATGCACACAAAATGAGGATTGTGCAATAGAAGTGTGTATTTTATTGGATTACTTCAGAATTAACGTGGGATGTTGAATATATATGTTTATATCTGCGCACACTTGAAATTCCATTACATCAGTTAAAAATATACATATAAATACACAAACGGAAATAGAACTAGAAAGGCAACCAAGATAGACAAGATTTCAACATTTTTTACAAGGTGAAGATGAAAAAGGAAAGGGAACAGAGAAAGCTGAAAAACTGACTGCAGTGGGAGAAGACAGTGAGAGGCAAAACTGTTCATAAAGCACAACTATAGAAAGGCTCAGGAACTGAAGTCACTGGCTGAAGGGGAAGGTGGAGGTGAAGCTTGATACTGAAAGGTGGATTGGTCAAATGTCTACAGTAAGGGTATTGAAACCATCAGGTCATATTCTCTATTGCATTTCTCTAGGTAATAACTCTTCCTCTACCTTACAAAAGGGAAACTGGATTAGAAAGCCTCTAGCATTGGGCCCACTAAGCACAGTAGAAACCATGAAGGACCTACTTCCAGAAAGCATAGGGGTCAGTGAGAAATCTTCCTACTGTGATAACAGCAACACCCAACCATCAAGTGTGTCTGGTATGTAAACATACCACATAGAAAGGAGATGGATGATTCTACTCAGGAGAAGAAATATCACCTTGGCGAAATAATCTTTTTTTTTTCCACGTTTCGTAGTCTTCCGATGAAATGCCAATTTCTCTGCCATCACATGAAACAACTTTCCCTAAGACTAGAACTTCTATCATTTTATCATTTCTAGAGGGATAACAGATGGAACAATAGTTAATACTTAAATTTCATATTTATAGAACACCATAAATTCAAATTTCTAGCTTGCACCCAGAACCAATTATTTGTGAACTAGACTATTGAACCCAAAGCTTTTTTTTCCCAGGGTTAAATATTTTGAGAAAATTCTTTAAAAGTTAATCTAGGACATGCTGGAAAGATCCTGGATAATCCTAGACTGTCCTTTTGCTTTCAAATAAACCAATAAGGTGAATATTATCCAGAATTAAACATCTATCACCTTTCAAGACCTCTCCTGAAATTTCATCTAGGTCACGTTAAAATGACTACATTGTTTGTTCTTTCTACACCTGAAAACTAAAGAACTAACCATCTTTAGTTGAGTAGATTATTTCATATTATATCTAGCATCTCTATTCATGCACAGTCTCACAGAATAAGAATAAGCTAGTATTTCCATTAAAGCAAAATATATTTTCATGATATATTTTTGTATTGCCTGACAAGGCTAAATAGAATACTTAATGTAGAGTTCTTCAATGATATAGGCCTAGACATATACCCATTTTCAAGTAAAATACTCTATACAAATAAACACCGTCATGTTTACAAGCAACCAAATATATAACAGTTGCTATTCTTTGATCTCTTATTATGAACCTAGTGCTACTGAATTAATGCTCCTGTGAGGTCAGTACTATTGTTATATCCATTTTATGGACAGGAAAAGGCATAGACATGTTAAGGCAATTTCCCAGGTTGTATCATTAGTAATTGTCAGAGCCAGGATTCCCACCTAAGTGGTCTTGCTCCAAAAGCACTATGCTATACTGCCTCTAATAATCACAATGTAAATTATAATCATAAATTTATCCTATCTTCAGACACATAATTTGTTTACAAAATTTGAGTTTGAAAAGATCCTCTCCACTGATGAGCTTTCCTGATCTCCGCTTACCCAAAGCTGTGGAGGCAGGCTGCTGTGTTCTTCATCCACTCTCCTTTGTTTCTCAGCACAATTGCTCATTGTTCACCATTAAAGTCAACTCTAGGCTCTATGCTTATTTCTACTTCACACAGCTGATGGCTTCCTACTGCTTTAGCCGGTGTTTCTCCAAGTCTGATTCCTAGACAGCCTGAGACACTATTACCTAGGGTGCTTGTTTAAAATGCAGATTCTTATCCCCAGACTAAATGTATTCTATCAGATACTTTGAGGTGTGGCATCCATTAATCTCTGTTTTGTCACAAAATCTTTAACGTGTGCGAGTTTATTTACACAAACAGCACATGCTATACTCATATTTCTGAATGCATACATAAGAAACTGTAATAGTTGTTATTCCTCTTCGTAGAGCTAAACAATGAGAATAAGGCTCTAGAGACACTAGAACTTGCTAGTCTAAAGACACTAGGTTTTTTAAGCAAAATATTTTGTTTCAGAATGTTATACGTTTTTAACAAGCACCTAGATAATTCTTAAGCTCATGATTTTTGAAAACCAGTGTGTTATTCCAATATCCCACTAATGGTTTAGGATAATAAATATTACCTATTAATTTCCATAAGCTTCATAGTTACATCCAAACTAAATTCCTTTGTGATGCTGTTACAATTCCCCTTCTTCCTCATTTGAACTTGTTCTCTCCGACTGCAGTGCTATATCACCAAATTTCCATGTGGCTTATTACCTCCCTCAGTTCAGATATGCTCATCAAAAGTCACCTCAGCAGAGAACTTCCTAGACCAATTTACAAAATAACTCCTCAAGTGTGGAGGGAAAATGTGCTGACCTAATTAAATTTTGAATACAGTGGAATCTGAATGACTAAAAGCAAAAGGAACTATACATAAACACTGTACATTATTTGATAAAGTTCATTTTTCAAAGGAGTACATGTTAACAATTTTGAAACTACTATACATGTATACTTGAACTGAACGAACAAGTAAATGAATAGCAGATGGTGGGAATCATGTTTCTCACCGATGAAGAGAGAGATTATAGATAAGCAAGGGAAGAAGTCTAGAATGACTCATACAACATTGGATTAGAGTTGGAGTCATCGAATTAAATATAAACATATGTTTAGCATAATATACATACAGGTGGACATATATAGTGAAAGTTATAGATATATGTGTATAGTAGCCTGTGCATACACCCATGTATTAGGTTAGTATACACACATAGATTTCCAAACTCTCTCAGCCGGAAGAGTCTAGACACTGTGACACTGCAGTAGCAGCAAACTCACCCAGTGCTCAGATCTTGGTTTGCATTATCTTTACCTTCCCCAATAAAAGGTATCAGGGATCCTTAGAGAACTGACTAATTCAAGGGCTGGGACATGGAATATACAAGATGAGCCTGGAGCATCTTGTAATGCCAGAAAGTAAGGAAGTGATTTTTAAAAATGATGAGGACATATCAAAGAGACACAGGAGAAAAGCAAATGATTTCCCAGTGGTCAAATCTGGAGTGGTTTGTAGAAGAAAATGAGTATTGGATTATAATCCAAAGTATAAAATAAATATCCATGACTCCATCCTGATATCAATGGATGACTGAATATATTTTTTAAGTGAAGGGGACTAGACAGATCTCCTGTGCGGGAGAATTCCAAATAGTTGATGTAGATACTGCTTCCTTAGGGAGGTAGAGTGCAACTTACAAGTGCTTGAGTATGAGCTGCATATAATGACTTTCTTCCAAAGAGCACAGTATGGAAAGAGAGAAGAACATTGTTTACAAAGGAAAAACCTGACAAAGAGTACTTTAGCCAGGTAAAAGACTTTCATCAACATGTTGATAGAATAGAGTCAACTTTCATAAGGCATGTTGATAGAATATAGCCTTGATGTGATGTGATGACAATGGCATTTTACATTTGTGATCGTCCCAAAAACCTATATCCTTAGTTTCTGAGTAAAACACAAGGCAAACCCAAATTGAGGGATATTCTACAAAACACCTGACCAGTACTGATCACCACTATCAAGGTTATTAAAAAAGAGGAAAACCTGAAAAACTGTCACAATTTAGAGGAGGTTAAGAGATATAATAACTAAATGTTAACATGGTATCCTAGCTGGTGACCTAGAACAGAAAAAGGACATTAGGTAAAAACAAGGAAATCCTAACAAAGTTTGAGCTTTAATATATATCATCATTGTTTCATTATTTTTTACAAATGTAGCATATCAATAGAAGATATTATCAATACAGTAAACTACCTGCGAGTTAAAGAAGTATATATTTGCAAATTTTATGTAAAGTTAAAAGACTATTCTAAATTTTTAAAACAAAATAATCTCAACCACAGTATTAAATGCCACATAAACTTTTTCATTATAGTAAAATATATCTAACATAAAATATACCATTTTAACTATATTTAAGTGTATAATTCACATTCACATTGTTGTGCAACTGTCACTCCTATTAATCTTCAGAACTTCTTCTTCATTCCAAGTTGTAACTCTGAACTCATTAGCAAACAACTTGCCATCCATCCTAGACCCTGCTAACTACCATTCTGCTTTCTGCGTGTATGAGTTTGAGCACTCTGGGTACATCATACAAGTGGAATCATACAATATTTGGTCTTTTGTGCCTGGCTTATTTCATTTAGCAAAATATCTTTAAAGTTTATTCCTGTTGTAGCATGTATCTGAATTGTATTCCTTTATAAGGATAAATAATATTCCATTGTATACACCACATTCAGTCAGTGGACATTTGAGCTGTTTCCACCTTTTGGCTGCTGTGAGTACTGAACATTGGTGTAGAGATCTATTCAAGTCCCTGCTTTCAGGTCTTTTAACTATGTATCCAGAAGTGGAATTGTTGAATCACATGTAAATTCTATGTTTAATAATTTGAGAAACGTCTATACTATTTCTATAGTGGCTGCACCATTTTATATTACTACCAGCAATACACAAGGGTTCAAATTTCTCCACATCCTCACCAACAGTTTCTGTTTTATGAGGTTTTGTGTTTGTTTGTTTTTCTTTTTGTTTCTTATAATAGCTACCCTATGTTTGTGAAGTGGTATCTCATTACGGTTTTAATTTGCATTTCCCTAGTGATTAGCCATGGTAAGCATTTTTTAAATGTACTTTTTGATTATTTGTATATCTTCTTCGAAGAAATGTCTACTCTAGTCCTTTGCCCATTTTCTAATTGGGTTGTTTTTTCTTTGGTGTTGAGTTGTGAGAGTTCTTGATGTATTCTGGATATCCCACACATACTCATTATTTTTTCTTTGTACTAATTACCTTACATAATATATGTTATACTATATGCACATAACAAGAGCATAGAATATGTAAATGTAAGTTAATACTACTGCATAATGTAGATATTTGTAGTCTATTCTTATGGCACATATTTATAAACATTAAAAATAGGCCTAGGTGGGGTCTTCCTTTGTTTATTTTATCCTTATTTAATGCATTTTACTCCAGTAAAAGTTAGAATATATTAAAAGCCAAGATGTGTCAGATAAGGTGGATATTCTGACTCAGAGTTCACTTCAATCTTCTAGTATGTGTTCTATAGAAACCAGAAAGTCAAAACTAAGTTTCCTAGATTCCCCTTTTATCTGGAGTTCCCATGTGACCACATATAAAAAATGATGAAGCAAAGGAAAATAGAGTTAGGGAGAACAGATCATGTGGTGGAAGTATTTTATTCCTCTAAAATATCTGTGTTAAATTCTACTAGTTGATTTCCTAGATATTAGATTAATAAGTTTGAGGCAATGTATATCAACAACAGTGGAGTTTTGTCTCTGTATAGTATCCAAGATTGGTTTTTTTTCCCCAATACTGTACAAATTTAAATTATCTGATAGATCTCCTTTAAAGTGTCCTTTATGATTAGTTACTAAAATCCTGACCTATAAAGATAGGTTCCTAAAAATCTATTTTCTTTCTACTTTATAGATTATAATTCATAATTCTTAAAATGTAATTACCTTCAATTACTCCTTCAATAAACTATATACTCTCCCTTACTCACAAGTGTGCCTCTAATTCTTTGCTCAATTTTGGTACAAACAAATTTCTCATTTAGTGGCACAAATAAATGAGCGAGTAAATGGATAAATGATAAATGAATAAGTGACTAGTCATACTATAAAAGCAGCTAAAGATAATGTAATTTTAGATAAATAAGTTCTATGAGAGGAAATTGCTTAATCTTTCTCAGTTTCATTTATTTATAAAGTAGGTATAATGATATTTACCTCATAGGTTTACTGTAAGAATTAAATAAAATAATGTCTTTAAATTATTCATCAGCATGTCTTCATATATAGCACAATATAAATGTCACATATTACTATGATCTGCAGCCTTCAAGAGATTAGAATTTTTGGTGGGTCTTAACAGGTTACAGAAGCACAGAACAAGGTTATATTAACTAAATATACAAATTATAGAAATTATGACTTTTGTTACTATTGTAACTGCTATTGCTATTTTTATATTAAAATGTCCAATCAAATTTAAAAGATTACAAATCACACACACATTTTTATACAAATGATACCACTTTTTATACAAATGATACCACATTTAAGACAAAACTTAAAATATTTATAAATTATTGTAAGACTGTAATAAAAATTAGTTTAATAATTCACATTATACTCATTTCTCATGAATAAGGATTATCAATGTAGTTTAATTCTTAAGCCATTTTTAAATTTACCATTGTAATTCTTTAGCAATATATAGTATGCCATGAACATAACTTTTCTAAATTTGGATTTCAAAATTCTAACCAGAATAAAATCAGAAACAAAAGAGGAGATATGACACCTAATATCACAGAAAAATAAAGGATCATAAGATACTAATATGAATAATATTATGCCAACAAATTTGGTAACCTAGAAGAAATGGATAAATCCCTAGAAACATAAAACCTAAATAGACCGAATCAAGAAGAAACAGCAGGTCTGAACAGACAAATAACAAGGCAAGAGACTGAATCAATAACAAAAAAAGATCGCCTATTAATGTAAAGCCGAAGACCAGATGGCTTTGTAACAAAATTTTATTAAACATTTAAAAAGAGCTAATATTAATATTCTCAGACTCTTCCCAGAAGTTGAAGAAGGAATTCTTTTAAATGCATTTTACAAGACAAGCATTATCCTGATAAAAAGCTACTCAAGGACACTGCAAGAAAAAAAAAATTGCAAGTCAATATCCTCAGTGAACTTGGACGTAAAATTCCTTAACAAAATATTAGCAAACCAAATTTAACAGCACAATAAAACAATGATTCACCATGATTAAGTGGGATTTATTCCTGGGATGCAAGACTGTTTCAACATACACAAATTAATAAATGTGTTATATTGCATTAACATAAAAGATGAAAGCCATATCATTATTTCAATAAGTGCAAAAAAAGCATTTGACATAATTCAACATCCTTTCATAACAAAAAAAATACTCTCAACAAATTAAGTATAAAAGAAACGTACTCTAACACAATAAAGTCCTTAAAGTTCATTTATGAAAAGGCCACAGCTAATTTTATACTCAATAAGGAAAAGTCAAAAGCTTTTCCTCCAAAATCAGAGACAAGGACAACTTGACTAGAAGTAGAAAGACCACTTCTAGTCAGCATAATAATGAAAGTTCTAGCCAGAGCAAGTAGACAAGAAAAACAAAATACATCCAAATAAAAAAAAAGAGATAAATGAAATTTCTGTTTGTTTATGACATGATCTTAAATATGGAAAATCTTAGACTTCACCAAAAAACTGTTAGAACAGATACGGGAATTCAGCTTAATTGCAGGTTACAAAATCAACAAGCAAAAATCGGTAGTATGTGTTCACACTGACTATAAACTCTTAGTAAAGGAAATTAAGCAATCAATCCCATTAACAATGGTATAAGACAATAAAATACGTCACAGTAAATTTAACCCACTAGATGAAATATCTGTATATTGAAAACTATAAAACATTGATTAAAAAATTATATAAGACACAAATGAATGGAAAGTTACCTCATGTTCATGGATTGAAAGAATTAATATTGTTAAAAACTCCATACTACCCAAAGTGATTTACAGATCCAATGCAATCCTATCAAAACTCTTAGATCATTTTTTCATGCAAATAGGAAAATACTAAAATTTATATGAAACCACAAAAATAGCCAAAGCAATTTTGTGCAAAAATGAAAAAGTGGAAGCATAACACTATCTGACTTCAAAATCTGTTCCAAAGACAATCAAAATAGCATGGCTTTGTTTTGAAACTGGCATAAAAACAGACACATAGAACAAAGGGATGAAATAGAGAGTCTAGAAATTAATATACACAGTTATGGTCAGTTGATATTCAACAAAGCCAAGAATACATAATAGGGAAAAAATAGTCTATTTAATAAATTGTGCTAAAAATTTTGGATAACCACATGCAAAAGAATGAAATTAGAACCTTATTTAACACCACATATAAAAAATTAATTCAAAATGTAATAAAGTCTTAAACATAAGACCTGAAACTATAAAGCTATTAGAAAAACACATAGAAAAAATGCTCCACAACATTGATAAAGGTTTATTGAATATGACCCCAAAAACACAGGCAACAAAAGCAAATATAAGCAAATGGAATTACATCAAACTAAAAAGTTTCTATACAGCAAACGAAACAATCAATAGAGGAATGGACCAGCCCATATATTGGTAGAAAATTTGCAAGCCATAATTCTGATAAAGATTTTATAACCAAAACATATAAGAAACTTGAACAACTGAATAGCAAGAAAACAATCCATCAGAAAATGTGCAGAGGACTTAAATAGGCACTTCTCAAAAGAAGACATATAAATGTCCACTAAGTATTAGGGAAATGCAAATGAAAACCACAATGAGTTGTCACCTCACACATGTTTGAGTGGCTACTAACAAAAAGACAAAAGATAGCAAGTATTGCTTAGGGTGTGCAGAAAAAAGAATCCTAGTGCACTGTTGGTGGAAAAATACATTTAATACAGCCATTTCTGAATAGTATAAAGGTTTCTCACAAAAATAATAATAGAGTTATGATATAATCCAGCAATCCCATATGTGGGTATATATACAAATAATTGAATTCAGCATGCCAAAGAGACACCTGCATTCCCACATTCATTGCAGCATTATTCACAATTGCTAAAATATGGAAAACTAGGTACCCACCATCAAAATAATGAATAAAAAGCATGTTGTATATATAAGCATTCCTCATTTATTGCACTTTGCTTTATTTTGCTTCACAGATTTTTATTTTTTAAATGGAATGTTTGTGTCAAGCCTACAGTGAGCAAGTCTAAGTGACATTTTTCAACAGCATGTGCTCATTTTGTGTCTCTATGTCATATGCTGATAATTCTCACAACATTTCAAAGTTTATCATTATTATTATATCTGTTATGGTGATCAGTGATCGTTGATGTTACATTGTAATTGTTTAGGGGATGCCATGAACTGCACCCATATAAGATGGCAAATTTATCAATAAATGCTGCTTGTATTCTGACTGCTCCTTCAACCGGCTGTTCTCCACCTCTCTCCCTCTCTTCTGGCCTCTCTATTCCCTGAGACACAACAATATTGAAATTGGGCCAATTAATAACCCTAAAATGGCTTCTAAGTGTCCAAGGGAAAGGAAGGGTTTAAGATTTCAGTGGAGGAAGTAACTGAAGATGTTGTGGAAATAGCAAGAGAACTAGAATTGAAATGGAGCCTGAAAATGTGACTGAATTGCTGCAATCTCATGATAAAACTAATGAATGAGGAGTTGCTTTTTATGAGTGAGCAAAGAAGGTGGTTTCCTGAGACAGAATCTACTCCTGGTGAAGATGCTGTGAACGCTGTTAAAATGACAACAAAGGATTTGGAATATTATGTAATCTTAGTTGATAAAGCAGCAGCAGGGTTTGAGAGCATTGATTTCTATTTTGAAAGAAGTTCTACTGTGAGTAAAATAGTATCAAATATCATTATCTGCTACAGATAAATCTTTCATGAAAGGAAGAGTCAATCAATGTGGCAAATTTTATTGCATTCTTATTTTAAGAAATTGCCACAGCTACCCCAACATTCAGTAACCACCACTTTTATCAGTCAGCAGCCATCAACCTTGAGGCAAGATATTCTACAAGAAAAAACTTATGACTGAGGGCTCAGATGACTGTTAACATTTTAGCAATAAAGTACTTTCTAAGTAAAGTATATACTTTTTAGACGTAATGCTATTGCACTTAACTACAGTATAGTGAAAACATAACTTTTGTATGCACAGGGAAACCAGAAAAAATTTATGTGGCTTGCCTTATTGCAATATTACTTTATTATGGCTGTTTGTAACCAAACTACAATATATCTAAGGTATGTTTGTGTAAATAATGAAATATTATTCATCCGTAAAAAGGAGAAAATATCGTCATTTGCAACAACGTGGATGAACCTGGAGGATGTTGTGCAAAATGAGATAAGCCAGGCACAGAAAGACAAATACCACATGATCTCACTTATATGTGGAATCTTTAAAAGTTGTACTCATAGAAGCAGAGAGTAGAATGGGGATTGCCAGGGGATAGGGGAGGGTGGTCAGTGGGGAAAAGGTACATGTTGATCAAAGGGTACAAAGTTTCAATTAGAAGAAATACATTTTAGTGATCTATCCTACAGAATGGTGATTATAATAAATAATAGTGTATTATCTATTTTAAAATTGTTAGAAGAATAGATTTTTAAAAATTGGCATCATAAAAAATAAGTATGTGAGGTGAAGGACTTAGTCTTATTTAATCATTACACATTGTAAGGAAACATCAAAACATCACATAATGCCCCATGAACATACACAATTATTATTTGTCAATAAAAAGTAAAATTAAAGAAATTAAAGAAAATATTCTAATCAGACAAGCATATAATTTATATTTTGGTTTATGTAATACACATCAGCACAAATATGACTTTCTCTGTTTTACCCAATGAAATACACATTATTTCCTGAAAAATCTGAAAAACTATGTTGGTTTTGACCCATTATAATTAAATGAAATAAATATTTCTCAGTTTTAAAACTCCATTGTGATTATTTCTTTTTAATATAACCTCTTCTGACATCACCTTGTAAATTGAACACAATACTTATTGTTGTGAAAATGGCATCCCAAAAAGATTTATTCTTTTTCCCTTACCCATTATACAATAGACCCTTGAACGAAACAGGTTTGAAGTGGGCCCGTAGGCTTATACACAGAGTTTATTCAGCCTTTACCACCCCTGAGACATCAAGATGAATTCCTTTTTCTCCTCCTCCTCAGCCTACTGAAAGTAAAGACAAGAATGAAGATTTTTATGACGATCCACCTCCACCTAATGGGAAATATATTTTCTTTTCTCTTCCTAATGATTTTCTCAATAACATTTTCTTTCGCTTATTTTATTGTAAGGATACAGTATTTAATACCTATAAGGTACAAAATATGTGTTAATCAACTGTTTATGTTATCAGTAAGGCTTCCAGTCAACAGTAAGCTATTAAGTTGTAGGGGAGTCATAAGGTGTACGGATTTTCTTTTTTTTTGTCCTCCAGGCTGGAGTGCAGTGGTGCAATCTCAGATCACTGCAATCTCTGCCTCCTGAGTTCAAGCAATTCTCCTACGTCAGCCTCCCAAGTAGCTGGGATTACAGGCATGTGCTGCCACGCCTGGCTAATTATTTGTCTTTTTAGTAGAGACAGGATTTCACCATGTTGGCCAGGCTGGTCTCAAACTCCTGTCCTCAAGTGATCCGCCCACCTCAGCCTCCCAAAGTACTGGGATTATAGGCGTGACCACCGTGCCCGGCCGTATACATGGATTTTCAACTCCACAAGGCATCGGTACCCCTAACTCTTCCACTGTTCAAGGGTTGACTGTATATGCACTCACTTACTTAAAAGCTCACTCTGAATAAAAAATGTTGTAAGCGAATTAAAACATTTCTCCATTCTTAAGTGCAGTATCAGTAGTAGTAGTGAGAGGTGAAGCCAGCTGGACTTCCGGGGTCAAATGGGGACTTGGAGAACTTTTCTGTCTAGCTAGAGGATTGTAAATACACCAATCAGCACTCTGTAAAAACGCACCAATCAGCGCTCTGTGTCTAGCTAAAGGACTGTAAACGCACTAATCATCACTCTGTAAAAACGCACCAATCAGCGCTCTGTGTCTAGCTAAAGGACTGTAAATGCACCAATCATCACTCTGTAAAAACAAACCAATCAGCGCTCTGTGTCTAGCTCAAGGATTATAAACGCACCAATCAGCACTCTGTAAAATGGACCAATCGGCTCTCTGTAAAATGGACCAATCAGCAGGACGTGGGCAGGGCCAAATAAGGGAATAAAAGCTGGCCACTGGAGCCAGCAGCAGCAACCCACTTGGGTGCCCTTCCACAGTGTGGAAGCTTTATTCTTTCGGTCTTCACGATAAATCTTGCTGCTGCTCACTATTTGGGTCCGCACTACCTTTATGAGCTGTAACACTCAACTGCAAGGGTCTGTGGCTTCATTCCTGAAGTCAGCAACACCACGAACCCACTGGAAGGAACAAACAACTCTGGACATAACACCTTTTAAGAGCTTTAACACTCACTGCAAGGGTCCGCAGCTTCACTACTGAACTCAGCAAGACAATGAACCCACCGGAAGGAAGAAACCCTGGACACATCTGAAAATCTAAAGGAACAAACTCCAGACACACCATCTTTAAGAACTGTAACACTCACTGTGAGGGTCTGCGGCTTCATTCTTGAAGTCAGCGAGACCAAGAACCCACCGGAAGTAACCAATTCGAGACACAGTGATAATAATAGTAATGTCTAATACATAAAGAGTACCACTAAGTTCCAGAAATAGCCTACATTCATTAGTTTTACTCAATATTATGACAATTCAAGAAACTCTATTATTATCTTCAGTTTACAGAAAGAAAAACTGAGACTTAGAATAATTAAATGAATAGGCCCAGATCACACAGCATATTAAACTCTTGTCCAACATCAGAAAAGATGTGCAATAAGCTTTATTGTTTGTCTAAGTGTTCATTTTTTGTTTGGAAATCTGGAGCAGTTTGTTGATCGGGAAATAGCAATGTCATTTTTACATATTAAAATATACTATTTTTTAATGTATGAGATAGGCCAAGATTCAAAATTTACATGCACTTTTTTGGAAAGGGGAAACAGGCATTGTCTTGCATTGTCAATGGTGTGGTAAATTATTGAGGTGCTGTAGGTGGCAATATGGCAATTTGACACCGCTATATCACTTTTTAGCTCCATATTTCATTGATTCTAAGATACTCATAACCATACTACATTATATTGACTCTGAAACATATTTTAACATCTTTAAAATTGGATATTTTTTTCTTTTTTTTTTTTTTTTTTGAGATGGAGTCTCACTCTGTTGCTCAGGCTGGAGTGCAGTGGCATGATCTCAGCTCACTGTAAGTTTTGCCTCCTGGGTTCACACCATTCTCCTGCCTTAGCCTCCCGAGTACCTGGGACTACAGACGCCCGCCACCACTCCCGGCTAATTTTTTGTATTTTTAATAGAGACAGGGGTTTCACTGTGTTAGCCAGGATGGTCTCGACCTCCTCAGCTCGTGATCCACCCGCCTAGGCCTCCCAAAGTGCTGGCATTACAGGCGTGAGCCACTGCACTCAGCCAAAATTGGATATATTAAATAATTGATGGTATATACTATTTATCTTACGCTGTTTTCTCTTTCTTAATGATACCAAAATAATGCCATATTTTACAATCAAAGGAAAGATTTGGCAAAATGTGGTAAAAAATCTATACATGTATTTATCCAGATACACACAAATACAAGTAGTGTCAACATGGGTGTAAGAACTAATGTTAGAAACTATAAAAATAAACTGTAATATGCCCATCAATGGAGTGCTTTGCAATCTGAAAAAATAAGCCAGGACTACATTAATTTTTTAAGATTACTTTACATTATAATATGTGGGAAAATATGTCAAAGAACACTCTATTTATGTAAAGATCTTGGTTTACATATGGTTTTTATCATGGTTGCATCCAGGAGGGAAAGGAGCACAAGCTGATTTTTCATTGTATGCCACTTATAACACTGAATTTTTCTCCAATTGCAAATTTTACCTTTTCAATAATCAAATACATATTTTAAAATATAATTTCAAAATACTTTCTCTATACCAACTTATGTTAGAACAATTCCTTTTAATTTTGAGATTAATTACTACTATATGCCTTCTGAAGAAGTAGTTCTAATTTTTAAGTTTGAGAATATAACCATTATTTTTTCTTCTTTACACTCTTTTCTAAAGTAGCAATAAATTAACTGTATATTCTGTATCAGATATGTTCTATAATTATTTGAAATGTTAGTATTTATGAAATTGAATTTTTTCTTCAGTTAGTCAAAGTACGATTACATTGGTTAGTATGATTTTATTTAGAACAAAATATTTGTTGTTAAATTATTTCTTTTATGGCTATATTTTGGAAATATACTTATGTTTCCGTTTCAATACTAGCAAATGTGGTATCACTTTATCTTTAAATTATCTAAGATAAATTGTACATCCTCTTGACTTTTACTGACCTCTATCAGATTTTTGAGTAATACTTCATCTTTTTCTCTAGTTTAAAAATTCACTTATAATTTTTCACTTGGTAATTGTACAGTGGTTTTCAAGGGATATATATATATATACATATCCCTTTATATATATATATATCCCTTTATATATATATATCCCTATCTATATATCCCTATATATATATCCCTATATATATCCCTATATATATATATCCCTATATATATATCCCTATATATATATATCCCTATATATATATCCATATATATATCCATATATATATCCATATATATATATATCCATATATATATATATATCCATATATATATATATCCATATATATATATATCCATATATATATATATATCCATATATATATATATCCATATATATATATATATATATCCCTTTATATATATATAAAGAAAACTCTGCTGTGGGATCTGGAAATAACTTCTGTTCTATCAGAAAGTGAAATATATAGAATTAAATGATCAGCGATAGCTTTGGGGCCAAGAGCCTAAAGAGTTAAACGTGCAAATGATGTTAACCCTAAATAGGCAACAGGAAGGTTCTAAGCCCAGAAACCAAAGAACCATTTTTTTTTTACCAACTACAAAAGAATGGATCTTGCCTCAGCTATACCTTGTCTTCTATATTTGTTGTTTGTGTAGCAGGAACTAAAAAGCCCTTTGGATACATCCTGGAGTTGTTTACTATCCCTCACGAAGGCAGAATCTTAGTTTAGAGACTTATCTAATCTTCTTCTTCATTGACACTTTATAGTATGAGCTCCAGTGAGCCATAAAAATGCTCAGTTCATTGTAAAAAGACCCATCTGTTTCTTTAGGAGGTTTGTTTTATCCAGAGTTTTATATGACTATTGTGACTTTCCTCATGTTCAATGCTTTCTATATTTATTTTTCCTTTCAACTCTCTTTGGAGAAACAGAATTTGGTGCCCTCCTGTATTTTTAAATTTTTACTATCTACTTCTATCAAAGAGCAGCAATAATGAAATCATGCTGAGTTTACTTGTTTGGAAAGCTAGAAGTATAATATTTAAAATCTTAAATTGGGAAATCTTGCACAAGTGACTAACCACAAACAGAAAGCTATAATCACATGTTGAAATGAAAAATGCAAAAAAAAGTCATGCACTCCTCTGCTGTATTTAAGTGTAGGTGTTCCACAGAAAATGAAGCATAAACATTATCAATGTGTTTATTATTGTAAAGAATGAACATCTTAATGTCACCCTGAATAAATAATGTGGTTCTTGCTGAATTGATCTCTGAAGAAAGTACAAAGTATATAGCTAGAGGGGCCTCATTTACTCTGGTGAATAAACTTGTATGCTTGTGTGGGTGTCATATTTATATGCAGATGAACTAAACACCTGGAATCTTTAAAATAAACCATAAACTACTTACAAACATCTCTGCATTTTGTGTACCAGTAGATAAATATTCACTGATGAAAAGTCATTAGTAACTAATATTTTGTAATTAGTTTTTCTAATATACAAGAAAGAACACAAAACCTCAAAGTATTCAGTAGAATTATGCCACAGTTTCATGTATAAACTTTCTTTCATCGTGTTTCTTATTTATTAATTTACAAATAAATTCTGAATTTCCCGATAATATTACTGAAAATGTTGTGTGACACCGACCTCTCCTCTATCTATAATTCCTAAGTGAATATCTAAAGGAGTGTGGCTGAGAAGAAGGAACAGCATCAGTCCTCTAGGGTCTTTGGATGCAATTTGAAATAGTTCCCAGCAGGTGGTGATGGAGGTTGAATTTGCCAGGTAGTTTACTTTTGATACTAGATCTAGAGAGCTCCAGATACACAGGAATGCAAATGATAAACCATCTATATACATGTTTATAACAAGACATGTCAGATAAACCTGAGGTCTATTCCTACTCATATGAGATACTGGAGGTTTATATCCAACCTCCAATATCTCCATTTGAATTTGTGCACTTTTTCTATGTATTAATTTAGATCTGCCAATTCACATGATCATCTGAAGACTCCCTTAGGGATAAAAGAAACTTGGATTCAACTGACATTGATGATCTATCATATAAAACATTTCTGGGTGAACATGGACTAAGAACATTTAAGCAAACCTCATCGGGGCTCTGACTATTAAAATACTTCAAACTTCAGGGAGTAAAAGAGAACCAGTGATGTGTCTACTACCAGAGTTAAATGTCATCTAGTCATGGAATCACCATTTTCCATGGCGGTGGTGTTGGTAGAGATTTGAGGAAAATATCTGTTTCCTTCTGTTTGTATTGGTGACTCTGTAATTTGAAAATAATTCATCATTTATAGCAGTAATTTTTGGTCCTTAGACAATTTTGCTGTGGAATACCTCCTGACAGTGTGTAACTTAGAACCATGGGTGCTCAACCTCTCATATTAAAGCTAGCTCTGATATATGTTATTGAAACACCTACAATGTCTGTAGTCTTCTGTCTTGCATTTAGAAGATATTTATAGAATTCTTGGGCCAAAGTGTACGAATTTAGTACTGAGATTATTTTTAATATAGTGCCAAATTACTTTCCAGAAATAGCAGTGCAAAGTCACACCAGAGAGTACTCCTGCCAAAACACCTTTTTCAGTATTAAATAATATATCTTTTAAAGCTTTTCCAATTGTTGAGGTAAACATGGTATTGTGACTATATATTTTTTCATTAATTCTTAGTGAGATCAAAAATTTTCCCAAATGTATATTGCTCTCTCTCTCTATATATATAAATTCTGTTTAGATTATCCTGTTCATTTTATGTAGCAGGCAAGTATCAGGTTGGTGCAAAAATAATTGCGGTTTTTGCCATTAAATGTAATGACAAAAACCACAATTATTTTTGCACCCAGCAAAATGTCTTGAAAGTTTCCTCTCAGACAACATGCTTGGAAGAAAACAAATTAATCTGTTTAAGAAATGAACAGTGAGTCAGAATAAGGTAGAGAAAAGAAAAGAAGAGACGAGAGTGAGAAGAGAGAAAAAAAATCACAGATAAGGAAGCTCTAGCCTAAGGGAAAATGGGGCAAGCAATAATTTTACAGATCCAGGATAGCCAACAACTGAACAACAGAGGTTTCACCTATACACAGTTTATGATGCTATAATGAATATCACCACCATGAATCAAAAGAAAATGATAATATAAACCCCTAGGAATTTGCATAACATTTGGGACAGCATGGGCTTTACCTTTAGAAGCAGGATTCTTACTTTAATCTCTAACTAATTATATTTTTATCATAAAGAGTAACCTCAATTGACCTCCAAGTCGGGACAGTAATTAAAAGCACAGGTTCTGGAGTCTCACTTCTTTGGTTCATATCCTAGATTCCACAACAACTAGGCTTGTAAACTTAACCTCTCTAAAATTCATCTCATCTGTCAAATGTAGATAATATTGGCACTTACCTCAAGGATTCTTACAAGGATTTACTGAAATAATCCTGATAAGATCCTCAGCTCAGTGTCTGACACAAAGTAAGCGCTCATTAAATGGCAAACATTATTTTTATCTTTCTGCATGCATGTGTATATTACATAATCAGGAACAAAGACTTTGTCACAGAAAATAATTTTATATTCTTCAATTTCCACTCAATATTCTAATATGTGTATTTAGAAAGTATGTGTATTTTCTAAGTGCTTTAACATTTTTCAAAATAATGCTTTTGATGGTATCATCTGGATATACCTTGTTTTCTTTAATATGTGGTAGTAAAAGCTAATTCCCCAATTTTCATTATATATATGCAGACATAGACATACATATTTGCTGGTATAAGTTAAATTATTATTAACTTGTATTTTTGAATAACTAATATAATCAAAATATTTTTATCATTTATTAGCGTTGGCATTAACTTTTTCAATTGGCTCTTCATAATTTTGCTATTGGTAGCTGATAAAAATTTTTAACTTTACTGAAAAAAGAGCATATGTATTTGTATTATGCTCTAAGTGAATAACTAACAGATATACTTTTCATATTCAATCTGTTTGCAATGTGAGGATTACTTGATATTTTGCTCCTTTCTTATTTATTTATTTGTTTATATTCCAAAGATTTTTAAAGACAGAATTAAGTCAGCTAACAAGTATATTAGCATTGAAATTAAATATCTAGAAGGAAGTTACAACTAAATATAAAATGCATAACATATAACAAATGCCTACATATTTACTGTGGCAGTGAATTTGAGAAAAAGTTCTGATCAATTCAGAAACATTCAAAAGATATATAATAAAAAGAAAACAATTCTTCTGCATGAAAACAAATACTGAAAAATATATATCCTTTTGAAAAAAACATATGCTCAATTTTTATTTTTCCTAAAAGGTTATCTTAGCCTGTTTTTGATTGTAAAGAGGATTACCTGGCCGGGCGTGGTGGCTCATGCGTGTAATCCCAGCACTTTGAGAGGCTAAGGTGGGCCCATCACTTGAGCCCAAGAGTTCCAGATCAGCCTGAGCAACACAGGAAAACTGTCTCTACTAAAAATACAAAAATTAGCTGGGTGTGGTAGCGCATGCCTGTAATCCCAAGTACTTGAGCTACTTGGGAGGCTGAGGCAGGAAAGAATAGCTTAAACCCAGGATGGTGGCAGGGAGCTGAGCTACAGAGTAAGACTGTCTCTAAATAAATAAGAGGAATACCTGAGAAACTGTATTCCTGGTTTATTTGGCTCAAAATTTTGATGGCTGGAAAGTTCAAGGTTGGACATCTGCTTATGGTCAACAGCCTTAGGCTGGCTAGTGAAAGGGGGGTCTGAGTACAGAGATCACATGATGTAAATGGGAGCAAAAGAGAGAAGGGAGAGGTGCCAGGCTCTTTTTAACAACTGTAACTCATGGAAACAAAGAGAATGAGAACTTATGCTCCCCAAGGAGGGCATAACCTATTCATGAGGCATCTACCTTAATGAACCAAATACCTCCCATTGGGCCCCACGTTCAATATTTTGGATTAAATTTCAATGTGAAGTCTGGATGGAACAAATGTTCAAACCACAGCAAGGACTATATGCATTTGGCTGTTTTGTTTTGCTTACTGTTTATTGTCTGTTTACTGCAGTAGAATATAAGCTTCATGACAGTAGGTATCTTAGCATGTTTACCAATGTATCCTAAGATTCTACAAGATTACTTCACACAAAACTATTGCACCATATATATCTTAAATGTAAAAGTTAATGCAAACAAACAAAAAAGTAGAATAAACAAGCATATATGTACCACTCAGCCTAAAAAATAAAAAACTCACCACAGTTGAGCTGAAGTATCCAATACGGTATACACATTCTTTACTGAATCTTCATCTTTTCCCCTGCAGAAGGAAAGACTATTTTGAATTTTTTAATTATTATTATACAGTTACTTATGTGTTTATTATAAATGACTTTCTTCCAAAGCAATTAATATGCATTACTTTCATATCTTAAAACTTTATATGATGCTTGCTTTTTGTACTTAACATTTTGTTTGTGAAATTCATCCTTATGGATAATATATTTTCACTGCTCTGCAGTGATCCATTATATGAATGTGTCACTCTTAATGGACTGAACTGCATTGCATCCTACGAAATTCATATGTTGAATATCTAATCCCCAATGTGATGTATTAGGAAATAGGGCCTCCAAAGAGGTAATCAAGGTTAAATGAGATTACAAGGATGGGACTCTAATTTAATAGGACTAGTGTCATTAAAAGAAAAGGGAGAGACACCAGGTTGGTACAAACAGAGAACAGCTCATGTGAGGTCTCAGGAGAACAAAACCTGCTGAAACCTTGATCTTGAACTTCCAACTTCCAGATCCCTGAGAAATAAATTTTTGTTATGTAAGCTGTCCAGTCTGTGGTATTTTTTATAGCAGCCTTAGCTGAGTAATACAGTCACTATGTTTTTTTAATTTTCATGTTACCAGACATTTGGATCCTTTCTGTTTCCCCAGTAAAAACAATTGTAGATGCATCTTTACTTGTTACCTTGTGTACATGTGCAAAAAATCCTCTGGGTTGAATACCAAGAGGTAGGATTATTGCAATTTAGAATTTTATTTTTCCAATCTGATGGATAGAGAATACTATCTCACTGTGCTTTTAATTTGTACTTTCCTAATTACTAGTAAGGTTAATAATTTTTCATTGGTTAGTGTTCAGTTATGATTCCTCTCATGTGGACATCCTTTTCCATATTTGGTCCATTCTCCTGTTGTATTGTCTTCCCTTATTGTCAAAATGCTCCATAATCTGAATACTATTGGTTGACAGCACAATGCAACATTTTCTGTCTTTCTGTGTCTTGTCTTGTATGTTTTATGAAATCCTTACAGAAAAAATTTAAATTTTATGATACTTACATTTATCAATAATTTCCTTTGTTTATATTTTAATGCTTTAAGAAACCCTTTATTATACTAAGCAATGAAAAGACTAAAATTTACTGTTAAATATTATGAAGTTTTGTCTTTTGCTTGAAAATTTTAATCTACCTAAAAACTGTTTAAATATTGTGTGGAGTAGAGACCCAATTTTATTTTTTTAACTAACATTTAATACACAGCAACATTTCAAGTATAGTTCATATTTTTCCACAACTATAAATTTAAAATTTTTATAAATTTCAATACTTTCACTGCTGTCATTTAAGTTTATTGTTGTATATTTATGTTGCATCAGAATTAACTAATACAGTATTCACTTATTAATTCTCATAATTTGTCTTTGTAGTATCTTAGGTGTTTTATATGTATAGTCATATAAGTACATATATATTTGTTTTATTTATTATAAACTTTTGTCAAGATCAAATGAATTCTGCAATGATGAATAGTGATTTTAAAAACGATTAAAAAAGGTAAAATCCTTTCCCCAAGGAAATTACATTTACAATATTTTTTCTGTTTGTTAATTATACACATATTTCTCTTTACCTTATTAACCTCTCCAACATCACTTCCCTTGAAACAAGGCAGCTTGTCTTTGGGGGATTCATTTGATTCTAGAAAGCTGACTCTATTTCCAGGAATATATAACAGAAGCCAATCCGTGCATTAAATCTCTCAAGAATAGTGTTTCATGGGTAGCATGTAACCTAAATTGGTTTAATCAGAATAACTCTCAGAACTTCATGATAATTCTGGAACAAAGATACTTTCTCATCCTTGAAAACATGAACAAGGGATAATGTAAGCTTAAGAACTGGCGACTAACCATTGTGGAGAAAGAAGGAAAGAAGCTTTGAAGAAAATTAACTTCTTGACAAGCGGAGTGGAAAACTAAATAAAAAAAAATCGTTTGGTAACATGTTTGAGTTATCCTGGATCATGTCTTATTTGATTTATGTGATGCCAACCCAACCTCAGGACTTCTAACTTACATACCCCAATACACTTTCTTATTAAAAATCATTTTGATTAGGATTTTCCATTACTGTGGTTTATTTTAATAAAAAATAGGTATATAAAATACAGATTTAGTTTCTCATAGAAAAAAGATTATCTCTACCAGAATACAAGCTCTGAGATGAAGGAAGGCTATTATCAATAAAATAAAAAATAATACAAGAACTAGAATATAGGAAATGCATGGACATGATTTTAATAAAAAAGAATGACATAAACCTATTTATTGTGGCTGAATTGTGTGACACACACAAAAAAACACACCTTGTAAGCCTTTGGTATCAAACTTGAATTCAAATTCCATGCTCCATCTCTTACAAGTCACATGCTATGTACTATCTCTGTGTGTACATCCCTCACTAGTTAAATGGATAAGTTACCCAATGAAGTTGTTTTATGCATTGTGTGTGTGTGTGTGTGTGTGTGTGTGTGTGTGTGTGTGTGTGTATGTGTGTGTGTGTAGATATGTAGATAAGTAGATCTTGACACGGGGACTAAAAATAGTGAATTGGCAGATTGGCTTTAGTTTTCCAACTCAAATACAAACATATCCATATACCCTTCCTGCCCACTTTTCTGGTGTTTTCTGTGGATGGCAGGTGTCCTGAGATTTTGGGTGGATAGGGAAGTAAGTTAAATCAGCCTCCTGGGGTTAAAGACAAGGCCTCCCAATTTTCTGGTTAGTATAGATACTAAGTTTGTAAATCCAAGCTCATACAGAAACTGTGTGTTTTCTACTGCTGCTGTAATATGTTGTTATCCCGCACCTGGAGGCTGAAGCATGGGTATGACTGAGCTAAGCCCAAGGGTTTAGCATGGTTGTGTGTTTTGTTTTGTTTTGTTTCTGGAGACTATAGTAGAGAATCCACTTTGTTACCATTCTCAGCTCCTAGCATTTGCCCCTATTCATTTATGTATGTCATCTTTCTTTCATCTTCAAAGCCAATAACAATGGATCAAGTCCTTAAGCCACATCTCTGACCACAACTTAACAAGGTTCTCCACTTTTTTTTTGTTTTTGTTTTTGAGACAGAGTCTTGCTCTGTCACCCAGGATGGAGTGCAATGGCACAATCTTGGCTCACTGCAACCTCCGCCTCCCGAGTTTAAGCAATTCTCCTGCCTCAGCCTCCCAAGTAGCTGGGATTACAGGCCCATGCCACCAAGCTGGGCTAATTTTTGTATTTTTAGTAAAGACGGGGTTTCACCATATTGGCCAGGCTGGTCTCCAACTCCTGACCTTAGGTCACCTGCCCCCCTCAGCCTCCCAAACTGCTAGGATTACAGCACTGCACCTGGCCAGTTCTCCCCTTTCAAGGACCCATGTGATTAGATTGAGTGTATCAGATATTCCAGAATAATCTCCCAATTTCATGGTCTTTAATTAATTATGCAAAATCCATTTGGCCATGTCACAGGTTCTGGTGATTAAGACATGGTCATTTTTGGCAACCATTTTTCTATTTACCACAGAGATAAGTATATAAATTCTATTTTATCTTTTTTTTTCTTTTTTCTTTTCCAGAGGACACTATTTATGAAACAAACCTAGAGTCAGAAAGGAAGTGAAGTTGGGTAGGTTTCTTTCTCAATACCTTTATATTCTTAATATTAGTAGATAATTTACCCAAACTATGGGTCTTATATTTCAGTTTTTATCCTTGTGTCTTTAAATGTATTTTAGCAGAAAATTGACAGAGATTGCGCAAAGATCTGCTACTCAGGTGGCATTAATATGAGAAATTCTCCACTGTAATATGTTTAGAAACAGAATATGAATATAAATAACATTGTCAAAGAAATACACAATAGTTTCTTGACAAACTTTACATTTCCCATGATTATGAAGTTAATTTTTCATTCGAATGAGTCTTTAGGGTTTTCTAGGTATACAATCATATCATCAGCAAAGAGCAACAGCTGGACTTTCTCTTCGTCGATATGGATGCCCTTTATTTCTTTCTCTTATCTGATTGCTCTGGCTAGAACTTCCAGTATTATGTTAAATAGAAGTGGTAAAAGTAGGCATTCCTGTCTTGTTCCACTTCCCAGAGAGAATGCTTTCAGCTTTTCCCTGTTCAATATAATGTTGGCTGTGGGTTTGTCATAAATGGTTTTTTTTTTGAGACAGAGTTTCACTCTTGTCATCCAGGTTGGAGTGCAGTGGCGTAATCTTGGCTCACTGCAACCTCCACCTCCTGGATTCAAGCTATTCTCCTGCCTCAGCAGCCCGAGTAGCTGGGATTACAGGCCCACATTACCACGCCCAGCTAATTTTTTGTATTTTTAGTAGAGACGGGGTTTCGCCATGTTAAGCAGGCTGGTCTTGAACTCCTGACCTCAGGTGATTCGCCCACCTCGGCCTTCCAAAGTGCTGGGATTACAGGTGTGAGCCACTGCGCCCGGCCCATAAATCGCTTTTATTACTTTAAGGTATGCCTTTCTATGCTGATTTTGCTGAGGATTTTAAACATAAAGCGATGATGGATTTTGTCAAGTGCTTTTTCTGCATCTATTGAGATGATTATGTAATTTTTGTTTTTAATTGTTTATTTGGTGTATCACATTGATTGACTTATGTATGTTAAACCACCCCTGCATCACTGGTATGAAACCCACTTGATCATGGCGGATTATCTCTTTGATATCCTGTTGGACTTTGATTGCTGGTATTTTGTTGAGGATTTTTGCATCTATGTTTATCAGGAGTATTGGTCTGTAGTTTTCTTTTTGTTGTTTTTCCCTGGTTTTGATATTCGGGTGATATTGCCTTCATAGAATGACTTAGGAGGACTACCTCTTTCTCTGTCTTTTGAAATAGTGTAAGATTGGTACCAATCCCTTTTTTGAAAGTCTGACAGAATTCAGCTGTGAATCCGTCTGGCTCCAGACTTTTTTTGTTGGCAAATTTTTTATTATCATTTCAGTCTCCCTGCTTGTTATTGGTCTGTTCATAGATTCTATATCTTCCTGATTTAATCTAGGAGGGTTGTATAGTTCCAGGAATTTATTCATCTCCTCTAAGTTTTCTAGTTTATGCAAGTAAAGATGTTCATAGTAGCCTTGAATAATCTTTGTATTTCTGTGTTATCAGTCATAATATCTCTTGCTTAGTTTCGAATTGAGTTTATTAGGACCTTCTCTTTTTTTTTTCTTGGTTAATCTCGCTAATGGTCTATCAATTTTATTTATCTTTTCAAAGAACCGGCTTTTTGTTTCATTTATCTTTTGTATTTTTGTTGTTGTTGTTGTTGTTGTTTCAACTTCATTTTATTCTGCTCTGATCTTTGTTATTTCTTTTCTTCTGCGGGGTATGGGTTTGGATTGTTCTTGTTTCTCCAGTTCCATGAAGTATGACCTTAGATTGTCTATTTGTGCTCTTCTAGACGTTTTGGTGTAGGCATTTGATGAGATGAAGTTTCCTTTTAGCACCATTTTTGCTGTATCTCAGAGGTTTTGACAGATTGGGTCATTATTATCATTCAGTTCAAATAATTTTTTTTATTTTTATCTTGATTTCATTGTTGACTCAATGTTCATACAGGAGCAGGTTATTTAATTTCCATGTATTTGCATAATTTAGGGGGTTCCTTTCAGAGTCGATTTCCAATTTTATTCCCCTGTGGTCTGAGAGAGTACTTGACACAATTTAGATTTTCTTAAATTTACTGAGACTTGTTTTGTGGCCTATCATATGGTCTATCTTGGAGAATGTTCCAGTTGCTGAGGAATCGAATGTGTATTCTGTAGTTGGTGAGTAGAATGTTCTGTAAATATGTTAAGTCCATTTGTAATAGGATATAGTTTAAATTCATTGTTTCTTTGTTGACTTTCTGTCTTCATGACCTGTATGGTGTTGTCAGTGAAGTACTATAGTCCCCCATTATTATTGTGTTGCCGTCTCTCTCATTTCTTAGGTCTAGTAATAATTGTTTCATAAATTTGGGAGCTCCAGTGTTAGGTGCATATATATTTAGAATTGTGATATTTTCCTGTTGGACTAGTCCTTTTATCATTATATAATGTCCCTCTTTGTCTTTTTTTAACTGCTGTTGCCTTAAAGTTTGTTTTGTTTGATATGAAAATAGCTACTTCCTACTTGTTTTTGGTGTCTATTTGCACGGAATTCTTTTTCCATCTCTTTACCTTAAGTTTATGTGAGTCCTTATGTCTTAGGTGAGCCTCCCAGAAACTTGGTTGGTGAATTCTTATCCATTCTGCCATTCTATGTCTTTTAAGTGGAAGATTTAGGTCATTTGCATTCAATGTTATTATTGAGATTTGAGGTACTTTTCTATTCATCATGCTATTTGTTGCTGGAATGCATTTTTTATTGTGTTATTGTTATGTAGGTCTGTGAGAATTATGCTTTAAGGAGGTTCTATTTTGGTGTATTTTGAGGATTTATTTCAAGATTTAGAGCCCCTATTGGCAGTTATTTTAGTGCTGGATGGTAGTGGCAAATTCTCTCAGTTTTTTTTTTTTGGTCTGGAAAAGACTACCATTCCTTCATTTATGAAGTTTACTTTCACTGGATACAAAATTCTTGGCTGATAATTGTTTTGTTTAAGGAGGTCAAAAATAGGACCCCAATTCCTTCTAGCGTGTAGAGTTTCTGAGAAATCTCCTGTTAACCTGATACGTTTTCATTTATAGGTTATCTAATGCTTTTGCCTCACAGCTTGTTTTTTTATTAGTATTATACTTTAACTTCTGGGTGCATGTGCAGAACATGCAGGTTTGTTACATAGGTATACACGTGCCATGGTGGTTTGCTACACCCATCAACCACATCATAGCTTTTTAGATCATTTTCTTTGTCTTGACTTTAGATAACCTGATGGCTATGTACCTAGGCCGTGATCTTTTGGCAATGAATTTTCCAGGTATCTTGAGAGCTTCTTGTACTGGGGATGTCTAGATGTCTAGCAAGGCAGGGGAATTTTCCTTGATTATTCCCTCAAATATGTTTTCCAAACTTTTAACTTTCTCTTCTTTCTTGGGAACACCAATTATTCTTAGATTTGCATGTTTAACATAGTCCCAAACTTCTTGGAGGCTTTGTTAGTTTTTTAAATTCTTTTTTCTTCATCTTTGATGGATTGAATTAATTCAGAAGCCTTGTCTTCGACCTTTGAAGTTCTTTCTTCTGCTTGTTTTATTCTATTGCTGAGATTTTCCAGTGCATTTTGCATTTCTCTATGTGGTCCTTAATTTCCAGAATTTGTGTTTGTTTTTAATTTATGCTGTTTATTTCACTGAAGACTTTTCCTTTCATATCCTGTATCATGATTTTAATTTCTCTAAGTTGGACTTCATGTTTCTCTGGTACTTCCTTGATTAGCTTAATAATTGACCTTCTGTATTCTTTTTCTGGCAATTCAGAGATTTCATCTTGGTGTGGATTCATCGCTGGTGATCTGGTATGATCTTTAGGGGGTGGTAAAGAATATTCTTTTGTCATATTACCAGAATTGTTTTTCTGGTTCCTTCTCATTAGGTAGAACCTTGTTTTGTCATATTACCTAAATTATTTTTCTGGTTCCTCTCATTTGGGTAAACGATGTCAGAGGGAAGATCTGGGATTCAAGGGCTGCTGTTCACATTCTTTTATCCCATGGGGTGCTCTCTTGATGTGGTGTTCTCTCCCTTCCTCTAGGAATGGGGCCTCCTGAGAGCAGAAGTGTAGTGATCATTTTTGCTCTTTCGGGTCTAGCCACACAGGGAAGCTACCAGGATCTTGGCTGGTACTGGGGATTGTTTGCAAAGAGTCCTGTGATGTGATCCATCTTCAGGTCTGACAGCCATGGATACCAGCACCTGCTCTTGTGGACTTAGCAGGGGAGTAAAGTGGACTCTGTGAGGGTCCTTGGTTGTGTTTTTGTTTAGTGTACCTGTTTTGTGTGGGTTGGCCTCAAGCCAGGAGGTGGTGCTTTCAAGAGCATATTAGCTGTGGTCATATAGGGAGGATGCAAACTTGCCCCAGGGACACCTGGCTAAGTATTCAGGTTTTTCAGGCAGTGGGCAGGCCATCAAGCTCACAAGAGAATATGAGCTTTGTCTTCAGCTGCCAGGGCAGGTAGAGAAAGACCACCAGGTAGGGGCAGGGAGAGGCTTAGTCTGAGCTCAGCTTCTCCATGGGTAGGGCTTGCTGTGGCTACTGTGAGAGATAAGGGTGTGGTTCCCAGTCCAGTGGAGTTATATTATTACCCAGGGAGATTATGGCTGTGTCTGCTGAGTCACACAGGTCGCCAGGAAAGTGGGGGAAAGCTGGCAGTCACAGGCTTCACCCTGGTCCCACACAGCCCACTGTCTTAAAGGCTGGTCTCGCTCCCACCATCCCCACCACAACAGCACCGAGTCTATTTCCAGGCAGCCAGTGACAAGGGCTGAGAACTTGCCCCAGACCATGAGCCTCCCCATTGAGAAAGCAAGAAGATTCACAGTTTTTCAGCATCTCAGGGAGCCTGCAATGGTGTCCCAGTTCCTTCAAAGGGTCTGTGGATTCTCTGAGAGTTTATGGTATGTTCCTGTGGAAGTTATTGGAGTAAAAGTTCACGATGTGAGTCTCCACACGCTGCTCTGGCCATCCAAGTGGGATCTGCAAGTTAGCCCTATCTCCTATCTACCATCGTTCTAATATGTCAAGGATTACCTGTTTTCATTGACATGATGATCTCTCTAGAAGTGCATTCTTATTCACCAATTTGCTGATGTTTATTGAATTATTTACTAGGCACAAGGTATAAAGATTTTGAAGTCATGATTTGCATCCTCAGGTTAATCTCTAGAGACAGAGAGGTAAACAAATGACAACAGAAGATCCCCATTGATATAGGACAAGTACTTAAGGCTGCAAATGCTGCAAAAGTGTAGCAGAAAATGTTTCAAATATACGATGACATAAAAATAAAAATTCATACATATTTTAGATATCAGGAAAATTTAGAGAAAAAAATGACACTTGATTTTACAAATGCTCTAGTAACCTAATTGGATGACTTTTCAAGATCAACAATAGAGAAAAATAAATTTCAACCTTGTTGACCTCTTAGGAAAGACAAATATATTGTATATAGCATATTAAAATAAAATAATCTGGCAATGCAATAGGAAAGTATCAAGTTGTATGGTTCAAAATATGTGATTTGCCATTCAAATTACTTTTGCCAAACTTTTTCTACTTGGTAACTATTCTAGGAAATTCAAAGGGCAAAATCTATAATATTGGTTCTTGCTGCCTTTTTACAGGATTGTTGAGTTCGCTTTGTGAGCTGAAACTGCATGAGCTAGTGCTCATTTCCAAGCCCTGTGAAAAAACTTATATTTTTTTTCCTGAAAAACAATGGAATTCAATGAAAAGTTATACTGGATAAGAGGAGAAATCTAGATCCCTAAACAACATTCAGAAATGGCTTCCAGCTGTTGTAAATATCACCTACAAGTTGTTTACAAAGCTAGATGTAATATTTTGCTCCCTTGTAATGACAGTGATTTTTTTTTGCCCAGTCTTTCTCAGAATGAACATGGTCTTGATTTGTTATTACTCTTTTACTACTTAATTTTTGAGGTATATGATACAAAAAAGCAATCAATGTAGCAATAAACTAGCTTTATCAAATATTAATACATTTGTCTTATTTGCTTGACTTTTTGAAAAATGAGTTCACATTTTTTGAATTCCTACTTTTTAAAAGACTTATTTAGCCTGATGTAGTATGAAATATTTCAATATGTCTATAAGTACACAAAACAAAAAATATACTGCCCAAGATTTATTACTTTTACACTGTTGGTGGGACTGTAAACTAGTTCAACCATTGTGGAAGTCAGTGTGGCGATTCCTCAGGGATCTAGAACTAGAAATACCATTTGACCCAGCCATCCCATTACTGGGTATATACCCAAATGACTATAAATCATGCTGCTATAAAGACACATGCACACGTATGTTTATTGCGGCATTATTCACAATAGCAAAGACTTGGAACCAACCCAAATGTCCAACAATGATAGACTGGATTAAGAAAATGTGGCACATATACACCATGGAATACTATGCAGCCATAAAAAAATGATGAGTTCATGTCCTTTGTAGGGACATGGATGAAATTGGAAACCATCATTCTCAGTAAACTATCGCAAGAACAAAAAACCAAACACCGCATATTCTCACTCATAGGTGGGAATTGAACAATGAGATCACATGGACACAGGAAGGGGAATATCACACTATGGGGACTGTGGTGGGGAGGGGGGAGTGGGGAGGGATAGCATTGGGAGATATACCTAATGCTAGATGACGAGTTAGTGGGTGCAGCGCACCAGCATGGCACATGTATACATATGTAACTAACCTGCACAATGTGCACATGTACCCTAAAACTTAAAGTATAATAAAAAAGAAATAATAATAATAATAATAATAACAAAATTATTACCTTTGTAGCCACTACCCAAGTTTAAAAAACGTTTGCCACAACCCACAGATTCCTTTTCTGTCCTCTTCCATTACTATTCCATCTCCTCTCCTAAAGTAACCACAATCTTGACAATTTCTATTGGGGGCTTAGGCATCATAACAATCCCAGATCAACTAAATCAAGTATCCATGATTAAATTTAATTAATGCTGGGTTGCAGTTCCTCAGAATGTCAATTTCACTGTAAGTAAAACTTGCTCCTGTATTCCAACACTTTAGGATCCCAATGCAAAGATGAGAAATTTATCTAGGGCATCTTTTACATCATGGAAATGTATGGAGTCTAATTTTTGTTTCCCTGGTCTCATGAGACTCTCAAAAACAGTTCCCAGGGTCACAAACTCTCAGTTACCTCTTCCTGGATTGGCACATACCCAGAGGGCTAAAATGGCCCTAAATGCCAGGCTCAGATGCCTTGAATTGTACATCCTCCAATAGTTGGAGAATTGGTAACTTGCCGATTACTTCAAGCAGATGCTTCTTTAGTCTTTGTCCAGCTTTTCTTGTAGTTTTCAGTAGGATTGTTGATTCAGATTTACTAGTGCACCAATTCTGGAAGCTAAAGTCTCATTACTATTTTTTAAGTACAAATGTTACAGATATAATTAAAATTCTGAATCCTCCTTTCTTGATTGATATGGTTTGGATCTGTGTTTCCACCCAAATCTCATGTTCAATTGTAATCCCCAATGTTGGAGGTAGAGTCTGGTGGAAGGTGATTGTATCATGGGGTGGTTTCTCCTGATTGGTTTAGCATCATACCCCTTGCTTGTGATAATGAGTGATTCTCCCAAGATCTGGTCATTTAAAAGTGTGTAGTACCTCCCTGCTCGCTCTCTCTGGCTCCTGCTCTGGCCATGTAATACACGCCTGCTTCCCCTTCCCCTTCTACCATAACTGTAAGTTTCCTGAGCTTCCTGTACAGCCTGCAGAACCGTGAGCCAATTTAAACCCTCTTTTCTTTGTAAATTACCTACTTTTGGATATTTATTTATATCAGTGCGAGAACAGACTAATACATTGATCTTATTCACCTCTTTTTTCCCTTTGTCTAGCACAGAATTACTATCCTAAATTATAGTGATTTTTATTCCAAACATTTCAGTGTTTTTTCCATACATATGAGTTCATACTTAATACATACTAACCAGTTTGCATACGTTTATATTTTAAAATATAATATTGAGATTTCCATTCTACGATTATCTTCCTTCAAAACATTTTTATGTGAAATTTCTTTGTTTATACATGAATTCTACTTCAAATATTTTATGAACTAAATAGAGTCATTCATAAAAATATACTTCAAGTAAATTAACACTCTCCTTTAGATAAACAAATATTTCACTCTTATAACTAATGTCCTAATAAATGAATTTACATAAGCAAAAGATGTCTCAGGAAATAAACTTAGAATGTAAGCAGTTAGTTTTAGAATATGTACATCTTCAACTTTACTAAATTTGTGGAATTACCTTCCAAAATTACCTAGTTTATATCCCCACCAGCACAGAATCTGGGTTTTCTTTGCTCTACATCCTTGATAATACTTAATATTTTTAGAATGTTAATATTTATTTTCAATATGAAAGTTAAAAATATGATATTTCCTTTGAATTTGAATTTTTGTATGCCATTTATTTTTTCCAAAAATGTATTGGCTACTATGATTTCTTCTCTGAATTGCCTGTTGATATATTTTAACAGTTTTCCTATTAGTTTTTTTTGTTCTTATTGGTTTATAATATCTATATACATTTGAGGTCTGAATCTTTTAGTTTTATATTTTTGGAATTCCTATTGTCTCTAAGAAGCATTTATATTTGTATTTGATAGTGTCTTATTTTAATATTACCATATTTATCAATATTTTCATTTATACAGTTTTATAAAATTCGTTTAAAAATTTCTTGTATAATAGGAAAACATAATTTATGTTACATGACTATAAAACATAATATTCAGTGGTTTAAAATTACAGTGTAATATTTCACACTTATATCAACACTGCGAGATGAGTCAGTTGTGCTTGCAATGACTGAGTGATGCAGGTTGTTTATCCAGTTAAAATGGCAATATCCTTCCATTACTGTTTGATGACACCTTATAATCTTTAACCAAAACACTTCATTGTAAAAGAAAAATGCAATCAATTAACCTCTAAGTTTCTCAAATAATAACCACAATACATCTTTTCTATGTATAAGATATTTTCAAGTAAATTATCTAATTTATGCAACATAGCACATTATTCAGTTGTTTAATAGCAGAGGGATGATTCAATCATATGACTTCTGACTCCACAGAACTACTACTAATTTCATCTATGAGTAACTAGAAAGAGTAGTTATAAAAGAGTGATTTACTTTTGGATGATGTGGTGGCTCAAAGTATAAATTCCTAACTTTTATAATTGAACAGTGTAAAAGATTTTGTCAAATATATTTCCTGTGTTTGATGGCAGGTACATATTCTGCCCAAGCTGTTATTTAAAACAACAAAGCATATTTCAACTGTGTTGATTTAACTGAGAGAGGCAGAAACTACACATGACAAGTGGAACTCTATGATCTTACCATACAGAAAAAAAAAATGTATATCTATCTATCCAAACTAGCTTGTCCTTGCTATGCTGAATCAAAGTCATGCCAATCACTGAAAAGAATTCTCCCTATTCAAAGTATATTAGCTGAGAGATACAAGCAGACCATGAACTGAGAAACAGTTCAAAAAGTGAAACAAAGCAGTTAGTCCCACACAGTGATTTTTTTTAAGTCTATGTTTTCTTGATTTTAAACTTTCCTATGTATAACAGAAGCATGAAAAGCACGTTAATATAATCATCTATCCTGTTTTTTATTAAAATAGATATTGATGATTTTTCTCTGATAAGAAGTTATGACATTCCATTTTCAAAACATACAAAAAGAAGTAGTATCATTACAGTTCATTAAGTATGTATCAATTTACTAAATATATCACATTTCTCAAAAAATTTTCCAGTGTACTTGGAGTGGTTTCACCTGCTTATATCTGTTGTGATTTTTAGCTTTTATTCATATTTAAAATAAATAAACATGTTTGCGATTTTTAAGCAATAGTATAGCAATGTAGGACTTCATGCACATATTAAAATTTGACCCTGTTAATCATCTGCCCAAAGTACCTGGCACAGAGACTTTGGTTATTTGAATAGAAACTGATTTTTTATCCTCAAATGCAATGTAGTAGGCTGACAGAACAAAGATAAGAAAGGATAATTCTTATTTTAAAATGTTTTCTGAAATTTAGAAAGCAAGTGATAATGGAGTGGTTGAAAAGCAATGAATTGGAATCACAGTGACTAGCTCTGTTTTAACCCTTCCATGGCCTTGGAAATTGTCTCCCCTCTGACATGTAGTTTCTTCATAAAAACAGGCTATGTTTTATGCTCCATATTTCTCCCTTATGTTTCATAATTAAATAATTTTTACTCAGACACGGTCTTACAAAAATGGCTTCAAAGGAATAGTCTGAGGTGTGCTAACGCAAGCAATATCCTAGCTTCAGACGGAGCTCAGATATTTTTTGAAAGACAAGAGAGAGAAATTCAGGCATTACCTAAGAGTCGTCAAAATCTCTAAAGGGGTTCTTAATGATTTATTATGATAAGGTTCCTTATTTTATCTTCTGTATAAGGAAAAAAGCTCATGGGAAGCTGGACCCAGTGGCTGAAGCCTGTAATCCCAACCCTTTCGGAGGCTGAGGTGAGATGGTCACTTTAGGCAGGAGTTATAGACCAGCCTGAACATGTAACAAGACCCAATATCTACAAAAATAAAACAATAATTAGCTGGGCATGGTGACACATGCATGTAGTCCCAGCTACTTGGGAGGCTGAGGTGGGAGGATTCCTTAAGCCTAGGAATTCCAGACTGCAGTGAACTATGATTACACCACCGCACTCCAATTTGGATGACAGAGAAAGACCCCACTTCTAAAACAACAACGGCAACAGAAAACAACCTCATAGAAATGTATTACTAATTATAGATTTTGGTATGTTTATATCTAAATATATGTTTAGATATAAAAATGTTTAGATATAAAAATATATTTTATATATGTACACATGCACAACCATCTGGCAATATCTATAACCCATTCACATTTCTCCAGAAAACTATACTCTAATGCCCAGATCAAAGGGGTCAGATAATACAAGGGCTTAAAGAACAGTTTAAGAATGTTGAACTTCATCTTAATGACAGTGAAAAGCCACTAAAAGGTTAAAAAGTAGTTGTGTAAGATGACTGAATATGAGTTTGGGGAATATTATTGTGGCTATATGGAGACTGTATGGAAGGAGCACATATATAGTTATAAAAGCTGTAGGAAGCCCAGTTAAGAGGCTATCACAAGATGCCAGGAAAGAAAGATAGGTCCCTAGCGGAAGGCAGCTCCTGCAGAGTTGAACAGACTTGAAGAGAATTCAGAGCAATTCAGCTGCACCCCAGCCTCTCTGTGCTCTCTGATTGCATACAGATCATTGCTTGTGCAATTGGTTAAATCGGAGACCATCTTCTCAAGCTGCTTTCTTCCATATTACAGAAGGACTGGCCGAGAAATTATTCTCCCTCTTCCTCTGAGACCGTTTTCAGTGAACTATAGGGTGGCATCTAAAGATTAAGTCAGAAACGCATGTCTCCCATTACAACTTCATATACCAGATAGGATCCAGTGACATAGGTCATAAATGGTAAAGAAAAAAGCCTTTAAGTCTCATAAAACACTTTATATTCAAGGAGTAATATATGTTAAATTTCCTTAACTTCTGAGACTTCTTGCCTAAAAAATGAAGATCCCATACTTCATAAGATACTGTATTAAATGAAAAAAAAATAAATGGAATATAGCACCTGGCACAAAGTAGGTGCTAAATAAGTACGAATTCCCTTCTTTCCACTTCAACCCCTTCTTAGTTAACAGACAGGAAGTAACAGATGTCTTAAAAATATATATTGTTAATCCCTAAATATATTATTAATGGCCCAGAATAGAGATTCTAAAAACTGCAATCCATGCATCGATTAACAGTGGGGATACATTCTGAGAAATAAATCATTAGGGAATTTTATCATTGTGCAAGCATCATAGAGTGTACTCAGACAAACCTAGATGGTGAAGCTTGCCACACAACTAGGCTACATGGTATAGTCTATTGCTCCTAGGCTACAAACCTGGACAATATATTACTACTGAATATTGTAGACAATGGTCATGCAATGGTAAGTGTGTGTATCTAAATATAAAAAAGTACAGTAAAAATATGGTATCATAATTTTATGAGACCATCATCATATTATAATCTTATAGGACCACCTTCATATATGTGATCTGTCACTGACCAAAATGTCATATGGTTTATGACTGTAGACCTTTTCAGCTTGCCTTGGAAGTACCTAATTTATCATGCTAAATAGATTTAGATTATTTGTTGTGGCCATATATAAAGTTAATATTCTTTCTTCTTTAAGCCCCTATCTTTACCTAAGGAGTAGCTATGCAATAGTGACCTTTTTATATATTGAAATTCTGCAGTGAAATAATTTAACTTCTCTTCCCTGGCAGATTGGAAACAAAATCCCGAGGAAAGGGAATAAAATAGAATGTTAAAATCTAATCAATATCCATATGTTGCCAAAAATCTGTGATGCTCAGACGTATCATCCAAAGTTTCATAAATGTGGCTGTCTTATTATGTATTATCCTCCACACTCAGAATGTTTCCAACAACTAAAAGATTTGGCCACAGATCAGAAAGTAACTTTGGCAATTGAAAAAAAATCAAAGAATATAACTAGACAATATGTAGAAAAGTGGACAATAAGGCAAGATGGTAAAGAAGTACTGATAATCAGTGAATTATAGTGATCATAATAGTTTGCTTTCTCTGCTCTAGCCTATTTACCCCTCTGTTCAAACTCAAATGTATTTAGATCACTACTTTGTGGGATATGGGAAGTGGGACAGAATTTCCATCCCACTCATGCCTGATAAAATGACCTCTGTTCCACCACCGCTCTGACTAAACTTGTCATAACTCTGAAACAAGAGGCCAGATTTAAATATGAGAAAGTGGTAAAAAATGCTTTCTCGCATACCACTATACCATGAGGTTTTTCTTTTTTAATCACATCTTTCTGTGAATTTCTCATGCTTGTTTTTAAATCTTTTACTTTTCCCATCAAAGTAATTAAGCTGATTCCTAAAATGGTCATCAAGACTTAACAAAAAAACTAAATGTCCTCCATTTCTCTTCTTACTATGAAATGGACAGGCAGAGAATCTGTGCACTGTTGAATAAGACAAGGAGGAGCAAGTTGATACTGCAGTGCCAGTTGCATTGCATAGGAAGTCATGCCTAGTCAGCTTGCAATTGTACTTCTGTCCCTTTATCTGCCCCTTCATTTACAAGCTACTTCCCTATCTCTCTCTCTCTCTCTTTCTCTCTCTTCCTTTCCCTCTCTTTCTACTCTCTCTCTCTCTCCTTTATAGCACCCTAAAGACATGAAGGGTAGTTTAGGCCCAATAATTTCTTTGTTGCAAATTAACATGTGGCAATTAAAACCCTAGTTTAGAACAATAATTCTCACAGAAAGTTCCTTTATTCTGAACTGTGAGGAGGGATGGGGGGATTTCTGAACTAGATTCATCTTTCAGTTACATCTCCTCATTACCATTGTTAATTCTTTGTGGGGGTAGAATGACCTCCCTGTTATATATTCCCCATTCAATATAGGCATCATCCTACATTGTAGTGGAAAATTTTTGAGAAGCACCATTAGATATACAAGAATTTTGAACCTAAATAAAACATGCAATTTATGTCCAATAAAAGCTAAAAATTACCTTGAACAAGCCATTGAAACTTATTGTTCAACTGCCTCTGCATCTGAAAATGAAGACGTTTAACTCTGACCTCTAATGTCCTTTCAAAAAATTATAACACCTAAATTATATCATTAAATTTTAGTATCTTGTATAGCAGTTTATTGAAATGGCTTTCTTTTCTTTGGTTGAAAATTCATAGCAGGCCAGAATTTAGATAATAGTATTTAATAGAGGTTACTCTCTAGTATGGAAAAAAGTATGGCAGACAGAACTGTACTTTAATGGTCAAATAATAAAATATAACTTTGTATGTATCTCTACCTATTCTCTAATATTACATAAGGAATCACATTGTTTTTGACAGGTGCCTAACTCAGAGTGCAATCCTTGCTTATGTCTCAGTCTGACTCAAAGCCTTCGTTTTTTTGCAGCTGATACCATGGGGAAGTATATGAAGACATGAAGGAGAGAGTAAAGAGTCAAATTTGTGTTTATTAGTTTACCAGACTAGGCTGCTAAATGAAAACTCCCCACAGCCCTTCTGCCTCCACAGGCACGACCACTTCCAGGTCTGTGGTGGAGTCTGAGTGGAATAAAATAAGCACTTTTACACTTTGCTTTCTAACTTAATCTTATTAAAACATTGATAGTTCTTCTCTAAGGGTTAAGAGAAACAGGAATGCAGATTATGATGAAAATATTGCCAACACAGGACTTTTTTGTAGCCATACTTGTTTTGTTTTACATGAATATGCATGAGAGTTTATTTTTATATTTTCACATGAAAATATTTATATTGTGATAATAGTTTGCCTCTGCACTTGAAATATGAGACTAGTTATATATTGATAAAATATTGTCTTTTTAACTCTCATGGATACATATATTATTTCTTGAAGTGATGAAAAATTTACTGTTGCTAAGCTTAAACATAAAAATTCTTATATAATTATATTTGAACAGTTAAATTGTGCATAATTGGAAATGGAGCATGATGGGGAGAAGTATGAACCAGAGACTTTTGGAAGAAGTCTGAATTCTGTGTGCTTTATACACATTTTTCATGAAGTAGGTCCACAGTTGTAAATAATTTATTCCATTGCATACATTTATTCACCATTAACACTACTTCAAAACAACCCTTTATGCATAAACACATATATGAGAACAAGATAAACTTGTTTAAATTTCTACTAAGGATTGTTTAGAAAATATCCAAATGAACCGAGCTTAAACCATGCTGAATATTCATACATCTCTAATTTTTTTAAATGTTGCTAAAAATTAAAAATAAGGTTTGCATCTAGTGACATATCTAGAGTTTACAAGATCATGTTTAATACTGTAAACCATCTATAATTTTAATTTCCTTTTTTCATATGCTGTGTGACAAACAATTCCACCATTATAAATAACCTTCTTTATAGAGTCATACTAATGGTGCCATAAAGGTATTACTTGATGTATTTCCTACATTTTTCTCTCCTTTGTTTTTGAAAAGATTTATAGTTATTTCTCTATTTAGCCAGCAGATGTGAAGTGATTTCAGGATGATCTGTATCCATCAGAAAGTGCCAAATGTTTCTTATTTAATTCCATTTCCGTGGAAACCTGAAGACACTTCATGTATCGTCTTTCAATTTCCTGAAGAAAGATAACTTTCATTATTTTGGCATGAGACACTCTTAGAATGCCCTATGTCGAGAATAATTAGAATTTCACTCTTCAGCTTCTCTCCTGCAGTATATTGACTGTCTAAAAGAGCCTCACTGTCTGGTGCCTGATAAATGTGTTCTTGAGTGTATGAACTGAAGTGAATCTGAGCCAGACCAGTTAGAGCTGTCCATGTGAAAGCCTAGATAAAGGTGTAAAAATGTACATGTTGAGACATTCATTAATTTACTGCATGACTATTCCATTTATTAAATAGAGGCTACTGTGACAGACTAGCTCAGATGTTGTGTCTATAGAGAATAAGAAAATAAATTCAACTACACAGTTACCATGGCACTTGCAAATTGAGTTTTAACAGTTACTTTCATTTCATTAAAACAAAGCCTAGATTAGTACTGGTCCTAAACTCTTTCCAAAGACTTCTGCAAACTGTGGGGGGGGGGGGGGACAAAAGAAATTTCATATGAAATACTGGTAGAAACAAAGACAGAAAGTAGGGGAAAGCAATTATTTCATTTAAAATCACAATCAAACTCTGCGTCATGTCTTAACTCACACTGCTTTCCTAGAGCCACCTGCCATTTCACAAGTGAATACTTTGTGCCTCTGCCTAGAAGACTTTGTGCTGTCTCTCTTTCCACAAAATTGAATAATCTCTTCTCCCTTGTAACATTCAAAGACTTCAGAGATTGTTCTTTCATAGCATTTTTGCCATACCGTAATTGTGATATTTATCACATTGCATTTTAATATTGTATTTGTTTTCTTGCCCAATTAGATGTAAGCATTTAAAATACAGTGACATCTTGTTTATATATGTATATAGGGGTATATATATGTGTGTGTACATACATATACATATATATATACACACATATATAAGTATCTAAGTATATATGTGCATTCTAAAGGGTTTGATACAAAGTTGATGCTCATAAAATGGCTAATGAATCAGTGGGTAAACAAATGAAAGAATGAATGAAGAGAGAAAAATACGACCAGTCACATGTTTTCAACACTGGATAGAATGAAAACTCTGCATTTAGTTCCAGGGTTGGTCAGAAAAGATAAAGAGATTTTTAATGGTTCTGAATTCAAATGTGGATGGTAAATCCCAAAGTAATTCACCCAAACATTGTTTTAATATTAGGCCACATATTTGAAGAAAAACTGTTACCTATTTAATTGCATTATTTGATTTTAAATATTAGAACTCTTATCTACATGGCAAACAGAAAACATGCTAGACTTGTCTGAGCAATATAATGATCACAGAGTATATAAAATACAATTAATATCCATCCAAATGTATTTAAAAATAGTTAATAAACTTAGGAGCCATTTGTGAGAAATGTTGAAAGATTTTAATAGCTGAATCTGTAAATCGATACTGAAAAATTGAGGGGTTTTAGTTGAAGAGTTAAGAATCTTGAAGTAATGCAATAGAAAGGGGGGGAAATAAAGTTTGTTTAAGAAATTCCAAGGCATAGCTTTATTATATTAAGGTAAGGCTATGAAATGTAAAGATCAGTGTTTACCTATTTGCCTGATGTATATTATGAAGGCTTCAATGTAAGTAGTAGCTGTTTAAACAGAAAGGGAAGAAGAAACCAAGATGCTTATTTAAGAGGGTATAAGCAGACTGATGGTAGTATGAACACATGAGAAGCCAATGAGATGGTGAGTCAAAGTAGCCATACAGTTGCTTTCTACCCATGCCACTTTTGAATAAAGATTGATAATAAGGCAGAATGATGCTGAATTAAGAATTGTTCAAATGTTATGTTTCTTAGAGAAGTTAATAAAATTAGCCTTGGCTTGCTAATTTTGAGTAATACTTTATATATAAAGTTAGAGAAATACTGATGCAATGGAAAGCCCAGGATAAAAAGAGGATGAGACTATTTGAAATGATCAGTTTAAAATCCAGTACTTGGATGTATGAGTGGTATAAAGGAGACAGTAGAGAATGAAATAAACATCGACAAAAGAATTAAACATGGGGTTAATAAGTAAGACAATAAACCAAAAAACAAGAAAACCACATTAGAGGCAGAGAAAGAAGCAAAATATCTAAGAATCGTGATAGCATTAACATATTTTTCCAAAGAAATATCCAAGTAGAGGAGTCAGACAACTCTGCTGAAGGTGCAGAGTAGTTAATCCTGGTGATATCAGGAGTGGAGATATCCACTCATTCCAATTGCATGAGTGTAGTGGGTGTGTCTGGGATATCATTGATAATAAGTGCTGGAATGATAAAGAAAAATTTAAACATAAAAAACAGAGAAAGAAGAGAGAAAAATGAAATGTGCTCTGTGCTCAGAAGGGGCTCACCCGATATACATAACTTTATAAAGTATTCACTGGTTAAGTAAAAGATTAAAGGCCATGCAATTACTCACCCAAGTGGATACTCTAATATTGTTGGACATATAGAAATGGACAGGGGAAGACGGGTTCTCTGTGGCTTACCAAAACTTAATCATGAAGGATA
This sequence comes from Pan troglodytes, assembly GCF_028858775.2. Taxonomy (NCBI): domain Eukaryota; kingdom Metazoa; phylum Chordata; class Mammalia; order Primates; family Hominidae; genus Pan; species Pan troglodytes. The sequence goes on from NC_072401.2 coordinate 138,710,879, forward strand.
AGATAATCAATTAAGATATAAACTGTCTAGTACTGTCACAAGCACAAGTGAAGTTTTTGTTTTGGACTTTTCAATTTCGAGGGAAGCCAAAATTGGTGAACATTTGAAAGCAAGCAGACATTTCCAAATAGAATTCTGGGACAAGGGAGAGTAACATTTTATTGTTCTTAAAAAAATAATTATAGAAAACCTATGTTTATAGACTGAATTTGGAAAAGGAAACAAAATGCAAAGGCATTGCAATTTACATGGAGAGAAATATTTTACAGCAAGACATTCAAAATGTTACCTCATATCTAAGTACAGGCAAGTCATATTGCTGAGGTATGTAAGAAAAAGCAACACCATCAAGCATTCTATTAAAAAAAAAAAACTGAAAACAACATAAAAAAAGAACAAGCAATTCTTCGCTTTTGGTGATAAAGTAGATGATTCCGAAAGTTGTTCAAAACAATACCAGCTAAGGTTAATAGGCTTGCTGGAAGGTTGGAAGTTAGGAAGCCAGCCAATTTTATAGAACGATACTGTGAATGATATACTGGCAAATTTTCTAGGGCTATTTATATTTTTTATTGTCAACAGAATGTGCACATTGGATGCCAATTTCCTTCATCTCACTGAGAATTTTCCTGAAATAATGTTTTCTTATAGCTTAATTCCTGATTTTGATTATCCAAACAATTACGCCACATTCTATTATATTGCAGTAAATCGTAGTATCCATCAGTTGCATTTTGGCTTTTCATGAAACATTTTGAAAAGTTAACCTTTTGCTAAAGGTACAGGCATTGGAAAAATTCAAGTTTAAATTATAATTTCACCACTTAATATCTTGCAAGTTTATTTCCTTAGATGTAAAATGAGCTTAATAATACTTCCATTGCAGAACAGTTCTTAGAATTGAAAAGACTTGTAAATCTACTTGAATAGCACCTGTTACATAGTAAAGGTAGAAAAAAAAGTAAAGGGCTTGAAAGGTAAATTGATATTACAAACACACGCACACAGTATTATATTTTTAAAAAGGTAAAGTCACAGCTCTCATCTAAATATAATATGAACACATTTAAAACATGTAGTTTAACTCATTAATGAATGAGAGAACATGTAAGGTGTTATATCTATTCAACAGATTATCCTAAAACCAAGCATACATACATAAACAGGAATGATGAAATTATTGGGCTCAATATAATAGATAATAAACTGGCTTCTTCTACAGGGTAAATGAAAATCAATTGCACCTCCACCTGTCAAAATGCATTGTTTTATATGGATAAGAATTACTTTCACCATTGTCAGTACCTACTACTTAAAAGGTGTAAAGGCCGGGTGCAGTGGCTCATGCCTGTAATCCCAACACTTTGGGAGGCTGAGGTGGGCAGATCACAAGGTCAGGAGTTCGAGACCAGCCTGGCCAGCATGGTGAAATCCAGTCTCTACTAAAAATACAAAAAATTAGCTGGGCATGGTGGCACGCACCTGTAATCCCAGCTACTCTGGAGGCTGAGGCAGGAGAATTGCTTGAACCCAGGAGGTGGAAGTTGCAGTAAGCTGAGATCATGCCACTGCACTCCATCCTGGGCGACAGAGTGAGACTCCATCTAAAAAAAAAAAAAAAAAGTGTAAAATAGCTCAAAGTAAATGAAAGATAGAGATAATCCTGATGTGTTTGCAGAACAGGCCACCCAGGAATAATTTTGGTTACTGTAGCCTTGCATTTCAATTTGTCCATTCACAATTATTTTTCTGACAATCTTCCCAACTTATGTTCATATCATAATAACAAAGAAAGACTGTAATTGATTACAAAGAATTGACTAGTTTTGTTAGGTTTGGCCTGGTTGTTTATATAGGTCCAGCAACAGTTTTAATTAACCCTGTAGTTCTCCTTACATGTTCTTTTGCAAATCAAGTATCACAGAATATTTTAAAACCCACAGAGTCATAAAATTATTTTTTTAGTTTTCATTTTTATTTTAGATTCAGGGGATACATGTGCAGATTTGTTACAAGGGTATATTTCTTGGTACTGAAGTTTGGGCTTCTGTTGATCCTATCACCCAGATAGTGGACGTAGTTACCAGTAGGAAGTTTTGCAACCCTTGGCCCCTCCCTTACTCCAGCCATTTGGAGTTCCCAGTGCCTAGTATTCCCATCTTTAAAATCTATGTGAACTCAAGATATAGCTCCAACTTATAAGTGAGAACATGTGTTATCTTGGTTTTCTGCTTCTGCATTAGTTTACTAAGGATAATGCCCTCCAACACCATCCATGTTCCTGCAAAACACATGATCCCATTCTTCTTTGTGGCTGCATAGTATTCTATGATATATATGTACCATATTTTCTTTATCCAGCTCACTGTTGATGACCTAGGTTGATTCCATGCCTTTGCTATTATGAATAGCACTGCAATGAACATAAAAGGACATGTGTAGTTTTGGTAGAAGTATTTATTTTCCTTTGGGTATATACTGAGTCATGAGATTGCTGGGTTGAATGGTAGTTCTATTTTTAGTCCTATGAGAAATCTCCAAACTGCTTTCCACAGAAGCCAAACTAATTTGCATTCCCACCAACAGTGTATACACATTCCCTTTTCTCTGCAACTTTGCCAATATGTGTTACTTTTTGACTTTTTAATAATAGCCATTCTGACTGGCCTGAGATGCTATCTCATTGTGATTTTGATTTGCATCTCTCTGATGATGAGTGATACTGAGAATTTTTTCATGTTTGTTGGCTGCTTGTATATATTCCTTTGAAAAGAGTTTGATCACGTCCTTTACCCACTTTTTAATGGGGTTGTTTGGCTTTTTTCTTCTTGATTTAAATTCCTTATTGATTCTGGATATTAGTCCTTTGTCAGATGCATAGTTTGCAAATATTTTCTCCTCTGTAGGTTGTCTGTTTACTCTATTAAGAGTTTCTTTTGCTGTGCAGAAACTCTTTAATTAAGTCTGATTTGTCTATTTTTTATTTTGTTGCATTTGTTTATGGGGTCTTCATGGTAATTCCTTTGCCTAGGCCAGTCTTTAAAAGAGTATTTCCTAGATTTTCGTCTGGAATTTTTGTAGTTTGATGTCTTACATTTAAGCCTTTAATCCATCTTGAATTAATTTTTATAAATGGTGAGAGGTAGGAGTCCAGTTTTATTCTTTTGCCCAGGTTAGCCAGTTTTCCCAGCACCATTTATTGAATAGGGTATCCTTTCCCTATTGTTTATTTTTGTCAACTTTGTCAAAGATGAGTTAGTTGTAGCTATGTAGCTTTATTTCAAAGGTCTCTGTTTCATTGGTCTATGTGTCTATTTTTGTACCAGTACCATGTTGTTTTGGTTGCTGTAGCCTTGCAGTATAGTTTGAAGTCAGGTAATGTGATGCTTTCAACTTTGTTCTTTCTGCTTAGGATTGCCTTGGCTATTTGGGCTCTTTTTGGTTCCATATGAAATTTAGGTTTTTTCCTAATTCTGTGAAAAATGACATTGGTAATTTGATAGAAATAGTGTTGAATCTGTAGATTGCATTGGGCACTACTGACATCTTAATGACATTGACTCTTCCTACCAATGAGGATGGAATGGTTTTTTCCATTTGTTTGTGTCTTCTATGATTTCTTTGGGCAATGTTTTGTAGTTCTCATAGAGATTTTTCACCTCCTTGGTTAGGTATATTCCTAGATATTTTATCTTTTGTGTAAGCCACAAAATTCACTTCTTTATGAATGTTTTCATAAGGAATTTTGGATTATGCTTTTAAAGGTATCTATTTGCTATTGGGAGGATAACAAAACAAACCCAAGAAATGTTCTCTACAAGATTTCAACTGCAGTGTCTGTAAATCTGAGTGAATTCTTCTCTTCCTGAGGTCCCCAACATTTCTCAAAGCTCCTGCACTGGCAGGAGTTTAACTTTCTTACAGTCTAAAATGCCGAGACCAGCTCAGTCGGGGAGACCCTAACCCAGTGGTGCTAGAGGAATTAAAGACACACACAGAGAAGTGTGGAGTGGGAAATCAGGGGACTCCTCACAGCTTTCAGAGCTGAGAGCCCTGAACAGAGATTTACCCTCATATTTATTGACAGTAAGCCAGTGATAAACATTGTTTCTATAGATTATAGATTAACTAAAAGTATTCCTTATGGGAAACAAAGGGATGAGCGGAAACAAAGGGATGGGCTCTGGCTAGTTATCTGCAGCAGGAACATGTCCTTAAGGCACAGATCACTCATGCTATTGTTTGTGGTTCAGGAATGCCTTAAGTGGCTTTCCGCCCTGGGTGGGCCAGGTGTTCCTTGCCATCATTCCGGTAAACCCACAACCTTCAGGGTGGGCGTCATGGCCATCACAAATATGTCACAGTGCTGCAGAGATTTTGTTTATGGCCAGTTTTGGGGCCAGTTTATGGCCAGATTTGGGGCCTATACCCAGCACTAAAAGACTAAGCCAAATGAACAAGGTAAAAGGCCAGTTTTCCTAATAGAACTTTTATGCTTTGGCTCTGTCAAGAAAGCTAAACACTATTATTTAAAACTAACTTGTTACACTTTATTCAGTAAGCATCATTCTCAAATAAGATATTTGAAGTATGGCTATGACTGCACAATTTATCAATTATGTGCTGGTAAGAAGGAGAAGATATTGCAGTAGAAACTATGCAATCTACTCTCTTTTGCAATGAAAATTAAGGAGACTCAAGATTTTATAAATTCTGGAAGGTCAGGGAGAATCAGATATCATTTTAAGATGTCATATTTCAATGTATAGAAGTAGAGTTTATTAAGTTGTTGTTGATTGTGAATAGCTTAAGAAAGAAGAAAAAGGTCTTCCTTACATATCTGGAGAATGGAACCTTAAAAATACATCAACAATATTCCAAGTAACCACAGTGTAATTTCCTTCAGTGTTTATTCAGTCCTACGTAATTAGTTTTTTTTCTGCTGGATCCTGGCTTATCCATCCATTTGCCTGCAGCTGACTTACACTACACTAAAATGAGTCCTGGAAATCCTAACTCAGTCAGCAGGTATGGTCTGGAAGTTATCTAAGTGGTTTGGTCAGAAACCTACACCCATGGGTCCACTCTTTTAAGGGTCAGTAGTTAGACATGTCTGGTACAATACTTTTCTAGAAAACTCTGAGACTATGTTTATTTGTTGAATACACAATGACTGGCTTGTAGCAGAACCTTCTAGCAAGTGTAACAGTAAAATCAAAACTACCCACAGATGAGAGAGGATTAATTTCTGGCTGTGGTTAGTTTATTACTATAATCAGTATATCAGGAAGGAAGATAGTAAAATTCTCTATTGCAGTATAGTACATTCTTTCCCTAAAGAGTTTTGATCAGTGCTTTTCCCAAGGGTAAGTACATATTATAGAAATTAAGCACATTGACAAAACTCCAGAGTTTTCCCATAAAGCATATAGTTTCAGAAATATTTATTTTAATAACATTTTACCTATACAAATTTAATTTAGAGGAAGTTGAGCATATCTTCTGATGTGACAATTTTCTATGCAACTCTTACAATGGTAACACAGAAAACAAACCTAATTATTTTGTGTTTCTTTTTATATAAAGAGAAAAAAAAATATGTGTGATTTTCCAAAATCCATCTGAAAAGTCTCAAAGAAAATTTTAAGTGGATTTTTTCTTTACAACTTTAATGCTGGTTTTGGAAAGGCAAAATCAAAAGCATTATCGGAGATTTGGGTGCTTGATTAGGGTGCCTGACACAGGGGCCTGAGAAGCAACAGTTGGCATGTGTATTTAATTAAAGTGACAATAAAGCATTTTAAAGAAACAGAATATAACACATTTATAAAGAACTATATCTCTTACATGAGTTAGGAAACTCTGGTCTCTCTTTCTCTCACTCTCTCTCTCTGTAATAAAGAGCATTTCAAATTGAGCATAAGGCACAGAAAATTAATCTGATATAACACAGAATCACTGCTATCCAGGAAGATTGCATTGAATTAAAGAATAACCTTTTTTACTGTTGCTAAAGGCACTAATTAGAAACAAAGGCAGAAAGTTTGTACAAATTGAGTGAACGTTGCTAAAATTTTAACATATTTCATAGCTTTTTTTTGGAAGTAGGTATTATAAACCAGGGCAATTAAAATTCACCTTCCAAATGTTATCCTTCATTATGCTTGATCATTTTCTGGAACCAATTGACACTTCACCCTAGGACAGTAGTTCTCTCAGGGGTCTATGAGGGCAAAACAATTTCCATAAAAATACTAAGATGATAATCATGTTGAAATGCAATACATTATTATTGCTATCTTCAAATGAATTGATAAACAAGTGTTAAAAGATGTCAGTTTCAATTCCCAATACAGTAAATATAGATAGCCACATAGACAAAAGTTATTTAGGCAGTGCTCAAGAGTATAAAAAATCCAGAGATTAAGAAACCAGAGAATTGCTGAGAAGTTAGGAAAAAACCTACACTTTTTCACTTGATAAAAGCACACATAGAATGGTATTTCTCTGACACCGCTGTTGCTAGTATAGTTTCAAATCCTTATATTAATAATATCTTTTAACCCAAGTAACTAAATTCTATTATACAGAAAAGGCAGCTGGCTGGATAAATGAGAACTGTCTGTCTCTCACAGCATTACCATTATGAGAACATGTAATGAAACTTTCTAAGGTCACATAGGTCTCACTCACACATTCATGACGCAAAGCTATAGTCTCTCTTTATAATATAAAATTTATGTTAAAAGGCATACAAACATAAAATGATGCTTCATACATGCTTTGGTTTCCTATCTTACTTGGAAATTTGTTAGGTATATAAAAATATCCTTTAATTAACGTAATAAGAGAACAATAATTTAAATTATTTAAACATCTTAGAAAGTATCTTCAAGCTGACATACTACACAGCATAATTACTGTAGAAATAAATAGGTTGACTAATGATCCAACTTATTTGCACAGATTTAAATTTTTCTTAATTTTAAATATTATGCATGGGTAATTTCACCTTATTTAAACAGTAGACCTGTATAAATTTGAGAAAACAAACCAAAGTAGAATAAAGTGTATGCTTTTACTCTACTTAACACAAATTAATCATGGAAGAGACACAGCTAGCTTTTTTAACACAAAAATTATTCAACTAGTCTTATTTGTCAATGTTTATTCTAATTATGTGAATTTAGTATCTTCAAAAAGTCTTAAGACTTTTTTTTATAAGAAATTTCTTTAAGTTGAGAACATTTAAACTATTCATTTTTAAATTTCCTTTATTTCTGGGACTTTGGATCATTTAGTTTACATATTTATTCATCTCTATAAGCCAATTGGAACATAACTTATAATTTAAGATACTTTATAATATAGGTTATTTATACCCTCTAGAAAGAGTAAAACATTTCACACTAACACAATCAGAGGTAAAGGCCTTTCTGAATTACAGAAACATAGACACAAAGATACATAGAGTACTTATAGCTTCACATTTTTAACTTCACCCATAGGTCAAGAGTAAATACACAGATACGGATCAGATTGAGTTTGTTTCCTTCACGTGGGCACCATATTTTGAACTGAGAATTTTATAAAAACAATCAAAAAAAGAATAAAAACCTCATTCCCTGTCATCTTTTACCCAACAGAAAACAGATTCTATAATCCAACAGCAATGATCAACAAATAACCAGATCATTAAGCCAAATTTTCAAACATTGCTCTCACCAATGGAGAATAACTTGCACACAGTAAGAACCATAGAAACTTCAACAAAGCACAAAATTATTGGGAAAAATACAAGAAATACAAAATCAACATAACTAAAGTTCTACTGTCACTTGTGTTTCCCTCTGGGAGAAAGAAAATAGCAGCAGACCAGCAGTATGATTTGCATTTATTTAACTTATTGATTAAAGAAGGCACCAATGAGATATTATAAAACAGTTCAAAGGAGAACTGAAAGAGAGACATATATTAAATTATCAGGAATGTTGAAATGAATTTGATTAATAGATGGAAAACTAACTTATTTGGGAGAGAGAAGGAAATCAATAGTACCTCCAATGGAGGAAATTCATTTTGCATTGCCTATGAGAAAAATGATTTGCATCACTATCAGTTATCTACAATTTAGAGTGGTAACACAGATCAAGACAGTAAAGGATGAGCTAGACAAAACACCCAGTGATCTTTTTCTGTGCATTTCAAAGTCATTCACAATTATTCCTGACAGTATCATTGAGAATAATTTTCCTAATTGTTCCTAGTAAATGAACTGATCTCTAATTCTAAATGAATAACAAACGAATCTAATCAACAAAGTTCCCAATAGAATAAATTATAACCTACTGAAGAAGTTAATGAAATTTGTAAAATTGCATATAACCAGCTTATTGAAAAATTGGATGTTGCAGGATGTAATCAGGGAGAAACTTTATTCTTCTTCACAATTTCCCTTTTCAGTGCATTTAATAGATTGTTTTTCTTCCCTAACTTTGAAGGAAATCACAAGATCTCAATGATTTCTGGTTCCTTTCAGATAACATAAATTCTTCTCAGTCTAACATCAAATCTTTAACCACTCTTTAAGTCTAAGATTTCTCTTTCCCCTGCTGATAAGCAAGAAAAGGGAGGCACAGTCTTCCTTTCTTGATCTCCTGCCCCATGCTATGGATTTTCATGGAAGCTTTAAAGTTTGAGGCAAGAGAAAAGGAAGAAATAAGGGTCAGAAAGTTTTTCCTGCGTTGGAAGATCATAACGCAGCTTTGGGCTTAATATATGCCAAAAGCTAACTCTTTCTTTAGTGGCATTTTCTTGAGAGTCATGTAGTTTCCTGGAATTCCTAAAGTGGTTTATGGTGTTCCTTCTGTCATTTGGTTGTTTATGTCCTTACCACTCAAGCCCGTCTCCTACAGGCCATACTAAACTGCTGGCCTTTCCTATGGAGCTTCCCTGACCCCAGGCTAGCAGTCCTCTCGGAAAGGGTCTTTTAGAGATGGCTCACCGTTGGCTCCCTTTAACACATGAAAATCAATGTCATTGCCTGGTAGCCAGTAGAAGTGTGTCTCAGAGCAGTCCATTTGACTCTGCTTTTCCAAGGAAACTAGCTCTGGCCTTTTGCGCTTAAACTTTTCAGACTTGAATACAGTCTTGGTTCACTTAAAAGCCCCACTCGGCCAGGCATGGTGGCTCACATCTGTAATCACAGCACTTTGGCAGGCCAAGGCAGGTGGATCATGAGGTCAGGAGATCAAGACCATCCTGGCCAACATGGTGAAACCCCATCTCTACTAAAGTACAAAAATTAGCCAGGCATGGTGGCACGCGCCTGTAGTCCCAGCTACTTGGGAGGCTGAGGCAGGGGAATCGCTTGAACCAGGAAGATGGAGGTTACAGTGAGCTGAGGTCGCACCACTGCACTCCAGCCTGACCACACAGCAAGATCCATCAAAAAAAACAAAATTCCACTCTCATTTGTCTTGAGATAGGGAGGAGGCACTGCCTCACTGCAGGGGTTAGAAGATGCTCACAATATACTAGAAACTTCTCTCTAAGTCCTTAGGAAGAAAAAATGTCATAGTGAAAAATATTGCATGTTTTCACAACTCTACAGAATATGAGCCAGGAAGTTTTTTAAAAATTATTTTCTAACTTCTCTCTAGTTCTTTAGGAAGACCTCTGTTACAGTGTCTTCAACTTCATATTGCATATTTTTTCCTGCTCCTATATAGCCTACAGGTACTGTATGAGCTAATACTAGCAGATTTTTTTAAAGCTTTAGGATTTGCATAGATACCCTAGAAACTTCTTGGAGAATTTCTTCCTATATAATTTGGCTTACACTTACATAGTAAGTGTAAGTTTTTTGAGCAGATATAGAATCTATGTGCTTTATAGGAAGAGCTACTGTCTATAAGGAGGAAAAAAAGGTGTATATCTTTATGATAAATTATATGCATGTAATGATAATAGTTATAGTAACAGAAATAATTTAGAATGCTGATTCTGTATAAAAAAATTATTTCCTCTCTTTTCTCACTCATATGATTGTCTATGAAACAATTACTACTATTGTTGTTATTTATAGTTGGAGAAACAGATGCTTAGAGAGTTTAGAAGATTTGTCCAAGATCACCTAGCTAGTAAGTGCTTGGATCTGTTTTTTTATTATTATTATCATTATTTTAAACTGCAAAGCACAGACTCAGGTTCTTGAAGTATAGTGGTGAGAAAGGCTATGGGGAAAAGATGGAAGGTTGTTTTCTCCTCATAACCCAGTCTAGCTGATAATGATATTTGACATGTGGGAAGAATAATTAGGGATTATGAAGTTTTCTTTTCTCTCATAATTATATTAGAAAGCTAAGAGTCACTTGGTGGATCATAATTACTATAATTCAGATAATCTGCAACTTTATGAAAATGTGTGCCTTCATTTCATGACAATTACTCTTCCCCAATGTCCTTCTAGCTTCAACAAAGTTATTGAGTTTCCATAAATAGAAACAATATTTGCATTTGTAAATATATTATGCATGTGTATATATGATAATGCATCTTAACCTACCTTTTTATCATGTATAGAAATATAAAAGAATGACAATCATCTAGCAAATTTCTACAAACGTTTTACTAATTTAATAAAAACAAGCCCATGAAATACATACATTCCAACATTTCACCTATTAAATTGTGTAGAACTGCAGTAGTGTCTAAAGGCCATTCCACAAGCAACAACAATTACCATATATAAATATTAATATGCATGGGATTGATAAACAGAGCCAGATTTGCATTCCATACATAAAACTGTCAACTCACATTTCCATGATAAATCATGAAAAGAATGAAGGTGTACTCAGGCATATGAGCATTGCATTTATTTTCTGGGCTAGCAAAGGCGTTATCTTTGTGTGTCTGATTCATTTGTTGTGCTAATTTTCAAGATACTCAATATTTTACCACAAAGTTAACATGATAGGTATATCTTAAAAGTGTCAGTGAAAAATATTGCAGTTTTCACAACTCTACAGAATATGATCCAGGAAGTTTTAATTTTTAAAAATTATTTTCTAATACATTGCTAGTTTTGGTAAAACCCTTACCAAATAATCAGCAATTAAAGAAAAATATGTACTCTCAGCCTCCAAGTATTAAATTGACTACCTTAGAATAGAACATAAGCCTTTTTTAGTATCTAGTAATATCGGTTATATGAAATAGAAAGAAAATATACTAATGCTTTCATGTGTTATACAGATAGCTCCTGCAAAATAAATGACTATGTTTAAATAATACTTAGCATAAACATGTATGCCTACTCAACATATGCATAGGATCTTAACACTTCTGAAACTGAACTTCTCATATTCTCCTTCAAACCTATCCACTGCAAAGTTCCCTGAGATATATCCAGTTCCCACTACTTCCACAGCTACTCTTTCATCTCAGATGATATTATTCTTTCTTCTATAATGGATATCTAGACTCCCTGCTTCTATCACTGGCACTGCTAATGCCCTATTCTCAACTATTCTCAATACAATTACATTGAGATCCCTTTAAGACAAGCCAAATCATGTCACTCTTCTGCTAAAAATCCTGCAATGTCTTCTTATTTTACCCAGAGGAAAAGGTAAAATTCTTTAAAGGGCTTATAAAAGCCTCTTATGATCTAGCCCCTCATTATCATTCAAAGTCATCATCTACCACACTGCAATCTTCCAAACAAGACCTCCTCCAGTTACACTGGCCTCCACTCCATTGTTCTGATTTACTTACCTTAATCCTGCTTTGGGATTAGGGCATTCATTGCACTCGATGTCTCCTCTGCCTGGAACAAGCTTCTTAATTTCCCCAACCCCAAAAATCCATAAAGCTAACCCTAATCATCGAGTCTTTACTTTCTCAACATATCCTATCCAGGTCATTGTATTTTACTCTGCAACCCCAACCCCTGTCACTGCCATCTCTCTCTCACTGTTTTACTTTTACTTATTTGTCTATATCAATTAGAATATAAACTCCATAAAGCAAAATATTTTGTTCATTTTGTTCAAAGATGTAATTAAATAAACTAAAACAGGTCCCTAGTAAGCATTCAACAAATATTTCTAAGGGAATAAATTGTCTGGATTTATTACTAGTGATAAAGCATACATGCACAATTTTAATTCTAGAAACAATAAGATAAGCAGTACAAGAAACACAAAATGCTATTGGTTGCAGAGGGAAAGTAATGTCTTGATTAAGATGCAAAGTAAAAATGAATACTTTACAGAAGATTGTATTTAAGATAAGACTTTAAGGATTGGTAAAATTTTGACAAGTGGATAATCAAGGTGTGGGTGCTACGAGAAGCAGTTGAAAGAGGGGTTAAGAACGAAACTGACTATTGCTTGCTTTTTATGTTTCATCATTCTACTCCACACTGGGATAACATAGATGAACAACTTGATCACTAATTTCAAATTGCTTGCTGCTAGTGAAATATGTGTGTGTGTGTGGGGGGGTCTATCGTAATTCTAACAATCAATAGCAAAATAATGTACTAAAATAAAGAACATATAGAAGACTCCTCTGAGAAGATTTCTCAGAGAAAGTTGAAAAAACATAAAAACTTTAAAAAATCAATTTCATTCAATAGTCCATAAATAGACTTAAATTATATAAAACATTTGATGATGCTGTCAACATGAAAGCTCACAGTTTAGTTTGGATATACTGTTGGCAAGGTTCTGGATCCCTAACCTACTTTGTCTAACCACAGGAGTGGCATCCAGAAAGATGAATAAAAGGGAAGGTTCAGACAAATCCGTGACATTCCTGGACAGAAAAGTTCTGCCACTTCATTCCTATTTGTCCTATTCCAATAAAAGTGGTTGGGCAATTTAGAAAAAGATAAAAAGCGCTTTTTCATTACTTTTATTATTTCATTACTTTTATCGTTACTCACAACTAAACTTCAGGCCAATTCTAAACTTTTCTTCTTCTATCATCAGCCCCACTTAGTTTCTTCAACCATTTCAAAACACAAAATCGCCTACAAACAAACATTTTCAACAGGTGAGAGGGGAAAAAATGGAGAACAGAGAATAACATATAATGCCTCAAGAATCCACTAACAACAACACAACTGTATCACACACCTCACACTCTACAACAACAAAATAATAGTCTCCCCAAACCTACATAGGAAAAGGAATGTTCATACACTCTACTCTTTCGTCTGCAGTAGTTTTGAGTTTCATTTTTATTCCCTTGTCCTTTCTACCAAAGCTAGATCTTTCTCTTTGTGTTTGCATTTCCCAGAAGTATTAAGGGAAAAGAAAATAGGGCAACTGCTTCCCCTTCATTTTTGTTGTTGTAGTTAACTCATTTTCACCCAATCTTGTGTTCAATACATTCTAAAAGAATAAATATAATCTCTGCAATGGAAAGCAGATGCTTTTCTTCAAAATGTCTTCTCATAATGGCGCAAATTCTCTTAAACAGCAGCAGCTACACTTTATCTGAACAACTTTTATTAACATGAATATTATATAATTATAGCTGTCTTTTAATGTTGATGTCTTTGTAAATACCATATATTAATTATTACAGTGGCTGCAATGTTACAATATAAATCAATGAGTCAGTGCATAATCAACAAGGTAAACATCAGCAAAATGTTTTACTGGAAGCATTTGCTCTTAACCTCTCTCCCTTTCTGTATCAGCTGATCGACACCATTATCTTTTTTTTTTTTTTTTTTTTTGAGATGGAGTCTCGCTCTGTCACTCAGGCTGGAGTTCAGTGGCACAATCGCCACTGTCTGCAACCTCCATCCCCCAGGTTCAAGCGATTCTCCTGTCTCAGCCTCTGGAGTAGCTGGGATTATAGGCTTATGCCACCACGCCTGGCTAATTTTTGTATTTTTAGTAGAGACGGGGTTTCACCACCATGTTGTCCAGGCTGGTCTCGAACTCCTGACCTCAGGTAATTCACCTGCCTCGGCCTCCCAAAGTGCTGGGATTACAGGCGGACACCATTATCTTTTGATAGCGGTCTGTTTCATCATCCTTGGGCCATGTTTTTACAGAACTAAAAACAAAATATGCACAGATACTGTCCAAATATTTTTAAAACATGTGAACTTAGATTAAAATAATCTTGGAGAAAGGAGGAAAATAAAATTCATCTTGTTTCACCATTATTATTTTTTACTGGAGAAACCGATGACTGGAACTATTAAATTACTTCCAAAAGAACCAGGATTGGAACTCGGGTTTCCTACACTAGTTTCTGTGTTCTCTTTTCATTTTAACACATGGCCTATTACCTCTTTATATTTTATGGAGAATAAAATCATCACAATAGAATGCTCCATAAAATTATACATATGCCTTAAAATTTTTACATATCAATATAATCTTTTTGTTGTTGTTAAATCCACAGTCCATCCTTTTAGCTATTTCAGTTGCTGGGGGTGCTATATAAGATTTTAATTGTGCAATATTGAACATTTCACATAAAAGAATGATGGATCTCTTGAGCTTTCAGGAAGACAAGAAAATTTAGTCTATGGAAGAACAAAAGCAAACAAAAAGCAAATAGGAAACTTCTCTCATGAGAAGTAAACAATAGTACCCCATTATAGGGGGTGTGATGGTTGATATTGAGTATCAACTTGATCCAACTGAAGGCTGCAAAGTATTATTTGTGGGTGTGTTTGTGAGGGTGCTGCCAAAAGAGATTAACATTTGAGTTTGTGGACTGGGAGAGGCAGACCTACCCTCAATCTGGGTGGGCACCATCTAACAGCTGCCAGAGTAGTTAGGAGAAAAGCAGGCAGAAGAACCTGGAAGGACGAGGCTGGCTGAGTCTTCCGGCCTCTGTCTTTCTCCCATGCTGGATGCTTCCTGCTCTGGAACATCAGACTCCAGGTTCTTCAGCTTTTGGACTCTTGGACTTACAGCAGTGATTTGCCAGGGGCTCTCAGGCTTCAGCCACGGACTGAAGGCTGCATTATCAGCTTCCCTACTTTTGTGGTTTTGGGACTTGGACTGGCTTCCTGGCTCCTCAGCTTGCAGGTGGCCTGTTGTGGGACTTCAATTCGTGATTGTGTGAGTCAATTCTCCTAATAAACCCCCTTCATACATACATCTATCCTATTAGTTCTGTCCTTTTAGAAAACCCTGACTAATACAGGGAGAAATGGAAATATATTTGTTCCAAGACTCCCAGTAGATGCCTAATACTGTGCTAGTGCCAAAGCTTATACATACACTATATGTTTTCCTATATATTGATATTTATGATAAAGTTTAATTTCTACATTAGGAACAGTAAAAGATTAACAACAATGACTAAAAATAAAGTAGAACATTTATAACAATGTGCCAGCATCACTACTCTTGCACTTTGGCACCATTATTAAGTAAAGAGTTAATTGCACAAAAACACTGTGATACCGCAACAGTTAATATCATACCCCAGAGGGATACTAAGTGGGTAGTGTGTGCAGCTTGGATACACTGGACAAAGCGATGATTCATGTTATGGGTGGAACCGAGTGAGATGGTGTGAGATTTTATCATATTACTCATAATGGCACACTATTTAAAGCTTATGAATTATTTCTGGAATTTTCCATGTAATATTTTTGGACCCTGGTTGACTGTGGGTAACTGAAATCACGGAAAGTGAATCAATGGATAAGCGAGGACTACTATAATATTTTAGACTACAATCTTAAGTATTATAAGCCTACAATTTCACACGCCGCTGCTTTCACATTTTTGAAC
Source organism: Pan troglodytes (assembly GCF_028858775.2). Classification (NCBI taxonomy): domain Eukaryota; kingdom Metazoa; phylum Chordata; class Mammalia; order Primates; family Hominidae; genus Pan; species Pan troglodytes. The sequence goes on from NC_072401.2 coordinate 138,726,664, forward strand.
CTTGTGGGGCACAAAAGGCCTAAAGGTGAGTCTCCTTGCTCTCAACAGACATACTCTGACCCAGCTAGTTGGATCAGGTGAGGCAGCTGCTCACCATCTGGTCCTCAACCTAACAGGTTTTTTATGCCTGCCACCTCAAACAAGTTATTAGACAAGTTCGTATCTTTCCCAGGTACCTCACCCTCTCATTACTACCAAGCCTGCCTCCCACAGCCCTTGCTTGTTCAGCCTTGTCCCCTGTGAACCCTCTGCATGGCCTTGTGTCATGCCTGATACTACTCTGGAGCTATGGGTATGTTTTAACAATAAACTTGTTTGATTTCATTTGTGCAATATTGGTCATCATATATTTGTTTTTTTTTTTTTTCATATTAGGTAAAGGAGACAATATCTTCCTCACCAGCAGGATAAATAAGAGGTGATCAAAACACCACAGAGCATGGTACAAAAAAACAATATGAAACAAACTAATTTTCCTCGATCTACATTTTGGAAAACCACTGTTGCATTTTTCAGCTCCCAGTGGGAGTTTTTAATGCCCTTTTCAGCAACAAAACAAAACAAAACAAAATAAAACATTGCATTACATACCACAGGAGAGTAATGGAAAAGAGAAACAAAAATCCAGGATTAATTCTAAAGTCTTATACTCCTATACACTATGAATATAGATAATAGGTCTTGATTTAAAGCTTTCCATATTAATTTAATCCCTTGTAAACTCTGCTGTTTCATAGAAATTATACTTTAAGATGAAGACTAAAAACAGAAAAAGAATATTTTGTGTCTGTTCATTCATGTTATTCCTTGATTCATTGTAGCATAATGAACAAAATTTTAGTTTAAGATTAAAAACTTGCAATTATGGTGACAGTTAAATATATATTATAGAAACATGAAAAAACTACAACTCTTTATGACATTCAGAGATCATGAAAACATGCTATTAAGAGATTTTCAATATAATATTAGAGTAACTTGGAAAAATATAAACTAATAATTTAAAAACTTTGTGAAAGTCAACAGATAATATTTTATAATATAAAGTTAACATTCATTTTTTTAAACTTCAACTCTAGAGCCTAGAAGATTTCATGAAAGAGAAACTTTTTATTCACTTTATTGACAATGTTCAATTGTAACATTTCTGCTGCATTTAAGATAGCACAATCTCACCTTACAAGCAAATTACTCATGTCTATTTCCTATCTCGATAAGCACACCTAAGAGCATACGATTTTGTTTCCATTCACAGATGTACCATAGATATTTATGAGGAACATTTCCACATGTTGCACACCTCCTTTAATTTTGTTTGTTAGTTGGTCCTTGTAGATCAACTTTATGGGTTTTATCTTGACCTATCACATTTATTTGTAACATATGATAATTTGAGCAAGAAGGCAAATGCACTTCCATTTTGACTCTGAACCTGGATATATATATTTCCCTGACAATGTGCAGCCTCCATTGTGAAGACTGAACTTGAGGATGTGTCTTAGAAAGACTCACCGGAACATTAGCCAGATGTTAACAATGTATATTACTGCAGGTCTAATTTGTTCTGAAAATCTATCTTTGTGAACTTGACAAAGTCATATGCCTCAGTATGTTCTTTCATCAGTTAAAAAAAGGGGTTTGGGACTATTTCAGCAACAAAAATGCTATGAATATAATATTTTGACTAACTGCCTTTTAAATTTTTATATATTTTCCATTTGCATTCATTTAGGATATGTAATATATTCATATAGTTCAAAATCCAAGAGACATACAATTGTAAAGAACATGTTGAAGGCCTACCCATCACTGTCAGCCTAATTTAGCCCACCTCAATGCATTTGAGGTAACCACTGTCATTACTTTTGGATGCATCACTCCAAGGTGGCTTTATGCAATTATAATTGTATACAATTATTTTCCTCTTTCTTCCAAAAAATAAAACTTACTCTATACAGTATTCTGAAGATTGGCTTTTTCATCATATGTATCTTGAGCTCTTTAATATTATAATATAGAACGTTATCTTTTTATCTTTTTCTGCTTTATGATAATGGTATTATAGTTTATTTTAGTAGTCCTTTATTAATAAATACTTGGGTTGTTTCCACTTTCTTGGTGTTACAGACTATATTTCAGTGAATTACTTTATGCAATACTTTATCCAATCTATGCAGAAACATATGTAAGATAAATTCCCAGTGAGATTTGTTGTTCATAGGCTATTATTTAGAGATATTGCTAAAACTTGTTTCATTAGAAGTACACCATTTTTTCTCCCACCATCTATGTATGAAAGAACCTGTTTCTCCTTAGTTTGGAAAAGAATATTTTCTCATCATTTTGCATGTTTGTTAATCATAAATATAAAAACTAAATCTTGCTTTATTTCTAATTTGCATGTCTCACGAGTAAGTTTGAAGACTCACAAAAATTATTTTTAGAAAACATTTGAATTTATTTTTCTGTGATTTATCTCTTCAATATCTCATATTTTATGTATCTGTGAAGTATTTGCATGTCTTAGTCCATTTATGCTTCTATAACAAAACACCTGAGACTGGATAATTTACATTAAACAGAAATTTATTTTCTCACATTTCTGGAGGCTGGGAAGTCTAAGATTAAGGTGCCAACATATTCAGTGTCTGGAAAGGACTGCTCTCTCCTTCCAAAATGATGCGTTGCATGCTGTGTTTGTGAGAGGGGAGGAATGTTGTGTCCCTCCTAGAGAGCAAAAAGGGGTGAACCTCCTCTGTCAAGCCCTTTTATAATGGCATTAATTCATTCACAATGGAAGGGCCCTCATGACAAACACTTCCAGAAAGGCCCCACCTTTCAACATTAGTACATCGGGGATTTAGTTTCCAGTATATAAAATTTGGGGGACATATTTAGGCCATAGCATTCTGCTTCTGGCCCCCAAACTTTACATCCTTCTCACAAACAAAATACATACATTCCATCCCAATGGTACCAAAAAGTCTTAACTCATTCCAGCACCAACTGTAAAGTCTAAGACGTAAGTCTTACCTAAACAATATATGGGTGAAACTTTAGGTACAATTCATCCTGAAACAAATTCTCCCACTGTAATCTTGTGAAATCAAACAAGTTATGTGCTTCCACAATATAATTGTGGGACAGATATAGGTCAGATATTGCCATTCCAAAAAGGGGAAATAAAAAAGAATAAAGGGACAACAGGTCCCAAGTAAGTTGAGAACCCAACAGGGCAACATTAAATCTTAAGGCTTGAGAATAATCTTTTACTCCATGTCCTACTGTCCACACGCACTGAAGTAAGGGGTGAGTCCTCAACGCTCCTAATGGCCTTACTCCTACAGCTTTGATGGGCATTGATCATGCTACTCTTACAGGTTGCAATTAGGAGATCGTGGCCCTCCCAAGCTGGTGTTACATGCTGTGGCTCTACAGTAAGGGCTCTTGAGGCAGCCCATCCCCCATGGTTACTAGACAGCCTTGCCTAACCAGAGACTGTCTGTGGTGGTTCTGCCCCTGCAGCAGTTCTCTCCCTGGGAGGCTTCTGGAGACATCCTTTGAAACGTAGGGGGAGAAGGCCAGGCCTCCAGAACTTCTGTATCCTGTGCCTACAGAATTAGCACCATGTGGTTGCTGCCAAAGCTCACTGCTTGTGCCCTCTGGCATATTCCAGCATTAACTTCAAAACTGTTCCAGCCTCTGCAAACAGTCTCATTTATAATAGCATCAAAAAAAAAAAACTACTCAGGAATAAATTTAACCAAGGAAGTGAAAGATATCTATACAACTATAAAACATTGATGAAAGAAATTAAAGATAATATAAATTAATGAAAAAATATTCCATGTTAATGGATTGGAAGAACTAACATTATTAAAATGTCCACATCACACAGAGTGGTCTATAGATTTAATACAATCCCTATCAAAATTCCAGTGTCATTTTTCATAAAAATAGAAAAAAAAATCCAATAATTTTTATGAAACCACAAAACATCCTGAACAGCCATAAAAATCTTGACCAAAGATTGAAAAAGAACAAAGCTGGAGACAACACACAAACAGATTTCAAAGTATATTACAAAGGTATGGTAATCAAAACAGCATAGTACTGGCATAAAAACAGACACATCAACCCATGGAATAGGATAAAGACCCTAGCAATAAACCACACATCTATGGTCAATTGAATTTTGAGAATGGTGCTTGAACACTCAATTCAGAAAGAACAGTCTCTTCAATAAACTGTGATGGGAAAACTGGATGTCCACATGCAGAAGAATAAAAGTAGAGCTTTATCTTACACTATGTACAAAAATAAACTAGAAATTAATCAAATACTTAAATATAAAACCTGAAACTGTAAAACTAATAGAAGAAAACATAGAGGAAAATCTCCATGAGATTGTGCCTTATTGGATAAGACACCAAAAGCACAAGCAACAAAATCAAACGTAGATAAATGGGATTGCATTGAACTAAAAAAACTTCTGCATAGCAAAAAAAATTAATAAAGTGAAGAGACAACTCATAGATTGAAAAAATATTTGGAAATCATACATCAGGTAAGAGGCAAATATCTAAAATATACAAGGAACTCAAACTACTACAAAATAACCTTATTTTTAAAATGAGCAAAGGACTGAATAGATATTCCTCAAAAAAGACATACAAATTGCCAACAGATGTATTTTTAAATCATCAACATCTCTAATAACCAGAGAGATGTAAAACCACAATGACATATTACCTCATACCTGTTAGCAGAGCTATTATTAAAAGGACAAAAGATAATAAGTGTTGATGAGATGTGGAGAACAGAAAACCCTGTACACTCCTGGGAATATTGTAAATTAGTACAGCCAATTTGGAAAACAGTACAGAGGTTAAAAAGCTAAAAATAGAATTAACATATGATCCAGCAATCCTACTTCTAGGTATACACCCAAAGAAATTGAAATCAGTATCTTGAAAGGATATCTACACTTTCATGTTCATTGCAACACTATTCACAGGAGCCAAGATATAAAAATAAACAAATTGTCCATCAAGGAATGAATGGATTTTTTAAATGTGTTATATATCCACAATGAAATATTATTCAGCCTTAAAAACAGAAAATTCTGTTGTTTGCAGCAATATAAATGAACCCAGAGAACATTATACTAAGTAGAATAAGCCAGGTACAGAGAAACAAATACCATATGATAACACTTATATGTGAAGTCTAAAAATGTCAAATTCATGGAAGTAGAGAGTAAATGGTGATTACTAGAGGTGGGGAATGTGAACGGGGAAAGGGGAGATGTTGGTCAAATGGTATAAAGATTTAGTTGGACAGGAGGAATAAGTTTTGGGGATCTACTGCACAGTATGTTGAATATAGTTAATGATCATGTATTATATTTTTAAAAACAGCTAAAAAGGAAGATTTTAAATAGTCTTACTACAAAAAATGAAATATATTTGAAGTGATGGATATGCTAATTAGCCTGATTTGATCATTATATATGTATGTACTGAAACACTGTATTGTACCCCATAAATATATACAATTATTATTTACTAGTTAAAAAATATTCTAACCTTTACCCAGTACTAAGGTTCAAAGCTGGTTCCACAGTTTTAGGGATTTTTATAGCCACATACCACTCTTCTGGTATCAATTTCTGCCTTAGTCAATTTGTGCTACCATAACGAAATACCTGAGACTGGGTAACTTATAAAGAACAGAAATTTATTTTCTCAAAGTTCTAGAGGCTGGAACACCCAATATCTAGGTTCCATCAAGTCTGGTGTCTTATAAGAGCTGCTCTTGGCTTTCAAGATGGTGCCCTTTAAGCTGTGCACTTCAGAGAAGAAAATGCTGTGTTCTCACATAGCAGAAGGTGAAAGGCAAAAAGAAGCAAACTCTCTCTGTTAAGCCCTTTTATAAAGGCATTGATTCATTCATGATGACAGAGCTCTCATGACGTAAACACCCCCGAAAAGGCCCCACCTTCTAAAACTGTTGCATTGGGGATTAAGTTTCCAAGACATGAATTTTAGCATTAGACATAGCATTATATAATTAGGAAGATTAGCAATTCTAATTTAGGTAGATGAGTTGAAAATACATTTTTCCTAATTTGTCAGTTGTTTCCTGACTTTGCTCACAGTGGGCTTTTTTTTTCTGTATTTTTTACCCAGAAGTTGACATTTGTATAAGAAAAATTAAACATCTGTTGACATTTTGACTTTTGTATAAGAAAATTTAGCAATATTTTTCTTTATGGATTCCAAATATCAAATCATAATTGGAAAAACCGTCTCCAAGTTTATAAATGAATTTACACATATTCTCTATGTGTAAGGAAATTAAACATATTTCTCTCTACTATATTCATTATTCACTTGTTTGCACTGAACTATCTCTTCTAGAAAATTTATGTTTTTAACATTGAAATCTTGATGTATACCCTGATATGAGTATATGTAAGGAGACATTCAAACTTCACATTTATCTGAATGATTCAGTTTTCCCATTAGTAATTTTTTAACAGTGCACCTTTATTATAATTTGAGGGACCATATTTATTATATATTACATTCTTGTGTCTATTTGGGTTTATATGTGAACTTTTTGCTCAACTTTTCTATGTCCTATCTATGAATCAATACAATGCTATATTAATTTTGAAGCTTGAAGATATATTTTAATAATTGATAAAGCTGTTTCAATTTGCCCTCTGGACTCTGCTACTGCGTTTTTTTATGTTTGTTTGTTTCTTTTATTTTGTTGTCTGTTTGGGTTTTTTTTACTCTAGGTTCCTCTTGCTGCTTATGGAGAACAATCCTGATGTCAGTTCCTAACAGTTTGTGATTTTGATAACTACGCTGAATACGTTTCTAACATAATATTTTTTTCTTATATTCATTTTTTCAATATAATCTTGCCTCATATACGCTTTTTACTAAGGACATTTTTAAAAAGTAGTGGGAACAGGGACAATTGTTGGAGACAGACATTTTACTCCTTGCCAGATGCTTTCCCTTCCTAAGAAAGCTTAGTAAGATCCATGATTAGTAAAACACCTCAAGGGAATAAGAAAAGAAAATAGTTATTTTCCCAAAGATCTTAGGATTAGAGAAGCTGGGCATATTTCCAGCTTTCTCCACTTATCTCTTTTGGCTCCATTGCAGCAAAATATCTTCCCTTAAACACAACCATGCCTGAAGGAGAAGTTAGTTAACCCTTTGATCTTCATATCTTTGAACCAATTTAGCGTACTATGGAATCATGGATAACTCTGGTAATAGTCAAACTGCTTTGACATGTTAGCCAAACATTCACCCACAGAATCTCTCTCACCGGCCAGGCATCATTCATATTATTCAGAGACATTTTGGGAAAAAGCCTTATTATATAACACGCTAGCACTGAAAATTCTACGTGTCACCTAAGTACTTCTGTCTCTATACTCACAAGGAATATTGTCCAAGTATGAAATACATTCTAAAATTCTGTACTCTGAAAACAATTTTTAAAAACATATATATATACACACACATATATATACACATATATGTACATATATACACATATATATGTACAGACACACACACGTGTTTTTCACAAGTCTTCAGTCTGCATGTTTGGGTCAAAGAAATCCCCAGCCTTTGTAAATTTTAGGTATCACAAACTTCCATTTCAGAGAGAATGGAGTTGAATGAGTCTTCTGACCCATTAACATTTCTAACACTAACACCTCATGTACTTATGTCAAAAAACACTTTTAGCTCCTGTTTTGCTTACCCACTACATTCCTTATTGAGTGCTTATTGCTTTCAGCCTCTGTTGGAAACTCAGGCATGTCTACTTCTTTAGTTAAAACTAATGGAATTCCAGACTCTAATGGAGAAATGTCCACTTCACCATTTTGAACTGTATTTTTTTAAATGCAGTCTGCTAAGCGATCCCAAAAGAAATAATAGTCATATTCCATTGAAAATCCATATAAGGTCTTTGCTTAAATGGTCTGAGTAAAGTCCTAGCATTCTAGTATCATTTCCTTTTCCAAGTTTTGTTGTTGTGTTGTTGTTCTTAATTCCCCCAAATCAACCTAATATTTAGGTTTTGAGTCTTTGTGCTAGTCCATATTCTGACCCCAACCTTTGAGGTAGATGGGAAGATTGATGGAAAGATGTCAACTGAGAAATATAAGTGATGTAATTCTCTTACATGGAAACTACCAAAACAACCATAAGAATTGGGAACAATACAACATCTTCCCACATGAAGTTTCAGGCTTTCCAAGTCCCTGGTTCCCTGTGAGGACCGATTATTTCTGCAGAAAATTCTTCTGGCCATAAGAAATGTGCCTTGCTATTCTGAAAATAAATTTGTTCCTGTGACCTCTTCAAAAAACCTTGGCTACTAACGTGGTATAAATAGCTAATAAAAATAATCTCAGTGCATTTTTAAATTTTTCTTTGACACTGACTGAATTTGCATTATTAGTCTGCTAGGCAGTCCAAGGGTCTACATTTGTTTAGGAAGTAATTTGCCTAAAAATTTACAGGTAAGACCAAATCCAGATTTATAAGTCAGTTTCTATCTTTACACATGCTGCCATTCTGCCTGTATGTTGTCCTTGACTCCTACAGAACTGCATTTACCTCATTAAGCTTTGAAGTTTCACCTCAAATTATATTGACAGAGGTACAGAAGTAGGTACAGAGCTTACTGTTCATCTATTAAAAGGTCATGAAAGAAATTACTTTAATATATCAGTATTTAGAATTCTTGTTTCTCCTTCAGACACAACAGTTTCTCATGGACAGAGTAGATTGTGCAAGTAGCCACATTTTCTTATTTTGTTTTGGCTTCAGGAGATTCAGAGTGAAATTCAAGATCACACTTCATAATGGATATAGAATTCTGGCCTCATTCTGATGACATTTTCTTTGGAGTTGCCAATTTAAAATTTTTATTTTACAGTATTTTATAAGAACAACAATCAATAACTAACATATAATTGATAATGTAATTAATAATATCCAATATTATTATGTTTTACATGAATTACCTTATTTCACTCTCATTTTTTAAATGAGGTATTAACCATTCTTTTCCTAGTCAGTGGAACTAAAGATACTCAATCTTCTTTAAGGCTGTGACTTGGAAGCTCTATATAACTTCTGCTAGCATCCAATTGGAATCAATCTAGCTCTGCAAAGACAAGCTAGGGATATAGAGTATAGATAAGTAGCTTTCTATGTGTATGGATAAAACTAAGGAGGAGAAATCAAACTTCAAGGGATAGCAGACTCTATCAGCACTTCTTAGGACAAAATTGAGAGGAAAGAACAAAGCACCTAAATTGCTATTTGTTTAAACATGAGGCAATTAGGCCTAAATTATCTAATTAGAAAATTTAGATTGCTCATATGCACCGATAAGTTATCTATTTTTCTCAAGTTGTTCCATATATAAAGATTGAATTATGCTTTATTTATCACTCTTTATATAAGAATATGCTATGGCATAAAGGACTGAAAATTGCTTAGACATAATACGATTTATTTGGAGAACATTCTACACTTAATTTAAAATAACCTCATAGCCAACCATGCCCTTTGACAGTGATTTTAGCTTCCTTTCCCATCAAAATGTACATAGGTGCTGTTTACTGATTGATACTGTATATTATTTATTACTTCCTCTTTTACTGGGGAGATGTTAAACACTTTGAATTTTAGTGGATTGGCTACCCTAGCTCATAGCACATAATTTAACTTTTATTCATCTAGTAATAAATTTGGTGAATCATTTGTGTCATGAAACTGTTTTCAATAAATACATTGAAATTAATCTGTACTAACCTCAGTATTTGAGTAATTCTGAAATAACTTACAACTATAGATCACTAACTATTAAAATTTAAAATCTCTCTGTATTGATAAGATTTTCTTTGTAATATTATCCCAATCAACCAAATATTTATTAGGTACTAGGGTATTTTCTTTTTTATGTGTCTAAGATTATTTTAATTTCTAAATAAATATAAAAACAGCAGGAACCATGGCCTCCTCCCACAAGATACCTAAACACTGAAGCTTACTGGGAAGATAGACCAACTCACAAAGGTGATTTGATGCATTTGTCCATGTTGAGGATGGGGATAAGGCAATTTATAAAGGAAAAAATTGTTTATCATTTATCACGTCCCTGTAACTGGAAGTCTGAAGTCTTATAATTGATCTAAATCAATTTTCTATTTATAAATAAATAAACAGAACTTTAAGAAGATTAAATTACATCATTTCAAACATGTATTAATTAATTAAGAATACATCTATATGATAATTTAACAATATGTATTGAGCACCTGTATGTCAAAACCTGGAGTAGGCATTGGAGATAGTGTAGCAAGTAAAGTAGGTAAAGTCTCTGTTTTCATGGAGTGTAGTCTAGTGAGAAGGGTGAAACTAATCAATTAAATACACATGGATATGATTAAAAGTATTATTAGTAGTACAGAGAAAATTAACAGGGAGTTACTACAATATGTAAGTAGATGATCTCATCAAGGCTGTAGGATCAAGCAAAGCTACTATGAGAAAGTAGGCTATTATCTGATATGTGAAGGATGAACAGATACTAGCTACTGATTATTAATTCTATGGTGCACTTTTTTGTCATGTTTTAACATTTTAAATTCAATAAACAACAATCAATGAAGCATCCTTAATTGGTAACAAACCTGTCTGCCTGCTTTCTTTCCTTCTTTCCCTCCTTCCTTCCTCCTTTCCAAGCAGTACATAAAACATTATTGTTAAACTACAGTAAAATATTATTACACATCTAATAAAACAGATTAAAATAATAATAATAATAGCAAATGCTGGCAAGGATACAGAGAAACTTGATGAATAATAGGTTGCTGGTGGGACTGGAAGGTAAAATGATACATCCACTCTGGAAAACATCTTTCCAGTTTCTTATAAAGCTAAACATGTCTCAACCATATGACCCAGCCACTGCACTTTCAGAGATCATAAATGCTCACAGTTCAAATGTTATTTGCAATATTCTAAAAATAGAGACATTTCAGATGTCCTTCAATAGGTGAATTGTTAAACTCTGCTACAACTATACTACGAAATACTACTCAGCAATAAAATGGAACAAACTATTGAAACACACAGGAATTTGAATGAATCTCAAGGGATTTACACTGAGTAAAAAAAAAAAAAAAAAATAGCCAGCCTCATAAGGTAACTTACTGAGCACATGTAGCCACCAGATTTTAGTTTCTAACACTATTCTTCAAGAAGAGGAATCTCCTTAGATAAATGGCTATTTCTAGGACTGAGGAAGTAAATATATAAGATGAGCCTGGAGCATCTTGTTTGGACAGAAAATGAGGATGCCTCAACAACAAAAACAATCCCACATTCACTTGAAAGTGACAGAAGAGCTAACTAAAGAGCCACCAGGGGCCAAAGCTGGAAGAATTGGAGCAACAAAATAAAATAGTATTGAATTATAACAAAAAATAAAAAATAAGCATTCATAAATTTATACCGATATAAAGTGATAAAATTAACGAATAAATGGAGGAGAAGAGGGAAACCACTTGGTCAGAAGAATTCCAAATAATTATGTAGGCACTCCACCTTCAAGGAGGTAAAGCATAACTCCACACTTCTTAAGTATGGACTACTCATAGTGGCTTCCTTCCAAAGAGTACAGTTTTGAAAAGGAAACAAAAAAAACTTTATAGTGGAAGAATCTGACAAACATTATCTCAGCTAGATGATCAAAGAAATAGCAACAGTGTCATATTCATAGCGTATCTCTTGATAAGATGTGATGAAAATAAAAATGACACTTTTAGCTTTGTGGTCTTTCTCCCCAAAACTGGTAATCTCAGTCTAATCATAGGGAAAACATCAGACAATCCAGTTGAGAGATATTCTTCACAATATCCAACACTACCTTAAAGACCATCACAACAAATACATCTTGAGACTGTCATAGCCAAGACAAACCTAAGGAGACTTGACAACTAAATATAATATAATATGGTATTCTAGATGGGATCCCGGAAAAGAAAAAAAAATGTTATGTAAACACTAAGAAAATATGAATAAAACATCTAATTTAATGCTAATGTATCAATATTTCTTTCATTCATTACAGCAATTGTACCATACTAATATAAGATGCTAACTATCAGGAAACTGAATATATTGGAACTCTGTGATTCAGTTTCATGGTTTTTCTGTATATGTAAAACTGTCCTAAAAAATAAAAAGACTATCACCAAAGAAAGAAAAAAAGAGAAAAAAATTAAAGAGTTTAAACAAATTCCATTTATATAAAATTCTTTAAAAAATGACAATATCATAGAGATAGAGAACAATTAGTAGTTGCCTGGAATTATGAAGAGAGGTGGCTTTAGCTATACAAGGGTTCACAAAGGATCCTTATGATGGAATTTTTCTGTATGTTGGCTGTGGTGATAGTCACACAACCCTACAAATATGATCAAATTGTGTAGGAATAAATACACACACAGAAATTAATTCAAATATAACATAAAAATTGAATAATAGATTGTATCAATGCTAATTTCTTGGTTGTTATGTAGTGCTATAATCATTCACAATTTTAACACTGGAGGGAGCTGAGTGAAGGGTTGACTAGCTATCTCTATATTATTTGTTACAAATTCACAGGTATCTACAATTATATCAGACTAAAAAAATTAACTAAAACATTATTGTATTTGCAATCACAGTGACTTAATGGTGTACAGTAGTTGAAGTGGGATAGGTATGTGTGGTTGTGAAGATCTTCACAGACAGGAAGAATATCACATGCAAAAGATGTGACATAAAAGAGATCATGTAGTATTCACTGAACAAACATAACAAACAGCCCATGAGGCTTGGGCTTCAGAGTCTAAAAAAATAGTGGTTCAATATGAAGGTGGTAGGGGTAGACACTGACCACATCCTGTGGAGCGTCTGAGGACACATCACAGGTTTTGTTCTTAATTTTAATTATCTTTGTAAGCCAGAAATTGGGAGTGGTTGATAAATATCAACTCTTTAGTAGATTCAGCCAAGGATTCATTGATATTTTAGAAATGCCTGTGCTACTTAGAAATTCCTATTCTAAGATTAATTGCATGTGCTCCTTGAATAGATTTGCCTAGATTTACATCACAGGTCTATATCTTTAATGGATATTTGACCTTGAGCCAATTGGTTAACACTTGTAAATCTCACCTTCGCATTTTATATTTACACAGACTTGCCTACCTAGTTATCACCAAACTCTCAGTATGTGGCAAGGATTAAACAAAATAATCCACGTGTATCATTTAGCATAATGTTTGTTACTTATTAAGCTTCATACAGGTTAGTCATTGATTTCTGTTTAATACAGACTCTTAAAAAATTATACAACTAATACAGATTAATTAGGTAAAATGTCAGAAAGTAAAGATGAAATAAAATTTAAAATACCAGTTACAGCACCCTGCATCCATAATCACTGTTAAATTCTATGTTCCAATTAAACCCAATTATGAGAAAAGAGGCTAGTGAGGGAATAACTGAATCTGCCACGTCAGTCTTCCTCATGAAACATAAAGGCCCAGAATAACACTTTTCCATTGCTGAAAGTCGAAAACAATGAAGAGCCTGATAAATATTGGCTAAATAGATGGATAAATTAAATTTCATACATCATGGCCTCCATTTACCAAATAAAGTAGTAGGCAAAGTTTTCAACAAAAGAGGAGTGATTAAGAGTCAAAGAGAAAGACAGAGGGTTTGAGGAAATCGGTGAATCTTTAATATACAGTTACAGAGATTAAATACATAAAATACACATTAAAAGGATTAATGCTGAAAAAAACGTTGAAGTTTCAGCAGAAAGTGAAGACCATACAGGTGAAGTACCACAGAGTGAAATTTTTCTGTAACTTTCTCTCTAGTTATAACCCAGGATTAAAAGAAGAGAAGAGAAAAGCATAGCTGCATTGAGCTTATTGTAAGAGCTGGCAGATCAGGGATGGTGAGAGGAAAAGGATAGATATGCAGGAGTTGATTAAAGGGTGGATTTCACATAAAAATAGAGCAGAGAGTTGGGGTAGAATAGATTGTATGGTTGAAAAAATGTGGAATCATTGATAATATTGATGTATATAAAGAGTCATTATAATAGGACGAAGGTAGTGAAAGAATAGAAAGTTAGAATGCTATCATTGGAAAATAGCATATTCAAATTGTTCTATACATCATCTTTCAACAGGACAATGGTCAGGTTAAGGTCAAAATTAGATGCACTTTGTTCACTTTATTATCTTCACATCTTGTCAGTTTTTTGTCCTGTTTCACATATTAAATGAACTATTTGTATCTAGGCCAAATTGTAAATATAGAAATAATTGGGATGGACATAATAATCCTCTTATAAATTTTTAATGTTTATTTCATCATTTGAAATGTTGACAGAATGTTCCATAATATATAAACATATGTATATAGTACTATTTCATCAAATGTGTAAAAAAGTAAATATAAATATATTGGGAGTACAAACCACGAAATCTTTAAGTATTGATTGCATGCTAAGAAGAGATTTGAGATTACTATTCAAAAGGAGGAAAATACTGATGTCAGTAGGTTATAATCAGAAATTCATACGATAATATATATATTAAAGAAGAATAAAGTTGGAGATATAGAATAGTTTTTGGAAACTAACATCGATTTCCAAGTTGATCTTACATAATTATTCAGTGAACATCTAAGATTTCTTTAATTAAGAGAGAACATAATTTTTAAAAATGTTTAAAAGGCAAAATGATATAAAAAGCAAGCCTGAGCAATATATTAAACAAAACAAAAACAAGAAAATGTTTAAAAACCAAGTAAATAAACAACCCTTAGGGAAAGCATTTACTTCCTCTGAATCTCAATTTCTTCATGTGTAAGTGAAAATGATTGGTTTCTATTTCTAGTCAGAATACATTTTTTCCAAAAATTTTTTGAAACAACATAGGAAGTTAAGTTTAATAAAATGATTTTATTTTAACTTAAGGATAATTTGAATGAAGGGAAGAAGAATGAAAAAATATTAGGTGAAGCCAGGGAAAAAATCTTCCTTATCTATAAGAATATTCAGATCAATTTTTTGAAATACGAAATTATTTATGAGTCACACGGCATACAAGTGCAAAAAAAATGTGTTTTCTATGGAACATGTGAAAAAGAAAAGGGACATGAGGCCTTGGTAGCTAAAGAACTGATGTTCCCTAGATGAACCCCGCATGACTGAAGCTGATATTAATACAAGAAAAAAGTGAAGCTCTTGGGAAGATGCCTTTGGTACTTCTTACTCTCATACATAGAAATGGCACAATTCTTTAAAACAAAACAAGGTCACTGATGTAGTAACTCATCTGCAGAGGAAAGGAATCAAACGTGCAATGCAGCAATAGTGCCAATAGGAGAAAGATTCAGATCGAATGGCCAGATAAGTCACTAGTTTTAACCAAAAGAAATTTGCTGTAAGAGATTGAGTATGTCTATGTTTTGCAAAGTTGGTCAAAGGAATAAACCACTTCTGAACATATAATCACTGGCTATTTTTATTTAACTCATATAGAAAGAGAAAGACTTTTCAAGTGGCTAAAATTCCAATGTTCAATCTTGTGTATGAGACATTACTTTTTTCAATGCCTTTCATTCTTTGCTTTACTTGTTGAAGTTTAATTTTTTGTTTATATGGATTGTTTAAAAGCAATGTATATATAAGGCAGTGTGTGGCAAACAGATTAAATTGCTTAAATTATACCCCCTTCTCCTTGATGTCTTTGGAAATGGTGATTGTCGAAAAAATCTGCATAATAATATTTATGAGCATTTTGAGTACCATTTATATTAATAAATAAATAGAGTTGAAAAAAGGAAAGGTATTATGAGACCAATATGTATATAAAGGTGTGACCATGGTAAAACTTTATGGGTTAATATCTGAGGATAACATTTTATAATGTTTTCTGTTATTTGTCACTTTTTTCAGATTTTCACTTGTAATAACGATTTTGCCCAGCTAAATACTATATTAGTTTCAGAATCATTTACTTAATATTACTTTATGTACATGATATGTGGCTATAATGTCCTCTTATTTAAAAGAAGGACCTTCATTATCAATGAGCACGTCTACAGCATTTTTCTAAAGTGCCTCTACTTGTTTATCTAACTATGAACTTGTGGTTATAGTCTAATTATCAACTTTATTTGAATAAACTAAATTCTGTAAGTGTCCTCAATTATTTTACTCCATTTTTTCTTTTTCCTAATTATATATTAAAAAATAGGACTACAGATTCTGACAATTTCTCAGAGTAGCTATTCAAAGGTAGCCAGCAGATGTCTCTCTTAGACTCATCCAATCAACAGAATGTGCTCCTTTCTCTTTGGGCTATTACAGTTGTAAAGTTACTTATCAGGTACCTGTTCCCCAAGGTACTGTCAGTGTAATTTAAACAGACTACTAAATGTTAAGATGATCTAACTCCAAAGCAAGAGAAAAAATTGTTTGTTTGTATGTTTTTGTCTTTAGAGATATAACTGCCTGGTTCAAGAAGAAAACTATGAGACATCATGAGGTTTAATGTTTAAAAGTAATGATACCTAAGGCACAATAATCTTAAGATTGACATTTGGGGAGAAATGAACATTAGGTCTAACAAGGAAGTATACAATAAATGCCAACAATATGTGTAACACTGTACTGTATTTGCATACATCCATTTAGCATGTTTCTAATTTATGAAATTCTGATTTATTAAAGAATTTTAAAGTGTAAAGACTGAAATTATATATTTATTCAGTTATGTGTATGTACAACATAAGAAAGTTAAAATTTAAAGGCACCCAAATGATGGTCAATTTTTCCCCTTTATACATGTCTCTACCACTTCAAGGAAGCAAAGTGATTTACCACATATGCTCTCTTTGCACTTATGCCATGTCGTGAATTGTGATACAACTCAACAAATGACAATTACTATTCATAAAATTATTGAAACTATAAGGCTCAGTTTGCAAATTTTATAAACTTCCTATACATCATTCTCTTTAAGGTTTAGTCACTCTTGTTTTTAATCACTGGCTATATATCCCTTGAACAAGCTTTTGTACACACAACCTTAAAATCTGACAGCTAAATATGCATGTACATTTCCAGAAGTGGAAAATAACAATTTTTCATGATATAAACACTATAGTTATCTTAAAACTGACTCTGATATTTAGATTTGAGTTGGACTGTTCTATTTGTTGGCTTTAGTAGCCATTTTTAATCATTTGCCCAAACTTAGTTTATTGTCATCTATTACTCCTGTGTTTTTTAGTAAAATTTCATATTAATCTTACAGGTAAAATTTGCTTCATTCAACTTTGTTATTTTATATTCAAATTATTTATAAACACACTATGACACTTTATAAATCACACAGGTAATCTATACTTATGGAAAATGTTAAAGCACATACAGTTTGCTTTTCTCCCATTGCTATTTGTCATTTCCCCAGTTCCTTTTTGCACAGAAAACTTTTGAGACCAGTTTTTATCAAGATATTAGATGAATTAAAACACATGCGATCTTCTGTTTGATACAAATAATAGAATACCACATTGTGGAAAACCAAAATTAACAATCACACAAATTTGGTTAAGTCCAAATCTTTACCTACTCTGTGCAAACAGATTAGCATCTGGACGTGACCGGGATGAAACACACAATCATGCTCATGAGTCTCACCTCACCAAACTCAAGTGAGCCCTTAATTATCCCTGGCAAACTTACAACTTTTCCTAAGCTACTCACTTTCCTAACCCTGAGGGTGATTATTTCATTTATCTTTCTGCTCTTTACATCTTCAAAATCTCCTTCACTCAGCGTATCATTTCACTTTCTGTTTCACTGATAAGACAAAAATAATCAGAAGAGACAATCAGCAACCTTTAATAACCACATCTATACTCGTCACATATACTCGCCTTCATTCCTATTATTCTGCACTCTTAGCAATGACCAGCTGCTCATTCTTATACTAGATGACATTCTGTTTTGTCTACTCATGCACTAGACTCGGGTAAGTCTTCTCCTTTTCCACTATATTGCTAATTGATTTCTATTAGATTATTCTCATGATGTTATTTCTATTATTTAAAGCACAATTGTTTAAGCAAGCAATCTCTCTTGTTGCTATTTTCCTCTCCAACCATTAGCACATTCATCTCCTTCATTTATAATGAAGCTATTTCTTCCGAAGTTCACCCTCCCCTTCTCTTCTGAATCCGATTATATATGGTTATTATTTGTGATTGTTCAGTAGACATTAGAAAAAAATCTACAATCAAGATGATTTGTCAAATTAATTATTTAAGTAATAAATGTCTTTATTATTATTTGATATTTCTTCAGTAAAGAACTAAAATAATGTTTGTTATAACTATCCTCATATTTTCTGTAAGTTTTGCTTCATAGTCTTTGATGCCATGTTCTTTTCTGCATAGTTATTCATGAATGATGTTCATAATTATCTATCATATAGTATTAGTTTGCTAGGGCTACTATAACAAAGTACCACCAACTGGTTGGTTTAAATGATAGAAATTTACTTTTCCACAGTTTTGGAGGCTGAAAGTCCAAGATCAAGGTGTCAGCGGAGTTAATGCACTCTGAGGCTTCCTTCTCTTCTCTCTTTGGCTTGTAGTTGCTAAGCATCTAGACTATAAGCTAGAGAGAGAAAAGAAAGTCCCTGTGACTTCATGTGGTCTTTCCTCTGTGTGTGCCCGTGTTCATCTCCTATTCTTATAAGGAAAACATTCATTTTGGATTTGGGCCCTCTGTAAAGACTTCGTTTAACCTTAATTACCTATTTTAAGGTCCTATTGTCAAATAACAGTCACATTTTGAAGTACTGTGGGTTAGAACTAAAACATATGAATTTCGAGGGGACACAATTCTGCCTCTATACAACCCCTTTATAAACTTTCCCCTCTACCTGTTTAGTTTAGTCATAAAATTCTCTTTGCTTGAGTGAATGTACTCTTTTCTGTCAAGTTGCTTTCTCCCTACTAGGGATCTAGCTTTTCACCCCGTCTCTCCTCTGCCAAAGCTTATTTGTTGCTATTTGCTCCTCTTGATGGTTCTATGGGATAAAATTAAAGACAGTAACTTCCCACACTTTTCATTTGGTCCACAGAAAACTTTTAGATTATTTGTCTGAATACATTCAGAGAGTAGAAGCTGATTCCTAAGCATTAGTAAGACTTTGTTGCCGAATTATCAAAGCATTTAGTCAATCTGTCTCTTTTGTCCTGTACATTTCCAAAAGAACAGAAAACTCAAATCAAACCACCACTTCCAAAGAATCTTGAGGAAATTCTACTCACTTTGCTTAAGTTTAGAGGTAACCCACCTCTCCTGGAAGGTATGATGGAATTTTTAGAATTCCATTTACAGCCCACTTCCCTCTAAAAGAAAGTTATTTTCATGAATCAAATCTTTGTCTCATCCCTATGTCCAACTTTTGCAATTCTTATTGCAGTGATAGCAGTGATTGTGGGCATAGCTGTGGACAGAAAAAAATGATAGTAGATAAAACAAATTGTAGATACGTATGTAATATTTTATTATTTGGGAAAAAACAGAAATTCAATGTGATAAAATCTTAATTGACAGTAATTCTGGAGATGGAATATATATGTTTGTATTTCAGTCTTTGTTCTTTATTTTAAATTTTTCCAACAAAAATAGAAATAAAAGATTGTTATTAGGTTGGTGCAAATGTAATTGCATTTTTGCATTGTTGAGATTTGCCATTTGATATTGGAATACATTTTTCTTTTTTTTGAGATGGAGTCTCGCTCTGTCACCCAGGATGGAGTGCAGTGGCGTGATCTCGGCTCACTGCAAGCTCCGCCTCCTGGGTTCACGCCATTCTCCTGCCTCAGCCTCCCGAGTAGCTGGGACTACAGGCGACTGCCACCACGCCCAGCTAATTTTTTGTATTTTTTTAGTGGAGATGGGGTTTCACCATGTTAGTCAGGATGGTCTTGATCTCCTGACCTCATGATCCGCCCACCTCAGCCTCCCAAAGTGCTGGGATTACAGGCGTGAGCGACCGCGCCCGGCCTGCAATACATTCTTAAATAAATGTGGTTATCTTATACATCATTTTAATGGGAAGTTCTCACTTAATTTTTTTGCTAATGACATTATTTGCTATTTGTGTTTATTTTAGACTGCAAAAGTATTAAACGGATTAGACTACAGATGTTAGAAAAAAGTAAATTTGAGCAATTTTCTTATTCAAGTTCAAAAATGGGTTGTAAAACAGTGGAGACAACATGCAACATCAATAATTCATTTAGCCCAGGAACTGCTAAGGAAGTACAGGGCAGTGGTATTCAAGAAGTTTTGCAAAGGAGATGAGAGCTTTGAAGATGGAGTGTTTTTTCCATTGTCAATTTCCGATGCTGGCCATTGGAAATTGACAATGACCAATTGAGAGCAGTCATCAAAGCTGATCCTCTTAAAACTACACAGGAAGTTGCCGAAGAACTCAACTTTGACCATTGTGTGGTTGTTCAGTATTTGAAACAAATTAGAAAAGTGAAAAAGCTTGGTTAGTGGGTGCCCCATGAGGTGAGCAAAAATCAAAAACATTGTTGAAGTGTCATCTTCTCTTACTCTACATCATAAAAACGAACCATTTCTTGATCAGATTGTGACATGTGATGAAAAGTGAATTTTATATGACAACTGGCGAAGACCAGCTGAGTGGTTGGACCAAGAAGAACTTCCAAAGCACTTCCCAAAGTCAAACTTGCACCAAAAAAAGGTCATGGTCACTGTTTGGTGTTCTACTGCCAGTCTGATCCATTACAGCTTTCTGAATCCAGGCAAAATCATTATATCTTAAAAACCAATGAGATGCACCAAAAACTGCAACACTCGCAGCCAGCATTGGTTAATAGAAATGGGCCCATTCTTCACGAGAATGCCCAACTACACATCATACAACCAACGCTTTAAAAGTTGAATGAATTGGGCTACAAAGTTTTACCTCATCTGCCATATTCACCTGACCTCTTGCCGACTGACTACCACTTCTTCAAGCATCTTAACAACTTTTTGCAGGGAAAATGCTTCCACAACCAGCAGGATGCAGAAAATGCTTTCCAAGAGTTCGTAGAATCTTGAAGCATGGATTTTTATGCTACAGGAATAAACGAACTTATTTCTCATTGGCAAAAATGTGTTGATTGTATTGGTTCCTATTTTGATTAATAAAGCTGTGTTTGAGCCTAGTTATGATTTAAAATTCACGGTCCAAAACTGCAATTACTTTTGCACCAACCTAATAGTTCAGGTCAGCATTTCTCTTACCAACTTATGTGTTCTTTACAAATGGTTTAGTAAACCTGTATCTCTACATGAAACCCACTACCTTATAATAGAAAGTAGCATTCATAGTAGTAAATTTTGTTACTAAAATTATGTAGATAAATTTTTACTTTTTCTTTCTTGCTTCTTTTCTCAAACCATCAATTAAAAGAGAGAACAAAATGATTTCTCCACCTTCTACTCCTTACCCAGTACAAATACTCTGGGGTACTAAAGATGCATGTACATTTGTCATGATTCTCCTGAGAAACATAACCAATAGCATACATAAGGATATAATGAGATTTATTATAAGAAATTGGCTCACATGATTATAGAGGATAAGTCTCATGAATTGCTGTCTAAAAGACGGAGGCCCAGGAAAGCTACTGTAATTCTGTCTGAGTCTCAAGGCCTGTAAACAACTGGAGCTGATTATATAAGACCCATCCCAAGTTAAATGGCCTGAAAACCAAGAGCCTGATTTCCAAGGACAGAAAAAGATGGATGCCCCAGCTCAGTTAGAGAGCACATTCATCTACTTCGCTACTGTATTGAGGCTCTCAATAAATCAGATGATGCCCACCTACGTGGGTGAGGGTGATATTCTTTACTCAGTTTACCAATTTAAATGTCAGCTTTTTCCAGACACACCCTTATAGACACACCCAGAAATAATGTTGTATCAGCCATCTGGGAATTCCTTAGCCCAGTTAAGTCAGCACATAAAATTAGCTACCATGTAATATAAACTCCTTTTGACAGTGTCATTCTTTGACACTTTAAATCATAAGACTGAAATTAGTACCTTTTCAAAATAATAGAAAGTTTTTCACCATTCCTCAGGACAAACTGTTCTAGTCTATGCTGTGTTATGTTATGCTATTCTAATATTTCTTTATTCAATCAAAAATTATAATTGAGTACTTATGTTGTACCTAATACTATTCTATGCTCAAAAATAATAGCAGTAAAAATAAGACCGTATTCCTTTTCTCAGAGAGCTTATCTTTCAATTATTCAGTTCAGTCTGTCTTTATATATTTTGCCACATAGTTTCTGCCAATTCTTGGGCTCAAAAGTAGACAGGCTCATTAAAACTAAAAATCATGCAATCTAACAGGTGATTTGAGGTGCTCCTTCCAGTTGGGTAATTAGGTCCTGAGATACTTGAATTAATGTTAAGACAGTGAGCATGGTGGCTTATGCCTGTAATCCCAGAACTTTGGGAGGTCAAGGTAGGTGGATAGCTTGAGTCCAGGAGATTGAGCCCAGCCTGAGCAACATGGTGAAACCCCATCTCTACGAAAAAGACAAAAATATTAAATTAGCCGGTCATAGTGGTGCACACCTATAGTCCCAGCTACTCAGGAAAATGAGGTGGGAGAATCACCTGAGCCCAGGAGGTCGAGACTGCAGTTGCAGTGAGCCAAGATCACGCAACTGCACTCCAGCCTGGGTGATAGGAGTGAGACCCTGCCTCAAAAAAAAAAAAAAAAAGTATGTATGTGTGTGTGTGTGTATATATATATATATATACACACACACATATATGTGTGTATAAATATATGTATATATTATATATATATAAAGACAGCTGTTTATAAAAACTGTGATAGGAGTGAGACCCTGCCTCAAAATATAGACGTGTGTGTTCATATATGTGTGTGCGTGTGTGTATATATATATATATATATAGACAGCTGTTTGTAAAAATTGCACTTCAAGAGCAGTATTTAACTTCCTGGAAGAGTGGAAGTGAGACCTGGCAGAACCATATCTCCAGACAAAATAGTACACCGAAATGAAAGGATAAGAACTGGATATCAGAGAACATTCAGGGACTGTATTACGGATATACAGATATAGTGTGTGTCTGTGTGGTCCCAAGGGCAGAATGCAAGGTCTCATGAAATAAGACTAACAACTTTGTTGATTCAATGCTGAAAGATAAGCTGTTGCCCTCTTTCAATGATGCAAAATGAATTTCTTAAGCTAAAGTTGTCAAGCACACAAAAATCAAGTCCAGGCCAAAGCTAAAGCCTGATAAAGTCACAGTGAACCACTTTTAGATTCAAACACTTTATTATTTACTTTATTACTTTACCAAGTGAAAAAGATTAGCAAGAGGTGCCAGCTTCCTATGCTTTGTTGTAAAACAAAAAACAACACTAAAACAAAACAGTACACCTTGGTGTAAGTAGCAGGATGCCCTGTTGCTGTTTCTAACTCTAGACTGCAACTAAGTGAACTTATGTTTCTGAAATTCTTTTCTGAGTGCAGCACTCCAGAAGTTTCATCAAAATTCAGGAGGCGATGAGAAATTGTTTTAAAATAACAAGGAGATAACGCAAGGTGAGTGGGAAACGGCCCTGTAGAAGCTCCCTGCATGTATTCCATCCTCTTATGTTCCAGGAGCCTCATAAGGCATTCTGCTAAGACTCAGGTTAGCTGTGGTTCAAATCTTTGTTTGTGTGGCCTTTATGGATATGCGCAAGGTTGCCAGGGTGCCATGGTGGAATCATTCTCCTATAGGGCCATGACTAAAAACACTGTAAGGCATTGAACTTGCTTAATGTGTTTCTTTTCTATTTTTATCTCTATAGATATCTTTAACATGCTAAGAGAAATATC
Source organism: Pan troglodytes (assembly GCF_028858775.2). Taxonomy (NCBI): domain Eukaryota; kingdom Metazoa; phylum Chordata; class Mammalia; order Primates; family Hominidae; genus Pan; species Pan troglodytes. The sequence continues at coordinate 138,750,772 of NC_072401.2, forward strand.
AGATCAACTTTCATTAGTTGTGCTATGTCAGTTTTAATCTAAAAGATAATGCATAAAACAGTATTCCTCACACTCCACTCTATTACATTTCATTGGTAATAGACCCCCCTCACCCCACTATTCAGAATGACATGCTTTTATCCATGTGTAACTGAATATGAGCTTCACTTCATGAAACACTTTTTCACTCATTCCAGGTGAGTAACAGATATTCATTGTCCACCATATTATTCGTGTTGCTATTGCCCTGCCTCAAACACAATTCCTAAAAATGACTACAGAAATTCCAGATAGCTAGTTTTTTCCATATATGAAAATTTTTTCGCTAGGCTTATTACCTAATATTGTATTCTCTGCCTCCTTTTAAGGAATCAAATAGCTTTGCAGTACTTAAAGTATTATCCAAAACTGATTACTCATCATGGGTTTTAGTGCCTGGTGGTCTGGTAATTACCGATATATTTTTAAAAGACTTTAAAACTAAATTAAAACTTGAACCATGCAATTATGCACAATGCATATTGTAAGGACAGCTAATGAACTCTATCATTTTGCTGCTAACAGCTGTTTTCTCCTCATAAATTCTGTTCATAGATTCCATTCATACTACCACACAAAATAAAAACAGGAAGTTAGAGGAGAGCAATAGAACAATATAAACATTTTCTTTTTCTTGTAGAACCTGGATCACTCTCTAATGACAAATCAAAAACAACCAAATAATTTAGATATATTTGAAAAATAATGCACAGTTCCTGACAACAGACAGAGGAAGAAATAAGAAAAGGAGAGAAGGAGGAGGAGAAGTAACAATGAAAAGAGGGGTAAAGAAAGAAAGAAAGGGAAGCAGAGGAGAAAGTGAAAAAGAAGGAAGAGAATAATAAATTTTAACATATTAAGAATAATGATTCAGATTTAATGATGTAGACATTTGTCCATTTTTACTTCCCATATTTATTAAAGAACTAAAACATTAACAAATGAAGTTGCAGTCTCTTTGTGTATCTTTACAATCACATTCCTCATCTTTGCTTCACATAAATAAACATTCTCAGTTTATATGATATCCTTGCCCTCACTTGAATAAGTTTACCATGTATGTATCCATAAGTTTGCTTTTGTATATTACTAATGTATTATTGTAATCATACAAATGTTATCATTACAATAAATATTGACAAGCTCTCTTTTTTTCTTCTTTAATAATATTTTGGCAATTTTTTAAACTTTAGTATATATTTAACAAAGAGTTTGATGAGATTCTATGATACAATGAATGAATAAAATTGCTTGGCCAAAATCTTTGTAATGCTAAGCATTACAAAATCTTTGTAATGCTAAGTTTTGTCACCCACAAGCACAGTATATATCTTTAATTATTTAGCATACTTTTATTTCCTTCAAAAGGTTTATAAACTTTATCCAGAAATATGGATAAAGATTTCCTTTGTTAGATTTATCCTTGTATATTATTTCTTACTATGGTTATTAATATATTTTTCATTAAATTTTCTTTTTCTCTTGTAAGTTTTGCTTTATTTTGTCAAAATTATACACATAGTAAAATTGAGTATATTAAAATTGCCTCCACACTTTTTCTAAAAATTAAACAAGTCAACACTTGTTAACATCTGATTATATCTTTTTAAAAATAGGCAACAGAAGCCTGATGAATCTGAAAATAAAAATGGAGTTGGTCAAACCACCAAAGTAGCAACTGGGAATGACAGCGTGAAAATGAAATGCAAAAATATCCACAATTTCATGGAAATACCCTTCCTCCCCCAAAAGCCAACTTATTCTTATCACTTCAAGCAGCATGTTTTACACTGAGTGGCAACCTGAATAGATGCAGCTGGGAATGACCAGTGAAATTAGGAAAATTTCTCACAGGAGCTGAATTAATAGCAATGAAAACACTTGTGAGCAGACCTAAAAGATCTAATATTGCTATCTTAGTATATTCCCCTGAAAATTTTAGGAATATCAAGCTAAGTCTCTCTTATAAAAGAAAACAGATCACATAGAGACCATATACTGAGCACAAAATTGAAATTGAGCAGGGCCAAAATATTAGACATTAGATTTTGTGGGAGTAGATCACAGATAGCAAGTGATTTAAAAAAACAAAAAGTTTGAAAATGTGCCCAAGCTAATCTTCCCAGAAAACCCACATCATTTAAACATCAAATACTGCAAAAAAATAAAATAAATAAAATCTAACTCCATGCAAGTGTATTCCAAGAAAAAAAAAGATAAAAAGAAACTAGAGGGTGTTTTAATAAATAATGGAAAAACACCAGAAACACACAACAAAAAAGAAGATGAAAGCATTGATTTAATACATATAAGTGAGGGAAAAATAAATTATAAAAAGTTATGCAAACATTGAAAGAGCAGCTAAAGTTAGAAATAAAAAACCTCAGAACTGTTTGCCTAGGCAAATGGAAGATACAAAACAAAACCTCTCAGACACCAGTAGTTACTGGGGTTGAAATTGGAGGGTGGAGTACAAAGCAAAAAAAACAATAGATACCACAGTTAAAAAAAAAAAAAAGCAGAGGAAAAGCAAAAGATGGAATGGGGAAATGCATAAAGATATTGGAGAAATGAAAAAGCAGAAGAAAGAAGAAACGTATTTTAAAATCAAATACGATTAAAGAGTACATATATTTGAAAGTGATAGTAATAAAACACAAGCTCTGGTCAAGGTGTAATAATAAGGAACAAACTTATAATCCCATCTGAAACAACCAAAAGACAAGACAAAAAGAAAAGAAAAAAAGCAATAGTTTTTAAGACACTTAATACCAGACAGAAGTGATACCCGAAAGAAGGAAAGCAAACCGGAGGAATCTTACATTTATTTCAGCTTATTGCCTTGAGAAAGGTTCCAGCCTTGGCACAGAGTCCTGAAGACTCCCTGAGTTGAGGAAGCTTAGTAGAGGCCCTGGGGAGGACTAAGTGGCTATAATTTGCAGGAGAAAGTACCAGAGAGGAGAAAACTGCACAGGGAGAAAATTCTGGCTGTCTACAGAGTCTCCTCTGAGTACTCAGCAAAGTACTGAGCATCACATGCATGTGAGGAAACTACTTTAGAATTGTGGGAAAGATCATTCAATAAAATTAGAGGAAACAGTGCCTGGTACTCACAAAGGGCAGTAAATATCAAGACTGGACAATTTCAGGATATACAGGGCATTCGATGGAATATTCAGGAGACTCTTACCTCAGTAATGGGTAATATTAGCCTTATAGTAAACACTGCTATGGAGTCACCTAACAAATCAAAAATAAAAAATAGAACAAAGTGGATTCAACTGTTTCAAATAAATTAATCAAAAACATGTATAGGAAATCAAATCTATACAGCACCATTTGAATGTAAAATTCAAATTGTCTGGCATCCAGTCTAAGAAACAGATGTAGTAAGAAAAAGAAAACTATGACCTATAATGAGGATAAAAAACAATTAATGAAAATTGACAGAGAAGTGACACAGATGCTAGAACTTTTGAAAAATAAAATTAAAGCCATTACTCTATTTCATATGTCTAAAATTATGAAAAATAGAGAAATGAAGGATATTTTTAAAATCAAGCAACTTTTTAAATACATACATGGAATTTTTAAGATAGTGCTCAAGAAGACAACATAGCATAATAGAATTTTATCCAAGTAGTTGCTAATTAGATCACAGTATGATTAGTATGTCATTACTTTCATATAAAATTAATTTTATGACATACAAAAAAGTACAAATAATATAACAAATACTCATATATTCTTCACTAAACTAATGAAATAAACACAAATATTTTGAATCTCCTTGTGTACTCCTCAGATTGCTTCTTTCCTGTATTTATCCACCTAAGAGATGAAGCTCCCCAATTTGGTGTTTATTTTTTCCATGCACAGATCCTCATGTTTGCTATATATTTATATATCCATATGCACACATACATATACACACGTATTTTTCATCTATTCAGTCAACAAATATTAAGTGGTATATACTATTACATTAAGTGCATGTATTATTCTAGCTACTAGAAATAGGACAAAGGACAAAACACAGACCAAAATCCTTCTTCTCATAAAGATAGCATTTTAGTAAGTTAGGCAGTGAGCAAAATAAATTTCTAAAATATATAATATGTTAGATGAGGGTAAGAGATAAAAGGAAAATGTGGTCCGTGTCAAGTTTCACAGACAATGTATTGTTTCTTCAGTAAGTAGTTAAAGGAAATGAAGGATTGAAAATATACTGGATATATATAAAGAACAGTAAAAAAATAAATATAGAAAGATAGGAGGAGAGGAGCAGAAAATGAAATCAGAGAGACAAAAGAGTCTAGAGGAGTGTACAGATTTGGACTGGCTGGAGGCATTCATAATAACTTATTAACAACTCTTTGTCAGATGGTAACCAGTTGGTAGAATTTTATGCAGAGAATAGGCATGATATCATTGATATTTTAATCAAAAAATCCTGGTATGTTGAAAATAGACTAGATTTATTTTGTTTTTGTTTTGTTTTTCAGTGGTGGGCTTGATAGAAGGCAGGAAGTTCACTTGTGAGGCTGTTAAAATAATCCAGGTGAAAGATAATGATGGCATAGGTCAAGATTTTAGTTCTGAGCTATTGGAAAGAGAACTATCATTAGCAGAAACAAACAAGCAAACAAATCTATTAAAAGAGCATGTTTGGAGGCAGTGGCAGCAGAATGATCAGGAGCTCAGTTTCGAACACAGTAAATTAAATATGTATATTATAATATCAGGCAAAGATACCAAGGGTACAGTTGTATATATGAGGCTGGACTGAAGGGGAAAGAAGATTGTAAATATAAAATTTGGAAGCATTACCATATAAATGACCTGAATGGGCTTCAAGAGAATTAGCATGATAGTAAGGAGAAGTGGTCCAAATACAGTCATGCATCATTAAATAAGGATACACTCTGAGAAATGCATCCTTAGGCTATTTTGTTGTTGTGTGAATATCACACAGGGTTCTTAAACAAAGCTAGATTGTATAGCCTACTGCTCACCTAGGTTGTATGATATAGCCTGTTGCTCTTAGGCTAAAAACCTATTGCAGCATGTTACTGCACTGAATACTGTAGGTAATTGTATTACAATGGTAAGTATTTGTGTATCTAAATATAGCAAAGGTAATGGGTTGCACAATGACATTGTGGTGGTTATGGTGTCACTAGATGATAGAAATTTTTCAGCTCCATTATAATTTTATGTGTCCATCATTTTATGTACAGCCCATTATTGATCAAAATGTCATTATAAGGTGCACTAACTCCCAGTGAGCAACAACAATGGGATTGTGAGATGAGGAGAAACCAGTTATGGGATTGAGATTATCCTTTGAGAAAGAAGGAAAACCAGGAGAGTGTGATGTCCTCAGAGTAACAAATATGACAAATGCTAACAGATCAAGTAAAATAGGACTGAGAAATAACCATGGAATTCTCTTATTGGAAGTCATTGGTGACCTCGATAAGAACCATTTTGGTTAGGTAGTAACAATGAAGTCTTGCTGGTAGGAGTTCAGTAGAGAATAGTGGAAGAAAAACTGGGAATCATGGATATAGACAAGGAGATAAGTGGAGCAGTATTTGAGAAATTCAAGGTTAAGAGGCCATTTAAAAATGTGAGAAACAACAGCATGTCTATATATTTATAGGAAAGTTCCAGTAGAAAGGGAATGGTTGAGCAAAAAAAAAAAAATCACTAAAACAAAGACTTTGGAAGATAGGGAGACGACCTAGTTCATAAGTATGAAGGTGAAAGATATGCAGAGGAAGAAGTTGAAAATATGAGTTCAAATGCAAGTAGGTTATTAGAAATTGTAGTGGGGGTTGTAGAAAGTCTCTTCTGATTGCCTCCTTCTTCTCAGTGAACTAGGTAGTAAGGTATTTTATTAAGACACCCCTAGAAAATTAATACAGTAAATCATAGTGAGATCAAAGCTGTGGCAATACTGGAGCGTTAGCCACAAAGACAGGAAGTAATGGCTGGAGAGCCCAATGACTGAGTGTTAGACTTGTGAGTGGAGATATTGGTGAAGATCATTAGATAAAAGAACTGACAGGAACTGAGATGCCAGAAAATGGCAGATAATGGGTTGTCTTTTAAATCATCAAGAACTATGACAGCACCAGTATTGGAGAAAGTGATGGGAAATCAGAAAGTAAAAGATTAAGTTGATACTGGGAACTGATCAGAGAGCTTTTACATGGCAGGTAGGAGCAAAAATAGAGGAATGGCTAGCATGATCTGATGATATAAGATTTAAAGCTAATATCATTATGTATGTTTAAACCTTTATTCAACTGGTGTCATCTATATGTATTCTTAGAATTGGATTTTTATGTAGCCTTATAGTTGACATTTATCCACACAGGTATATGTTCATTAATTTCTACTGCATAATATTCCATCATATACCTATGGAAAAATGTATTTATCTATTCCTCTGTTAATAGATGTTTAGTTTTTTCCAATTCTTGATATTGCAAACAAAGCTGTCTTCCATTTACTTTTGTTTTTATCTTGCTATACTTATAGTTATGTCTCAATTATTTAAAAATTAAGCCTATTATCTTTTTGTGATAAGTCCTTTTGGAAATTGTATATTAGTAACACCTATAAATAGTATTTGGTTTTTTTAATATTAATCTAATATTAAATCTTTTTATCATAACTATCTCATATTTCTACATTTTTACAAGTACTATTATTATTTTACTATTTGAGTTTAATACTTAGCTCACATTTTCTTATTTTCTTAATTTTTAAAAAATATACTTGAAATTGTAAATGTCTATGGCTTTTGCTGCATTTCACAAGTATTAATAAGTGTACTATCATACATTCTTTCCATTCAGTTCTTCATATTTTTAAATGATCAATGAGCTCTACTTTGAATTCTGCTTAAACTCATAACTTGAAGAATGTTACATAAGTTCAATTTAATGCGTTCTTTTTCCCCTTACATCCCACTTCTTCCTCTCAGCTTTATTTCTCCATTGTTAAAATTCATCTTCTCTTAATTCTTTTAGCAATGTTAAAGCCTCTCTTAAAAAATAATTTTAAGTAATTACTGAATTACAGATATTTAGATATAAGATTACGAGGTCTGACTAATGAATTATTTTTATTATAATGACCTCTTTTATCTGTAATAAAGTCTATACATTAATATTTTTATGCAATTAATACTTGGTCAACTTTTTTTTATTTCTTGAATTTCAAAATTTCTTAGTCATTACGTTTTAGGTATGATTATTTTAAATAAAATGCTGTTATTTTATCAAAGCTAATATTTCCCGTATTTAAATAGGTAGATTTATATTTAGATTTAGTTCAACCATCTTATTTTGTGCTTTGTATTTCTGGTCCTCATGGTTTCTTTTCCTTGTTTTTAATTCCATTTTTACTTCTCTAAAATTACTAGAAATTTTTTATATTTTTCACTTTACAATTTAAAATGTTACATTTCATATTTTTTGTACTTATAAGCTTTTTTAACCTTTTTATAGAAATATATTATTCTCCCTTGTACCGCTTCACAAATTTTCAGAATGTGACCATGCTCACGGAATCTGTCCCAAGATAAAGAAGCAGAATATCATGAATATCCCAGGAAACGCTTTGTGTGCCCTACAGTTACTAACACCATCTGTTTAAATTTCTCTGTAGTATGTAAGGTAGTTTTCTTAGAGCCACCTCTCAGGTCACTAATTCTCTGGTTAGCTCTTCCTAATCTTCTTAGTCTGCTCATTGAGTATGACAGACAATGGTATGCATCTATGTGAATGCTCCATGGGGTGCCTAGATTAAACATTTTCCCTGGTTATGTTTGTGAGGGTGTTTGCAAATGAAATTAGAATTTAAGTTGGTGGATTGAGTAAAATAGATTACCTTTCCCAACATGGTTGGGTATCATTCAATCCTCTGAGGGCTTGACTAGAACAGAAGGTAAAGAAAGGAGGAATCTACCCCCCCTTTTTTTTTCTGCCACACTGTTCGAACTGGGACATCTCATGTCATCTTCCGCCCTTGAACTAGGATTTATATCATCGACTTCCCCAGTTCTCAGGCCTTCAGACTCAGCCTACATTACACAACTCGCTTTCCTAGGTCTCCAGTTTGCAGACAGCAGATCATGGGACTTCTCAGTTTCTATAATTACATGAGCCAATTCCTCATAATAAATATAAATAATATATAACAATATGTATATTATAAAAAATATATATAATTCTATTTTGTTATCCCATCAATAAACTTCAGCATATTTAGTTAGAAGTTTTTCTCTGATTTTCATATTTATAATACTTTAATGCCTAATTCTGTTTATTTCCATCTTAAGATTCTAATCGTATCATGTAATCCAGTTGTGTGAGCTCATTTTCAGCATTAAATTTTTTCTTTTTCTCTGATTTTATTATTTCAATTTTCTTATTACTGATGAGGATATATGGATTACAACGGTCCTGGAAAGATTTTAGACAGAAACAAAATTAAATGTGGACATGTTTGGGCCCCGGGGCTTTGATTTTTTATACGTGCCTTCCCTTCTTCCCTCCTTTATACCTAGGACCCTAGGCAGAGCAAAAATTTTAAGGCCAAATCTCTTTGTATGTATGTAAAGTTTTTCTAGGTCACTTTTCATAAATGGAGAATCTCTATGAAAAGATTTTCATGCATATTTTTATGCAGGATTAGAAAATCCAGTTTACCCACCTGCAACAGCCTGAGGCTGTCTCTCTGGTCTTCCTGTGTGAATGACAAGCCTACACTCAGCCTTTCATGCCTAAATACAGGGTAAAAATTACTGTGGGCTGCAGTGCCATCGGCTCTCACCATGTTGACTTTTATTATATTTTGTGCTCTTTGAATCTTTCCTTTATTCTTTGGGGTTTAGTTAGATCTTACTTTGAAGGTTTTGTTTCATCTATGATCTCATGTTCATAGCAGAAGGGAAACTATCTGAATCAGGTCATCATGGTTTTTAATAAAAGAAAGCAGTGTAAATACTTAACCAAGTTCTCCTATTAAAAACAACCAGCAGTTGGACTCCCCACATCTGTGCCTCCACTCTTATTCTCAATCTTCATATTTGTACATTTTTTTATGGTTAGTGTTTTATTCTTTGAAGAATGCTTCTAAAACATCACACTAAGTCAAGCTGAAAGGTAAAGTTTAAAATAGTTTTTAAAGTATAAGTCATAATATAGGTAATGACTACTCACTCTACAGAATCTTGACCTTAAAGCTTATGACACACCCAGTTGGCAGTAGCACCCATGTTTTCCAAATAGCCAGTCATTATTTTTCTTTTGTCTGCATAGACTTCTCATTAGCTGCCTTCTGCTTTTGTTGCATGAGCTCAGAGTCCCTATGCTTTCTCTGAGAGGTAGTCAACCTATCCTCTTTTCTTTTCCCCTTACTATTTTCCTGGGTTTTCTCCATGTTTTTTCTGGTGAACAAGTTCTCATTGATTTCCATGGGCCATGCCGACCATTGGCAGAGCCTGGAATAAAGCGACTCAGAAAAAGCAACAGCTCCCTGGCACACCAGGCTACCATCATCACCGTCTTCTTTTCTCTTTCTACATTTATCTGCTAGCTTTTGTTTTCTCCCCTAAGACAACCTGTGTGGGGAAAATTTTCTCAAACCATGGTTTTCCTCTACTCTCATGTCACAACAATCAACACAGAAGACTTCCGTGACAAAATGTAGGGGGGAGTTTCCCCACACACCAAGCGGTGGACACCAGATGAGTGCCCTCCTATTTAATTCCAACACTGTCTATCTGGAGATAGCATATCCCACAGGGTGGGGCTCAGTACCCAAGCCTGCCCCTTGCTCACCAGTCACAATTCTAGGCTTCTGAAATTCTGATTAACTGGCATCAGGCATTGGGGTTCCCATGACTCCCTGTTTTGGTTCAATTAATTTGCTAGAACAACTCACAGAACTGAGGGAAACAATTGCTTACATTTGCTGGTTTTGCAAAGGATATCTATGGAGAGTTGCATAGGCAGGCATGTAGAAAACGGTGTGGAGCTCCCATGCCCTCCCTGGGTGTGCCACCCTCCAGGAATCTCCATGTGTTCACCTATCTGGAAGCTCCCTTAACCCAATCCTCTTGGGATTTTATGGAAGCTTCAGGACATCAGTATTCTTTCCGCCTAGAATATAGGGCAGGACCATCTCTGGGAAAGGTCTTAAGACCCACGATCAGAAAGGCCGGGGAAGAGTAGAGTCCTGCCTGGGGTCAGTGAGATAAAGGTAGGAGAAAGGAGGGAAAGAGAAGGTTAGAGGCCTGCGCCTGAGGCCTAACACACCCAACATTATAACAAAAGACTGTAACAAGGGCTACAGAAGTTGTGAGCCAGGAACCTTGGATGAAAGCCAGTATATATCATGACACCACAAAACCAAATCTATCTAATCTCATCATTTGTATGTGACAGTTCTTCCATTTCATTCAATATCCTCCTAACACTAAAATTCTTTCCTGAGCTTATAATTCCCAGAAATAATTTCACTAATTGCAGGTATAGGAAAATCATTTTATAACTCTATTTTTAAAATATTTTATATTTAAATGATGATTTAAAATAGCCTGTTCTGCAAGACGTAATTGCTCCATTAAAAAAAAAAGTAGAAGAAAAAAAAGACCTAGCATGCTATAAAATTTTTATAATACCAAATAAGATGGTACTTGTTGGAAAATAAAGTATGCACAACTGTAAGGGGACATAAAGCTATCAAGAAAACCACAGCTTTGCTACAATCCTTGATTAGCTGAAGTAGCACTGTGGGTGTTTCCTTCAAAGTCAGTTCTTTGCTACCAGATGGAGATGTTCTTGTTTCTTGTTAGATATCCTAGACCATAATTTAATCCATTAGTCAGCAAAGAGTGGAATCATTCCCATACCTACTCCAAACGTTCTCTTTCATTTCTTTCGGGTCTATGGTACAAGTCAATACTTTCCCTATATGATTTCTTCAGGCTTTTTCATTTTATGTTTCAAGACAAACTACGCTTATTAAAAGTGAGGCTTTGGGTTGTACAACATTGTGAATGTACAAAATGCCACTTAATTTCACACTTTACAATGATTGATTTTATGCTATGTGAATTTCACCACAATAAAAACATGAGATTTTTCTCACCAGCAGTGTTGATAAAGCACCACCAATTTCTATTTATGAATTAAGTACACTGGTGATCTGGTCCTTGCTTTGGTTCAAACATAGAAATAACAACATCTGAGAGACTTTTCCTGACATCCCTAACATTTGTACCCAGTCTTCCTTAAGCTTTCTGGAGCATTGAAAATGAAAATAATAGTTTTCCTCTTTAACATCTCTTTTGCAATTTTGTTTGTGTTAATGTTCTTCTGATCTAATTTTCTTCCTATACTTCTGATTCAAGTTTTGTTTGCTGGTTTTAATTTTTCCACCTATCCTTTTGATGTTAAAATTTCATGTAGTCAATAGACTTTTTCTCTTGCAGTTCTACATTAAGTTTTTGTGCAACTGAAGCTCACACAACACTTCAACGTACATCTACCACTTTGCTACACCTCAAACTAATGCAGTAAATTGTATGCATTCTTTATGGCTATCAAGAGGCTGCTGAATGCTTCTAGATTACATCAGTTTGTTTTGAAGAGTACCATGTTCATTTTCTCCAATCTCAACTGTGCTCTCAGTTATTTCTATGTCTTCAGTCAACTGCACCTCTCATTCTACAGAGCAAACATTTTAAACTTCTAAATATTTTCTCCAAGAAAACTGAATTAATGTAAACTCTACACAAAAAGGCCACATTAGTCATTCTATAAATATATTGTCAGAATTAATGAATGAACACGTAGATCTTACTTCATATTTGGCACCTATATTTTAATTCATTCTTGCCCGCTCTATATTTCTTACAAGTATGTATTTTTTCAATGATCCAGGTATGCAGTAGGTAAATTTCGTATTACAGAATACTTTGTTCATTTTTCCCTGCTTCCTCCAGTAAGCTTTAACTGTGAAACAGCTTAATTGCTACTGACAATTATTTCTTAGATGTATAAAAGTCCCCTTTAGACCAATGTCAATGTTTGTTAATCTAACATTCCTTTTTTGAAGGAAAATTACTGCTATTAAATGTATACTCATGGAAGGAAGTAATATTGTAATCAGTTCTGGGGATTCAATTAACTAGGGTGTAATAATACTGTTTGCTTGAAAGAAAACAATTTGTACCTGCATATTTTCATTTGGCTACCTAAAGATCTTTTAAGGGATTATCTGATCATTAGAATGCTTATTATCTTGATAAAATACCCTAGTTTGGTGATTACAAAATAATTTAATGAGATCTTTCTTAAACTCAAGTATTTTATACAGTATCATAAATTTAAAAAATCTTCCTTACTGATGAATCAATACTATGTGATATCAAGATGATAAAGTTATAGCCCTATTCAATGTCTCTTTTTTCACATAATTTTAAATTAATATCTCTCTGGCCCTATCATTTTTGTAAAAATTTACCTTTATAATTAACTTATTTAAAATGATTTACCACTTCTATTATTGAAATATAGTACATTTGCTATTTTATTACATCATTGTCATTTTATTCAAACTTCTGCCAGTTTGATGCTATTTCTAAAATGACTCAAATATTCTGCATTGAAGCCATTCTATTTTCTTGACTACTTCTCTGAATAAATTATCTTTATCTACATGTTTCTTTGTTTTCTTTTCTCAAGCAACTGAAATTAAATAAAAGAAAAATAGACATGCTTTATACTTTCTATCTTTAATTCAAACTATACTTGCTAGAGGCTGATGATTTGTTTCAGAGTTTCTACAAGACAATGAGTAAAACTGAGCCCAAACACCATAACAATACCGAGAGAAGCTTTCCTTCACTAACTGCCTTAGTCCATTCACACACTGCTATAAAGAAATAAGTAAAACTGGGTAAATTATAAAGAAAAGAGGTTTAATCCATTCAGTTCCACACTCTGTACAAGCAGCATGACTGGGGAAGACTCGGGAAACTTGTAATCATGGCGGAAGGCAAAGGGGAAGCAGGCACATCTTATGTGGCCAGAGAAGGAGGAAAAGCACCAAGGGGAGATGTTACACACTTTTAAACAACCAGATCTCATAAGAACTCACTATCATGAGTACAGCAAGGGAGAAATCTGCCCCCATGATCTAATAATCTACTACCAAGTCCCTCCCCATCAATGGGGATCACAATTCAACATGAAATTTAGGTGGGGATACAGAGCCAAACCTTATCAGTAATCACCACTCTAGGTTTGTTTTGTTTTTGTTGGTCTTATTTGCAAGAAGTTGGTTTATTCTCCTACCTTCAGCTGCCTTGGCCAAGTCTTTGAAATAACTCCTTTTATCATTGATAAGTTAAGCAGTGAATTCAGTAAAACAACAATTTAGCAGAAAACAAATGCACATATTATTTTACAGTTTGGAACAAGAAAAAAAAATACATGAGAAAAAGAAAAACATCATTAAAGTCAATATCTTTTGCTCTATGCTAGGGAGTCTTTATTTCCTCTTATTTCACAGACATTCACTATATTCACCGTTCACTGAGCTATCTCACCCTGGATTTCTTAGTCTCTTATAAATCCACAAAACGATGCACTGTTTTCTTGATCACTTTTGCATTTCAACTAAGCAGGATGTTTCTGTAATATACCAATATATTTGTACTATAAAGATCTATGGCTATCCCCACCCCTACCTGGTTTCAACAGCATTTACTTTCTATGCAGTCTTTTATAAAATCCCACTTTGGGAAATCATTTGTATTAGTATCTTTTTATCAACAGGAGGAGGTTGTTCACACATATAGATAACCTTGAATGCATTAATATAAACTTGTAATAAGGCAGTATAATTAAAAGAATAAGATGAGTTCAAATTCTAGCTTCAGCATTTAGCATCTGCATGAGATTTTCAGGTTATTTGACTTCCCTAAATCTAAAATTCCACAAACTCCATGAGATGTCATCTGTAAAACATTTTAAAGAAGTTGTGCAGTTCACAGCCTGGGAAGTACTACCTTGCATATGGCAATCTTTCAATGATAGAGAGATACTGATATTATTAGCTTTATGCCCATCTACCTTAGCTGAACAACTTTAAAATGTTGTAAACTATAAGATAACATAAGTCACAACAACTCCAGTTGATCCATTTTCTGTTCCCATTCATTTTAAGTACCCTGTATAAGAAGTAGCGTCAAAATTTGACACACAACTCATTTTAATGTCAAAATTTTAAAAAAATTATAAATCTGTGACATACCTTTTATATAATACCATGTGAAAAATGAGGAATAATTAACTATCTACTTCATGGGTATGAATCCATGAAGCTAAGGTTAATAATTTTAACTTCATATGGTAATATCCTTCTCCAATAATACTTTATAACTTCAAAACCATTTAGAACAGAGAATGTAAAGGCACAACAGAAATCTGCTAAGCATAACTTCATTACTCTAATTCATCATAATTAACACACAATTTTAAATAATTAACTTACCTTTGCTCAGCCTCAGTTTTTTTCTTGAACATTTTACATTAGAGAGAATATGATATGCACCATAGAGAAGCTGAGAAAAGTTTTTACTGAAGACAAATTTAACTCCAGCTCAACAGAAGAAAGTCAAAATAAAGGCTCAATGTTAACTGTTAGCGTGGAGTTGCTCACCATCCTTTGTACTTCTAAGTTGTCTTTCAAAAGTGTAAGATGGAAAGAAGGTTAAAGTATGGTCTCTGATTTGTAGTATTTGTTCCGAATTGTCTGGAATTCTATTTGTTTTCTTGCCTAGTGCTGACATGGGTTTGATGGCTTTAAGTTTTTTGTCATTGTCCCCACAGGATTCTTTCCTTATCAGCTCTTGGCAGATTGCAACCATTTAAGGAAAAACTTCTTTACTGGCTATCAACCTTATTTTCATAGCTTCTTATTTTTCAGTGTCAAATGTATTGTGTACATTAAAAAAAGTGCAATCATCCATGCCAGGCAATTGTAAGTAGAATTGTATTTTAAGTGATACAGCAAATGAAATTGACCTTGGTAAGCCTCATGACTTGTCAGAAATATGGCCATTCCTTCAATTCGAGTTTTATTCACAGAATGCAAGAGCTAAGCTTAAAGAAGGTATACTGTTTTAAGAAGAGAAAGTCACAGCTATTTCTTAAGAACAATGGCATTTGTGCCCTCTTCAGTAGATGACAGTGTGCTATTTTATTTGAACAAAATGTCTAGCGTCTACTATTCTTTCATGTTCTGCAGAGGTAATTTCCAAACTGTGGTCTCTTGCCAAGCAGCAGTGGCACTGGCAGGGTAGTCATTCAAAATTCAAAATTTCAGACCCCACCCCTCAAAACTACTGAATTCTGGGGTGGGGCCCAGCTGTCTGGTTGGTTTTAAACCAGGTGATTCTGGTGCACACTAAAGTTTGGGAACCACTAGGATAAGCTATAAACCAAAATTACAAGCAAGATGAGTTTACATACTTTAGTTACCATTTATTTTTGCAACCACCCTGGTTATAAAACTAGTTCTGTGAAAATAAATAAATAAATGGTCACTCAACATTGTGATTGAGAGAAAACTACTAAATTATACCTTGAAAATTCGAAGCCCATCAACTCCTAGTAGGTTGTAAAAAGTCCACCAAGGAAGAAAAAAAACTGAAATGAAATAATGCATAGAGTAAGCAGCAAAACAAAACCTTAAAAGGAGAACATCAAAACTCAGAAAGAAAATAACTCCAGTCCCAAACCTTGCAATGTTCCCTTTGCCTCACTGATAGTCATAAACAACTCAGTCATTTAATACCCAACAAGACAAGCATTTGCTACACGCACATTGGATATATTTTCTACAACACAGTATATGAAAACAGTGAACCCATTCACCATTACAAAAACAGCACTCACTGCCCAGCAATTTCTTGAGAAAATATTGCTAGATTTGATAATATCTTTATAAATAAGACTGAAAAGTGGAGAGCTCTACGGAACTTAATAGTTGAGACAGAATCAGGGAATTGGAAAAGAAATGCATTTTGTCTTCAGTCATTTGCATAACAGCAGTTTTATTTTAAAAGGTTTCTTGCTGAAACTAGAAATGCTTTGAAGAGAAACAATAAGAATCTTCATTTTGAAATCAGCTAAGCAAGAGTGAAAATACTGCCAAGTGGACTGGCTGCATGTCAGGATCACTGTAAAAATAAGTTGTGGTGAACTCAGGCCTGAGTCAAAGGCTATGGCCACAAAGGGCAGGATAATGGCTGAGTGATGGAGATCACATTCCATTCCAATCACTATGAAAATAGAAAGCAAATATGAAGAATGAAACTTCAATGTGCATTGAAAATTATAAGCAGTTCAGTATGAGAATGGAAGGTTTGGTCTTTCTTCAACAAGAAAAGATATACAAAATAGTGTATCATTTTTCTTCAAATTCATGAATCATCAACTACGCATGCTACCAATTGCATCGTGATCATTTTATTGACCTATG
Organism: Pan troglodytes; assembly: GCF_028858775.2. Classification (NCBI taxonomy): domain Eukaryota; kingdom Metazoa; phylum Chordata; class Mammalia; order Primates; family Hominidae; genus Pan; species Pan troglodytes. The sequence goes on from NC_072401.2 coordinate 138,767,386, forward strand.
TAATTTTTAAAATTAAAATTAATACAAAGAATTAGAGTACATCATCTCATTCAAATATTTTTAAAATCTTACATCCTTATAATATCTATTTTACAATGAAGGGTCCCCTTTATTATCAGATGGCCAAATTTTAAAACAAGATTTAATTTGGAGACAAACATAACATGACTTGCAAAGAACAATCTTGAACACATACAGCTTTTCAAATCCTCAAGCCTCACATGATATTGTTTCCTATATATAATTAATAACAAATTAGCTATCTCAAAAAAGTTTTGTTCATCTAATGCTTAAGCAAACTTAAAGAACATATTCTGCTATTGGCCACTGCATTTCCTACTTATTGGTAATTTTCTCTATCAGTCTTTGAGATTAATTTTTGTTGTTTTATGAAGGCAATTTAGATGTTGATCTAAATAAGAGAAAATATATCTAGAGCTCACTACTTAAACACATGCTATCAATTGCTATTTTTCTACTTGAAACCAAATTAATATAAATAATGCATCTATTCTACCCACTAAAGAATAACTTTCTATACAGTCTTGAAAATGATAATGTTTTAGAATCATAAAAAAATCTTACTGAAATACTATTCAGTTCAATTCCCATTTCACAGATAAGAAAACTGAATTTCAAATTATAGTAATATGTCCTGTCTTACATAGCGGCCAAATTAAAAGCTGAAACAATTCCCAGTAGATTTTAAACTCTTTGGGGAAAGACACTTTGTTTTTTTAACCCTTAAATTATACTGGGCATATATAGTCCAGTGCCTTGCACATATAGTTACCCTATAATTTTTTAATAAATGATCTCCAATTTAGGGCTTTTTTTCAAATAGAAAACTAGGAATGCTATAATAATATTCATAAAATCTTGAGTTATATTTCATCTCAATGAAATTTGAACTTCTCCAATATATAAGAATAATACCCTATTTGTTGTTTGGGTCTCAGAACACAGTATAGAAAATGTTTAATAAATGAAGTTGAATTAATGAATATATAAAACATAATATATCAATTAAAATAATATTGATGAATACATATTAGTATTAATGGATATTATATCAATCAACTAATAATTGAATTAATATGTAGAAATATATATTACATGTATAATATGTAATTTGTGTACATATATGTATATACATTTAAAAGAAAGCAAACTATGAAACCAGATGTGATTATCAGTTTCTCTGTCACCTTAGCAATACTATAGTACAGTTAATAAATCAAATAATCTAAGTGTTGCTGTGAAGGTATTTTGTAGATGTAGTTAACATTTATAATCAATTGACTTTTAAGTAAAGAAGATTGCCCTAGATAATGTGAGTGGGCCTTGTCCAATCAGTTGAAGACCATAAGAGCAAAAGCTGAGGTTTCCCAGAGAACAAGGATTTCTGCCTCTAAACTATAACATAGAAATTCTGCCTGCATTTCCAGACTACTGGCCTGCCTGATAGATTTTCAACTTGTCAGCCCCATGATCATATGAGCCTAGTCCTTAAAATAATACATTTTTTAAATAATGCATACATTCCTTGAAATAATACAAAAGAATACGTATATTCTATCGGTTCTATTTCTCTGGAGAACCCTAAACATTATACCAGAATTATAAAATCAACTTGAGAAATATCTGATACCTCCTTCTACTAGTTTTATTAGAATATTATTGCATTCTTCACATTAGGTATTCTAAACTATTTTGCAATACACAATTAGAAAACATAAAATATATAATATTTTGCTGATTAGTTGGTGTATTTGTCCATTTTCACACTGCTGTAAATAACTTCCTGATAATGGGTAATTTACAAAGGAAAGAGATTTAACTGACTCACAGTTCTGCATGGCTGGGGAGGCCTCAGGAAACTTACAATCAAGGCATAAGGGGAAGCAGGCACTTCTTACATGGTGGCAGATGAGAGAGAGAGCATGCACAAGAAAAACTGCCACTTTTAGAACCATCAGATCTCCTGAGACTCACTCACTATCAGGAGAAAAGAATGGGGGAAACCACTCCCATAATTTAATCACCTCCCACCAGGATCCTCCCTTGACACAAAGGGATTACAATTCAAAATGAAATTTGGGTGGGGACACAGAGCCAAACCATATCAGTTGGCCAAAAATGTGTGTAACCTCACTCTTTCTTTTCTTTCTTTCAAACAAAACATTCATAATCATAGCCAGGATTTTTATTAGGTTATGATTTGTATGAAAATATTAGGGTCCTTTAACATGCAAACATGATTTTACATATTCCCACTTTTTGACCTGCTCTAAATATTTAATACCTTGAATATAATCACCTACTTTTCTGTGGTGTGGCTATAACGTGACAGATATAATATTTTATAACATATTCCATTCCAAATTAAAACATTTATATTTACCTGAGTTACATTTTAAAAAACAAACAAAAAGAACAAATTTGTTTAAACCAGACATCTGCACTAGTTGTTTTACCCCCTGGTAAGTATGTGTTTTGAGAAAAGGCTTAACTGAAACCATCTGTTGATGACTCATTCACTCTTGAATCATCTAAAATATTTTTTCTCCAATTTATACCAATGCATAACAAAATGTCTTTCAAAATTTCTGAACTACATTTTTTCATTAAAAACAGAAAGCCGAGCAAAGAAAAAAAAAAAAAAAGAATGGATTAGGTACAAGTCAGAGTTCTAAACACTAATTTTCACTTGTTTTTAAGTGAGATTCATATTAACCCACTTTTGTTTAAATATTGAGACTTTCTGTTGATTTCACTGTGATGAAAGCCTGGCTGATGCACTAGACCATTATACTTGAAAAACTCCTCACATATATTTTAAAAGCTCATGCCTTGCAGTGTATACCTAAAATCCCACAATAAGTAGAGGATAGATAGATCTGCAAAACCAAAGCCCACTGTATTAATTTTCTGTTGCTGCATAACAAACTACCAGAGGCTTAGCAGCTTAAAACAACACACATTTTATTATCTTGCAGTTTCTGTGGTCAGGAGCATGGCTTAGCTGAGTACTTTTGCTCAGGGTCTCGTAAGGCTACTGTGGAGGTGTTAGGTGGACTGTTTTTCATTTGGAATCTTGACTGGGGAAGAACCCACTTCCAAGCTCTTTCTTTTAGCAGAATTCATTTCCTTATGGCTTCATGACTGAGAGTCCCAGCATTTTGCTGGCTATCAACTCGAGGGGTTTTTCCTGTCCTAGAGACCACTCACAGTTCCTAAAAACCAACAGTAGTTCCTTGCCGCATAGGCTCCCCCAAACTGATTGTTGACTTCATTGGGCCAGAAAGGTGAATCTCTATTTCATTTTGCCACGATACATCATACCTTATCTTATGTAAGGTAACGTAATCACAGAACTGACCTTCTATCACCTTATCATTTTTGCCATGTATATATGATATATATATGCATATTCATTTCTATTGGTTAGAAATAAGTTTTAAAAATTTTAGTCTCACACCCATTCAAGGGGGAAGGTTTACACAGAGGTATAGACACCAGGAGATGGAAACCAATGCGATTTGCCTGAAGGTCTGTCTATCACACCCAAACTCAGCGTACATTTTTCCCAGGAGATTTAAAATATTCTCAGAGGCTTCAAGCATTCATATATTTACAATTTATTTTTACCAAACGCACAAATAGAAACACATGGAAAAAGATGTAGCTGATAATCTCATTGGTTCAAAGTGAAAATCCAAATACCCGATTCTACAATGGCTCTTTCTATTTGAGTCTTATTTGTGTATTTTTAATTCTTAGAAAATTATTATTATTTATACCACCGAAGTGTTATTCTCACTATACATCATAACCCAAATCAACTAATATTTTATAATTTAATTTATTAATTTAAACACTTATTAAATCTTATGTCATTATCCCTGCCCTCTTGTGGTCTTTAGCTTTCCATTGGAAAAACAATTGTATATAAATTTAAATTTTAATATATACAAGTTAAAAACAAGTTATTCTTATTTTTTAAGAAATACAATTTGGGGTTCCTCCATTTATTAAAATTTGCAATATCCTTAGGTACACATAAAACTTCACAGTAGCATGCTATATTCTTAAATTCAAAACAATTATTATGAATCCTGATATTTATAAAGCAATCAATAGCCAAATCTCTGTGTGAGTCAGCAATGAAGTCATGTATGTAAGTGCTCATTACATTCCCTGAGGTGGACAGACAAAAATGTTTCCAAATGTTGCCAAATATCACCCGGATGGATAGAGGGAGTAAAATGACCATAACAGAGAAATAATGTCTTACAGAAAATTTAAATAATATTTAAGTTGTCAAAACCTTTCATGTACACTCAAAGGACAGTGGGTCAGAAAGAGACTCTGAAGAACAATTAATTTATTCACTGTTACCAGACAGGTTAATACTGTAATCTATCAAAATGAAGAAAGTGATATACTGTTGCAAATAATATTAGCACAAATTATCATTGGGTCTAAACTCTGTGTAATCAAAAGAATCTTGTTGGAGAATTACTATTTCTTTCCAGGTAACAGCATAACATGAAATAAGATGATTATATCCAACAATTGTTCACTTACTTATGATTCCTCAGTCTCTTTTCCTAAACAGTATCATTCTCTGCAGTGTTCCACAAACTTCTATTATCCTTTCCAATTGTGAATGTTTGTTATTCATTTCCTTGCTGATTACTAGGTTCTAGGCACTCCTCCAAGCACTTTAGAGGAATCATCTCTTTTCATGTTCACAGTGAACCTAAGAGGTAGTTATTGTTATTAAACTCATTTTTCAGATTATGAAGCTGAAGCTCAGAAAGTTAATGGGAGTTGCCAAGGTCAGAGAGTACTCAGGTAGTCTGACTTTCCTTCCTGTGCCTTTGTCTTTTATTCTGTTCTACATGTCCACTTCATACGGAAATAAAATAACTCAATACATTACATTGTCATTATCTAACTCATGTTTAGAAAAATTACTTTTGTAATCCAGCGCCAGGTAACAAAAAGTGGAAGATATTTAAGAGATTATTTCAACAATCAAAGTATAATAAAATTAATGCATTTAACTACAATAATCACAAGAGACTAAGTACTAGAAGACTAATAAAAGGCAAATAAAAAATTTCAGAACATGATAAATTCCGGAAGAAAGGTATCTTGAAAAATTAATGTCATTAGTTGGAGATACAGATAAACAAATAATATATGCAAAGAACTCAGCTAAATAATTTACAAAGGTGATTATTTTCTATTAAAAAACACAAACACAGCATTTTTCTGATGGGGAAATTGAAAATTGAAGAGACTAAAGACACCTTATCAAAGTAAAAACTAGTAAATAGCAGAATCAGCACTCAAAGCCAGATTTGTTGGCTCCAAGTCATGCCATGATTTAACCACTAAAATATCCTGAGATACTATCCCAGAAGGGGAAGCAATTTGGGGAGACATAATGAACTTGGATTGGGACATCCACCTTCAATATATGTGAACACACAAACATAAACACAAACCCACCCCTACATACACATACTTAGAAACAATACTTTAATTCACATTTTTATAGAGATCATTAGATTCACATACAGTTTTAAGATAGAATCTATGTACAGCATTCCCAGTTACCCCAAACTATAACATGTTTCAAAACTGTAGTATATTATAAACAAGATATTGATAAAACCCACCCATCCACCAAATGTTCCAGTTGTACCTGTATTTGTCTCTCCTGTGTGTATTTAGCTGTATACAATGTTGGACTCTCATAGGTTCATGTATCCACCAGCACAGAAGACTTTCATCACTAAATGTATCCCTCATGTTGCTCTTTTGTAACCATAACCGTTTCCTCAGATCCTCTAACCAATCCTTCACCCCTAAGAAACCACTAATCATTTCTCTACTTCCAAAATTCTAAAATAACATTTTTTAAATGTTACATAAATAAAATCATATATTATTCTTTTAGGATTTTTTTCCTCAGTATAACTTCCTAGAGATTAATCCAAATGATCGAATGAATAACACTTTCCTCCTTTTCATTGATAAGTAGTACATGGAATATAGTTACTACAATATTTCAAACATTCATCTATTAAAGGACACCTGGACTCCATCTTCATTCAGTATAGACAAAAGCTGTAAAGAGCCCATTTTGGTCTATATTGAATAGAGCTGCTATGAACATTTGTGCACAGGTTTTTATGTGAACATATGTTGCAATTTCTCTGGAATAAATTATCAAGAGTACAATTGCTGGGTCATATGGTAATTGCATACTTTTATAAGAAACTGTCAAACTGTTTTCCATTGAATCTGTACTGTTTTACAGTCAAATGATCAATCTATGAGTGCTCCAGTTTCTCTACAACCTCACCAATATTAGGTGTTACCATTTTTTTTTCCATTGGCCATTCTGATATGTGTGTAGTAATATTTCATTGTGGGTTTAACTGGAATTTCTCTATTGGCTAGTGACACTGAATATATTTTCATACACTTATTCATCATCTGTGTATTCTCCTTGGTGTAACGTCCATGCTTTTTGTTCATTTTCTAAATAGATTTTTTTTGTTTTGTTTTTTGTTTTTGACATGGAGTCTCACTCTGTCACCCAGGCTGGAGTGCACTGGTGTGATCTAGACTCACTGCAACCTCCACCTCCCGGGTTCAAGCAATTCTCCTGCCTCAGCCTCCCGAGTAGCTGGGACTACAGGCACGTGCTACCATGCGTGGCTATTTTTTTTTTTTTTTCATTTGAGATGGGGTTTCACTGTGTTGCCCCAGGATGGTCTCAATCTCCTGACCTTGTGATCCGCCCACCTTGGCCTCCCAAAGTGCTGGGATTACAGGCATGAGCCACCGCACCCTGGTATAGATAGTATTTTTATGGCTGAGTTTTAAGTATTCTTTACATGGTTTAGATAATAGTCCTTTTCTTGTGTTGTTTGCAAATAGTCTTCCCACTCTGTAGTCTTTACATTTTCTTCACATGGCTTTTGCGGGGCAAACAATTTAATTTGTAGAGCAAAATTTTAATTTTCATGAAGTTCAATTTATCGATTATTTTTAATGAATTGTACTTTGATGTCAAATCTAAGAATTTTTTTAGTAGTACCATATTGCAAAATTTTTTCTTTCAATTTTTAAAAAAAGTATTATACTTTAAAATTTTAAACTTCATTGTATGACATCTGTTCTGAGCTAAATTTCCCATAAGTGGTCCTCCCTTCTTGGCCTCCCAAAGTACTGGGTTTATAGGCATGAGCTACCACACCTGGCCTGTTTGTTTGTTGGTTGGTTGGCTGGTTTGTGAGATAGATATCCATAGATATCCAATTTATCCAGTAGCATTTGCAGAAAAGGTTATTCTCCATTAAATTGCTTTTGCATCTTTTTCAGAATCAACTGAGTATGTGTGGGTCTATTTGCAGGTGCTCTGTTCAGTTTCATTGATCTGTCTTCATTACCATAGCTATATGGTAATCTTTAATATCAGGTAGATTAATGTCTCACTTTAATCTTTCTTCTTGGGATTATTTTAGTTTTTCTAGAGCCTAGGCCTTTCTATGAAAATTTCACAGTGAGCTTGGCAATCTCTATAGAATCACTTACTGGAGATTTGATAGGAAGTGCATTAAACATACATAAATGTGAAGAGAGTTGATACCTTTACTATATTGAGTTTTCGAGTTCAATGAGCATGGTATGTTTCTCCAAGTATTTAAGTCATCTTTGACTGATTTCATCAGCATTTTTAATTTTCAGCATACAGATACTGTAAGTGTTTAGTTAAGTATATAACTAAGTATTTTATTTTCTTCAGAGCAATTTTAAATATCATTGTTTTAAATTTTAGTTTTCATATTGTCATTGTTAGTATACAGAAATGTGATTGGCTTTTATACATTTATGTTGTGTCCTGCCACCTTCCTCCACGTACTTATTGGTCCCAGGAGTTTATTATAGATTCCTTAGGATTTTGTATATAGATAATTATGCCATTTGTCAGTTTTTATTATCTTATTTTGTTTTCACTTTCCAATCTTCATGTCTTGTATTTATTATTTATTATTTTATTATTTTCTTTTCTTATTGAGGTGACTATAATTTTCAATACTATGTTTTATAAATGGTATAAAAGCAGAGGCATTTTGGTTTTTTGTGAATATTAGGGGGAAGATATTCAGTCATTTACTGTTAGGTATGATGTTGACTATCAGATCCTTTAGATGCTCTTTATTCAAGCCTAGGCTATTCTATATCCTCTATTCCTTGTTTTCTGAGGGATTTTTTATGAAAATGAATTAGGGTAGAATGGAAATAGGTTCATAAAAAGCATTTTCTGCAACAATTGATATAATCATGATGCTTTTCTTCATTAGTCTGTTAATAAGGTGGACTATGTTGACTGATTTTTAAAATATTAAACCAGGCTTGAATAACAAGAATATATCCTATGTAGTCATGTCGTATAATTATTTGTATACATTTTTGTATTCAGTGTGTTATTATTTTGTTACTTTTTTAGGTCTAAATTAATGAGGAATATTTATCTGTAATTTTCAATTTTTATATCATCTTTGTCTAGTTTTGGAATCAAAGTATCACTGACTTCATAAAATGGGTTGGAAGGCATTTCCACCTCTTGTATCTTCTTGAAGACAATTTGTAAAATTGGTGTTCATTACTCTTTTAAATATATAGTAGAATTCCTCAGTGAAATTAACTGAGCCAAGGTATTTCTTTTTGGGGAATTTTAAATTACAAATCAAATTAAATAATGGTTATGAGGCTACTATATCTATTTTACCAAGGTTTTTTATGCAGTTTTCAGATTTTGAGGAGTTGACCCATTCTATTTAAATAGTTAAATTTATGACAGTATAGATGTTTTTAGTATTCCTGGACTATTCTTTTAATGATAGAAGGGTCTGTAGTTGCATTGCTTGTTTTATACCTGATTTTGACAATTCATGCCTTTTTAATTTTTTTGTCAATATTGTTGGAATTTCATCAATTTGATTTCTTACTTCTAAGAATCAGCTTTTTGCCTTATTTATTCTATTATTTTTCTATTATCATTGCTATGGACTTCTGCATTTATCTTTATTATTCCCTTCCTTATAGTTGTTTTAAGTTTATTTTTCTCTTTTTCTTATTTCTTGACAAAGGAACTTACATTTTTGACTCCAGATTTTTCTTTGGTGTAAATGTAAGCATTAAGTGCCATAAATTTTCCTCCTACTTCTGTTTAACAGAACCCCACACGTTTTTATAAATTGCATTTTCATTTAGTTACCTATATTTTTCAAAACTGCTTTGAAATCTCATCTTTGACCATAGATTATATAGAAATTTATTGTTTAATTTACATCTTTGTAGATATTTTCTTGTTGTAGTTCTGCTTAACTTCTTGTTGGATTCCATTATACTGACCCTTTTATCATTATATGATATCCTTATTTATCTTAAGTAATTTTCTTTGCTCCAAAGTCTACACTCTAATTTTTAGCTAATATTTATAAGGTATTTCTTTTTCCACTCCTTTACTTTCAACCTACCCATGTCACTAAAAGTGAGATTCTTGTAATCTACATATTGTTGAATTGTAATTTTTTAATTCACTGCCAATCTCTCTTTTGGTTGGTATGTATAGACCACTTCCATTTAAAGTAATTATTGATACGTTAGAGCTTAGATCTACCATTTTATAATTATCTTTCTGTATTATTATTTTTCTCTCATTTATTTGTTATATTTATCTTTCTGTACATTACTTGAACTTATATTTAGGATTGTGGCATCATTAAATTACAGTCTTTTTCACTCTTTTTGCATAGTTCTTGTACTGATTGAGTGGCATTTTAAAATATACAAATATGACTTTTACAGTCTACTTGTATTAACATTTTACAACTTCAAGTGGACTATGACCACATTATTTCCATTTTTGTCTCTTTACTTTCCCAACTTTTAAATATCATTGTCTTATTGTTCATATAATGTTATAATTTTAGTTTTAATCATGAAAATGTTTTATAAAGCTTCTGAGGAAAAGAATACTCTATATTTTCTACCCATATTTCTTCTTTTTCTATTGTTCTTTTCCTTCTTGATGTTCCAGATGTTCTTATTATTGTTTTGTTTTAAGAGCCTTACTTAGCTCATCTTTATGGGTAAATCTGCTAATGTCAAATTTATTTATTTTTTCTTCAGCTAATAATGCCTTTATTTAAGCTTTATTCAAGAGAAACTTTTTTCTGTATACAGGATGCACAATTTCCACGGGTTTCTTTTCAGCATTTAAAATAGATTGTATCACTGCTTTCTGGTCTCCACAGTTTCAGACAAAAAATATACAGTTTTTAAAGCTGAAGTTCTTCTACAGGCAGTGTTTTGTTTTTCTCAGAGCACTTTCAAGATTATTTTCTATGTTTTTAGTTTTCAGACGTTTAATTAATATGTGTCTTAGGGTGAATTTGAGGGGTTTATCTTGTTCCCAATTTTCTGAGCTTCTTGAATCTATAGGTTTGTATCTTTCATCACTTTAGGGAGTTTTCAGCTATTATTTCTTCAAATACTCTGTCATCTCAGCTCTATTCATTTCTTCTGACATCCTGTAACATGAATGTTGATTTTTTTTATTATTATTGCCAGAGCTGCCAAAGACTTTCTTCTTTTTTCTGTTCATTTTCTCTGTTCAGATTGTGTCTCTGTCCATTTTCTGCTGCTATGACAGATGCCACAGACTGAGCAATTCATAAAGAAAATAACTTTATTCAGCTCATGATTATGAATGATGGAAAGCCCAATGCTGCCAGAATCTGCTAAGGATTATCCCATGGCAAAAAGAAGGGAGGGCAAAAAGCGCTTGTGAGAGAGAACTTGCATTTATAATAAAGCTACTCCCATGATAACTAACCTACTACCATGATAACTGCATTAATTCATTCATGATGGTAGAACCCTTGTAACCTAATCACCTGTTAAAGTCCCCACCTCTTAGTACTGTTACAATAAAGGCAGAGGTTGTTAAGGGGTCTTTGAGGGATTAGGTTTTCTACATTTCAGCTGAAGTGTTAAAATACTGAGTCAAAGTAGACTGCATAACATTAAGTATGTATATTGTAATCGCTAGAATAACAACAAAAATTATATACAGAATAGATTAATTAAAATGAAATACTACAAATTATTCAAGTAATACAAAAGAGGCAGGAAAGGGAAAACAGGGGGAATAAACAGAAAATAAATAATAAAATTGTAGACCTAATCTAAGAATGTCTATAATTATATTGAAGGAAAAAAATCTAAACACACCAATTAAAAGACAGGAATAGTAAGTTGGATAAAAACAAAAATCTAGTGGCATTCTGTCTACAAGTAACTCATCTAAAATATATTGATTTAAAATAAAACATTAACATGTCTATATTAATATCAGACAAATTAGACATCAAAACAAACCAAAAATGTTACAAGGCATTAAGAATTTTACATAATGCTAAAATGGCCAATTCACCAAGATGAAATAACCATTCTAAATGTGTATGAAATTGGTTGCAAAATATGCGAAGTAAAAATTGACCCAACTGAAAGGAAATATAACCAAATCAAAAATAGTAGTTGGAGATTTTAACATTCCTTTCTCAGTAATAAACAGAACTTCTAGTCAGAAAATCAGCAAGGATATAGAAGAATGAATAAGTGCAATCTAATGAACATTTACAGAACACTATGATCAACAACAGCAGGATATACAGACTTTTTGTATTAGTCTGTTCTCAGGCTGCTAATAAAGATATAACCAAGACTGGGTAACTTATAAAGGAAAGAGGTTTAACTGACTCACAGTTCCAGACGGCTGGGGAGGCATCACAATCATTGTGGAATGTGAATGAGGAGCAAAGTCATCTATTACATGGCAGCAGGCAAGAGAGCTTGTGTAGGGAAACTCCCATTTATAATACCATCAGATCTCATAAGACTTATTCATGACCAAGAGAACAGTATGGAGGAAACCACCCCTGTAATTCAATTATCTCCACTTGACCCCACCCTTGACACGTGGGGATTATTACAATTCAATTTGAGATTTGGATGGGGACACAGCCAAACCATATCATTCTGCCCCTGGCCCCTCCCAAATCTCATGTCCTCACATTTGAAACCCAATCATGCCTTCCTGACAGTCCCTCAATGTCTTAATTCATTCCAGCATTAACTCAAAAGTCCAAGTCTAAAGTTTCATCTGAGACAAGTCCTTTCCACCTATGAGCCTGTAAAATCAAAAATAAGTTAGTTACTTCCTAGATACTATGGGAGTACAGGTATTGGGTGAATACACCCTTTCCAAATGGGAGAAATTGGCCAAAATGAAGAGGTTACAGGCCACATGCAAGTCTGAAATCCAGCAGGGCAGTCAAATCTTAAAGCTCCAAAATGATCTCCTTTGACTCCATGTCTCACAACCAGGTTATTTTACCCAGGTAATGATGTTGCCAGAGGTGGGTTCCCACGGCCTTGGGCAGCTCCGCTCCTGTGGCTTTGCAGGGTATATCCCCATACCTGGCTGTTTTCATGGGCTGGCATTGAGTGTATGAGGCTTTTCCAGGCACACGGTACAAACTGTCCATGATTCTGCCATTCTGGACTCTGCAGGACCATAGCCCTCTTCTCACAGCTCCACTAGACAGTGTCCCAGTGGGGACTCTGTGTTGGGGTTTCAACCCCACATTTCTCTTCCACGCTGCCCTAGCAGGGACCCACCCCTGCAGCAAACTTCTGCCTGGACACACAGGCATTTCCATACATCCTCTGACATCTATGGAGGTTCACAAACCTCAATTCTTGACTTCTGTGTACCCGCAGGCTCAACATCATGTGGAAGCTGCCAGGGTTTGGGGCTTGCAACCTCTGGAGCCACAGCCTGAGCTGTACCTTCGTCCCTTTTAGCTATGACTGAAGCATCTGGGGCCTGGGCACTAAGTCCCCAGGCTACACACAGCAGGGAGCGCTGGGCTCGGCCCACAAAACCAATTTTTCCTCTTAGGCCTCTGGCTTGTGATATGAGAGGCTGCTGTGAAGGTCTCTAACATGCCCTGGAGACATTTTCCCGATTGGCTTGGTGATTAACATTCAGCTCCTCATTACTGATGCAAATTTCCGCAGACAGCTTGAATTACTCCCCAGAAAATTTTTTCTTTCTACTGCATCATCAGGCTGAAAATTTCCCAAACTTCTATGCTCTACCTCCTCTTGAACATGTTGCCACTTAGAAATTTCTTTCACCAGATACATTAAATCATCTCTCTCAAGTTCAAAGTTTCACAGATCTCTAGGGCAGGGGCAAAATGCCACCAGTCTGTGCTAAAACATAGCAAGAGTCACCTTTGCTCCAGTTCCCAACAAGTTCTTCATCTCCATCTGAGACCACCTCACCCTGGACCTTATTATTCATATCGCTATCAGCATTTTGTTCAAAGCCACTTAACAAGTCTCTAGGAAGTTCCACATCTTCCTATCTTCTTCTGAGCCCTCCAAACTGTTCCAACCTCTGCCTGTTACCCAGTTCCAAAGTCGCTTCCACATTTTCAGGTATCTTTACAGCAGTGCCTCACTACCTGATACCAATTTACTGGATTATTAGTGTAAACTGTATTAGACAATTAGTCTGTTCTCACACTGCCAATAAAGGCCTATTCAAGGCTGGGTCATTTATAAAGGAAAGAGGCTTAATTGACTCACAGTTCCACATGGTTGGGGAGGTCTCACAACCATGGCAGAAGGCAAATGAGGAGCAAAGTCACCCATTACACGGTGGCAGGCAAGAGAGCTTGTGTAGGGGATCTCCCATTTATAAAACCATGAGGTCTCATGAGATTTATTCACTACCACGAGAACAATATGGGGAAAACCACCCCCATGATTCAGTTATCTCCACCTGGCCCTGCCTTTGACACATGTGGATTATTACAATTCAAGGTGAGATTTGGGTGGAGACACAATCAAACCATATCACTTTTTAGATGTACACGTAATGTTCAACAAGGCAGGCTATTTTGTTGGGGGGATGGTAATAAAACACACTTCAATAAATCTTAAAAAATGTAAATGATACTAATTGTTTTCTTTGAGCATAATTGAATTAAATAAGACAAATATAGAAAGAGGACAGGAAAATCTTCAAGTGTTTGGAAATTAAACAGCACATTTCTAAAGAATTTGTGGGTCAGAAAACAAGTCTCAAGAGAAAGTAGAAAATACTCAGAACTAAATGAAAGCAATATCAAAATATGTGGCTATAGCCAGTCTTAGAGAAAAAGCACTAGAACAGTGCTAAAGCAACAAAGTAGCTAAAGCAATGCTCAGAGGGAAATTTATAGATGCTCGGAACAGCAGAAAAATCTCAAAGCTAAATTTCTGCCACAAGAAACCAAAGAAGAAGAAGAAGAAGAAATATAAAAAAATAAAAATGAACCCAAACAAACAGAAGGAAGGAAATAACTAAAGACAGGAGCAGAAAATCAGTGAAACTGAAAACAGGACATTAGCCTGTGCCTATAGTAAGATAATGTGAGAAGATAGTGAATCAGTGAAAGAATGAAAAAGAGTCATCAGAGAGGAAAAGAAAAATAAATTATCTCATTTGAATTTTAGGGAGAAATATCAACAGGAATGGGCTAGACAGTAATATCAACACCACAAAGGTCAAGCAGGAGAATTAGGAGCATTGGTTAAACTGTAACAATGGGGGAGTTCATTCCTGACTTTTAATGTAATAATAAAGTCAAAGTAGTATAGAAGTGTAATTTCAATTATCTCACTACTAAAACATAAAGATATGGAAATAATTTTGTAACCACTCTTAAAGAGAGTATGGGAGCTTGATCAGGTATCACAATTAAAGAAAAAAGCTTTAATATATTTTACAACTGCTTATGTTTGAAGATCTTACCAAAGAGCCACTGAGGAATAAATAGAAAATGACCAATTGTGAGGTGATAGATATGTGAATTATCCCGATTTGATCATTATACATTGTATACATGTATCAAAATATCACACTGTATCCATAAATATGTATGTACAATTATGTGTCAATTAAAATAATAAACAAAAAAGTGTGAAGTTTTGAGGGCCAAGAAAAAAAGAAAATGAGTATAAGATGAAAGAATGGAAGAAGTGATCAATGGAATAGTTCAGAAGGAATGCTGGATGAGATGAAGAATAGACTGGAAGAGGTGCCATTGTTGGGGAGGAGAGGAGGATGTTAAATTGGAAAAAGAATGACGGTGTATCCTTGGAAATTAGAAATCATGGACAAATCATGGAAAATGTTCAGAGAAATTTTGAAAGATATGGATAGTAACATTTTAAAAGTTTTAATTAACTTGTTTTATTATTTGTAAATTTGGAGGCAGTTAAATCACTCTAATAGTGAGACAGAATGGCTGTAGGGTCTTCAGAAAAGTGAAAAACCTGCAATTAAGAAATGTTTGGGAATGTATTTATGTACTGAGATTTATTTACATATGAATAAAAAGCACTGTTTAGCGCAAAATATTCAAGTGAGATTAGATACTATGATACTATGAATTTTACTGAAACAAGAAACATGACTAATGAATTTCTCCAATATCTAGTGACAAAACGTCTCCACCATTTTCATGCTGCAAGAGGGAAAGGATTGGGGCCTGACGAGGGGATGGACTTTAAATATCAATTAATGGGCACATCAACTGTAAACATTTTTATGATACTAATTGAATTTTGGAAATAATAGATGTTTACTATTCTCAAGACCTAATCAATGACAAAAACATTTCTAATATTTCCCTCCATGTTTTAATCTGCCTTCTCAGTTACTTTCACTTCTCTGCTACTTTTTCCTAAACTTCTTTATTCATTCTTCTTGTGCTCTTGTTACTTCTTGTCTCTTTATTCTACCACTTCATTTCTCTTTTATTAGAGTGCACATTCTTCCTCACATTGTTTCTCCATCTTTAGCTCCACTAAAAATCCATCTTTTGACACTTATTTAAATAAATCAGTAAGTATTCATAATTTACAATATTGAAATCTCTAAGGAAAAAACTACTTATAAGATTATAATTTTAAAAATTAGACACTTTAATATAACAAACTAATCATATATTAATATAATTAGTTATATTAATATATTAAATATGTCATATTGATAAATTAATACATATTTACACTCAAAATATATAATCTTAATATGCAGTAATAATTTAAAATCTATACTGATATTTTTACTATAAATTGATCCAAAAACTAAAAGCATGTGAGTAGGACAAACCACCTAAATAATCAATAGAAATGATTCTCTTTTTCTCCATATTTGTTGTTATTTTAGCTGTCATTTTTATTATAATTTTTGTCCACATCCATTAAATTGTGGAACTTTGCAAAGACAAGATAAAAGCACTTTTCAGAAAGTTTTTATTCCCAATTATAAATGTTCCCACCAATGCAGTTATCAAAAAAGACAAAGAAATTCGACATCACATATGGCCAGAGAAAATTTCTTATGCCATAAAGTTCTACTATACTTTCTGAATTTTACTATCATCTGAGGCATGATGTGTCTTACGGCAATCAGCATCCATAGCAGAACAGTGTTAATGCTTTGATTCACATTTTCAGTTTAATTAAAATTCTTCCTTGTCTTCAGACGGTTTTCCTTTCTATCTGAAGTTAAATCCTTTTGTATCCTCTGCCTATGGGCCCAAAGTGATTTATGTAGCTGCACTGGTAGACAGTTCAAAAACATGCTTAGAATCATTTATTCGACTTTTGCTATTTTGATTTAAATACATGCTTCCAACATCAAGAGCAATAACTTCCTGAGGCCTATGGGAAAATTGTACAAGTCTTCTTTTTAGTTTCCTCAGTAATTGTGCCAGTACCAGACCTACTAAAATGCATAGTATAACGACCCCATTAAATGGGCATATCTAAGCTTTTATAGAACCATTATAACTAGAAATGACATCAAACAAAGCTGAAAAGCATACACTGTGAAATATATTCTTCATAGAAATGGGAGTTCAGGCTTATAAAAACTTCCTGAAACTCTTGCACTTAAGTTCAATTGAAATGAGGATATAAATATAAAATATTCTACTTTATAATTTTTAGCCAATTATGTTGGTAATAGAGACAATTGTAAAAATATCTACAATTACAAGGCAAAATTTGAATGGATAACAAGAGAACAGAATGAAATAGTATTTTCTTCATAATTCTATGTGCAAAGGAGATGTTTATCAAAGTCATTAATTTTGGAATCAAGTATTTCTCTGTGTTCAAAAAATTAACATTAAAAATTGTCAAAACATTGATTTAAATTGTTTAATGTTAAATATCTTATGTGTTAATTTTACCTACTATAAAATCTAAAACTTTTATATTAAAAATGTATTTCTCAGTGGTAAAAAATGTTGTAGTTAATTATAGGCTCTTCAACAAACACACACACAAATAAATATTCCTAAAGAAACACCCTATAAATTATATAGTAAGACTCTAATGTCAATTTCTATATTTATTTATTGAACCCATATAAGATTTCCCCTGTGCCAAACTCCCTTCTAAGCAACTTATAAATACTAACAGATTAAAAGTTCATAACAATCTTGTTGTTACGCCCTATTAAGGTGAGAATTTTACATGAGAAAGGTGATGCACAAAGGATTAAATAACTTGTCCTAGGTAGGAAGTGTTGGAGCCTGATTGTGAAAAGGGGGTGAGAAGGGAAGCAAATCTTGAAATCGCTAAGTCCATGTAGTTTCTTTTAGCAGTAGCTGTCATCCACTACTATAAAGAAAGCAAATTAAGAGTCACAATTCTCTACATACTATCCACAGTTATCTATTTTGGATAATTAGACATTATCATCAAAGTTCCTAATAACCACTGCTTTGTTTTTCCTTCCTCCCCTTTCCCATCACCAGATTTTTTCTTTTCTCTTTTATTTTGTTTTTCAATATTGAATGAGCACCAGGCACTTTAACAAGACTTGAAGGATAAAAAGCACAAGTTCTCACAATGTTTAAAACAGATAAGATACACAGATAGGTATATAGATCAATATGAGCTGTACATGGGTGCTCACATCATATCAAGGAGCACATAGGATAGAAAACCTTACCCAGTCTGGATGTAGGACCTTACTAGTGTTCTTCAAAGTGACAACTAAACTGGGGTTAGGTAAAAGTGTTGGTAAGTGGATGCCAAAGGTGTAGATAGAAAAGAGCAAATTATCAAAAAAGTGAAGGAATATGAACAGTTCTGGGAACTGCAAACCATGTGGTATAAAACCAGAAAGTTAAGCAGGAATTAGAAAATTAAGAGACAAATTAAGAAAGTATTATTTTATGCTCAACATTACCACAAGACTGAAGGATTTTAATTACAGAAATATCTAAACTCTGTGTGGTAAAAATATCATTTTATAAAATATACCAGGTGTTTTCTTGTTGAGTTGTTTGAATTATTTGTAGATTCTGGGTATCAGCCCTTTGTCAGATGCAGAGTTTGCAAATATTTTTTCCCATTCTATAGGTTTTCTGTTTACTCTGTTGATTGTTGCTTTTCTGTGCTTTTTAGTATTTTGTTTTTGTTGCATTTGCTTCTGAGTACTTGGACATAAATTCTTTGCTTAGGTCAATGTCCAGAAGAGATTTTCCTGGGTTTCCTTCTAGGATTTTTATAGTTTCAGGTCTTATGTGTAAGTCTTTAATCCACCTTGTTAATTTTTGTATAAGGTAAGAGATAGGGGTCCAGTTTCATTCTTCAGCATAAGGCTATCCAGTTTTTCCAGCACCATTTATTGAATAGGGTGTCCTTTCTCCAGTGTATATTTTTGTTGACTTTGTCAAAGGTTAGTTGGCTGTAGGTATGTGGCTTTTTCTAGGTTCTCTATTCTGTTCCATCAATCTGTATGTCTATTTTGTATACCAATATAATGCTGTTTTGACTACTATATCGTTTTAGTGTAATTTGAAGTCAGGTAGTGTGATACTTGAAGCTTTTTACTTTTTGCTTAGGATTGCTTTGGCTATTTGGGCTCTTTTTTGGTTCCACATAAATTTTAGCATTGCTCTTTTCTAATTCTGTAAAAAATGACATTGATAACATAATTGGGATTTTGTTCAATCTGTAGATTTCTTTGGGCAGTATAATCATTTTAATGATACTGATTCTTTCATGAGAAAGGTATTTTTCCATTTGTTTGTGTTAGGTACAATATCTTTCATAAGCATTTTGTAATTTTCCTTATAGAGATCTTCACCTACTTGATTAAATGTATTCCTATGTATTTTATATTTTTGTAGCTAATATAAATGAGATTGCATTCTGATTTGGTTCTTACTTTGATCAATATTGGTGTATAGAAATGCTACTAATTTTTTGCCTTTTTATTTAGTATCCTGAAACTTTGCCAAAGTCATTCATCAATTCTAGGAGTCCTTTGGGAGAAGTGTTTAAGGTTTTCTTCATATAAGACTATTTGACTTCCTTTTTTTTCAATTTGGATTCCATTTATTTATTTCTCTTGCCTGATTGTTTTAGCTAGGACTACCAGAACCATGTAGAATAGGAATGGTGAAAGCGGGCTTCCTTGTCTTGTTCCAGTTCATAGGAGGAAGATTTTAATTTTATCCTGCGGATCTGTAATATATGGCTTGTATTATTTTTAGGTATGTTCCTTTGATGCCTTGTTTGTTGAGGGTTTTTATCATGAAGGGGTGGTGAATTTTATTGAATGTTTTTTCTGAATCTATTGAGATAACTATATGGTTTGTAATCCTGTTTATGTGGTGAATCACATTGATTTGTGTATGTTGAACCATTCTTGCATCTCTGGAATAAAACCCACTTAATTGTGGTGTCTTATATGTTTGATATGCTGTTGAATTGGGCTTGCTAATATTTTGTAAAGGAGTTTTGCATCTATATTCATCAGCTTCATTGGCCTGTAGCTTTATTTTTTGTTGTTGTATTCTTATCTGTCTTTGAAAACACGGTGATCCTGGCTTTGTAGAATGAGTTAGGAAGGAAGGATTCTCCTTGATTTTTTGGAACAGTTTCAGTAGGATTGGTAATAATTATTCTTTGTATGTCCAGCAGAATTCAGTTCTAAATTTGTCTGTTCCTGCACGTTGTTTTGGAGTGATTTTTTTATGACAGATTCAATTTCACTACTTGTTATTAGTCTGTTTGTGATTTTTTATTTCCTCTTGGTCCAATATTGGGAGGTTGTACGTTTCCAGGAATGTATCCATTTCCTCCAGGTTTTCTAGTCTGTGTACATAGAGATGCTTATAGTAGTAGTCTCTGTACTTCTGAGGTATCAGTTGTAATGTAACCTTTATCAATTCTGATTGTGCTTATTTGAATCTTCTCAGTTTTTCTTGGTTAATGTAGCTGGCAGTCTATCAATTTTATTTATCTTTTCAAAGAAATAATTTCTCATTTTGTTGATCTTTTATATATATTTTTTGGTCACAATTCTGTTTAGTTGTGTACTGATATTTGTATTTTTTTTTCTTCTGCTACCTTTGGGTTTGGTTTCTTCTTGATTTTCTAGTTCCTTAAGGTACAATGTTAAATTGTTAATTTGAGTTTTTTTTTTTTTTTTTTTTTTTTCATTTGGTCACCCAGACTGGAGTGCAGTGGCACGATTTAGGCACACTGCCACCTCTGCCTTCTAGGTTAAGGCAATTCTCATGCCTCAGCTACCCAAGTACCTGGGACTACCAGCATGCGCCACCATGCATGGCTGATTTTTACATTTTTAGTAGAGATGGGGTTTCACCACGTTGGCCAGGCTGCTCTCAAACTCCTGACCTCAAGTGATCTGCCAGCCCCGGCCTCCCAAAGTGCTAGGATTACAGACATGAGCTGCACCCGGCCTGATCTATCTTTTTAATGTAGTCATTTATTGCTATAAACCTCCCTCTCAGCACTGCTTTTGCTGTATCCCAGAGGTTTTGGTATGTTGTGCCTGTATTTTCATTCTTTTCAAAAAACTTTTAAATTTCTGTCATAATTTAATCATTTATCTAAAGATCATTCAGAAGCAAGTTTTTTATTTGTATAGTTTTGAGAGCTCCTCTTTGTATTGATTTCTGGTTTTATTCCACTGTGGTCTGAGAAGATGCTTGGTATTATTTCGATTTTTAAAAATTTATTGACTTGCCTTGTGACCTAGCATATGGGCAACCAGAATTATGTGAATTTCATTTGCTTCACATTGTCATCAATATCTGGCATCATCAGTCTTATTCATTCTAGCTATTTATATTGGTATGTAGTGTTATCTATTTGTGATTTTAGTTTTCATTTACCAAAACAAGATTAGACAGGTTTTTATGAACTTATGACTTTTTGGATATTCTCCTTTCTTAAAATAAATACTCAGTTTATTTGTCCATATTTTCTACTGAGTTGTGTCTTTTGTATTGGTTTGCTGGAGTTACTGATATATACTTTGGATACATGGTATTTTGGCCAGCATGCACTACAGATATCTTTTTCCACTTTTTGTTTGCTTGTTTCTGGAGAAAGAGTCTCGCTGTGTCACCCAGGCTGGAATGCAGTGGCATGATCTTGGCTCAGTGCAATGCCATCTCCCAGGTTCAAGTAATTCTTGGGCCTCAGCCTCCCGAGTAGCTTGGATTACAGGTGCACCCTCCCACACCCAGCTAATTTTTTTTATTTTTAGTAGAAATGGGGTTTTGCCATGTTGCCCAGGCTGGTCTTAAACTCCTAAGCGCAAATGATCTGCCCACCTTAACCTTCCAAAATGCTGGGATCACAAGTCTGAGGCACCATGCCTGGCCATCTTTTCCCACTTTCTTAATTTTGTTCATTCCACTTTATTAATACTGCCTTCTGATGTAAAGAAAACCTTAATTTAACATAACTGAATTCATAATAATTTTCTTGATTTTTAGTGCTTTATTTATTTTGTTTTAGGAATTATTCTCAACCATAATTGCATGATGATATTATCATGTCTTATCTTCCAGAAGCATTTTGCTTTGCCTTTTTTATTTAGATTTACAAAATTCCTGGAATTGACTTTTGTTTATGGTGTGAGGTGAGGGATCAAGTTTCACTTTGTCCAAATGAATTTTGAACTGATCTAGTACCATTTACTAAAAATAGCATCTTATTACTTTTGCATTGCTATTTTGGTTATAATTGAATCCTCCCATTGACTTCTGGCTTCCATTGTTTATTTAAAAACCAAGTACTACTCTAATTTTTATTGCTTGAACAATATGTTTTTGTCTGCCTGCCCTAAAAAGTGTCTCTTTATCTTTGATTTTACCAGTGTTACTATAATGTGTCTGCATAGGCTTTTTTGTATTGTCATGATGTAATTGTGTCTTTCATCACTGTTGAGGAATTTTTAGCTATTATCTCTTCAAATGTTGTTTCTGTCTCATTCTATCTCTCCTCTGGTTCAGGATAAATGTATATTTGAGCACCTCATTGTATAATGTAGGTTTCTCACTTTCTTGTCTGTATTATTTACTGCTTTTTCTCTCTGTACTTCTTTCTGAATATTTTGTTCTGACCTAAATTCTAGTTTATTAACTCTTGCCTCATTTGTTTCTCACTTCCTGTTAAATACAACCATTTCATTTTAATGAAAATTATTTTATTTCAAAATTTTATTTTTATATAAATTGTCTATGCTGTGGTTTTCCGTAATTTCTATTTCTTTGCTAAATACTTAATCTTGTTTTTATGACGTTGAAAAATAGACACTTAGCAGTTATAAAGTCTAGTAGAAAGTCCTGATATTTCAGGCCCCTCTAGGTCTGTTGTTAATTTTTATTGGTGTTTTTTGTTTCTGTTTCTCTTGTATGTTGACATCTCTTTTCATGTACCTGGTTATTTTATATTATATGCCAGAGTTTCCATTTGAAAGTTAGTTAAAATATTCCAGGCATAAGATAATCCCATTTTTTTTCCCAGAAGAGATTGCTTTTGGCTAGGAAGGGATACTAGAAATCTTGGGTCATCTTTGCTCAACATCAGAGTGGAGCTTCCAGTCATCTGAATCGAAAATTTGAAGAGTTTGCACATCAACTTCCTACCTTTGCTTCCTTGTATGTTCCAATCTTGTATCTTGATCACACTGGAACTGGGATACTTTCAAATTTCCTATGTAGGCCTTCAGGCTCCTGCCTGTTTCTTCTTATACTGGCTAACACCCCCAAGTGAAAAGTGGCCCCAGAAATCTAGTGAATTTTTCTTTGTTTTTCTCCTCTAACATTTTCATCAAATCTTTCTTCATTAGTTTATTGCATCCCCAAGGCTTTGATAACAAATGAAGTAAATATTTTCAAATTTTTCTGGTTACCCAATAAGAAAAATCAATGTGACTTTCCACACCTGCCATTACTGGAAGTGACAAAACTCTAGATACTTGGGTCATTGTTATCATTTGTCTATCTTCCTTGGTATGCTCTATTCTTCGTTGTGGAGTAATAAATATAGACAGCCCTCTTGGTGGATTCTTCCCCTGAAAATGCTCTTGTTTTTCTGTGTCAGTTGGCCAGGTTGTGCATTTTCCAAATGTCTATGCTCTCTTTTCCTTTTAATTATAATTTCAACTTTAAGTCATTCCTTTGCTCTTTCATCTGAGCTCAGAATGTTAGAAGGAGCCAGGCCACCTCTTGAAGACTGCTTCTTTTTTTTTTTTTTTTTTTTTTTTTTTGCCAGATACTTTAAGTCATCAGTCTTAA
Organism: Pan troglodytes; assembly: GCF_028858775.2. NCBI lineage: Eukaryota > Metazoa > Chordata > Mammalia > Primates > Hominidae > Pan > Pan troglodytes. The sequence continues at coordinate 138,791,187 of NC_072401.2, forward strand.
GTTCAGCCTTCCATGAAGTCCTAGGACATGGACACAGTGCAGCCAGTTTCTTTGCTAGGGGGTGACAAGAGTGATCTTTGCTCTAGTTCCCAATAAATTTCTCATTTTTATCTGAAGCTTTGGCAATGTGGCCTTCATTGTCCGTATTTCTTTCAGCATTTTGGTTACAAACACTTAACCCGTCTGTAAGAAATTCCAAACTTTCCCTTGTCTCCCTGTCTTCTTCTGAGCCCTCCAAATTCTTCTGGCCTCTGTGTATTACCCAGTTCCAAAGCCATTTCCACATTTTAGGTATCTTTATAGCAACATCCCATTCCTTGGTACCAATTTTCTGTATTAGTCTGATTTGCATTGCATTAAAGGAATATCTGAGACTGGGTGATTTTTAAAGAAAAAATGTTTATTTGGCTTATGGTTTTGCAGGCTGTACAAGCATAGCACCAGCATCTATCAAGCATCTGGCAAGGCCTCAGGAAGCAAGAGAGACAGAGGGAAGTTGGTTGCAGAGTCTTTTTAACAACCAGCTCTTACATATATATATTACAATGAAAAGGGACACCAAGCTATTCATGAGTGACCTACCCCCATGAACCAAACAACTCTTACCAGGCCCTGTATTCAACATTAGGGATTCCATTTCAACATGAGATTTGGAGAGGAGAAACATCCAAAGTATATCACAAGTATACCTCAGAAATGCTGCAGGTTCAGTTTTCAGCCACCACAATAAAGCAAATATTGCAATAAAGCAATTCACACCAATTTTTTGGCCTTCTAATACATTTAAAATTACATTTTTACTATACTATGGTCAAGTATGCAACAGCTTTATGTCTAAAAAACAATGTACATACTTTAAAAATATTTTATTGCTAAAAAATACTAACAATCATCTGAGCCTTTAGTGAGTCATAATCTTTTTGCTGGTGGAGGGTCTTTCCTTGATGTTAATGGCTGCTGACTGATAGGGTACTGGTTGCTAAAAGTTGGGAAGGCCATGGAAATTTCATAAAATAAGACACTGTAGTTTGCCACATCAATTGACTCTTTCAGAAAAACTTTCTTTGTAGCATGTGATACTGTTTGATAGAATTTTACGCATAGTAGAACTTCTTTCAAAACTGGAGTAAATCCTTTCAAATCCTCCTGCTGCTTTATCAACTAAGTTTACGTAATATTCTAAATCCTTTGTTATTTCAATAATGTTCACAACATATTCATCATGAGGAGATTTCATTTCAAGAAACTACTTTTTATTCATTTGTAAGAAGTAATTTCTCATGCATTAAACTTTTATCATGAGATTGCAGCAATTCAGTCACATCTTTAAGCTCCACTTCTAATTCTAGTTCTCCTGCTATTTCTACCACATCTGTGATTATATCTTCCACTAAAGTTATGAACACTAAAGTCATGAATCCCTCAGTCATTCATGAGCATTGGAATCAACTTCTAAACTCCTATTAATGTTGATATTTTGACCTCCTCCCATGAATCATGAATGCTTTGTTTTTTTGTTGTTTGTTGTTGTTGTCATTGTTGAGACTGAGTCTTGCTCTGTTGCCCAGGCTGGAGTGCAGTGGCACAATCTCGGCTCATTGCAACCTCCACCTCTCAAGTACAAGCTATTCCTGTGCCTCAGCCTCCCGAGTAGCTAGAATTACAGGCATGCACCACCACACGTGGCTAATTTTTTGTGTGTTTTTAGTAGAAATGGTGTTTCACCATGTTGGCCAGGCTGGTCTCGAACTCCTGGGCTCAAACAATCCATCCACCTTGACCTCCCAAAGTGCTGGGATTACAAGTGTGCACCACCATGCCTGGCCAATCATGAATGCTCTTAATGGCATTTAGAATGGCGAATTATTTTCAGAATACTTTTCCAAGATCCATCAGAGGAATCACTATCTAGGCCAGCTATAGCCTTACAAAATGTATTTCTTTAATAATAAGTCTTGGAAGTCAAAATTACTTTTTGATCCTTGAGCTGCAGAATGAAAATTATGTAGGAGGCATGAAAACAGCATTAATCTTTTTATACATCTCCATCAGAGCTCTTGGGTGTTCAAGTACATTGTCAATGAGCAGTAATATTTTTAAAACAGTAATAATTTTTTAAATATCTTTTTTTCTGAGCTTAAATCTCAACAGTGGGCTTAAAGTATTCAGTACATCATACTGTAAACAGATGTCTTTTAATCCAGGTTTAATTTTTCAATTTACTGAGCAATAAAGAGAGTAGATTTAGCATAATTCTTAAAGACTCTTAAGATTTTTCAGAATGGTAAATGAGCACTGGCTTCAAGTTAAAGTCAACAGCTGCATTAGCTCGCCAATAAGAGAACCAGTCTGTCCTTTGAAGCTTTGAAGCTAAGCATTGACTTCTCTTCTCTAGCTATAAAAGTTCTTGATGGCGTCTTCTTCCTATAAAGACTGTTTCATCTGCACTTAAAAATCCATTGTTTGGGTTAGTCATTTCCATCAGTGATCTCAGCTAGATCTTCTGGATAGCTTTCTATAGCTCCTCAGTCAGCACTTGCTGCTTCATCTTGCACTTTTATGTTGTGGAGATGGCTTCTTTCCTTAGCCCCCATGAACCAACCTCTGGTAGCTTCAAACTTTTCTTCTGCAGCTTCTCTATGTCTCTCAGCCTTTATGGAATTGAAGAGAGTTAGGGCTTTGCTCTGTATTAGACTTTGGCTTAAGGAAATGTCATGGCTGATTTGATCTTCTATCCAGACCACTCAAACTTACTCCATATCAGCAGTAAGGCTGTTTCATTTTCTTACTATTTGTGTCTTCATTGAAGTAGCACTTTTAATTTCCTTGTAGAACTTTTCCTTTGTATTCACAGTTTGGTAAGCTGTTTGGCACAACAGACCTACCTTTATGCCTATCTTAGCTCTTGACATGCCTTCCTCACTAAGCTTAAACATTTCTACCTTTTGATTTAAAGTGAGACATGTGTAACTCTTCCTTTCACTTAAACACTTAGATGTCACTATAGGGTTATTAATTGGCCTAATTTTAATATTACTGTGTCTCATGAGATAGGGAAGCCTGAGAAGAGGTGGAGAGACAGGGGAATGGCAGGTCATTGGATAAGTCAGAACATACACAGCATTTCTCAATTAAGTTTGTTGTCTTACACTGGTGTAGTTCATGGCACTCTAAAACAATTACAATAGTAACATCAAAGATCACTGATCACAGATCACCATTAGAGACATCATATTGAACAATTTGAAATATTTGCAAGAATTACCCACTGTGACAAAGAGGTATGAAGTGAGCACATATTAGAAAACGGCCCCCACACATTTGCTTGACTCAGGACTGCCATAGACCTGCAATTTATTTAAAATTCAGTATCTTCAGGGCCAGGTGCAATGGCTCATGCCTGTAATCCCAGCACTTTGGGAGGCCGAGGCGGGCAGATCACCCGAGGTCAGGAGTTCAAAACGAGCCTGGCCAATGTGGTGAAATCCTGTCTCTACAAAAATACAAAAATTAGCTGGGCATGATGGTGGATACCTGTAATCCCAGCTACTCGGGAGGCTGAGACAGGGGAACAAATTGAACCTGGGAGGCGGAGGTTGCAGTGAGTTGAGATTGTGCCATTGCACTCCAGCCTGGGCAATTGAGCGAGACTCTGTCTCAAAAAAAAACAAAAAACAACAAAAAAACTAAAACAAAAAAACATACAAACAAAAAAAAACCATACAAACAAAAGAAATCTTCAAAGCTCAATAAGATGAAGGACAGTAAAACAAGGTATGCCTGCATCTTTAAAACTAAAAATCCCTCCTAAGTAAATTTATCTTTTTAAAAAAATGCCAATTTTAATTAAATAGTAATATGGACTCAGAATCATCACTTTCTTTTTTTTGCTTTTGTTTTTTTTTTATTTTTTTAAGATGGAGTCTCGCTCTGTGACCCAGGCTGGAGTGCAGTGGCGCAATCTTGGCTCACTGCAAGCTCCGCCTCCCGGATTCACACCATTCTCCTGCCTCAGCCTCCCAGGTAGCTGGGACTACAGGCGCCCGCCACCACGCCCAGGTAATTTTTGTGTATTTTTAGTAGAGACGGGGTTTCACCGTGTTAGCCAGGATGGTCTCCATTCCCTGACCTCGTGATCTGCTCACCTCGGCCTCCCAAAGTGCTGGGATTACAGGCATGAGCCACCATGCCCGGCCAGAATTATGACTTTCTTATGACCCATTTATTCTCTCCACTGTTATAACATTGGTTTTGATCTGCATGCATTCAACACGTATTTTATTGAGTACCTAATATTAGCCACTCTACTCAAAGTGATTTCTTGGAGATAGCTGGATTTCTATACCTAATTGGTAATTCAAAATCCATTGATAACACTAAAACCCTATAAAACTTTGCTTGGTCCTGGACTTATCTACAGTTTTGCCTTTTAGGTAACTTTTCATTTTAATTTGCTGTAAGTGAATAATTATTTGTTCAACTTTCCTGTTTCCTTAATTTTGTTTCTCTTGCTGTGTTTCTAATATATACCTTTCTTTTTAGTTTTTCAGGCAAAATAATTATTAGTTGATTTTGGAAGAAGTCTTTGGTTTTCTCCAAAATGCCCTGCAAAGTGTTCTTTTTCTATAATAATTACCAAGAAAACACCTGCATAGTACTTTGCATTTCTGCCTCTCTAGTAAGAGCCATTTGTTTATGTTCACTGTCTGTAATAAGTAAGACTCCAACTGTTCTGTTGAAATGGGAAACAATATTTTAGATTCCATTTTGGAGGTGGCAGTTTCTTTCTGATTAGATTCTAAGCTGAAAATAAATTGTCCCATTTTCTAAATGACCTCCTCCCAGAAGAAGAAGGGAATGGTCTAAGGTCTATTATTATTTAATCATTTTATGCATAGTATTTTATAAAGCTGTAATTCCAAACATGGTTGATTTTCAGAATTTTTTTAAATTAAAAATTATATGTGATGTTATCTAGACAGATTGAATCAAAATTCCTGAGGATAGAACCTAGAAACTTTTTGTAAGTTCGTTTAGTTTGGCTTTTAACCTCCTTTGATAACTGTGATAATCAGCCAGGACTGATTTTCTGCAATAGATTGTTTATTTCCCTCAAATCAAATCTTTTAGATAAAAAACTTAACACTAGTTTTTACGTATGACTTATTGCATCCTGATATATCTCTATTTAAATTCATATGAGTACTAATTACCATTTCCAGCCACCTAGGATTACAATATCAAACCTAAGCATTTTTGTCTCTCTTGTCTTTGCTTCCTCAATTTCCACCCAGTCTCCAGAATATACTGATTTTATGTCCACCACGTTTTTATCATACGCCTTCTCCTTTACATTTTCAGTGTGACTATCCTAATTTAACATTTTTCTTGCTAAGACTTTTTTAAGAGCCTATTTTCCCTGATTCCAAGTTTAAGGCCACATAATCCATCCAATAACTTAATAACAAAACCACAGCTTAACCTTAGCATGACTTTTTTCAAACCTTTTTTTCTTTTTTTTTTTTTTTTAGACAAGGTCTCACTCTGTTGCCTGGGCTGGAGTGCAGTGGTGCAATCATAGCTCACTGAAGCCCCAAACTCCTGGGTTCAAGTGATCCTCCCACCTGAGCCTCCTGAGTAGCTAGGAATACAAGCATGCACCACCACACCTAGCTAATGAAACATTTTTAATAGCTCTTAAATTTCTACAATGCAAGGTGGTTATTCATAGGCTGGCATTCAAAACCTGCTATTATCTGGTCACAGTGTATCCTTTTAGCTTTGTCTCTCTTCTTTCCCTTCATGTACTGCTCCTTAGTCTACCTATTCACCCAACATGTTCGACACTTTTTAGCTTTTATGTATTTTTATATGGCATCCCTTTCATCTGATTTGTCTTCCTCTGTCTCTATTTGTTCAAATATCATTTATATTTCAAAGTAAAGTTTAAATGCCACTTTCTTCAAATCTTACTTGGTCTCACATGGTTACAGGGATCTACTTGTCTTCACAACCTTATTACCTTATGTTACAGATATTTTGCATGGAGCTTTTCTATACTCATTGCTTGTAAGCTCACTGAAAGTTGAAACTGTAAATTATTCAGCTTTCCGTGCTTCTGAATGCCTGGCATATTGCCTTGCCCACGATGAAGGCACAGTAATTTATGGAATAAATTGGTGGGTCTATGAATAAATAGTTAGACTGAGAATCATAAAACAACAGTAATATGACTATCCAGGCATCAGCAAAATTTGCTTACAAGATTCTAATGGGAGAAATTGAGAATAGGAGAGCAACAAACACATTAATATCATCTAAGAATTATTTCACTTCGATGAGATGAATAAGTGATTATGTTTGCCTGCGTTTCTGCTTCCGTTGTCTCAAGGGCATAACCTCATAATGCATATACACTGACAGAGTAAATAGAAAGCTCTTTTTAGTGATTATTTAAAATTAATTTATTTCAATCGCAATACTTAGGTGAATGAATTCAAATGTAAAAGATTGTATAGGAATAGGCAAGATATATTGTTTTTGTTTTTAAATCAGTCTCATCTGGAAAAGAATAACTTTTTAAAATTTGGAAACTAATCTTTATATATTTGTTGAATAATTTCTGAAAGCAAATTGCCTAATACATTTGTGGCTGTCTCAGAAAAAAAAAATAGGCACTTAAATCTACACTCATTATCTAGACCACTAGGAATTTTCTCTTTAAAAGAGCTTTTTTTATTGAAGAAAAATGCTCCCGAGAAGTCATTTGAATTATTTGCCTCTTCCGGAGTTTGTTTTCAACTAAAATTAAGTTATGTCTTTGGCCTTTAGAGGTCATAACATACATACCTTGTTCAAATATAAAATTTGGGGCCTACCTATTTTCAAAGTATCAATAGTTTGTGTTTAAAATAGCTGGGCTGAGAAGTTGGCAAAATTTGAAAATGTAATATTTCTGTTTCCAATAAAGAATAACAATTTCTATGAGATTATCTTCAGATAATATGGCATCTCTTTAACAATGTAATTTATTTCTTAAGTATATGACTTAAAAATATTTTCAAATATTAGCTTAAATGAATGAATAACCTCTAAGGGTGTTCACAGAATTTATGTTCAGGTGATGACTAAATGAGCAACTGATTAAAATTGTGGAATTTTTACTCAGTGTTCTTTCCTTCCTCCTCACGCTCCTCTTCATGTTGAGCCTCCTTGCACTTTAATTATGCTAACTTTCATTTGTCCTTAGGCAGGTAGAAACTGCTACTGGACTATGTTCAATCTCTTTTGATGATTGTTGTTTCTTCCCATGGTGTTGAGTTTGTTTATATATTTGGTTTTGGAAATATTATAATGGCCCTTAAAAAACACCTATTGATTTCTGTGAAAGATCTGGCCTCTTTATCATACTAAAGTTAGTTTCTTTCATGAAAAAAAATTAAGTCCCTCTATGGTACTTCTTTTACTTCCATGTAAAAATGTTCCTGAAACTATTAAAAAAAAAAAAAGGTATGTAGCAAAGACATCAGTCCTTAGCAAAAAGTGGAGTGTTGTGATTTTATTTGTATTTATTTCTGGCAATTTACCTGTAGCTGTATATATGCCTAGCATGACCCACATAATTATACAGAGTGATAGTTTCATGTGCCTAAGTAAGAACTGAAACTGGAAAAATTGATAATTTGACCTCACTGAAACCGAAAAAATAGATAATTTTATTAATTTTTTGTAGGAGTCAAGTTAGCCCAAATTCTTTTATTGATGAGAAACAAAAGTTGCCTTGAAATGGATTAAACATTATTAAAGGAGATATGGGATTATGTAGCTACAGTCTAAGGTAGACATGGCTTTAAGCAGGGATGAATCCAGGGACATGGAGGATGTTATTAGGACTCCAGCTCCATCCATTCTTCTCTTTCCTATGATTAGGGCTATTTCAAAAAGGTTGTTGCGACTCTAAGCTCACATCCTCCTTATGACTTGTGATCCTAGGGAAGATAGTGGATGTTTTCTGATAGCACCAGTAACCCAATGACAACTCTGACTGAGTCAGCCAAAGCTGCAAGGTCTCCTGTAGCAATGTAGATGATGTGATTGACAGATTTATCAAGTGAGGAAGGAATGGTTCTCAAAATAATATCATGCAGATATGGCCATAAGCACCTAATATTGACTATAGTTCGGAGCTGATCAGTAACTCTAAAGGGTGCATTGATAAACATCTGAGAAAAAGAGTCACCAAAAATGGACCATCTGGTAAAACACTACTCTAAAACATAACAAAAAGATGTATTGGAAAGAAGAATATATAAGAATCAGATTTTGCCAGTAAGTGTTAAATTGCTTTCTTCTCTAAGACAGAACATCCACTTTCCTTGGAAAATAAGTCTTTTTGACCAGGATATCATTTATATTCTTTTCTCTCAACATTATCTTTGAGAAATAATGGCCTTCACATATATATTCTCTTGCATCCATAGTAACATCTAACGGGAGGGGCTTAATATGTTTCTTCCACTTAGTTTTTCTTTTTCTTTTTTATTCAACTAATCTATCACTAATGTGATTTGCTCCTATATTTTAAATATGTCTTGAGTACATTAGCATCATTCTACTTGTCACCACTTTAATTTAGGCTGTCAACATAGGGTGCTATTGAAAATATTTCTAGAGTAGTTTCAGTGCCTACATTCTTTTTGTTGCTTCTTTCACGTGGTCACAAGGATAGCAGTGCTAAACAGCATATCAAGTTAATGGCCTTCTGTAAGTCTGTAGTTATGTAGATGGCTCCCATCAACTACATTCATGATATGGCACAGCCTCAGTTGTAATAACTTCCCTGACCTTTTCTCATCATGCTCTGACAATGTAGAAGTACTTGTACTTCCCTTATTATGTTATGGTATTAGGTAGCTTCATGTATTGATTAATTCAATACAAAGTTCCAGACTTTTCCTTCTGCTCTACTTTTCTGTACACATTGCTATTATTGCATTTACACAGGGTACTTTATCTGTTTACAGGTCTCTCTCTCATTTCCCACATTAGACTCTGTTTTCTTAAAAGCCTAATCTGTGACCTTACTACTCAAAGTGGTCTTCCACACCAGGAATATTAGGATCACCTAGCAGCTATTTAAAAATGAACAATTTTATGTGTTCCACAAGGCCTGATGAATCAGAATAAGAATTTTAACAAAACCTTTAGGTGATTCACGTACATTTTAAATTTTGAAGAGCACTGATTTATGAAATATTCTTTTTACTTTGATACCATGTATGTAGCAAATAGCTTTTATAACTGGTATACAGTACATGATTTACACATTTTGGATTTAATTGAGTTGAAAACACTTATTCACATCATAATTTTTTTGAGCCTCAAGTTAAAATAATTGTACTTTTTTTTTAGAAATATACTGGACTCTTGCCTCCTGAGAAGATAAAGACCCTATAATAATGCTATATTCCCAGACTAGATATTTAATACTAGGTTATTTCTCTTCCTTCAAACTTCAGAAAATGTCTTCCTGTTTGCTCTAAGCTCACTAGTGTAACCATAAAAGAGAAAATAGTGGCGAGCAAAATTTATTAGTGAGAGTTTAAGCTGAAGGGCAGACCATTGAAATGGATTGACTGCATTATTGGCCTTCAATTTTACAGCATTTGGTCAGACCCTTCCACAGTGACCCTGGGTTTGGGCACATGATTGCTTTAGCTAGCGGAATAGCCACACATTTGATGGGGGCAGAGGCTTATACATTTCTATTTCCTCTCTCTTGCCCTTTATCTACATTATTAGAATTATGAGCAGAGCCCAGTAAGCCATGTGCAGCAGTGAAAGCCCAGACACTACAGAAGGCTTGGCCAAGATCAGCTAAAAGCCAACTTTTAACTGAGGACATGTGTCTATACACATACATGAGCCCAATCCATCCCTGCTAAAGTCAGCACAATTATCAAACCAACACATACAACCATGATCAAAATGATTTAATTTTAGGCTGAGTGCGATGGCTCACACCTGTAATAGCCGCACTTTGGGAGGACGAGGTGGGTGGATCCCTTGAACCCAGGATTTTGAGACCAGCCTGGACAACATGGAAGAACTCCATCTCTATAAAACAATTAAAAAAAATCAGCTGGGCATGGTGGCAAGCACCTGCAGTCTCAGCTACTCTTAAGGCTGAGGTGGGAGAATCTCTTGAACCTGGGAGCTGGAAGTTGCAGTGAGCTGAGATTGTGCTACCGCACTCCAGCCTGCGCAACAGAGAGAGACCCTGTCTCAAAAAAATAAAAATAAAAAAATATTATGCAACATTACTGAGGCAACAGATAACGGCTACAGTAATGGAATGTAGTTCAAGTATCTCCTTAGTTTCAGGTGTGGTTCATTCATAACTCAAATAATTTTTTATAGTGCTTAAGCTTAAAAATGAATAAAAAGTGTTCTCTACACTAAAGTACCTTAATTATAAATATTAAGATAAAAACATTTTGTTTACAGATATAATAAAACCACTTTTAAAAGTCTTTGAATCTCTGTAGGAACCTGATTAAGCATTCTTTATTTTTTTCCTATTGTACTATCCTCAACTATGGGTTCAGAAGTTGAGATAAGATTGCTTACCTAAATATTAGGTAAGAGTTACTGAAAATAATATATATGTTGACATGTATATACAACATAGATATAGTAGGAAATGTATTAAAATGTAAATAAGGCAGTTATATAAATAGATAATTCTAAGAAAGGAAGGACAGAAAGATTTTTTACAATGTAAATTTACCTTTTATTAGGTTATTATAATTTTAATGAGGAAGGCTATTCTTTAGATTATACTTTTGCTAATTAATTCTATCTTTTGAAAGATTTGAATCATTTTTATTACAAAAAATAGTTTGAAAAATCTAGCAATCGTGCTTGTGTCATAATGACATCTAGGCGACCAATAGCTGAGAGGTATTTACACATGGATGAGGAAACAATGAAAGTTACTTTTCCTAACATTATATATTAATTCAATCAAAATATTTCAATCACCCATTGGCCAAGGTCTAGATATGGGGGTGATAAAGCAGAGAAAGTAGCAGCTGAGAGTTGTCAGCCAACACTCACAGCAGCTGTGGAATGGGCTTATTGCTTGGAAAGGAGATCCAGGCAGATTGAGAGGTGGGGTCTCAATTTTCCTGATTATCAGATATCTGCTTTTATTATTCCTGCATATTTTTCCACTTATTCTGCTTTTATGCATTCAAGTCTTCCTTGCTTTGGTGCTTCAGCTGCTTGCGACTTTTTTCTTCCGAGATATAAACCAAACTATGATTGTTGTCCAGTCTACATAAGTGGAATGCCATTTGAATGCCATAAGAATGAACTAAATGAGTCACTTAGTGAATTTTAAGTAAATTCTATCACAATGCTTAAGAACAATTGGTGAAGCCGGGTGCAGTGGTTCATACCTGTAATCCCAGCACTTTGGGAGGCCGAGCGGGCGGATCACGAAGTCAGATCGAGACAATCTTGGCTAATACAGTGAAACCCTGTCTCTACTAAAAATTCAAAAAATTAGCCAGGCATGGTGGTGTGCGCCTGTAGTCCCAGCTACTTGGGAGGCTGAGGCAGGAGAATCGCTTGAACCCAGGAGATGGAGGCTGCAGTGAGACGAGATCCTGCCACCACACTCCAGCCTGGGCAACAGAGCAAGACTCCATCTCAAAAAAAAAGAACAATTGGTAATATTTTCTATCAATCCTCAGGTTATTCCATAGTATATGCTATATGTTGTATGCAATTATTAGTTTCAGCTCTGCCTGAGTCTACTGTTTACTCCAAATTTTTCCAAAATTCAATTACAGCAACTGTATCCTTAATCAGCAAGTGGACTTACATTTTTTGTTTTTAATAATGAAAGTAAATTTTATTAATGTAGCTTATATATTTTTAATTATAGAACTACAAAATATGTTTTATTTGTCTTCTAGATATTGTAATTGCCACTTTTATAAAATAAAAATAATTGCGCTTTGTGTTTTAATGCATTTTCTAGTACATCTGTGATCATTCAAAAAAGAAACATGAAAGTACTTTTTATGCTGTTTCTTTTCTCTATATCCCTATAAACTAAAATTTCCATACTGCAGGAAGCTCGCTAATATTTTGAAGGAAAAATGTGTAGTGGGGTGTGTTACGTGTAAGAGACTAGATGTCTCAATATTACATTAAGCAAAATCTAGAAGAAATCTATTACTTATGAAAAGACAATGATACAAAAACAAAATGTCACTTATTATAATTTTATGAAGTGATTATAGATTAATCCATCTTCCATCCAAATCACAGAGGCATACCATTAAAAAAGATGCACAATTATATAAAATTAAATATTTCACAAATGTTGTTTTTTGTCAATACAATAGAAGACTTACATTGTCCAGTTTCAATTTTAAGAAAGTTTCTAAAAGAATCAACATTTTATATGCTATTTTTAGGAATGTAATCCTATTTATTATTTTAATATTTTTATGTAGTGTTCAGAAATCCCTAATATTCTGCCTACTTTAATAGCTGAGGAAAACCAATAAATTTATTAACCTATCTACAGAAGTCACACAAAGTTGTAAGGAAGATAAAGTATTCTAAGAGCAGAAAGTGACAGAATTCTCAGACAATCGCTCTGCCTCTGAGAATTTACCTACTTCATTACAGATTAGAAAATGCTATATCAGCCAGATGAGTTGGATAGTATAATTATCTTCTGATATCAAGAAAACTAACAATCTGGAGAAATTAAGAACAAATGTCAACCATCCAACCAAACAAAACACAAACAAAAATTAAAACACCAAAAAAGTTTAAATATTAGAGTTTACTTCCCCGTGTCTTTTTTATTCATGTTATGAATTTTCACGTACAAATTGAGTTATTTTTATGTGCAGCCTATGTAATATGCTGATAATATAAATCAATTTAGAGCAGCATGGTTGCATCCCTGTTCCATAATGAAAAAAAGATAAATTGTATGTGACTCCTTTCTTTTAAATGTTTATGCAACTATTGAAACCATGTAAGAAATTTTGCAGTATATTGGTAATTTGGATTCCAAGTAAATAGCATATAGTTAAATGTAGAAAATATTAGCAAAATCGTTTGTCATTAATAAGAATCTACTGACAGAAATCAGCAGGATAAATCTACAAAATAAAATTTTACCTTTTGATAGAAATTAAACAAGTGTGACTCCCTCAAGAAGGGCTTTTTTTGAAGGAAATGGCAAATGCACTAGCAGGCTGAGGAAATATCAAGACCCAAAATAATGTTTTCAGACTTAAAATCTTTATGGAATTTTCTTCATAATAAGATTAACAGAATATAAAGCCTCATGGGACCTTTTGAGTCATAATAAGCATCTTAAGAGGAGAAAAAGTTATTTTCATGTCATTATTTTTTGGTAAATTACATAATGTGTATATATTAGTGATCAAAATTACTATGCATGTCTCAGGAATACAAATAACTTATACAAATAAATCCCAATACTTGATCATGTCAAAAGGAAAGGTGAAAAATATTGTATTATGTCTTCAAGATAACAATTAAGGGACTCATGGATCAGAGACGGGAAAAAAGCTTTTAAAAGCCAGCCACCGAAGTTATCCTGCCAAGGATTCCCTATTATCCAAGCTTGGAGTCACGAGTTAGAGTAATTGTGCCAGTAGAGATAGATACAGAATATAAATTGTAGTCCAAGATTTCTATTCCAAGAAATATCCAGAGCAGAAATCAAAAACATCTCAAGAGATTTTAAAGTTTTTCAGCAGAGCATCTGGTATCATTAAGTGGTCAGAGATGTTTCAAGCTGGATGGTTCTTACAACTTTACTGTTGGGTTCACTTGCTTCAGGATGGATGGAATCCCTGTCCTTAATGCTTCTTGTCTATACTTAAGTATGTAAGGAAGTATCCTGGCAATTCCAGTCAAAATCTTAGGTCTTCGAAAAGAGATATACAAAAACACTTCAGGAGTTTGTCAAACATCAATCTGTTCTTATCCTGCATAAAGCAAAAAGTTCCAGTTATTAAATTCCTTTATTTAAGAAGTCTTCATTCTTTGATATTTACATCTTCCCAAAGAACAGAAAGTCAACTTAAGAATTAATATTTCTGGCTGGGCGCAGTGGCTCACGCCTGTAATCCCAGCACTTTGGGAGGCGGAGGCGGGCGGATCACGAGATCAGGAGATCGAGACCATCCTGGCTAACACAGTGAAACCCCGTCTCTACTAAAATACAAAAAATAGCCAGGCATGGTGGCGGACGCCTGTAGGCCCAGTAGTTCAGGAGGCTGAACGCGGGAGGCGGAGCTTGCAGTGAGGCGAGATCGCACCACTGCACTCCAGCCTGGGCGAGAGCAAGGCTCCATCTCAAATAATAATAATAATTAATATTTCTTAGTTGACTAAACTGCTTCATTGCAGGATTATGCCAATTAGCCCACTCCATATCAGACAGGTAGATTTAGAAGCTGAAATGTAAAGTTGACACCTGTGATCAGATACGTAGAGTAATAACCACTATACATCTGACCTAGAATTAGCAAGAGTAAGTTTATAAGGTATAACTTTACACAGCATTAAAAACACAGAATAATGCTGAGTTTGAAATAATGTAATAGTTAACAGAGATAGATGGATGTTAAAATAGACTTTATTCTAGCAGTTAAGAGCTCTTGCGTTGTGTCACGGAGTACTGGTTTTACACCCATTTGCATAGTTAGTATTAACCATGAGACCCTGAACAACATAGTATCTCTAAGCCTTAAATTCTTCATATTTAAAATTAAGATTAATGATTGAGACTGCCTCACAGAATTACTGAGAACGTTAAATAAATTCCTGCAATTTAACATTTTGCACAATGCCTGGTGTCTTATAGTTTCACACAAAAATAAAAATATGCTTGATATTATATTTTGTCATTTAGTGAGTGATTACTATAATCTAGACAATGTATTTTGTAATTTGTTGAATTATTTCAAATCATTACAACAACACGGAAAGTTGATATCATTAGCCCAAGGATACAGATGTGGAACTTCAGGCTCAGAAAGTGTTTTATTGCTCAAAGTTAGATGGTTAATAAATAGTTGAAGAGCAACAGAACTTTCATTTGTCTGATTATTTTTTGTTCCACAGATAAAATTGGAAACAAGGTTTTCTAATAGTAAATTATACCTCAATTATAAGTGAACTTAATTGTGTGTGACCTTTATAGGTCTTGTTGGAACAGGTACCTAGTTGTGGATCTGGTGCCTCCTAAAATACCAAATCCTCTCACTTCCAAATATTACTCCTATTTACATGATATAATAACTACTGCGTCACAAAATGTAATTCCTCTAAATTAAACACTTTTTCCACAAGTACATCTTTTTTAGAATATAAATGTCAACAGAGTGATATGAATTCTAAGGAATTAAGAATGACTCCTATTGTATGTTTTTGGTTATTTTTAAAAATTTATTTTCTTGTTTTCTTAGTTTCCAGGGAAGATTAATAACAATGCAATAATACTGGGAGCATAAACTATTGGAGAAAGCACAAATAACTTAGCTCACCAAAAATAAATTTCTAGTTTTGTAATGATACTCAGTTTCTAACTTGTCTTTTTAAAGAACTTTATACTACTCAAAATCCCTATTGAGGCTCTCTTTCTTAAATATTCTTAATTTTATCATGGATTCAGTCAGAAAAATCTTATATTCAACCTGTTGCAGTATCATTGAAGTCAATCAATCCTATGTATCTCAATAAAACTTTCTATAAAATTTTTTATAAAAGACATGTGAAGGATGTTTTTAAAGAATGTTCTAGAAAACACCAGATTTATCATCTCAAGTAGTCATAGCCCATAGTATCATTTTACCTATTATAATGCATGTTTAAATTTGTGTTGATAGAGGTAAAATCCAAATCTTTTTTTTTCTTTTTTTTTTTTTTTTTTGAAATGGGGTTTCGCTCTGTTGCCCAAGCTGGAGTGCAGTGGTAGGATCTCAGCTCACTGCAAGCTCCATCTCCTGGGTTCATGCCATTCTCCTGCCTCAGCCTCCTGAGTAGCTGGGAATACAGGTGCCCGCCACCACCCGTGGCTAGTATTTTTGTATTTTTAGTAGAGACAGGGTTACACCACGTTAGGCAGGTTGGTCCCAATCACCTGACCTCCTGATCCACCCGCCTTGGCCTCCCAAAGTGCTGGGATTACAGGTGTGAGCCACTATGCCTGGCCAATCCAAGTCTTGAAACAAGGAATTTAGATATAGACAATAATTTTCTGAGAATGTTACAGCAATAATCTTGAAACAATCCAAGTCTTGAAACAAGGAATTTAGATATAGAAAAGAATTTTCTGAGAATGTTATAGCAATAACGGCATAAGGCATGTTTTCAGTACGGTTACCAGATAATCAAAATATAAATTCAAAAGTGAGAGTCACAGTCAGATATTTTGATAAAACTTAAAAAAAAAATTTCCTTGTAAGATAATTAAAGATTTTCACTTGGAGCTTATTACAATCATAATGGTTCTAATAAAAATGTTTCTAATCATACAGAGATGAAATTATATAAAAATAAATAAATCTGAAGGTTTATATCACTAAGAAATGGAGGCAGATTTTTAAAACTCCAGAATCTCAACAAGAGAATTATTTTGACTAGTTTAAGGATTCAAAGCTTAGCTGTTGAGGCATTCCTTTACTTCCTTATACCTTCTTATCACAAATGAAACTGAGGCAGAAATCTCTACAATGAAAACAATAAAGCATCAATACAAGAGATTGAAGAGGACACAAAATTGGAAAGGTATTCCCATGCCCATGGATTGGAAAAATTGATCATGTTAAAATAACCATACTACTCAAAAAAATCCACAGATTTAATGTAATCTCTATCAAAATACTAATGACGTTTTTCACCGAAATAGAAAAAAAAAATCCTAAAATTTGTATACCCCTACCAAAAAAAAAACCAAATAAAGCAGTTCTGAACAAAATAACAAAGCTGACATCATCATACTATCTGACTTCAAAATATACTACCAAGCTATAGTAACCAAGTCAGCAAGGTATTCCCTTAAAAATAGACACATAGACAAATGGAACAGAAAAAAAGAATCCAGAAATAAATCTCTGCATTTACAGTCAACTCATTTTCAACAAAGTTCCCAAGAACATACACTGGAGAAAGGACAGTCTTTCCAATAAAGTATGCTGGGGAAACTGGATATCCATATGCAACATAATAAAACTAGACTCCTATCTCTCAATAGATACAAAAACCAAATCAAAACAGATTAAAGACCTAAATGTAAGACCTGAAGCTATAAAACTTCTGGAAGATAACATTGGGGAAATGCTTTAGGACATTGGCCTGGGAAAAAAATTAGGGATTATGACCTCAAAAGCACAGGCAACAAAATCAAAACTAGACAGATGAGATTACATTAAGCTAAAAAACTACTTCTGCACAGAAAAGGAAAGAACGTGCAGAGTGAAAGGATAACCTATAAAATGGGGCAAAATATTTTCAAATTGTCCATCTGACACAGATTAATAACCAGAATATAAAAGGAACTCAACTCAAGAACAGATAATATAATAATAATCTGATTTTTTCTAACAATCTGGATAGATATTTCTCAAAAGGAGACATATGAATGACCTATGGGTATATGAAAAATGCTCAACATCACAAATCATTAGAAAAATGAAAATTAAAATCACAATGAGAATCACCTCACAATCTGTTAGCATGGCTATATAAAAAAGACTAAAGAGGCTGGGCAGGCATGGTGGCTCTCGTCTGTAATCCCAGCACGCTAGGACGCTGGGAGCGGTGGGGGGAACACCTGAGGTCAGGAGTTCGAGACCAGCCTGGCTAACATGGTGAAACCCCATTTCTACTAAAAATACAAAAAATTAGCCAGAAGTGGAGGTGTGCACCTGTAATCTCAGCTACTCAGAAGGTTGAGGCAGGAGAATCGCTTGAACTAGCAGGCAGAAGTTGCAGTGAGCTAAGATAGTGCCATTGCACTCCAGCTTGGGCAACAAGAGCGAAACTCCATTTAGAAAAAAAAAAAAGACTAAAGATAACAAGTGTAGTCACGGATGTAGAGAAAAGGGAACACTTTTACACTATTTATTGGAATGTCAATTAGCACAACCATTATGGAAAACACTATGGAGGTTCCTCAAAAAACTAAAAATAGAATTACCATATGATCCAGCAATACCACTTCTGGTTTTTACCCAAATGATTTGAAATCAGTTTCTCAAAGATATGTCTGTAGTCACATGTTCTTTCGAGCACTATTCACAATAATGAGTAAATGGAATCTACCAGAGTGGATGTCAACAACTGAATGGATAAAGAAAATGCAGTGTATGTGCACAATGGAATAGTATTCGGCTATAAATATAAAAAATAAAATAAAATTCGCAGATCTGGCAAGATGGCCAAATAGGAACACTTCTGGTCTGCAACTCCAAGCGAGACCAATGCAGAAGGTGGGTGATTTCTGCATTTCCAACTGAGATACCCAGTTTATCTCACTGGGACTGGTTAGACAGTGCATGCAGCCCACAGAGGGCAAGCAGAAGCAGGGTGGGGTGTTGCCTCACCCAGGAAGTGCAAGGGGCCAGGGACCTCCCTCCCTTATCCAAGGGAAGCCATGAGGGACTGTGCTATCTGACTCAGATACTATACTTTTCCAACAGTTTTTGCAACCTGTAGACCAGAAGATTTCCTTGTGTGCTATACCACCACAGCCCTGGGTTTCAAGCACAAAACTTGACGGCTGTTTGGGCAGACACAGAGCTGACTGCAGGAGTTTTTTTGTTTTTTTTTTTTGTTTTTTTTTTTCATACCCTAGTGGTGACTGGAACCCCAGCGAGACAGAACCATTCATTCCCCTGGAAAGGGGGCTGAAGCCAGGGAGCCACGGGGTCTTGTTCAGTGAGTCCTACGCCCACAGAGCCCAGCAAGCTAAGATCCACTGGCTTGAAATTCTTGCTGCCAGCACAGCAGTCTGAAGTTGACGTGGGACACTGGAGCTTGGCGCAGGGAGGGGTGTCCAACATTACTGAGGCTTGAGTAGGCAGTTTTCCCCTCACAGTGTAAACAAAGCCCCTGGGAAGTTTGGACTGGGTGGAGCCCACTGCAGCATGGCAAAGCCACTGTAGTCAGGCTGCCTCTCTAGATTCCTCCTCTCTGGGCAGGGTATCTCTAAAAGAAAGGCAGCAGCACCAGCCAGGGGCTTATAGATAAAACTCTCATCTCCCTGGGACAGAGCACCTGGGGGAAAGAATGGCTGTTGGTGCAGCTTCAGCAGACTTAAATGTTCCTGCCTGCTGGCTCTGAAGAGAGTAGCAGATCTCCCAGCACTGAGCTCAAGCTCTGCCAAGGGACAGACTGCCACCTCAAGTGGCTCCATGATCCCAGTGCCTCCTGACTGGGAGATACCTCCCAACAGAGGTCGACAGACATCTCATACAGGAGAGCTCTAGCTAGCATCAGGGTGGTGCCCCTCTGGGATGAAGCTTCCAGAGGAAGGAGCAGGCAGCAATACTTGCTGTTCTGCAGCCTCTGCTGGTAATGCCCAGGCAAAAAGAGTCTGGAGTGGACCTCCGGCAAACTCCTGCAGACTTTCAGAAAAGAGGCCTAACTGTTAGAAGGAAAACTAACAAACAGAAAGCAATAACATCAACGTCAACAAAAAGGATGCCCACGCAAAAACCCCATCCAAAGGTCATCAGCATCAAAGATCAAAAGTAGATAAATCCATGAAGATGAGGAAAAACCAGTGCAGAAATGCTGAAGAATCCAAAACCTAGAATACCTCTTCTCCTCCAAAGGATCACAATTCTTTGCCAGCAAGGGCACAAAACTGGACAGAGAATGAGTTTGATGAATTGACAGAAGAAGGTGGGTAATAACAAACTACTACAAGCCAAAGAGCATGTTCTAACCCAATGCAAGGAAGCTAAGAACCTGATAAAAGGTTACAGGAACTGCTAACTAGAATAACCAATTTAGAGAGAAACATAAATGACCTGACGGAGCTGAAAAACACAGCAAAAGAACTTTGTGAAGCATACACAAGTATCAATAGCTGAATCATTCAAACGGAAGAAAGGATATAAGAGACTGAAGATCAACTTAATGAAATAAACCATGAAGACAAGAGTAGAAAAAAATAAAAGAAAAGGAACAAACAAAGCCTCCAAGAAATAAGAGACTATGTGAAAAGATAAAATCTACAATCGACTGGTGTTCCTGAAGTAATGGAGAGAATGGAACCAAGTTGGAAAACAGACTTCAGGATATTATCCAGGAGAACTTCCCCAAAATAGCAAGACAGGCCAACATTCAAATTCAGGAAATACAGAGATACCACAAAGATACTCCTCAGGAAGAGCAACCCCAAGACACGTAATTGTCAGATTCACCAAGGTTGAAACAAAGGAAAAAATGTTAGCAGTAGCCAGAGAGACAGGTCAGATTACCTACAAAGGGAAGTCCATCAAGCTAATAGTGGATATCTCTGCAGAAGCCCTACAAGCCAGAAGATAGTGGGGGCCAATATTCAACATTCTTAAAGAAAAGAATTTTCAAACCAGAATTTCATATCCAGCTAAACTAACCTTCATAAGCGCAGGAGAAAGAAAATCCTTTACAGAACAAGGAAATGCTGAAGGATTTTGTCACCACCAGGCCTGTCTTGCAAGATCTCCTGAAGGAAGCACCAAATATGGAAAGGAAAAACCGGTACCAGCCACTGCAAAACCTACCAAAATATAAAGACCAATGACATTATGAAGAAACAGCATCAACTAATGTGCAAAAAAATCAACTAGCATCATGACAACAGGATCAAATTCACACACAACTATATTAACCTTAAATGTAAATTGGCTAAATGCCCCAATTAAAAGACACAGACTGGCAAATTGGCTAAAGAGTCAAGACCTGACCTATCGGTGTGCTGTACTCAGGAGACGCAACTCATGTGCCTTTGCACACAGAGGCTCAAAATAAAGGGATGGAGTAATATTTACCAAGCAAATGGAAAGCAAAAAAAAGCAGGGGTTGCAATCCTAGTCTCTGCTAAACAGACATTAAACCAACAAAGATCAAAAAAGACAAAGAAGGGCATTACATAATGGTAAAGGGATCAATGCAACAAGAAGAGCTAACTATCCTAAATATATACACACCCAACACAGGAAGACCCAGATTCATAAAGCAAATTCTTAGAGACCTACAAAGAGACTTAGACCCCCACACAATAATAGTGGGAGACTTTCACACTGCACTGTCAATATTAGACGATCAACAAGACAGAAAATTAACAAGGACATCCAGGACATGAACTCACCTCTGGACAAAACAGACCTAACAGACATCTACAGATCACCCCAAATCAACAGAATATACATTCTTCGCAGCACCACATAGCACTTATTCTAAAATTGACTACATTATTGGGAGTAAAACTCTCCTCAGCAAATGCAAAAGAATGTAAATCATAACAAACAGTCTCTCAGACCACAGTGCAATCAAGTTAGAACTCAGGATTAAGAAATTCACTCAAAACCACATAACTACATGGAAACTGAACAACTTGCTCCTGACTGACTACTGAGTAAATAATGAAATTAAGGCAGAAATAAGTAAGTTATTTGAAACCAATAAGAACAAGGAGACAATGTACCAGAATCTGTGGGACACAGCTAAAGCAGTGTTAAGAGGGAAATGTATAGCACTAAATGCCCTCATCAGAAAGTGGGAAAGATGTAAAAGGGACACCCTAACATCACAAGTAAAGGAACTAGAGAAGCAAGAGCAAACAAATTCAAAAGCTAGCAAAAGACAATAAATAAGATCAGAGCAGAACTGAAGGAGACAGAGACATGAAAACCCCTTCAAAAAAATCAATGAATACAGGAGGTGTTTTTTGAAAAGATTAACAAAATACATTAACTGCTAGCCAGACTAATAAAGACGAAAAGAGAGCAGAATCAAATAGACACAATAAAAAATGATAAAGAGGATATCACCACTGATCCCAGAGAAATACAAACTACCAACAGAGAATACTATAAACACCTCTACGCAAATAAACTAGAAAGTCTAGAAGAAATGGATAAATCCCTGGCCACATACACTCT
The DNA here is from genome assembly GCF_028858775.2 of Pan troglodytes. Lineage (NCBI taxonomy): Eukaryota > Metazoa > Chordata > Mammalia > Primates > Hominidae > Pan > Pan troglodytes. The sequence continues at coordinate 138,813,410 of NC_072401.2, forward strand.
CCCAAGATTAACCAAGAAGTAGTTGAATCCCTGAATAGAACAATAACAAGTTCTGAAATTGAGGGAGTAATTAATAGCTTAGCAACCAAATAAAGCCCAGGACCAGACGGATTCACAGCCATATTCTACAAGAGGTACAAAGAGTAGCTGGTACCCTTCCTCTGAAACTATTCCAAACAACAGAAGTAGAGGGACTCCTCACTAACTCATTTTATGAGGCCAGCATCATCCTGATACTGAAACCTGGCAGAGACACAACAAAAAAAGAAAATTTCAGGACAATATCCCTGATGAACATCAATGCAAAAATCCTCAATAAAATACTGGCAAACTAAATCCAGCAGCACATCAAAAAGCTTATTCACCATGATCAAGTTGGCTTCATCACTGGAATGTAAGGCTGTTTCAACATAAGCAAATCAATAAACGTAATCCATCACATAAACAGAACCAATGACAAAAACCACACGATTATCTCAATAGATGCAGAAAAGGCCTTCAAAAATTTCAGCACCCCTTCATGCTAAAAACACTCAATAAACTAGATACTGATGGAACATATCTCAAAATAATAAGAGCTATTTATGACAAACCCACAGCCAGTATTATACAGAATGGGCAAAAGCTGGGAGCATTTCCTTTGAAAACCGGCACAAGACAAGGATGCTCTCTCACACCACTCCTATTCAAAATAATATTGGAAGTTCTGGCCAGGGCAATCAGTAAGAGCAAGAAAAAAAAGGGTATTCAAATAAGAAGAGAGGAAGTCAATTTATCTGTTTGCAGATGACATTATTGCATATTTAGAAAACCCCACTGTCTCAGCCTAAAAAAATCCTTAAGCTGATAAGCAACTTCAGCAAAGTCTCATGATACAAAATCAATGTGCAAAATCATGAGTGTTCCTATACACCAATAACAGACAAACAGAGAGCCAAATCACAAGCAAACTCCCATTCACAATTGCTACAAAGAGAATAAAATACCTAGGAATACAACTTACAAGGGATATGAAGGAACTCTTCAAGAAGAACTACAAACCACTACTCAAGGAAATGAGAGAGGACACAAACAAATGGAAAAACATTCCATGCTCATGAATAGGAAGAATCAATATTGTGAAAATGGCCATACTGCCCAAAGTTATTTATAGATTCAATGCTATCCCCATCAAGCTACTATTGACTTTCTTCACAGAATTAGAAAAAACTACTTTAAATTTTATATGGAACCCAAAAGCCTGTATAGCCAAGATAACCCTAAACACAAAGAACATAAGCTGGAGGTGTCACGTTACCTGATTTCAAACTATACTACAAGGCTACAGTAACCAAAACAGCATAGTACTGGTACCAAAACAGATATATAGACCAATGAAACAGAACAGAGGCCTCAGAAATAACACCACACATCTACAACTATCTGAACTTAGACAAACCTGACAAAAACAAGCAATGGGGAAAGGATTCCCTATTTAATAAATGGTGCTGGGATAACTGGCTAGCCATATGTCGAAGACAGAAATTGGACCCCTGCCTTACACCTTATACAAAAATTAACTCAAAATGGATTAAAGACTTAAGTGTAAGACCTAAAACCATAAAAACCCTAGAAGAAAATCTAGGCAATACCATTCAGGACACAGGCATGGGCAAAGACTTCATGACTAAAACACCAAAAGCAATGGCAACAGAAGCTAAAATTGACAAATGGGATCCAATTAAACTAAAGAGCTTCTGCACAGCAAAAGAAACTATCATCAGAATGAACAGGCAACCTAGAAAATGGGAGAAAATTTTTGCAATCTATCCATCTGACAAAAGTCTAATACCCATCTGACAAAAGTCTAATACTCAGAATTTACAAGGAATTTAAACAAATTTACAAGGAAGAAAAACAAACGACCTCATCCAAAAGTGGGTGAAGGATCTGAATAGGTACTTCTCAGAAGAAGACATTTATGCAGCCAACAAACAGATGAAAAAAAGCTCATTATCACTGGTGATTAGAGAATTGCAAATCAAAACCACAATGAGATACCATCTTATGCAAGTCAGAATGGCAATCATTAAAAAGTCAGGAAAGTACAGATGCTGGAGAGGATGTGGAGAAATAGGAATGCTTTTACACTGTTGGAGGGAGTGTAAATTAGTTCAACCATTGTGGAAGACACTGTGGTGATTCCTCAGGGATCTAGAAATAGAAATACCATTTGACCCAGCAATCCCATTACTGGGTATATACTCAAAGGATTATAAATTATTCTACTATAAAGACACATGCACACGTATGTTTATTGCAGCACTATTTAAATAGCAAAGACTTGGAACCAACCCAAATGCCCACCAATGATAGACTGGATAAAGAAAAAGTGACACATATACACCATGGAATACTATGCAGCCATAAAAAAGAATGAGTTCATGTGTTTTGCAGGGTTATGGATGAAGCTGGAAACCATCATTCTCAGCAAACTAATGCAGGAACAGAAAACCAAACACCGCATGTTCTCACTCATAAGTGGGAGTTGAACAATGAAAACACATAGACAACAGGGAGGGGAACATCACACACCAGAGCCTGTTGGGGGGTGGGGGTCAAGGGGAGAAATAGCATTAGGACAAATACCTAATGCATGCGGGGCTTAAAACCAAGATGACAGATTCATGGGTGCAGCAAGCCACCATGGCACATGTATACCTATGTAACAAACCTTCACGTTCTGCACATGTATCCCAGAACTTAAAATATAATAAAAATATATAAATAAACAAATACAATTAAAAAAATAAAATTCTGCCATTTTCAACAACATGGATGGAATTGGAGGACCTGGTGTTAAATGAAATAAGCAAGACAAAGAAAGACGAATATCACATCTTCTTGCTATATCTGGGAGCTAAAACTGTTGGTCTCTTAAAGTTAGAGAGTAGAGTGGTCATTACCAGAGGTTGGGAAGTCAAGTAGGGGAGGGATGAAGAGACGCTGGTTAATGGGTACAAAAATATGGTTTGAAAGAGGCAATCAGTGCTAGTGTTTGGTAACAGAGTAGGGTACTACAGTTAATAATTTATTGTATATTTTAAATAGCTAGAAGAGAAGATTTGGAATGTTTCCAACACTAATAATAAATGTTTGAAGTAATGGGTATTCTACTTACCCTAATTTGATCATTACACATTGTATGCATGTATCAAAACATCATATGTACCACATAAATTTGTACAATTATTATTTATTGATTAAAAATGGGCATTAAGACAAAGGTTTACAAAAAAGAACAAAGAAAATAAGGCAGAAAAATCATCAAGGTTCAAAACATCACACAAGACGGGATTTTTCTGACCTCTGCTGAAACCATTCAAAATACCAAGTTGTTATAGTACGTTCTCCTTTGAACAAGTAATGACAAAGTAAGAAGAAGCTACAGTTCTACTTTCTCTTAGCTAGAAAACAAGTGGAGCAAAAATTGGACATACACAAAGTTAGCCATAAGCAACATGCCATTGTCCGACCTCTGAGACAAGGAAGACATATGCACACATCTGCACACCACCATATGCTTCCCATATTTTTGCTAAAGAAGAACTTAATTTTTTGTGATACAGAAGACAGCCAGTTCTTTAGGATAGTTGCAGAATGAGAAGGATGTACAGAGACTAAAGTCACAATGAATTGCTGGTAGCAACTGCACATTTGAAAACTGAACGTGTTTTGGAATATATATGTTATTTGAAAGCAATTTTGTTCTTTCTCCTTCCCTGTATTTTTAATTCAGGTAATATAATCTCTTCTTGAGCTTCACAATTCTAAACCACACCGCCAAATACCATGTGGTCTTAATAAAAATAAATCTACTTTATGCAGAAAAACAAGAGAAGACTTTTTTAACTTTTAGATTCTTTTTCAATACATTTCTTTCTTAAATACTTATAGGTATCTAGTACTCAAAAATACATAAGAATGTTATGTTAAAGATATTATATATATATATCAAACATAAGTAGTATATAAATAAAACTTTTAGCTAGTATTTAAAGATTCTTAAATGTTGTCTTTCTCTGAAATGTTCAAATCTAGCCCAAAGCCTAGGTGCTCAGAATTTAACTGGCTGGTAAATGGTATAAAAAATAACCTCTTGCACATAGAACCAGTAAGGGCCTGAGCCTCCTCTTCCAAATCAACCAACACACAGATGTCATGATCAATATAAGCCATCAATTTCATTTCTCATGAAATAATTCAATTTTAGATTGATAAGTATTTTTACAAATTACACAACTGGTTTCTCCAAAGAAATTGCCAAGGGACCACCCACCAAGAGGGGAAGAACAGTACTGAATCTCATGAAGCATCTTTGTCTAGACATCTGAAGATTTTCAGAGCAGCACCAATTTTGTCTATTTAAATTTTAGGCTTTGGAGCAAGATATTCGAAACAGAGATATATTTTTTAAAGAAGTTTAGGAAAATTATGAGACAGAAAAGAATGTATGGAGAGAAGATAATAAGTGATTTGCCTAAGTAAAAAATGTATGATTGATAGAGCTAAACTATGACGCTACTCAGTATCATTCAGACCACCCACATGGAGCTATTTCTGAATTCTTTTTAATAAATTAAGAAAGAAGTCCCTTGAGTATATACAGCCTACTTACTCCTATATATTACGTTGAACCTGATATATTTTAGCCTATGTTTAAAATAAAAGTTCAAAATTCAGGAATAGATAACCCAGTGGTTAGATTTATATAAATATCGGAAACTCTTAAAAAACAACGTGTTTTAGCAATATACACTTAAGCACCAAACTAAGAAAATAAGGTAGCAAATATCAATTAATCAATAAAGCAATCTTTATTTCTGTATACCTGTGTCCTCTATTACACTAACCTTTGTTTATCATTTTAAATGTACAACTGAAAACAGTATAGTCCGATAAAATAACATTCTGGAACTCAAATATTCTTGTTCTTAAAATTGAAATATCTCAATTTAATAAATTTGTTCAGAGATGTGATTGTCTTTTCAAATGTATTTCCTTTATTAGTTTGTTTTTCTAGCACTCTTTTCACATCTTTACAGAATGACAAAATACCATTTCTAAACCCATCCTTTAGATATATTCGACTAGGCTTTTAAAGCAATTTAGAAGAGTGCTGTAACTGCCTAAATTGAGAAGCTTAAAGTAGAAGAACTCAAAGTGATTTACAGTCTAGAATTATTTGCAAAACTTTTAGAGTAAGATCAACTTTTAGAAGGCTGATGCTCAATACATATTTTAAAGTTCTAAAGTATTTTGTCAAACTAAAAAAGTACACTGGCAAACTGGGCAGTCAGTTTACTTAAGCTTGAAAATTCCATTTCACTCAAATTGGATACAGTAGTTAAGTAAAACAATGGGGCTTCTATTTTCTGCTACATATTATTTTTTTAAAAAAAAAGTATACAAGAGCTGTCACATGAGCAGCCTGTTTGCCTACTCAGTGCAAAGTTTTATGTTTCTGAAAGGCCCCCGCCCACATCTCTTAATGCTGAAAATAAATCAGTTTCATCTGTTGGTTGTTTTATTTCTAGTGTTTTTTTTTTTTTTTCTTTCCTCCTGCTTCCTTTTAGGCCAGTTTTCACAAAGCCATATGGCAGCTGAGAGAAGCAAAGCAACACGCTGTATTTTCAGTTCTTAACAAAAGGGGCTGTGGTATCACAGCAGCCCATGAATACATGAGGCATGGTCATGTATAGAAGGACCTCCAGCCCTGTCAGTGAAGGCTGCAAGGAAGGGTGATGGAGCTGCTGCTGCTTAAACAAGAGAAATACTGAGTGCTTTCCTTGCACATATCATTGGCATTTGCCTGCCTCCACATTTATTTCATCCCTTCCCAGTCAGTTTGATGCCAAAATCCCATTAGCTATATTAATGACATATGGCTAGAGGTAGAAGTATGTGACCAGACAAGAAAAGCACAAATTGAGCATTCTTTCTATTCATTTCCGATATTTCTACTTAAAGACACAAGATTCCCAACAAAGATTGTGTCAGTCATGTTTTTAGAGCTTAGAATGCACTACAGAAAACAGGGTGTAAAACACAATAACTTGACTTTCACCTACTCCAGCTTAACTCCTTTGTTCTCTAGTCAGATAATATTAAAAATTTAAATAACAGATAATATTCTTAGCCTTTGAATCATAAATTTTGATACAGAGATGTTCACAAATTCCCAATCACACTGACTCTTCAAACATTCATGCATACACACCCATCTGTGCACACACACATACACATCTATCCTTTGTATATTTAGACTAAATCTATGTTTAAATATTAAAGCTGCAAAACTTTGACTGTTATGTTTCAAACCTTTTTAGACGTATGAAACAATCACACATCATAAGATAAACTAGAAAATTTTTTGGTCATCATTTGGAATAACATATCATAATGTATATGCAGACAGTGATCAAAAAGTTTCAAAAGGAGTAAATAAGTAAATATGCTTTTTCCTCTCACACCATTGCTTATTTGGAATGTTATCTTTACATCGGCAGAGGATTAGCAAGATGGAAAAATGTAGGGTATGCACAATAAGTATCTGTCCTAACATGAAAACTGGAGTGGAAAGGAAGATATAAGGAATAGCTTTTACCCTTTAATTTTTATTCCTTTAAAATCTCTCCCTCCCCACCATGGCTAGACAAATTGGAATGTACAACTGCAACTGCTTCTAATCCTGCCCAGCCTCTGTAAATTCTTTACTCAGTAACTGGATATTAGAATTATTTTTAAAGAAGTAATAAACATTTAGATATTTAGGTCATAAAAAAATGAGTGGTATGGAGGGAGGGGTTAGTGGAGAATTAATTATTTACTATTAGGGAAAATATGACAGACATGGACAGGAGCAATTTGGAAACTTAAGCAAATGATCTCAATCAAATGACTTATGGTAAATGAATCAAGGTGATATTCCACTTCAGATAGTCTTGAGTAGGTAAGTAAGTACACTGTGCCACACCAATACACAATAGTGATTATTCCATCATCCTAAAAGAAATGTGTACACACGTAAGTAAAAATGCTATTATAGCTGAATAGAAATTAGAATGATTAACAAAATATTTGGGACTTCTGATAAAGACAGTACATATTGTGGTCAATTCCTCCCATACATACTAATTATTTAAAAATACTACATCAAATCATTAGACACAACCAAAGTCAGGCAAAAAATTGAGGAAAGTTTATTCTTGAAAAAATATTATTCTATTGGGTAAGAAATGTGAATGTGTAGTGTGGCTGTTTAGTTTGAATGCATTCTCCAACTTGAGATCTAGTGAAGAAAACTCACTGGCTTACCACCTCAAGGTGACAGATGACTAAATTTGGGAAAGGAAAAAGCCATGGAATGGCTAAATCCAAATTTTTAATATAAACTCTGCCCAAATCTCTGGCTATCCAATTACTACACAGGCCCCAGGTAGGCTTCGGGCAGCCTGAAGGTTGATGACAGACATGAGGGAAGATTCTACCCTTGAAAGATACACATGCCCCTGGTGAGATTTGAGAGTCTGAAGTAATTGTGACTATGTTCTCCTCTCTGGACACAGTGTGGGACGTAGAAGGCTAAAACCTACTCTGGTTTAAGGTCAGAGGGCTGAACTCTGGACTGAGCAGCTGGAAAATTAAATGGGAATTACACAAGATAGAATATCACAGAAAGGGTGAACTCCAAAATCTTAATTCTAAACAACTCCATGGCTGACCTGTAGACTGTGCAAACACAGGGAAGCCACTAAGTAGCCAGGCTAAAAAATGAGCTGCAAGAATGTAAAAAAAATAGAGCAGAGGCATCAGCTATTAAACATTGCAGGTAGACAAAGCTCACATTTTAATTTCAGTCAAGTTAATTGCTCACTAGAATAAAAAATAAACAGTACTCAGAAGAACAAAGAATCCACAAAGAATCCACAGCCAAAAATCCTATGATGTACAGTGTCTCAATTTTAACCAAAAACGAATAGACAAAGAAAGAAAAATATGACTCATAGTTCAAGGAGGAAAAAAGCAGCTAACAGAAACTGACTCCAAATGGGTTCAAATATTATATTTAGTGAATAACTTCAAGGAAACTATTATATATATAGTCAATAATTACAGAAAACTGTTTTTTTAAAAAATCAAAGGACTGCATGAAATTAATGAGTGAACAGACACTCTCAACAGAGAAGTGAGAACTATAAAGTGGAAAAATCCAGAGCTTAAAATTGAATAACAAAAATTTACCAGAATATTCAACATCAGATTTAATATGACAGAAGATAGATTCAATTATCTTGAGACAAGATAAAAATACACAAAACCTAAAAAAAGAGAAAAAATATGAATAAAAACACCAGTTCCTCAGATGCCTGTAAAAAGTATCTAACCATTTAATATACACACATGTAATATAGTTTCTAATATAGTATCTAATCATCTAGTATACACATCTAATATGTGTAACTGTAGCACTAAAGACAAGAAAAAAGAGAAAAAACTGTCAAACAACGGCTGAAATGTCATAAACTTGTTGAAAAACATTAATTTACAAATTTGATCTCAATGAGGTCAAAGTAGAACAAACATAAGTCAGCCCAGCAGGACTTCCAGTTTCTGGTTCTGCATAAGGAGCTTGAACATCACCACTCAGTTCTAAAAACAAGCTAAAAGCTGAATAGAATGGAAAATCAACCCTCTTTGGAGTCACAAGAAAGGTGAGGACATGGGACAAACCACTGCCCCCAAGATTGGAGAGCCAGACGGGAACAAAAGGAGCCATGGCTTACTCACGCAGAGACTCCAGAACTGAAACCTCTGCAGGAACCAGTGCTAGGGCAAGAAAATCTGAAAGTGTAATTAACTAATTCCTGGAGGCTCAGTGTGGACATGGATGTGAGTTAAAAACTCCAGGGTGACATAGTCATGGAGGGGCCCCATAATTTTGTGAGTCTTACCTTCAGAAACTTGACCAAGGTCTTCAATTAAATATCAGAGGAAAATATTCTCCCACTTCTGGCAGAGGCTGGGGAAAGGGAGCCATAGTGAAATGTTTCAGAGCACTCTGTTCTTCTTAACAAGGCCCGTGCTCAGGAGAAACTCGTTAACCAGAACCTAATCGGCTACAGGTGTGGTGGCTCACACCTGTAATCCTAGCACTTTGGGAGGCCAAGATGGGTGGATTATTTGAGGTCAGGAGTTGGAACCTAATCGGCTACAGGTGTGGTGGCTCACACCTGTAATCCTAGCACTTTGGGAGGCCAAGATGGGTGGATTATTTGAGGTCAGGAGTTGGAGACCAGCCTGTCCAACATAGTGAAACCTAATCTCTACTGAAAATACAAAATAGTATTTATAAATACAAAATAGTGGTGCATGCCTGTAGTTCCAGCTACTTGGGAGGCTGAGGCAGGAGAATACTTAAACCCAGGAAGTGGAGGTTGCAGTGAGCCAAGATTGCACAATATGTACTCCAGCCTGGACAACAGAGCGAGACTCTATCACACACACACACACAAAAAGTCAACAGCAAGCAAAAACAGATGAGCAACGTGAGCAGAGCAATGAAAATCCTGAGAGAGAATCCAAAGAAATGATAGAGGTAAAAAAACAAAAATAAAATTGTAACAGAAATGAAGACTGCCTTTGATGGGCTTATTAGTAGATTGAACACTGCTGAGGAAAGAATCTCCAAGCTTGAGGATATCTTAATAGAAATCTTTAAAACTCAAATACGAAAAGAACAAAGACTGAAAAAAAAATAGAAAAGAATATCCAAGAACTGTGGACAACTACAACAGGAGTAACATACATGTAATGGAAATTCCAGAAGGGAAAGAAAGAGACAAAAGAACAGAAAAAAATATTTGAAACAATAATGATTGAGAATTTTTCCAAATCAATGACAAACATCAAACCACAGATCCAGCAAGCTCAGAGAACACCAAGCAGGATAAATGCCAAAACAAAACAAAAACTGCCTAGGCATATCATTTCCAAGCTACAGAAAATCGAGGGTACAATAATAATAATAATGATGATATCTAAAAGGAGTCAGAAGAAAAAATTGTTATCTATGAGGAACAAAGATACAAACCATATGTAACTTGTCAGAAACCATCCAAGAAGAGGGTAGAGTGAAATATTTAAAGTGTTGATATGGTCTGAATGTGTCCACCAAATTTCATGTTGGAAATTGAGCATCAGTGTGATAGTATTAACAGGTGAGGCCTTTAAGAGGTGATTAAGTCATGGGGGCCCCTGCCTTATGAATGAGTTAGGGCCTTTATAAAAGAGGTTCCAAAGCTTTTAGTTTCCTTTTGGCCTTTTGTTCTTCCACTTTTCCCTGCCATATAAGGACTCAACATCTGCTCCTTCTGCCATATGAGGATGCATGGGGAATTTCTCACCACACGTGGAATGCTAGCACCTTGATATTTGATTTCCTAGACTCCTAAACTGTAAGAAACTTCTCTTCTTTATAAATTACCCTGTCTCTGGTATTTTGTTATAACAACACAAATAGACTGAGACAAGTGTTGAGAGGGAAAAAACAAAACAAAAAAACCCAGGCTATAATTCTGTACCCTGAGAAATTGTCCTTCAAAACTGAAAGAGAAATATAGCCTTGCTCAGACAGACAAAAAGTGAGGGAATTTGTTGCCAGTAAATCCGCCTCAGAAGAAATGTTAAAAGTTATTTAGAGGGCCAGGCGCGTGGCTCACGCCTGTAATCCCAGCACTTCGGGAGGCGGAGACAGGCGGATCACGAGGTCAAGAGATCGAGACCATCCTGGCTAACACGGTGAAACCCCATCTCTACTAAAAATACAAAAAATTAGCTGGGCGTGGTGGCAGGTGCCTGTAGTTCCAGCTACTCAAGAGGCTGAGGCAGGAGAATGGCGTGAACCCGGGGGGCGGGGGGGGACGGAGCTTTCAGTGAGCCTAGTTCCCGCCACTGCACTCCAGCCTGGGCGAGAGAGAGAGAGAGACTCCGTCTTTAAAAAAAACAAACAAACAAACAAACAAACAAACAAAAAACGTTCTTTAGCAAAGGGAAAAACATCAGAAACTCAGATCTACATTAAAAAAAGGAAGAGCATCCAAAAAGGAATAAGTGAAGATAAAATAGAATTCTTTCTTTTGCTTAGTTGATCTAAGAGATAATAATCTATTCAAAATAGCAACAATGTATTCAATTATGTATGCTGTTATTTCATATATGTTTATTTGTACTTCTATATAAGTGATATGAATGACAGCAATGTCATTCATAATAAGTGAAACGAGTGAAATGAATGACAGCAATATAAGAGAAAGGAGGGAGGAATTAGGATTATCTTATTATTTTAAGGTACTCATGCTACCTGTGAAGTGGTACAGTGTTACCTGAAAGTGGTCTTAGATTAGTTGTAAATGTCTATTGCAGACTCTAGGGCAGCCACTAAAAAAAGTAAAAAATTATATACCTAGGTGACACGCTGAGAAAGGAGAGAAAAGAAAATCATATAAAATGCCCAATTAAAACCGTAAAAGGTATGAAAGGAGTAGAAGACAAAAATAACAAAGAACAAGGATAACAAATAGAAAACTATAATAAATATGGCAGATATTAATCCCATTACATCAATAATCACATTGAATGTCAATGGTCTAAATATATCAATGAAAAGACAAAGGTTGTCAGAATGTATTAAAAAACAAGACACAAATCTGTTGTATACAAGAAATCCACTTTCAATATAAACACATACGTAGCTTAAAAGTAAATGAATGTAGAGAATATTACATAAACTCAATTGATAAAGCAGTGGCAGAGTCTGAGATGATCGACTCCAATTTTGAAAGTTCTGTAGGTAAAATGCTATCAAACAGCATTGAATGCTACAGAGAAATCTTTCGTGGAAGGAAGGGCCAATCGTTATAGCAAACTTCATTGTTTAACAAATTGCCACAGCTACCCAACCTTCTGCAGTCAGTACTCTATTAGCAGCAGCCATCAACATCGATGCAAGGCCTTCTACTAGCAAAAAGACTATGACTCTGCAAAGGCAGAGAACCGCCTTTGAGCTTGTTAGCAACAGCGTATTCTTTACCTAAAGTATGTAGATTATTGTTTAGACATAATGCTATTGCACACTTAATAGACTACAGCATAGTGTAAACTTTACTTTTATGTGCACTGGGAAACCAAAAAATTCTTGTGATTTTCTTTACTGCAATATTCACTTTATTGTGGTGGTCTAGAGCTAAACCTTGCAATATCTCTGAAGTATGCCTGTACTTTAAATCATCTCTAGATTACGTATGTCTAATATAGTCTAAGTGCTATATAAATAATTTTTATACTGCATTGATTTTTAAATTTGAATTATTATTACATTGTTATTTCTTCTTTTTTTCAAATATTTTTCATCTGTGGTTGGTTGGTTGTCTGTGTGGAACACATGGCTACCAAGGACCAACTGCATTGACTTTAGTTAATAATAATGTATCAATATTTATTAAAATATTGTAATAAATGTACCAGAGTAATTTAATATCTTAAGGGAAACTGGGGAGAAGAGAGTATATGTGAGCTCTCTATATTCTCTTTGCAATATATATATATATATATATATATATATAAGGTGATATATATAAAAAATATATATATGGCACAGCATAGTCAGACTGCATAAAGCCAAATGAGAAAAGGAAATCTTGAAAACAGCAAGAGAAAAATAACATTTTATATAATTATGTTAGCAATGCAATTAATAGCTAACTTCTCAGCAGAAGCAATGAATACTTAAAAGATAATTCAAGTAATATATTATGATATGTTTTAAAAGTCAATTAAAAATGCCATATCACTGAAACTTTCCTTCAAAATGAAAATATGTATTTTTAGGTAGTCCAAATCTGAGAGGAAGTGTTGATACCGTACAACAAAAAAAGTTTAAGAATATCTACAAGATACAAAAATGACACCAGAGTGTAACTCAGATAAAAAGGAAGGAATGCAAACATTGGAAATTGTAAATATGTGAATGTATGTATAAGAAAAAAATGTTTATATACACACGTAATGGCTTAAATGAGCAAATGCATTGTTACTTTAGTCTTCAAAGTTTATTATGGTTATCCCCTAATATTACTCCTAAGTACTCTATCAATATCAAAAATTATGTCACAAATATGTATTATATATTCTTGCTAAATATTTCTAGCTCACATTATATATTGTAGGTCCTCAGGCTAGGTTCAGAATTCCTAGTATATGCTCACACGGGCTTTCAATACGTTTTTCAGGACATGACCATGGCTGCCCATCCAGTGTCCATTTTTTTCTTTTTCCTTGCTGTTAAGGCTTTGATACTCCTGAATGTGGAATTGTACCCCGTTAAAACCATGTGACTCAATTTTGGCCAAAGTGAGGTAAAAATAATGCTGTAAATCAGGACTTTTGCAAAAGCTATTGTTTTACCAATCAGAAGAACATGCTTATGCTTGTTTCCTCTCCGTTTAAGCAGATACTATTGTGGCACTCATGTTTCTAGCATGATTCAAAATGCTTTATACTTATAAACAAATGTAATTCTTACAAATGACTCATGAGATAGTTACCATTATTAACCACTATTTAGTAATTTTGAAATTGAAACAGAGAGATCCTGGTAACTTATGCAACCTTAGCCCTTTGGCTGCATCCTCTCTCCTATGTGGAATAAGATGCAATATGTGCAGATGGAACAGCCATTATGTGAATATGAGCAGAAAATCCACATGCTTAAGACGGCAAAGCAGAAAGAGGAGACACTCTGGATTGTTACTGTTGTTCTGGTTCTCTATACCATGGACATCACCCTGGATTTGATATTTGCTCAGAAGTCATTTCTTAATTTTAGCATCTCTTTTTCTATATCTAAATAAGCAGGAAATGAGAAAGTATTTTTTTTAATTCAGTAAATACTAGTTCATGTGTACCTAACAATCTGTTTAGCATAACTTGTTCCTTTCTTATTTTACTATAGACAGGAAGAAGCAAGCAGCATCTTCAAAACTTCCCTGGGAAACATCTGAGATAAGTGGTGGTCTAGATCATTAAACAGATATCCTATTTTTCATGTTACTACAAGTGACAAAGTGTCTAAACTTTCTAATACCACATAACAAGTGTACCCTTTCCTCCGGCCACCAGTATCTACTTTTCTCAAATCTCTCATTGATAGTTTTTTTGAGAGCCATCGGGCTTCATTAATAATCTCTTACTTTTTGGCTTTTATTACCTCTTCTTTCAAGATTTGTCAAGCTTCCTTTTGTCCGCTTGCCACTTGTTTGCAAAGCCATATACACAAATACATAAAATTAAATGTTTTATATAAAACACATAAAATTAAATGTTTTTTATATATGTTAAATATATATATTTGCCAGAATCCCACTTTCAGATATCAAAGTCTGCTCAAACAAACCCAAAACTTAGTGACTTGAATGACAACATTAATTTTACTCACAAATCTGCAGTTTGGCCAGGGTTCATCAGAGAGAGTTCATTTCTGCTTCACTCAGTGTCAGTCAGGGAAATTTGAAAACAGTGTTAGAATCACTTGAAAACTCATTCGGGAAAATAATAGAGGTTGATGGTAACTATTGGCTGAGTCTTCAGCTTGTTCTGGGGTTGGGGCTGGAAATCCTACACATGGCCAATCCATGTGGCTGCTTGGATTCTATACCGAAGGACAGCTGTTTTCTAAGATCAAGCCTCCTAAAAGGATCAGACAAAAGCTTTCTTTCCTTTATAATTTAGACATGGAAGTTACATAGTGTTACTTTTGTAATAGTTGAACCCCACCTTATTCAAGAGGAAACAGCATAAGCTCTACCTCTCAATTATGGAAAGAACATTTAAGATAGAATATATTGGTATATCCATCTTTGGAAATTAGAATCTGTCACAACAAAACTTTTTTAATATGAGAAAACAAATCCCTAGTTGATTAAGCCATTACAGTCAAACTCATAACATGCATATATTTTGTTATGGATATATATGTTTTGGTTTTCATGTTTAATGTCTCCCCTACTAGACTGTAAATCTCACAAGGGCAGAAATTATTTCCATTGTAGGCCGGGCTCAGTGGCTCACACCTATAATCCCAGCACTTTGGCAGGCCGAGGCTGGCAGATCACTTGAGGCCAGGAGTTCAAGACCAGCCTGACCAATATGGTGAAACTGCTTCTCTACTAAAAATACAAAAAATTAGCCGAGCATGGTGGTGCATGCCTGTAATCCCAGTTACTCGGGAGGCTGAGGCAGGGGAATTGTTTGAACCCAGGAGGCAAAAGTTGCAGTGAGCAGAGATCAAGCCACGGCACTCCAGCCTGGGTGATAGAGCAAGACACTGTCTCAAAAAAAAATAATAAAAGAAAGAAAGAATTTCCTTCGTGTTCACATTGGCTCTTAATAAAAAGTTTTGTAAATGAATACATGGATAAACACTGAGGCAAAACAAAGGCTGAGAGCTTTGGGAGTTAAAGTTCTTTGACCACGGTCAACTATGAAGCTCCATGTTGTGTTACATTCTGACGCACTGTTGCCTTGGCACACAGCCTCATGGATCTGATTTGCTTCTGAGGCTTAAAGGTGGCTTGGTTTATAAATTGCTCAGGAATTATAAGTAAGTGTGTGTTTGTGCATGTGTGTGTGTGTGTTTGTGTCGAGGGACAAAAGCAAAGACTATAAAAACAGACAGCAACCAACAAAATGAATTCAGTTCCTTGGCAATAACTTTCTAAAGACATTTTATTGGTAACCTCAATCTGCTCTACAATTTCCTAATGAAACAAATTTTATGTAACCCTGAACTTGTGCACTAAGGCGAATTGAAAGAGGCAAGAATGGTTTTAAGTCATAAAACATAAAAATGTTTTAATTTTTCATGAGAGACCATGAATAGCAAGATCGTGTGAGAATATCTAAAATAATCTATCCTGAAAGCATAAGAAACCCCAAAACATAGCAGTAATGTCATTAGTCATATTATGTTCAGCAGAAATAAGACAAACTGTTGCTACTATTGTTAGATGTATTGTTTAAAGTAGTATTGCCAGAATGTCATACATTGGATTGCATTATATTTACACTCACGTTTCTTCCAAAGCATACATTCAATAATTTTTTTAAAGTGTCTCAGAGAAAAAAAATGAAACATTTTTTCACCTATGACACGTGCAATTACTTCACTGTCTAAGGAATGCATGTTGTAAATACTGGATTTATAGCAACACCTCAGATAATTACACAGTTTAAGGGGTACTAAGCAGGAAAATAATTGCTGACTGTCCACACAATGTCCTCTTTTATTCACTACTAGTCTCAGAAGAATGTGACCACATAGGTTAACTATGTTTATGTTGTTCTCAAGGAGAAGAAAGTTAAAAGGCAATATTCTTTTTAACAAGCTGAACCAACTTGTTGGAAAGAAATAAAACCTTATAAAAATTGGAATAAATATCTTCAAACCAATATGTTATTTGAAACACTATTTTACATGGTACATTCATTTTTGTCTCACCCTCACATAACTCTGCAAATAGCTATTCAATTCAAACTGTCTCAAGGGTAAAAGTATAAAGCTCAATGTTTCTGTTGGATTTAGTGGAGCTCATAGAGCATCTGGATTTGTTGGTCATGGCATTCCCTCTTAAACCCTCAAGTGTCTGTTTGAGCCAGTTTATACCAGAACAATTCAACAATTCAGGGTTTCCTTTTGTGTGTAGAAACATCTGTTTACATGGCTTCAGTCTGAATGAATAAGAACATGTTATTATTTACTGAAAAAAAATGACAAGATGATATATAGCTTTTGTACCTAGTAATCTTTATTCTACTCATATATTTTAATACTTTAATAAGTTGTAGGATATGGCCTAAATCTCTTTGCTTTAAACTACTTCTAAAAGTAAATACTCATTCAGAAAACATATTTCAAGAGCAATATTTTCACATTTTTTAAAAACAATTTGTTATTTATACCTAAGGTTTAGTCCTATAGTTAATACTTTGTTGTCCACTTAAATTTGTTAAGAGAATAGATCTCATGTCAAGTGTTCTTACTGCACATACCTACACACAACAGAGCAAAGGGTTACAAAGAAAATTTTGTGGTAATAGTTTTACCTAGATTGTGGTGATGGTATTGTGGGTGTATGTGTGTGAACAAATGCATCAAATTGTATACATTAAATATGTGCAGGTTTTTATATTGATTATACCTTAATAAACCTATAAAAAACATAAAGGCAAGGCCAAGTGTGGTGGCTCACACCTGTAATCCCAGCACTTTGGGAGGCCGAGGTGGGCGGATCACCTGAGGTCAGGAGTTCAAGACCAGCCTGGCCAACATGGTGAAACACCATCTCTACTAAAAATATTTTAAAATTAGCCAGGTGTGGTGGTGGGCTTCTGTAATCCTAGCTACTCGGGAAACTGAGGCAGAAGAATTGCTTGAACCCGGGAGGTCGCAGTGAGCTGAGATCATGCCATTGCACTCCAGCCTGTACAACAAGAGTGAAACTCCTTCTCTCAAAAAAAAAAAGTAAAGGCAAATTCATCATTAGGAATATTAGCATTGTTACATCTGCTTGTGTATAGAATTTTGTAAAACTCAAATCGAGAGAAAACAGATCATAAGATAATAACCAATTAGAGAGATTTCTCTTTACTCAAAGTTTGTGCTACAATGACTATACATATATAAAGAAAAGAATGGAATATCAACCAATAGAATAAGTTTAAAAGGAGGAAGATATGGTGGAATAATTCTCTGTTGCCTCATCTGATGTTGACTGCTCCTTTCCCTATTTTGTAAATTCAGGGTTTGACTTCTTAAAGTTGATGTATTTAAGAGAAAGGACACACGAAAGAAAATGGGAAAGGAATGGAAGGTACTTACTTCACTTACACTTCTACTGTTTCAGCATTACTAATTTCTAGATGTGAAAGTCCTCTAAGTAAATTACTCATTAGCAAATCAGCAGCATATTATTACATTCTTGAGTAGAAATATTTTGTGCAATCTAAATACAGAAATAAAAGTGGTATTAAAAATATTGCATACGAGACAGATAAATTCCTCTTCACTGTAGGGTACTACAAGGACCATGCCTACATAAACAGAATAACATAATTGAGATGAAGCAATTCTATTCCTAAAAAGTTTTCATGAGTTCTTTGGAAATTAGCTAACTCTGAGGATATCTGGCCTGCAGTTTCCTCATGCTGGATGCAAGAACTTCCCTGATTGGTCATTTGCAACTCCTTGCTTATCCTTTAGTATCTGGAAATTTGATCAATTATTTGGCCTGAGATATTCTCCCCCATTCAGGTGGTTTCCAACGATAAAATCAAAGATGACTCTTTTATGGTTATGCTTCATGAGTGAATTCATTTGGGGTATTATATACTCACACATTTTTTCTGCAATAAAATCTTGGAGCACGTGCTGAATTCCTGTGCAAGATTACTTCTCCCTTCTTATCTGTGTGGCCTCAGTCTGGTCCTGGATGAAGTCCTAGGAGACATATTTCAAACTCTCCTCTTGATCCATTTGAAGCCCTCCTCTATATGAAGTGAAAGGCAGGGACCTGTCCACCGCAACCTCTTATAGTTGGGGTGGGGTGAAGAAATGGGATTCAGGCCACAGCAAGAGTTCTCTATTCAAAAAAAATTTTTTTCCCACTCAGAAAGCCTTCTCTCTGCCTCAAAATCTCTTTCCTAGGCTGCTAAAGAAAAAAAAAAAAACTATTCAGCTCAGTATTGTCTAGAAACTTCAGCTGAAACAAAGTAAAAGGATTGTATTTATAATCTTCTTGCATAGTTATAATCACATTCTTTGAATTAAGGTAGGAGTTCTAGATAATCCACTGAAGGAAAGTGACTTGTGCAAAATAAGAGAACATGAGATCATATTGCTACCCTGATAGCAATAGAGGTGGGGAAGAGAAATTACCTGCAAAATGCATGGAAAGAATGTGTTATTGAGAACATGTTTTGGAAAAAGAGATAGGTCAAGAGAACAAGATGATTGGGAACACTAGCACTGTTACATCTACAATGCTGTTACCCACATTACTTTGGGGAGTTTGCTGTGTCTTCAGTATACAACTGCTTTTATCTGTAAATGGAATGAGTTTTAACATTCATTGACAGGGAAACTAATAGTTCTTGAAATTTTATATGACAAATCCTGTGATAGGCATGTCCAAATAGATAATTATATCCCAACAGCCCTAAAGGCTATAGTAAATAATTTTCCCATTTTATAAACAAGTAGATTGCCACATGAAAAGCTAAGTTTTACTCTCAGAATAACTTATTGAGTAACATGGAAATGTTTTTGTTCAAAGCTTATTGTTCTATAAAGTTGTCTCTTCATGGACTAGGAAGTTTTTATTTACTTTTACTATAGTTTTAGAAATTTAGAATGAGTCATTTGATCTAAGTATGTCCTATTGAACATTATATATTTCCTCTAAGGCCCATATTACATGTCTATTTCAGCTATGATCTTGTTAATATGCATATATTTAGAATTTTTAGCCCTAAATGGTGAATCAGTTTTAAAGTTTGCTTAACCAGTAATGTTATAGGACTACCAAGTTCATATGCCCACTATGTAGTAACATACCACTACACAGAGACAGAAGGGTTTGCAGCAGAGGAGGAGTTTAATGACAGAGTGGCCATTTGAGAAGATGGAAAAGACCATAAAATCAGTCTTCCCAAGGAGTTCTGGGCTGGGGATTTTAAGGAAATAATGGAGGGCGAGGTGCTAGAAAAATGGGGTTGTTGATTGGTCAGGATAAGGGAAATGAACTCATCAGGATGATGTGGAAACTGCGTTAGTTGCTAAGTCAGCTCCTCCTGGGGTCCTTCATACCAGCTGACATCAGTAGTTTCATTGGTATCCAGAACCTGAAGGAATATCTCAAAGGGAAAACAACATTTTACAATGTCCACATTGTTATATACAGAGCAGTTAAGGGGAACCATAATCCTGTGATAGGGTCTGAGTGATTCTGGGGCAACAGGCACCAAACAGCTATGAGGAAGAGGGTCAGAGAGCAAGCTGCTTAGTGATTAAGGCTGAACATGCTGCAAGCTTGGTTTATTTTCATTTCTCCCCCTCCCTTCTTCCCTGGTTAATTTTAAAATTTATGGGGATAGTTTCAGTAACTCAGGGAAAGTAAAAAGAAGACAAGAATCTGGCGCACAATATTGCTAGATTGTATATTTTGGGTTAACCCAGAATAATTGTGTCAAAAATGTTCTAGTTTGGTCTGGAGAAGTTATCAGTTGCCACTATAATCAGAAAGAGCATGGGAGCCAGCTGCTGGAATGAAAGGATGGAAGAAAAGAGTGAGGAGACAAGTTTCCTGTATCACTAGGCTTTGTGATCAACTTTGGATGCTCAGCAATCTTTTGTTAGTTTGAAAAACCTTCAATTTAAGAAACTACTAATTGCTTTTTGTTGTTTTGATTTTGCTTAATTGACGTCTTTAGTAGTAAGCAGCAGACAGAATTTAGCAAGATGATTCGACTGAATTTGCAATTCATGTACACAAAATATGTAATTCCTGATTCATTTTCTCACTGTCATAAAAACTATACTTTTAATGTGCAACTGTGGATATGAATTTTAGTTTTTATTTCTCACAATGTTTTTGTTGGCTGTAGTGTGTAAATGACACACTTCCTCATTTACAGTCAAATGCTGTCTTTGGTTCCCAAATCCTTTTCTTGCCTACAGCAACTTCACCTGAATATACTTCCTTAAAATGTAAATAATTTTGTTAAGAAATAAATCCTTAAATTTGAAGTAAACTACAGTGACTTTTAGGTTAGTGACTGATCCTCAGCAGTTGTTTCAGATTGATGCTTAATCAATTTAGTGTTTTTAACCAAACATCAATTTTTAAAATTAGCTCCTCAAGATACAGCTTTCATTGAAGAGAATAGCCTAAATGCCTGTCTTCCTTTAATTGGTTAGCCAGGGAAGAAGGAGGTATTACCATGAAGCGACATGCAAGTGAAGTTCATTGCCATGGTTAGTAATGTTTTCTGAGTGGTTAGTAATCACTGTTTTCTGAGGGCTATCTAGGGAAAAAAATGAGATGGTGAAATTCACAGTGGTTTAAGTTTCTGTTAAAAAAAAAAAAACAAAAAAAAACTTTCTTTCAATGTATTTCCCTTCTATGCCCTAATTTCATAGAACATGGTCAAAATTACAAGTTTGGCATCTCGAGTTTCTGGGGCTATAACAATTTTTCCCAGCTAGTAGCAGATTCATTTCTGCTAAAATTCTATTACTCTAAGCTATTTCTCTCAAGGATTGTAACAATTCTTCTGAAAACAGATTAGCAGCTTTCAGTATAATCTGACTTCATCTAACTGGAACAAGGTCCACTTCTGGTAAATCCTGCAACTGAATGTGACAGGAATAGAAAACTCTATTTCAGTGCCTTGCAGGGTGTGATGAAAGGCATTTGGAAAGTGATTTGGATTATTTTTATTGTTTTTTTAGACATAGGCTTAGTATTAGCTTTTGTTCTATTTTATTTTCAACAATGATTTAGAATGACAGCATTTATATTTTAAGTAGAAACAAATTAAAAGACAGCTCTCTTTCAGGTGTTTGCTAAGCATACAAGTAAACAAAGTTTTTTTTAGAAACATTTTAATATTATATCATCCAAATAAAATAAGTTCTGAAATAAATGCTGAATTCTACACTCATCTATGTTTATTCACAAATGTTTATAAACACACATGTACATATTTACAGCCTAGTACTGCAGATACTAAAACGAAAAAGAAAAAAAAATCACCTTTGTCTTAATATATATCTGAGAAAGAAAAAGGAGAACAGAAAAGAAGCAAAGAGAAAGAGGTTAGCAAAGAGGAAAGAAAGCAAGCAAGAGAGAACTAAAATCATTTGAACTATATTTCTTTTAATAGTCTACAATCACTTGAGATCATTTAAAGCTTCATTTGGTCAAGAAAGTTATTTACTGCAAAATATTTTAATGACATAAAAATAACCAATTAGATATGTGTAGAAAAAAATATTAAACAATATAGGAACAATTACATACAAGAGTCATAAAACAATATTCAAGGAAGGGGAGGAATTATTGGAAGGTATGAAAGTTGTTTGTTTTATACTGTTTGTTCAAGAACAGATCATCTGGAATTAAGATAAAGATTTTGGAGGATATTCCTGACAGAAAAAACAGCTTGCTTAATATGGGGTCCTGTGTAATCTCACACGCTGTGGAAACAGAGTTGGAAACCAGACTAGGAACAGAAAACAATATAGGGCTCCCTATTAGAACCGTCAACCAACTTATACAGAAGATGGCCCAGAACCAAGAGCTCATAAAATAAGAGAGCAGAGAGAAATGGAAGATTCAACAATCTCCATATAAGAAATCAACATGGCATTTCAGAAAAGATGTGAAGTAAGAAATCAGAGGAAGACATTTACCCCCCTTTAGGTAAGGAAAAAAGACAATAGCCAACATACAAAAGTCAAGGAATATATAGACAGTTTTACCAAGTCAAAACAGAGAACTAGGCGAATGCAAAAAATTCAGAAATACACAAATAGCAGATGTTAAAACAAGGTAGAGTCTGGGCACAGTGGCTCACGTCTATAATCCCAGCACTTTGGGGAGACGAGGTAGGTGGATCATCTGAGGTCAGAAGTTCAAGACTAGCCTGGCCAACATGGTGAAACCCCCACTCTACTAAAAATACAAAAATTAGCCAGGCATGGTGGTGGGCGCCTGTAATCCCAGCTACTTGGGAGGATGAGGCAGGAGAATCGCTAGAACCTGGGAGGCGGAGATTGCAGTGAGCCAAGATCACACCACTGCACAGGTGACAGAATGAGACTCTGTCTCAAAAAAAAAAGAAAGGAAAAAAGAAACAAGGTAGATATATCTATATATCAAGTAATCATAGTAGGTGACCAATGAACTGGGCTCAGTTTGACTTTGAATTTCAAATAACTTTCGTCTCAAAAGTATGCTTCCTGTTGGGGTAAGAGAGAATCTCTGGGTAAGGAATGGTCAATGCTGATAAAATAAAAAATGCACATTATGCAGATTAGTAAGTGGGCATCACTTGGGGCACTGAAAAATGAGAGCTCATTTAGATGTCAGCAGAAGTTAATAGAAGAAAGGTAAATGAAAATATAAAAAGGAATTGTTGGTTGAGCAGAAGAATCAACTAAACTAAGTACCTTCTGGTATAAAAAGATTCTAAAATGTATAATTACACAAACATAATACAAGTTTGTTTCTTTTTCATGTCAATAGTAATGGGTGATACCATCCTCCATGCACTTATTCAGGACCTTAAGTTAACAGAAGTTCTGTGATTTTTTAACACATGGCTGTAAATGGGTTTATCTTCATTCCAAAGGGTAGAAAAGCATTCTGTACTCTAGCAGTCAAGAATATGCTTCTCTCAAATCTCTGACTATGGGGAGTAAAATTGACTATTGTCTCAGCTGCTGTGCTTTGAAAATCAACACTGCAATTATGCCACACTTCCCACAGGCTGCTCCCAACTGGTGACTGGGCATGGCAAGAATAATGTTACCAAAATGCCAAGGGTTTGGTCTAGGTCCTGTTGCTCATTACACATAAAGCCAATCAAAGAGACAATGAGTACTGCCATGGAAGAAGGCTTTATTTGGATGCTGTAGCTAAGGAGTTGAGAGGTGAGTCTCAATTCTATCTCCCCCACTGACTTAAATTAGGGGTTAATATAGCAGTGAAGAAATCTAACGATATGTGGAAAAATAGGAATTAGGGAGAGGTAAGGAAGCAGAGGTGGTCAACAGGCAGCAAATGGTCAGTGAGGCAGTCATAATGGATGAGGGGTCTGGTGTTTCATTGTCCAGATGTAGTGATCTGGTAAATTTCAGTTCCTTGGTACTATCTGGGAGGCCTGATGATCAATTTCCTGAGAAAGGAACTTTGATAAGGCAAATGGAATTTTCTCAAGTTTTAAGACTGGGAGAGTCCATTTCTATGTTTATAAAAAAAAAATCATAGACATAAATTCTTTGAGGAAATTTGACTGGTTTCACTAACGCAAGACTACTACTCCTAGGGACAAGCACTCCTGTAATGTGCATCTTTGGCTTGAGAACCCCCAGTCTGCTTCAATGAAACTTTCTTAGAATTGCACTATAGTCTAAGACTTTTCTATACAATTTTCCTTCCTCCAACATCTCCTCCATAGGAGTCAGACCTACATCAAGTTCTGAACAGTTTCCCAACCTCTTCTGACTCTTCATATTCCTTCAGATGATTTTCCCCAATAAATCACTTATATGTCTAAACCTGTCTGCTATCTGCTTCTCAGAGGACCCAAACGAATGCAAGGAGTGCCAGAAAACAGGCGGTAAAATAGGGTCTGGTAATAGGTCACTCACTAATTGGCAGGCAAAGAGGATGTCATCCTGAAGAATATGGGAAACATAGCCCCTGCCACATTGTGCAGAGAAATGGCTTTACAGATTTAATGATCCCAGCAATTCAAAAATATTACGGCAATAATGCTTACAAGGCATCAGAGCTTATTACTGCAATTTTGAATAAAAATGCTCAAGCTCCCATGACTCATAGTGGAGGAGGAATAAAAAGGCCAAGTACAGTGGGAATGCTGAAATGAATATATCATATTAGGCCAAATAATACCACCATGTTATATTCCATGTGAGATTCCAAAACACATACCATTTTCCAAGGCCATCAGGAATGTGCTGGTGAGAGGATTACACAAAAATTACACAAAAAGTACAGTAGTGGCCCTCCTCTGCAGTCACAGAGCTTTCTCTTTAACATCCATGATAATGATGTGTCAAGACATAACAGGAGTCAGATGGCAGTGTTTAGCTGCCAGAAACCAGAAGCCCCAAATTACTGTATGCACATCAACATTTAAGGAGCAGCCAAAAATTGCTGACTCGTAGTGTGTTTGAAGATGGCTCCTAGGCAATGGCATCTCTATGGGAAAATAATCACCTAGTCAATAAAGATGCTGCTTAAAATTTACAACCAGAAAAAGGCAAGAGTGAACACACAGGAGGTTGACGGCAGTTGTCCCAGTAAAAAGTCAGCATTATTTGGCCAGTTCTCAAAGTAAAGAAGTGGTCAGGTGTCTGGAAGAAAGGTCCCGCCACACTATGGCAAATGTATATTGTAATCATTACTCCAGTTCTTTTCTAGAGGGACCTAAGACCACTTATTCTGATGAGTATAGTGAAAAGGAAAATACTCAAATGTTTTGCAGAGCCCTGGGTCTAGTCTACATTGATACCCAGAGACCTAAATTGGCATTAAATTTCCCTGTTACAGCAGGAGATATTTAGTAGGTAGAATGATCCCCACACACAGCCGCTGGGATGTGGAGTAAGAATCTGTTCTTATTGGAATCATTCCACCAGCTAAGTAGACAAATGACTAGGCCAGCAGCCTTTAACCAGTCTTTATCATTGGCCACCCCATGATGGCCAATGATAAAGGCATCAGAGCTTATTACTGCAATTTTTGCAGGCACCCCACTAGCATGATGGACACATTAACAGAATAACATCTGTGTTCAAGACAAGGGACTGTCTTAATCCAATATCATTGTCTCCCTATTTCCAATCCCTGTTCACTATTTCCTCTGAAAGTCCAATGTGTCAGCAATAGAGCCCAATGTTATGTACCCAATAGCAGGCAAGGCTAAGTAGAAAGCTCTGTTACCATCTTCCTTAGCAGCCAAAATTTAAATCAAAAACAGTATTTTATCCAGGGATGAGGGATGATGGAGATTAGTGTTACCATTAAAGGAGCAAAGGATGCAGAGTAGTAGTCTTTAGCCTGTCTTTGTTTAATTCACCACTCTGTCTCTTGTAGGTGGATTCTGTAAAATATATGTAGATTGTAACTGGATTAACCAAGCCCCAATCCCAAGCACTGTGATGTATGTTGTATCATTGCTAGAGTAGAATAATAAGACATCAAGTACATGCTATTGAGCATAAATAAATCATTAATTAAATAGTTTTTATTCCAGCCAGAAAAGAACAGAAACAGTTTGTATTCACTTAGATAGACAACAATATTTATTTACAATTTCTCCTGAAGACTATGCTAATTTTCATGTCCTTGAAAGAGAATGGGAGGAAATATTGCTAATGGGCAGAGATGTGATTTGTGTACTGGGTCATCCAGCTAGCATGGAGAAAAAGTGACCCAAGTAGAAATTAATGGTCAGTGACAAATGCCCTGGGCATCTGGTCAGGGGCATAGAAGAGAAAGGACAGGAAAATCAGAGACAAGCAGGTCTGGGTTAAAGACTTGTGAAGGCATATATGGAATGGGCATGAAAAGTGAAAACTTGTGTATCACATAATGATAGCCACAACAAATCCACCATGAAGTAAGCACTGAACAACTAAGTAGACAAACGAGTAGGCCAGTAGCCTTTAGCCAGTCTTCATCATTGGCCACCCTAGAGCTAGCATGATGGACACATTAACAGAATAACTGTGTTCAAGACAAGGCCTGTCTGAGTCCAATAGCATAATCTCCCACTTTCCAATCCCTATCCACTATTGCTTCTGAAAGCCCAATATGTCAGCAATAGAGACCGATGCTAAAGTAACCAATATGGCATTAATCCTCACGTAATAGCCAATTACACTGAGCCACTTCCATTCTGGAAGAGTTAGTAGTTGTTTCTCACAAGGACAGCTACTTATTTTGTGTATCAGTTTGCCTCTTTTTCCTACAGATCCTCCGCATAATATCAACACAGCATAATATCCAACCAGAGGCCTCATTTGATAATATAAGAGGTATGGGAATAATACCATAGCCACGTGATCTACTGGTCATATAGCAGCTCAAAGGCAACACTGTGAAAACATCCTTCAGGCTACAGCATATGCATTGAGAGGGTACTAATCACCGATAGGAAAAATGCATGGGTCCAGAACTTAGTAGTAGAAACAGGAGTAGCACAATTACCATCTGTGATGATTTAATTTTCTATGTCAAATGGGCTGAGTCACGGTGTCCAGATGTTTGGTGAACATTGTTATGTATGTTTCTTTTTTAATAAGATTAACATTTAAATATTGGTAGACTTTGAGTAAAGCAGATTACCCTCCATAATGTGGGTAAGCCTTGTCCAATCAACTGAATATTTAACATAGATATTCACTAAAATATCTTAAGATAGATATCAACATGCATTTTATAATGATTTTAATAACTTCATGATATTTCATCAGCCATTTGTACCGTTACTTACCTAATTAGTCCTCCATTATTGGATGGCAGTTTTTTTTCATTTCTCTTGTTCTATAATTATAAATAATGCTACATGATACTTCTACATGAGATTCTTTTGTCAATTGATTAATGTGGAACAGATGTTCCCATATACCTAAGTAATTCATCATACTTTAGCTTTGAAGTTAAATATAATTTCCTTAGGAATGCCTTCCCAGAACTCTCTAAACTGGCGTATTCCCTCTTTTCTATACTATTCCAGCATGCTCCATGCTATAGCTACAGCATAATTTGTTGCTACAAACTTCTTCAAGGATTTATTTTTTAAAAAATTTGCTCTTCCTCTCACCAAAATGTTCTATGCATGAGGGCAGAGTCATCACTGCTTGGTTAATATTTTACTCATAGCACACTAATCACCACATAATACATATTCAATATACAATAGTTTAATCATGACTGAATTTGCTTTTTCATAATTTCTTGTTTGTACTAATTTTCTGATTTTTTTAAGTTGACAAAAATTATATATATTTGTGGTGTGCAATATGATGTTTTGATGTATGTATATATTGTGGAATGGCTAAATCAAGCTTCACACACTTTTTTGTGGTTAGAACACAAGATTAATTCTCATAGCAATTTTCTGGTGTACAATATATGTACTAACCACTGTTACCATGATATACAATAGATCTCTTGAATTTATACTTTGTCTTACTGAAACTTTGTATCCTTTAGCCAAATCTCCCCAATTCCCCATTCTCCAGCCTTTGATAACCACCATTCTACTCTCAGCTTCTATGTTTAGATTCCACATACACATGAGATCATGTAGTATGTCTTTCAGTGCCTGGCTTACTTCACTTAACATAACGTTGTATAGGGTCACCCATGTTGTCATAATTGACAGATTTTCTTTTCTTAAGGCTGAATAATATTGTATTGTATATATATATAGCACATTTGTTTTATCGATTCACCTATTGATGGACACTTAGGTTGTTTTCATATGTTGGCTATTGTGAGCAATGCTTCAATGAACATGGGAGTGCAGATATCTCAACACACTGATTTCTTTTCCTTTGGATACATACCCAGTAGTAGGATTGGTGGATCATATGGAAGTTCTATTTTTAGTTTTTGAGGAACTTCCACACTGTTTTCCATAATGATTGTACTAATTACATTCCCACCAACAGTAAAAAAAGAGTTCCCTTTTCTTTACATCCTTGCCCACATTTGTTACCATTAGTCTTTTTCATAATAACCATGCTAACAGGTTGTGAGGTGGTATCTCATTGTGATTTTAATTTACATTTCTCTGATGATTAGTAATATTGAACATTTCTTTCATAAGTCTGTTGGCCATGATGTCTTGTTAAGTCCTGTGCCCATTTTAAAATCAGGTTATTTGTTTTCTCGCTATTGAGTTGTTTGAATTCCTTTTATATTTTGGACACTAACCCTTATCAGATGTTTGGTTTGAAAGTGTTTTCTACCATTCCATAGGTCTTTACTCTGTTGATTGTTTCCTTTACTGTGTATACTTTTTAGTTTGATGTAATCCAATTAGTCTATTTTTTCTTTTTTGTTGCCTGTGCTTTTGGGATCATATCCAAAAAATTATAGCCCAGACCAATGCCATGGAGGTTTTCCCTTCTGTTTTCTTCTAGCAGTTTTACAGCTTCAGGTCTTATGTTTAAGTTTTTAATCTATTTTCAGTTGATTTTTATATAGTGAGATGAGTGTCTAATTTTATTCTTCTGCATTTGAATATATGGTTTTGCGAACAACATTTGTTGAAGACACTGTACATTCCCCACTGTGTTTGTTGAAAATCAATTGACTGTAAATGAGTGGATTCATTCCTGGATGCTCCATTGTGGCTCCATTGGTTTATGTGTTTTGATTTTTTGTAACTTTTAAAAATGAGAGTATTTTCTTGATTTTTTTCAAGACAGTTTATTATCAGTATATGGAAACATTACTTATTTTCGTACGCTGATTTTGTACTCTACAACTTTACTGAATTTATGTATTCTAACAATTTTTGGTGGAGTCCTTAAGATTTTCTATATACAATATCTTGTTATCTACAAACAGATAATTTAAAGTTTTCCCCCCACTTTGGATGTTTTTATTTCTCCCTTTTGCCTAATTGCTCAGACATGGACTTCCAGTACTCGGTTGAACAGCAGTGGTAAGAGTGAGCAACCTTTCCTTGTTCCTGATCTTAGAGTAAAAGCGTTCAACTAGTCTCTATTGAGTGTCATGTTAGCTGTGGGTTTGTTATATATGGCCTTTATTGTGTTGAGGTACATTTCTTCTCTGCCTAATTTGTTGAGGGTTTTTATCATGAAAGGATGTTGAATTTTGACATCTATTGAGATGATCATATGATATTTGTCCTTTATTCTGTTAATGTGGTGTATCATATTCATTGTTTTGCACATAATGAACCATCCTTGCATCCCAGAGACAAATTCCAATTGATTTTGGTAAATTATCCTTTTCACGTGTTGTTGAATTTGTTGCTAGAATTTTGCTGAGTACTTGTGTGACCATGTTCATTGGGGATATTGTCCTATGATTTACTTCTCTTGTATTATCCTTGCCTTTTTTCCAAAATTCTTGATGAATTTTTTTATGAATGCTTTCCTTAATTTTTAACCTAAGAAATATTTTAAACATAGAGACATTATGCATGTTTTAAATTATGTAATTCTAAAGTGCTGTTTTTAGTAGGACAATTGCCTTGTTGACGTGTTCAGTACAAAATATTCCCTTACATTTTATTTCATTATGTAAGAGCTGATTAAAGAGATTAATATACCAGATATGTGAAGAAATCTGTGGTTAAAAGCTAAAACATTTGACTTCAAAATGTAAGAACATAATCGATGAGTGTGAATTTGTATTTTCTTCCAAATCTGTAAATGGTTAAATTAAGTATCTCACTAACAACTGTCAATAAAAATGGAGGTTTAATTTTAGAGAGATAGAACAGATTAGCATCAGTGAATAATCATGACAGGAGAGTAACCTAAGGGCAAAGTCAAACAGATACATTGTAAATAAAGCTATAGAGAAGAACAGATAAGCCTCCTGATGTGTTAAATGATAGAAAAATTGAGTTGTCTGCATTACTGCCCCCACAAGAAACAAATAAATCAGCCAATCCTTTGTAGACAATGTTATCTTACCCTCTTCCACTTCATGGTCTGAAGCATCCTGTCGTTTGAGGGAATGGGAGAATCCCTTAGGCTGTAGACTAATGCTCTTTTCCTTCTGCTAAAAGTAGTTTTGAGTCTTTACATGGTATTCTGGTTTTTTGTTTTTTGGTTTTGGTTTTTGTTTTTTTGAGACGGAGTCTCACTCTGTTGCCCTTGGCTGGAGTGTAGTGGTGCGATCTTTGCTCTGCAACCTCTGCTCCCCGGGTTCAAGCAATTCTCCTGCCTCAGCCTCTCTAGTAGCTGCGATTACAGGTGAGCGCTATCACACCCGGACAATTTTTGTATTTTTAGTAGAGACCAGGTTTCGCCATGTTGGCCAGGCTGGTCTCAAACTCCTGACCTCAAGTTATCCCCCTGCCTCGGCCTCCCGAAGTGATGGGATTACAGGCATGAGCTACTGCGCCAGGCCATAGTATTCTGTTGAAGTAATATTTTCAAATGTACAACATAAGAATATACCTTGTTGTTTCATCCACAGAGAAAAATTATTCAGTTTCCAGAGATAAGATATTACTACTTTAACTTTACCTACATATTTCCTCCCAGTTTGGAGAAATCTGATTGGTTAAAGGAAAAACATCAAATTAAATGAGTTGTCTATTTACATATCTATATTTGTTAAGGAATTTAGCAGCATATAGAGTACTCTTGGCATTATGCGTGTGTTTATTTGTGTGGGGTGTATTTTAAAAGACGAACAAGACCAAGTCCTTGTTCTCAAAAGTCACAATTTAATAAAGACAGATTAGAAAATACATTTTTATTTTTAACTTTACCAAATAAATATAATATGCCTTGCATGTAATTAGTGCCATTATTGAGACACAAGCAAAGTGCTGGAGGATCTATCAAAGCAAGCTACACCCCCATGACTTATGAGTATCAGAAGCAGCCTCTAAGTGATGCGATATTTGAGTTTATCCTTAAGTGATAGGTGGAATCTCAAGACATAAATGATAAGAAAGAAAATATGTTCTAAAAAAATGAATAACATGATTAAAAGTTTAAATATAAAAAAAACATGCTCAGGTAGAGAGGAAGTTTTTTTGTTTTTGTTTTTGTTTTTTGCTGTGGTGTAATGTAGAAGGATGATATATATGGATAGATAGAAGATTGGCCCAGTCCTCTGAGGGGCAAATGAGAACTGGTGTTCAATTATGAATTGGGCACTATTTTGATGTGAGTATGCTATATTTAATCTCAAACTAATGTAGGATGTGTCTGAGTTCAGAGAAGTATGAAAGAAGAAGAGGATTTATTAAAATAGACTTGAATTCCTCTGAATAGGGAGGAGTCATACAGAAAAGAAATTTATAGATGCAAGAAGCATTTTCAAGTTAAATTTATAGAATTTAATAAAATACTACCTAAGTGGATGTCATATAAAAAGAAAATGAAAGATAAAGGTGACCTCAAAGTTCCTAATCAAAGAAGCCAGCGACATAAGTGGAGGAAGAAAGAGGAGGACTTGTTGGTTTATGAGATGATTTTATCAATCTACTCTGTAATTAGTGGCTGACTCTATTTCAGACACTGACTCTATATCTTGGAATGCTGTAAGTTAAAAAGAAAAATTTTAAATGCACAAGATTTGGTTTAGATCACATGAAGTTTTAATTGTTTCTCCTGTCAATATATACACATATATTAAATATTTCCATTAAAAGACAAAGATTGTCAGAAAATATTAAGAAAACCATAATTAGAAGAAATAATGCTTTAATATAATTATAAAGAAATACTGAAAATTAAAAGATAGAAAGTTCACCTTGCAAATACTAACCAAAGAAAGCTGGTCTATCTTATATCAGACATATTAGATGCTAAGGCAAGATGCATTACCAAATTTAACAGTAACATTTCATAATGATAAGAGACAACTCACCCAAAACATGTAACAATTCTAAATTTGTGTGATGCAAATAATGTAGCCTCAGAATAAATAAAGCAAAAACTTATGAAACTAAAAAGAAAAATATATATTTCTAAACTCAGTGAAAAATTTAAATATATCTCTATCAATTATTGATAGCACATGTAGACAAGATATCAATTAGAATATAGAAGATCTAATACCATGCTTAACAAGTTTGTTTTGATATATATGTAAAACTTTGTACTCAACTACTACAGGAAAAAAATAATCATTCAGTAGAGCAATCTCCTCTCCCAATTTGTATAAAGCCAGATACATTTGGGAAATGAACATTTTGAGCTTAGGGTTATTTTCTTGATCTCTTGTTTTTATTTTTTGAGTTCATAACAAACAAGTATTTAGAAAAGAAAATACCTTGCCTTAAGAAATCATAGATTTAAAACGTAAATATTTTATCAAAAATAACATTTGTTTTCTTGAGGGCATGTTTACATAAACATTCTTTCATTAAATGTTGGCTTTCTGATTCTTCTGACTCTAGATCAGACTTATATCTCAATATAACAGATTATTTCACCTATCTTTTTAAAACTTTGGTAACTTTCAGAAATAAATGTATAAGATCAATAATCATCTCAATTTCTATTTATTCAATAACGCTAAAGAATTTTCTACATCAGGGGTCAGCAGACCACAAGAAGCAACTTGTTTTTGTAAATAAAGTTTTATTAGGGCACTGCTACACCTCTTTATCTACGTATCGTCTACAGTGGCTTTTACATTTCCATAGGAGTTATGAGTAGCTGTGACCAAGAACATATGGCATATAAACCTGAAATATTGACTCTCTGGCCCTTTAAGAAAAAAGCTTTGCCAATTTCTGATCCCTGATCTATGTGTTTTAACAAGCAGAAGTTAATTTTCAGAAATTTAAGACATATGGCTCTTTTAGTTATAACATTTATTTTTCTTTAAAGATTCACAGAAAGGTCAGTTGTTGCAATGTTCTGATTGTTAAATTATGAACCCTTTGTATTAGAAATTACTGTATATAAATACTTAATATTTGGGATTTTTAACTGGTAACTTTAATAAATGAGAACTTATCTTGCAAATATTGTAATACTTATGGGAAAATATGTAGATGTATAGAATTAATGCATCCTTCTCCACATATTGGAGATCATATTTGGTTAGGAGCATTTTTTGGAGTCTGATTTAAATATTCAATTGACTCTAAGGACCACCACACAATGAACTGAATAAACAACATTTCAAAGCAGAAAGAAAGACCCTGTCATTCATAACTGTCTTCCCCATTCCTTAGCATATGGTTTTTTTAAAACAATTTCATTAAAGGAACAATGAATGCATCCCAAACTCACTTCACCATGAATTCATTATTAAAAAAAAAAAAAAGGACAGGGAAATGAAATCACGTCTGTAGACTTCTGGAAACAATCATGCTGTATGAGTCAGACTGAGGGTCAGTACTTCTTTGCCAGAATACCATAGGATCATGCTATTGAAAATCTAACCAACATATAAAGTCGTAAAGAGAAAGAAAAATGAATAAAAATTCACATTATTGCAGATTGTATAGTTTGATGCTATGTGAATGGTCTTCATTTATGGCTAGGAATTGCAAGACTGCTGTGAAAAGTGGCAATTATACCTTGAAAATAAAAGACTGCAGTAATATCAGGACAGATATTAAAACAATAATGTGATTTAAAGGGTGCTTTTTAGTACTTATAGCTTCCCAACATCTGTCCTTCAAGGTATGGAAACATACATTATTTTTAAAATTTAATCATACCTATCTATATATATTTTGTACTCCATGCATCTTGTAATGATTGGAAAAAAAAACTGTCCCAGAGACATCTCTTTTAATGTCACTATGCATTTTGTTAGTTTGTTTAACCATCAGACAAACACTAACCAAAATAGAGTAGATCTGGAAGATACGCTTTTGAATTCACACTTGAGGATATAGGTACATTTATGGATCTAAGGATATCTTTTTATTCTATTGTTTATTTTTGTAGTGGTGACAGTATATCCTTGTTGTATATGTATGTGTATTTATACATACTTATAAATAAATATAATAGGTATAAAATTTAATCAAAGTGTCAAGCATTCTTGGGACACTATTTTTTAACTTAACTGAGAAAAAACAGTGACAAGTTAAGAAAATATTGACAACTTAGTATCTCATGTGAATATTAAGTTGCAGCTTTCTATATTCTCGTTTATGTAAACAAAGAAAAACAATATATGGCTGGGCGCGGTGGCTCATGCCTGTAATCCCAGCACTTTGTGAGGCCGAGGAAGGAGAATCACCTGAGGTCGGGAATTCGAGACCAGCCTTACCAACATGGAGAAACCCCGTCGCTACTAAAAATACAAAAAAGCCAGGAGTGGTGGCACATGCCTGTAATCCCAGCTACTTGAGAGGCTGAGGCAGGAGAATCTCTTGAACCTGGGAGGAGGAGATTGCAGTGAGCTGAGATCGCGCCATTGCATTCCAGCCTTGGCAAGGAGCAAAACTCTGTCTCAAAAAAAATGTATAAATATATATACATAGTATTGTCTGTCAGTAATATCAAAAGATGAACAGATAGTTGATACATAGACAGATGTATAGATATTACCACAAACATGCACATATTTACACACTACTACACAACTCGAGACCATTCTGGCATTATATAATCATGGTCAGTAATGAATGTTTGCACAAGTCTTTTGAAAATTCCATATAACTAATTTGATATTGTTCATTAAATTTAAGAATGACTTAAAAATACATTAAAATTTTTTCTTTTAATAGTGAAACAATTACTATTATCTTTCAGGCCATGTAATTACTTTATTTCAGAATTGTAAACAAAAAGAAACAAACTAAAGTAAGAGGCCTGATTTTAGCAATATGCCATTTTATCTTTGTAAAGTCCGCCATACAATTGTTAATTGTGTAGCCTCCATGTTTCTTCTTTACCAGAAAGACAACTGATTACATGACAACATTTTGCTGATATATTAATGATACCATTAACAATTTATTGCAAAATTTCTTCAGTCTTTAGAAAGTTAACATGTGCATGCAATATAATATGAAAGAATTGTGACACTCATTCCATTGTATCTTTATCAACGAAAACAAAAGTTAATAATTATTCTTTAGTGTTTTTATGAATAATAGAGTAAGTATAAAAACATCAACTACATACATTTTTAACAAAGAATTTTTCATTTCCATTATTTAACATTTACTCTTTAATTAATTTTTAATAGGATATAAATAATGTTGACAGGTGGTTATTGATGGAACTGATTAAAAAGCTTCATTCATTCATCTATTTTTTCAAATTCAAATTTGCATTGTTTTTGGAATGAGTTTCAAATAGTCTGCCAAATTCTCATGATACAGAAATGAATGAAACATGGCCCCCGCCTTAGCAGTCTGGTAGACAATGTTGATTTGCAAACATCCAACATTTTACATTCAGTGTAAAATAAAAGTGTATCCAGAGATCCAGATCTCATAAAAATATTTTTCCTCATGCATTTGTCTCACTTTTCTACATTTGTAAATGTAATGTATTTCTTAATAAATTTGTTCTTCAGAATTTGAGTTTTTTCTTCCTGTTCTTCATGATTGTTTTCTTTGGCAATATCTCCAAGTAAGTGCATTCTTACATCCATTGCATTGCTTATGCCTAAAACTAGACAGACTAAATGAAGTGCTAAGTGTGTTAGACAAATTATTTATGCTAAAAGTTATTTTTGCAAGTGAACTGACCTGGAAATTGTGGATTTTGCCTTTTTATTTTTCTAGTATAGAATATCCAATTTTAGATATTTTAAGAAATAACTTTTAAAGCTTTGCATTTAACTGTTAAAGAAGTATGTCAATACATAATTTAAAACTTGAACTAATACTTGCTATATCTTCATGTTTCTTGTCTGCCAGAGTTTAGTGCTAAGAGAACTAGATTTGTACTAGGAGCCCAGAGCACTTTTTATCTGGTTAGTAGGAAAGCTTTTTAATTTTCAATAGGTATTGTTTCTTAAAGCATCAATTTTTAAAAAACAAGAAAAAAAAAACTGAAATAACTGTTAATGTGGAAATCATTTTGTTTTAGAAGCAAATGTGAAAAATGATGCAATCTGCAGACAATAAAACTCTAGTTGTTTTGAGGTCAAAATAATCAGTATTATTTTTCTCTTGAGCAACACAGGAAGTAAAGAGACATTTTCATTAATGCCATCTGGCTCACAGATGTCATTTACTGTGAATTTTAGAAATATATGAAAACCTTATGGCTAATCTGTTTTGAAACACATTCATTTTTATGGCAGGATAAAAGGCCTAGTAGATATTATAGACATATTTAAAGAGGCTATATTTACATATTTATTAAAACTAAAATATTATGTTACTAAATGATAATTTTTCCAAGTAATCATTCCTATTTAAAATGGCATTCAATAATATTTGTTCACCAAACCAAAGGATGCCTTATGAATAAAATCCTTTTAAATTTGATTTTGTTACTAAAGGATATGTGGTTATACACAGTGCATATATTAGGAAAACCCCTTATTCATTTAGTAATGCTCTTGATATGTTTTGGCTTATGGTTCAGTTCTTTTTAAATTTTGCTACATTCTTTGTTTCCACTTAAATTTGGCTTCTATGAAAACATTAAGAAATACTTTTTGTTTACCTCTTAGAAGGTATATACAATATGACACCTTTGGAGGTTTAATGTTAGAAATGCAGAAGCAGACCTTTAAAATGGAGTCCCCATTTTGCCAGTCATAAAGCAAAATCTGTGCGACACATACATCTAGATATTTTTCATCCATATCTAGCTTGCTCACAATGACTTTCTCATGCATTACAAACAATCTGGCTCTTAATATAGTGTTTAAATGAACTTCAATGTGGCACATGACAGTCTTCTGATACAGTCAGTTATCAGTTCAGGGGTCGAATTACTGAATCTTACTCCCTACTGTTCTTCCCACAGGGACATAAATTCTTAACCGTATCTAGAGTTCCTGCAATATAATGTCATATTCCCTTCTGCCATTTCACTGAGAGAAAGGTTATAAGTTCAGAAAATACTAGCTGAACCAAACAGCTTATGATTTCACCTATAAACATTAGGGATACAAACATTTTCTCAACATCATGTGAACCACTGCCTGTCGTTTTGGGTCAGGTGTCTGTGTTCATGTGATAACACTCAGGTTCCACGAACACACATTACTGTGATTGCAGATTTCCCTTTAAACCAAAAACAACATTACATTTAATTATGACCTCACTGAAGCTTAGTTAGATGTATAATCAGTAAAAACGGAAGTGGAAAGGAAAGAGTTAGACAAGGTGAATGCATGATTTTAAAAAATGCCTGTATTTGCTCATGCTGTATTTTTACAATATATGAAAATCTGGCATTCTGGTTTCATAAATACATTCTACATTCTTTTCATTTTTCAGCCAGGTAATATATTTCCTAGAAAATGTGTATATTGATAAAATTGCATCTGGAATTTCATCATTAGGTTTAGGCTGGAATAATTTAAATATGTTATTGTAAAACTACATGTCAAGTTGATTGAGCCAGGATAACACAATAGCTTCTCTGAGCATGTTGGTGCACACCTTAGGCAACTGGCAGTCTCTTGACACAGATACGAACATGTCTTATGGAAAACATTGGTGGAAAGTAAGTGAACAGAATAATAGCCAAATATATCCAACTTACCTACCAAATCCATTAATCTGAGACTTAGATGAGCTTCAAAAGTCACATACCAGATTTAAAGCTGTTCACCATACTGTTTATTCTATGAGACACTCCAACCGTTAACAATGTAAATGACTGCAATACTCAATACAATTTTCTAACACAATTACTTGGGTCACAGGTGTGACAATTTTTGAGCTATTAAAACTAACATGTTTGAGCTTCTGAAACAAACAGCTCTACAGTCAACTTAAAATCAATAACAGTATTTGATTTTTGTCATATTTGTTGCCTTCTAGAATTCTGATAGGTAGCATAATTCTGTAGTATTGATCAATATGCTATGCTGTGTGTCAATATGAAAAATACAAATGCCAATTTCAGTTACTTGGAAACAGTTTAGGAGAACTCATGAAAGGATTTCATCTATTTTTAACATTCCTGACCATAGGGGTTAGCAAATTTACCCTTTATAATCATTTATCTTGGCCAAAGTCAAGAATTCATTTACTATCCAAGTGAAATCACCCATGTTAGAAGAATGTCTAAAGGTTTTCTTTTGTTGTTGTTCATTTTCCAGTTTCTTTACTAATATGGGTACATTTATAATGGGAAATACTTTGAATAAAATATAATTTTATTCTTCAAAATGCGGACTTGAAGCAGCTGCTTTTCACAGTGTACATCTGCATAGTGTTATGGAATGAAGGTTTTTAAAATGAGTGCTTCAAAATACCACATTTATTTTCTTCCTTGCAGCTCGAATCCTCTCTCTGCCTGGTGTGTGTGTTCAGCTGGTTCTCCAAGCCTTGGTCACAGTCTCACTGACCTTGGTTGCCTGGTTACAAAATCCTCTTTGTGATTTGTGAGATGCTTGTCTTGATGGAGAGCAAAGGATTTTTTTTTTCTACAGTAAACTTAAGGGAGTTTCTATTTCAGAGTAGAACATATTAAAACCAGTGTATCTTGCCAATTTATAATTTGCTTTTCATAGGGAATAAAATTATGAACTGGATTTTTTCCTATCCAAATTATATTTAATATTATTGCCAACATTTACTTCCTGATTCTAGAGAATAAGCATCTCAAACAGCTAGAGGGCTGCAGTCTAAGCTCCTTAAAAAATGAGGCAACTTTATAAAACATAAAGTATAAATATAATAATGTTATGAAAATTGTATGTTCTTCTGAAGACAAATGTTTACATGAATCCTTTGCAATCCACTTAATTTTCTCATTCTTTCTATAAATGAACTTGAGAGAAACTATATTTTTAATATTTTTGATGCTGGAAAAAATAGTCTGTGATACGCATTTTATTTTGTCATTATCCAAGTGTATTTCTCTTTCTAAAGTTCCATATCCCTATGATAGTGTCAAAATATATTGCTTGTCAGATACATATTTACTTAACTTTTACATCCAATTTTCTTAATTGTTTCTTTTTCCAAGAAAATAAGATCCACTCATGTGTATACACGCTTAAGGTGTGATTTTTGTGAGCTTATGCAAACGCAATAAAATAATAACATTTGTTTGTTGCAAGTGTATGGGTGCCTAATTCTGGAGATTACCTTTAATAGGAGGCAATGGGCAAACTAAATGTAAGTGGTGTGGTCAAGTCATAAAATAACAAGTCCATTGTATCAGAGATCCAGTTTGCTACTTGGACACTTGAGCATATAGTCCCTCTGAAGTTAGTATAATTGGTTCCAGCTGTTTAACTGTTGGGTTTTTTTTTGTTGTTTTTTTTTTTTTTTTTTTAGTTTTGAACAGGAGCCAACTTGGCTTGAAAGCCAAAAAGAAGAGACTGAAGAATGATGCCAATGTATATGTATGTATTTATTTCAAGCCATTTTCCTGCAGCAGTTCATCTCAGGGCCACGATAATTCAAACACAATGATAGTGATAAAAGAGAAATGGGTTGTTTGACTGCTAAGAGGCAGCTGGCCTGATTAAAGCCAATATGAGTGAGAAAAAAGCTTTTCATTTTTAAACTTTTTCTTTGTGAAAGAATAATTTCCCTTCAATGATGTGGTAAATGATTTATTTTCATCCTCTAAGTACTTTATGTAACATAATTTTCTATAAGAGTTATTAGTAACTAAGGCAACACAGGGCCCTGGGTCTCCAAATTTAAACTTCTTCATAATTTCTTTTCATTAATGTATTGAGTAAAACATATCTTTTGCAAGAATTCAAATATCAGATAATATTTTTCCTCTTTTCAAAATCATAGCAACATAAAGCATTATATAACTGAGACATAGCTCCAATATTATCTAAGAGGTGTATCCAAAGTCACACAACTAGTTAATGTCAAACATGGATTAAAGTCTTTTTATTTCTCGTTAATGAAAATCCTACTCAATGACATACTAGCCTTCTGACCTACCTTGCCAAAAGTAATTTTTAACAGATAGTACTTTAAATAAACTGTAAAATTCCAAGCTAGTTAGTAAAAGTATATTAAAGTGTTAAATTTTTTAAGGTATAAAGGTAAGATTTTCATTTTATAAAACGGGACAATTAAATGTGCTAAAAGTATTAGAAAGTATGCAGAAAGTATTAAAAGGAGTAATTTGGCAACAAGGTAGTCAAAAGGATAGTAACATTAAAAATATAGGCTGGGAACGGTGGCTCACGCCTGTAATCCCGGAACTTTGGGAGGCCCAAGTGGGTGGATCATGAGGTCAGGAGATTGAGACCATCCTGGCTAACACGGTGAAACCCCATCTCTACTAAAAATACAAAAAATTAGCCGGGTGTGGTGGCGGGCACCTGTAGTCACAGCTACTCGGGAGGCTGAGGCAGGAGAATGGCGCGAACCCAGTAGATGGAGGTTGCAGTGAGCCGAGATCGCGCCACTGCACTCCAGCCTGGGTGACAGAGCGAGACTCCATCTCAAAAAATATATATGTATGCATATATATGCGTATATATATGTATGCATATATATGCGTATATATATGTATATGCATATATATGCGTATATATATGTATGCATATATATGCGTATATGTATGTATATGCATATATATGTATATATTTGTGTGTATATATGTATATATTTATGTGTGTGTGTGTGTGTGTATACGTATATATATATATACATAAAACAAGGTCAAGCTCGATGGGTCACTCCTATAATCCCAGCACTTTAGGAGGCCAAGATAGGAGGATTGCTGGAGGTTAGGAGTTCAAGACTA
Organism: Pan troglodytes; assembly: GCF_028858775.2. Classification (NCBI taxonomy): domain Eukaryota; kingdom Metazoa; phylum Chordata; class Mammalia; order Primates; family Hominidae; genus Pan; species Pan troglodytes. The sequence continues at coordinate 138,854,886 of NC_072401.2, forward strand.
GCCTGGCAAACATAGCAATACCCATCTATTTAAAATAAATAAATAAATAAATAAATAAATAAATAAATAAATAAATAAATAAAAATAAAACAACCAGGAGACCATGGCAAGAATGACAGCGCCTCCCAGAAAGTCACATTCAGAAGACAAAGAAATCAGTGTTAGAAAAATTTTGAAGAAAGAAAAGTCAGGGCTTAAGCAGAATTTCATAAAATGAATGACAGGTATTGCATTAAAAGAAAGTCCATATTTTGGATAATGAAACATTTATTTATTCAGAAAATACTTATTGAGCACCTGCTACCTGCCAAGCAGTCTTCTATGCACGGTGTTTAAGAGAAGAATAGTATGTCACCGATAGAAAGGGATAATATTATAGCTACATCTTTCTTTTTCACTAACTGTATTTGTTTGAATGACTTTTTCACATTTCTTATGTCTCTGGCAGAACCTGGAAAGGAATAATCATCTGATATATAAAATAATAAATTGAAGGGCCCCGTGTTTTAGCACAATATTTTACAGATAAGTAACTTGACACCCCAAAGAAAAAAAATGAATTCTCTAGATCTTTAAAATGAATTGTTCCCCTCTCCTCTCCCCAAATCTCCTAGAAGTACCTTCTACTTTCTCCATTTCTGAGGATCTTACCTCCACTCTACTTATTCCGAATGAACCCTGAGTCAACATGTGAATTACAGGCAGAGAAAAACAGTTAAACATCCTTTCTAACCCACTCCCATGAACTAATTAACGGAGTGCCCTTACCAAAAGGTCCTTTAAATTGAGAATAAATTAGTTTGACAAAGAAAGAATTACTGGCATTCACTTGTGTATCCCAACTCGATTTCTCCTCCACTTATATAAAACAGAAAATTCTTATGGCTAGGTAAGGGTGGGCTGATACTGGCCACATGAGGCTTTTCTTAGACCATAGTTTTATCAGTAGCTGGGACCCCAAATTCAGCTATTTGTCAACAGAGAGAAAACAATGGCTCTGCTCAGAATTACTCAGCCTTGGCATGTTGACATTGGAAGCCAGATAATTCTTTGCTATGAGGGACTATTTTCTATGCTGCAGGATGTTTAACAGCATCTCCATCCTCTCCTCACTAGATGCCAGTAGAATGTACCCCCACACTCTGAAGTTGTGACAACCAAAAATGTCTCCAGGCATTTCTAATGTCCCCTGGGGGAAGGCCAAAATCACCCCCAGTTGAAAATCACTAATCTAACTGATCTTAGTCCATCATACAAACATCCAGAAGCAGTTTCAGATGATAAAAGTCATGCTGGGAGATCTGTGCTCACAGATGGCTTGTGATGCTTTCCTCCATCTGCAGATCAGAAGTATACCTTAAGTTGTTACACCAGAAGTAAGTTCTTCTCTATGACTAACATACATTTAGGTATATTTGTTAGAGACAGGGACTGGATTCTTATTGGATCAGGAGCATTATTCTCTTAATGAGATGAATTTTATCAACACTGGAAACTAAAACACTTTCATAGTATGTGTCTGCCAGTAAAAAAAAATTTACTCTTTCTTTTTGATCCTATTGTATAAATTTTATGAAACAAACATATGCACGTTCTTTTTTTCTCATCATCTAAGTCCAAATAATCACAAACAGAACTTTGTACCAATTGATCAGGTTTTCTTAGAATTCTCATAGCAATTAGCTGACTCTCACTTACCACATATGCCCATATCAATTTGGTGTTCAGTTTTGAGCAACTCAAACTTTAATATTAAGCCTAACTTTAATTCTTTGGCCACAGAAGACAACTGATATTTTCAGTAAAAATATAAAATAGCTTAGTGAAAATAGCCTGGTCTATTATATCCACTTTATTCTCAACCAACATTTCACAGGAGCATTCATTCTCATCAGATTTTTATATTTCTATATTCAATAAGGAAAAGAACAAATAAGCCAAGTACTTACAATAATTGGGACTATAAACAGAAATAAAAACGTTTGCCTGCTTTCTTATCATAAGCACTGAATAAAATGATATAAATCTTTTATTCTTTAATATGTTTCAGTGCTGTAATGTTTATCAAAGTCATTTCAATGCCATGACAATTCTGAAATTATTCTTTTGTAACAGTGTTTGGGCTTTATCTATAAAATAACTCGTTGACTATGTTATCAAAAAACAAATGTGAATGGTTTGTTATTGTCCATTTTTTTCTTCCATAACTTTTCTTTACTCGATTAGTCAATACTGTGTGCCACATTAACAGGCTATAGCTTAAAACTGGTATTGCTGATTGGAATCCATCCTTAGAAAGTAATTTCATAATAGTTTAGTGTTTAGAACAAAAAATATTTTCAGAACTTTAAAATTTTTAGCATTCTTCTCTCATTTGCTTGATAACCTTGTAATTTCTCTATTGATTCTTCGAAACTTAAATTTTCACATAGCTTTGGAGGACTGTATTACCAGAAAATACTTTATGTATTTCATGTACATGTCTTTAAAAAAAAAAAAAAACTATTCCTCGAGGACATAAACTATTTCTTTGTATTCTATATGGAGTCTTACGAACAGTAGGTGTTCAATTACTATTTGTTGATAAATCATAAATACATGATTCATATATTTATGTATGTAATAGTTTTAAGATCCTAGCATTTGATTTTATATGCCTCTAAGATCCAGTGGCAGATAAAGAGAATTTCCAGTAATGATATTAAAAAGTTATATACTATAGATAAGTTAATTCCACCCATGGTTTCTAAATCCTATTGTAGATTAATATTAGCTTTTGAGTATGATATATGATATTCAGTAGATAAACTGAAATATCAAATGTGTTTAAGATCTAACTTGACATATATTGAGCTTATTTATCTGATTTTATTTAGAGTTTATTTTAAGGAAATATAATCATTTCAAAATCTGGAAAGTGCACAGGAAAAAAATAGCTCTGCCTATGTTTTTGGCAATTGGAAATAAAATACAGGCTGGGTGCGGTGGCTCAAGCCTGTAATCCCAGCACTTTGGGAGGCCGAGCCAGGCGGATCACAAGGTCAGGAGATGAACATCCTGGGTAACACGGTTAAACCCCGTCTCTACTAAAAATACAAAAAAAAATTAGCTGGGCATGGTGGCTGGCGCCTGTAGTCCCAGCTCCTAGGGAGGCTGAGGCAGGAGAATTGCTTTAACCTGGGAGACGGAGGTTGCAGTGAGCTGAGATCACGTCACTGAACTCCAGCCTGAGCGACAGAGCGAGACTCCATCTCCAAAAAAAGAAAATACAAATCAACGATTTCCTCAAATTAATTTAATAATTGAAAAATATTGCCTGCAGTATTTCATACTTTTGCAAGATACAGTGACTTCCAATTTAAAGCTGTATTTCAGGAAGAAGAAAATATATTATTTTATTTTCTCTGAAAATAGTCTTTATTGCTATTGTGTTATATTCTCTGAAGATAGTATTTTCACTGCTAGTATATGACTCTGTGCTCATTTTCATATGTCAACTATCTCCTTCAACTGCCTTGGTGAAACTTTGGTATTTGGTCTAAAATATTGGCATTAAATTATTAATGTCTGAGATAACTACTTACAATGAACGGACTGAAATGGGTGTAGTTGGGCCCAACACGGTATCAGAGAGCCTGACACAGGCCCCAGTTAGAATCCTCTATTCATGTCATGGCTCTGCTTCTGATTCATCACTAGGCGTAATGAAGAGCCAGACATTTGCTTATTGACTCCCACTTAAAACTTTAAGCCTTTCACAGTAGGTGGCTAAAGATTCACAAATTTAAATTATTTCTTACGGTACAATTTTATGTATGTGTTACATGTTTTAGAATTTAAGAAAAAGCAAGAGACTCTAACGTTTACTGTACACTCTCCATTTATGAAATACAAATTTAAAACATATATAGGGCTGATTTTTTAAGCCTGTATTCCAGTAAAGTTTATAGTCCCAGTCCTGTGGTGGGCTCATCTCTTTAGGCATTTCAGAAAACTTCTTTTGGAAGAAGTTTTTTAGTCTGTGGTATGTTTTATTGACTTACCAAGTAGTGCTGCACTTTAAATTTGGATTTCATCTGAGGAAAAAGATGGAACTCATCTGGACCAAGACACATGAATAATGTAAGTGATGGATCTGGGCTGTGCCATTTTTGGCCCCAAATAGTCTGTGACTTTAATAGTTCTAAGATTGATTTTTATTTTTGCACAGCTCACATCTTTGCAAAAATATATGAGAGGTTTTCCAAAATCTTTGTGTAATGAAATAAATAGACCCTCTCCCAAGCTGTCCATTTTAAAGGACAATGCTCCTTTGAAGGAGTAAATTTAGACATATTTATAAAAAGATATTATTTAAAGTCACACTTTGCACTTTCACTTAGGAAGAATAAGGTGCTATCAAGATTGCACAGGAGCAGGATCTGGCTTTGTGGGTGTCAAGTGGCTTGTCTGAGGTCTCCAAGCACATCATGGAGTGGCATCATGAAACTCATTATCAGTGGCTTTTTAAAAAACTTTTTGAAAAACACCTTTCCCTGTGATCTTCTGACTTGGTTCTTACTCTTGTTAAATTAATTTTTACAGTATTATATGATGTTTTTAGCTTTGGAATGACTTGGGCTTAAACAGTTAACATAAGCTAATAATTCCTTGTTTTCTTTGCTTTTCTGGTAGGCAAGAGCTGGGCATTTAGCCAAGAAAGAAAACACTTATAATAAATCCAAAAACTGAATAAATACATCTTGTTTTTCTGATGGTGTCCTAAATTGGGGAGGCAAAGGTGACATTTTAAAATTGAGTCTAAATGTTTGTAGTAAACTCAACAAAAAGTGAGTTCCTCCTAGAGAGTCTGTGAAACCGCTATAAATGGACAACTGCAATTTTGGGGACTTTATTTCCATGGAAAATTAGAGATTCTCTCTAAACCTTTTTTAAATTATATATCTAAAGAAAGTACTTCCTTGTCTCTTGAGGCTAAGCCCATACTGACTTGAACATTGGAAGTTTTGAATCACATTTCTTTTTTAGTCTAATTTAAGATAGTTGTGGAACTTAACATTTCTCTTTTTTAATACAAGTGTCTTAATAATAATAATTGGGGCTCCATGTAATGCATAAGGTATTCAAATCCTTAACTAATAAAATCATAATAAAGAAAGCATAATTTTCAAATGTATTAATACATTTATTTAATATACACTTATGAAGTTTTTTTTGGTTTGGACACAATGTTGAAAGTTAGAGCTGTAACTACAAATCAAAAATGAACAGAGTTCCTACCCTGTGGATCTCATAGTTTATCAAAATCAAGACATTATTTGAGAGAATAATTATCTTTTCATAAGCTATGCATCTCAGGTTTATCTAAACCATCACATAGAGATAAAGAAAATCAATGTTATTATCAGTATTACAGTCTTTGAAATAGACCTTAATAAAAAATAAAACATATATGTAAATATTAATTTTTAAGAATTTCATGATTGTGAATAGTACGATTGGATAACACCACAGATCTTTTTGATTGGAGCCAGTACTGTGGCTTAATTATAATTTCAAAAATTTATTTTATGCTCAGCACCTTTGTTCCTTTACACAAAACAAATAACAACGACTATATCACCTATTTGTTCGTCTGGTTTTCCCAATAGAAAAAGAGGAAACTCTATTTTTACAAAACTAAAGCAAGCATTTTGCCCTTAATTAAGACTTCTGCAATAATTGACTCTACTTATTTTTAATGTTGTGTATGAATAGATACTACGTTTACTCTTTACTGATATGCTCTATAGTTCCAACGATGGATTTTTCTTAACCAGATCTCTTGTAAAATAAGAAGCCAGAAGCCTCTGAAGCAGATTCAATTTTTAAATACAATAGTGATGGCAGGTTAAGGAAGGTATATGGTGAAAAAGACTTGACCATTTCAAATAATAAATTACTGCAAAATGTATTGAAGAAAGCCAGTTAGAAACCCATCTAATTTTGTATTTAATTTAACCAGTAAAAAATGTTTAATTAAGAATATATTTCTCTTTGTACTTCTAATTTTATTCAGTCATAAAGAAAATTATAGTTCTTTTCACTTTTCTACATATTTTGTGTTATATCTGAAAATGATATGTTGTTTCTAGAACGCAGTAAAGATTTTTTGTAAAAAAATAAATCTTTTTTATCCTTCACCCTTAAATTAGGAATGAAAATTAATTTCAATATATTATATTAGATATATTAAAGTTTAGAAAATTAACAGTACATATAACATTATATCATTTGTTAAATGAGAGTTTTGTTTAGTATTTACTAGAACATTTTAAATAGGATTTTTCAGTTTACAATACTCAATAATGTCATTGATGCTTACAGTTTCTTCCTTGAGTGTAATTGAAAGCACTTTATTAATAATGTCAGCATGCCAAAAAAAAATCTATAATGAAGGTACAGAATAGAAACTATTAGAGATTATAGACTTGACAATCAGTATGGTACATCCAAATTTATTTGGCTTTATATTTCTAGTTAGAGGTAGTATGATGTTGATGATAAATATAAAAGATATGGTGTACTACTAGGTCTTTTAAGTGAAAATACAATTTTCTCAACTCTTGAATGGCAGTCTAATTGACTGATAAATTTGACATATGTTGATAGTGAATCACAAGCTAAAGATAAATGAATTTTATATTATGAATAGAAAACAAATATGCTATTCTAGGAAACAAATGGTAATTCCACACATGGCATTGTAGAAATAAATAGAAATGAGGTTCTTTTCCCTGAAAAATGTTATCGATGATAAAAATAGATATGCTCTATCTCAAAATAATACAGCTATTCATTGTGGTAACTGTTTTTGTTACAACAAACAAAACAAACCCATATAAATAATGAGCAGTCATTTAAAATGTATGCCTTCTTTTTCCTTAAATAAGTGACTATGGAATATTCAAAGGCATTTTAATAGTGATTTTGTAAATATAATTAACCTGTTGATCTGTTGATAACTGCCAAAGCCCCCCATCAAATCTTCACTTTAGTTTTCATTGATACATGTAATTAATAAATATATCTACCAAGTTTTATATAACTTCTTCTGTCAACACATTTCTAGGGTGACAACTTCCTATAATAGTCATTGAATTAATAATTATGTCTGATTAAAAATGATTTGGACATGCATTCTGATTTTCACAATCTACTGGAAAGATATATTAGGATAAAAAGAAAACCATCACAAGAAAAGTAAGATATTAGAAGACTTAAAGGGGAGAAAGTATTATAATAGATTACTAATAAAAATTACCATTACAGATGTAGTATTTGCTTTGGGAAAAATGAACAAAGTAGGCAGTTGAAAATATGAAATTAGAAATAAGGCTTTGAGACTTGTCTTCCTTAAAGTTCCAAAATCTACAGTGTAAATAAAGGACCTGATCTGGTATAAGTGACTCCGAAGTCCATGCTCTTAAGAGAAAAAAAGACAAATATATACAACATATAATAATAAACAGGGCAAAAGCAGATGTGGAATATACTACTTGTGTCTGACATTCTGATTTTAACTCATACCTTAATCGGTATTGTCTTTTCAAGCTTGAATCTCATTTGCCACTAACTGCATGTTTATTACAGGAAAAATATGACAGTCTGCAATTGAATTGTTTCTTGAAGAGTGACATAATTGTCCTCAGATTAGGTGGCATCAATTAATCTTGTAGTATAGATGAATAAGAATTCAGCATTCATTTCAATAATGCTATTAATTTCACCCTCAATGATTCATTCCTAGCACATCTTTGTTGGTGTTTGTCTTTCCCTTTCCACATCTCAGGTAAAACATTGTACTAACAATATTGGAAAGGTTGCCATGCCTGTGTTTGTAAGCAAGAGAAAACATGCTCCCTTTTGAGGTAAAGCCACATGAAGATATCTAAGGAGCACTTCATCCTAGAGCACAGAGTGAATAGTGGTTAAGTAACTGGGCTTTGTACTCAGGGTTCAAGTCTTGGTCAGTACCTACCAGAAGAATATCTTTGATAAGCTGTTTAACCATTACATATGATAGCTAACGTTTATTGAGTTCCTGCTATATACTAACCACTCCAATAAGTATTTCACTCTGATTTTCTCAAATCTGTATGACTCTTTAAACTAGCTATTGAGTCCTCTGTTTTACAGTGAAAGCAACTGATGATAATCAAAGTTTAAAGTAGATCTAACTCCAAATTACTTACTGTTAATTGCTAGACTAAACTACCTGTCTTTCTCTCAAATTATTGTAAATTTGTTCTTTGACACTTCACATTTACTTTCATTCCTTTTCATTCCTCTCATTCTTATAAGAACCTGGCTCTATGGAATATCCCTCACCACTCTTCTAACCTCATAATCTTCTTTTGGTTTCTCATCAACATCTAGGAGACAAGTTTTTCCTCCCTCAGAAGTCTCCTTTCATTCTTTCATTCTCACACACATTGTCACTACATAGATTTCATCAAAACTGGTTTCCTTCTCAATCCACAGTTGAATACAATTTGGTATCTGACCCACCACTCCAAGAAAATAAGCAGATTTTGCAAACTTCAATAACTTTTTTACTAAACCATATAAACTCTATCCTATGTGACTATTCTTGACAGTATCTCACATTCTCTACCACAGTCTTCTCAAAACATATAAAATAGTGGTTAATGGATGAGCATTAAATTAATTTACATGTATTTAAATCCCAATTCCATCTTTTTTTTTTTTTTTCCAGACGGAGTTTCGCTCTGTTGCCCAGGCTAGAGTGCAGTGGTGCTATCTCGGCTCACTGCAAACTCCGCCTACAGTTCAAGTGATTCTCCTGCCTCAGCCTCCTGAGTAGCTGGGACTACAGGTGAGCACCACCATGCCCAGCTAATTTTTGTATTTTTAGTAGAGACAGGGTTTCACCATGTTGGCCAGGCTGGTCTTGAACTCCTGACCTCAGATGATCCACCTGCCTTGGCCTCCCAAAGTGCTGGGATTACAGGTGTCAGCCACTGCACCTGGCCCCCAATTACATCTCTTAATTGTGAAACTCTGGGCAATGTTTTAAATTCTTTCTTTTGAAAATTCATACAGATCTATGTAGGGGGAGACAAAACACACACACATAAAAATATGTTTTCAAGCAGGGAATTAAAAATAAGGAGCAGGCCTGGTACGGTGGTTTACACCTGTAATCCTAGCACTTTGGAATGCCAAGGTAGGAGGATTGCTTGAGGCCAAGAATTCAAGACCAACCTGGCCAACATAGTGAGACCCTGTCTCTAATAAATAAAATAAATAAATAAAAATAAGCAGCAATGGAAATTAGCTGGTGCCTACTTCATATTGGGTTAGTGTATGTGGCAGGAGGGCAGGGCAGTTATACACGAAGAGGAGCTGGTCACATGGAAAGTGCTGGGAAGATAATCCCAAGAGAGTAAAAGGGAACAAGCTTGGTATTATTGAGGAATTGAGAAAAAGCCTGTGTGTCTGGAGAAGACTGAACAGATAGGAGAGTGGTATAACATGGTCAGAGAGGTACACAGATGCTAGAAGATGTAGGGCTTTGAAAATAAAGAGTCTGTATTTTACTCTAAATGCAATAGAAAGTCATCTAGGAGTTTTAAACTAGACACGATAGAGCCTTACTTATACTTTTAAATGCTTACACCTGATATGTATGTAACATAACAGGAGTTAATTAGGGAGACTAAATCGAAAGCTGGATTTCATTTAACTATAAATCTGAAATACTTGAGAAAGAACAAGACTGGCTATACAGACTTTGCTTTTATATCAAGAGAAAGACAAAGAGACAAACAAAAACTGAGCTCAATTATAGATAAGCAGCTAAAGCATTTAATTCTGCTATTCAATTCTGGTGAGTTCTGCTCTATCATCTACTTGCACATATGGATTAAGATTGGAAGATTGTACCTAGTCCTCCTGCCCCAATGTTGGTGGGAATCTTCACCCCACTCATAAACAACAAATTTAGGGAATTTTTATGAACAATTCAAGGGATTTCCCTTATATGTGCTTTATGATTGCTATAAGGATCAATGTGTAAGTACCTGGTACAATATTTGGAACATAGCAGCTGCTTTTGGTATAGACATAAACATAGGCATAGGCATATAGATAGAGAATGCCCAAGATTCTACTGAATTCTTTTTGTATTTGTTGCATCTTTATTCTTTCATAATACAGGTTAGTTTGTTGTTGTTGTGGTGGTGGTGGTGGTGGTGGTGGTGGTGGTGGTGGTGGTGGTGGTGGTTTTTGAGACAGCCCAGGCTGGAGTGCAGTGGCACGATCTTGCTCACTGAAACCTCCGCCTCCTGGGTTCAAGCAATTCTTTTACGTCATTCTCCCGAGTAGCTGGGACTACAGGTGCCTGCCACCACGCCTGGCTAATTTTTGTATTTTTATTTATTTGTTTGTTTGTTTATTTATTTATTTATTTGTATTTTTAGTAGAGATGAGGTTTCACCATGTTGGCCAGGCTGGTCTCAAACTGCTGACCGCCCATGATCTGCCTGTCTCTGCCTCCCAAAGTGCGGGGATTACAGGCTTGAGCCACTGCACCCAGCCACAAGTTAGTTTTAAATCTCAAATTTAATGTGAACTGAGAATGTGATGATAATATCTTCAATTTTATATTGATTTATAGTGTTCATTTCTCAAAAAAACCAATCTCAAATAATACAGAGAAACCTACTATTTGTGCATTAGTCCCATTTCACAGGTAACTAATCAGATCAATCAAGGCCTTGGAAAGATACAAATAGATATAGTATCATGGCTTTTCTTGGAAGAGGAGGATAAAATATAATATTTAGCTTCTAAAATATGAACAAACTCACACAAAAGCTTAGCTCCAATCCCAGACTGCACAAGTTCTGTCATATATTTGATTGCCTCACATTTGTAAGATTACAAGCATTTATCAAGGAAAAAAAAAAAACCTTTGAAGTATTACAAATAGGTAGATCAGTAGGTCATCCTAAGCAATGTAGAAATCTCAGCTGCCATAAGCAAAATGAAAGGTATATGGCATTACACATAAATTGTTTAGTTGTATGGCAAAAGATACCAATAACAAGTATATAGAAAAATGTTACCTTGATAAATATTTGTGACACAAGTGGCAGACATGGGATTAATATGCTCACTACACAAATAACAAATATAAACAAATTGAAAGATAAACAATCAATAACAGTGGTCAAAGTACGTAGCATTTCACACAAGGAGAGCCCAGATGGTTAATAATGTATAAAGAGAGGCTTAATCTTCATCATCAGAGTCAGAGAAATGCAAATTAAATAAATATTTGAAAAAGGAATAGGCGCTAGTGATAGGTAGAATTCTCGTATTGATAGAGTAGAAATTTGGGAGATCTTCGGAAATATTCTGGGAATTGGCACTTAAAAAAATTACAATAGCTGCTAAAATTTAAGATACCATAATCTTTGACTTGGAAATTCTTTACTGTGAAATAGCCTTAAGGTAATAAAATATTCAGTCTATAAGAACTTATGTGCAGGAATTTTTAATGCAAGAATTTATGTGCAAGGATTTTTATTATATTTGCTTATAGCAGAAAATAATAATAAGGGTATTGTTTAATAATTATATCAAATAAGTACTATTGAAATATTAGAAGATATTTAAATTAATGAAGTAGATGTATAGTCATTTATTGAAAAACAGAGCCATTATAATTTTATACTAAGCAAATCATTATATAAATTATAAATACATATAAGTGTGTGTAACAGCTTAACAGCCTTTTTCATAGAAAGATAACCATAAACCTTCACAGATGTGTGCATGTTTTATGTATATTCATATGATAATTCATAAAAGTATAGAAAAATACATGTCAATGCTGTTATTATTGGTTAATTCAGTAAGGTGGAAAAAGATTAAATATATTTGCCTTACACTTTTGACTGATTTGTTAGCTTAAATAAGCATGTACTACTTTCATAATTTATATAGATAATACATTTCTAAAAGAAATATAAATTATTTTTCTAGAATAAATGTAATGATGTCCCTCCATTTTCAGAAGAAAATATTTTATTACTTTCTGTCTTCTCTAACTGTAGCCTCGTTTCCAAACTTGCCCTTTTATAATCACTTTGATCATGAGTTGTTTATTTGTAAATTTCTGTGATCCATGGAATCTCAATTCAAATTCAAGTTTAAAACATCTCAAGTGTATAGTTTATGCCTTGCAGAGCCCTAAAATGGCTTAGGATTTGTAGCCCTTTGGTGGATGAGACAAACACAAGAGCATTTTCTTTTAAAGAAACAAGATTCCATCACCTCAGTAAAAAAAGGTTTTTTATTTCAGGTTTCTCTGCTTTCTCTGAATATTACAAAGCACTGCCACATAATCAAATAATCAAACAATGCTTATTTACCATCGTAATATACCAGTGCTCAACAAGCTAAGGTACAAAAGAAATTAAGCAGCCATTATCACTTTATCCCTGCTGCTTGGAAACTAATAAAACCACATTAATAATAAACTGTAGTCAAATCTAAAGGGCTGTGTAACAAGCTAAAGCAATAGGAAAAGTAAACATTGTACAATTAAATACACACCTCCACAAAATTCTCATCACTAGGACGGTCTGGCCACAGAAAGAGCCAAACATGTTTATAGAAAAGAGAATAAATGAGGCCAAAATATATGTGTAAAAAAAAGACATGTAGATTGTATCAGGACACATAAAGATCTCATATTAATCTTACATAAGGAAATAGGGTGAATATGTCAATTCTTTAGCAAAACAAAACAAAATTAACCTACAAAAATATCCCACGATGAAAACACACAAATACCACATTCACATTCTCTGCAGGACAGTCAAGCAAACAGAGTTGACCACTGCCTGAAAATGTTCCAGGTACACTAGATTTTATAATGTGTTTACTGACAGTGGAAAGGATATTAACAATAGGTAAAACTCATTCACTTGGAATTTAAAGTACATAAAGCATGTTAAGTTTGAGGAGTAAGGCAGGACGTCAAGAACCCGCATCACATAGGTGTTATATGAAAAGATCTGAGACAAAACCCACTTGCTGACAGCCAATTCTCCATGGGTCTCATATTTCTTTACATTTTCTGAGACAGAGTACTGACTGCCTTTGTTCAAAACTGTCATTTTAAGAGTGTTTGTATAGCAAAAAAACCCTGGAAATTAAAGGTAGTGTCTTCCTCTAGATCAAAGAGCAGGCATGCTTATTGTCTAGTATAAGATAATGACTTCCTTTGACAAAAGGATAGGCATGCCTATTCTCCCTTGTAAAAATTCTGGGTTCCCTAAGGTTAGGGTTCCTCTCTGTAATGCAGCCACCTGGGTTCATTTACATGTCTCTGTGGGACTTTAGACGAGTGAAATGTGCAAATATGCTGCTCTGCTGCTTACTGTGCCAGGAGAAATAAAGTCCTTTATCTCTGACCCAGGATTCTCATCTCTTTCCCCTGACCTATGAAATTGTGCTAGGCTAACTTGTTAGCTTACAAATAGTGTAAAACCTCAGACGTTTCATAGTTCTTTACAATATTCATTAGAAGGATGAAATTACAGAGAATGCTTTTGGGAAAAAGGAAGATGAGGGCCTTTCGGGCCAAATAAGGGGATTCAATAGAATTCAGGGGATTGATAGCAAATATATGATATTCTACAAAAGTATTCATCTACAATGGGTTATAAGTATTAGAAGGACAGAAAGATAGAGAAAGAGCAAAAGAGGAGGGAGAGACAGAAGTTAGGAACCAGGAGAGGGAGGGAGGGGCCCTTTCCCACATTTTTTTTTTTTTTTTTTTTTTTTTTTTTCAGACAGAATCTCGCTCTGTCGCCAAGGCTGGAGTGCAGTGGCGCGCTCTCTGCTCACTGCAAGCTCTGCGCCCCAGGTTCACGCCATTTTTTTTTTTTTTTTCCCCAGACAGAGTCTCGCTCTGTCACCCAGGCTGGAGTGCAGTGGCGCGCTCTCTGCTCACTGCAAGCTCCATCCCGCGGGTTCACGCCACTTTCCTCCCTCAGCCTCCCGAGTAGCTGGGACTACAGGCACCCGCCACCACATCCGGCTAATTTTTTGTATTTTTAGTAGAGACGGGGTTTCACCGTGTTAGCAAGGATGGTCTCGATCTCCTGACCTCGTGATCCGCCCACCTACACCTCCCAAAGTGCTGGGATGACAGGCGTGAGCCACCGCGCCTGGCCCCCACTGATTTTTAAAAGCACTGCTCTAGAAAATTATTCTAAATCTGAAAATTTATGTAGATTGTTGTAACAAAAAGATGCTCTTAGTTTGAGAAACTTAACATTATGGTACTGTTCTGGTTAATAAATGTTCTGATATACATAATGTATGTGGTTTATAATTGTGTTTGCTTAAAATGTTTTGACTGTACAAAGTGCTAGATCTGCAAATTTCAGCTCTAGGCCTTTCATTATTTCTCATTAACAAGATTGACTCAGATACCCTCTCCGACAAAATTTGACTTATCATTTTAATATTTGCTAACAAAGTCATTCAATCTCTTTGCATTTCCTTTTATATGTATATTATTTGTAGCAAAGTCATATTATGTGTATAATTCTATGATCTTTATTCCCCCTCTCTATAGGAAGAACCCAAATCAAGAGATTTACTTCAAGTTTGAAATAATTTTAAGTCAATGATGAAGAAATTCTGATTTACTTAAGTAACCAAAATATATTGAAAACTTGTTAAGGTAAGCAATATTACTATAATTTTGCAGACCTTTTGAGACTTTATTGATGAAAGGCTGAAAAATATCTTAAATGAGACATTTTAGTTCTTACAGTGTCAAAGGCCACATTTTTAAAGTCTCAGGAAATTCTCTGAAAAAAAGTAAAAGAGATGATTGAGAAGAATAACGAACATATTCATGTGCTAAGTTTCATACTGAGTCTTTTCAAACTCTGTGGCTTACTTGAGCTTTCTTATTTTTTAAAGTATTCTTTGGTTAACACTCATTAACCATACCCTGCTGATAGCAAGAAATAAATTTAATAGGCAGCTGGGCAAGAGGGAATGTAGCAGAGCTAAAATTGCCCTAGACTAGTGATGCAAAGATTTATCTTTCTCCAAATCCACTGCTTATGAAATACATGTTACCAAATAAGATGTATATTAAAAAACTCTTTAAGTACTTTTGCATGTATTATTGAATACCAAAGGTGCACTCCAATAAGTATTGACCAGCTAACAAAATAGTTAAAAGCAATATAAATATGTGCATGTGTATGTGCAAGAGAGAGAGAAAAAATATGTACATATGATAATATGTGTATATATAACTATACATCTACCTATACATACACTACATACACATACACACATGTAAAACACACATACATTTGTAACATTAATCTGCTGAACTCGACGTTCAATCCATTGGGATCATTCTTTATCTTTGTAAAGAATTATATGATATGACGTTGCCAGAGTGGAAATGAGATGAGTCATTATCAAAAATTTCACTAATAAGATTTCATGAAGAGTTGTGATCATACTGCAAAGAACCCAAGTTCTCTCTGCTTCTCAATTAGTGTTTAGACAGGCTTTTCAGCTGGCTCTGTCATCTTGCCCATGGCCAAAATATTACACAGGACTATCTCAATTAAAATATAATCCCTCTGAGTGTAGGTGTTATTGAAAACATAGACAATCTCCGTCCTATATGAAGGTTGTATTCTAAAATGTTCTTTTAATTCAGCCATTTGGAACTCAAATGATTTTTTCTATGTAACTTGGATTGTGTAGTGTTCTCTCTTTTTCCAGGAAGGCCACGAAAGGCAATTCTGTCCATAAAATGTCTAAATATGATGGCTAATTCTATTTTAATTGCACTTAATTATTGTTCTGTAACAGGTGTATTCAAAATAACACATCTTCCCCTTCTGAAGGATGGGGCTCTCTATCTCCTATCAAAGTGTTGTTTAATCAGAAGGCTGGCTCTCTGGCAAAGAGTGTGAGTTGGCTTAGAGGTTTTCTGTATTCCAACAGATTGCCTATATTTTTGTAGAAATGGATAATTGTTTTTTGTAGTTGGAAAGATAAATCTCTAGCTTAAACACCGACATTTATGCTCCCATTATGTCCTACACACTGTGGTAGGTACTGAAGAAAAAACATAGAGGTCAAAGACACTGGCTAGGCTTTAAGGGCATTAGAGAAGCAGGGAACTCAGTACTCACACTTATCTATTGCACAAAATACTCAGCATATAATAATAAATGAGGCTGAAGAAAATGTGAGCTGAGGATATTTCATATGGGTTCTTGCAAAATTTTTCAGACTAAAAATTTTACCCATTCATAGGTTTTATTAAGATGTCACTGAAAGCCCTGGACACACACTTTGAAAAGTTTAATTAAGAAGTTGTAGGTTTGAAAATTTGGAAGGGAGAATAACTATTAGAGGACCGGTTAGTTTATTGCAATGGTTCAATCTCTCTCCTTGAAGTTGGAGAACAATGATCAAATATCTCCAGTATAAAAATAAAATCCTATATAGACACAAAACTACTTTATGAAATTTCATATATGATAGTTTCATTAGACAAAGGGTATTACTAATAAGACATCAATACTTACAGGAATTCCTGCATCGAAGTTATGCAAGAAAGCTCAAATATTTCGCTTTAGATAACTTTATACACTTTATACTAGGCATCTAACAGCAAATAACTATCATTTGAGAAAATATCTCCTTTTCCTAGTCTGTCACAATGAAGTGTAATCAGTCTGTATGGAAATATGCACCATACAGGTAAAAATACTTTGAAAAATATGTGATTTCCTCTTTCTGTTATACAGAAAACATAGTAATTGCATAAAATATTATAGATATGTCAGCTTTGGAAGTCTGAAAATAGTGTTCCTGACTAATAAAAAATCAAGTTGCTAAGAAAATTAAAGACAGTGAAACCAATAGATGCTTAAAGAAATCATGATATTAAGCATATTGAGGCCAGCCTAATCAGCCTAATCTTTTGGATCACTGAGATCTCACTCTTTGCTGGATGCTTATAAGAAAATATTCAGCTCCATGAAGAAATGTGATAATTAAATAATTTAGTGGCAACTTCCATGTTATCACACTGGCATTTTTCTTTTCCATACTTATTCAAGCATGGTGGTTTATGACAATTTTCTTTTTCTAACACAAGAAGAAAAAATAATTGGCTTTTTATTCCTCCTACACGTATATCACACACACACATACAGTTACAAAATGTAGTTCAAAAAGTCAAATACAGTTAAAGATTGAAGTTAAATTGAAAACTTTTAAATTGTTCAAAGGAAAATTTTTTTTTTTTTTTGAGACAGAGTCTCACTCTGTCACCCAGACTGGAGTGCAGTGGCACGATCTCGGCTCACTGCAACCTCTGCCTCCTGGGTTCAAGTGATTCCCTGCCTCAGCCTCCCAAGTAGCTTGGATTATAGGCATCAGCCACCAGGCCCACCAAATTTTTGTATTTTTAGTAGAGACGAGTTTCACCATCTTTGCCAGGCTGGTCTTGAACTCCTGACCCCGTGATCTGACCGTCTCAGCCTCCCAAAGTACTGGGATTACAGGAGTGAGCCACAGTGCCTGGCCAGAAATTTTTTTGACATAGAAAAAACACGAAATGTGATCAGCTTACTAGGTGCCACTTTCTTTGCAAGTTGAAAGCTATCTAATATTGGACACTGAATCTTTATAAAATATAATATTGAGATATCTGATCTCTGATTTTCTTTCCAGGCCCATAACGAGACAGTCAAGCCATTAGTCACTGCCAGAAATCTGCAAACATTCCCACATTCAGCCACTTGACCTACTATACAAAATGAATGGTCAGTGACATAATTTGACTGTGTCCCCACACAAATCTCATCTTGAATTGTAGCTCCCATAATTCCCACATGTTGTGGGAGAGACCCAGTGGTAGGTAATTGATTCATGGAGGCAGGTCTTTCTCATGATAGTGAATAAATATCTGATAAATAATAGTGAATAGTATATGATGGTTTTATAAAGGGGAGTTCCACTGCACACGCTGTCTTGCCTGCCACCCTGCCACATAAGACATGACTTTCTCTTTCTTTGTCTTCCACCATGATTGTGAGGCCTTCCCAGCCATGTGGAACTGTGAGTCCATTAAACCTTTTTTTTTTTATTACCCAGTCTCAGGTAAGTCTTTATTAGCAGCATGAGAACTAATAGGCCTACTCCTCACAATTCTACTCATTGAGAAGCTATTTTTCTCACTGCCTTTTAAAACCACCCCTGTATGTGACTGTAATGTAGCTACAATCCATTCTTAGCTTCTTCTTTCATGTCAGTATGTCCTAATCATAAAGTAGAAGTTGGGCATTTTCCTTCTCTGCTAGCTACTAGTATCATCCCCTATAGGTGACAACCAGGGAAGAGGTTCTGGTGCTACTATAGTGGGTAACCTGGGAGTCTGGGCTGCCTGCTCCTCAGCTTATCCACGCTTACTATTCTCTGCTCAGTCTCAGATGTACAATTTCCATTTTTGGATGAACTGCTATTTCAGCCCATTCAACTTTATGACTTGGAACAGCTGACATAACTCAGATCATAGGGAGAGTTCTTTGATGCATACTCACTTGGTGGCCTATCATCAAATGTTTCATGTCTGTGAAAGCCCTGTAACATGCCAAGAGTTACTTCTAAAATGATACATGAATCTCTGCTGAGGATGAGTTGGCTTTTTTCCAGAATTCCAGGGGACTTTGTTGTAATTTTTTCACAGAGATGACACAAATATATCATACCATATAGTTTGCAATCACTGACACCATAGGGCTTGATGAATCACTGTGGTAGAACAGTTTGCCCCTCAGCGTAGACCTGCTGCAGAGGTATCAACAAATCTGCAGCCTTCTTTGTCACCCAGTATATTGGCCTGGAGCAGTATTGCTAAATCTGGGATATGTTGCCTCAAGAGCTCAATGAGGTCTACCAAGAGCTGTACTTTATTTATTATGGGTAGGAACTGACAGGCCATGAACCTTAAAAAGTTGACTAAAGTGTCAGGTCACTGAATCTTCAGAGTGTTTATTTTTCACCCTCCAGAGCATATGTGTGAGACACCAAAGCTCTAATGGTGTAGATTTAGCTACCTCTTGCTCATCCTGTCCAAGTAGGGTGATGTCATTGTTTTAATGGATCAGTGTGATATCCTGTGGAATATTTAGGTAGTACAAATATCTTCATAATATATTAAGGAAGAGGGTAGGAAAATTAGTATAGTACCAATGCAGAACTGTCAATGAATATTGTAATTCATCTGAGGTCAATGGAAACTGTCCGTCATCCTCTTGCCTAATCAAAATAGCTGCATTCCACATACCTAAGACCTTGTTAATCTACTCTAGCAACAATTTCACATCTCTTACAACAATGTGGTTGGAGCTACCACTGGTTGAATTTGCAGTGATCTCTCAGCCATTTTCTACAATCCTTTCACTTTTTTTAGGAACCAAACTAGTGAATTAAATTAATTACAAAATAAGAAACCACATCCTTCCTTATTTTAGGTTTTTACAGGTAGAATATCTGCCATGTCCCCCTCTCCCCAGTATGTAATACTACTTTTGCTGTTCTGTTTTGAAGTCATTTTGTAAGGTTTCTACTTGGCTTTGCACAAAGGCCTCTCCCAAAGACCAAGTACTCAGTGTGAAATTTATCCCAACTGCCAATTATGTCCATTCCAATATCACACTCAGGGACTGAGGAAATGACCACTAAGAGGGTAATGGACCAAGGTAGCCAAGTGTGAGCTGAACGTCAACTAGGACTCCATTTACTACCTGGCTCCCACAGACCTCCTTTCTAAAAGCGGGACCATGATGACACTTTGACTCTTTAGTTACAAGTGCCAACTCAAACCTGGTGTTCAATAATTCTCAAAACGTGTAAGTATTACTTTCCTCAAAATGCCTGTGTAAATGGCCATAGGTTCCTCTGGGTGATGGTTTGGAGAAACCATTACCATATATATTCCTTGCAAGGTCACAGGCTTATTCATATTAGGAGCCTAGTGACCAGTTCAGTCAAATAGATTTCAAGTTTAAAAATTAGCTTAGGACTGGGACTTGAGAAAAAAAAAAAATCACAGAATTTTTAGAGGACACTTTTGGTATCTAGTTCCTCCCATGGTTGTCTTTTACTGACTGTAGATGTTAAATAACACAGTTTGGCTGCCATTCTATTTTGTTCCTCAGAACACCATATTCTGTGAATCACTTCCATAGTTCCTTGTGGAGCAGTGCTTTTGTTCACCCCTCAAGCATTGCTTTAAGTAAATGTAGTTTCATGCCCTATTTTCTGGTTAAGTGATGTCATCTGGCTTCTATTATTTCAGAGCCCAATCATCTCAACGGACACTAAGGAACTCAGTTCTATTATAAGTTACCTCTCCAACTCTTAGTCTCTGTCTGCAGAAGAAATAAAATTCACATGGCGTTAGTGCTCCTTTTAACAGCTCATTTCTCATATATCCTCTGGTCCCTCATGCCCAGCTGATCTTCACATAATCTATGCATTACAAAATGTCCACCTTGCACAGCTACTTTATTCCTGGCTCCACTAAGCCAGGGAAACTCAATCATTTTCATATCACTCAGCACTAGCTGTTACTTTTTTTAGGCTTCTGAAAGCCCTAACAGTGAGTACATTCCACCTCCCAGTGTTTTGCCAGAGTTTATATTCTGTGTCCCAAGAAAGTGCCCCAAAGTGAATGAATTACTTCTTATCTTACTTACATTTGATTCTATTGATAAAATTTCAGTCTTGAGGGTAGTTTGCTGACTCGTGTACATGGGAGCTCTTTGGGTATAAAACCTTCTTCCATCTCTATCACTTAGTTACTGACCAATTATCAGAAGAGGAGCTCCTTAAGAAGCTCCTCTCTCTGCCTTTCTGAGAGGAAAAATCTTTTTCAACATCTTTAGCATAGATGTAAGCTATGAAGGCTCAGGAGAGTAATACAGGGACAGCATCCTTGAGATAAAATAGAGATATTTTCATCTCATATTTCAGGGTCCCAAATTCCTTCTAAGACCCTCACCTCGCATAATAGATCTTCTTTAAGGGCTGAGCATTTAAAGGTCTGCAAAGCTCTGCAGACTTCAGTTAGCTGCTCTGCTTTATTTGCTCTTCCATTGCAAGAAATGAAATTTTCTTTTTAGAATTAATAAGTGAGGATTCCCTTTTCCTTGAGTTTTTTTGAACAGCTTCAGTATTACCGGTACTAGTTCTTCCAGGATACAAAATCAATGAACAAAAATCAGTTGCATTTCTATACACCAGTAATGACCAAGCTGAAAACCAAATCAAGAACTAAATACCACTTCCAACAGCTACCCAAAAAAGTGCGTAGGAGGCTGGGTGCGGTGGCTCACGTCTGTAATCCCAGCACTTTGGGAGGCCGAGGTGGGTGGACCTGAGGTCAGGAGTTTGAGACCAGCTTGACAAACATGGTGAAACCTTGTCTCTACTGAACATTCAAAAATTAGCCAGGCATGGTGATGCACACCTGCAGTCACAGCTACTCAGGAGGCTGAGGCAGAAGAATCGCTTGAACCCAGGAGGCAGAGGTTGCAGTGAGCCAAGATTGCGCCACTACACTCCAGCCTGGGCGACAGAGTGAGACTCCATGTCAAAAAAAAAAAAAAAAAGTGCCTAGGAATACATTTAAGAAGATGAAAGATCTCTACATGAATAACTACAAAACACTGATAAAAGAAAATATAGATGATACCAAAAAAATGGAAGAACATCCCATGCTCATGGATTAGGAAAATCAATGTTATTAAAACAACATGACTCCCCCGAATAATCTAGAGTTTCAATGCAATTCCTATCAAAATGCCAACTTCATTTCTCACAGAATTAGAAAAAAAAATCCTAAAATTCCTGTGGAATCAAAAAAGAACCCAAATAGCCGAAGCAATCCTAGGCAAAAGAAAAAAGCTAGAGGCATCACATTACCAGACTTCAAATTATACTACAAGGATATAGTAACCAAAATATTATGGTACTGGTATAAAAATAGACAGCTAGATCAATGGAATAGAATAGAGAACCTAGAAATAAAGCCACATACTTACAACCAACTGGTCTTCAACAGAGTAGAGAAAAACATACGCTGGAGAAAGACACTCTATTCCATAAATGGTGCTAGGGAAACTGGATAGCCATATGCAGAAGAATGAAACTGGATCCCTATGTCTCATCATGTAAAAAAATTAAGAAGGATTAAAGGCTTAAATATAAGAGTTGAAACTATGAGAATTCTATAAGAAAACCTAGGAAAAACTCTTTTCGACATTGGCCTTGGAAAAGAATTTATGACTAAGACCTCAAAAGCAATTGCAACAAAAACAAAAATAGACAAATGGAATTTAATTAAACCAAAAGGCTTTCACACAGCAAATGAAATAATCAACATGGCAAACAGACAACCTATAGAATTGGAGAAAATATTTTCAAACTATGCATCCTACAAAATGGATTCATTTATCTAGACTAACATCTAGAGTCTGTGAAATACTCAACAGGAAAAAAACACAAAATACCATTAAAAAGTAGGCAAAGCACATAAGCAGACGTTTTCAAAGGAAGACATACAAATGTCCAAGAAACATATGAATGTTCAACGTCTCTAAACATCAGAGAAATGCAAATTAAACCCATAATGAGATACCATATTACACTCATCAGAATGACTATTATTAAAAAGTTAAAAAAATAAAAACAAAAACAAGTTGGTGAAAATGCAGAGAAAAGAGAACACGTTATACACTGGTGGTGGGAATGTAAATTAGTACAATCTTTATGGAAAACAGTACAGAGGTTCTCAAAGAACTAAAAAACGGAACTATCATTTGATCTAGCCACCCCACTACTGGGTATCTACTCAAAGAAAAAGAAATCATTATTTTACAAAGACACCACACTCATATGTTTAAAGCAGCACTCTTCACAACAGCAACAATATGGAATCAGTCTGTGTCCCTGAACAGATGACTGGAGAAAGAAAATGTGATGTATATGGAATAGTACTCAGCCATAATAAACAATAAAATCATGCCTTTTTCAGCAATGTGGATGAAACTGGAGATAATTGTCTTAAGCAAAATAATTCAGAAACAGAAAAGCAAATACCATATGTTCTCATTTATAAGTGGGAGCTACATAATGTGTATACATGGACTTAGAGAGTGGAATAATAGGCATTGGAGACTCAGAAAGGTGAGAGGGTGGGAGGAGATTGGGAGGAGGGTGACGGATGAGAAATTACCTAACAAATACAATGTACTCCATTTGTATGACAGTTACATGGAAAGCCCAGATTTCACCACTATGTAACATATACATGTAACAAAACTTGTGCCCTGAATCTTTTTGTTTGTTTTTAAGCTACCAAAAAGCCACTCTGACTCTTATATCTAGCCTTTAATCACTAGTCCTCAGCTTCTCATTATCTCTCTGCAGGCCATCAAGACAACTTGACAGAAATCAGCCAACTTTGCTATTTTTGTAGGCTTTGTTCCTCTATATCTTTCACATGCCTGAGGTTTTATTTATTTATTTTTTTACCTTCAAGAGCCTTCCTCCCACTGGGACAGTTTTTAAAGTTATTGGAGAAATATTTGTTAAGTGTACTACCAACTTTTTCTAGGTACTAAATGTGCCTCACAGACCATTCAAATAACCTCCATTTTGCCCAACAAGTAGTCTCTCTTGCACATTTCTTATGTTAATCTCACTACATCATACCAAGAAGATCTTACATTCTAGTTTGCCTGAGACAATCCTGATTTAACCTGTGGTCCTGGCGTTATTGTTAACACTGCCCTCTTTCCTTCTAAAGATTGTCTACATTGCATGATAAATTACTGATCATCCTAATTAGAATACACTCCCACTTCTCACATTTTACCCATAGCAAAGATTTATAATTCTTGACATTGGCAGTAATGTCATACTTTATAGGCCATTCTATGCCAGAGATACAGCTTATGTATATTATCACATTTAATACAATAAATTATTATTTCCCACTTCTAAAATGAGGAAATTGAGTATGAAAGGATTTAAATAATTTTCTAGATATTACCTAGCTGATAAAGGGAAGGAAACACAATGTAAAACCAAATCAGTCTGATTCCATAGGCTCTATATTATGACCCTTTGTATTCATTTCTGTTGCCACATTATTATAATAACTAACTGAAAATAGTTCCATTTCTGCCACCAATTTTTCTGGGCATTAGTTTCTCCCATGTAAATGTATATAGGTTGGCTACATAATTTACAATGTTTTCTTTGAATCTACAATTCTATTATCTAAATTAAGAAGCTGGCTTTATTACGAATGTTATCAAACTGCTTTTGAATTTTGTGAAACAGGGTAGAAACATAACTGATTTAAAAATATAGTTGTACATACATTCTTTACAAGCAGCTGGCAAGGGATGGGCGCGGTAGCTCACGCCTGTAATCCCAGCACTTTGGGAGGCGGAGGCGGGCAGATCACAAGGTCAGGAGATTGAGATCATCCTGGCTAACACGGTGAAACCCCGTCTCTACTAAAAAAATACAAAAAATTAGCCATGAGTGGTGGCGGGAGACTGTAGTTCCAGCTACTCGGGCGGCTGAGGCAGGAAAATGGCGTGAACCTGGAAGGCAGAGCTTGCAGTGAGCCGAGATCGCGCCACTGCACTCCAGCTTGGGCGACAGAGTGAGACTCCATCTCAAAAAAAAAAAGAAAAAGAAAAAAAGAAAAGAAAAGTAAAAGAAAATACCCTAGCAGTGAGCCGAGATCGCACCACTGCACTCCAGCCTGGGCGAGGCGACAGGGCGAGACTCCGTCTCAAAAAAAAAAAAAAAAAAAAAAAAACAGCTGGCAGAAAACTTCCTGCGAAGTTCAACTATTCTTTAAAAAATCAGAATGTTTCTGTAAGGGCAACATGGATAACATAATATTGTTTAGTGATACCGAATGTTGAAGCACAGCCATTCATTTTCTTTAATTTTACTTCACATCGTTTCAACAATCAAAAGGATCTATAAAGCCTAGTGAGAGAAATAGCAGTCACATGCCCTTATCCCATTCTCTTAGCTCTTTTGTTAGGCATTTTTCTTCACATCTATAAAATATGTGCTTACCTTGCTACTGAGAGATGACAGCATGCTGGCAGCCCTGGCAGCCCTCGCTCGCTCTTAGTGCCTCCTCGGCCTCAGCGCCCATTCTGGCCGCGCTTAAAAGGAGCCCTTCAGCCCGCTGCTGCACCGTGGGATGCCTTCTCTGGGCTGGCCGAGGCCGGAGCCGACTCCCTCGGCTTGCGGGGAGGTGTGGAAGGAGAGGCACGGGCGGGAACCGGCGCTGCGCGCCGCGCTTGCAGGCCAGCTAGAGTTCCGGGTGGGCGTGGGCTTGGCGGGCCCCGCACTCTGAGCGGCCGGCCGGCCCCGCCTGCCCGGGGCAGTGAGGGGTTTAGCACCCAGGCCAGCAGCTGCGAAGTGTGCACTGGGTCCCCCAGCAGTGCCGGCCCGCCGGCGCTGCGCTGGAATGCTCACTGGGCCTTAGCCGCCTCCCCGCGGGGCAGGGGCTCGGGACCTGCAGCCTGCCATGCCCAAGCCTGCCCCCACCGCCCTGGGCTCCTGCGCGTCCCCAGCGTCCCCGACGAGCACCGCCCTGGTTCAGTGGCGCCTGGTCCCATTGACTGCCCAAGGGCTGAGGAGTGCGGGCGCACAGCGCCTGACTGGCAGGCAGCTCCACCAGCGGCCCACTGCGGGATCCACTGGGTGAAGCCAGCTGGGCTCCTGAGTCTAGTGGGGACTTGGAGAATCCTTATGTCTAGCTAAGGGATTGTGAATACGCCAATCAGCACTCTGTATCTAGCTCAAGGTTTGTAAATGCACCAATCAGCACTCTGTATCTAGCTCAGGGTTTGTAAATACACCAATCAGCCCTCTGTATCTAGCTAATCTACTGGGGACCTGGAGAACTTTTGTGTCTAGTTCAGGGATTGTAAACGCACCAATCAGCACCCTGTCAAAATGGACCAATCAGCTCTCTGTAAAACAGACCATTCGGCTCTCTGTAAACTGGACCAATCAGCAGGATGTGGGTTGGGCCAGATAAGAGAATAAAAGCAGGCTGCCTGAGCCAGCAGTGGTAACCCCATTGTGTCTGCTTCCACCGTTTTTTTTTTGTTGTTGTTGTTGTTGTTCTTTGCAATAATTCTTGCTGGTGTTCATTCTTTGGGTCCACATTGCTTTTATGAGCTGTAACACTCACTGTGGAGGTCTGCCGCTTCACTATTGAGTCATTGAAACCACGAAGCCACCAGAAGGAAGAAACTCCGAACACATCCGAACGTGAGAAGGAAAAAATTCTGAAGACATCTCTGACCACATCTGAACGTCAGAAGGAATAAACTGCGGACATGCCGCCTTTAAGAACTGTTGACACTCACTGTCAGGGTCCGTGGCTTCTTTCTTGAAGTCAGTGAGACCAAGAACCCACCAATTCCGGACACACTACTTGATTTTTTTAAAGACAGTATGTATTGGCTTCCTACTATGAAAATTAAAGACTAAGCTCCCATCTGTTTCCCATGTTTTAAACCATATTTTCCCATATTTCACACTTCTCAAGTCATTCTCAAAATATAATATTATTGTTTTATTAGTATTCAGGTTTTCATTATGAGTATATGTAGAGGGGTGAAGGCTAGTCACAGTTTAGTTTTGGTTTGTATCTACATAGAATTTAACTTCTGGCAAGACTTTAGTTTTCTTTCTTTTTTTTTTTTTTTTTTTTTTTTGCTCTTGTTGCCCGGGCTGGAGCGTGGTGGCGCGATCCTGGCTCACTGCCACCTCCGCTCCCTGGGTTCAAACGATTCTCCTGCCTAAGCCTCCCAAGTAGCTGGGATTACAAGTGTGCACCACCACGTCCAGCTAATCTTGTATTTTTAGTAGAGACAGCGTTTCATCATGTTGGTCAGGCTGGTCTCAAACTCATGACCTCAGCCTTGGCCTACCAAAGTGCTTGGATTACAGGACTGAGCCACCACACCTGGCCAGAACTTTAGTTTTCAGACCAGTTTTCTTCTCTTATTTACTTAACTGTCTGTGAACATACTATTAATTTACTCCAAAATTCCTGCTGTTAGTGTCAATCTCCTCAGCACATTCAAGCACGTCAAATGTTTTACTGACTTAGTATATCACAGACATATTTTCTCATGAGCACTAAAAGTCACCAGCCTGCGCTGATTGTTCTTGAGGCTTGTGGCTCAGCTGTCCTACTGGGAGGAACTTTCCCCTTTCATCCTGGAGATTCGCTTATCTTTGCACATTGAATCTTCCTTCTAGGCCACATAGGTTTTTTTTTTTTCTTGGTTTACTTCGTTTTAGTGGTATATTAGGATTCTGCAGAGAAACAATCTGTAGGATATAAAGAGATTTATTCTAGGGAATTGATTCATATGGTTATGGAAGCTGAGAAGTCCCATGATTTACCACATAGAAGCTGATGAGGGCTTCTCTCAAACTAACGATCCCTACTTTTTCATTAATTTATATGTTTAGGGCACTTAAAAGAAGATGGGAAATTTCTGGGCATGGGTTCAACTTACGGAGGCCAGTCGTGTAAGTCAGTCTGGGTCTAAAGGCTTGAGAATCAAGGAAACAAAATGGTGTATATCCTGGTCCCAGGGCAAGAGAATAATTACATGCCAGCTAAAGGAGTGGGACAGACAAAGAGGTAAATCCTCCTTTCTTCCATGTTTTATTCTATTCATGCCTCAATTGATTGAATGATGTCTACTCACATTGAAAAAGGCCACCTGTGTTACTGAGTCTAATGATCCAAATGTTAATTTCATCTGAAAACATCCTTATAGACTTTCTCAGAAATAACGTTCAACCATGTATCTGGGCATCCCTGATCCAGTTCAGCTGATGCAAAACTTAAACATCACTGGTGGAGTACTTCAGCTAGCAACTTACTGAGAAAAGAGGAATGGAGATAATTTTTGAGACTATGCATGTGTGAAGAAAATGTTTTTCTACCTTCATATTTGATTGATAGGTGATAAAATATACAATTTTATTTTGGGAACAAGTCCCACCCAGGACTTTGAAAGGGCTTTTGCTTTGTTTTTGTTTTTTTCAACTGGTTGCCTGTACCACTACAGAAATCTCTGATGCGATTATGAGTCCTGATCCTTTTCATGTAACCTATATCTATATCTTCTCCCACTCTCAAAACCTTTAGGATCCTCTCTTTGCCAAACTTCAGTTTTCTAAAATTTCAATGTGATATGCTTTAATACAAGGGTGCCAGAAAACGGGTAGTTTCTTTTCACCTGGGAAACATGCTCTACTGTGCTGGGAAAATCCCTTGAATGATTTCTTTGATATTTTATACCTCTCCTTTTCTCTATTTTTTATTTTTGGAAATATTTTTAGGTGATGGCATATTGATCCTCTAATTTTCTTTACCTGTCTCACTATTTCTCATCAATTCTTCTATTTTCTAACTTTTCAAGCTGCTTTCTAGATTTTTATCTTCTAATGTTTCAAATGCATATTTTCTAAAAAATTCTGAACACATGCATACAATTATTAGTACATTAATAATAAATTACTTGTATATTAATAATAAATTACTTGCATTTTTAATTACTAAAGTGTCTCTTTTCTCCAATTTCCTTTTTACTTTTTTCTGTTGTGTATTTTGGTCTCCATCTCTCTCATTAGGGCTTCTCTCAAACTAACAATCCCTACTTTTTCATTAATTTATATGTTTAGGGCACTTAAGATGGGAAATTTCTGGGCACGGGTTCAACTTATGGATCTATGGGCTGGTCAAAGCCTCAAGGAAGATTCTTTTGTCATCTATTATGAGGATTAAATTTGTCTGTAAAATTTGGAGGACCAAGAGAATCACAAATCTAGTTTAAAAACGTTCCTGTAATTCTCCATTTTTAAAATTAATTATTTATTTATTTATTTATTTTGAGATGAAGTATTGCTGTATCACCTAGGCTGGAGTACAGTGGTATGATCTCGTCTCACTGTAACCTCTGTCTCCAAGGTTCAAGCAATTTTCCTGCCTTAGCCTTCCGAGTAGCTGGGACTACAAGCATCTGCCAGCACACCAGGCTAATTTTTGTATTTTTAGTAGGGACAGGATTTCACCATGTTGGCTAGGCTGGTCTTGAACTTGACCTCAAGCGATCCTCCCGCCTCAGCTTTCCAAAGTCCTGGGATTACAGGTGTGAGCCACCACACCAGGCCTATCTTTTTATTTTTTTGAAGTCACTACCACCAATAGCACTGTGTAGTTTTATTAACCATTTAAATATCTTGTAAGGTACTTAACTATTTAAGCATCTGGTAAGATTGGGACACAATTGGGATTGAAAAGTGAACATATATTATTCAGCAATTAAAAGTTCTAAAGAAGCCACTACATACTCTTCACAATATGTTTTCACAGAGAAAAACAGTACTTGCCATTAGCCCAGCACACCAAGTGTACCGAAATAAAAAAGAGGCAACAAGAAAAATATCTACATTAGAAAGAACCACACTTTCAGTTTCTCCCCTTTATCCCCTAAACCAACATATTACTCTATGGGTTTATCTATACAGCTGCCCATTAGCTTCTAGAGTATTGTCAGAAGGGAAAGAATAAATGACACTGGCCAGTAGTTTTTGGATATTTAGGAAAGAGAGGTGAAAGTCAGTTCTCAGAACAAATTAGTCAGCTTCAGTCTCATCAACAGGACCTCTGGATTCTTTGTTCTTCTGCACTTGTTCAATGTGCTTATCCCTCTCTGGCAAACACTCCAGTTTGACAGCCATTTGTGCCTCTCTATTCTCTTCATTAGCTTTCATTTTGTGGGTGAGGTTCTTTTTGCCATTTTGCTGAAGTTAGTATTCTCTTCTATTGCTTTCTAAACCACTTATTTCTTCATCCTTTGCAAGCTGCTTCAAGATCTCAGCTTAGTAGGACTCGTGCCTTTCTTCTGCAGCTTCTCATATCTTCTGAGTTTCCTCTAAGGAAATTATCCTTCTTCTGTGGAGAGGGGAAAGGGAATTATAGAATTGATTCCTTTGACTGAGGGCTGAGAATTAGTTCAAAAGCCTGGCCTGAAGCACTCTTCTCCATTTCTTTCACCTGGATATCAAAAGAAGCCGGGTAAATAGATGACAAGAGACAGGCAATGTGTTCTATAGGATCCACTGGGGTAATGAAAGGCCATGAGCCCACCATCCTTATCGTACCTCTGCTGGTGGGACAGGTCCTGGTAACAGGCTGAGTAGCTGAGAACCTCTTCCTCCTGTCATCCCTGACCCAAGCCTGTGCAACCCAAGCTGTCCGCACCCCACACCCCACAAAGAGCGTGGCCCGTCATCTGTCACCCACAAGGGTGATCACGGGGATCTAATTCTCTCTTTTAAATGGTAAATGTCCCTTTAAATGAAGGACAGAAAGAAAGGGAATTTTTCTTGTTTTCTCTTTTCAGAATTTAAATGATGTTCAAATCCTGAGGTGTTTCTGAAATCAAATAGTAGTATCTCTTAGATAAGTGTACTCAACATACAAATGAAAATATAAGAAAATACCCTACAATGGCCAGGCGCGGTGGCTCACGCCTATAATCCCAGCACTTTGGGAGGCCGAGGCGGGCGGATCACGAGGTCAGGAGATCAAGACCACCGTGAGACCACGGTGAAACCCCGTCTCTACTAAAAATAAAAAAAAAATTAGCCGGGCGCCGTGGTGGGCGCCTGTAGTCCCAGCTACGCGGGAGGCTGAGGCAGGAGAATGGCATGAACCCGGGAGCCGGAGCTTGCATGAGCCGAGATCGCGCCACTGCACTCCAGCCTGGGCGATAGAGTGAGACTCTGTCTCAAAAAGAAAAAGAAAAAAAAAGAAAAAGAAAATACCCTAGAATTTGTAGATAAAGATATAAAGACATATGATGCAGGGTATGCAATCATGTAGTTCATATTATACATTCATATGGAACATACCAAGTCATATTTGACAGTGTTCAGTAGGTGTCAGGTTGAGCTCAAGACAATCATGGTTCTTCCAGGAATATTCTACCCATCATTCTGATCTGTAGAAAAAAGGCCGTTCTATGTCTTTAGTCTGATTCTGGGGAAGAATTATATCGTTCTTTTACAATATATTAATTTATATATAAACCCTATTCTGTATGGGAAACCATTGTTAATAATGTAGAAAGACTTCACTAAAAATTGGACAACCAATTATTTGCTTCTTTATTTTATAGTAAGGATATAATATGGAGACCTCTCTATATATGCTCTTCTCTTTATTCTGTAGAATTAAGACCAAAGATGAATCCTTACATGAACAGATTCCCATCAATATAATAAATTTAAAGTTGTTAGAGAATATTGCATTTTTAGATTTGATTCTGTCATCGCCTTATAGAAAGTCCACAGGTGCTATCAAGGGATATATGGCGGGTGGTAGAAAGAAGATTAATTTTTAAAGGTGTTTCAATATGAGGATGAGTGGTTTACAATGTGTATAAATCTTTATAAAGAATTCTCCTTTGAGCCAGTTGTGGAATATGGCAGTGACCACTTCTATGTAGGCATCAAATATCATAAAATCAAATCTCATAAAAATCAGCAAACCAAAAGTAGACTGATCTGTAAATCACAAGGAAATTGTATGCAATGGAGTGGTGGGAGCAATCTGTATACTAAGGAACATTTGCTTCATCAATCAGATGTGAATGTGCCATTCTAATACATGTTTTCTGATTCTAATAGCTTTAGTGGAGTACACCTGAGACACAAAAGTTTATACTTTTACCATAATACAGACAGTGGGGTTTCAGAAAGCGTTAGTGTGTATAACAGCCTGTCATGACTACTACATTTGGCAAAGAAAATCTTTCTCTAATTTTTTCCTACTGAGAAAACAAGAATTTGGCTTTCATTATGTTCAGTTACTCAGGGGAGAACTTATTATTCATCAAAAGACATACTCTTTAGTCTTCCTTTAAACTGGGCAGAGAGACTTTACTACATATAGAAAATAACCCAGCTTGGGCCGGGTGCGGTGGCTCATGCCTATAATCCCAGAAGTTTGGGAGCCCAAGGCAGGAGAATCACTTGAGGTCAGGTGTTTGAGACCAGCCTGGCCAACATGGTGAAGCCCCATCTCACTAAAAATACAAAAATTAGCCAGTAACAGTAGCATGTGCCTGTATTCCTAGCTGCTCTGGAGGCTGGGGTGGGAGAATCCCTTGAGTCTAGGAGGCAGAGGTTGTAGTAAGTGAGCTGAGATACTGCCACTGCACTCCAGCCTGGGTGATGGGAGTGAAATCCTATCTAAAAAAAGAAAAAGAAAAGAGAAGAACCCAGTTTATTTTTCTGATCGGCTAATGTTTCTCAGCAAAGGGAATATCTAAGTAGTAGATAGAAAAGGGGAACACTCTAAATTCAGTCCCCAGATATCCCTGGTTAAACTGAGACTCTCCATTTGAAAACTTTGGACTGATTTCTACAACTGCATTTTTGGCTAGCCATCCTCGATACATTTTACCTCTTAATATGAGAAATTAAACTGTATTTCTACTACATGTCTCATACTAATGTACATATCATTTTAAAATCCACCTTTGTGGTTCAGGGAGAAGTCTATTGAAACCCATAACTACATGTAAAACACCAACATTAGCAACAACAAAACATGAAAAGAAAACGTTATTTTCTTTTCAGTCATTATCCACAAATCTTGTCAGCAATGTACCTGAAAAAATAAGTGAAAATCCTCCTTATTTTGATTCATATTGCAGTGGTTCAGGCAATACTACTTAGCTAAACTGAAAAATTGTATACTGGGTTTATTAGTGCTGATTTTGATACTTTCAGACAGGCTATAAAAATATTATGCACTTTGGCAACAACCTTTCCTGATAGAGGAGTAGAGTGACAAGGTATCTATAAACAAATAAATAAAAGACTGCATAAATAAGCCAATGCCGTCTACTGTCATGTAAATTGTCTGCAAGAGTTAAGCTTAGAGAAAAAAAAGGTTTTGTCCAGTTTCTGTGATCCTTCGCATCATATGTTTGCTGCTAATATTTTTTCTTAAATTTATAAAAGACTATTTTAGCAATGGGAACAGTAGTTGGAATAGGTTATTTTCTGTTTACTTTGATACTTAAAGGCCATCAGAAGAATGGACTTTTTCCTTTAATTCCCTTCCTGCCTTCTTTTTTACATATAGTAAATTTCCAGAAGAAAATAAAAGAATTCAATTTATTTATCCTATGTGAAAATACATTTTGGAATCTATAATAGACTTTACTGAGAAATACTCTAATTATGCTCATCAATTTTACCTAGACAAAGCTGTACTTGTTAAAATATAAATAAGTTTATTTCAGTTACTTTTTCACCACGTAACCATTATCATCATCAAAAAGCATGTATTAAAAATATATTTCCACTTAACCTAATTGTGGTTGCTATACATAAAATTTGATTAGATATAATTACTGGCTATGATTAGATTGTACAGAAAAATCAGAAGTTTTGCACTGCAGTTTTCCAGTGACTTAGCAATATAGGCAGATAATTTAGACCAAATTACTCATCCTCACATATTTCAGCCAAATTTAAATGATAACAATTATTGTTACTATTATTATTTTCAGAGGCAGGGTCCCACTCTGTCACCCAGACTGGAATGCAACAGAAAGATCACAAGTCACAGTAACTTTGAACTCCTGGGTCCGAGCAATCCTTCCACCTTAGCCTCCCATGTAGACAGGAACACATGCACTCACAACCAGGCCAGAGCAGTGTTTTAGTTTTCAGCAGAGACAGGATCTCACTATGTTGCCCTGGCTGGTCTCAAACTCTTGGGCTCAAGTGATCCTCCTGCCTCAGCCCCCCAAAACACTGGGATTACAGGTGTGACCCATTGCACATGGCCATTCTTTTTAAATCTTAAAATCTGATATAGTTTGGATATTTATCTCCATCCATATCTCATGTTGAAATGTAATCCCCGATGCTGGAGGTGAGGCCTGGTGGGGGGTATCTGGATCATGGGGGCAGATCCTTCATGAATGGCTTGAGCCATACCCTTGGTGATAAGTGAGCTTTTGGTCTGAGTTCACATGAGATCTGGTCATTTTAAAGTGTGTGGCTCCTCCTCACCAACTCTTGCTTGCTCCTGTTTTTGTCATGTGAAGTGTCTGCTCCTGCTTTGCCTTTTGTTGTTAGTAAAATCTTCCTGAGGCCTCCCCAGAGGCAGATGCCAGCACTATGCTTCCTGTACAGCCTGTAGAATCACAAGCCACTTAAATGTCTTTTCTTATAAATTACCCAGTCTCAGATATTTCCTTATAGCAACACGAGAATGCCTAATAAAGAAAGTTGGTACCAGGTGCTGGGTATTGTTATAAATATACCTGAAAATGTGGAAACAACTTTGAAACTGGGTAAAAGGCGGAGGTTGGAAGAATTTGGAGGGCTCAGAGGAAGACAGGAAGATGAGAGAAAGTTTGAAATTTCGTAGAGACTGGTTGAATGGTTGTGACCAAAATGCTGATAGTGATACAAATAGTGAAGTCGAGGCTGCCAAGGTCTCATATGAGTATGCAGAACTTATAAGGAGCTGGAGCAAAGCTCACACGTCATTCCTTATCAAAGAGCTTTGCTGTATTCTGCCCATGCCCTAGGCATCTGTGGGAGTTTAAACTGAAGAGTGACAGTCTAAGGTATCTGGTAGAGGAACTATCTAACTAGCAAAGTATTCAAGATGGGGTCTGGCTGCTTCTAACAACCTATGCTCAGTTGCAGGAACAAAGAAATAACGAAGCTGGAATTTATATTTAAACAGGAAGTAGAGCATAAAAGTTGGGAAAATTTGCATCCTGGTTATATGACAGAAAAAGAAAAAGCTTTTTCAGGAGATGAATACAAGCAGGCTGTGGAACAAGCACTTGCTAGAGTTATTTCTATAACTAAAAGGGAACCAAGTGCTAACATTTAAGACACTGGGGAAAATACCTCAAAGGCACTTTAGAGATCTAAGAGGCAATCCTTCCTATCACAGGCTCTGAGGCCTAGGAGGACAGAATGGTTTTGTAAGCCAGGCCCATGGCCTCACTGCCCTGTGCAGTCTTGAGACACTGCTCCCTGCAACCCCGCCATTCCAGCTCCAGCCATGGCTCAAAGGGCCCCAGGTGCAGCACAGGCTGCCACTCCAGAAAGCACAAGCCATAAGCTTTGGCAGCTTCCAAATTGTGTTAAGCCTACAGGCAAATAGAATGCAAGAGTGAAGGCTTGGCAACCTCCATCTAGATTTCAGAGGATCTATGAGAAAGCCTGGGTACCCAGGCAGAAGCCTGTCACAGGAGTGGCCCTCACAGAGAACCTCTTCTAGGTCATTGTGGAGGGAAAGTAAGGGGTTGGAGGCCCCACACGGAATGCCCACTGGGAACTGCCTAGTGGAGCTGTGAGAAGCGGGCCACCATCCTACAGACCCAAGAATGGTAGATCACTAGCAACTTGAACCCTAGGCCTGGAAAACCTGCAGGCATTCAACAATCTCAGAGCAGATGTGGGAGCTTTACCCTGTAAAGACACAGAGAGCAGAGCTGCCCAAGGCGTTGGGACTCTACCCCTCACACCAGTGTGTCCTGGATGTGGAACATGTAGTTAAAATAGATTGCTTTGGAACTTTAAGATTTAATGACTGCCCTACTGGGTTTCAAACTTGCATGGGGCCTGTAGTTCCTTTCTTTTGGATGATTTCTCCCTTTTGGAATGGGAATGTTTACCCAATGTATATACCCCCATTGTATATTAGAAGTAACTAACTTTTATTTATTTATTTATTTATTTATTTATTTATTTATTTATTTTACAGGCTCATAGGTGTGAGTGAGGGACTTGCCTTGTCTCTGATGAGACCTTGAACTTTAGACTTTTGAGTTAATATTGGAGTAAGTTAAGATTTTGGAGGATTATTGGGAAGACATGATTGTATTTTTCAATGTGAGAAGAACATGAGATCTGGTGGGACCAGGAATGTAATTGTATAGTTTGGATATTTGTCCCCACCCCAATATCATGTTAAAATGTAATCCCCATTGTTGGAGGTAGGGCCTGGTGAGAGGTGTTTAGATTATGGGATGAATCCCTCATAAATAGCTTGAGACATCCCCTTTGTGATAAGCAAGCTCTCACTCTGAATTCACATGAGATCTGGTCGTTTAAAAGTGTGTGGCATCTCCTCCCCACTCTCTCTCTCTCTTGCTCCTGTTTTTGCTGTGTGAGGTGTCTGCTCCTGCTTTGCCTTCTCCCATGAGTAAAAGCTCCCTGAGGCCTCCCCAGAATGAGATGTTGGCACCGTGCTTCCTGTACAGCCTGCAGAACTGTGAGCCAATTAAACCACTTTCCTTATAAATTACCTGGTCTCAGATACTTCTTTATAGTAACACAAGAATGGCCTAATGCAATATCCTTACTTCACATTTAGAAAAATAATTCAGCCTTTAGTCTATAAATAATTTGAGTGTCGGAATTCTTTTCCTCTCATTTATGTATTTTCATACATAGAAATGTTCTTATAAAAACAAGACTAATATTAGATTATGATGTGGGATGGAGAGTTTTTCAACTGAGATCTAATGTTCTACATTAGTTCCTTCATTTTGAGATGTCTTTGTAAATCCTCAGCCACCAACTTCACCTGCAGAATTTCATATCATTGATTGTTATGGTTAAGTAATAGTATAAGAAATTCTTTTCCCTGAAAACTACTGAACTCATGAAAAATAGTATGGAATGAGAAATACAAATAAAGCTCAAGGTGGGGAAAGATTTTTAAATGAACATGAGCTTCTAGAGAGGTTGCAATCTGATACAAATTCTGTGAACCCCCAGAGGGAAAGAGCAATGTGGAATTACCATTAGGTTTCTGAGAATGTGGAAACTATTTTACATGCCAGGATATGTGAAGCAAAGCCGAGTTCCCAAATGTGAAACTGTCTGGCAGGCAGAGTTTTATTTTTAAAAATTTTACAACTCTTGGTTAAAACTTCAGCCATTACCTGACACTAGATGGATTTTTTTTAATTCTATAGTAAAAGCATAGATTTGTATGCATTCAAAGTTTGATAGTATCCAGAAATTTAAAGAAAAACAAATGAATTGCTAGATAACTTAGGAAAACATGTTTGCTTTGGACACACAAACAAACAATAAAAACCATTTGGGTTTAAATTTAAGTATATTGCAGTGTTCTTGCTGACTAAGGAATGGAATGGCATTCTGAGAATGGGAATGGGGTAGAAGAGGGGACAAATGCCTCAACAAAACAATAAAGTATCAGTGAACAACTGTGGCTGGAAATGTACCATCTCTTTGAATGAGTGTGCTAGTCTCCTTTTTTCTTTCCTAACAATCTGGTTTCTCCATTAAAAAAATGAAAGTACTTTCAAATGAACTGAAACATTACTCTCACGAAAACATAATCTTCAGATTTTTCCATCATCTACCAAAAATGAATGTGGAACAGTGTTTTAAGATAATATCCTGCTCATATGATCAGTTCATTTTTTTGTTTAAAAAAATTATGTTAATTGCAATGATACTTTTGGTAATGTTTAAGTCATTCTTATTTTCTCATAGTTGTATTCAATTTTTATTCATCATTTCTAATTTTTCTACATTAATATTTTAAATTTTAAATATACTAGTTACTAGAAATATAATTAATATTTCTTAAAATAATTATCAGGTATGGAAACTAGATCTATGCTATTAAATAACAGAAGATTGCATTGAGAAGGAAGAAAACAAGAGGCATATAATTTTAGATATGGCAGAGTTTTGATCTTGAATCTATCTTTATGTTTATGATTTTATTTTAATGTCTGTATTTGGTTTTTAGAATTCAAAGAATCACAGCTAATAAAGCTGGCATAATCAAGCATTTATGCAATTGATAGCATCATACTCCCAGAAGTCACACATCACATCATCAAGAAACAGAAAGTTGCATTTTCCCCAAGTTATGGAAACTGTATGAAACAAACATAGAAAAATCTTCCCGTAGCTGCTGTATGTGGTTTCCAAGAGACTTGAAATTCTATTTCACCTTTGGGATTTTACCTGGGTCCCTTTGTATTCATATCTTCAATTCTCTCAAATGTTGATAATACTTTTAATTTTTTTTTTGCATGACCTTTTTGGTGTATTTTAGTGTTTTCTCTTCATGTCTTCATTTACTTTCAGCTCTGAAGGTTTTTAATTTATTTTTTATTAAATTATCATTTAGGAAGTTGAGCTTCATTTTAGAATCAGCCTCTGCTCTGTAGACTTTGTCCTTGTAATTCACACTGTCTGGATTTTTTTTTTTTTTTTTTTTGAGACAGAGTCTCGCTGTCACCCAGGCTGGAGTTCAGTGGTGCAGTCTTGGCCCACTACAACCCCTACCTCTCAGGGTCAAGCAATTATTGTGCCTCAGCCTCCCAAGTAGCTGGGATTACAGGCATGTGCCACCATTCCTGGCTAATTTTTGTTGTTTTTAGTAAAGACGGGGTTTTGCCACATCTTAAACTTTTGGCCTCAAGTGATCCACCTGCCTAGGCCTCCCAAAGTGGGATTTAATACTTCTTTATCAACTGGCATTTGAATATATTCCTGACCATGACCACCACCCTAGTAACCTTGCTATACCTACCAGTGTTCTCCAGGTCTTGCCTTTAGGCTTTCCTTATGCCATCCTTGTTCTGACACTCAGAAATGAGACTTTCAAGTTTCACTCCAATGATATCATTAGCTAATCTCTTATCTCCAGATTAAATTTGCCATTAGATTTTCAAAAATACTTCCACAACATTCTTAAGAACTATCCATCACGAAAGATAATAACATTGCTTTTAAAATATTTTTCCTCTATTGTTGACCAATATAACTCAATTTAGAGGCTGTATGTGAATGTTAATATTCACGATTTTGGCATATGGGAATTCTACTTAGAGTTTACACAAAATTAATCAGAAATTTTAAGAGCCTCAGCAAATAATATACTGTAATTGAGACTTATATTAAAGGCCTTCCAAGCTTGTGAGTAAGCAGGCCATGTTAACCTTTATCTCCAAATTGTAATGTTCTAAATGTTCCACTGCAGAGTCTTGGGAAGCCTAGTACATTACAATAAGCTTTTCCCTAAATATTTTAAGAAGCCAGGATGCGATTCCATTGTCCACAGAGCTGGCCAGTTTATGGATCATGTTTGCTGGTCCTCCATCAGGATTATATAGTCCAGGGCTGTCCAGCCAGCCCTCCAAGATGCTGCCTTCCAATAGCATTTCATGTCTTTAACTCTTTATGTCACCACTGTAGTTACTATTGCTGTTGGAATTCCATCTTATCACGCTTCTGAACTGAGAGGAAAGTGTCATTATCTGTGATGGGAGATGGGAAAAGATCTCATTAAAAAGCACTTCAAGCTTCAGAAATTTATAGTGAGTGCTACAGGTTTTGCCCTCTCAGCTACAGTGAACTAAGATGATATTCATAGACTGGGCTTCAACAAACTCTCTTTCAGAGATAAAATCTGTCATAGAGATTTCATCATAATTACCATCTATCTGGTCATCATTATCAGAGATCTCACTGCCATTATTACTGCTACCAATTCAGATAAAATAGGAAATCCTCTAAAATTACAATTGAGGATATAACATATGCCAGGAGTTTGCAATAAGGAGCCCACTCCAGTTTCTGCCTGTCCTTCATTGCTCCACAGTGCATTCAAAGGGTTGTTTGTTAATTTTTTTCCAGTGTTTACAATTATTATTCATGGGAGGATAGGTCAATGGAAGATATGCTGTCATTTCTGAAAGAGGATATCATGTCGTGTTTTGAATTCTCCTTTCCATTACCTTGTCAGGCACAGCCAATGGTTGTGCCATTTTCTAGTTTATTGTGGAAAAATTTCTTTAGACTTAATACTTTTATACAGATAGGAGACTTGTTTCCAAAAAATTTTATATAAAGTAGCCTCAACCTTTTTTTTTACTTTAACAATTCATTGTTATTTCTATTCAATATGTTCTTAACATGTCATTAATTTTCAAAGCTAGTTGTATTCTTCCGCTATTAAGAACTGTCCAAATGTTTGTTTTTCTTACATAATTCTTGATACATAGAGCATAAAAAAGACATACAAACAAGGGTTTGAAATGACTACTTAGAACTACAAACCTAGAGTGTTTTATATCATCTATTTCAAACTCCGTAAAATAATGTCTGTATTTCATATCATTTCCTTTTGGATATGAATGGTATAACAAATAAATAGGTAAATACCAGCAGTGCGATCTTAATTTTTCCATTTTTCAGGTTTCTCTTTCAAATATTAAATATTTTAGACTATGTCTATTATTTCTTCCTGTTTAAAATTCTGTAAGTTTATCTTTTTGTTTCTCTCCTTTTTATTTGCTTCTCTCCTGTCAAATTTTCCAGCCAATTTTTAATGCCACACTTCCTTTTTGCTTGTCTTTTTGAACTAATTCCCTCTTTATAGCTTATAAAAAGAACATAATATATACTTAAGTCATTGGGTTTTGTAGGAATTTTTTAAATTCCATTGTCTGTCCATGGGTGTGTATCACACAGATCTCCCTTCAAGAAGGCCTACGATTTCAGGAAGACTCACAACCCCCTACAAGCACACCTTCAAATTCTCCATGGGGCTCAATCTGAGGCTTCATTTCCTAGAGGCTGCTGCAAGACAATGACTGCGTGTATCAGGGGGTACTACAGATGGAAGATTTCAGCCCAATATGATACTCTTTTAATGATAGACCATTCCTAAGATCTCCCCATCAACTTTGTCAAAGCAGTTCCACAACCCAAACTCTTCCGAGTTCATCCTCCTTTTTCCCTTCTCTTATTTCATAGGGGACATGTCTGCTTTATGTTTTAAAGTCTTTTTTCATCATTCATGAGTCTTCTCTCCTTAACCTTCACAGGCATTTACCACATTAATTCTTATTTATGTCTAATCATATCTTGAGATCTTCTAAGATGACACGAGCAAAGTTGGTTTTGAGAGTGGTTCAAGAAAATAAGTAAAAAAGACAGAGTTTAGAACTGGTTCACTTGCATCCTGGCTGGCAAGAAGAATCCAATCCTGAGTAAGCTGTGAGACACAAGTAGTTTTGTGCAAAAGTGGTGACCCAATTGCTAAATATTTCACTGGTAGTAACTTAGAGAAATGTCTATTGGAGGCAAACACCTTGCTGGTGTAATAATGTAGTCGTTTGTATAATGGGAGGAGGGGAATTGGGGAAATACTATAGGGACAGTGAACTTGACTGTTCCTTAAGTCGTATTAATACCGAACAGAGGGAAAATGTTAAAGTGATAACATAAACGTAGGTATCCACAGTATGGACAGTAAAAATTAAGTTGCTTCATTTTGCATCCCCTGTCACAAAGACAGAAGCACAATGCCTGGAGAGTCTCTTAAGTTTCCAAAGGCAACACATACAGAAATAACTGGAAATACTTTTTTGGCCCATATACCAGGAGACTCAGAAGGCTATTGGGCTTGAATGGGGTTCAAAACAGGAAAGGCTCTGCAGCATCTGCTGGCTATGGTACAAGCAGCCCTCAGCTTGTATCACAGCATGGCAAACTCTGGAGTTAGAGATTTCAGTGGTGACAAGATACAAGTGTAGTATTTATAGCAATACACATGAGAGAATCACAATGTAGTCTCTTGAGACTTGGGTGCAAGGCCATGTCATCTGCACTAGAAAATTATATGCTTTTCAAGAAACACCTCCTAGAATGGTATTGAACCCTGATAGAAAGAGAACACAGTTGGGCAACAATTGAACATGATTCATAAATGCCCATCATGACCTATGACTCTCCCAGTTATAAATTCGACGAGGCCAGTAGTAGTTCATTGTAAGGTGAAAATGGGACACCAGTTATAGCTCCAAGTAGGATGAGAGGGCATGAGTAGGTAGATAAACAGGTAGTCAGAATCCCCGTGCTACCTGCCCTGACTATATCTGTACCTATCCCCTACCTTGTAGCTGACAACCTGAAGGAGGAGGAAAAAGCTGATATGGTTTGGCTCTGTGTCCCCACCCAAATCTCCTCTCAAGTTATAATTCCCACATGTCGAGGGAGGGACCTGGTGGGAAGTGATTGGACCATAGGGAGGTTTCCCCCATGCTATTCTCATGACAGTGAGTGAGTTCTCACAAGATCTGATGGTTTAAAAGTGTGACACTTCCCCTTTGCTTGCTTGCTCTTCTCTCTCATCTGCCATCATGTAAGAGGTGCCTTGCTTCCCCTTCACCTTCTGCCACGATTGTAAGTTTCTGAAGGCCTCCCAGCCATGCAGAACTTTGAGTCAATTAAACCTCTTTCCTTTATAAACTACCCAGTCTGGGGTAGTATCTTTATAGCAGTGTGAAAATGGACTAATACAAAAACCTTCTTGGTTTACTGATGGGTCATCTTGATGTGTGGAGACAAGCAAAAATGGATGGTGATTACATTGCAACTATATTCAGGGAGGGAGTTGAAAGACTGAAGAGAAGGAAAAATTCTGAGAAGCAAATCTGTAAATGAGGCTCCCATCACATTTTTTGTGGAGGCAGAAGTAGCCTTAAATGAGACTATATCCAGATTCACGTACAGTGCCAATGATCTCATCAGCTGGTCAGGGTCCTGGAAGTAAAAAATCCTCTAAGATCAGATATGAGAAAGCCTGACACAGACACAAGAGTCAGTAGATATATGAGAGTTAGCACAAAAGTGAAAAGATATTTGAATCACACATTAACATCTACCAGAATGCAACCCTCATGGAAAAGGTACTGAAAAAGCAAAGAAGAAAAATTCCTTATCCAGTAGATAGTAACCAAATTTTGCCAATGTCCAACCATGGAAATGACCCAGTGGGCGCTTGAATGGAGTAGACATGTGGCAGAGGGTACACATAACCCAACCACATGTTCTCCTATGTACCAAGGCTGATTTAGTCATGGCACCTCTGAATATTCTAACTGACAGAGACTAATGT
Source organism: Pan troglodytes (assembly GCF_028858775.2). Classification (NCBI taxonomy): domain Eukaryota; kingdom Metazoa; phylum Chordata; class Mammalia; order Primates; family Hominidae; genus Pan; species Pan troglodytes. The sequence goes on from NC_072401.2 coordinate 138,898,114, forward strand.
AGAGCCCTCACATGGCATCATTTCTCAAGGAAATCAACTTACTGCTTGGTGCCAATTTGACTACATTAGACCCCTTCTGTCTTGGAAAGACCAGTAATCCATCCTCACTGGGTACAGGTTTTCTATTCTCCAGAGTACGGACCCTCAGCCAGTATCACTAACTGAGGGCTGATGGAACACTTGATCTATGAGTGTGTAGAAAACCTTAGAACAGTGGCTTTCTGCTTGGGCTTCTTAGCTCTTTCTTGCCAGCTTCAAATTTCAGCAAATGCTAACAATAAAAGTAACAACAACATCATACAGCTCACTTTTCTTGCCAGTCTTCTTTCCAGGACCTTGCACCTCAAATCCTGGCTGCCCTGGCAGCCCTGAACTCAAATTTTTGTCTCCAGAAACTTGGTACTTACTGTTTGGCTAGCTTCTCTGCTCCTTGTCTGCAGCCCTTTGCATTTTTTTTTCTTCTTACACAGAGGTAAGCATTGACAAATGCCCTAAGAAGAAAAATGGCTTCCAGAATGATAACTCTTTCTTTGTGGTTCCCTTCTCTCTCGAATCTTGGCCTCCTAGTCCTGGCTATCTCAGCAGCTTCCAGATTCTTTCATACTGAATTTGTCTGGTACTTTAACCATATGTTCTGTTTTCTTCAGTAGAGGGGCTGCAACATTATATTGCCACAAGATAAATCTTTCTAGCTGAAAGTAGGATATGTACTTTAAATAAAACCCTAAGGGCCAAATGTCAACAGTTACCACTCTACAAATTATTCATTTAGAAATTACATTTGTAATTTTTATAGTATCCCAATATCTATATCCAATTATTATCAAATATTTCTTTGAACCAATTACTTTTTACTTCCATGAATGGAAAATCAGTATCACTTGAAATAAATGCAAAGTAACAAGAGAATAAATGTGATAATTAACACTTTTAAGCCACAACAGGTGACAGAAAATATGTTTGAAATTCTTAGTGAGTAAATATTGTATCATTATGATCTAACAATCCTCAAAAGTAGTGCTAATTAAGAAAAATTGGAGCACAAAGAGGTTAAGATACATATCTTGCTTACCTGAGGTCTCCAAGCTAGTTGAGCCAAGAATTAAACCATGATAGTCTGGCTTTCAAGAACAAAGACTTCACAGCTATATTTCATTACAACAATAAAAATATTTCAATGGTATTAAGCTTGAGTTAAATTCTATTTCCTGCTGAGAGATAATGAAAAGTGTTAGGAAAATGTTAAAATATACTAGCAACAAACTGATATTTTCTCCATAATGCATTAACGAGGACTAAAGGAAAATCAAAAAAGAAATAGTTGTGTGATTCAATGATACTTAGTGCTAAGCCTCTCTACCAGCAAACATCATCTTACACCTTGGGAAACACTGTTTAACCAATAACTTTTACTAACTTATATTACTTGATTTGTCTAAACAAATCAAGAGACTGCTATGCTGAGTACAAAAAAAAAAAAACAGTATTGTTAAAATTCTATCAGATTCCCTCTAATACAATTTCTATTATAAGATTTCAGATAAATTTATCATCTACTAAACACTGTAGAATATTAACTTTCTCCTTTAAACATCTTTATGGTTATTTGATCAAAATGAACAAATTATCATCTTTGTGGTTTGCCAACACAGGGAAAATAAACAAAATTTTCAAGAATGTTGCTAAATGATGGTAGCAAAATGATGTAAAAAAAAAGAAGAAGAAAGAAAAAAATTTTGCACCACTCTATACTTATTAAAATGATCAAAATCCAGAACACTGACAACACCAAATGCTGGTGAGGATGTGGAGCAACAGGAACTTCCATTCATTGCTGATGGGAAGGCAAAAATGGCAAACTACTTTGGAAGACTGTTGGGTGAGTTCTTACAAAATTGAACATATTCTTACCATTGATCCAGCAATCAATCCCCTTGAAATTTATCCAAAGATAATGACACACACAAACCTGCACGCATGTTTGTAGCAGCTTTAGTTATAATTTGCCAAAGCTTGGAAGCAACCAAGATGTCCTTTAGGTGAATAGATAAACTGGGTACATCTAGACAATAGAATATCATGCAGCACTAAAAAGAAATGGATTATTAAGCCATGACAAGACATGGAGGAATCTTAAATGGATATTTCTAAGTGACCAAACTCAATCTGAAAAGACTACATAGTGTCTGCTTCCAACTATATGACATTTTGAAAAGGGCAAAATTTTAGAGTCATTAAAAAGATGAGTGATTTCTAGGGGTTGGAGGGGTGGGGGTGTAATAAATAGGTCAAACATGAAGAATTTTTAGGACAGTAAAACTAGTCTGCATAATGCTATTACGCTGGATACCTATCATTTTACATTTGTCCTAACCCACAGAATATACAACACCAAAAGTGAGACCTAGTGTGAAATACGGACTCCGGATGATAATGGTATGCCAATGTAGATTCACCAATTGTAACAAATGTACCACTCTAACGGCAGATGTTGATAATGGGGAGGCTATGCTTGTGTAAAGCATGGGGGTAAGAGAAATGTGAGAAATCTCTGTGTCTTCCTCTCAATTTTGCTGTGAACCTAAAACTGCTCTCTAAGTGAAATCTATTAATAAAATATTGTTTTATATCACAGTTGAATTATCTAGGATGACTACAGTAATTGAATTAAATAATTTATCAGATTTTCCCTTAATATGTTTTTTCAAAGCCCTCATCTTCTCTAAAATATACATTGGTGTAAGATCATATAGGATGATTGCTACTAAATGCTGGTTAAGAACACCAATTAAATAATATCACTTTATGAAAAATATTAGCTGGCATATCATTAGCTTTTAATTCATTTTCAGTGACTGCAGTGATTGGAAATCACCTGGCTTGAAATATATTTCCTTAGAATCTATTATTTTCTCAACTTCTGTTAACTATTCCAAATGAGGCTTTACTCAGATATATCAAATAACTATTATTCATGCCTGTTTCTCTTTCATGTAGAAGCACTATTTTTATTCAGATGCATTCAGAAAGGTTTGAGAAAATTAAAATATCATTAATGTAATTTTTGATAAAATTCTTCTTCCGTATCATATGCTTTGTAGCCTTGGGGCTGATGTTTTGGATCATTCAATCATTATAAAAAGAAAATGTCTGACATATAACCAATACACAAAGCTAGACCTGCTGTCAAGGAAAACCATAGTAGCATTCTTCCTGTCAGAAAAAGCGTGACTGCACACCTGTGGTCACAACTTCTCAGGAATCTGAGGTGGGAAGATTGCTCGAGTTCTGGAGGTCATGGTTTTAGTGAGCCCTGATTGCTCCACTGCACTCCAACCTGGGTGACAGAACGAGACCCTCTCTCAGAAAACAAACACGAAATCAAAAAGCCTGAATTCATTTCCAATTCAAGTAAATATATGTCAATTTGCATCCCACGAGGATAATTTCAATTCTGTATTCTAATTCTAAGATACATAAATAGTTAGATAATAGCTGGATAGATGATATATAGATGCTTGGATAGATACAGGGCTTTGTCGGGAGTTTTATGACTAATACTTTGCTGCTTTCTTCCTTAGAAACAGTGCATTATTTGACAGAGTGATGAACAAATAAAGGTCATCAAATGAAAATTATTGCTGCAAAAGTCAGAGGGTAATTATGAAAGGGGCAGGAGAAAAGATACCCTGCATGACCGCCTCACCCATACAAAAGGATACATAATGACATTCAAAATCTAACAATTGTTATCCTTACAATTACCTGTGCCCATTTACCATGTGAGAAGTCTTCCTGACCCTCCCCACCAAGGGTACTTATACCCCAATTTGATGATCATTGCTATAAAAATATTTTGTATGATTTGTTTATACTGAAACTCTTTTGAGTGGTTTATATAATTAATTGTTTGGAAGAAAATATTAAATACCACATTGTATGATCAGATTTCTTTTTCACTTAAAGTTCAATTACCCCAAAGATGTCATTAAAATTTAGTACAACAGGGAAGACACTTAAAGTATTTACGTGAGCTCCCTCTTCCTCAAAACACAGCGGCCTTAATTTCCATTGTCTTCTTCAGTTTCAAATATGTCTTTGGTATAGTTTCTATGATATATCAAATATACTCAGATCTGTTTATGGATTAATAGAACAGGGTATGATCTGCCATCACTCCAACTTTAATAAATGATTAATTTTATTCCATATAATAAGGCAGAGAAGAGGTAGGCATAATTTAAATGTGTTTTAAATATCACTACATATGGCCAGCAGTATATTTTTCAAATGCACAGCAAATAACTGTTTCATACTTCTTTTAAAATTCCATAGAGAAAATATTTCCCTTGGAGTATTTAAGATATAAAAGGTCTTTCCGAAGAAGCCATTCAGTTTGACTCACAATAGGAAAAACACATTTCAGATCAACGATCTACTTGAAATAGGATTTGTGAATTGTTTCTGAAGTCTGAATAGATCTTTGGGAAAGGTTACACATAATGAGATTGAATGGTAATGAAAAAAACTGAGAGATAGAAAACCTATAAAAAGGCATAAGCAGCTGAGTCCTAGTTATTTGATGTTACAGCTAGGAGCACAATTTTTAACTATGGTCAAAACTTTCCATGCAATAGAGAATAATAATAGCAATGTTTACAAGCCCCTCCTAATGCAGTGGAATTTTAAAGAAATTCTTTCTAGCTCTTGTTTTAACAAGGAAATTTTATAGATATTTAAGAAGTAGAAGTTAAAATAATTCCCCTAAACAGGTTTCAGGTGTATTGAACACTATTTCAATGTTGCTGACTAGTTTCAGTGTGGCTTTGAATAATTCATGTCCAAATCATTGTTTTTTTCAGACTTGGTAAAGAAGCCTGTCCTATTCCATTGCTGACTCACCGATTCCTTTTTCCTTACCACCTGACAAGTATGTTTCTAATTGAAATGCACAGTAAAGTTTGCCTGTCCAGAAAAATAAATGGAGAAAAATAGTTTATAGTTAATCTTATTTCAGTTTGACTGCTTAAAATCAAAATTAAATCCTCTTGAAGTTTGAATAAAGAAAACAGAATACAATCCAATTTGTCAAGGACCATATATTGTAGACTTATTTATAGCAAGAAATAGGTTACTATTTTCTGAAATAAATGCTTTTTATAATAGCCCAGTTTGTTTTATATCACGGATGGGTGAAACAGCAATGCATTCTATATAGAATGCTAATAAAACCATATTGAGCATGCTAAAATATTAACAAAAACTCATATACCTCTTCATTATTTACAATGTAAACATTGAAAAGTTGGAAAAAAATTTGTAAAAACTCATCGCCATGTGGTACAGGCTTTGGCGTTTTCGATATTATTCATAGCTTAATGAACTGCTTCTAGTACTACACAGCTTTTTTCTGTTAACTGGATTCTCTATTACATACATAATCATCTTCACTCCCAAAACAGCGCCTTTCTTAACATGCCTATTACTCCTGATGGCACCATCAGCCTCCCAGTCACTGGGTCTCAAATCTTGGTGTGATTTTTAACTGCTTTTTTTTTTTTTTTGCCACTCACATAATAAGAAATCAGTGCTATATATTCCACTTCTATGATTTTCTTACAGATATCCCTTCTTTTCCATTTTCACTGCTATCAGTCTAGTTTAGACTTTTATTAACTTTCACCTAGCAAATTATGGCCAAGTAAAATCAGGCCTGCCACCTGTCTTATAAATAATGTTTTATTGGTATACAGCCATGCTTGTCCATTTGCATATCATCTATGGTGCTTTTACTCTTCAACAATACAGTTGAGTAGTTGTAACAAAGACCATATGCCCACAAAGCCCAAAATGTTTACTATCTAGCCTCTCACAGAAAACATTTGTCATCCTCTGGCCTAAAATATTGTTATAAGAATTCCTACTGGTCTCGTTATCTCCGGACTCTTCTAAAGTTAATCCTCACATCAAGCTGTCTGTTGGATCTTTTTGAAACATCAATATTCATGAAAGTCATGCTCAAATCCCTCAAAGCCTCATGCTTACTCACACACTAACACATAATTCTGAGCCTAGTAAAAGCCCTACCTGTGCCCATATAAACTGATAGGGACTTTGTTTCCTGGGTATATATGGCCTTGAACTTCCCAGTTCAACTTGTGATATCCATCTTTGTGCTGTAGAAATATTGATAATGGTAATTATAAGCCCATCTGAAATAATACCTACTCTTGGAATCTTTCGCCGATACGTCCAGCCATATGCAAACCTGCATACTTTCCTCAGAAGATTTTCCTTTTGCTGTAGCCATTTATCATCCACTCTCAGTACATTGCAAGATTATTGAAGAATAAAACTTTGCCCTACTTCATCTGCTGTTAGTTCTGATTTGGTTCCTTGCATTTGTTTATTTATTTAACAGACATCTGTTTTATAACATACATCCTCAGCACTATGCTAATAAAGAAGGATGCAAAGAAAACATAGTTGCCGCCCTCAAAGAGTTTACTTAAGACTTTTAAAAGCAAACAATGTAGTATAATGCCATTAGTGTAAAGGTATACCCAAAAGGAAGCTAAGACTTCTACTTAAGTCAGACTGGAAGATAAGGAAAGGAGCCTCAGTGCAGTTGGCAACTCAGTGGTCCTGGATAGGAGCTAGCCCAACTGCAACATGATTGAGGAACATTTTAAGCAAAGAGAAAGGTGCAGTGGCTCACGCCTGTAATCCCAGAACTTTAGGAGGCCAAGTGGGGCAGATCACCTGAGGTCAGGTGTTCAAGGCCAGCATGTCCAACAAGGAGAAACCCTGTCTCTGCTAAAAATACAAAAATTAACTGGGCGTGGTGGGAAGTGCCTGTAGTCCCAGCTACTTGGGAGGCTGAGACATGAGAATCGCTTGAACCTGGGAGGCAGAGGTTGCAGTGAGCATTTGAGTTACTGCACTCCAGCCTGGGAGACAGAGTGAGACTGTCTCAATTTAAAAAGAAAAAAAAAAAAAAAAAAGGGAATGGAGATAGGATTTGTTAACTAAATATAAGGATCCATTAACTATGAGAATTTTTTAAAACATGTAGATTATAAAAAAGAAACTCAAATAGTTCACCATTTCTCACAGAACCATTAGAAGTTCTATGAGGCCATGTGTGTTCCGCTTCATTTTGCATCTCATCTGTTATCATGCTTCCCCAGTCTAATTTTCTTCCAGCAAGTCAGTCCTTTGAGCTGCTCTCACTGTGCTTTATCTGGCCTGACAGGCTTTACACTTGCAATGCCCCACCTGGAACTCTCCCTTTTCTACCTTATAAACCAGTTAACTCAATGCTCATACTTCAATCTCCTCAAGTTTCCCTTCCTCTGAAAAGTCTTTCCTGATTTCCCTGATTAAGCTAAACATTCCATTAAATGTGTTCCTGGAATTAAATACCTCTCTTTATAAGCTCTTAATATAGCTGGATTTTCATGGTTTTGGTTTTTATTTTGTTTGTTTTTTGATTGTTTAATATCTCTCTCATCACCTAGAGCAAAATCTCCAGGAATGCATGAAGTGTTACCACTGTATCCTCGGTGCAGAAAACAATTGTTCTCTGCATGTCATAGAACACATAAAAAACTGTATAATGTTTACTTAATAGAATAATTAATTACCTGTAATTAATAAATATAGGAGGACAAAGTGAAAAATATTTTAAGATTTATGACTTGGCACTGAGCACATGGTTGTATGTTTATTATGTAGGAAACACAACAGCCTAGGGCAATATGAGGGATATGATTACTTTTGTTTTTTGACATGGCATTTTTTTACATGCAAGATGAATTAGAATGTTAGTCTGGAGGTTGGAAGACAAAGTCTGAGTTAGCAATAGGCATTTTGAATCTCTCATTGTAGTTAGCAAGATAACCCAAGCAGAATATATCTAATTAAATAGGAAGTTTAAGAAGGGCACCCTGAGAAATAACTGTGTAATGGAAAGGCAGTTTAGTAAGCAAGGTCTATGAAAGACTTTTTTTTTTTTTTGGCAGAGTCTCGCTTTGTCACCCAGGCTGGAGTGCAGTGGTACAATCTTGGCTCACTGCAACCTCCGCCTCCCAGGTTCAAGAGATTGTCCTGCCTCAGCCTTCCAAGTAGCTGGGACTACAGGCACATGCCACCATGCCTGGCTGATTTTTGTATTTTTAGTAAAGGTGGGGTTTCACCATGTTGGCCAGGCTGGTCTTGAACTCCTGACCTCAAGTGATCCACCTGCCTTGGCCTCCCAAAGTGCTGGCATTACAGGCGTGAGCTACCACACCCGGCCTGTAAGAGAGATTTGATGGCACAGAGTAGTGGAAAGAAAACCAAGAAAGAGTATTTAGAAACCAGTAGGGGAACAAGTTTTGAAAAGGAGGAAACTTTACTGATGGACACTGGAGTGCTTCAAATCTAACCAAACTCACCGATGAGTTACATATTTCAAAGAACATACAGATGGAGAAAAACAAGGTTGCATTCATGAGAAGTCCATATTTCTTCCATGTCTTTAAGACTCTAGAACTTTTCCTCCAGGGAAAGTTCCTTCAGTGTAGGAATGGGAGTGTCATACAGATTTGAGAGTTGGCTAAGACACAGTGAATTTGGACTAGGAAGATCCAAGCTTTTTACCTTCTACCTGTGTGACTCAGACTATTTCTATTTTTCTGGTTCTTCATCTGTACATTGGAGATAATAATACATATTTTCCAGAGTTACTTGGTTTAAGGAAAATATAAATAAAGAGATTTATTTCATTTTTTCTCTATATTATATTTTTGTAGAAGCAGTCTATTTTAATGCTAGTTTGAAGATTACAAAAGGTAAAAATATTGGCCTAACTTTTTCCTTACAATAACTTCCTGAAAACTATTAAAAGTACTTTTTAACAGAAAATGCAATAGTAGTGCATTCCACAAAAATTGCAGAGCCTTAGCAAAATCTATGTGACAAAGTAAGAGAACTCAGAAAATTGTTTTATAAATCTCTCCACCTGCAATAATACAAACAAATATTATAAACAGAATCCACGTTCAAATTAAACTCTAGATATTTAATTACCCATAGACATCCTATAATGGGTGAACAATTGTCATCATGTAGCCCTATGTAAGTCACTCTTAATATTGTTCATAAACAGGTTGGCAATGTAAAATAAAATAAGACCCAAATTCAAGACTGGATGATAATTCTATTAGCATTAAAGTATTTCTACGGTAAAGTGTTTTATCCACTTCAGAATCATCCGAAACACAATGTGCTCTTAATGAATAAATAATTTCTAGAAAGTTTTAAAGTCTCTCTTTTGCTCAGGCCCTTGGCACTGGCAGGATGGGCAAGTATCGTGTACTTCGTACTGCTAGGAAGCTCCGTAGTCACCGAAAAGACCAGAAGTGGCGTGATAAACACCAAGAAAGCCCATTTAGGCACAGCCCCAAAGGCCAACCCTTTTGGAGGTGCTTCTCCTGCAAAAGGAATGTTGCTGGAAAAAGTAGGAGTTGAAGCCAAACAGCCAAATTCTGCCACTAGGAAGTGTGTCAGGGTCCAGTGCATCAAGAATGGTAAGAAAATCAGAGCCTTTGTACCCAATGATGGTGAGGAAAACGATGAAGCTCTGGTTGCTGGATTTGGTCAAAAAAGTCATGCTGTTGGTGACATTCCTGGAGTCTGCTTTAAGGTTGTCAAAGTAGCCAATGTCTCTCTTTTGGCCCTATACAAAGGCAAGAAGGAAAGACCAAGATCATAAATTTTAATGGTGAAAACACCATAGTGATAAATTTTCATTTGAAAAAAAAAAAAGTATAAAAAAATGGTTCTGCTCCAAATAAGTTTTTTGTCAACACAGCATTTAGGGAGTCAGTTCTTACTCAGTTGGTATGATGTGCTATCCAAGGACTAATTTAAAGAGCTTAATCAAATGGTCATTGTCGAAATGATATGGAGTATGAGATAAATATATTATCAGAAGATCTATCTTGTCTTTTTCTTAAAACTAAATTTTCCATTAGAATGTTATATGTTCCCATATTTTATTTTATTCTAGTATTTAGTTAGTTGCATACATAACATTATCTGAAATCCTTTCTTCATATATGGTATATAATAATTATTTACAAACATATGTTAAACTGGTTAAGGTCAGGTATAAAAATTTGTCAAAAGCTTGAAATTGTTCTTTTCACACTGTATTTCTATCACAATAAGTGAAATGATAAGGTTTTTTAATTAAACATTAAATTATCTAGAAAAAAGGTATATTAAAAATATTTAAACTGTCTTAAATTTTAGTTCCAAGCTTTGATAAAATTCAAGTAATTCCTAAATACCTTTTTGCTATTCTAATTCAAGGCCCAATGTTATACCTACTAATAAAAATATAAATTTGAGTTTATAGTAATTTTAATATGTATTTATATATCAAATAAAAATACAAGTTTTATTTTAATCGAGATATTATTTTATTCAAGTTATATCTTTAATCTCTATAAACTCTATAGGAGAAAATACAAAAAAAATTTTTCACCAATATCAGAAACAGTCTATAAAAGATAATTTACTTTTTGAAGGTAGTAAACCTGGGGTATCTTTTCATGAAATAATAGAGTGATGATTTCTCTATGTAATATGATTAATATTATTAGCCAAAATAGATGAGTCAGAACTTTATCCTATTGTCACTGTTTTATTGTTCACACTAACTAGAATATTCATTTCTATCTTATCAGTGGATCATTTGCAAGAAATGAAAATACTTTAAAGAAGTCTATATAATTTAATATATTCACTTGATATTTTTTACCTATTAAATATGTGAAAAAGGAAATGTACTAAGATCATAAAATTAAGGAAAGATAAGAATGGAATTATTAAAAATGCTTATAGTCATTTTGATTTGAGAGCATGTGGCTAAAATAATCTAAATTTCAGTGTTTTGAGGAATCATACATTGATTAAGCTTTTGGAAGGTTTACCTTAGGGGAGTTTAATGGAAAGACACAATGGGGAAAGAGTCATGTTTAAAATCAAACATTCCTTTGATTAGAGGGTGAATGTTGTCAAAAGTAATGAAAGCTGGCCAGATTTTATGTATGAGGCACTTTTCATCCACACAAACCAAAAAGAAGAGGCAAATATATATATATATAATATATATAAATAAAATATATATATATCACATAGATGATATATATGTGATATATATATGATATTCAATTCAATATATTCTATATATATATGATATTCAAAATTACTTTATTTGGACTTGAAATTAAGGTCACTTTAGTGTTCCATGCTGCAAGTGCTAAATAACTGCATAGCAACAGAATAGTCTTTGGAATTTTTCAATATTTCCAATACAGACATTAGCAAAATATCAGATGTCATCATCTTTAAACAAGACATGAAATAAACAAGTTAAGGACCTTCAACATGATGGCTAATAGCTATATGTGAGTTCTAAACCAAACAAACAGGTTCCTAAGGATCCTAAAGAGACTTACGTCACGGTCTGACAAATTATTGTTATATTGAAAAACATTAAGAACACATTCTCTCCAAAATAAAGTTTCCATTTAGGCACAATCAGCAGGGCTTAATTAGAAAACATGAATAATTGAACATGCTGCTGATGTCTTTGAGCAACAAACCTAAGAGTCACGTAGAAGCAAATTTTTATTAGACCAAAGGGTATGTTGTACTGAATCATTCTCCAATGTTTTCCTGTATCTGATGGCAATATTTTCAGTGATAATTCAAATGAATACCCTCTGAGCAAATACTATAAATATGTCTTCAGTTAAAATAGGAAAAAAAATCAAATAAATAAAACAAACAAAAACTCTTGCAATCTCTACACAAAGCCACGTTTCTAGAAATATAATAGAGAAAGAGGGAGAGGGAAAAGGTATAGATTAGAAATACCTTAGTATATTGCAGTCTTCATAGAATTAATCAGTCTGGCAATGGTATTAAAAGCCAAGCTTACAAATACTCTCTACTGAAGCACAGTTTGAATTTATGTACCGGTTTCTCACTGTATGTAAGTCCCTCCCTAGTCGTGTGCTAAGAGAGCATATGCTAAATGCTTACCTAAAATCCTCAGTGGCTATTCCAGGTTCAGTGTGTTTACTTGAGGTTATTAAAAATATATCTGCTAGTAAGCAGTGTTTAAATTACCTAAAACAGTTTGGGCACACATAAACAAAATCCAAATAGCTAAAAACAAAATAAAATTAAACACAAAAGCAAAAGTGTTGAAATAAAAAGCCAACTCTGTAAAATACTTAAAGAGGTTTACTCTGAGCCAAATATGAGTACTCATGGCCTGGGGTACAGTCTCAAGAGGTCCTGAGAACATGTGCCCAAGGTGGCCAGGCTAAAACATGGTTTTGTATATTTTTAGGGAGACAGAAGTTGTAGGCAAAGGTATAAAACATATAAGGTATTCATTGGTTTGGCTTGGAAAGGTGAGGCATCTTGAAGCAGAGAGGGGGTAGAGGGAGTGCTTACAGGTCTTAGGTGGATTTCAAAGATTTTCTGATTGTCTTGAAAGAGTTAAGCTTTGCCTAAAGTTGAAGTCACCAGAAAGAAATGCTTGAGTTAACGGGAGTTGTGGAAGCCAAGTTTCTTGTTATGTAGATGAAGCCTCTAAGTAGTAGCCTTCAGAGACAGTAGATGGTAAATGTCTCTTTTCAGACCTTAAAACCTGTCAGATTTTTAAGGTCTGAATCCAGAAAAGACTTAAAAAGGGAAGGAGATTCTCCACAGAATGCAAATTGCCCCAACAAGAGACATCTTGTCAGGCCCCTTTTAAAATATGTCAATTAAATACATTTTGGGGTAAAATGCCTTGACTTCCTTCAGGGTCATGTGATACTATACCAGCGTCAGGTTGGAATTTGGTACTTCATTGCTATAGAGTCTATTTTGTCAGTTTTATGTTCTCTATTTTAATGTTAATCCTGGTCAGTTGTGCAGAAACCACAAAGGGCGGGGGCTTAATGAGGCTTGTCTGACTCCCATTTCCTGCTATGGCCTGAACTAGTTTTTCAGTTTTTGGGGGATCCCCTTTGGCAAGAGAAAGGAGTCCCTTCAGTCAGTTGGGGGATTATCATTTTATTTTTGGTTTATCTAGTTACTGATTTTCCTGGAGCCATGCCCAACACTACTATTTCTATGTCTTTCGTTTTTGTTATCTTTGGTATTATGGTCCATGTATCATTTTCTTGGATTCCCTGTTTGTTCAGGATAACTAACCAAAGGGGTCTCCCCTCTTTCTGTTTTATTATTTTATCTACTGTAAAGAGGAATTGCAACATTGTCTGTAAAAGCTGCAGCTCCTGCTCCTGCTCTTGCTGACTTTGCAAAGTCTTCCTTGCCCTCTATATAACCTTCCATTATATTGCTCTCTGCTTTTCTCAATTTGCTTCTCTGTCCATATATTGCGCTATGCCTCAGGACTTCCAGACCTGAAGGAGACATCAGAGTACACCTTAAAAACCCTGAACTAAGTGAGATTGTGACCGCCCAATGGGTTCACCTTGCCCACTGCCTAGACAAAGCTGATTTATCAAGACAGGGGAATTGCAATAGAGAAAGAGTAAATCACTCAGAGCCGGTTGTGCAGGAGATCAGAGTTTTATTATTACTCAAATCAGTCTCCCTGAGCATTCGGGGATCAGAGTTTTTAGGGACAACTTGGTGGGTAGGGGGATGCCAGTGAGCCAAAAGTGCTGATTGGTTAGGTAGGAGATGAAATCATGGGAAGTTGAAGCTGTCCTCTTGTGTTGAGTCAGTTCCTAAGTGGGGGCTGCAAGATCAGATGATCTAGTTTATCCACCTAGATGGTTCCAGCTGATCCATCAAGTGCAGAGTCTGCAAAATATCTCAAGCACTGATCTTAGGAGCAGTTTAGAGAGGGCCAGATTCTTGTAGCCTCCAGATGCATGACTCCTAAACCGTAATTTCTAAACTTGTGGCTATTTTGTTAGTCCTACAAAGGCAGTCTGCCCTCCAGGTAAGAAGGAGGTTTGTTCTGGGAAAGGGCTGTTATCAGCTTTGTTTTAAACTATAAACTAAGTTCCTCCCAAAGTTAGTTCAGCCTACGCCCAGGAAGGAACAAGGACAGCTTAAAGATTAGAACCAAGATGGAGTCAGTAAGGTTAGATCTCTTTCACTGTCTCAGTCATAATTTTGCAAAGGCAGTTTCAAGATCACTGAGCAGTTTTTTCTCACTGGCAATGGCAGCCATGACCTGTGCCCATTGCAGTGATACCAATACATGCTGACTAATTCCTCCATGTTTGCTTTCTTGGGTCTTCCAGTCCTTCCACTTGCTTCTCTCAGCCCTCTCAAAACAGACAACTCAATGTTTCCATTTGAAATAACTTTCCAGGAGCTTCTGTTTAGAAGACAGTTCCTCAGTTAAGCCTCAGAGGTCTACTCTGTTTCTCTACAACATAGTCTCCAAATTCCAGGATTCCAGCAGACGCATTTCCACAGAGTTACTGCCCAGAAAGACCTTGAGACATATTTTAATTGTCATCCAGGATATTCAAGCCACACACAATAAATTCCTCACCCAACTCCAATTTACTTGTCGCTGTCCTCAAACATTTTATGAATAAAATTTTTATTTTATTTATTTATTTATTTATTTATTTTTGAAACAGAGTTTCTCTCTTGTTGCCCAGGCTGGAGTGCAATGGCACAACCTTGGCTCACTGCAACCTCCGCCTCCGGGGTTCAAGCGATTCTCCTGCCTCAGCCTCCCAAGTAGCTGGGATTGCAGGCATGCACCACCACACCCCATTAATTTTATATTTTTAGTAGAGACGGGGTTTCCCCATGTTGGTCAGCCTGGTCTCGAAATCCTGACCTCAGGTGATCCGCCCACCTCAGCCCCCAAAGTTCTGGGATTACAGGCATGAGCCACGGCACCCAGGCTGTATAAAATTTTTAAAGGGATGACCCAAAATACCTCAATTTGAAGAGGCAGTATAGCAATAGTTCAAAATTCATATTCTGTGACCAGACTGCCCGAGATTCCAGTCTTAAGGCCACTGCCTCCCTACCGAAAGGACCTTCAGTGTTTCATTTTATCTCTCTGTGCCTCCATGTTTTCACCTGTAAATGGGGTAATATTTATCTTGAGCTTTTTGGAAATAAATGTGCCAATTATGTAGAGTGCTTAGAAAAATGTTGCCATTAAAACTGCTTTTGCAAATATTGTAACTGAGGCAATTATTACAGTGAAAGAGATCTGACCTAACTGACTCCATCTTGCTTCTAACCTCCAAGCTGCCCTTGTTCATTCCTGAGCATAGGCTGAAGAAATTTTGGGAGGAACTTAGTTTATGGTTTAGCTTTTAAAACAAAGACGTTAACACCCCTTTCCCAAAACAAACCCCATTCCTGCCTAGGGTCTAGATTGCCTTTGCAGGACTAACAAATGAGTCACGAGATCAGAAATTATGGTTGAGGAGTCATGCAGCTGGAGGGTGCAAGATTCTATACCTCCCCAAATTGCTCCTGGGGATACCATCGCTATTTTAAAACATAAGATGAGATCCTGAGATATTTTGCAGACCCTGCACTTGATGGATAAACTGGCTCATCTGACCTTGTGGACCCCACCAAAAAACTGACTTAGTGCGAGGACAACTTCGACTCCCTGTGATTTCATCTCTGACCTGACCAATCAAAACTCCCAGTTCACTGGCCTTCCCCCTACCAACCAAGTTATCCTTAAAAACTCCGATCCCCAAATGCTCAGAGAGACTGATTTGAGTAGTAATAAAACTCCGGTCTCCCACACAGCCTGTTCTGCATAAATTACTCTTTCTCAATTGCAATTCCCCCATCTTGATAAATCAGTAATAAGCAACATATCGATTGTTAGCTATCAATGTTATTATTATTACTATTATTACTAGTATTGTAACTAAACATAGGCTCAACTGCTTGCTGCTTGCAAAGCCAATAACAGGGATGAGTTAGTGAAAGGAAATTGACTTTATTCCAGAGCTAGCAGTGAGGAAATGGTCAAGGCTAGTATCTTAAGGAAACCATTTCAAACTTTAGGCTGGGACAAGGGGCTTACAAAGGGAACTTGGAATGGGAGACATGTGGAAATAGTCCTGAATACAAGGTCTGTGTGTTCTGTTCTGGTGGCTTTCTTGAGTTGTGCTCCACCTGGAGTGCAGGCTGGCATTATCTCAACCATGGCCAGGTTGTTGACTAACCACTTTGAGGTAATCTCTGGAATTTTGCAGTTGGGTGTCCCTGCCTGGTCTGTCTCATGATTAGCCCCTGGAACTTCTAAGTAAGCACATAGTTAAGTGTGCATGGTGTAAGTTTAACAAGCATACAGTTACATAAATGCGCATGGTGTAAGGGGGTTGTATGATGGAAAAAAGAGGAAATAAAGGGTTTTCAGGTACTTTTCAAGGCTACATTCTCAGATTAAGAAGGGAAAAAAGCTCTAAAATGCATTTCTAGGCTGGTATACACAGTTACAATATTAGTGAGAGAAAGCCAGATGTTTATCTTTTATTTTCTACTAATTCAATGAACAATTTTACAAAATTATAAACTTTTTGCAGCTTATTTTACTTTTAAGGAAAGAATTGCCAGTTAACATACAAGACCTTTCCTAACACTAAAAATATGAATTTCAAACTGAAGCAAAGCTGTTCTTAAAATATTTAAAATGAAGAGTATTTAAGGCTACTTTATTTTTACATTACATATTATTATAAGACAACCTCTTAGATACTATAGAATAATACATTAAAATTTTTATTACCTATATATTTTATAATGTGATTTCATTTTAAAACAAAATTATGTTAATAGGTTTTTCCCACATTATTTTTTTCTGACATTATAATTGATATATGCATTTTTTTACCTTGAATCACTATTTACAATTATTCCTAGGAAGAAAAAAATGTCAAAATGTGTTGTTTCTTTCTCTATAATGATATTCTGTGTGAATAGATGCATCTGAGATTTTTTCTCATTTCAATTCATTTCGCATGTAATATTACATAGCCTGGAGTATAAACAAAAGCTAAAAATAAAAACACATATTTCTTAGCTTGTGACAGCTATGATACACTTCCTGTAAAGAAGAAATAACCTAACCAAAACAGCAGTTTCAGAAAACACCTCTTCAAAGAGAAATTGTTTAGAAAAGGTATGATCTTAAAAGAAGAGCTGAGATGTTAAATAGTTAAGTTTTTACCTAAAAAATCAAACGCCTATAAAACATCAATATTTCTAATAATCATTAATCTTTGGCTTACAAGTACCTGGGGCGGGAAGCTTGTTACTTAACAAGGCATCCCATTCCTTTGCATTTCTGAAACACTCAAATTGAGTCACAAGTCGCCTCCATGTCATTTCCCTTCAGAAGTCCCGCCTCTACCCTCTATTTTGTAAGAAATAAATGCACTATCTTAAGATATTTCTTATGACATGATTCTTAGCTTTTAACTATCCTAATTGTTCTTTCCTAGTCATTCTTCTTTGCCAGTTTTCCTCTGAAAATCTCAGGCAATTTCACAGTCATTTCTTGTTTCCTTTCTAACATGAAATACACAAATGTAAACTTAATGAAGCACACAGTTGAAAATCAGAGGACTGCATTTTGTTTTCCTTTTGTACAACAACTTTTATTCTGCTTCTTCAACAAACATCTTAGAACATTGTAGCAACAAAAACATACATTTAGTCCAAAAATTAGAATGACCTATTTCAGGTCAATTAAATTTAAATGGCTGCCATCAATCCCTTTGCTTTCCATTTTATCATCAAGCATTATGTTACTGATTTTAATGTCCAGTTAGCTACTTATCTATTTTTATTTGTTGCCAAAATTAATTTCTTGGGTTTCTATTATGGGGTAAATCTATTCTATAAAGAGCTGAGAAAGTGTTATGCCTTAATTGTAAAATTAGGAGATAAAAAATCAACTTGTTTAAACATATTGCCAAACTCACCAATAAGTATGAAACATGAAATAAAGTTCTGTCACCCAATTTGTGAGAAATCAAACACATATATTCTCAAAGATAATTAGAAACAAACTTCTCTCCACAGTTTACCTCTGAATGAATAGGCACATACCTGGTATTTTTATTAATTCCACCCCCAACCCCCACATATAGATGAAAATTCTACCATGCTGACCCAGCTGTAAAGGAGTCACCTGCAATCCTGAGTGAGACATTCTTTGTGACAACTTCTTCCAAATATCTATTCCTGTAGATTGTATAACTACAATTGTATAACTACAATATTTGGAAGAAGTCATCACAAAGAATGTCTCACTCAGGATTGCAGGTGACTCCTTTACAGCTGGGGCAGCATGGTAGAATTTTCATCTATATGTGGGGGTTGGGGGTGGAAATTGAAGAATGATGATAAATAAGAATAAAAGAAAAATGGAAACATACTTTTCTGGAATTTAAAATAACTCATGATCTAGCCAAGTTTGTTTTTACAAATATTAAATGAAATTCCAAAAATCTATAAATACAAAATTGCTGTTAGCAATACAGCCGGTAGGAAGGTGGGGAAACAGGGCATGCTCTGTTTGAATAAAGTTAATATAAGTGAATAATAAATTATGGGAAGAGAAATAGGCACTCTAGTAACTTTGCTTCTTGAAGAACATGTTTTATGCATTTATGAAAATTCCCCCATAAATTAAGTAATGCATTAAAGAATGCAAGAAAAGGTAAACATTTTATTCAAACCAGTTGTGTTTCATTTCCCAGTTTTATTATATACCATGGAAAAGTGATTTTAAATTCCTAACTAAACCCTGACTTGCATCAGAAAATAATCTTCAATTCCACTTTTAAATTTACTTTTAAAAAGGAAAATGTGTATTTTACTGAAATCTTGTATTAATAAGATAACTTTGCTTTTTATATAACACTTTGGCCAGAAATCCTGAGTTTTACTCTATGTACTTGCTTACGTTTATCTGATGCATCTTAACAATAAATCTGTGACAATTTAGGCAATGCTGGTAAAGAATATCTTTAGTTAAACCAAACCAAAGCCCTGCTAAAGGTTGTAACATCATGTGCTGGCAGTTCCAAGTGAATTAGGCAAACTCTAATTTTACTAACTCAAAGATTATTAGGTATGTACTTGAGGTAACTGTCACATGCAACTTGAAGATAATCCCAAGATTTAGTCTGGGACTTTTGTTACTGGAAAGGTGTCCCCATCCAGACCCTAAAAGAAGGTTCTTGGATCTTTCCCAACAAAGAATTCAAGGCAGGTCCATAGAATAAAGTGACGGCAAGTTTGTTAGAAAAGTAAAGCAATAAAAGAATCGCTACCCCATGGACAGAGCAGCCCCATGGGCTGCTGATTGCCCATTTTTATGGTTATTTCTTGATTACACGCTAAACAAGGGGTGGATTATTCATGCCTCCCTTTTTAGATCATATAGGGTAACTTCCTAACATTGCCATGGCATTTGTAAACCGTCAGGTGCTGGTGGGAGTGTAGCAGTGAGGATGACCAGAGGTCACTCTCATCACCATCTTTGTTTTGCTGGGTTTTGGCCAGCTTCTTCCTCTGCAACATGTTTTATCAGCAAGGTCTTTATTACCTGTATCTTGTGCTGACCTCCTATCTCATCCTGTAACTTAGAATGTCTTAACCTCCTGGCAATGCAGCCCAGCAGGTCTTAGCCTCATTTTACCCAGCCCCTATTCAAGATGGAGTTGCTCTGGTTCAAACAGATCTGACACTTTCATGAGACCTGGGAGAGAAACTGATTCTAGTTAATGTCTGAACACTTAGAAAGGGATACATAATTTAACTGCACAGCTTAGAATTAGAGTCTAAAGCTCTTATTCTTACTCTAGGAAGGCACAAATGACTCAACAAATAAATCAATATTTTAAAACTTACACTGAATTTGGGTATTAAATTGATAATTTTTACTAGTTATTGGCCATATAGTATCAATCTGGCTGAGTTTGATGACACTAAATTTGGTAATTTCAAAGGGAGTGCAATGTGGCTTTTGCTATTGCTATTTATTTATTTTTTGAGACAGGGTTTCATTCTTGTTGCCCAGGCTGGAGTGCAATGGCACGATCTCGGCTCACCGCAACCTCTGCCTCCTGAGTTCAAGCAATTCTCCTGCCTCAGCCTCCCAAGTAGCTGGGATTACAGGCATGTGCCACCACGCCCAGCTAATTTTGTGTTTTTAGTAGAGACGAGGTTTCCCCATGTTGTTCAGGTTGGTCTCAAACTCCTGACCTCAAGTGATCTGCCTGCCTCGGCCTCCCAAAGTGCTGGGATTACAGGCGTGAGCCACCGCGCCAGGCCTGCTATTGTTATTTAATGATGATTTGCTTTTTGAAAGGATCATTGAAGGTTGCCCTCATGTTCTATAAATACTACCCAGGGATATGTCTCACCAATTATGGATACTCTCTGAGCATCTTGCGAATGTGCAGTTTGAAATTTTTATACTTATCTGTGCATTAAGTCAGTAGAATTTTGTACAGGCTATTCTCTAACTCCTTGAGATATGGCCATTAACGTGTAACAAATATGTAGTGGTAAGACTACCACTAATTACCCACTCTAGGGAATTTATCTAAAGAAAATAATTCAACAGAGGAAAATTTCATTTACAAACATTAATTGCAGTATTATTTATAATTGCAAACCATTACAAATATCCTAAATGTCCAACAGATAAATATTTTTATATCTATACAGATGAATGTTTTGTAGGCATAAGCTTGTATTTATGAAGATAATTTGATGATAAATATGAAGATATTTATAAAATCATGTGAACTGATAAAAGCACAATGTGGTCTTAATAATATAAGAAATATACAAACATTTTAAATTTGTTAGAAGGACAAATGGACTTATTCTGGATAGGTTTTCTAATTGTAAATTGATTTTTTTCTTTAAAAATGCTCTGTACCAATGTTATACAGTTGCATAAAATAAAGTCAGTCTAATCATCTGGTTTACGATACTACAGAAATAGCAGGATACTACAGAAATAGCAGAATACTACCTCTATCAGATAACTGCCCATGTTTTTTGAGCATGTCTAGTTAAAATGATAGGATCATATTTGAGTTTATTCTCTCCTGGGTAAGTATTGCACAGTAAAGACAAAGAGATGAGATCTATGGCAATTTATACAGGTAAAAGAATCTAAGATACATGAATGATGACATTCTATTCAAAACTGAGTCAGAAGTGCTTGGGTAAGATAATATTGACTGCTATTATTGAGCCTGCATCTGTCCTTCACTGTGCCTTATATTTATTATGTCACCTAATTGCCACAATTATGTTATGTGATTGCTATTATTATGAGCTCTATATTATCGATGAGGAAACCAATTTGTAAAGAAATTGACTTGTCTGAATTGCAGAGCAAGTAAATGTCCTAACCATATTTAAAGCCAGTTCTGTTTAGCTCCAGACCCTTTGACTTTAGCCACTATACAGTAGTGGTTATAGCATGAGCTTTGATTTCAGGTTCAAGTTAATCTTGATGAGCATAGGCATGCTTTTTCATTCCTGCCAACTTCAGATTTCTCTTGGTAAAATGAAATAATTGGAACACCTTTTTCCAAAGAAGTGTTCTGAGGCTTAGCAATATAAAACTTGTCATTTCATCCGTTCATTCAGCCAAAATTCATCAAACAGCAACTTCGTACCAATTCTTCAACTGTAGCTAGGAGATACTATGATGACTCAAAGAAGAGATAAAGACTTAATCAAAATACTTATGCAAATTAATGCATAATTGCCAAGTGTGTGAAGTATTATGAAAGAAAAATAAGTTGGGGGGGGATGTCTTTAATACTTCAGGGATTGGATAAGTCTTCCCTGAGGAAATGCTACATCATCTGAGATCTGAAAGATAAGTAGAAATTTCTTTTTTTGTTGTTGTTGTTTTTTTTTGAGACAGAGTTTCGCTCTTGTTGCCCAGGATGGAGTGCAATTGTGTGATCTTGGCTCACTGCAACCTCCACCTCCTGGGTTCAAGAAATTCTCCTGCCTCAGCCTCCCGAGTAGCTGAGATTACAGGAGTGTGCCACCACGCCCAGCTAATTTTTGTATTTTTAGTAGAGACGGGGTTTCACCATGTTGATCAGGCTGGTCTCGAACTTCCGACCTCAGGTGATCTGCCTGCCTCAGCCTCCGAAAGCTGGGATTACAGGCATGAGCCACCATGCGCGGCCGATAGGTAGAATTTTTTTTTTTTTTTTTTTGAGATGGAGTTTTGCTCTGTCACCCAGACTGGAGGGCAGTGGTGCAATCTCGGCTCACTGCAACCCCTGTCTCCTGGGTTCAAGCGATTCTCCTGCCTCAGCCACCCGAGTAGCTGAGATTAGAGGCGCTCGCCACCATCCCTGGCTAATTTTTGTATTTTTTTTTTTTAATAGAGACAGGGTTTCACCATGTTGGCCAGGCTGGTCTCGAACTCTTGACCTTGTGATCCGCCCGCCTCAGCCTCCCAAAGTGCTGGGAGTACAGGCGTGAGTCACCACGCCCGGCTGAAAATTCTTAAACAGACAGCATGTGAGCTTCTCTGGCAGAGCACTGCATGCGTAAAGACCCTGAAGCAGGAGGATGTGTGTTTGTCGAATCAAAATTAGGCAAGTAAATGACCTTTTGTTTCTAAAGCAAAAGAGCAGCATAAAATGATGCCAGAGAGAGGAGCATGGGCCACATAATGAAGAGCCCTTTCGACCATTTAAATGATGTTGATTTTTTTTTTCTTTCCTTAGAGGAATGTAAGTCATTTAAGGTTTTTGACTAAAGCAAGAACCTAATCAGATTTGAGTTTGAAAAGAATGGAGAAACAGTGAGGGATGACAGAAGTGGGGAGATAAATTAGCAAATGCCGTGTGGGGGCGGGGCGGTGGATACAAGTAGACAAGACTAAACCCAGACTCTGAGGATTTCAAACACTTAATCATTGAAGCCAGCTGAGCAACTTCATAATGAAACCACCTTTGCAAAAGTTATATCTGCGAGAAAATTTTAAAAACAAGCTAACCTAACCCACCCCCCATCTTGCCTTTCCCTAAATTATTCCTGGGCTATTGGATCAAGCTAACTTTAAAAGACATTTAGGCTACAGTTTAAATGATCATTGTTTTCCCAAAACTCAGCAGCTTTTGTAAAGCTAACAGGAGGCCTCCAGGCTACGGGGAGAGGAGTGTGAGTCCTGCTAAGATGCGGACATTATTCCGGAGGTTGTGAGACACGCAACTTTCCCCAATTCCTCTTGCAAAATAACACCAGTATTGTAGACTGGCCTGTTAAGATAGCTTGTCAGGTTTCTTTGCATGTCTGACTCACATGGCTCCACCTGGACCCGATGACTCCACCTGAACCGACAACCCCACTCCTGTGGCCCCACCCAGAAGCAATTCAGCCAGCAAGGGTTTCAACCCCCCTATGATTTCATCTCTGCCCCAAACAATCAGCAGCAAGCACCTGTTAACTGGCCACCCCTACCCCTTCCCCCAAGCTGCCTTTGAAAAGCCCCTAACCTAAGAGCTTTGAAGGAGATGATTCGAGTACGAACTCCATCTCCCACATGGCATGGCTGGCCTCCTGTCTATTAAACTCTTTCTCTACTACAATGCCATGGTCTTTCTTTATGCAGTGGGCAGGAAGGAACTCTTGGGCAGTTACAACAAAGAGCAGCTAGAGAGACAAGGGAAAACCAAGGCTGGACAGTGTAAGAGAAACCAAGGGCTTCAATTCTGAAGGTGTAATGAATTATAATGGAAAATAACTTTGTTTTTATTGTCCCCACGGATTTATGTTCTGGTTCTGCTTCTGATCTGATTTTGTCTGTTCCACTTTTACGTTTTCCTTTTCAAGTAACAATTATTACCATTAAACTTTGGAGTAATTTCCAAGGATATACTTTTTATAATTTTAATTTATTTTATTTTATTTTATTTTTTGAGACAGGATCTCACCTGCTCACCCAGGCTGGAGTGCAGTGGAGCAATCATAGCTCACTGGAGCCTTGAATTCCTGGGATCAAGTGATCCTTCTGCCTCAGCCTCCCGAGTAGTTGGGACTACAGGGATGTGCCACCACACTTGGTTAATTATTTTATTTTCAGTGAAGGTGAGGTATTGCTATGTTGCCCAGGCTTGTCTTGAACTCCTGGCCTCAAACAATCCTTTTGCCTCAGCCTCCCAAATCACTCGGATTACAGGCATGAGCCACCACATCTGGCTTCCTTTTTTATAATGTACAACCCTTACTAGAAATGATGAAAACAGAAGACATTTAGTATCAACATGGAAAACAAAACCAAATCCATTTCTACTGAGTTTGGATTTTTCCTGTGTTTTGACAGTTAGAAAAAGTCTAAGGTTATTATTTTCAAGGATGACCAGATGTTTACTCCTTATAAATGTGACTTTAAAACTCAGTATGTGAAATAAGAAAATTGACGTGTACCTCTGGAATTTTAGGTGAAGTTTAGTAAACTGAACAAAGTTGAATTAGCTCACTTATTTTTTGAATTGCCTCCCAGATAATTGTATAGCTTATGAATAAAATATGTAGTCCTATTTTCAGATGCACTCGAACCAGAGCAACTTCATCTTGAGTGAGGGTTAGGAAAAAAATGAGTCAGGGACTTGCTGGGCTGGATTCTCAGAAAGATAGGTATTCCTAATGAGAGAGGAGAGAGGAAGGAACCAGTTAGGCAGATAGTTAGGACAAGGCCCCTGATAGAAGTCTTTCCAACAAAAGAGCAGCCTGGAAGCAATCAAGCTGCAAGCGCAGATAAGGAAGCAAGGTCCAATGCCTTTGTCTCTTGTGCAACCAGTGAAATCTGCCTATCCATGGTGGGCTTCAGTGAGCACTTTCCTCTCCTTTTTGGGCATACTCAGATAAGGGAACTTATACAGAGGGGCTTGCCTAGGACAGACCTGCAGCCATATAGATAAGAAAAATTACACAGAACCAAACACATCTGCAGTGGAATATTCCATCTCCTTACACATACACAGTAAGGGAAATAAAACAACATGGAGTAACTCAGGCTAAGGACCCACATGTGCACTAGAAGGATGGAATGGAGCTAACAAGAATTCATCCCTTATGCAAATAAGACATCCAGCCCTAACTGGTTTTTTGTGCCTCATGTAAATGAAACCCTCTGCCCCTGTAACTTGTTTATAAAAGCCTTTGCATTCAACTATGAAATGGCAATTCTTTTGGGCCCCTTCTCCACTGTGGAGAGCTTTCCTCTTTAGCTTATTGAACTTTGCTCCAACCTCACCCTTGGTGGCTATGCTCCTTAATTTTCTTAGTCATGAGACAAAGAACTCCGGTAATACTTCAGACAACGAGACTCCTCCAGTGACTGTAGACTGCTTCACTAGCCTCTAGATGTTTACAATTAAGGGAACAGATTGATAACATTTACTAAACATACTGAGACTTAGGAGTGTCCTGATGTCGCTATATCTTCACAACAGAAGCATTCCTAATTTTGCTTTAAAGATAATAATATTGAGGCTGGGTGCGGTGGCTCACACCTGTAATCCCAGAACTCTAGGAGGCCAAGGTGGGCAGATAACAAGGTCAGGAGATCGAGACCATCATGGCTAACACGGTGAAACCCTGTCTCTACTAAAAAATACAAAAAATTATCCGGGCGTGGTGGCAGGCACCTGCAGTCCCAGCTACTCGGGAGGCTGAGGCAGGAGAATGGTGTGAACCTGGGAGGCAGAGCTTGCATTGAGCTGAGATTGCGCCACTGCACTCCAGCCTGGGCAAACTAGCAAGACTCCATCTCAAAAAACAATAAATAAATAAAAAAGTAAAAATAAATAAAAAGTAAAGATAATAATATTGATTCCTGCAAAATACAGTAATTAAGAAAATCCTTTACCATAAGCCCTTATAGCAGAGCATATTTCCCCATGGTCTTTTTACATTTTTATCCTGTATATAAACAAGCATTGTACCTAGGGTGGACATGTTCCTGCTCTTACTTTTGGGAACGACCTACTCTGTCTATGGAGTAGCTGTTCTTTCACCACTTCACTGTCTTAATAAATTTGCTTTTGCTTTGCACTGTTGACTTGCCCTGAATTCTTTCTTGCATGAGTTCCAAGAACCCACTCTTGCAGTCTGGATCAGGACTCCTTTCCTGTAACGTCTTTCTGGTGACCACGAAAGGATGGTACTGAAAAAAAAAAAAAAAAACTCAACCCAAGGGAAATAGACTGAAGCACTGATTGGTAGACTTTGGGTAAATATTGAGATACCCAAATAAAAGATGGGATTGGGTTAGAGGCCCAATTTAGGGGAGTTAGAGTCTCTCCTAAGACAGAGAAGGTTAAAGGCCTCTCTTAATAAAAGACAAGGATGTTTGACCGAACTTGGGTTCGAAGCCCAACTTAGAAAGGTTAGAGTAATTCCTAAGATTTAGGGGGTTAGAGGCCCCTCTCAGTAAAGTCCCTCTTGTCTAAGAATGGGTTTGGCACTATGGGATGCTAACTGCTATTCTCTTTGGGTTATTCTGCCTTGCAGTTTTTGCTGACGGGTATGGGTGACAGAATTAGGCATGTACAGGATGGTGAGACACGGGGAGCTCTTTCCTTCCTAAAAATGAAAACTGGAGAGCTAATGGAACTGCTGCAAAAGATCCCTTTGCTACTGACAAGTGGCCGCCTGAACTTTTTAGTTTTGCTGCAATGGGTGTGTCTTTCTCTGGCCTCCTTGAGCACTTTGCCCTCCTGACCCTGCCACATGCAAAGCTTTTCTCTCTCTCTTTCTCTTTTCTATCTTTTCTTCTACTGAGGGCGACCATCTTGCCCAGAGACTGCATGTTGAAACTCATGGTCAGAGGTTGCATTAACGATGATCAGGCCCAACCAGGGGCAAGTTTGAGCCTTGCCTGTTTGATATTGGGTGCTAAACAGAGTAGTTAATGTCTATGTTTTGTCACATGTAGTTTGCTCTGGACAGAATGGAAACAGATAATTTTCCTTTGTATTGTGGCTTGGCCCCCAGGGCTCTGGTGCAGTGAGCCAGGTCACTAGGGCTGCTCAGGGAAAGGCAACCCAGAAACTTGTCATGCTGGCAAAAGAATTTCTTACCAGTCAAACTTCTGGCCTCTCTCTCCCTCTGAACAAATGGTAAAAATCACTGTTTATCTCTGTAAAGTTTTGATTACTGGGAAAAAAGATTCATGAGGCTAATTTAAGCTGTGGTGGATCTGGTGAACTTTGTTTGTCTTTCTGTATTGTTCTGTCATAATGAAGGGTACCTTAGGATAGAATGCAGGCCTAGGACTCCTATAAGCCTGCTGTTCAAGATGGCCCAGCAAACTGGTCAGTCCTGTCCTTGGGAGCTTGACCTTGTAACCATGTGGCCATGCTTTCTCTTTTCACAATGGTGGCCTGGGGTCAGGGTTCAATTCCTGGCTTAGGGAATGGTCCTTTATCTTCTGCCTGTCTTTGGATTTATATGTGTTATGTGTGTGATGTTTATATATGAAACAGCTTTAATTAATTGGTTTAAGAGTAATAAGAGCTTAAATCAAATATTTTAAAAGAAAAATAAAAATTGTAATGCCTTTTAGTCCACATGAGTTTAATAATCTTTGGGAAATAAAAACAGCTTTAAAGATTATTAAAAATAAAGACATTTGGTCTAAATTAGGCAGGTCAGATGTTAAGTTTTAAATGCCTTAAGGTCATAAACTGCTTCTTTGACTTAAAAAAAAAGTTGTTCAACTTATTTTGGAGGGTTAGATTCTAGATAAGGCCTGGGGACATGTGGTGTTAGCCATGCCCCCTAGCTATGCTGTAAAAAGTCAGACCTTATCTGGTGTCCTAAGCTCCACACCTAGTATATAATTAAAATTGATTACTTAGCAAGGTTTTCACCAAACATAAAAGTCACTAAGCATTAATAGTGTAACAGTATTTGAGACTACTGAAGAAACAGTTTTACATGCAAGGTGTGTGAGGAAAGTGAAAATGTGTTTGTGATAAAAGATTATAAAATGTCATGAGAATGTAGATTTCTTGCCTAAATTAAAGGGTTAACAGATTGTGGTAAGTTAGATAGAATAAAGCTGAAGGTTTGAAAAAATTGTGCAAGGTTTGTGAAAAATTAATCTCATGAAAGAAATTCTGTGTGTGAACATATTGGCTAATGTTAAAGGGGTATTCAGTTTTTCCTTAAATTGAGCATTGGAATAAAACACAACAGGTTTTTCTTAGAGCACTGATTTGCTCTTTAACGAAAATTTGTAAAGAGTTATAAAAGGTTTATTGGAATATTACCTTATGGTCATACTGATTAAAACTGAATAGATTTATCTATGATGTTTTATTAAGAATTGGGTTTAACATCAACAGTACACGAATGCAAAGGTGAAATTTGGCTTATTTGGTATAAAAGTAATACAGGAAACATTGTCAAATATAAAATTGGCTTTCTTTGGGCTGTGTTTGTATAAATATGTTATTGGTATTTGTTCCAAAATTATAAAGACTTCTATAATTCTAATATGGCTTAGCGTATGTTATTAATAGTTATAAGTGTTAGGTAAAATTTTGTATGACACAGAAGTAACCAAATTTCCTTATCAACTGTGGCTTTAATTGTGGCTGTCTTACAACTTTTTGCCATCCACAGACAATTACCTTGTGTTGGTCCTCTTCAAATGTGGTTTACAATAAGCTACCAGGATTTGATAGATGTTCTTAAATGCAAATTTCTGATAACTTTGGAGATTGTGACATTAGAATACAGAAAAAAACTTTCAGGGGTCTCATGAAGACCTGAAATGTTCATGACTATCAAGTAGAACAGGAATTAATTACATGGACTGAACTAATAGGAGACTGAAGTAATCTTTTTGACTTTTTTCTTAAAACAGTGCTGATCTCTTGTTTTGTTTTTCTGAGTTGAGGAAACTTTTTAGTTATTTACAGCTTGTAACAATTGAGTAAAGTATACTCCTGTGAACAAAGTTTGGAGCATATTTATTTCTCTCTACCTGATTTCTCCAGAATTTGGAAACTATTTGTGAGTATTCTCGATTTATGGCATAGTTATTTGCATAAGAGCAATAAGAATTTTTTTTTCTTTGCACAAGACACAATTGGAGAAATTGCTTATTTTGCCAAAGTTTGAGGGGAATGGTATGCTTTCTTTTAAGGAATCAAACTTGACAAAGCCAATTAAAGCCTCTTGGGAAAACTAGCCTCATACCTTGTCTACCTAGTCCCTGTACAGAATTCCTGTACAGGGTTTCTGACCTGTAGTAAATAAAGAATGTCACTTTTTGACAGGCCCGGGAGCCCCAAGTTATCTTGGGACCTCAGGAGGAGAGGAGTTTACTCAACTCATATGTATTTGAAGGTACAGACCTATGGCAGGGCTTGGCTTTAAAAAAGTCTTATTTGAGATTCCTTCTATGGAACAGAGTTTCATCAAAGCCAATTCTTTAAAAAGCTTATGTGAAAAATAATTATTCTTGCTTCACTTTATACAAATAATCAGGCCAATTATAATAAAGCAAATTGGTCTTACCATGATTTGTCTTTAGTAAAAATGGGAGGCTGGAGAGAGAAATTATGTTTCAAAAACTATGGTACACTTACTATTAGATTCTCGTCTCATTTGTTGTTTTTGTGTTTGTTTCTGAAATTTAGGCTAATCACTGGTTGGTTCACTGGAATATGCAATTTAATAACCTTGTTTATTCCAGTGAACCAACCAGTGATCTCTGACTGCAGCTCAGAAGAAATAAGAGAAATGGGTAATGTAAAAATCTAGATCAATATTCTAATTCTGAACACATATTGGAATCAGCCAGCAACCCTACATCAGCTTGTTTCCAACAACTGCCCAGTTCTTAGAAAGCCTTCCTGTTTAGTTTGCTTGGAATGATTTTACTTATTTTACTTTCACTGTGATTGTGCTCTTTGTATAGAAATGCAAGATAAGCTTACTCAGTGCTTTCTTAAATTGGACACTTATTAATCTTCCAGATATCACCTTTTGTTGGAACTAGAAGTTATGAACAACCCTCACCATACCAACACTTTCTGACTGTGCTCCTCTCTACCCTGAATGGAAGAGACCCAATAGTTAGGCAGGAATATCATTGCCCCTATTCAGCCTTAAGAAGCTACAGAAGACAGATCTTCATTGGTCTGCAATGCTTAGGATTAACAGCCCTCCTGTAAAGGGAGGAGGGAAATACGTCAGAGGCATTTGAACCAGAGCAACTCCATCCTGAGTGAGGGCTAGGAAAATGAGGCTGGGACTTGCTGGGTTGCATTCCCAGTAAGTTAGGTATTCCTAGCCTCTAGATGTTTACGGTTAAGGAAACAGATTGATAATATTTGCTAAACAGACCCAACTTAGGAGTGTTCTAATATCCCGATATCTTGAGATCAGAATATTCCTAATTTTGCTTTAAAGATAATAATATAGATCCTTGCAAAATAGAGTAATTAAGAAAATTAATACCTTACCACAAGCCCTGTGGCAGAACATATCACCCCATGATTTTTTTATCCTATATATAAACAAGTATCAGACCTAGGGTGGATGCCTTCCTCCTCTTACTTTCAGGAATGCCCTACTCTGTCTATGGAGTAGCTGTTCTTTCACTACTTTACTTTCTTAATAAACTTGGTTTTGCTTTGCACTGAGGACTCTCCCTGAATTTTTTATCATGTGAGATCCTAGAATCCTCTCTTGGGGTCTGGATCAGGACCCCTTTCTGGTAACACTATGATGAAATGGATAAAGTTAAATCAAACTGATATTTATGTTTTTTCTTTTCTGAGAAATTCAGTCCATAAAAGGTTTTATGTCACTTTCACTTTGTTCTATTGTTTGGATTCTGAAGGTATTAATTTCTGAAAAGAAATCCCTAATCTCTTATGGATAGAGAATATAACTTACTCTTTTACCCTATGAATTAATATTTAATTAAATTAGAAACTATGAGTTTGAATATTAATTTCCTTGTTTTTAGAATTTCTTCACAAAATCAGAGTGTTCTCCTATTTTAATGCTCCAAAGGAAATTATGCTCCAAATCATAAATGAATTCAACCATTCTTTTGAAAACATCTTAATATCTGTACTCTATTTCTTCCATTTTGAATATATTCTCATAGCTAGTAGTCTTGCTGTGGACAAGGAATAGGTATTAGAATTTGTGAGCAAATAAAGATATGCAGAACCATGGGTTCCTACTTTAAACTACCTTGAGCTTGTAGAATCTATATCATGTCAGGTGATAAAGAATAAACTGTTAACGTAGAAAGGAAACAAGAAAAACCGAGGGAATTAACCTAATCAGTTACACATTTTAGTGCCTTGAGGAACTAAACTGTTTCATTCTTCATGAACCAAATGATATCTGCAAAAGTGTTGTTCTTTCTTTGTTCCCTTTTGGTCTTATGATATTTCTCCTCATTGGCTTTTCAAGTCTTGCAAAAATTGGTGCTGTTGTTGTTGTTCCAAAATAGTTGCTGGCACATGCTATGTGGCAGACATTAAACTCAAACTAACACATCCTTACTGATTAGTTTCTAGTTTATGGTTGCTGAGGACTGAGCAGAGCTCTTCCAAAGCTTAATTTATAAAGCACTGAAAACTATAAGCGAGGGCATATTAAAATCTGTTCATATAAAAGTAAACTAACATTTGTGCCATATATCATAGGTGTAGAACCTGTATGATTAGAAATAGAACATCCAAACATCAACTGAATTATCCATTACTAATAAATAGTAAAATTGTGAGTAAAATATTAAAAATTCATATGTGTACAAATAGGAAAGCAACAAAGAACAAAGTATTCTACTTTATTATTTAGAAAAAGATAATGAAAGGAGAGCAATACCTGTATCAATAGTTAAAATAATACTTAAGATAAATGTCTCAATTTTCTCTTTCACATCGTTCTTTTCCCTACATCCTTTAATTATGAATTTCTTAATTAAGGATTTTATTTTAGTAGGTAAGATATATTCTTTGATTTATTAATTTTTTTCAGCAACTATTGCCTGAACATGTTCAATTTTTCAGATCTTCTACTAGGCTCTGGAAATGTAACAGTGAACAAAAACAAACATCCCTTATATGTACATGGTACTTTCAGTAAGGTTGTAAAGAAAGAACCAAATCAAATTATCTCTGAAATAAAGCCCACATTGCATTGTCCTTTTGCAAATACTGTAGGGGAAAGGTACATGTGGGGTTATAATGTTACCAAAGGGGTCAGGAATTGCTGACTCAACCACACTAAGGAGACTGACTACAGGAAAGAATGGACTCTACTGAGAGGGAAGTGGAAAGCATATCCAGCTGATGGAGTAGGGTCTGCAAAGAAGTGTGGTGGGCACAGGAAATCTAGATAATTTTACTCTGGATAGAGCAAAGGAGAAAATGAGGATAAAAATCAAGCTACAGAGGTTGTTAAACACAGACCATGGAGAGCTTCTCAGGCTAGGTTAAGAATATTGTTTTCATGCCAAGAGTCATTGCAGGGCATTGAAATATTATGAGCACCTGATAGAGGGGTTTTTTTTGTTTTTGTTTTTGTTTTTGTTTTCTGAGACAGAGTCTTACTCTGTGGCCCAGGCTGGAGTGCACTGGTGCAATCTCAGCTCACTGTAACCACTGCCTCTGGGGTTCAAGCGATTCTCCTGCATCAGCCTCCAGAGTGGCTGGGATTATAGGCGCACACCACCACACATGGCTAATTATTTGTATTTTTAGTAGAGACTGAGTTTCACCCTGTCTTGAATGGGGTGAAGCTGGTCTTGAACTCCTGACCTCAAATGATCCACCTCCCAGACTGCTGGGATTACAGGCATGAGCCACTATGCCAGCCAACTGATTGAGTTTTGAAAGGAACACCATGACTGTACAGTGCAGAGTGGATGACAAAGAGGACAATTTAGTTATGAATAAGCCAGTTGGAGGTTATTTTCACATGTTTTGCAGGTGAAATGTAATATTCACTTTAACCAGAGTAATTGGAAAGCTCTTCAAAAGATGTATTAGAAAGTGGTCATATATTCTATACAAAAGCTTTTGAGAAATATCAGTGATTTTAGGTTTGCACAATATTTTTTGTCTCTGTTAGTCAGTGTGATAAATAAGGCTGGAGATTTTGAGGCTACAAGTGAACACCTTACTTGGATTTTGTACATGTTAAGTTTATTTATCATCAGAGAAAGATAATTCTATTCTCAAGAGTGGGGTCAGAAAGCTACAGCCAAATCCAGACTCACTGCTGAGTAATTTTGTAAATATAGTTTATTGAATCACAGCCACACCCATTCATTAGTGCATCATCTTTTAATGTTTTTGCACAGTGGTGGAGTTGAATAGTTCCAACAGAGATTATATGGCCTGCAAAGCAGATAACATGTATTATCTGCTCCTTTACATAAAAAGTTTATTGACTCCTGCCCTAGAAAATGGAGATAATTTTATTTTTACTTTCTTTGTTACTCCCTTCGTTGATGTTTGTCACCAAAAAGGTAATCACTCCTAAGTAGCCACATTACTTAATGTATGTGTTCAAAAAATAAATTATTAAATCTCTACAGCTTGTAGGCACTGGTAATATTTAGGATGATGCTCCTAGTTTAAGGTGACTCACATGCATGAACGATTGAATCCAGTCAGTGTGAAAGTGCTATGTGATATAGCCAATCCCCTTCCAAACCATCTTTACCTAAAGAATATTCCCCAAATACAAAACAAATAAACACACAGAATCCATGTTTATAGCTTATAAGATTTTAGAAAATTACTGAAACATAACAGAATTTTATTTCTTTGCATTAGTAGCTTTCATGTTTCTACAGTATCTACCCTATAAAATAAACTCAGGCACAAACTGCCCATTGTCTCAGAGTGACAGAGCCAGAATTCTAACCCATCTTGTAATTAAGAAGCTGGGTCCCCTTGAACCCAATAATTGATTTAATGTACACCAATTTGTGAACAATATTGTTCACTAATGAAAGATCATTCTACTAGGATTTACTACTAGAATAAAGGTTTAACTGTGTATGTAGCCTTGTGAGCTCATTGCCTCATTTAGTTCAACCAATAATAATTAGAAAAATTATTTAAATATCTAATGCATACAATAGAGCAATAGATATTTCTTTTCCCAGAAAAAAAGATTTTTTGAAGGCATAAACCATTAAAACTGTTTTTGTGTCCTCCACAGCAAAGACTGCTCTTCTAATGTAAGGAATCTAGATGATTATGGAAGGAAAAGAAGTGCTGTCATTTCAATGAAAACTACTCCAGTAAGTCTCCTAAATAGTCAAAGGGATGAACCAAATTACTACTTACGTAGTTCCTTTCAGTTAAATCTTTATGAGCACCATGCTGCTTCCTTGAGGTGTAAACATGTATCAAACACAAGGGAAAAGATATGTGTGAATAATATGGTTTGGAATAATGTCAGCATCACACTCCTCATATAATTAAAATACCTAATTGAATATGATCACATAAAGAAATAACCACTTATTTCTAGAAATAAGTGGAAGGAAATACACCAAAATATTAACTTATTTTCTTTTGTGGAATTAGTGCATTTTTGTTCCTATTTAATCTCTGTTTTCCAAATGTACTTTAATACAAATGTATTGCCTTTTCAATAGAAATATATTTTATGGAAAAAAGTAAAATATTAATAGATTCTTAAAAAGATTTGTGCACATTAAATTTAATCTCCATTGATTATCCAAGATAAATTGATATTGTTGATTTATGAACTATTCTGAAAAAATACTTTCAAGGCTAGTAGGTGCAGGGAATGCACCAAATGATGCAAAGAAATAACTGTTAAGAAAACCCAAATCTTTTGCATTTCAATGCATTAAAAGGCATTCAATGATAATAGTTCTCCTGTATAAAATAGCATAGTTGTCTTAGCCCATTTTTGTGCTGTTGTAAAAGAATACCTGAATCTGGCTAGCTTGAAATGGAAGAAATTTATTGGCTTACAATTCTGGAGGCTAGAAGTCCAAAACTGAGGGGCCAGCATTGGG
Source organism: Pan troglodytes (assembly GCF_028858775.2). NCBI lineage: Eukaryota > Metazoa > Chordata > Mammalia > Primates > Hominidae > Pan > Pan troglodytes. Next base: position 138,933,254 of record NC_072401.2, read on the forward strand.
AAGGGGCTTCTTGTTCATCAATCTGTATTGAGAGGGCAAAGAGAGGGCGAGAGAGAGCAGCAGTGGGCTGAACTCATCCTTTGATAAGGAACGCACTTCTGCGGTAATGAATCCACTCCTGCAATAACAACATTAATCCACTCATAAGGGCAGTGCCACCATGACTCAAACACTTCTCTTTAGGTCCCACCTCCCAACACTGCCATATTGGGAGGCAATTTTCCAAAACATGTACTTTGGGGGACACATTCAAACTATAGCAATTGTGCTGAATACTTAATTTAATTTAACTTGAAATAAGTGATGATTAAGTTTTGCTCACCAGCCTGTTGGTGACAAATGGTATTGGGAAGCATATTCATGACCATAGAAACATGTTCATGAAAAAGCAGTAAGCCTACCCTCATTTATGTCTTAACTACTAAGGGATCGTAGAAAGAGCAGAGGTTTAGAGTAAGCTACATGTTTTTAATTTCTCTCTTGTTGTTCTCAAAGTTGGAGTCTTAGCTCCTTCATCTTTAAGAATGGGGTTGACATCTATTCTACTACCCACTAAGCATTAGTTCTTATTTGTAACAGTAATAGGTAACCTTTGCTGAGTGTTTCCTATGCAAGAGGAACTTTGCATCTGTGAAAATTGTCTAATTAAAATGGTCCTATTAGAATCCTTGTGTGCAGAATATAGTATTCAGGATCAGAATGGTTTAATAACTGGGTTAAGGTCTTGCAAATGGTGGGGGAATAGCTGGAATCATATCCAGACAGGCTGGTATTTGAGTTCAAGCTGATAACAACTATGCATTCAGCCTCCTATTCTCATAGAAACTTGATTTAGCTTTTTCATTTCAACTGATATGCTAATACTAATACTCTGATTACATGAGCACCACCAGACTTTAATTAACTCCAGTTTCTTTCCTATCAAAAAATTTCTTTAGGCTTTCAGATGTAAAGAGATTCATAAATTCAGCAAATCTTCACTTTTAGTTACAAGTATTTCTCCTTCACTTAGATAAAAAGAAATCCCACAGATGATTTTATAGCAGACCTCTGTTATTTGTCTGCTGATAATTCATTAAACAAAGCCAAAAAAGGAAGAAAAGCTTTTCTGTTTTTATTTTTTTGACTTGTTAATCCTTGCAAAGTTGATCCTGCTAGGAAGCTGCAGGGTACTTTAAACCAGGTCATTTTAACTAAACATAAATACAGCACAAATTGGATGTCCCCTCAGGCCTTTGAACTGACTTGAAGCTAAGACTTTACCCAGGCCTTTGGTTTTATCTATGCATGTCCTTGGAGGAGAGCCAAATGCTCAGCAGAAACACACATTTGCAGGAATAGGACCAGCTGCAGAAGGTTTTGAAGCTATAAGCACTAGCACTTTCTAAAAGCTGAAAAATATAAACGATCTCTGAACTTTAATTACTTGCCTTCTCCAAAGGCACATGTAGAAACCCCCATGTCCATGCCTAAACTGTTCACTGCTGTGGGGTATGATGGAAAGACAATTAGCTTTGGAGCTTGCCCAGTTTTGCAATACTGGCTTGCTATGCATTTCTGCAAATTGTTGAAGTTTTATCCTCAGTTTTATAATAACTTAATGGGGTTTTTTGTATGTTCCTGGAATATAACAGAATATCAACAAATAGTTTTATGTTGAAGCTGACCACTTTGCATTACCAGTATTCAGAAGTATGTCATTCAAGATATTCATTTTTTAATAAGATTTCAAATATTCATCTCATTCTAAAGCTATCTTGCCTTTTAGTGAATTCTCTTTTTCTTTTCCTTTTACGGCCTTCCACTGCAACTGTCTTTCTAATGACTGTATCATTTTGCACCACCACTATACAGAAGGCTCATCCTTTAGAGCAAGAAAAATGCTAATTTATAGAGCATTCATGAAATACTCCTTCAAACTTATTTAAGCTGAAATGATACAGTCTCAAGTACCAAATTTCTAAAAATGGCTTGAAAGGCTTTGGAATTAAATGGGAGAAAATTTTTTTTCCATGTCTCATTAAAAGAAATGTATTTAAACAGTTCAATTAGGAAAGACAAAATAAATTTATTCTTTTAAGTATGACAATGGAAAGAGGCATCTTACCAAGTAATGTCTTCTGAACTCAGGCATATTGGTTTAATTTTCAAGATTAACTAATCTTACAATTACTTATATTATGATCTGCAATTATATCCTGTAACATGAGCATTTTACCCAAGTTTAATGGCATTGTAGATCCATTTCCTTTCCTAAGAGATAAAGACACTGAAGGAGATTTTCAATGCCCTGTGTCCAGAAGTAGAAAGAGTACTGCGTTCTGCTTCAATGATATTAACACCACTCTCAAGCTTGCCTGTTTATAACACACAAAAAATAAGACAAGTGTCAACTTTAGAAGACTACAAAGAGAATAAATTTGAAGTAAACTACAGGATGCCTATTTTCTTTTTCTGGATTCTTGGAGTTAAGTGAGGTCCTGAGAAATGCCCATCTATATATTCTGAAGGCCTTTCAAATGATGCCAATAATTTACAGTCACTTAATAACTGAAGATACCTGAACCAATATTGACTAAAAACTCTGGCTTCCAGCTTTACTGAGTGTTCTGGGAGTTAATAGAGGTCTCTAGTATATGCAAAAGACACCCACAATTGAAACTCTGGGACACAGAAAAGAAGACCTTCAAAGTCTCATGAATTATATGCCAACTCAAGGCCCTTGTAGCGGCAGGCTAGCTCCTACTTAGAGGGATAAATCAAAGCATTAATCAGTCTTGTCGGGAAAGCAGGTGTTTTGACTGCCTTTGTGGTTCATTTTCATGCAAAAGGGTTGTGGGACACAGAAATCACAAGGGATTGCAAATAAATGACACTGACAGGATTGATCCCACCAGGCGAGGGGGCTAAAATCAGCCCGTCTTTTCATATTATGAAATATACCTAATAGCAGAGCCTCTTTAAGCTCTAGCTCCACAACAGCCTATTTGTGAGCTCAGGATTTTTTTCTTCTTTTTTTTCCCTTGTCTTTTCTTTTTATAATAAACTATTCCAGCAACTGTAGCAGGTTTAGAATGTTAAAGAACCATGGTGCACAAGATTTGACAAAAGGATTTTTGTTTTTAAAGGACTTTAAGGACAGGATATACAAACTCTGTAATCTGGTTCCAAGATGGAAGGGGAGGAAGAGGATGAGGAGAAGCGAATCCTTCATTTCACCCTCATCTCGAGATTCAGTGATAGCAAAAATATCATCAAAAATTCCAGGAACATAAACAACTACCAAGTATTGGTTTATGTGAGGCTTTACACTTTAAAAGGTAACTAAATTTGGAGAAAAAAACTTAAAAAAAATCTCAAATAAATTTATGGTCAATTTGGCATTTTATAGAATGGCACTTTTGACTTATTATGTCATGATCTGCTAGGTTTCTTCAGTGAACGATCATTGATGTGGTAGAATAAAACTTGAAAAAATAACTAAAATGACTGTTGTGAATTCTCCAGATTTTGTGATTATTCTTCTGTATAGTAGTACACATGTAGATAAATTCCAAAATTACATGCCAACTAGTTAATAGCTAATTATTGAGCATTTACTATATTCTAAAAATTATTCTAAGAACTCTATATGTGTAGTACTCATAACTTCCTGTGGCAAATAATATTATTTCCCTATAAGGAAACATAAGCACAGACAGGATAAGTAATTTGCTCTATGTTATATAACAATTAGGCTGAAATTCAAGCACAGACTGACTCCAGAGTTCTTATGCTGAGCCCTAACATTCTTCTCCCTCTTCAGAACATCTTATTAGCTTCTTTGTTCTCAATATTAATGTTAATAGGCCAGGCACAGTGGCTCATGCCTGTAATCCCAGCACTTTGGGAGGCCGAGGTGAGCAGATCACCTGAGGTCAGGAGTTCGTGATCAGACTGGCAAACATGGTGAAACCCTGTCTGTATTAAAAATACAAAAATTAGCCAGGTGTGGTGGTGGGTGCCTGTAATCCCAGGTACTCGGTAGGCTGAGGCAAGAGAATCAATTGAACCTGGGAGATGGAGGTTGCTGTGAGCCAAGATCACACCACCGCACTCCAGCCTAGGTGACAGAACAAAACTGTCTAAAAAAAAAAAAAAAAAAGGCAATAGTTTGAACTGTTACACTAAATACATATTTTTGCAATACAGATTTTTTTAAGAAAGCAAGCTAAGTAAGAAGTACATTTCTTAAGCCAAATTAGGTTTAACCTCCCAGTTTCTAACACATAATAAGATCTTGCTGGAGAGTTTGTTTTACCTTTTCTAATATCTGTTTTAAGAAAACCTAATAATTTCATTATTTACCTGAATGTCTAGAAGCTATGGCTCAGGAGCAAGAAGTGGCCATGGGTGACAAAGAAGTTTAAAGGTAGTTTGAAGAAAACATTACCTCAACTTGCAACCTGATATAAACCTTCCTTAATCTCTGTTTTAAGGTAAGGGAGGAGACCACCCCTCATATTATCTTATGCCCAATTTCTGCCTCTAAAGAAAGAAGTAAAAACTAAAAGACAGAAATGAAATCCTCAGGCAGACAGCCCAGCACCACACCCTAGGCCTGGTAGTTAAAGATAGACCCCTGACCTAATCAGTTATGTTATCTGTAGATTCCGGACATTGTATGGAAAAGCACTGTGAAAATCCCTGTCCTGTTCTGTTCCGATCTGATTACCAGTGCATACAACCCCCAGTCACGTACCCTCTGCTTGCTTAATCGATCACGACCCTCTCACGCAGACCCCCTTAGAGTTGTGAGCCCTTAAAAGGGACAGGAATTGCTCACTTGGGGCTCTCAGTTGTTGGAGACGTGAGATCCCAGCTGAATAAAGCCCTTCCTTCTTTAACTTGGTGTCTGAGGGGTTTTGTCTGCAGCTTGTCCTGCTACATTTCTTGGTTCCCTGAACAGGAAGCGAGGTGATCGATGGATGGTTGAGGCAGCCCCTTAGGTGGCTTAGGCCTGCCCGGTGGAGCACGCCTGTGGGGGACTCTGGCCAGCTTGAGCGACGAGGATCCTGAGAGCACTCCTGGGTAGGCAATTGCCCCAGTGGAACGTCTTGCCAGAGCAGCACATGGCAGGCCCCCATGGAGGATCAATGCAGTGGCTGAACACCAAAAAGGAACTGGCACTTGGAGTCTGGACAACTGAAACTTGGTAAGACTAGTCTTTGGAAATTGCCCACTCCATTTGAGTGGAAGTGTGACCTGATCACCCACAGCATGCCTGTACTAGTACTTTGGTTTTTGTTTTTGACTTGACTTGGATTGCTTGATACTTTGGTTTTGGTTTTGACCTGGCTTGGATTTCTGGATACTCTTATTTTGGTTTTGATTCTGGTTTGGTGTAAACTGTAAAAGTGAGTGTGTGCCCTTTTAACCCATTCTTTGTTTTGTGGTGTGCGTGTGGTGTGAGTGTGGTGTTTTGCCTTGAGGAAACATGGGTCAGGCACAAAGTAAGCCCACCCCACTAGGAACTATGTTTAAAAATTTCAAAAAGGGATTTAAGAGAGACTATGGAGTCACTATGACACCAGGAAAACTTAGAAGTTTGTGTGAGATAGACTGGCCAGCATTAGAGGTGGGTTGGCCATCAGAAGGAAGCCTGGACAGGTCCCTTGTCTCAAAGGTATGGCACAGGGTAACCTGTAAGCCAGGGCACCCGGATCAGTTCCTATATATAGATTCTTCGTTACAGCTAGTTTTGGGCCCCCCAGAGTGGTTAAGAGGACAGGCAGCAGCAGTATTAGTAGCAAACGGATAGTTAGTTAAGGAAGGTTCTCACTCCACCCGCTGAGGGAAGTCAGCACCAAAAGTCGTGTCTGACTCAACACCAGAAGAATCATGGCAGGAATTGGTACTAGCAGTACCCCCTCCTTATCGAGAGGAAGGGCTCCCCACTCCTGAGGCCACAGCACCTACACCTCCACCAGATAACCACACCCCTAGACCACCCAGAGTAGAAAAAAGAGGAAGTGAAGCTGCGGGAGAAACTCCTGCCTTGGCAGCTCGCTTATGCACCAAGACTGGAATCCAAATGCCCCTGAGAGAGCAGCAATATACTGGGGTAGATGAGGATGGACACATGGTGGAAAGGCATGCCTTTGTGTATCAACCTTTCACCTCTGCTGACCTCCTCAATTGGAAAAATAATACTCCATCTTACACTGAAAAGCCTCAAGCTTTAATTGACTTGCTCCAAACTATTATACGGACTCATAATCCTACTTGGGCTGATTGCTGTCAGCTGCTCATGTACCTCTTTAATACAGATGAAAGGTGAAGGGTGCTCCAGGCGCAACTAAGTGGCTAGAGGAGCACGTCCCAGCCGATTACCAAAACCCCCAAGAATATATAAGAATTCAGCTGCCAGGAACAGACCCCCAATGGGACCCAAACGAAGGACCAGACATGGAGAGGCTAAGATGGTACCGTGAGGTATTAATAGAAGGTCTAAAGAAAGGGGCTCAAAAGGCTACAAATGTAAATAAGGTCTCTGAGGTCATCCAAGGAAAAGAGGAGAGTCCAGCGCAATTCTATGAAAGACTGTGTGAGGCTCACTGTATGTACACTCTTTTTGATCCAGATAGCCCTGAAAATCAGTGCATGATTAACGTGGCCTTAGTTAGTCAAAGTGTGGAAAAAATCAGGAGAAAATTGCAAAGACAGGCTGGGTTTGTGGATATGAATTCCTCACAGTTACTGGAAATAGCCAATCAAGTGTTTGTGAATGGAGATGCAACAAGCTGCAGAGAAAGCCGTAAGGAAGGTGAACACCAGGCTAGGCAAAACGCCGACTTACTGGCCATGGCCATTAGGGGAATTCCCCCCGAAAGGAGAGGGAAAGGTGGGTTCTGGGAAGAATACCCAGTCTAGTCGCCCACGCTTGCAAAGTAACCAATGGCTTATTGTAAGGAAATAGGACATTAGAAAGATAAGTGTCCCCAGCTGAAGGAAAAGCAAGGTGATTTGGAACAAAAGGCCTCAGATAAAGATGAGGGAGCTTTGTTCAATCTGGCTGAAGGGCTATTGGACTGAAGGGGATGAGACTCAAGCGCCCCCAAGGAGCCCATGGTCAGGATTACAATTGGGGGCAAGGACATTAAGTTTTTGGTCAATACCAGTGCTGAACATTCAGTAGTGACCACCCCGGTTACCCCCTTACCCAAGAAAACCATTGATATTATCGGAGCAACAGGAGTTTCCACTAAGCAGGCTTTCTATCTACCATGGACCTGCTCGGTGGGGGGACATGAAATAGTTCACCAGTTCTTGTGCATGCCTGACTGTGCCTTGCCCTTGCTGGGAAGAGACTTGCTTAGCAAGCTGAGAGCCACCATCTCCTTTACAAAACAGGGCTCTTTACAGCTAAAGTTACCAGGAACAGAAGTTACCACGGCCCTTACGGTCCCCCAGGAAGAAGAATGGAGACTTTTTATAACCAAGCCAGGCCAAGAGATAAAACGAGCTCTAGCTAAGCAATGGCTCCGAGTATGGGCAGAGGATAATCCTCCGGGACTGGCGGTCAACCAAGCCCCCGTACTCATAGAAGTTAAGCCTGGGGCCCAACCAATTAGACAAGAGTAGTATCTGGTTCCCAGAGAAGCTCTCAAAGGAATCCAGGTTTATCTCAGGCACTTGAAAGCCTATGGAATTATAGTTCCTTGCCAGTCTCCACGGAACACCCCCCTCCTGCCTGTCCCTAAGCCAGGGACCAAGAACTACCGGCCAGTACAGGACTTGCGCTTGGTCAACCAATCTACAGTGACTCTGCACCCAACAGTTCCTAACCCTTACACATTGTTAGGGCTACTGCAAGCTAGGACATCTGGTTTACCTGTCTGGACTTAAAAGATGCCTTCTTTAGCATCAGACTAGTTCCTGAGAGCCAGAAGCTGTTTGCCTTTCAGTGGGAAGATCCAGAGTCAGGTGTCACTACTCAGTACACTCGGACCCGGCTTCCCCAAGGGTTCAAGAACTCCCCTACTATCTTCAGGGAGGCCCTGGCTTGAGACCTGCAAAAATTTCCTGCCAAAACCTAGGCTGCGTCTTGCTCCTGTATGTGGACGAGCTTCTGCTGGGACACTCCACGGCAGTTGGCTGTGCAAAAGGGATGGATGCCCTGCTTTGGCACCTGGAGGACTGTGGGTATAAGGTATCCAAGAAGAAAGCTCAGATCTGCAGACAGCAGGCACGCTACCTGGGATTCACAATTCAGAAAGGGGAGCGCAGCCTGGGGTCACAAAGAAAGCAGGTCATCTGCAGCCTACTGGAACCTAGAACCAGAAGGAAAGTAAGGGAATTCCTAGGAGCTGTGGGGTTTTGCAGATTATGGATTCCAAACTTTGCAGTACTAGCCAAACCTTTGTATGGGGTCACAAAGAGGGGAGACTGGGAGCATTTTGAAAGGGGGCCTCTACAGCAGCAAGCTTTTTGTAAGTTAAAGGAAAAACTTATGTCGTCCCCAGCCCTAGGACTACCAGATTTGGCAAAGCCCTTTACATTCTATGTGTCAGAAAGAGAAAAAATGGCAGTTGGAGTTTTAACCCAGACTGTGGGGCCCTGGCCAAGGCCAGTGGCCTATCTCTCAAAACAACTAGATGGGGTTTCCAAAGGCTGGCCACCATGTCTAAGGGCCCTGGCAGCAACAGCCCTGTTAGCACAAGAAGCAGATAAACTGACCCTTGGGCAAAACCTGAATATAAAGGCCCCCCATGCTGTGGTAACTTTGATGAATACCAAAGGACATCATTGGCTAACAAATGCTAGATTAACGAAGTACCAAAGCTTGCTATGTGAAAATCCCCGCCTAACTATTGAAGTCTGTAACACCCTAAATCCCGCCACCCTGCTACCAGTATTAGAGACCCCGGTCGAGCATAACTGTGTACAGGTGTTGGACTCAGTCTATTCTAGCAGACCTGACCTTCAGGACTAGCCGTGGGCATCAGTAGACTGAGAGTTATACATGGATGGGAGCAGCTTCATCAACCCACAAGGAGAAAGATGTGCAGGATGTGTGGTGGTAAATTTGGATGCTGTCATTGAAGCCAAACCGTTGCCACAGGGCACTTCAGCCCAGAAGGCTGAACTCATTGCTTTAACTCGGGCTCTAGAACTCAGTGAAGGTAAGACTGTAAACATCTACACTGACTCTCGATATGCCTTTCTAACCCTCCAAGTGCATGGAGCATTATATAAGGAAAAGGGCCTGTTAAACTCTGGGGGAAAGGACATAAAATATCAACAAGAAATTTTACAATTATTAGAGGCAGTGTGGAACCTCAGAAGGTGACAGTCATGCACTGCAGGGGACACCAGCAAGCCTCCACCTCAGTGGCCTTAGGAAACTCTCAAGCTGATTCAGAAGCTCAAAAAGCAGCATCTACCCTTTACCAGGCATCTGTAGCAGCCCCCTTACTCCCTCAAACACCTGACCTGGTACCTACCTATTCTAAGGAAGAAAAAGACTTCTTCCATGCAGAAGGGGGGCAGGTAATAAAAGGAGGATGGGTCAGACTGCCAGATGGGAGGGTAGCTGTGCCGCAGTTGCTGGGAGCCACAATCATACTGGCCATGCACAAAACCACTCATCTAGGTCAAGAGTCACTTGAAAAATTGTTAGGCCGGTACTTCTACATCTCACACTTGCCAGCCCTTGCCAAAGCAGTAGCACAACGGTGCATTACTTGCTGACAGCACAATGTGAGGCAAGGCCCCACTGTTCTGCCCGGCATACAAGCTTATGGAGTGGCTCCTTTTGAGGATCTTCAGGTGGATTTCACAGAAATGCCGAAATGTGGAGGTAACAAGTATTTGCTGGTTCTTGTGTGTACTTATTCTGGATGGATGGAGGCTTATCTAACATGAACTGAAAAGGCCTATGAGGTAACCATGTGCTTCTCTGAGATCTTATTCCTAGGTTTGGACTGTCCTTACGAATTGACTCAGATAACAGGCCGGAGTTTGTGGCTGACTTGGTACAGAAGAAGCAAAGGCATTAGGAATCACTTGGAAGCTAAATGTCACCTACCGACCTCAGAGTTCCGGAAAGGTGGAGCGAATGAATGGGACTATCAAAAATATTTCAGGGAAACTATGACAGGAAACAGGATTAAAGTGGATACAGGCCCTTCCTATGGTATTGTTTAAAATTAGATGCACTCCTTCTAAGAAAACAGGATACTCCCCTTATGAAATACTGTATCATAGGCCTCCTCCTATACTGCGGGAGCTTCCAGGCATTCCCCGAGAGTTAGGTGAAATTGAATTACAGCGACAGCTACAGGCTTTAGGAAAAATTATACAATCTCAACTTGGGTAAATGGGAGGTGTCCCATCAGCTTATTCTACCCAGTTCACCCTTTCTCTCCAGGTGATCACGTGTGGATCAAGGACTGGAATGTAGCCCCTTTGCGGCCACGGTGGAAAGGACCTCAGACCATCATCCTGAACACCCCCACGGCTGTAAAGGTAGAAGAAATCCCAGCCTGAATCCACCACAGCCGTGTGAATCCTGCAGCCGCTGAAACCTGGGAGGCAAAACTGAGCCCAGACAACCCTTGCAAGGTGACTCTGAGGAGGACGACAAGCCCTGCTCCAGTCACACCCGGAAGCTGACTGGTCTACGCACAGCCAAAGCATGAGGAGAATCATTGTGGAACTCATTTTCCTTATAATTTGGACTTGTATAGTAAAAAATTCCACTGATTTTCCCCACATGGAGGACTGCTCTCAGTGTATACATCAGGTTACCGAGGTAGGGCAACAAGTTAAAACAGTCTTTCTGTTCTATAGTTACTATGAATGCCTAGGAACTTTAAAGGAACATGTTTATATAATGACACTCAGTACAAGGTATGTAGCCCAGGAAACGACAAACCAGATGTGTGTTATGACCCCTCTGAGCCTCCCATGTCCACAGTTTTGAAATAAGATTAAGGACAGAAGACTGGTGGGGACTCATAAATGATACAAGTAAAGTATGAGCCAGAACAGAAGAAAAACTGGTGCCTAAACGCATAATCTTGAAATTTGATGCCTGTGCTGCCATTAATAGCAATAAGTTAGGAAGGGGATGTGGCTCTTTTAGTTGGGAAAAAGGCTATATGACTGAAAATAAGTACATTTGTCATGAATTAGGACTGTGTGGAAATGAATGTGGATACTGGTCTTGTGTCATTTGAGCCACTTGGATAAAAAATGAAAAGGATCCAGTCCACCTTCAGAAAGGAAAAAATGGCCCTTCCTGTACTAAGGAACAATGTAAGCCCTTAGAGCTAGTAATAACCAATCCCCTTGATCCTTGCTGGAAAAAAGGGGAGCGTGTGACCTTAGGAATCGAAGGGGCTGGACTGGATCCTCAAGTAAATATCTTGATTCGAGGAGAAGTTTATAAACGCTCTCCTGAGCCAGTGTTTCAAACTTTCTATGATGAACTAAATGTGCCAGTACCAGAAATTCCAGGAAAAACAAGAAATTTGTTTTTGCAATTAGCTGAGCGTGTAGCCCAGTCTCTCAATGTCACTTCATGTTACGTATGTGGAGGAACTGTAATGGGAGATCAACGTCCATGGGAAGCCCAAGAACTATTACCTATAGGCCCAGTTCCTGATGAATTTCCGGCTCAAAGGAATCACCCTGATAATTTCTGGGTCCTAAAAGCCTCAATTATTGGACAATATTGCATAGCTAGAGAAGGAAAAGAATTCACTCACCCTGTAGGATGACTTAGTTGTCTGGGACAGAAACTGTATAATGGTACCACAAAAACAGTCACTTGGTGGAGTTCAAATCACACAGAGAGGAATCCATTTAGTAAATTCCCAAAGTTGCGAACCGTGTGGACCCACCCGGAGTCCCACCAGTATTGGTCAGCCCCCACTGGATTATAGTGGATATGTGGGCATAGAGCTTACACAAAATTACCTGACCGGTGGGCAGGTAGTTGTGTTATTGGCACTATTAAACCATCTTTCTTCCTACTGCCCATAAAAACAGGCGAACTCCTGGGCTTCCCTGTCTATGCTTCCCACAAAAAGAAAGCATAGCTATAAGAAATTGGAAAGACGATGAATGGCCCCCTGAGAGAATCATACAATATTATGAGCCTGCTACTTGGGTACACGATGGCTTGTGGGGATACCGGACTCCCATTTACATGACCAACCAAATCATACGGTTACAAGCTGTCTCAGAAACAATCACTAATAAAACCAGCAGAGCCTTGACTATTCTGGCCTGGCAAGAAACTCAGATGAGAAATGCTATCTATCAAAACAGATTGGCTCTCGACTACTTGCTAGCAGCTGAAGAAGAGATCTGTGGGAAATTTAACCTTATTAATTGCTGTCTACACATAGATGATCAAGGGCAAGTCGTTGAAGACATAGTTAGAGATATGACAAAACTGGCACACGTGCCTGTGCAAGTGTGGCATGGATTTGATCCTGGGGCCGTGTTTGGAAAATGGTTCCCAGCACTAGGAGGATTTAAAACTCTTATAATAGGAGTTATAATAGTAATATATTACTGCTTACTGCTCCCTTGTTTGCTACCTGTACTTCAAATGATAAAAATAGTAATAGTAATATAATAGTAATATATTACCTGCTTACTGCTCCCTTGTTTGCTACCTGTACTTCAAATGATAAAAAGCTTCATCACTACCTTAGTTCACCTAAATGCTTCAGCACAAGTGTACTATATGAATCACTATCCATGTGTCTTGCAAGAAGACATGGGTAGTGAGAATGAAAGTGAGAAATCCCACTATTGAGTGAGATTCTCGAAGGTGGGGAATAAGGGAGGAGACCACCCCTCATATTGTTTTATGCCCAATTTCTGCCTCCAAAGAAAGAAGTAAAAACTAAAAGGCAGAAATGAAAACCACAAGCAGACAGCCCAGCACCACACCCTGGGCCTGGTAGTTAAAGATCGACCCCGACCTAATTGGTTATGTTATCTATAGATTACGGACATTGTATAGAAAAGCACTGTGAAGATCCCTGTCCTGTTCTGTTCCGTTCTAATTACCAGTGCATGCAGCCCCCAGTCACGTACCCCGTGCTTGCTCAATCGATCACGACCCTCTCATGCTGACCCCCTTAGAGTTGTGAGCCCTTTAAAGGGACAGGAATTGCTCACTCGGGGAGCTTGGCTGTTGGAGACATGAGTTATGCTGAAGCTCCCGGCTGAATAAAGCCCTTCCTTCTTTAACTTGGTGTCTGAGGGGTTTTGTCTGCAGCTTGTCCTGCTACAAAGGAACTGGCAAGAATTGTCAGGATAAGACTTATATATGGACGTTTAGAACTATAAACTTCCAAGGGAGTAAAATTGGCCATATCATCTGGCTAGTACATTAGTGCCACACAGACAATCTGTGTGAGGAATTTTCTCTAAGCCAAAAATTTGTTGTTGAATGTAGATCCCCAAGCAAAAGTAAATGTATTAATTGCTTACATTAATGCAGTTTTGTAGCATCAGATTAGGAATACCCCATACATCCATCACCACAAGAGAGAGGTGGAGTTCCTGAGTTAGAGAAATTTATCTTGGTGTCGGTGTTTTTCTAGATGATGCAACTTTCATTACAATCTAACATTGATTAACCCCCTTTAATTGACTTAAAAATGTTTAGGGTTGTAAGTACAGCCTATGCAATCATACAGCCATCATGCTTTACTGGCCTAGACATATTTTGTCTACTTTGGAAAGGCTTCTTAACTTAAACATTCACGGATAAATATTAAAGGCCCTCTATTGAAATGGTATACTAATCAAAATTGAATGCTGAATTAGAATATTAAGAGTTTATGAACTTGTGCATTTTTCTGAGAATGTGATCCATAAATTACATCAGATTTTCAGAGAGTATATGTTTCAAAAATAAAAAAAAGCGAATTGAAGTAATTTTATAAAACTCTGCTCTTAATCCACTCATTATGTGCTAACACATTGTAACATTCATGAGGGCAGTCTAATAGTGGTACAGTGAGAAGAGACCACATCTATTATTAATAGTGATAAAGCAGACAGAGATATAATCTTTTTTGACTGTGATAATATATACATAATGATTACTATTTTAACTATTTTTAAGTGTACAATTTGTTGGCATTAAGTACATTCACATTGTTCTACAACCATCACCACCATCCATCTCCAAAATTTTTCATTATCCTAAGAGATTATGCTCTGTTAAAAAACACTTTATAGTATTTGCAAGTTTAACACATGAACATTATTTTGGTTAAGACTATGAATTCTTAGCTGATTTTAGTGTCCATGTTCTCCAAATAATTATATCTCCAAGCATCATCTATTCTTATGTATGAATTATTTCTGAGATTGTGTTACAAAATACAAAATTACCCAATATGAACTTCTACCATTTTAAGTTTTTGTTCTTGTGTTGTTTTGTTTTGCTTTTGTTTTGTTTTTGTCTTTTGAGACAGAATCTCGTTCTGTCGCCCAGGCTTGAGTGCAGTGGTGCAATCTCAGCTCACTGCAACCTCCGCCTCCCAGGTTCAAGCAATTCTCCTGCCTCAGCCTCCCCACTAGCTGGGATTACAGGTGCCCGCCACCACACCCAGCACATTTTTGTACTTTTAGTAGAGATGCGATTTCACCATATTAGCCAGGCTCATCTTGAACTCCTGACCTCAGGTGATCCACCCACCTTGGCCTCTCAAAGTGCTGGGATTACAGGCATAAGCCACCGTGCCTGGCCTCACTTTAAAAGTGTTAACCTGAGCTCTGTTTAAAAAAAATCTAATGCTAAAAAATGAATATTCTTTTTCTTTTTTTCCTTTTATTTATTTATTTATTTTTTGTCTTTTTAAGAGACAGGGTCTTGCTCTGTCACGCAGGCTGGAGTGCAGTGGCATGATCATAGCTCACTGCAGTCCCTAATTTCTGGTTGCAAGCAATCCTTCTACCTCAGCCTCCCAAAGTACTGGGATTACAGGCGTGAGCAACCACGCCCAGGTCCTAAAAACTGATATTTTTCTAATAATGTTCCTAAGTCAGAACTATGACATGATTTTAAAGGAAGTGAATCCTTTGATTAAAGACAAAGTGAGAGTATATTAATTTGAAAAGCCTAAGATATTAACATAAATCTTCAGTTAATATTATGAAAAAAGGTTTATCCTCCTAAATTTGTATTTTTTAGTTTTATATTGTTTTAATATCCAATCTAACTGAATTGCAGAATTAATCCCTATTAAAAATGCATTAATGAAAATAATTATAGAAAATGTAAAATATGGATACAAATGGAAAGATGGAAAAAAAACTACAAAAGCCTATCCATACCATCTAAAAAAGTACTTACTTTTAGGTGACATTGTTACAATTTTAAAATATGACATTCTGTATTTAAAAAAATTGTATCAACATTCCTGGTTACCTCTTATTGTAAACCAAAAATTAAAATTCTTATTCACATATTTATGTTAAATTAGTTTGAAGTGCCCCATGGATATAACTATGTGAATTACTCTTTCTGATTTATTTAACAAATATTTATTGAACATATAAAATGTTTTTTGCTGTAATTATTACAGAAAACATTTCTACTCTCTCTTTTGTTTATTAGCACACAAAATATAGATATACAGTGAAGAAGTCAAGCATTAGTTCACAATTTATAATAATAAATTGAAAGAAACTCTAAGGAATTTAAGACAGCACATTTATTTTTAAATATGATTTAGAATGATTTTAATGGTTTACATATAGACACTTTCCATAATTAAGGTTGGTTAGACATTAGATTTGAAAATTTGCTCTTCCAGAGCCTCTTCCAGAGTTGCTTTTAAGATCTAATGAAGCTAACGTAAGGGAACTACTGTAATGTTTCAGCATTCATTTTTACAGATAGGCTTTCTGCAGTCAGTTTGGCTTTCTAACTGGATTTTTATGTAAAGGTAAATTGATCAGGACCATAGGAAACAAAGTTCCTAACTCTACAAATAACCTCTGTAAATAATGCATCCAGGTAAATTCAACTACAAGTTGTGTGTGTATGGAAGAGACATACATCGATTTTTTCTTCTATATTTGGATACTCAGAGAGTAATATTCATGTATTAAAAATATTAATATAAATGATGATGAGTTAAAAAATCTGATCTATAACATCCATTCAACTCAGTTTCTGCAGAACAGTTTCTAGTAATATTAATAGCTAATTTCAAATTAAAATGTCACATTACCTTTCACGAAGGAAAGAATGATCAAGAACAGTTTATAAACATATTCACAAATGTTTGACTCTCTTAAGGGTAAATAAAAACCTTTTAACAAAAGCAGCATTTCTTTTAGGGGTATTAAAACGTCTTAGGTATATCACATTCAAAGCAACCTGCACCCTCACTGCCATATGCCGCCTCACTGCCCATTATTGTTGAATTACTGAACCAAGAACAGTTTAGAAGCTGTGTTGTAGGCCAAACAAATATCCCAAGTTCTAGTTTTTAAATTGGGTCCAAAGATAGCCACACATAGCAGTTTAATCAAAAACGCTTAGCAGATTCAGCTACCAGTCTGTGAAATTGAATGTTAGCTGTCGCCTGTCATCAGTTTTACTGAGGGCAAGAAAACAGAGGACAAAGTGTCATATGCCCTTGTATACTGAAGGGTAGAATTACCAGATCTTCCACTGTATTAGTTTCTTAGGGCTGCTGTAACAATTGCTACAAACTTGGTGTCTTAAAACAACAGAAATTTATTCTATTACACTTTTTAAGACCAGAAGTGCAGAATCAAGGTGTCAGCAAAGCTGTGCTCTCTCTAAAGCCTATGGGGAGAATATTTTCCTTGTCTCTTCCAGGTTCTGGTAGCTCCAGGCATTCTTTAGCTTGTAGCTGCCTAACTCCAGTCTCTGCCTTTGTCTCCACATGACCTTCTCATCTTTTTTTCTCTCCGTCTTCTCTTTGTCTTCTCTTCCATCTCCTACAAAGATACTTCTCATCAGATTTGGAACCCACCCAAATACTCCAGGGTGATCGCATGCCAAGATCCTTAACTTCATTAAATCTGCAAAATGGGGTCACATTCACAGGTTCCAGGGGTTAGGACATGGGCATATATTTTGGGGGAAACAGCGAAAATCAACCCAATTCAACTACTATCACTACTTAGGCTCTTATACTGTGTTATTTATGAATTTAATGGTCATGGTATGTTTTCCTTTTTAATGGCTACCTGCCTGTCTTTTCTAATACAGTGGTGTACACTCAAGTGAATTATTTAAAAACAATAATTATGATAGTTAATGTATATTAAATTTCATTATATGTGCCAGCCACTCTTTTTTAACTCATTTACTCCTCACAGAAACTCCAAAAATTTGGTATTATTGTGCCAATTTTATAGATGAGAAAACAAAGATACAGAAATGCAAAATTTCCAATTTAAACAGATAATAAGTGAAGGAGCTGGGGTTTCAATGAAGACAAGGTGACTTCAGAACCCTACTGATAAATTACCGTCTATATTTTGTAGCCTTTCTTGTGATTTAACCCAGATTATATAAGAAAAATATGTTATTCCTCTTTAAGAAAATGTTTCACTCACATTTACAAAATCCTTAGAAAGTTTGAGACTACAATATCTTTATTAAATTTTACATCGAGAATTAGCTGCTACATTTCAACTAAAGATAATACTGAAATATATTAGGAAACAGAGTTAGAGAGTTCATTTCACCTTACAAAGAGAAAGAAAATTTTACAAAAACAAAGCTCTAAATTAATAGAATTTACAGAGTAAATTAGGAATTCTAAAGAAGAAAGCCAATCTCTTGCCTAATTTCCAAGTCAGTAATCTTTCTCCTTGCATTTACTAAATAAATAAATAAATAATTTACTTTTTATTGTTAGAGACAATGTGGAAGATTTTTCTTCCCAAAATGGCTGTACCAATATGTATCTTATTTCATACCCTCAAAAGTACAATGTGACATTAACATGTCCCATCAAGGGATGACATCTCTGTTACCTCCCCTAAGCCTGGGTGGACCTCATAGCTGTCTCAATCAATGTGGCAGAAGTGACACCGTGTAATTTTTGAGGATAAATTCCAAAAGCCAATATGGCTTCTACCTGCAGTGTCTGTGTGTGTTTCTGTTTCTCTCTTTCTTGAGATATTTGTACTTGGAATGCAGGTACCATGTTTTGATAAAGTCCTAGCTACATCTACAGTCTACGTGTGGTGGTTTCAGTTGACAGGCCACATCAGCTCTCAAACATGTGAGTGGGCCTTTAGACAATTCCAGCTCCTATCTTTGAGTTTTCTCACTGAAGTTCCAGACAGGCAAGTGATCCCTGCTGTGTCCTGTCTAAGTTCCTTTGCTACAGAGTCATAAGAAGTAACAACAATCATTGTTTTTAATCATTGTTTTTTAATTTAAGTTTTGGGTAATTTCTATTAAATAATTAACATATGCATATATGTCACCATGCATTAGATAATTAACATAAGGGCATATTTCAGCATGATGTTTTTTCATATTAAATATTAGTTTGTCTTTTAATCATATCACTTTACTTTTTTGACTAGTAAAGTTTTTATTAGGCATAGACTTTCATTCAAAAAATATTCATTTAGCATCTCCTATGAATCAGGTCTTGTGGTAGCCTCCTATAATATAGTGACAAAAGACCCACTTTTTTGGAATGTACATTCTAATTTGGTAGAAATACAGTTTCTTTCTTTTTTAAATCTTACAACAGTACAAACATAAATCTAGAGACATGGGACAAGCTCTTTCAAAGTAGAGTGTTGTAGTTATGATTTGTGTCTTAGGTCAAGTTTTCCAGAAGCACAGCCTGAGAGAGATATCCACATGCAAGTAATATATTGAAGAAATAGTCCCAGGAAAAACCACAAAGGGAGAGTAAGAAGCAGAAATGGAAGCAGCAGAAGCCCAGCAGTGATACAAGTTTCAGGCAAAGTCTCACCCTCAGCTTGATCGTGGTGGGTTGCTCCATGAATACATTGCATCTAAAATGTATCTTTGTGAGAAGCAACAGAGCTGGGGTTTTGCATTACTGTATCAGTCAATCCTCTTCACCAGCGCAACCTCACAGGCACTTCTTCTTCTCTCTAAATTTGAGCAACACAATTCCAACAATGCAAGGAAAGTTTTGGAGAGAGACTGACACACTAAAATCAGGAAAGAGACACGCAGAAATGACACAAGTAATCTTAAGGGACCTGGTATGAGCCTGAATATGGTCCCCTTAGTTTAGTCTTAATAATTTTTGGGACAAAAAATAAAATAGTCAAAGCATCAGACTTGTAGGAAAAAAAATCAAGAAGCAAAGTGTAAATATTGAATGAGACTTCCAGAAAGCAAAGTATTTTGCCCCACCAGAACAGAAACATACTTTGTGACCATATAGATACATAGAGAAATAGATCTATTCTTTTATTCTTTATTCAAAATTATTTAATTAGCAATAGTTATGCCTTAGATAAAGCCTTATTGGCTATGATACTGCCACTACACAAAGCTAAAGTTATTTAGTTATGTGATGTATCTTTAATTTCAAGTAGTGGTAAAGAATAATACAGATAGATGAATGGGCAAGGAAAAGAAGAAACTCATGTTTCTGTAAACTAGATGCAACCAACATTGTTTATTCTTTTTCTGGTTTGAACTATGTATATATAGTTCCACTGAATATCATTAGTTCAACCTTTGCTTTTTTTCATTGTTTTTTTTTTTTTTTTTTTTTTTTTGAGACAGAGTCTTGCTGTATTGCCCAGGCTGGAGTGCAGTGGCATGATCTCGGCTCACTGCAACCTGCGTCTCCTGGGTTCAAGTGATTCTCCTGCTTCGGTCTCCAGAGTAGCTAGGATTACAGGCATGCACCACCAAGCCCAGCTAATTTTTTTGTATTTTTAGTAGGGATGGTTTTTCGCCTTGTTGGCCAGGCTGGTCTCAAACTCCTGATCTCAGGTGATCCATCTGCCTCAGCCTCCCAAAATGCTGGGATTACTGGAGTGGGCCACTGCCCCCCGCCAACTTTTGCTTTTTACCTTCCTACTGTTTTCCACCAAGAAGAAATTAATTGTCTCTACATCATCTATGTGCAAGCAGAACCAATGACTTTTGCTTTTTACCTTTTGAGTCTGCCCACTTGGGCAAAGGAGAAGGGCGTCTCCACATGTGCTTTATGCACTTACTTATTTTAATGGGGATAATATTTTTAAGTGCCAATGTAAGTTCAAATTGAGAGGGATTAATTATAGAATATTAAGAAGGAAGACATAGTTATCTTCATTTATTTCTAATTGTTCCTATAGAAAAATAGGAAGAACTAGGCTCAGTACTAATATTGGAAAATTCATTGTTGATGTTCTAACAAAGGGCTGTTCTTTGCTCTTTGCTAGGTTTAAATGAATGGAACACTCTCCTTACGGGACCTCGTTAAATAACAAATATTCTCATTTGACTATTGATTTGCATCCAATACGCTAAAAAGTTGGTATGAATATAATGCAGCCAATTTATCAAACAAAACACGATCCGTGGAGCTAAGTAGGACTAAATGTGTATAGCTGCATTAGTTATCTATTGCTGCATAACAAAGTATTGCATTATTTGTGGGTCTGGAATCCAGGCTTTGCTTGCCCGTGTCCTCTGCTTTAGCTTCTCTCACAAAGCTAAAATCAGTGCCAACAAAGCTGGGGGCCTCAGCTGAGGCTCAAGTGAGGAAGGGCCCATTTCCAGGCTTAAATGGCTTTGGTGGGATTCAGTAAGTATGTCTTATCCAACTGAGGATATCAGCTCCTTTCTGGCTGCCACCTGAAGGTTCCTTCAATTCCTCATCACTTAAATTTCTCCATATGGCGGCTTACTTCATCAAAGCTAGAAAAAGCCAAGATGAAGTGTCTACTAGCAAGACAGAGGTTGCAATCTTTGGTAATATAATCACAAAAGTAACACCCCCATCATCTTTATCATACTCTATGAGTCAGGAACTGATATGGTTTGGCTGTGTCCCCACCCAAATCTCATCCTGAATTGTAGCTCCTATATTCCTCACATGTCATGGGAGGTACCTGATGGGAGGTAATTGAATTATGGGGGTGGGTTTTTCCCATGCCGTTTCCATGACAGTGAATAAATCTCATGAAATCTGACAGTTTCATAAAAGGGCAGTTTCCCTGCACACGCTCTCTTGCCTGCTGTCATGTAAGATGTGCTTTTGCCCCTCCTTTGCCTTCCACCATGACTGTGAGGCCTCCTCAGCCATGTGAAACTGTGATTCCATTAAATCTCTTTATCTTTATAAATTACCCAGTCTCGGGTATGTCTTTATTAGCAGTGTGAGAAGAGACTAATACAGGAATAAATCCCAGATCTCATCCACACTCAAGGAAAAGCATGATTACATAAAAGCATTAACAATAGAAAGCAGGGATAATTGGGAGTCGCCTTGGAGTCTATCACAATAATTATTGTGGTGGCATAGTGTGAAAATAAATAAATACCTTTGTTCAATGAATAGGCATTTTTTTTTTTGTTCTAGGAGTTTAAAATCTAGTAATGAAAAGATGACAGTAACCAGTAACTGTTTCAACATCTTAATGTGTGGACACATTCTCATTTCATTTATGAGATATGCATCATAGGTAAAATTTCTGAGTAACTGAGCATTAAAAGCATATTCCCTTTCTTTCCGAAAGTGACTGGTAAGCAAAGAAGGCTGATTGACCAGCAAATAGGAACACTGAACCTGAAACAGTATTATTGGGGAAAATAAAGGGACAGGGACAGCAATTACATGATTTTCTTTCTGCTCATCACATTCTAAGGCTTCCCATAATCAAAGAGTAGGACAAGATTTTAGATTCTGGAAGAGGGAGCCAGTCCCTCTGGGCAGTGGGCTTATACAGCTTCATATTAGAGGGAACATAAGCACCTTCACCGCCTTGATCAGGAGCTGGAGTGCACACCTGCAAACATAGTTTGTAGCAACGTGATGTGCTGTACCAGTGACTTCAGCCTGATTCATCACCTCAGCATTTTGCTAATGTGGATTCTTAGCACTTACTTCTATAGCTGATTTCCATGAAATAGGTCTTAATTTTCATGTTTTCTGTAAGAGGACAATTCCCACTTAGACAAGTCAATCCTTAACTCTAAGTCAACACCCCAGATTCCTAATGGTAGCCAGTATGTCTCCTATCTTATCAGCAACTCTTATCATTTCAACCCATTTGTTAACATCATTGTAGCAATGCTGTGGCATTCACACTGATATATGTAGGTCTGAGTTCAATTTAAAAATAGGTTATTTATTTAGTTTAGAAGGCTTTGTATGACTCATTTTTTTCTGTATAATTTTTATAGAATACTTTAATTTGAGAAATTTTTATGTTTTGTCTATGAAACTGTTACTTCATCACCTATATATTTATACTTTCTCTTTACAATCTATTCCTTTTATTAGATTCCATAAATTTTTTCTAGAAGAAATATTCTGATTTAACTTCAGAAATACATATCTCCAATTTTTCATGCTATTTTATTTTATAACTCTAGATAATACTCTTTAATGTATTCTATTGAATGGAGTTACCTTATAGGTAAGAGTGTTTTATTATGAAGTTGTATTAGTTTCTCATAAATGGTAGTTAGTGGTTTAAGTTTGTCCAAGAAATATGCTTCTGATTCCAAATTCTGCCTGAAGCCAATAATACTAAGGCAAATTTCCAATATACTTTTTTTGTCTTTTCTAAAGGTTAATGGTCTAGTTTCTGAAATAACTATTTAGGAAATGTTAACTTTATGCTATTTCAAAATACTTTCCAAAAATCTGCCCTGAAATAACCTCTTGCCATTTTTATACATTATCTGAGAAAAAAAAATTTTTTTAATGCTAAGATTCCCATGGTAGGTCTTGCAAATGACAAGAAAATACATTAAACATATATTACCAAACCAGCTAAAGGAAAGTTTGGTGCTTTTTTCTTTGTTTGTTTTGTTTTACTACTTTGGCATACACTTGACTATTTTTTTTAAGTACAGAAAGCTAAAAATAACCATCAATGTACAGAGTCAACATTTTTACTTTGGTATTTATGTCGGAAGAAAATAAGATCACTCAGAAAACAGAAACTCTCAGATAGGTAATGTGGAGCCTATGATTTGAGTGGTGAATATAGCAATGCAAAAGTGCAAAACTGAGAGAACTGGTGACCCAGGGCTGGGTAGACTACGAATTCGAGATGTGTGTTCTTTGAAAATTCAATTTAAAAAGATGAGTGGGTAGTGATCTTTTCACAATGTTTCAGAGATTCAGAATATTAAGACAAAATTTCACCTTGAGGAAAAGTTTAAATTTTTAAGACACATTAGCTTTAAAATATGGGAGCAAAGAGACAAAGGTTTTAACAATAACAGCTCACTACCTTTTTCTCTACTGCAGACAATTCATCGTCTTCAGACATTTTCTGTCCCATTCCAACAGCTACATTTATTAGGCTCTACCCATCTTCTCAAAACAAAAAATAGGAATATACATATTTTGTCATTTTTTCTCAAAATATTATTGCTTATGTAATGTGTAGTGTTCTCAAAAAGAACAAGTAATACAAGCCTGACAAGCAATATTTGTTAAGTCAGTGCTTTTCAAATTGTTCTAGTCCATGTCTCATTTCGGAAAACAGCAAAAATTAAAAATAATAAAACCTAGTCATCTCTTATAAAGTTCTTTGAAATTTCTAATTAGAATAACTATTTGGACTACAAATGAATAAAAGGAAATGAATGGTAGAATGTATCTTTTATAAGTGGGCATGTAAACATGGCTAATAAGTATGAAAAAATGTCTTTTAAAAATTTGGTTATGGAGTGTAGGAGGAAGAGAAGGTCGTAACTGAAGTAGTGCAAGATAAAGAGCGGGTTATTTAAGAGGAAATAGACAAGATAGTGTATTAATAATGGATTTGACATATAGAGAATCTGAAAATACTATAGAAAAAAAAATAAGGCAAAACACCCAGGAGGAAAGGTTACAGAAAAGTGGTGGTGAGCTCTGTCTTCATTCTTGCTAAAAGGGAACAGAAATTACAGATGCAGTTGCAGATGAATTTGCATGCAAAAAGCTAATGTCACTTTGATTGATTATATTACTTCTATAAAGTTGAATTACATGTTAAAGAAAACTGAAACTGGAAATTTAAAAATAGTGACATAGACAGAAGTTTTCTTCTTTTTTGGATATCACCAAAAATTAACAAAAAGTTATAAAAAACAAAAATAAAAGTCAAAGTCAATTTTTGACTAATCATGGAGATATTTATAAACCCAAGCCATACAAGAAGAATTATAATTTTAGCCAAAGTAAAATGGTAAATAGAAAGACATTAACTTCCTATAGTGGATTGAGTAGTGGTCCCCAAAACAATATGTCTATCCAGGACCTCTAAATAGGATCTTATTTGGAAAAAATGGTCTTTGTATTAATTAAGTTGAAGATCCTGGTTTGGGGCTGAGTGTTTAATCCAAATGACAGTTATCCTTTTAAGAGAAGAAAAAGGGAAAAGGCCATGTGGACACCCATGTAAAGGTGAAAGCTGAGATTGGAGTTATGATGCCACAGGCCGGGAGCCACCAGATGCTTGAAGAGCCAAGGAAGAATTCTCCCTAAGAGCTTTCAAAGGAAGGATGACCCTGACACAATACCTTGACGTCAAACTTCTGGCCTGCAAAACTGATTTCTGTTGATTTTAGCTACTAGTTTGTAGTAATTTGTTATGATAATCCTCTAGAAAACTAATACAAATCTATTTGGCTTTAACATTTGAGAAAATTATTCAGATCACATTCTTCAAAGGCCCACTCTATGAACAATTCAACAATCAGACAATAATTTAGAAACCTGTGTGGACAGTAAGACCTTAGAGGAACAGCTTTGGAATAAAGCCTCAGGACTCATAAAATACAGGAATGAAAAAAGAGTCACAAACACAAGTCATATTTGCAGGAAACATTCTCAAACTTTGTGAAGTGAGCACCTTAATAAAAACAGAGAATGCAAAGTATAGTTAAAAAATCTCAGGGGAGTCATGGTGAGAATTCAAGAACAGTGAAATATGACAGGTGTATTAGTCTGCTTTCATACTGCTATAAAGAACTGCTCAACACTGGGTAATTTATAAAGAAAAGAGATTTAATTGACTCGCAGATCTGCATAGCTTGGGAGGCCTCAGGAAACTTACAATCACGGTGTAAGGCAAAGGGGAAGCAAGGTACCTTCTTCACAAGGCAGCAGGAAGGAGAAGTGCTGAGCGAAGCAGGGAAGAGCCCCTTATAAAACCATCAGATCTCATGAGAACTCACTCACTATCACGAGAACAGCATGGGGGAAACTGCCCCCATGATGGAATGACCTCCACCTGGTCTCTCCTTTGAAACATGTGGATTATGGGGATACAATTCAAAATGAGATTTGGCTGGGGACACAAAGCCTAACCATATCAACAGGCAAAGCACAGGAAGAAAACCCATAAAAACACAAACATACATCCAAACATGCAGAAAACCATCAGGGACATGAAGTCTCATTGGATTTAGCAACTAAAGAATTAAACACTGCTGAAGACACAGAATCTGACATGGATGATAGGATTTAGAAGTAAATGTGATAAATGATAAAGTATAGATGAAAAGAGGTCAAAAAGAGAACGATGAATGATGGGAAAGGCAAATGATACGTTTTACAAAATTGGGGTTCCAAAAGAATATAAATTGATTACTAGAAAAGAAAACAATAAAACTGTCTTAGGATATAATAAAGTTAAACTTTCCAAAATAAAATAAAATAATACAATATATATAAAACTTTCTCCAAAAAATGAAACTTTCCAAAAATATATATAATGTATCAATTAAGAAAAGACACCTATCCAGGAAACCCTGACACAGTACAATCAATATATATTAGGATTCTTAAGAGACACAGGACCAATAGGAGACAGATATGTATATATACAAATACAGGCAGAGATTTTTTAAATGAAGAATTGGTTTATACGATTATGGAGACAAAGAAGTCTCATGATCTGCTATCTGTAACCTGAAGACTCAAGAAATCCAGTGGTATAATTTCAGTCCAAGTCTCAAACACCTGAGAACCATAGGAGTTGATTTCCCAGTCCAGGGCAGGAGAAGACCAGTATCCCAACTCAAGCAAGCAAGCAGGAAACAAAAAGGGTAAATTTGTCTTTCCTCTACTTTTTGTTTTACTCGGATCCTAAAAATATTGAGTGATGCCCATAACATTGGGGAGGGCAATCTGCTGTACTGAGTCCATGGAATCAAATGCTTATTTCATCCAGTAACACCTACACAAGCACACCAAGAAATAATGTTTTATTTAGGCACTCCATGACAGAGTCAAGTTGACACATAAAATTAACAATTGCCCTGAAATATATCCTGGTAGACTTTACTGTGCCATGAATAAATTACAAGGAAATAATCTTTAAGGGATGAAGGCAAAAAAGAATCAAATTATCTGTAGAGGAAATAAAGTTATTCCGGGCTCACAGTTTGTCATAGCATCATTTAACACTGAAATAGGAAAAGACTGAGAATTGGAAAATAAAAGTAAAAATATTGAATTATATTTAATGCCATTGTTTATATAGACATTGCCTAAAGAAAGAGAATTGAATTTGTTATATAGTTAGAATTATAAATGTGTAAACAAAACATTTTATAAGAAAAATAAAACTAAATGATATCAAAAATCATAAAAAGAAATCATAAATAGGGTAACCTAAACACAGAGTTTGACCAACTAGTATACATCAAAACATATATCATACCATTAAATGTAAATAGACTATACTTGTTTATTCAAAAAATAAAAATATCAGGTTGGACAACAGAACAAAACATGAGAACATTACTACCACAAAGATATTTATATTGGCTAAAATTAATAAATAGGCAAAGGCATACCAGACACTTATTGATGCACCAAAAACATAGCATAACATTAACAGAGCAAAATCCACAAGGAAAAAACAAAGAGAAATAGATAGAAACACAATAGTATTAGCCAATTTTAAGAGCTATTCACTCCTCAATGTATAACAGAAACGAAAGACCAAAAATTAGCATAAAACACTAAATAATATAATTTTAAATATAATATGAACATTATTACATATTTTTTACTAAATGTTCGTTGTATGTGTGTATGTATATATGTGTGTGTGTGTATTTATATACACACACACAAATATGGAGGCATATTTCTAAAAGCTAAGAGAACAAATTGTTTTCAAATTCCTAAATAATATTAACAAATTGACCACATACTGGGCCTCAAAAAACAGCTTAATAAATTCCAAAGAGTTAATATAATCCAAATACCATAAAACAGAAATTAATAACAAGAAAGAGTAATAATCTTTCCACATTAAGAGAGAAATTTTACATTCTCTTTTGGAGAAAAGAGGAAGTCAAACCAAAATTAGAAATGATTTAGAAAATTAAGCCAATTGAAACATACATTTCTGAAAGTATAACAGCTTAAATAAAGAACAGACAAAACATAATATATAATATCAAAAACACTATGCATCCAATTTTAAATGTTTGAAAAAGAACAAATGTAATTAAAGAAGTAGAAATAAACATAAAAACAAAAATTAATTAAGCATAAATTGTTAAATGTTAGAATCGATAAATAAATCCTATTGCTCTTTCATTTTTTTTGGGACCCCAGTTTTGCAAAATGTTATATCATTTGCCTTTCCTATCATTCACTGTGCTTATTTTATTCATGAGTAACATGAATAAACAGGACAAACAATAATATAACCTTTTCAATGCCAATAAAGTAATAACTATAGACATTGGTAGAATTGGGAAAAATTGATAGAATTCTTAAAAAAAAAGTGTCCAAATCTTTGCATGTCTGAGAATAGGTATAAAATTGCATTTCTCTCTTTATTTTTTTGGAAAATATAAACTACCAAACTGACTCCAGAAAGTGGGTTTGGAATACTACACAGATCATTTACCATTCAGGAGATAAAGTCTAACAGCTATTGCCCAGATGGTTTCACAAGGGAATTATTCCAAAACATCAAGTAACAGATAACTGCAATTAAATTTCAATTGTTCAGAGTATAGAAAAAAGGAAAAATTTTCGTAACTCTTTTAGAATATGTATATCGTATGATCCCCAAATCCCATTAAAGGTAAATGCACACACATGAACATACGCACACACAAAACAAGCATGGAACCCCTTGTTCAAGCACATTAAGATAAAAACATCTTTAACTAGGTAAAAATTAGCTGTTTATTTAATAAATAGCAAAGCAATTGGAGTTTATTCCTGGAAAAATGTTAGTGTGGTTAAATATTAGGATAGCTATAAAAATAAATCAATATATTTAGCAAGTCAAATGAGATTGTCATATAAATCTCACTAGATGTAAGAAAATTTAATAATATTCAACAACTATTCTTGATTTTAAAATCATAATAAAATAAAATAGTTTTGACGTGACTATATTTATATACATGAAAAATAGCATGTATATGCTAATTGAGAAATCATTAGAACATTCTCTTTAACATCAATAATAATGCAACAAAATTTGCTATTAATATTATTAATATAAATTATTCTAGATTAACCAATGAAATTGTGGAATAGATTGAGGAATAAATTTAGAAACAAAAATTAGAAAGGAGAATTTTAAATGACTAACTTTTGAAAATAATATATTTTTCTCCTTAGCAAATCTAGAAGGATCAGTTTTATTTTATTTTTTTTTTTTTTTTTGAGACAGAGCCTTGCTCTGTCACCCAGACTGGAGTGCAGTGGCACAATCTCAGCTCACTGCAACCTCTGCCTCCCAGGTTCAAGCAATTCTCGTGCCTCAGCCTCCAGAGTAGCTGGGATTACAGGCGTGTGCCACCACACCTGGCTAATTATTTTTAATAGAGATGGGGTTCCACCATGTTAGTCAGGCTGATCTCAAACTGCTGACCTCAAATGATCCACCCACCTCAGTCTCCCAAAGTGCTGGGATTACATGCATCAGCCCGGCCTAGAAGGATCAATTTGAGGACCATTATAAATAATAAGAAAAATCAGTTACAGGAAAGAGTACTAAATTAATTTATAGCAATAAAGGAGATTCTCATATGAACAATAACTATGTACAAGACTAAAACATCAAAAGATAAAATACAAAACTTAACCAGAAACCTACAATCTTCTGTGACGAAACTGTAGATGCCACTGAGGAACACAAAAGAAGGATTTAATACAAGGAAAATACACTCTTGCAATAGTAAATGCAACACCATAAGAATCTCAGTTCTTCCTCAAATTAATCTGTAAATTTAATGTAATCCCAGTTTAAAATACCAACAGTATATTTTTTGGAAAAGCAGACAAACTGATTCCAAAAGTTATAATAAGAATGAAATAGCCAGAAATGTCCTAAAAATAGATATAGAAGAGAAAGGGAATTATGTTTCTCTAATTGTTTTATTTTTAAACTTCAAATAATTAAACCAGCATGATACTGAATAGAAAGGCAATTTATTTACCGTTAAGCACTACAGCATTTATCTTTTACTTTAATATTAGTTGCTTTATTTTTTAAAATCTGAAACTGTTACCAGAAAGGGGTCCAGAGCCAGATCCTCAAGAGAGGGTTCTTGGATACTGTGCAGGAAAGAATTTGAGGTGAGTCCACAGAACAAAGTGAAAACAAGTTTATTAAGAAAGTAAAAGAGTAAAGAATGGCTACTCCATAGACCCACTTTTATGGCTATTTCTTGATTATGTGCTAAATAAGGGGTGGATTATTCATGCCTCCCCTTTTAAGAACATATAGGGTAACTTCCTGACATTGCCATGGCATTTGTTTTTTTGTCATCATTGTTGGTTTTTTTTTGTTTTTGAGACAGAGTCTTGCTCTGTCACCCAGACTGGAGTGCAGTATCTCGGACCACTGCAACCTCCACCTCCCAGGTTCAAGTCATACTCCTGCCTCAGCCTCCCAAGTAGCTGAGACTACAGGTGTGCACCGCCATGTCGGGCTAATTTTTGCATTTTTAGTAGAGACGGAGTTTCACCATGTTGGTCAGCCTTTTCTTGAACTCCTGACCTCAAGTGATCCACCTGCCTTGGCCTCCCAAAGTGCTGGGATTAGAGGTGTGAGCAACCATGCTGGGCCAGCATTAGTAAACTGTCACGGCACTGGTGAGAATGTAGCAGTGAGGGAGACCAGAAGTCACTCTTGCCATTATCTTGGTTTTGGTGGATTTTGGCCAGCTTCTTTATTGCAGCCTGTTTTTTCATCAAGGTTTTTATGACCTGTATCTAGACACTTAGAATGCCTTAACCTCCTGGGAATGCAGCTCAGCCTTATTTTGCCAAGCCCCTATTCAAGGAGTTGCTCTGGTTTAAATACCTCTGACAAAACCACCCAATTGCTTAACATGATATAATTCATGTTTTAATAAAATTTTAGTAAAAAAAACAAATAGTAAGCATAGTTGAGAAATGCATAGAAAAAAATTATAAAAATTGAAACAACAATTTATCAACAGTAGCTTTTTGCTAAATGAGAAACAAATAAATGAGAAAAGCGCGAAGAGTCAAGATGTGATTAAATCATTTTCTTTCTCCCAGAAGAGGGTAATATTCAGGATATGACATTCTGAAGAGTGATTACCTTTTGAAGGCATGTTAGCAGAAAAAACAAAATTGAAAGACTCTCAGAATAAAAAATTTCTTTCAGAAAAATTGCATATTGTTGAATAAAATGAATTAATCTGAGTCACAGTTTAAACCACCATCAAAACTATGAGCAATTAGTGAGTAGTTTTGAGTTGGCTATTTTCATTGAAATTCAGCGGGTTACATATCAAATGGAGACTTTTCATGTTAAGTGAGCAAAAGGCATGCCTTCTCTTTGAAAGAAATTATGGAGTTGACAGATTCCTACTGTAGAAGGCTAGGTATTCCCAAATCACTCACATTATATGGTCCTTAATCTGGGACACAAATTTTATATACAGCATGCCTTTGCTTTTGTAAGATTGGATGCATTGTAATAAAGATTGAGAGATATGGAGGGGAAGATTGTGCTCTTTTTGTTTTGTTTTGCTTTTGCTTCTTTCTCATTTATATAGCTATGAGTCATAGGCTTTCATTAATGACTCACTGAAATGGAGAACAAGGTTTCTGCAAACATTTCTGAGCTCTCCTCATTCCAGATACACTCCCTAACAGTCTCTAGGGAGGCTTGGAGCCTAACAAATGGCATAAGGTCTTCACTTACAGGCAGGGGGTTGCTGCACATTCTAATAGCTTTAGTAGCTGTTTCGTTTTTAAAATTTTGGTGCAACAATCTTGTTGCTGTTCAAAAACTTCATATGATAGTTCTGGATAAGTCTCAGATTTCTCTTCCATTGTAACTGACAGTGAAATACCCCAGGAATAGTTTTGGAAAACTCTATAAGAATTATCTCTGTTGTTGCCGGACGCAGTGGCTCACGCCTGTAATCTCAGCACTTTGGTAGGCTGAGGTGGGTGGATCACTTGAGGCCAGGAGTTCGAGACCAGCCTGGCCAACATGGCAAAAGTCTGTCTCTATGGAAAACAAAAACAAAAACAAAAAAACAATAAATTAGCTGGGCTTGGTTGTGCATGCCTGTAGTCCCAGCTACTTGGGAGGCTGAGGCAGGAAAATCACTTGAACCTGGGAGGTGGAGGTTGCAGTGAGCCGAGTTTGAGCTGCACTCCAGCCTGGGTGACAGAGCAAGACTCTGTCTCAAAAAAAAAAACCCACAAAAACAAACAAACATAAATAATTCTCTCTGTTGCATACTTCACATATATTTCTCCCTCTCTGTCTCAATCTGAACCCAAAATAGGGTTGTTTTGTGTACCTACTTTGCCATAATATTTGCTATTCTGACAATGGATGCAGATTTCTCCCTTCTGTGACAAGCATAATTTGCGTTTCTGTCAAAATAAAACAAAAATCGTAAGGTTTTTCCTAAATATAGGAAGGCTCCTTAATTGAAGTTTGGTCTTCAATGTTCATGATAGTTTCTTCAACACTGTTTCCCTTGTCACAACTCATGGTGCAGAAGTCACACTATTTAGCTCTAAGTAGACACCCTCTCTCCTAAGAATCCTAATGTTGTAAGAGAAAGAAGACGGGGTTGCAGAACTGAGTTGCTGCAATGCAACATCATAGAGAATATACTGTTGGAGACTTTGCCTGAAGTGACTTCTGTCTAAATTAGACACAAATAGATTTGGCTGGGCATGGTGGTTCATGCCTGTAATCCCAACTATTGGGGAAGCTGATGGCAGGAGGATCCTTTCAGGCCAGGAGTTTGATACCAGCCTAGGCAACTTAGTGAGACCTCATCTCTAAAAATAAAACATAAATAAATAAAAATTTAAAAAATTCAAATAGATTTTGAATTCAGTGAGAAGTCCTCATATTTTTTCTCTATTTTTGTTAATTCATTATATTTTTTAAGTTGTGAATTATTTTTCAATTTTTTCAATAGAGGTATGATTTGTATAAAATAAAATTTACATAGAAAATGCACAGATGTTAAATGTACATTTTGATGAGCTTTGACAAATGTGATGTACCACCCCCAATCAAGATAGAGAGCACTTTTTTACATTGAATGTTTCCCTCAATCTGCTTTGCAGGCTCCATACCCCCAACCCCCCCCCCCCCCCCCCCACCCACAATCAGGGAGTCACCTTTCCAATACCTATCAGAATTTGGGAACAAGAGGTCACATTTATTTTGAAAAGATGTTGATTCTGATAATTACTATATATACTAACACATCCTTATCATATTCCACTCCCTGTCCTCACCCTCCATTCCCAGCCAATAAAGTTTACTGTGAAGGATCTGTGTAGGATTCAAATGACATTATTTTTTTCCTTATATGTTTACTTACTCATGATTGAGTACCTTTGACAGGTCAAAACTCTACTAGCCTCTGTAGAAAAAAAAAAAAAAACAGAAAATAAAAATATACTCTTCCTTCTCTCTAGGTATTGAGATTCTAATATGCAACTTAGAGAAGTAAACTGAAAATTACTGTAGAAATTATATAAATAACTTGTAGTGACATTTTGAAGGTGCTAGAACTCCTAAAGATTGCATTATAGGAACAGCGTGGCTCACCAAAATACAGTGGCCAGCATAAGCCTCCCTATGTGGTCATGTGACTGTTTCTAGACAATGAGCTATCAGTAGAAAGAACATGTGACATTTTCAGGCTGGTCCCTAATGACCTCCTAGTTGTATTTCTCCATGATCATTTCCCTTGTGCCTGGTTGGAAATGAGATCCCTCCCAAATGATGGGTCATTGATGGCAGAATCTCTAAGGTACAGGTCCCCAAAAGATCTCATGAAGGAACGTCACTCTCTCAGAAACTGTACTTTCACTTAAGACTGGCTGTTATGTGTGCAGAAAGAAACTTCTGCTATGTATGAAAAATTATTCATATTGAGTTTACTTTTTGTAACTGTTAGCCTTTCCCAACTAATACCAACATTGACTATAACTTCTACTTTTTATATAATTTTTTTCTTTTCATCCACTTACAAATGGATAGAAAAAAATGTAAATGGTGAAATCTCAGATGGAGAAGAAGCTTGTTGTTTAATTTCCTATAACTATACCTGAGCTGATGAGCCCTTTTGTCGAAAAATGACACAAGAAAACAAAATGTTCCTATTATAAATTCTCCCATGTCCTTATCCTTACTTAGATTTCATTTTTTGTTTCGCTTGATCAATACAACAGTTCTTTGAGGGGAATAGTGTTATTAGTTTCATTTCAATTGCAGTACAAATGTGGAAATCAAAGTATACACTTGTTATGTGACATGATCAGTCACACTGCCATAAAGGGTGGAACTGAAACATTAACTTAGAAATGTTTCTAGCACCTAATCTAGAAAAAATGCCCAGAGAAAAGGGCAAATATTCCAAGTATCTGAATTGCCCTTAGAAAACTGAAAAAGAAGTAGATACATATCCTTCTTTCTGGTTCTAGTTGTTCTTGATTTCCAATTCCTCCTGCTGGCAGAGAACACCGAATGCTGTCAATTAATGTTATTCTAGTTCTCCCTGCTTTAACACTTAAGAACATTTAAGTAATAACTCAGTTTTTAATGGTAGGAATGCCGTCATATTTTTAGTCTTTCTCCCTAGGTAGTATATGGGTTCAAGATGAAGCACACAGTCATCCACATATTCAACAGAGTTGTTAAGCGTCTGTAATGGTCAAGGGATGCACTGGTAAGCAAAGCAGGGCCTCGGATCATGTCTCTGTCCTTCTACTGCTCATTACACCTAATGGGAAGTGTCCACCTGTACTGGTATGATGGTGTGGACCTGGCCTGTCATGACAGTCATGGACTGGTACTGCAGGCTTTGCTGTTCCTCTCTTTTTTGTCTGTTTTGTTCATCAATGTATCACAGCACTGTCTCAGGCATAGTAAGTGCACAATAATTACTTATTGAACAAAGGAATGATTACATACTGCCCTCCTACTAAGATGCCACCCAAGGAGAAAACGAGGACAAAGGCATGGGAGAAAAAGCAGTGAGTGGACTGAGTCAGTGGGGCAGCTGGTCCTCAGTAGCTGCCTCCCATAGAGACATTTTGCTCATTACCATCTCATGTATTTGCCATCCAAAACTCTCAACAGATACCAAAAGTTTGTAGAGGAAGCTCACAAAATCCACAATGACAGCCTCTGGGCATGAGTTTGCAGAAGAAATACAAATCACAAAGCAGGGACTGGCAAAACATTTTTCTGGTTAGAATTCATAAAACATTATTAGTTGCATATTTGGGATTTATTACATTGTATGTAACAAGATTTACTGGCAGTTTTGTAGATAATTTCGAACCTAAAGCACTGTCTAAAACAAAGGCCTACTTCCAAAGGAAAGGTCTATGCTTCTTATGTCTAGAATATTCTGTGGTTAGCTATCTTAAGCTGTAGAATGTACCTTTTAATAAAACAGGAATGTACATGGGGTTTTAGAAAGCCTGACTTCATTTAGATAAAAGCACTTTGAAATATAATAGGGCTTATAGTATCAACCCCTCCCCCATTTCAGCAAGGAATAAAGTCTGAGTTTCTCATAGGCCACACATCCATCCAAAGGCACTGAGGAGCAAGATGTTTCCCAGAGGCAAACACCTTGGCACCACTTCCTTCCATGTCTGCTCTCCTGTGCCATGAGGGTCAGGGAAACAGAAATTATCATTTTCAAAGTCTTGTTCTGTAATTTCTTCTAGAGATCATTGGCAGTGGGAATAAAAAATATACTAACATCTGATTTTACCCTTCTCAATTTACTCACCCCTAGGGCTTTATACTCCCAACAATTAGCTAAGTTATCATTCTATTCTGTGGCAAGGGGCCTTTCTTATTCACTATGCTGTTTTCTTCCTGCATTTCACTTTGATTTACAGTAAAATTCCCACCTCACCATTCCAACCCTTAATACATAAAGATAAGTGTTTTACATTAAAAAAATGATTTCCTCCCGCAATAAGCCACGTTTTCTACACTAGTTTCTTTCTAGGCACTTGAAAACATTTAATTTAAAACTTAGAAAAAAAAGAAATGACCCTTTGTTCTTGATTGCATGAATTTACCTTCTCATTAAACCAATGAATCATGGGAGCAAGGTTTATTGAGAACAAAATGTATTAGCTTTATATATCAAAATTATGATCCCTATTATATCAATAACAAAGAAAAGACATAAGAAAAAAGTATAAAATCTAGGTGGTTATATGACGAACTCTATACATGTGAAAATTTGGAGAGGAGTGCTATAAAATGTGGACAGTAGCATGAATTATCAAGGAAGAATACCATTAAATAAATAAATTGAAGAGATAAAATCAGAGAAAGCAAACAAGAATTAGGAGCATCTTGCAGAAGTCATAAAAGGAAATAGAAATCTATTATTTTAAAGTGCCAGAGTAGGATGTGTTATTGCAATTTTAAAAGTCAGAAAGTGTGTAAATTTTGGTAGCAATTTTTGTGATGCTAGCTCCTCATAAAATGTGTTTAACAGTGCTACAAGTTGTATATGCTAGCATATAATAAAAATATAATAAATTAATAAGAAATATACACTACCACTTCTACATCTATTATATAGTGTCTACCTATTTAATTATTTTTTGGAGTTAGATTATATTAAGGGTCCCCATTTTTTCTGGTAGTAAGAGTCTATATACTTGACTATGACCTCAGTTACACAGATAAAGAATGAAACCACAATTTAGGCAATACAATATTTTCAATTTCCGTGTAAATATCATTTAATTATCTCAGAAACAGTGACTAGGTTTATTCTAGGAACTTAACTGAACCAGATGATACTTCAGTGGCCCAAATAGCCTAATTTATCAAATTAAAACTTCATTTTATGTAGCATACAGTATTATTGCTATCATTCACAGAGAAATCCTAATATTATAAATGATTACAATCAGTATGGCATCTTACACTTTCACAACCTAAAACAGCTTATAAATGTAAAGGTGGCTTTACTTTGGGCATTCAACCTGCAATTAAGGAATTTAAATGTGCTGTTCTTTTGAAATGCCTGCACTATTTTTATTCTTCTTTAAACTGACATAAATCTTTAAGACTTTCATATGGTTGGATTTTTTTTCTTTTTTTCTTTTCTGAGATGGAGTCTCGCTGTGTTGCTCAGGCTGGCGTGCAGTGGCTCGATCTCAGCTCACTGCAACCTCTGCCTCTCGGGTTCAAGCAATTCTCTCTGCCTCAGCCTACCGGGTAGCTGGGATTACAGGCATGCACCACCATGCCTGGCTAATTTTTGTATTTTTAGTAGAGACTTGATTTTGCCATGTTGGCCAGGCTGGTCTTGAACTCCTGACCTCAAATGATCCGCCTGGCTTGGCCTCCCAAAGTGCTGGGATTACAGGCGTGAGCCACCGTGCCCAGCATCATTTGGTTGGATTTTAATTTTTTTTTGAGATGGAGTCTTACTCTGTAGCCCAGGTTGGAGTGAAGTGGTGCAATCTCAGCTCACTGCAACCTCCAACCCCAGGTTCAAGTGACTCTCCTACCTCAGCCTCCTAAGAAGCTGAGATTACAGGTGGGTGCCACCACGCCCAGCTAATTTTTGTATTTTTAGTGGAGATGGGGTTTCACCATGTTGGCCAGGCTGGTCTCGAACTCCCAACCTCAGACCTCAGGTGATCTGCCTGTGTTTTTTTTTTTTTTTTTTTTTTTGAGAAAGAATCTTGCTCTGTCGCACAGGCTGGAGTGCAGTGGCTCGATCTCGGCTCACTGCAACCTCCCCCTCCCGGATTCAAGTGATTCTCCTGCCTCAGCCTCCCAAGTAGCTGGGACTACAGGTGTGCACCACCTCACCCAGCTAATTTATTGTATTTTTTTTCATAGAGATAGGGTATTGCCATATTGGCCATGCTGGTCTCTAACTCCTGGCCTCAAGTGATCCACCCGCCTAGGCCTCCCAAAGTGCTGGGATTACAGGCCTGAGCCACCACACTCAGCAGATTTATTTTATTTTATTTTATTTTATTTTATTTTATTTTATTTCATTTCATTTCATTTCATTTTATTTTATTCTTGAGACAGAGTCTTGCTCTGTCACCCAGGCTGAAGTGTAGTGGTGCAATCTCGGCTCCCTGCAACCTCTGCCTCCTGGGTTCAAGTGATTCTTCTGCCTCAGTCTCCCGAGTAGCTGGGACTACAGGCGTGCACCACCATGCATGGCTAATTTTTGTACTTTTAGTAGAGATGGGGTTTCACCATATTTGCCAGGCTGGTCTCAAACTCCTGACTACCCGCCTCGGCCTCCCAAAGTGCTGGGATTACAGGTGTGAGCCACCACACCCAGCCCAGATTTTAATTTTTAAATAGCAACATGTATTGCTTATTCAGAGTTCAGTATATCCTTAATTTTTGAAGTCACTGAAGAAGTCACATTTATGAAAATCAGCTTAGTTTTTTTGTTTCGTTCTTGTGATGATACATTATCCAGATATACTGAAATGGAACAGAAATGTCAAAACATGTAAGACAGTCTTGGGACAGTTCTATTAGTTT
This sequence comes from Pan troglodytes, assembly GCF_028858775.2. Lineage (NCBI taxonomy): Eukaryota > Metazoa > Chordata > Mammalia > Primates > Hominidae > Pan > Pan troglodytes. The sequence goes on from NC_072401.2 coordinate 138,971,489, forward strand.
CTGCTATGTTGAAAGCTGCCATGTCAGACAATGCATTTTTCAGCCATACAAGTAATCCAGTATAATATTGCTTATTTTTAAAATAGATCTACAATCTTTAAATTTTAAAGTGTCAATGTTTCAAATTGATCTTTGAATATTTTCTGATCACCAGTATCAAAAGAATGAAACAAGAAAACTAAGCTGAGTTTCATAAATGTGACGTCTTCAGTGACTTCAATAAGACAATAACTTAATAACTCACTCATCTTTACCTTAATAGTTATCTATTGGTAAGTGGCAAATTTAAATATTTGTGACAGAAAGAACAATAGTTTAAATGATTAACAATGTTATAAGCCCCATCTGCTAAGATCAATAAGTAAATCAATGAGCAATTAATAAAAATGTTAATAACTTACAAGAATTTGAAGAAAGCTAATTCTCATCATTCTATAAACAAGCATTTAAGGAGGATTTGTTAAGCAATAGATTCAGTTTTGAGTTACATTTTTTGAAGTTAATTTCCTTAATATATGATTGTCATTGAAGAACATTTCAAATAATCCAGTAGAACTAAAGGGATTAAAAATAATAAGTGGAGGAAAGAATGTTTAAGTGCTTTTTTGTTGTTTCAATCTGAGGAAGCGTAGGGTATCAAAAAAGAGGTGATACAAACTTGGTGAGAGATTAGGTTGCTATGATAGCATCAGACATCCCAGCTTTCACTAAAAGGATGTTACTTGGTGAAAGGAACAGAAGCAAAAAGCTGAAATCTTGCACTTATATTCTCTTAATCTGTGGACATGGGAAGCAATAATAAGTGGAGAAGGCTGGAGAAACAAGGGATTTTGAGACATGAAATTCTTGGAATATGGACAATATACAAAAGTTTTGTGTTGAATGAAATATTGCATTTTATTTATTTCACATTATTCAAAATAGCGGTTTTCAGCATAGCTTCCCATATTACTGCTGGTGCTTTAAATTAAGAACAGTGAGGATATAAAAGTCTTTTTCTTAATGGTAATATATACTGAAAGGAAGTGAAGTTGAAAGGCAGAATGCATTTAAATATGGTTAGCGTTTGTGTGTGTAATCTACTGAAAAATATACTGAAATTTCACTTGTAATTGCAATCTCTCCTATAAAGGAAAATGTGCCTGTTGAAAGAGGTAATATATTCTATTTAATGTGGTACTCATTTGAGAATTCAAATATCTGAATTTTAGTCACTTTTCAGTTACTTAACTTTCCCAGTATTTCAATTCCTGACTAGCAAGCCAGGGATGATAATATTCTTGCCTTCTGGAAACACTGTAAGGAAACCTTTTTATCCTGCACAATTTAATACAAAATGTCCTGAGAAAGTATTATTTTTTTGTAATTTGAAAAATATTCAAGCAATTATTGCTTGCTTACTCTTTTTTCTTTATTCCCCAAATGCATTTAACTTATTTAGCTGGAATATGGTTTACTACTTTCATTCCCATTACAAGTCTCAAACTCATTCCTTTTCCATTGTGTTTTTCTTGTTCGCCCAGCCAACTGAATGCTGCCTGTTTATTATTTGAAACTCAACACTGAATCACCCTCTCAGGAAGGGCATGCTGCATGCCAAGCTTTTGAACAAATATGTAGCAACAGGACTCTGACTTATAGACAGTTCCTTAGCTTTACTTTAATTTTTCTTTTATTTTCACTGACAGAAAAATTTTCTGGAGAGTACAATCAAGATAGTGTATTATTAGAAACAACATTAATAGAAGCTTGGTCAGAAATGATAATAGTCATAATAAGCATCTCTCTCACCAAGGCATTTCACACAGAGAGATCACAGCACAATAAATAAAGGATTTCTCATTTGCCACACAACAAATAAAACAATTGCAGTAACAAAAATATGATTTTATAAATGTTCTTATACTAAAAATAAAAGCAAAAATATGAGATCATGCACTGGAGACAAAAGCTAAAAATGAATAGTTATAACAAAAAAAGACAATATTCCAAAAGATTAAAATGTTCAAGTATTGTGAGAGGAAAGGGGAAGATTCAAAATAGAATGGGTTCAGAATAAGTCAATTATATTTACTACCTTAGGAGAGACACTGACATAACTGTTTTTATCCAGTAATATTTTATGCCATTAGAACACATACTGTTATCCATTTAAAGGACACATTCCATTTCCTTGGAGCATGTTTCATACTACAAGGATGGAATAAAATTTATTGTTTACCGTAATTATAAGTAGATAATAATATTGTGAGAGAAATATTCTCCGGAACAGGCCAGTGTGATGGCCTGGAATAGTAGGGGCCTGGGAGTCAGGAAACATTGACTTTAGTTCTGTTTTCATCATTGTCTATAAAAAGTTCATTTGAGATAGTCATCTAATAAATAACCTTCAAGATATTTCTCAGTCCTGAAATAAACTTTCACTTTATCTTTCGATTTTCCTATAAGAGTTCAACTATTGGGGCTAGTAGAAAGTAGAGAAAATAACAATAAAATAGCTTAACAGTTTTAATGATTCTTAATTTCTAAAAAGTTATTGAAAAAAAGTGGGATCACTTAATGGAATTAAGAATTGTATAATGCTTCAGTGGGGTTGTTCATACAACATAATAATTCTTCCCCAACAAAACTAATCTAAGCAGTGCCTGTATACTTTGTGGTTGAATAGTGTATCAGATTTGAACAGTGGCTAGTTTCTACACGACTAGGAAAAACATGTCTGTCATGGGAGTAAAAAAATAAAATTTGTTTGTTAAATTACACATAAATATAAGGTACAAATGTATTTTTAAAATACAGATTAAAATAATCACACTTGCATTGTGTACATACGAAAATACAGTATTTAATATTCAATATACACAGACACATTTATGATAAATGCAACTATTTGGCAATGCCAGTTCTTTCAGGGTTTTTTGTTGTTGTTGTTGTTCCCTATTTCCATATACATGGAAACAAAAATGCTTCGCTAAAATCTCCTAGCTCTGGCGGACATCTTGAAGCAGTTTGTTAATCTCTGCCACCAGTTCACTGGCATCCATGAGTTCGTGTTTCCCATCATTGAGGTGGTTGAGCACATTGTCAAAATCATCTTCTTCATAATTTTCAGGGATCTCCTCCATGGCTGGCAGCCATTTTGAAGAAGGCTGCACACTGGAGTGAGTTCCAAGTGGCGGCCCACAGTTGGTGGTGGGATTTTGAAAATGCGTACTGGCTGCCCATGCCGCTACCCCCTGTGGGTAACCCACAGTTTTGGCTGGCAAGGGTCCCTTCCTGCGCTCCAGGGAGTTGGACCGATCCACCTCACTGCATTCAGAATAGGTGTCCAGGGAAGGCGGTAAGAGACGCTGGAACACACTGCTCATTTCCGAGAGCAGAGATGATGTGCTGGTATCCCCAGTGTCCTCATCGTTTGGGGAGTCCTTTCCAAAGGTGGAAAAACTCTTCTTCTTTTCACCGGAATCTGCAGGCTGAGCGTCATCCTCAAGACTCTGATGTGGATGCTGCTGCTGGGGTTGCGTTGGGAATTCTTCCCCTGGAATGAACATGTTACTCCTATAATCAGAAGACGGTGAGGGCAGTGGTGGCATCCAGCACTGGTCAGAGTGTCCCAGGACCCTGCACTCCTCCGTGCAGAGTCTCATAGCTGCACTCAAGAAAAACAGTGGGGATTCATTATTATACTTAGCACGATTCAAAATGATGCAAAAATGCAATTTTATAATAAAAAATAGAATGAGACAATTTTAAACTATTTCCATGATGCCAACCTATTATTATACACAAAAGCTGGACTACAATTATGGCTTTAATTTGAACACTGGTTTTATAGACCTCCATAAGTGTTATCTTCTGGTGTGCTTTTTTTTCCTTATTAATCAGGTAAGAATATTCTGCTACTTGAATAATGATAAGACGGGTTGATAAAGTATACGTGGGAAGAACTAGGTGTGAGTGATGAAATAAGTGCTGAACATAAATTCTAAAGAACAGACTTGTAAGGTGAAACCTATAACTTTAGAATGCCACCCATTAATTCTTGTGTAATACATACCTTTGTGTAACTTTCTCAATATTACTTTAGTTTTAATGGAAGCAATGAGAATATAATAAGCTATAAGGTAATTATAGTTATTAATCTCTCTTAAAGATATTACAAATTATTTATTGACTTGTTACTTAACACAGCAGTGAAAAGTATCCTCAGCAACTGGATGGCCATCTGCAATTACCCTGTTAAGAAGTTTTCTTTTAAAGATTCAAAATATATTTATATTCAAATATATGAAAATGTCATCAAAAGATGAAGAATATGAAAAATCCATTCCTTAGGTCTTACAGATGTTCTAATGCTCTTATGGGAATATGAGTGGCCACAGTCATAGGAAAAAAAATAGATGATATGAGAAAAGCAGGAAAATAAAGAGGAAAAAACCCCTCTACATTTGGCAAATACAGTAACTAAGCTACATGACAAGGAAATGAAAAGATGTAAAATACACTCTACAAACCATTGACTTATTTCAGTGAGAAATAAGTCTGTTCAGTATTATGATTTCATTTTAGAGCAAAGAGCAGAATGCAGAAAATGCAAAATAATTCTCTTAGACTTACAAGAACATTAGGTTGTTACTAGCTATACTTACATATTGAGCTAATTTTGTAGATCCATCTACTTTAGGAAGATTCCTCTTCCTCCCAAATTATTGCTAAAAAGGTGACTCTTGAAGGATGCACATTCCCTTATTAGAGGAAACAAGTTGTCTACTGCAGTTACTGTGGTATCACTAGCAACTGGTAAAGTGCCTGCATACAGTAGGTATTCACTACATGTTTTCTAAATAAAACATGGAGAAAATAATGTTGACTTTCTGAAAAAAAAGAAGTAATGGTCTTTGATTGAAGGCGTAGAAATTGCTGCTTTTCTCTGCTTGAATCTTTGAGATAATTCTGTTCTTAAACTGCAAGAGTCCCAAATATGGACCTCAAGTTTTAATGAAAAGGAGGATAATTTGAGGAATAAAATGAGATCAAGTATTATGAGTGAGAAAAAAGCTGAATCAGTAGAAAACTAGAAATACAATGAAGCAGAAAAAAAAGTGGAGAAAGTGTGAACACCAATTCCATGTGAATCAAGGTGGGGAAAGAGAAAGAGGGTAAGCATGAAGAAAACTTGTGCAATTTGTTATGAAAGGTTACATTTAAATAAGCAAGAATGATTTAAGAATAAAAGCTTTTTTAGATTTCCTGACTTCATGCAGTATTACTACTTGGAAATGTTTGCCAACTTTTTTTTTTTTTAATTTGATGTGGACGAAACAAAAGGGGTTGAAAGTAATTGGAATAACTTAATAGCAATGAGGTTTTCTCAGCAGCAAAATAACAATCACAGTGGTAATGATTTTTTTTTTCCTTCTTAATTCCCCAGGTCTCTGAAAATGGAACTTAGACCTGTCTCTATTGTCTTACTCATATCCTGTCAGAAGGAAGAAGAACAGACCTGCTGACACCTCTTCATTTATTTTATTTAACTCTGTAGTTTTAGGCTTGGGAAGGACTTAGTTGTTTGATTCACTTTATTTTAATGCTTAATGATTGGAGGGAAAGGAAAGGCTTGCAAGAATACTGAAAATGACCTAGTTTTCTAAAGACCTAAATATAATAAACATATAACCAACAATACAATGCAAAAATACAATCTAGGTAACTGAAAGTTACCTAGAATCTGAAAGTTCATGCTCAAAAATAAGTTTGGTCATAGAAATTTTTTAAACAGTGAATGTTATTTGCAACTTCATCCCAATAAATAAGTGAAGCTTTAATTATAAAATAATAAATTAACATAAAAATGAAAAATAATAAGAGAAATTGATAAGAAAAGACTAATGGAGGGAAGGATGGCAAAAATAAGAGAAATGGAAGAGTAATGGTGCAGAAGAGGGCATTTCTTGCAACTTCATTGATATTGTCAACCTTGTCCCCAGGGACTTGACTGAAAACATTCTCAATCTGTAAGTAATTCAGTGCCACAAATGTTCCATACTATATCCCAGTTATCAGGGCTTGTTGACAAGTGGTGCAAGTGGCTAATCTTTCTGTTGCTCCTTGAAAGCTCTTATAGGTAGTTAAGTGTCCTCTGGGGAGGGGGACCATGGTGAAAGGAGAGTATCTTCTTCACCACTATAAGACTATGAATTTTGTCACTGCACTGCACCTTATTGGTGGGACAGGAAGCAGATATATAAGAAGAAATACGTATGCCTTGCTTCTGTCAAGTCATCAGGTGATCAATCAGTTATCCGTTATGAGTCTGCTACATGTGAAGTGCAACAATAGCACCCTGCCCTCAAAAGTTGTAAAAAGATATAGCTCTAAGTAAAGTGTAGCAAGTGACATCGTAAACACAGGTAAAGTGTCAAACTAGATGATGCTAAGGGCATGTCAAGAAAGGAAAGAAGAGTGGAGGTGGAAGCTGAAATAGTTAAAGAAAGAGCCACCTAAAACAAACTTTGAAAGATGAATAGGATTCAGTTACACAAAGTGACGAGAAGCCAGCTTTTCAGGTAGGAAGGACACCATGAGCAAAGCATCAGTGTATTAAGTGAGGAGATGCTTCTAGCTATAACAAAAGATACAAAGATGGCAACATATGAGAGTTAATAAGCTAAGAGGGGATTCCATTGCCCTTTGAATGCCAAGATAAATAGTTTAGTTCAATGTTGCTGGGCAACAAGAGTTAAGTATTGATTTTGAGCCAAAAAATGTGGATTAAAATGTTCTCAAAATGTTGTTCAAGCTGTATGAAAGAAAGATTTGACAAAGGGAGGAGCTACTAGACAGTGAATATCAGTTTGCACACTGACACACTAAACCTGTCATGGAAGAAAGGCCAGAACAGATGGGCTTTCGTGGATACCTGCCATGAGAAAGGAGAGAACATAGAATTTAAAAAGAATATTTAAAGTAAGTAATCAGAGATGACAGACTGATGAAAAGTGGATTGGACTCAATCAAGAAAAATGAGTATCACAAGAAACAAAATAAAACGGCTGTATAAATCATCCTGGTGAAGTGAATGCAATGGAAAATGGAGATTTTTGCAGGCATATGCTTAGTGTTATAGTTCAAAGTTGAATGAGTAAGAAAGTATGTTGGCAAACATGAGCCAACAGACAAAAAAATGCATACCAATTTGACTGCTCAAAATGCAGGATATTTGTGTGGGAATTAATAGCATGAATGACCAGAAATGACCCTGTTGGCAGGCAATGCAACATAACATAATCTATATTTGTTCAAAGTCTAAGGCAGAAAAACAGTTGGAACAAGACACTTTAGTCCTAGAAATATAAATGCTTTGGAAACTGTGCTGATCTCTTTTAATGGCATTCAGATGTGGACTTACATTTTTCTCTACTTGGGATATTTTCTGGGAATATAAATTTACAAAACACAAGTTTTACACCCTATTATGCCTCCGGAAGTTGCCGGGGTAAATAATAAATTGGAATATGTGTCATCAAAATTATACTCATAAATAAGGGATAGTTATCTTTGTATAGATACACAGTATGCATATTGCAGTCTACAGTAGCCAAACATGAATATACTTTGCGGACCATTGGTGACTTCCTGGTGCTCTATACCTCCAGGATAGCTTTGACCACACCTCAGATGGAGGCAGGTACCTAGTAAGGCAGAATTGTATCTACTATAATGTATTTTGTTGTAACACAATGTTATGCACAAGCAAAATAACTCTCCAGCCACACCCATGGTTAAGTGTGATTGTGCAAATATGAGATTTTTTTTTAAAAGTTGTCTCATGTTAAGTGGAATTATTAATGATGATATAAAGGTGAACTCCTAATTTTGAAAAGAAATGTGATACTGATGAAGCTTAACGTCACTCACTAAACACAATTCAGTTTTCTACAGTTTATCTATGTCTACCTATTGTTTCCCCAGTGTCTTTATTCCTTAACATCTATTATTATTATTGTAATTATTATTATTATTATTTACTCCAAGTGCTAGAAAACTTTCTTGCCACAAACTTACGTGGAGGTGGCAACTTAGAAAATATAAGAAAAAGTAAAAGAACTTTGACCTAAAAAAAAACTTTATAATTAGCTATTAGATTTCTACAATTTCAGAATTAAAAGGGACTTTAGGATTATTTAATCCCCAAAATACCAAGGTTATGTAATTAGAGCAGCTATTCAGTTAAGTATGCTGATAAATTTAAATTTCAATGAATAAACATTATACAAATCTAAAAATACATAATACAATATTGATGTCATGCCCACTATGTTACTTTTCTGTTTAATGAAATGAAATTACATTATTTAAAATCAAGGATTAATACTCAAAATTAGGGTTCTGTCAGGATCACAGAATTGTAGTTTAGCCAACTCCTTTATTACACAAGTACGAATAATAAAACTGATTCTCTTTGAGCAAAGTGTCTGATTCTAAATATATTCCACTAAATTTTCAGAGATTTCTCTTCAAATTGGTCAAGAAAGTCTATGCATTAAAAACAAAAACAAAAAACGGACACCATGACTGTGCAAACAGGCTCTCAGGTACACTGCATGCCTTATTGTTTCTCGAAGTCCCCCCCATACATTCATCCTGTGAGATACATTATAGTGTCTATTACTGTGATAACAGTATTAAATAATCAACATTTAATAGTTATGGGGTATGTCATAAAGTCTTTAGAACATAAGAACAATGAGGACACTCTATTTAAAAACAATTACTACAACAACAAAAACCTGTTACTTCACATACTTGATAGATTAGTGTTTAAGAGTGCAGGGATTGGTCCAAATCTCACTCTCCCATGTACAAACTGCCTGATTTGAGATGCATTTTCTAACCTTTATAAGTTTCAGTTTCCAAATCTTAAAAAAAAAAAAAATAGAAGCCTGTTGCTACTGTCACTACTACTAATTCCTGCCAAAGCCTTAGGAGAGGCAGTGCAGGTATCAAACTCTGCATGAGCCTGGAGTAAACCTGGGGGCATAGTTGGTAACTACTATTGCTACTACTATTCCTCATATTAATACCGCTCTGGCTACTGCCATCACTACTTCACTTATGAGTGCTTGAGTTTCTATTCACAGTGGTCCTTTGGTATCCAAAGGGGATTGATCCAGGCCCCCTGTGGATATCAAAATTGGGTTGCTTATATAAAGTGGTATGGCAGTTATATAGAGCCTACGCACATCCTCCCAAATACTTTAAATCTTCTCTAGGTTACTAAAAATACCTAATAAATGTAAATGCTATGTAAATAGTTGTTATACTGTATTGTTTTTTATTTGTATTGTTTTTTATTGTTGTATTGCTATTTTTTATTGTTTAATCCAAATACTTTCAATTAACAGTTGGTTGAATCTATGGATGTGGAACCTGCTGATACGGGTTGTCAGCTATATTGATTTTCTTGAATTCCTGTAGCTGTCTGAGGCTCCCTCATGTTTATTTCCTAAACTCTCTTACTTATCTGTATTCAAAAATAGAGGTGCGATGAAACTAAGATGGGTGATATTGTGTTGTTCTATCTTTCATATATCAAATGGCAGTCAATGATCCACATTCAGTGAAACTTGGAAATATAGGTAGCCAAAAGAACACACGTATTCCTAAGGTTGATTTAATATTGCAGTCTTTAGTAGTGGGGCTGCTAGGATAATATAATCAGTATTTACTCAGTTCAGAGAGTTTCTATTGCAGAATTAGAGGGAAGAAACTCCAAGGAAAACGTGGTTCGAAACTTAATAGCATCTCTTCTATCTTGCTGTGTACTTAAAGATTCCACTCTTGGGTCCCTGTGCCTCTTCTACTATAGCAAAATGAAATGTTGGCAAAAATATTCTGTGCTTACCACCTACAAAGATGCATTCCTTCTCCTATTTTTAATGCTTGAAGTGTACAATTTCCAGTGTATTTTAGTCTCTGATTTTGTGAGTTGGTGCCCATCACAGGAAACGCATCCTCCAAATTACAGTCCAGTTCACCACTCTGCGCCAAAACAGTTTAACTGAATAAAAACCACCACCCAATAATTTTGCAAAGAGTTACACAACCGTGTTCTATGGCTGTATCGGATGAGGTGGAAAGAGGGGGAAAATGGTTTGTTTTTTTGATTTTCCCCCACCCCTTTCTTCTTGTCCTATGAAGCTGTCATGCTTACTCGTTCTCTTCCAACCGCTTAATGAAATTTAACAGTGTTAAAATGTTTCAGTTTCTGTTCATTACTAAACAGTGATGAACATACTATAAAACATATTATAAATACTTTAGTGCAAGGGACAAATAAAGAAGAAATATAAGCATGAGAGAAATTTTTCATTTTACTGGTGTCACGGTAGACCTGAAAATAAAGATTTTCTTTCACTACCCTCTTACCTGCTGGAATTCTTCCATCTGTGAGAAACAGGTCGCTGAATCCTTCACCCAGCAGCCTATCTATTGGAGAATCTCGCCCCAAATCATAATCACTGTCTCCTGCCTCACTGTCACCACGGCCACTGTCTTTCAAGCTAAATTTGTCCATGTCTTGAAGGGCATATCTGGAAAGATAAATCAGAAAAAAAAATTACAGTTTTTTCTCTTCAGCATTTATGTTGAAACTTAATAAGTAACACAAGAATAATTCATACCTATAGCTCCTGGAATATTTGTTTCCTCGAAAACTTGGTCTTGGCTGATATTGCCCCTGGTGAAGCATTGAAAGAAGCTGAGAGACCTGCTGGAAACCAAATAGACAGAACTGATTCCCGGAAACAAGCCTCCAAACACTCACAATCTTTAAGCAAGAAAAACAGTTGCTTGCTATTTCAACTAAGTAACTGAACATATTATCTCTATTTAAAAGATTTGCAAATGCTGGACTGTGGCGGACCATGCAGCCAGCTACCAACTATAACTAAAACATATCTCAGAGAGATTTGGATGACCTAATACAACTGACTTTTACTTTGTGAAAGAAGACTCCCTTTCAAATAACTGATTTATTTTCTTTATAATTCAGATAAAGTGACCACCTGTAAAAATACATGGAAAATACTGTAAAATACAACACTGTAATGCATGTAGTTTAAAAAATGTCAGGAAATCTTCCAAACTTGGACAAACATAGCATGCATTGAAATAGAAGTCTGAAGGCCTCAGTTTTTTTATTTGTTCAGTAAAGACTATAACCTTCAAAATAAAGCAAGTCTCTACTTTTTGGCTTCCCATTATTTTAATCTGGGAAGCAAGGGGACTCTAATTACATAGTCCTTTGTGACCTTCACATTTATTTTTCAATATTACACATATTATATGAAGTTATTTACTTAAGGAAAACTAAAAACAGTATGCTAAAGTGTGCATCTTTGTTACATATTCACAATGTAACTTGTATCCTACTTAATTTGCACAGTATTAGTATTGTTACTTATTAATGAAAACATTTAAGAACTAGTAAACACAATTCCTGAACACTAACACCTAACATTGCAATGAATTGATGTGGTTTATGATCTTACCTCAACAGCAGGAGTGGCGTGGGTGAGTTCTAATGAGAAATTCTCTGGCACGTGGTTTGATGAGATTGTCACCAAACTGTTGAGTGACTGGTGACTGTTGTGACTCTGCCGGCTGCCCATCTGCCCTCTTTCTAAGGTAGGAGATGAAGATGGAGACGATCTGTGATGAGATCTGATGGGCAGAGTGCCATTTATGGTAGGCACCAATGTGATGTCCCCTTTGTGAATCTGCCGGGATGGCCTTTTTGGGTGGTGCTGGTAAGTTGATTCGGCCACCCTGCAGTTATAGGATCTAGTGTCTTTCTTCTCGCGGTTACACCTAGTTGCAAATAGCACCATAATAACCAGCAACACTGCACAAATTGCTCCTAAGGAAATAATTATTATCATGGAGACATCCAAGGATGCCTGGCTTACTGAAGTCATTGCTGTACTTGTCACCGACTCTGCATATTCAAAGATCATGCACTTCAGAAGGACTTTGGTATGTAGCTGAGGATTGCCTTTGTCCTGAATGATAACTGACAGCTCCCATTCTGTGTAGGGAACAGAATCCATGCTAACGTTGGTATGGATGTCACATGATCGTGGATCAATTATGAAGATATTCTCCTCATTACCTGCTACTATGGCGCAGCTGAGTTCAGCATTCACACCAGAGTCTCTGTCAATTGCCCTTATTCTTGTGACATGAAAGCCACTTTCAGCCCCTTTGGGAATGGTGATTTCTGCCGTATTATTACGCAATGCAGGCCCTATAACCACAGGAACGTTGTCATTTTCGTCAATGATGGTGAGCACAACTGTGGTATTGCTTACCAGTTGCTTTGGGCTTCCTCCATCTCTTGCTTCTACCACAAAAGTGATCTGACTCACTTCTTCATGATCAAAGATTCTGAGGGCATAGATGGCTCCATTAGAAGGGTCAATGGTTACATATGTAGTTATGGAACTTCCTAGAATAAAACTCTCCAAGATGGTGTATGTCACTTGCCCATTTTCTCCAAGATCAGGATCTGTGGCTGTAACAGTGGTGATATATGCCCCTGGTGAGTTATTTTCTGAAATTACAAATTCATATCGGCTTCTCTGGAAGTGGGGTGGATTGTCATTGATATCATTGATTTGAACTGTAAAATGTTTCACTGTAGAGAGACTGGGTGTCCCCCTGTCCTCAGCGATTACAGTCAAACTATACTCAGATCTCTTTTCTCTATCCAGTGTGGCATTAGTTAAGATTAAATAATTGTTTTCATATGTCTTCTGAAGTTTAAAATGACCATGTCCATGAAGCTTACAAACTATTTCTCCATTCAGCCCAGAATCCTTGTCCTGAACTCTGACCAAAGCAACAAATGTATCAATAGGATCCCCTTCAAAAATATAAGATATTTCTTCTTTTCCAGGGGACATGAGGTTGATGTTAATTTCAGGTTTATTGTCATTAACATCCACAACCTTAATTATAATTTTGCAATGGGCTGGGATTGAATTTGGACCCAAATCTTGAGCCTGAACATCAATCTCATAGGATTTGGTGATTTCATAATCCACTTGCTTGAAAAGAGTCAAATGTCCTCTTTCGGAATCAATTTTAAAAGTCTCCATAATTTTGGGAGACACATGACTGCTGAAGGAATATACAATTTTCCCATTAGCGCCCTCATCTGGATCCGTGGCATTCAGATCTAAGAGCAAAGTGCCAACCGGGGAGTTTTCTAAGAGTTGTATTATATAAGATTGCTGCTCAAAAGCAGGGCTGTTGTCATTGGAGTCTGAAATGCTTATTTTTAGTATGGATGAGCCAGACCTCTGAGGTACTCCCATGTCTGAGGCAGTGAGCTGAAGCTCGTAGCTTGACTTCAGCTCCCGATCTAACTCTCTGACCACTATGAGTTCTGCATACTTGGCTCCATCAGTCCTGGTCCGAACCTCGATATTAAAAAAATCATTGGCAGAGAGCGAGTATGTGTGGAGGGAATTTTCCCCAACATCTGGATCAAATGCACTGTCCAGGGGAATGCGAGTCCCAACTGCTGCACTCTCAGATATCTCAATAGGTATGAGAGATCTTGAAAACTGGGGAGAATTGTCATTAATATCCAGCACTTCAACTTCAATATGGAAAAGCTGCAGATGCTCTGTGGGTAGAGTGATCACATCAAACTCTATGGAACAGTTCAAGTTTTTCTGGCACAGTTGTTCACGGTCAATTGTAGCCCCTATGCTGATTTCCCCATTATCCTCGTTTACTACAAGTAGAGGAGAATTTCCCCTCTGCATGGCTCGAAATCGAACAGTAGAAGGATTGGGTAGCTTCAATAAAACATCAGCCACATCCTCTGATAGTCTTGCAATTACTGATCCAACCCTCTGTTCCTCATAAATCCTGTATTTCAAATTCTTGCCCAGTACATCGTGGTTGAAAGATACTATCAGAAGTGCAAAAACAAACCTAAAGTGCATTTTAGCATTCATTTGGTGCATTGGTCAGTTTATGAGATTTCCCTCACAGAGCAAGTTAAAACAGCAAAGCAATTGCCTCAACTTCCTTTGGCAACGTAAAGCTACATTTGGTACTTGAAACTTGAAAGCGTCTCTTAATAACACAGCACAGCAATTAACAGCTCGCAAACTTTTGTTTTATACACACCGTGTCACGACTTCCAGATACCTTCGGCATGGAGTCCAGTCCTTGCGTTTGTTTGGTGGTTCGTCCTCTTTCCAGGCAGGAGAGTGTCACCTCCGCGTTTTCTCCCTTGTGTAGTCGGAATCCATCTATTGCAGGGTGCCGGTGGAGTCTGCAGTGTGTCTTTCCTGAGCGATCCTTTCTCCCTTTAGCTGCTCGGCTGCAGACTAAACACCCGTGATTGCTGACTCCAGTCTAAAATCTGTACAACTTCACTTCAACTCAGACAAAGCTCTTGCCCAGCGTGTGTTGAATCGCTTCCAGCCAATCAGCGTGCTTCCAAATCAAAAGCTGATGGAGTCACCCAAGGAGGGAGGGAGAGAGTGGAGGGTGGGAGAGAGAAAGAGACGGAGAAGGAGGAAGGCGGGGGTGGGTGCGCGAGGGAGAGAAGGGGAGACGGGCTGGTGGGGGCTGGGGGAGGAGATGGGAGCCAGTCCTTCCCTGTTCCTTCTTTCTTCCTCCGCACTCCCCCTCCGCCTTTCAATCTACTGCATTCACTTTCTCTGAGCGTGCCATGACAAAGGGGAGACAAATTACAGAAGAAAAACTTTAAATCAACTTCTGGTCGCCTTTATTTATATGGCACGTTAAATTGTTCTTATTTTCTTAATTGCCCTTTCTTCTGCCACAGACATGTAATCATCTTGCTTTTCATACTCCTTAAGTGCTAGTTTAACTTAAAATACCTCTAAGTGCGTTTTGTTGGTGGAGGAATTTAATACAATTTGAAAACTTGCTTCTAATTATGCTTCTCAGACCACCTCCTTCCCCACTCCCTCTGTAAATACTTGGGCCTTTCTCCTTCCAGGAGCACAAGCAGATTTTCTTGAGGCTCTGTTTTTAAAGAACGGAGCAAGTAAAGAGGTTTCATTTTCTGTTTTCTTTCATCTTTATTCTTTGAAGATAAAAAAAGGGCTATCTTGCACTCTTGATTTCTCTTAATTAGCAAGACTTAAGGGAACACCTCAGAATTTGGAGCTAATTAACAATATAGTTCTACCTTGTATGATTTCTTTCCTTGAGTTTGGGCAAAATTGTTTGTAATATTTCTTCGTCCTGTACTTCAAAAAAATCCTATTTATCTTGGGTAAAAGACACTGCAAGCTTTAGCATGCCAATTTCTACCAAAAGGCACTATCTATACATGGCTAGTCTTCGCAGTGAATACTGGGGGGACATGGACTCAATAGTTTACAAGTCAAATTTTTATAATATATGCATTATTTATGAAAACACTTCAGATATGTATTTTTAAAACCCCAAAGGTTGTTTACACTGACAAATCAAATGCCTGAGCTGAAAATTGCATTTTGTGTGCATCAAAATGCTAGGAAATATCATGGGAGGCTTGTGCTCTATCCAGGTCACAGAAACTGATACGGTATTCTTATTTGAAAATATGATTATTTATGATGTTCTTTCTGCTCTGCAATTCCTTTCAAGTTTATCATCGTGGCTCCATTTTTGCTGCTTTTTTTCATACCTTTTGCATTATTCCTCAGCTGTCTTCATCCGCTTGCATATTTGCTGTTTCACATAATGTCATTGTCACTTTTTTCCATTTATTTTTTCTCACTCTCTATTTTGCCCCCCAGAAACATATAAAAAAAGTAATTTTCTGATTTTTCCACTTTGCTTACTCTCAGCAGAGCTCAGCTAAAGTCACTAAGAAGGCTCTTTCCAAAAAAGAAAGCAGAGGAGTCTCAGCGTGAATTCTCCTTCTTTTTAGGCATTCAAAAGCATTTTATAAGCCATTGTCTTTTTTTCCCCCTCCTGAAATCAGTGCTGTGTGGCAAATTGTGCAGAATAGAAATGCCTATAATGAATGTATTTAGTACTGGGTCACGCTGATGAACATTCTGCCCCCATGAATAATACTGTTTTACAAGTTTGTAGCCCTTTCAAATTGCTGATCCCCAAACCCTATAGGCAAACTAGGAAAACTACCACAAGCAAGGGGGACTTTAGAAACCCATAGCCATCTGGCCTAGATCTCTAACAATCTGAGCCAATAATTATATCAATTCAGGCTTTAGCGAACCCCTTTGCAAACACCAAAAGAGCAAAGAAAGGAATTAGTGACTATTCAAAGTTGGGGTGAGAATTCAAAGGTAACCTAATTCCATTAGTTCTAGGAAAATTTTCTTTCAGAATTTGATAAGTCTACCCCCCAAAAAACTCCAAGAGCAATCGATTTGATTACCTTGATACGGATTTTTTTTATGCTTAAAAAGTAAAAATAATAAAAAGCTCTTTTATTTCTGACAGTGGGCTTGAACAGAAATAATCATTGTGAAAAAGAGCTTCAGTGTAACTTACTGAAATATTAAATAACTTGTAAAATAATATATCCTCCAAAATGATATGTTTCTATGAATATGTATTTAAAGAACTTGGCATTCTTTCACCAACAGTGGCTTTTTTCACTTGCAATATCATCCTTACCAGATATTATTTCCTTTTCAGCTTCCCAATCTCTTCCTGAGAAGTCACATGTATCTACTCAAAAGTGATGTGCTTTTGATTTATCCTTGGTATGCACTGATCTGTTCTTTACACTTTTTCCCCCAAAAGTACAGAATTAAAAATAAATCTTTTCTTTGTAATATTGTATCCTAGTTCTAACAATTTAAATTTTCCTCATTTGGTATCCCTGAAAAGATAACATAAAACTATCTCCCAAACTATTTACTATCCATGAAAGGGTTTATATCAGGGGAGAAAAACTGATAAACTTCTATTAGCTGTTATCTGATGATGACCTGGTTGAACTTCATCCTTCTGGAATTTGATGAAGTCATGAAGAAGGGGTAGACCCTCTAAAACAACTTCTCAGATAACCAGTAAGGGAGAGTTGATTGAATGTTTCTTAAAGTCCACCCTCTTTTGATATGGCAGTCTTTGTTGCCAGAGAAAGGAAGTGGTTCCTCTTGAAGACTGTGCCCTCTTGAGTGATGTTAAGCACAGCAGCAAAGTGCTTCTAAGCTTCTAGAGGCAAATCGCAGATACATCCATCCTGTTGTGCATATTTTATCTATGAAGCTCCTTTTACCACTTCAGTTTAATTGGGCTGAAAACTGCTAAACCTAGATAAAAGATATCAACCAGCATTTACAATACATCCTTTCACCTCTAATAACACTTTCACCATGCCATTTACTTTTATTACTTTTGTTCTAAGGAAAATTAAGCTTTATAATTCTAAATTTTGAACGATTTTGTTCCTATTCAAGAGGAAGGAAAACATAGAACTCAATTGTAAGGCTCAAATTTATCAGCATTACATGAAGCAAAGTGTCTCTTTTGGTACTGAAATATAAGATGAAAGTCACTAAAATTCCTTACACGCAGATATGTATTTTGTTTTTTGATTTTTTGCTATTAATTTATATTTTATTAGAGCATATGAGATTAAAAGGTAGGTTAACAAATATTCACTTTTATCTCACTATATGTCTTTCCTACCATCAAAATAATGACATGAGACTTACAATCTTCTGATTGATTGGTATAGTTCACAATCTTTCCTCACAGCATTTGTTGTGAAACATAGAAGAAAATCATGGTCCTGCTTGGCACCATATGGCTGTAACAAGCCTAAATAATTACTCTGCATCCTGGGAAATTAGGGACAAAGGCTTTTCCAGACAAAGGTTAGTAAAGTTAAGGAATTCCAAGACTTTAGACCTGCTTAAGATAAAGGGCTTGCTTGGCTTTTTGTATGAGCCCAACAACTGTGGGTACCACCAGTTGGCAGTTATGTAATCCTGGACAAATTATTTAACTTCTCTGCAAATGTATAATCCTCCGTGACGTGGGAGTAATAATTTACTCTAAAAAATTCTTTTAAGAATTTCGATGACTGCGGCTTTCCACAAAGGTTGGCCCTGTAAACACACAACAAAGGTTAGTTTCCTTTTCTTAACCTGTGTGTGTCTGTTTTCCTCCTAACATTCATTGAAGAAGAACAAAATGTGGATTATAGCCGCAGAACTTGGTACTTCTCAGACTTTTGGTTTAGATGCATACATAATTTTATGTTGAAAAGATAAAGCTCTCTTCATCTTGACTTATAAAGGTTACCTGTGAAACATAATTGACAAAACTAAGAGTATTGAATTGTGACGGTCTTGAAAACTTGCTGCTTTCCTGAAGAAAATTCCAATACCTACCAACTATACTCAACTATACCTCCAGTCCCTAAACTATAGAAACATATCTACAGATACAATTAGAAGTCTACCAGGTGCTTATTTTTCTCTTATATTTGATAGTATACACATCTACTATTTGCCTGTTCTCAAGGCTTTTGCACTAAACAGTTGTTTCTTTAAATTTCATGTGAAACTATAGCAGGAAGACAAAAGGATATGATTTGATGTATCGTGGCAGTGACAAGGAAATATAAAATTTGTCAAATAAGATTTTTATTTAAAAACCAACCTTAGGCCTTTTGTCAATCACATTACGTCTCTCTATGTTGTTCTTCCTTTATTCCATTTACTAATAGATTTAAGAATATAATAATGAAAAGTCACCAAACAATATGAACTCTTTATGAGACAAAATTTATCAACATAAGATCAAAGGTTGGGAAATGAAAATAGATCCCAAACTATCTTTAGATGTGTGTAACAGAAATAGCCTTTAGTTGAATTCTGATCAAAACTGAATGCGCTAAGCACCCACAGGAGGCCCACGCACCTGGAAGCATAGCTGTGCTAGGGCTGGGAGGCAGCCCAAACCAGGGGCCAAGAAGAGTTGGAGTCCGTGAAATACAGTGACAGGTGCTAGGTCAATTTTGTCTGAGTGGGCAATCAGTATTTAGGATGTTCTGCCAAAGGTAATATGCCAAGTTCCAGCAGGTGACTTAGGGTCTGGCAAAAGGCAATCTATTGAGTCCAGATGAAAGGCATGTAGGTGAGCTGCTATTCCAAACAATAGGACTTCCTTCAGGACTTCCAAACAAGGCAGGTTATGAAATTCAGGATTAAAACAGGAAGAACAAAACAAGCACCTAGAAGTTCGGTGTTTTGTAAATGGGCACATATGAAAAGCCTCCTCACAATTGGAGACCAGATTGCAAAGTTAAACTAGATGGCAGCAAAATTGACTTTTAAATTGACTTTTAGGATTATTCATCTGAATTCCTTAAATTCTTTCCTTTCAGTACAGTACCTTGAGGCAAAAAACTAAGCCTACAAAGCGTCTTCCTGTAGTTGCAGCTGAGAAGATTTGTGGAAATGGGTGGTGGGGAGACTAAACCCTTAGGTGACTGGAGTGTCAATTTTTAGTTTAAGCATTGCCATTCAATGTGTGGGCTTTAAAGCAGCAGCATGGGCATTAGCTGGAAGCTTGTCAGAAATGTAGAATCTCAGACGGTACCCCAGACCTACTTAAACAAATTCTGCATTTATTTATTTATTTTTAAATTATACTTTAAATTCTAGGGTACATGTGTACAATGTGCAGGTTTGTTACATATGTATCCATGTGCCATGTTGGTGTGCTGTACCCATTAACTCGTCATTTACATTAGGTGTTATCTCCTAATGCTACCCCTCCCCGCTCTTCCCACCCCATGACAGGCCCCGGTGTGTGATGTTCCCCACCCTGTGTCCAAGTGTTCTCATTGTTCAATTCCCACCTATAAGTGAGAACATGTGGTGTTTGGTTTTCTGTCCTTGCAATAGTTTGCTCAGAATGATGGTTTCTAGCTTCATCCATGTCCCTACAAAGGACATGAACTCATCCTTTTTTATGGCTGCATAGTATTCCATGGTGTATATGTGCCATATTTTCTTAATCCATAAGATTTAAGTACCATCATGTCAGAAGTTTCACCACTTCATTCAGATTACTCTTCTTAGAAATGTCTCAAAATTTAATGTGCATAGGAATCACCAGAGGACCTTATTAAAATGCAGAATTTCTTGACCAACCCAAATGTCCATCAACAAATTCTGCATTTTAATAAGGTCCTCTGGTGATTCCTATGCACATTAAATTTTGAGACATTGCTAAGAAGAGTAATCTACTGAGTGAAGTGGTGAAACTTCTGACATGATGGTACTTAAATCTTACGTGCTGTGAGATTTTTCTCCTCCAGAGAGTTTAGAGATATTTGGCACATGGAGAAGATTACCAGAAAAAGGGCCAGAGCTAAGACCTCATTAATTCAAGAATATAAGTAGAAGTGATATAAGAAAACTTCTCTGTTTAGTTAAATTCACAGAAAGAGAAGGGAAATTAAGCTTCCCTCTGGATCTAAGGTTTTATAGCAGCTATCACCCAGTTTATCCATTAGGCAGTACAGTTTCCATCAGCAAGGAAAACGCTTTTTAGAAAAAGAGATCTAATAATACTTTTGGAAGAGCTATTTCTGAAGGTGAAAATATCTCCAATGTCATAATATTTATTTGTATATTTGTACATATGTATATGTTTAGGAATCTCTGGTTGAGTGTTTCATATTTGTGAAGTACATATAAATCACAAGTTTGCTTTATGTTTTCTTCATGGCAACATTCCTTTGTTTATCATTCTTTTATCATGCGGCAAAGCAAATCTTGAGAATACAGTTTATTTTATCCTTAAATACTTCCAGCTCAGAATTAAGAATACAAATCAAAGTGCGACAGAAAGTTTATTGCCAGTGTCTGATTCTTTGTGTTCATGTTAAAATACACTTCATGTATGATACTTCTGGATGCTCTTAATAAATAGCTAATTTATCCAACCATTTTTTGTTGTTCCAACAAGGAGTATCACACTGTTCATAGACTGGCATCTACTCTCAAGAAAAAAGTTTTTATAATGTAAAGGAGAACTGTTATCATTTAGAAATATGAGCATCCACTTAAATAACAAAAACCAAGTCAATGATATTTTAGGATATATTAGGTTAGACTAAAACTTTTTGAAAGTTTTTGAAACTTTTTTGAAACTTTTTGAAAGGTTTTAATATAGTATGTTAAGCTTGGATAAGTGATAAATATCAGCATCAAATATGTATAAAAATTATTAGTAAATACCATGCAACTTCATGGTCCAATTTCTTATTTACTTAGAATTTGTAAGAAGTTATTCACTTTAGGTTTATCATCCATCAATTGAAACACTTTTAACAAGGAGCAATCAAGGATATTTGTAGTGTAGTTAACAGCAGTGTTATAAAATTGAGGGATGCTTAATTTTACAAGAAAAAGAAAAAAGTTCAAAGTATTCTCTCCAAAAGCAACTTTCATCAAAAAATAACTAAAATTTCATAAAATAAAGGAAATAAATGATAGAGATTAAGAACATCTAGTAGATACTTAGTTATAAAGTTGATCTCTGAAAATGTATGTGCTTACCATTTCTTTACTCACACTTAACAAAGAGAATAAACAGTTCACATATAGGTTTTACATAATAAATATCTGAATGTATGTGAATTAAATAGAAAATATTTCAAAGGGAATGAGACTGAGGAGAGTTGTTAGACCTTCACTGAAAATAATGCCTATTTCCTAAGAGACTCATAGCAGCCCACCATTTGTAACAATATAGTGACTCTTTTATTATCGTCTAGTATTTTTTTTTAATTTGGGTAAGTTATTTTAATTGTAATAAACTAATCAATTATAGCTCATATTCTCTATCCAAAAGAATTTAAGCTTCAAAGTAGACTCCCATTTAGTTAAGAGGGCAAATTCACAGTTTACATGTGGACTGTGTTACTGATATAAAAAATACCATCTATAATAGTTACATCTCACCTAGCATTTGAATGTAAGGGTCTTGGACCATAATAAAAATAAAGATAATAGTTATTGAACCATATTGAGTGCCAAGTGAGCTACACATATATTTCCTTTAATTCTTACTATAATTTTAATAATGAAATATTTATGATTGTTAGAAACATGTGGGATATAATAATAGAACTCGGCTAAAATTGTCAAAAAAAGGAAGTTTATTATTTCAAAACAGGAGATACACAGAGATAGGACATTTTCAACACTGAATATTGAGCAGCTCAATAATGCCATCACAAACCAGGTGTCTCCCATCTTTCTGCTATTTGATATTCAATGTGCTGGCTTGTTCTGTTTTCTTGGGTTCATTCATGATTCCAAGACAGCTGCTACAGTTCTAGAAAATATGTCTCCACTTAGCTGAATATAGAGTTACAAAAAAGACAGCATCACCTAATCTTCTTTCATCAAGAAATAAAATGTTTTCTAGTAGTTGCCTACTGATATGCTCTTAAAGCTCATTGGTCAAAATTGTGTCACATGACCTTTATTAACCAATCTCTAACAAGGAGAATAAAGCTGTTATAATTGGCCTACCTAGACTAGAAAGTTTCAGTCCTGGAGGAGAGGAATAGCTCCTTTCCTTCCTGAAGGGCAAAGTCCTAAAATATAGTGTTCATTTAACAAAGTGGATTAGAGAGTGGATATTAAATGGAGAACAAGTTGTGTCAGCCACATTAATCCTAGAATCATTTTATGTTTAAGGAATTTAAGACTCACAAAATTTTGCCTAAAACGTGGCTAATATATAGTAGATATTGAATTTTTATACTTATGTTTGTCTCCAAAATCTACTTCTATACAGTAATAACGACTTGTTTCTTAAATATTGAATGGAAAATGCTGTCATATTTTTAAATTCTTTTATTTTCCAAAATTGTTAAGCTATGGGGGAAAGACAATCAATATACATTAAGGTGATTTGTCTTGTGAAAAAATATTTCAACCTATACAAGAAAAAAATCTGCTTTTTTCTTTGGATGATACCCTTCAAAATAATCAGTGCTACAGGCTTAATTGAAGTGATTTTTAGGCAGAGGTGGGAGAAAACTGAGGAGGTAAGACTGGGTCTTTTTACTGGCTCTAAATACACCCCACATACCTTAGGTATATCTTCACATACCATGTACTGCTTCCCTGTGACTAGGCTCATACTAAAGGAAATACAATTGAATCATCTTTAGATTAAAAGGTATGAACAAAAAGTGAGAAGTTGGAAAAACGAGAGTAGACATTCAGATTCTTACTTACGTTGCAATCAGAAACACTCCAAACATTGAGTAAAAGCCAATCAGGAGACTGACACAAGGGAGGAGCATAATGCAGTGCAGGAGATACTGACCTGAGATCAAAGAAACCTACTTCCCACTCAACAGCTCTTTAATGTTTTATCATTGTACCGTCATGTCTTTGCAGTGATAAGTCACTCGCCACGTATATTTTCTTGAATAATGGATTGGATCCTAAATTTGGGAGGAAGACATAAAAAGTATACCTGGATACCCAGTTTTACTTTGAGTATTCAATATATTATTTATTTTGACACACTTTTCTGGAAACTCCGCTTCTGGCTGTGAGGCTAAATGAAAGACTCTAACATGTTTGGTAAAGAAGGCAATATAATTTAAGGCAAGCAAATGTGCTTTACCTTGCTCAGCCAAAAGTATTGGATTTAACTTTCCAAATAAAAACGAATCTCAAAATGTCCCCCCTTTTTTCTAGAGCAGTTCACTAAATCACAATAAAATATTTAAAATGATCTTACTGGAGAATGATAAACTTATACAGAAATTCCCGATTTAAAAAAAAAAAAGATCAAAAGTAAACATATTTTAGCTTTCTCACAAATAATCAGCAACTGCAACACTTGCTGTGGTTCTTTCTGTTTTGCTGTAACTCGACAATGTTTTAAATTCAAAAGGTTTCTGCTAGGATTGGATTATGATTATTATGCAGGAACATATCCCAGTATAAACAGCTTTCTTGGCATTTACATATTGCTCCCACATGCTTCCATTTCTGACTTCTCAGTAAGTCAGAAGCACATATTTTATTGTTATGAAAAGAACACAGTTTTCTATTTACTATAGAATCTTGGGTCTTTACAAACAGAATAATCCAGCATCACAGCACTTATGCAGCCAAAACCTGAATTGATAATGATATAAACTTGCAAAGCATATAAATATTTCAATCTAAAATCTGTACTATTAACACAAGGTCGTCAAAGGTTTTCTATAATGAATTCAGAAATTCCAGCCTAACTAATTGCTTTTATAATAATGAGGGTCAACTAGCTGAACAAAAAGTGAGGACGGGACGTAAGCAGCTTTTGTTTAACCTAGACAGAGACAGGGAGCCTCTTTCCTGGGGTGGCGTAAACAGCACAAATCTGCCCTATCTGCAGTTGCCATTTAAATGAACGCTGTTTTCTAATACTGGAACTAGGCCTATTATTTCATACAAGGAATATATACCAAGGTTTCTAAAAATCAGGTATATACACCCTCAAAAGTGAAAGTAACTAATCAATAGTAGACTTTCTTACAATTTTACACCATTTAACTATCCTCATGGAGAGTCCTAAATTGCCATATGGAAAACACTGCCACACACACCTCCAGGGCCAGTGTGTGAGAACCACTTTTAATTTTTCTTGCCTTCATTCTGATCATTCATTTTGTTAAACAGGGCATTCTGGCCTTCCTCGTCTTAGATACGTAGCAAATTATTACTACTAAAGGATAGTGGGCAACAACTCAAACTCAATAAAAATGGGTAATTCAGAGCATTTTTCCAAAGTTGTTTTTATTTAAAGATATGTATTTATAACAACTCTAAGCCCTATTTTTTTTTTTTTTTCTGTAGGAGCAAAAATGGCCCCTTTTCTGAAGGTCATCAAAAACTATATAGTTTTGCAAATCTGCTGTAGAATAGACAGCCTCGGGGGGAGTTATAAGAGAAAATGGCAGGCATGGCTTATCATAAGAGTATGTATGATATAGTGAACATCAGTCTTTACATGTTAAGTCATTAACTGTTTAGGGTGCAGATAGTTCTTCATAAAGAATCAGATGTTCCATTCCTCTAGTATGGTAAAACCGGTGCCATAAAGTCATTGCAAAAGACAGCAAACAACTTTGTTATTGTAATGTGCTTTTTTTTCTTTTAACAATAGGTCTAGCAGGTGGCATGTGGCTATGGCTGGGTCTATCTCCATCTCCAGGGTGCCAAGATGTCCCTCAAAGTTTCTGTGGGAGGAATTTGTTGGTGGGATTTGGATTGTAAAGGCACGCGAGCATCTGCTGCCTCCCTGGTCTCATTACCATTCACACAATTAACTCCTGCAGCTCTCAGCTCAACAGCCAGAACCAAGGACTCAATTTTACTGCCTCTTTGACAATGCTCATTATCATTCATCTAAACTTAAGAGTTCTCAAGCTTTCAACTCGGTGGAGTTTTCTTGGGGGAAAGAGATCACACAGAGGAAAGCCTTTGGAATGAAGAGAGAAGGAGCAAAAAAAAAAAAAAAAAAAAAGATTAAGGACCTAAAATCAACACCTTGAAGTAACTGAGTTTCTAAAATGTGGAATTTTATTTCATTTTATAAGTAACATGCCACATCTTTAAAGACTGCCTCATATTTCAAAGGCCTGTGTTTGGCCTCCTAACATTTTCACTTAAGGAGCTATGATCAGTTAACAACAATAGTTCTTTCTACTGTCCTCATTGATACTAGGTCCAATTTTGCATCTCGTGGAAGCTTTGGCCAAAACTACAGCTGCCTGAAAAAAAGAGTTTTGAGTAATTTTCCATAGAGAGTAAACAGAGTGTTTTGCTATGCAAGGAGAGAAAGATTCACAAAACACGACAAATTCAAGAAAGCCTATATTTTTAAAGCCTCAGCAGTCCGATGATGTTAAATTGCATAAATATCAGCCTGCTACCTGAAAATTAAAAGTGTACTGTCCCTTTCACCATTTTGTCTCATGATAAATATTTACAAACTGCAGTTTTTAACAAGTTTATGTTGGACAAGAGTGAGGTGATAATACATGATTTTTTTATAGGTTAAATAGCAGAAGCCTATTATTTATTGACATGTAGGCTACAAGGAGGTTAAAAGAAAACCTCCTTCCTTAATGTTAAATAAGTGATACAAAAACTGCACCTTCTCTTAAAGATATAACTTAATTTTTAAAAAGAAGCATTTAAAACAGTCTGCTCAAATGAAATAAAGCCTCTTTGGAACAACAGAAGAATGATTAGGCTGCTAAAAGCTGTGAAAGCAGTGCTATATATATATAGTGAAAGCTATGAAGATTAATTTGTACTTTTACAAAAAAATTAGATAGTGAAAAATAGGTAAACTTTTACTTCAATGACTACAATTTAAAAATATATATTTATGATAGCACTATTGAAAATTTTGTATATATTTAGCTCTATATTTCATAGAAACAGGAAACAATCTTATTGATACTGATTATCTTGCTTTTCCTTTGAATGCCATACATCAAAACCTAAAATTTCATTACTATATATACATTTTTAATATAGCATTAGGAAAAAAGAAATTTTGGTTAAGATTATATGGTTTGTTTTAAATTACCTAATTTTATAAACCATTCTTTGCTTCTTCCCAAAATGCAAATTTTCTCAAATAAAACCCAGGAGAAAATAAAATTAATGTTTGGGATGTGATATAATTCAAACTCACCAACACGTAGATGGAGAAAAAATATCTTCATTTTTAAATATTTTAATGGTTATAGTTATAATTCTTGTGTGAAGGATAGGTAATGTATATTTGAATCTATAGAAAATGCATTGCCCCCTGGCTTCTTAGACAAAATAAAAGTGGGTATCTGAGTTCCTTATGTATTTGTCTTGATGTAAGTGATAACGTGCCATTGAAGAAATTGTGCACACCTAGATTTCTTAACAGAATAGAACACTCAGTCATTTTTCTATTACGCTAGAAGTCTAGTATGAACATCTCTGGTTATTTACAATATTCACAAAGACTTGCACGGTAAGAATGTAAAACCCCAATTCTGACTTCTCTGTACCATGCAGAAGTGTGACTGCAGATTTTTCTAAAAGTTGCATCCACACAAATACAATTTATGTTGTTAGTTGTTTCTTGAATTCTGCTACTCACATGAAATGCTGTCTGGTTCACAGCCTTTGTATTTCTCTTTTTTCCTGTCTCAGACCATTTGAGCCCTTCCCTTTCCATCCCCAGAGTTCTGAGCTCTGCCCCAGTGTATCCAAAACCAATCTTGCCTGAATCAGGAAGGAGGTATGAATGTTGGTGCTCAGCAATTATTGATGCTTATGTTGACACTGACACTAGTCCTGTTGTGTGGCTCTAATTAGACTTCTTTATACCTGATGCGTCATCCTTGCCTACTGTCCCACTTCAATAATTGACGTTTAGACACTGTTTGGTTTTGCTAGTTTTATTCTCTCACCATTCCAACTCCAAGTTACTCAATCCTCCTCCAAACTTTTATGACTGTTGTCTTTATATCAGCTGGTGAAATTCCATGATGCTGCCTCTATTTTTGGAATCTCCTCTGGAATCCTGATTGTTTGCACCACCTACCGTGAGAGTACCAGCAATCTCATCTTACGCTGCCAAGTGCTCAATGAATGATGGTTTGTAGTGTGCTGTCAGATCCTCCAGTGTTCTACCCACCACATTGGATTTTCTTTTAATGCTTTTGGGTAAGTCCCCTAGAATTTACTGTGCTCCTGCAACAGGTTTTGTTTATATAGGCTCTCTCTCCTCATGGCTTTGCACAATCATGTTGTTAACTAGGCCTTGCTTGTCATACTTGCCTATGTCCGTAACATAAATGAGCTTTTAGTAATAGTTCTTCTTCTTAATGCATTATGAAAAATGTGAACTTCACAGAAACTGAAACACATGCCAACTGCTTAAATTCCATCTCAGTTATTGCAGAAGTCTATAGCATGGAATGTTGTTGAAAATAATAGAATGCAAGCATATATATTATTAATACAAATAGATCTCCAACAGCAACAGATTGTGTTTTATCTTTGTGTATCATGTTAGCAATGTTGTCTCAAATATTATTTTTAAAATTGTACCTAAAACAAAGCAAATCTGCGTTAATGAACCAAGATATTTGGACCAAGTCAAGCTCAGTACTTGGCTTACTATTATGCTATAACAAATAGAATCGGGCATAACATTATAGCAAAGATATTTGCTATATTTTCTCTAAGGATTCTCATATGCATCAGTTTTAATATATATAGATATGTGTGAATTCATATATACTTTCATTATTTATTTAATATGTCAATTTAACTTTTCAGGAAATGTAATGCCATACAGCCACATGCTAATATAATTAAAATAATAAAGTGTACTTTCTCTCCAGAGTTATAAGTATGACAACATCCAAATGTTTATTAAAATGTTTTCTAAAAAGCATATGCTCCCAGGCACATGAATTAAATCCCTGAGCAAATACAATGCATAATGAAACAGCTGGTATCACCTCTTACAAATTGAAGAATATACAAATTTTAATATTTTCATGATAAGAGTTAGAAGTAACCTGAATTTTCAAACTCTATCACACATACAAATGTAAACACATATTAACTTATTCTTCATGTGTTAGAAAAATTACTTTTCTGATAAAAAGTAAAATTTTACCATTACCTAGTAAGGAAAAAAAATCTGTGTATATTGCTAACAAAATTGATGTGCTGAATTCAGTCTTTAGACGGACTATCTGCTAATCAATGTTAAAATGTCATATTCACATTTTGCCTTGAGTCCTCTTTTAAAACCATCATGTTATTAAGATATTGTTTGACTGTTTTGCCCTTACAAAGTCTCTGTAAATCATGGAATAAGGAATAAGGCTGTTAAGCAAATGTAAAATAAGTCAACCATGTATTGTATGACATATGGGCAATTTCCATTAAAGAAGTTTGTGTGTGAATAAAAGTAAAAATTCTATAAAATGAAATATCAGAGTCTAAATGGATCTGGAAGATAACTGTTATGAATGCCACACTAGTCAAATTCCTTGGGTAGGGTGAATATCATTCCTAGTGATTTTCATTCTGCAATTTGAATCAGTAGTTTAAATATTAGCACTTAACGGGTTTTTTTGTTAATCACAATATAGAGTCAATACAGAGTTCTATTTTATTCTTCAAAGTATTATTTTACCTTTACTATTTGTAATTATAGATGCTAGTTTGGTTAATGAGGTTTGTGATGAATGTTTGTTTTATTGAACTGATGGCATTGATTCACAAAACTTTTTGTACTCAGGGTCATGATTGCCTCTCAAATGAACAGTGGCTCTCCCTTAATCAGTAGTAATACTGAACAGCAGATGTATGATCCTTAGAGAAATACTGCATTTTTTTTTCATGATCTTCCCTTTGGTTTCATATTGGAATCACCTGAGGAGCTTTAGAAAACGCTGATGCCTGGGTCTCGCCCCCAGAGAGTCTGACTTCATTGGTCTGTTTTGCTTCCTGAGGAGCTTGAAAAGTTCCCCAGGTGATTATAATCTACAGTCAAAGCTGAGACTTATTTCACTAGAATCTTTTTTTTTTCTTTTTTTTTTTTTTTGACAGAGTCTTGCTCTGTCACCCAGGCTGGAGTGCAGTGGTGCAATCTCCGCTCACTGCAACCTCTGTCTCCCAGGTTCAAGTGATTCTCCTGCCTCAGCCTCCCGAGTAGCCGGGATTACAGGCGCGAGCTACCACTTTTGGCTAATTTTTTTGTATTGTTAGTAGAGATGGAGTTTCACCATGTTGGCCAGGCTGGTCTCAGACTCCTGACCGCGGGTGATCCGCCCACCTCAGCCTCCCAAAGTGCTAGGATTACAGGTGTAAGTCACCATGCCAGGCCTTCACTAGAATCTTTCCAAAAACAAGAAATTTGGCTATGAAAATGATGTCTGTCTTATGCATAAAATATTAAAACAAGTAAACTAGTTTCTGGGTTGGTAGAAAAGTTGTATTTACATCTCTTTCTAGATGGGAGTATAGCAGTAGAAGAAGCGCATAAAGGAAAGGGGTGGTGGTGAGAAAAATGAAAGGAGAAGAAACATGAGCACCTTCTGGAGGGCAGTAAAGGAGAGTGGACATTGTGTGTCAGAGAGAGTTAGGGACAGGGTGCAAAAAGCATCCCTGTCAATCCCTTTCTGCCTTACATTCCTTTATCGTTGTGTTATTCACATAAATGTAAAGATTATACATAAATAATAGCATATTGGGAGGAGAAATACAACAAAATATCAACATTATATTATAGCTATTAACTACTACTGCATTAAAAAAAAAAAGACTAATTGTAAACAAATCCTGCCTTTAGTGATTCTCTAGAAATAATGAGTTGCTTCTTGACCAAGGAGAAGTCTGGACTCACAGATGCCTATATTAATATGATCATTTGTGTTTCCATTCAACTATTTTAACAGTATAAAAATTACATCTTTGATTTCTATTTAAAGGTCAACTTCACTCAAACTGAAAAATGAACTATCAATTCAGAAACAATCGTGAAGAAAAATGGTGATAAATGAGCCACAATACAAATGTTACACTTTAAATAAAAGAGGATTCTCTGAGGCAAATTGGAAAGTTATATGGCCCTATCAAACATGCATTTAAGCTGAGGTTCTCTGAAGGAAAGAGACTTGGCTATCTTCTAAGGGAGACGAGATATCTAGGCGAGACCAGGTGAACAGGGATGGCAGAAAGTAGAGTTTTAAAGAGTTAAGATTTCTCTTTTCCCATCACTATGGGGGAGTGCCTGGAAGACTCTTTAGTATTTTAAATGTGTGCCAAGTTACTTGAGTAATGTGAAATTGATACCTCACTCTATAGCTCAAGTACTGAAATTATTAAACTTTAATTTTTCTCTTAAATGGTATATTATAGATGACAATTGACATAAAAAGGCAAGGGGCAAGTGGTAAACAGAAAAAATAGATGAGCACAATGAAAGCAGAGGCATGGTATCAGAGAATTAGAGAGAAGAGTCTAGTTAGGGGAGAATTCTGCTGGATGCCATGCTGAGAGGTTGCTCTCATCTATTACAGGCTCTGCTGCTGATTTGAGATTTGGCTTCCACGCAAAATTAAATGTGAAAAGGTGTTGCTTTCCTCCTGTTCCAAGTTTTTTCACCGGTATGCATTATGGTTATTTCGCTAGATTAATCAATCAGTTGTCCAATCAATTAAAATCTTCATAGCACTTTATTTTCTGACAAATAGTCTTTCTTTGTGTAATGAAATGACTACCTACTTTAAACTAGTTATGATAAAAATCAAGTCATTGAATGGTAATAATACAGAATAAATTATATGGATTATGCTATTTCTAGTTATAAAAATTTCAAATGAAACAATGGACATACTCATCAATAGTAAGCTTTGTATAAACTATGTTTTAAAATCTCTCCTGTATAAGATTATGCCCCTGGAATGAGTAGCCATTCATCTAGTGCCTGTCAAGATGGAGAAAATTATATGGAATAAATTGCAAATTATCTAAGAAGTGTTAAATTTCAGAATGTATGTGAGTGTAGTTGTTTATATTAAGAAATATCAGAAGCATATTCACAAAATTTTTAAGTTTATCAATAGAGAAGGGAGACGAAAGGGCATGGTGGTGCATGTCTGTAATCCCAGCAGTTTGAAAGGCCCAGGTGGAAGGATCACTTGAGCCTAGGAGTTCAAGATCAGCCGCGGCAACCTAGGGGGACTCCATTTCTGTACAAATTAAACTAATTAGCCAGGCATCCTAGCTACTCAGGAGACTGAGGAAGGAGAATCACTTGACCCTGGGAGGTTGAAGCTGCAGTGAGCCTCCAGACTCCGTGATGGAGTGACCCTGTCTTTGAAAAAACAAAAATGAATAAAAAGGAGATGGAAGAAAATGGGGTAGAGGTGAGAAGGATATAAACTGAATTTCCTTGCATACATGCTACTTACAGGTTGAACTTTGGAATAATGTAAATATGCTATTTAATTACAAAACAAAAATAAATGTTAAAATATATATATAAAATAACATGAAACAAAAATAACATGGAACAATATTTTTGGAAAATAGATCCCCTGGGCTGGGCACAGTGGTTTATGCCTGTAATCCTGTAATCCCAGCACTTTGGGAAGCCCAGGCAAGTGGATCACTTGAGGTAAGGAGTTTGAGGCCAGCCTGGCCAGCATGGTGAAACCTCATCTCTATTAAAAAAAGCGAATGACAAAAAATTAGCCGGGTGCAGTGGCACACGCCTGTAATCCCAGCTACTTGGGAGGTCGAGGCAGGAGATTCACTTGAACCAGGGAGGCAAAGGTTGCAGTGAGGTGAGATCGCACCACTGCACACCAGCCTAGGAGACAGAGGGAGACTCTGTCCCTCCCCACTGCCAAAAAAAGTAAATAAAATAAAAAAGAAAATAGACACACTGATTTATACTTATATTTCCTATTTCTTGCCACTGAAAAGATCTAGAATCAAAGACCAACTCAAGAGAAATGAATTCTTTTAGT
The DNA here is from genome assembly GCF_028858775.2 of Pan troglodytes. Classification (NCBI taxonomy): domain Eukaryota; kingdom Metazoa; phylum Chordata; class Mammalia; order Primates; family Hominidae; genus Pan; species Pan troglodytes. The sequence continues at coordinate 139,004,094 of NC_072401.2, forward strand.
GCCCTAATTGTTGTCTCTCAATATCATTTTCCATTGAAAGGATCTAAGGTTCCTTGGGGAAATAGTTGCTTCAAAGTCTGAGACAGGAAATGTGTAAGATGAATCTGTGTCATTTTGTCATAACAAAAAGCAAAAATGTCAGCAAAACCTATAAGAAAAATGTTTTAAGGACCCAGGATCAAGCTTGAATAAACTCACACTGGCCAAGGATGAAATCATTTGAGCATTATGAAGGATAATAACTACAATGTATTAAAATACATGAAACGTGTTTGCATGAATTCATAATGATAATAAAAACAAAAATTTTACTAGTCAACTTTTAAAGATGCTAAGAAACCAAATATCTGGTAAACAAAAGAAAGGAATTAAGAATTACCCTGCCTTGTCTAAATAACTTGTACTTCTAGTTAACCAAAGAGTTGATGTGGGAACATTCCTCCTTTTAGAATTATTCTGCTCAACAAAAGAAAAGGAATGTTAAAAATTGAATGTCATCATTTTTCAATCTGTAATGAAATAAAAGATATCGGCTATAATCATCAGTACTGATAATATCACAAAAAGACAACCAGAGACGTTATTTGCCTCTTGATGAAAATACACACTTAAAAAGTACACTTGCCCAAAACACCTAGAACAAATCTAATCAACCTTCTGGATCTAATTACCAAATTACAGGGAATACGGGGAAGAAAATCATGCTAAAGACACTGCTGGGATGCAATCAGCAAAACCCAAAATGTGGGAAAGAAAATTCTGTTAAAAAAAATCAAAACAGATCTTCAACAAAAAATTCCAGAAAGATTCCAGAGAGTACATGGTAAACTCTACATTAAAAGACATTTCAATTAATCTTAAATTATGGCTCTTCTTTTCATTGACATTTTAAGCAAAGAAATTCTTAATAAAAGATAAACAATTAGGAAATATTTATTTTAAGGAATTTTAAAGATGTGATAATGATATTGTAGCTAATTTGATTAAAGAATCCTCATAAAAAAAATCGATTCAGTGAAAAAGCATCACTTTAAACCTTAGGATTTTTCAGAGAAGTACCCTACAAGACGATTTTTATAAAAATAAGTTAAGTGAATGGTAATAATTTTACATTTCAAAAATATACAGACACAATGAATACCACAAATAATCACTCACTTGCTTCATTTGCCACTTAAGCCTGTAGATTATTGTTGTTTTAATCAATAAATCAATATGGCAATATCTAGTGCCAGTAATTCAGAAATTATTCCAAGCAATGTGGCTTTCTGGCAACTGTCCTTCCTGAATCTGACATACAACCTGAAGGTACTAGGAATTTAAAAACTCTTATTGATTTATATACTAACAAGTAATGTGCAGGCTGCTGGTGCCCATGTTCATGTTTTGTTCAGGTAGAAATACAACATTTGATACTGTGTAATTAATAGGTGGGAAGTAGATCCCAGAGTAAATGGAATACAAGGGAGTGAATGGCAAAGGATAGCTGAAGCACATTCATGATCAATCAAGCTCCATCTTTAAGGTTTCCATTTAATCATCCAAGGTCATGAATTTACAAGAAATTAGTTTATGTCATTTCCAGATATTTGTATTTTATAAATGCCTAGGTGAATATATTTATACATGTTTATATATGTGTGTGTGCATATGAGTGTATGGAAATGTGAGTGTGTGTGCTAGAGAGAGAGACAAAGAGAGGAGAGAAATCTTACGGTAATTAACAGCAGACATTCTGGAATTAGATTTTCTTGGGTTTAGTTCCCATTTCTAGCATTGGCACATACTGGTCTTGCACCGTTGGCCAAATTACTGATATTTACTAATTATCAATGATTTTATTTTTTACATAGGGCTAATAAGATCTTAACACTACAGTTTGTTGCATTAGGTGAGATAATAAGTTTGTAGAATTTAGCACATTTCCTGGCACCTAGTCAGCCGCTCAGCAAGTGATACCAAAAGCATGAATAATCTAAATTCTAGTTTTTAAAAATACACTTTAAGAGAATACAATATGGAGGGTTAAATTTTGAGAAGAATTTTCTCAATATTTTAATTTCCTTTACCTGGATTATCTTTAATGAGCCTGAAAAATTTTATGCCAAACCAGTATTGCTGTAAAAAGTCTAGATTCTGTGAGCACTTTCAGCTCCTAGAAGTAGCATACTTAATGGTCAAATTTATGCTTTAGTTTTGCCATAGCCAGGACTCTCAGTCTAGAACCCATTCAAAACTTTCCAGAGGAATATACGTGTTATGTCACAGAGTGTCTGTAACAACATAAATGGACCAGTATTTGGTCCGATACCTCATATAAGACAAAATTGGTTCCTGAAAATACAGAATTTATATTTACAAATATCACAAAATATTTAAAAATGATGTCAGCTTTACTGTTATCATTTCATTTTCCTTCAACAAATTTGATGAATTATAATACCAAACAATAATAAGCAATCTCTGAAAAGTCTCAATTCTTTCATTCAAAAAATTCATGTATTAGACTAAAGCAGTGCTTCACACACTTTAATCATTCTTGTAACACCTATATGGGTTTTTGTATATCTGAGCATCACCTATATCATTATTTACTAAATTATTTTTTCTTCAAACTGACTTAGTATTTTCACTTAAAAGTTTTAAAAGGAGAAGATTTGGCCAAGCGTGGTAGCTAACACCTACAATCCCAACACCTTGGAAGGAGGAGGCAGGCGGATCTCTTGAGCTTGGGAATTTGAGACCAGCTTGGCCAATATGGTGAGACATCCAGCTCTGCAAAAAATAATAAAAATAATTAGCCAGGCTTGGTGACACATGCCTGAAATACCAGCTACTTTAGGTGGGAAGATCACTTGAGCCTGGGAGGTTGAGGCTGCAGCGAGCCGTTTTCACGCCACTACACTCCAGTCTGTGCAACAAAGTGAGACCCTGTCTCAAAAAAAAAAAAAAAAAGAAAAGTTACATCACTAATATAAATTGTAGTAGAGGAAAATAAGTGGAAAACCAAATCAGTTGCCATATTAATAAATATATATATACATACTCAAAAATAATACATAATTTTAAAATAAAAAATAAGATAATGATTATATCAATTTCCCTCTGCGTGGAATTTTATAAGACCTTTCATGATCCATACCTTGGTTAACTCCTAGTTCTTCTCTTATTTTGCTTCCCTTCCGTCTCTCTTTTGTAAGAACACTAAATGTCATTCAATCCTGTGTATTATCTAAGATCTCTTGCCACAGGGTCTTTGTACTTACTAGCTCTGCTTGGTACATTTTTCTCCTCTCTATATCTAGTCAATGATTATCCTTTTACACCTTAGTTGGAGAATGCTTTCTCAAGGAAATCTTCTCGGATCTCCCTAAGCAAGTCAAATTATCCTATCATAGGTTCTCCTATTTAGCTTTTGTCAAAATTGTGGGTTTTCATATGTTTTGTGATTAATTGATTTTTTCTTTCTCATTAGATTTGAAGTTTCAAAAAGGCTGTAATAATTAATGGTTATTCATATAATTTTATCTCTAGCAACTAGTACATGCCCATCCCACAAGGAATGGTGAATATATTTTGTTAAATAAATGAATAAAATAATAAATGTATTTGTACCATATTTTTGAAAACATGAGGAAGAATATTTCTGTAGTTGAAGAAAACAACCACATCCTTTATTCCTCTAATTGCATTTTTTCCCACTTCTAACCACGTTAAATTTGGATTTTATAACCAGCCAAGAGAAAATTAGGTATGACTTTTGTGATATTGACCATTTTTCCTGTGAAAGGTTGTGTCTCCTTTCTCAGGTAAAAGAAAGACTGTCAAAGTGATTTTGTGGTTTGGAATTTTGAGCTTCAGAATTCTCTGAGTTTGCCAAATTTTCTCAGACAGTGTCATTTCAATACTGGAACACCATTATTTTCATATTAGATCTTTAATTTTTACATTAAAGAAATGTATAGTTTGCAAATTCAAAAAGTAAATTTCACAACCATTGAAATAAAAATCAAAGTCCCTCCGTGGAATACCTAAAATCTTATACTTCCATAATGATGAACACTGGACTAACGGATTTTGAAGTTTTCAAAATCACATTACTTTAGATTCATGAAGATTTGATGATGCCTAAGGCATTTTTACATATATTATGTGTTTTGACCCTTCCACAAATACTAAAATTTGAGCAGAGCAAGTATTCATATTCCCAGTTAACAAATGCGATGACTTAGTAAAATGGTCACGATCTTAATAATAGTTTATGGTAGGTGTTCTGACTATAGAAGCTTAGTGTTGGAAAGGACTGGGTTATTAAAGTGGCTAGAAATTAATGAAAGTCAAGGAAGTTTCCAGTTATTGTCTTGAGGACCTCCATGTAGACAAAATCAAGTACGGTGATGGAAGAAGTTTGGTTAGAAAAGAATCAAAGGTACAGTGTACATAAGATTTCATGAATCATGGGGAATATTGGAATACTTGCAGAGAGAAACAATGAAAAGAGAAAACACAATAATTTATAATATAATCAAATAAAGTAAATATCAAAGAAGAAATGATCTGTCTCAAGTGGAAGACTAATGATGTAAAAGTGTCAGTGCAATGTAGGAGAATACCAACACTACCTTTTAATGAAAATATTCCTGAGACACAGAGAATTAGGGTACTAGACTCAAGTGATCTGTAAAAAAATCACCAATTTTAAGGGAGAGGCAAGTATTAGTTATGCCAAGGAAGTTTATCATTCTATGAAATGTCTGAGGCTACTTTCCTATGAGAGAGAGGGAGCAGGCTACAATGAAGAGGATGGTAGAGAAAATAACTTTGAGCTGTCAGAAACGAGATGAGGGGTGTGGAAGAAGGTGTGGAGAAGGAGGAAGTCCTCCCTGAGGACTTGAGAAGGAGCTGGTTCTGAGAGACTTGCGTTGGTGGGGATAGGTGAACAATTGTCGACTTAGGAGTCTGTACCTTTTGCAGAATAGCCTTGAAATCTGGAGAGAAAGAAAAGCCTAATAATAAAGAGATAATACATTTAAAATACATAGTTGAAAGGAAGAGTTTTTTTGTTCCTTTGTGGCCATGAAAGTGACAAGGAAAGCCACAAATGGGTCAGAACCTCTCTCTCTTTCTTTGTGTGTGTGTGTGTGTATGTGTGTGTATACACACACATTATATATATATACTGATATGCATAAATACACATATATGTATATAAATACATATATACATATATACTCATATGTGTAAATACACACATATATGTATATAAATACCTATATACATATATACTCATGTATAAATACACATATATGTATATAAATACATATATACTCATGTATAAATACACATATATGTATATAAATACATATATACATATAGACATTTTTACATCTGGCAAAATTCTGAAAGAAAATGTATGAAACCAAATTACAACATGTTCAATCTTATAGTTACATTTTGAATTCAAGCAATGAAAAAAAAGTGGCCATTAAGTTCCATGAAATAAGTTATTGTGTTGTTCCATACAGGATAGCAAAGGATAGGAAAAAGTAATGAAATTCAGCAAAGCCTATACCCCAGTACCATTGCCCAAGGAAAAAATGAGCAGAGGAAAGAAAAAAAATTGCTAGATGAAGACAGAAAAAATTGAGAAAGCTTGAAAAACAAGTTGCTAAGATTAGATGGTCATTATTTTGCTTCTTTTCTCCTCACCTTATATCATCATGGAATTCATGGAGAGTAGATAGTTTGGAATAAATTGAGAGCCTAATTTGATTTGAATCAATACCTGTGACATCCTGTGCATTGCTCCGAATTAGGTATTTTTGAAGATAAAAAATAAACAAGGCTTCATAGAACATTCACTATATCCAAGATAATGAGCTGTGCACAAAAGAGTAACACAAAACACCCGTGTCGATTAGTGCCATGGTTGGAAAAAGAGCCTATGGGAGCAAAAAGGTTTAATTCTTTTTAGGAGTATCACAGACTTTTAAAATGGAATCATATGTAATTAGGACTCTGATGATTGTGTAGAATTTGTATAGGTGGAACTGGAGCAGAAGGGAATCAAGAGAATCCCGGAAATATTAAAATGGAGGGCAGGTCTTAGGGCAGGTGCTTTTTGTGGGCAATAAAACTGGTAATTCAGATCAAAAGGAAATATGGACATTCTGAAGGTCTTCGGAAGGCCTTGTTGAAAGATATTGTATTATATTGGTTACAAACTCTTGCAGAGATCTGATTAAAGCTGTTGCTTCTCATGCACATATGCACATTCAGTAATGTTTTGCACACTCTTTCATCGTTTCACAGAAGGCCTTGAGCTATCAATAAGTCTTACTCATAGGCAATGGGAAATCAATGAAAATATGAAAGTAAGTTTCTAAGAGCACACATTTTCTGATAAACTGCAAGCAATTTCTTTGTTTCATGTGAAACTCATCATCACCATCTACAACTCTAGATACAACATGGATTTAAAATTGCAATGGTCTTCCCAGGTGTGAAAAGATTAAAACATTTCTCTGGAGAGTTTTACACAACGCCAAGGGTAAATACTTTTAAGAAGTAAATATCATCTATGTGAGCATATATCTCCCATTCTGCGTTTGTAGAAAGAGCCCCTCTGATAAGTGTGCTAGTTTAAAGGAACATAATATACGTATTTTGAAAGCTGAGAAAAATGACAGAGTTTTGGTCCTCTCATGTTATTTGCATAAAGGGATTTTTATCACACAGACATTTCTAGAATTAGAAAAGAGCTTTCACAGATTTTACCCTTTGAAAATGACAATATCTAATCTCTTTGCTTTCATGAGCCTAGCCTGCATTGCCAAATATCTCAGGAGGGAAATAGTAAACTATTTTTCACAGATCCTCAATAATAGATGAGATATGAAATGAATTTCATGGAAGTTGAACACCCTGGAGGTTATTAGTTTGCCATAATATATAGCATTATTCTGACATCATATCATTATCATTATTATTTTTTTCTGCAACCAACCTAAAACATTTGAAAAATTTATCAATTTTATCATTTATGAATCTTAATAAAGAATGTGTGTCTTTTTCTTAAAACTGTTAAGCTATGACAGTCATTTATATTTTAAGTTATACATGCATGCACTGAATATTTAGTATGGCAACTTGAAGTATATTAGAGAAATAGTTAACCAACATTTTGTTAATATAAGATACACTTTTTTAAGAGCAAGGAACATATACACAATTAATACATCAAATTAGTGATATAAAAATAAGTAATAATTTACACAGGAATTATCAAAAGTTTAATTTTAAAGTCAAAATGTATAATAAATAGTGATCATTTTCTAAGTGTTATGCTTGGGTGCTAATGTATTTTTAATATTAGTATGTATATATATGTGTGTATTTTTTTTACGCTAGGTTAATGAGAGAACTAAATATGCATATTTAATCTCTAAAAGGTTCAACTTGGAAAATCTCTTCAGTATTTTCAAGCAATCTTCAGTGTCAACTTTTAAAAGTTGGGAATTGAGGATCTTATCTTTTATTAGCAATTTTTTCCTCAAAGACTCTACAAACCAGTATTAAAATGCTAACTAAACACAACAATATATATTTGCTAAAACTAATAAAACCTTGCACTTAAAATGGTAAAAAAAAATGTAAACCAAACATCTATAAAGCTGACTCTTAAAAAAGCAGGAAAAAATGAATCATGTAAAACTTTTAATGTACTTTAAAATAGATAAAAATATTGTTTGCAAATATCAGTACAGTTTGAGCATCTCAAATCTGAAAATCTGAAACCCAAATCCAAAATGCTCCCAAATTTGAAACTTTCTGAGAGCTGACATGATGCTCAAAGGAAATCCTCATTGCAGCATTTCAGATTTCAGATTTTCAGAATAGGAATGCTCAACAGGTATAAGGCAAATATTCCAAAATTTCCCCGAAATCCCAAATCTGAAACACTTCTGGTCTCAAGCTTTTTGGATAAGTGATAGTCAATCTGCACAACCATGAGCTAAGGAATTTTTTTGCCCACCCTAAAGCCCATTTTCTAAAGAGTAGTACAATTAGAACAAATTTAAAATTCTGTGTTTATCAATATTTTTTCTTTCTTAAAAAATGTTATAAGCATTAATTTCACTACCAAAAATCAGTCCATTAAAAATTAAACAAAAATTTCCTCTTTGGTTTTTGGTAGGAGATGTCGAAAGAGTTTTCTTGATATATTTAGTGTATTTTCTTGTTTTCATCATTTAAAAGATTTATGGTTATTTGTCTATTTAGCTAGCAGATGGGAAGTGATTTTCTCATGTTCTGTATTCATCACAGAATGACTGATCATTCCTATTTTCCCTCTATTTCAGAGAAAAACAAACGAAAAATAATTTTCATTATAGTTGTGCTACTTTCATTACAGTGTTATTGTCAGAAGAACCCTTTACACTAATCCTAGATATGAGTCAAGGCACTGAATATCCAGTAAAATAAAATAGCTTTCTTGTACTGTCTCCAGTAGCCTAGTTTTGATTCTAAGCCCTTCGTCTGCTAACCAGCTGCACACAACTCTTCCTGCATTGTCTGACTCACTCTTCCCTGTCAGAATTCAATTGCCTGCCTTTTCGGCTGACCTCTTATCGATTCTGTGGTGAGACACATTGCCTGCCTTTGAGTTTCAGATAAGACCTTATTCTTCTATCGTAAGTGGCAAAACTAAGACCAAAAAGCCAATGCCCTATAAAGGGTCTAAGGTGTGTTAGGATCCTAGGCACCTAAATCTGGTGTGAGATGTTCACAAGCTTTCCAAGCCCTTCTTTAAACATGGAAAGAGTAAGAAAGTGCTGACCACTGGCATTTGAATCACTTCATGTCCAATTCTCCCAATCCAACTATTAGGAATCTCATCCAGTATGAGATAGCTCCCCAGTTCAAGAACAAATGAGCCCACAACCCTCCCAAACCCATGTATTTTTTGGCTTCACTCCCGGGTGAGAGCTCTGTCACAGCTTTCTTCTTCCCAATCAAAGCATAACCTATCTCACGTATTAGGAATAGTGGGATAATAGTAAGGAAATCCCAGTCTTTTCCTCAAAGCATCCCACTGGGACATTATTACTTAGGCAAATCCATGTCCTCCACTCAAAGGAAGAAGGAGACCCCTTCCTATCATACATAGAATAGTTTACGAAGGAAGAGCCTGTTTTAGAGTTTGCTATTGTTCATCTTTACCCATAGTATCATTCCTTTCAAGGACTCTAGATTTTAAGCTAGTTAAAACCACATTACTTTTGATCCTTTATATCAAACTCAAAATAAATATGACTTAATGATATTCTGTTTGGTTCAATGTGTTGGTAACAGTTCTTTATTCTGATTGCTACTAAATATGTTGTTGAATTCCAGAAGATCCTGGTTAGCCATTCTTGAAATAACACACTCAATAGCATTAATTTGGATTCATCCATATATGGACATCTACTTTGAGTATGTGGTCTTTTATTGAGATACATCTGGAATACATTAGTTGTTCCATTAACTGACTGCCTACTTGTATATAAAGATATTACTCATGAAAATGTATTAAAACCTCTTTTAGTAACCTTTGTATATTATATAATCTGCTTCTTACAAAAACTTTATAAGGCAGGTACTATTACTAATGCCCATTTTAGTGTTCAAGAAACTGAGATGGAGCTCTACTGAGTAAATTTCTCCAAGACATGCAGCTAATAAAAGGTTATGTTTGTATTTGAATCAAGAAAGTTTGGATCCAGAGCCCATGATTTTAACCGTGACTCAAATTAACTTTAGCAGATCTCCTGTCCATTTTAACTGAGACTCTTCCTATTTTTTGTCCGAACTTGACGAGATTGTATGACTCAGTTTTAATGGAGTCAGTCAACTTTCACTACTAATTTCACTAGCCCACAGCATCTGAAATAGATAGATCCCACCAAAAGATGTTCTGCCAGAATGTAAGGACATAGAAGAAATTTGAAATACTCAAGGGCTAAAATTTGACAAACAGCCACTGCAGGGTGGAAACAAGATTTTCAAGTATTAAAATGTCAACCTCTTATTCTGACGCATGTATATCAGTAAGATTTAATATAGACCTTCTGACTTTCTAGACCTCATCCCTGGAAGAGAGGGCTCATTGATCTTCCATCTACTTGTCATCAAATGCTTGAAAAATTATTCATAAGAACTGTGAGTTTGCAAAATATCTAGGTTGTAAAAGATATTTCCTCCTTCCATATTACAACTTCTGAAAAGCAATATCATATCTTCAAGAATGAGTTATATCAAAAAGCGATTATTCACAGAGGCCATCCCTCATGCCATTCTTATAGATTACACCTCTAGAGAAAGTAAAAACTCTTATCCATTGTGGTTTAGGAAATTTCTTTCTGTATGTTCCTCAGTCATTTTATCTTGTCCCCTTCAGCCTGCTTGTAGGTTCTCGTTGTTTTTGTTTTGTACACCACCTTCTCCACCATTAGTAGAATATTTACCTTATTGTCTTAACCCACAGTTTCCCAGTCTCAGCACTAGTGACATAATGAGCTGGATAATTATTTGTTGTGAGGGGACTGTCTTGAGTATTGCAAGATTTTTAGCAGCATCCCTGGCCTCTACATAAGGTGCTAGCAACGCTATTCTCTCCCCATCCCCAAGTTATGACAAGTAAAAATGCCCCCACTCATTGCCCAATGTCCGTTGGTGAGGGGGGCGGCAAAAATTACCCTCTGTTTGAAAACTACTGACATAAAGCATGGAGAAAGTTGTTTCCTAAGAAGATATATAAGATCACTTACATAGCTTTCAGCTTTAAATTTCCCTTCAAGGAGAACTTAATAAAAGATAGTGTTAAAGTACGTGGGCAATAAGAGGCAGCTATATACCTGAAAACTGACCATAGATTTGGGATTCAGACTGCCTGCCTGGGCCTGAACTCCAATTCTAGCACCTAGTAATTACATGAAAGTTCACCACAGTTTCCTCATCTGTAAAGCTGAAATAATGACCTTGTACTGATTATTTTCATTTACTCCTCCAGATTATCTCCACCCTTGTCTTCCCTGACTGGGAGGCTGACCCACAGGACTAATCTTATTTTTCAGAAAAGAAACCTGAGATTCTATGACCTTAATAAGGAGTTTTTCTGAAATTACAAAACTTGTATATGGGAGACTTGGGCTTCATAGCTAGGAGCACTGTCCTAAAATTAAACAAGCGCTCACAACACCAATGACTAACTTCCTGTTTTAATAATTCTACTAATTAGGAAAGTTTTAATACCCTTTATTTCATTTTGAAGATACTTCCATAACTGTACTTACTCCTGCATATACTTTCTATTAACTCTCAAATATTTGTGTAAAGATTGTTATCATTCTCCTTTAACAGATGAAGAAACTCAAGCCACAAGCCTTTTTTGTATGCTCTCCTATCCCATGAACATTCCCTTCAGCCTCTGCTTGATTTGTTTCCTCCGAACATTGGGCTTTAATTCTAGCTGTCACTTCATCAGAGAGCACTTTTGTGGTTATCGTGTCATCTAGAGTCAGTTTCCCTTATTCCTTATTTATTCCCTGGATAGCACTTATCTACAATCTCGAATTATTTTATCTACACAGGTTTTTCTGCTTGCCATTCTACTCTCCAGCAGAGGAGACAGAGAATATAGCTGTCTACTTCACATTTGTCTCCTCTGTGCCTAGCTTGACAACAGAGAGCAATATGTGATTATTTAATGAAGAGTCATACATCTAAGAAATGGTAGTCAGGAACTGAACTCAGATCTTAATGAATGAAAAGCAAAACTTGAAATCACTATGGCTATTTCCCTTTATAATCTGAAGGAATCTCTAATCCTAAGAATATAAGGGCAGACAAGGAATACAAGCTTCTCCACCAGTCTTCCCACATCACTTTCAAAGTTGATTTTTCTCTCACTGTTGACCATCCTCTCTTCCAGCACCCTCAACTATTGGTCAATTTTATTGTACCATTTCCAAATTACATAACTAGTCCAATCACTGACTTTCATATTCATTGCTAACTTAGCTCAAGATAATGTCTTTATTTTTTATGCTATAACACAGTCTTCTTCTTGATTTTTTTTGTTTCACTCTTTCTCTCGATATCTTCTCCACAGAACAGCTGGTAGAAATTATAAAGAAAAAAATCGTAACATTGCCTTAAGGAAAAATTCTCAATCATTTTCCTTTGCAATTAGAATAAATATAAAAATCATTAGAATAACCAACAAAATCGTATTCTCTGATATTGCTTTCTGCACTCCCCCTCATTTACCTCTTCTCAGTGTTCCAGCCTTTTTAAAGTTTTGTTTGTTTGTTTGTTTGTTTTCTGAGATGGAGTCTCACGCTGTCGCTCAGGCTGGAGTGCGGTGGCGCGATCTCGGCTCACTGCAAACTCTGTCCCCCAGATTCAAGTGATTCTTGTGCCAGTAGCTGGGACTACAGACGTGCGCCACCACGCCCGGCGAATTTTTTGTATTTTTAGTAGAAACGGGTTTTCGCCTTGCTAGCTGGTCTCGAAATCCTGACCTTAAGTGATCTGCCCGCCTCGGCCTCCTAAAGGGATGGGATTACAGGAGTAAGCCATGGCGCCTAGCCCCTTTTTTAAGTTTTTTGAGCAAGACAAGTTCAATCCTTTCTTTGGAATCCTGATCATTGTGTGTTAGGCTGCCTCATCATTCAAGGAAAGTTCTGCTTTCCCCAACTACTGTCCCTAAGAGCAAATAGTCCTTTTTTTTTCTTTATGGCATTTATTTACTACTGAAATTATTTATGTTTCATGTGTACCACTCCACACCAGAGGTTTTAGAATTTTTCCTAGATCATAACTGTATTTGCAGTTCCTGGAACAATACCTGGTGCGAAGTAGAGCCCCTAAATTTAAAAAAAAAAAATGAGTAAATGAATAAAGATATTTATTCTGGACTTTCACAGAACTTTTAGAATAATGGCTCAGTATCATTACCTTTTATTCTTATCTAAAAATGTTTCTAAGAAAAACTCAAATCTAATATGCTGGAAATAGGCAGGAGCCTTTCCACTGCAAATGACACAAACTCAACTCAAACTACCTTAGACTAAAATGTAATTTTTCAGCTCTAGTGTCTGAAATACCCAAAAAGTGACGTGACATTCAACCCGGACTTGAAGTTAAAACACTGTTGGCTGCTCCTCTTTCTCTCTCTGTCTCACTCTCTCTTCCCCTGCCTCTTTCCTCTTTCTCCCTCTCCTTTTAATTCTCTGTTAACTTTATTTTTAGATCGTATCTCTATAATTAGTATTAATATGACCGCAAGCTACCCCAGGCTTACAGTTAGTGATCTCAGGGTAAAGAAAGCAGTCCCCTCTCACACGGTGTACGTAGAGG